>NC_054743.1:31855177-33168799 GCF_018143015.1 Lytechinus variegatus | reverse complement strand
CCCCCCCCCCTTCAAAGGTAAGAAGAGTCCTTTGCACTTCAGACCATTCATTTGAAGCTTAATGCATTCTGATTTGATAAAAAAATTGTTTACAGTACCTAATTAACCATTGTTTATTTATATTCTCCTACTCAGTCTTTTATTCATATTCATATTCCGTTCCTACTCTTTCTTTTTAACTTTCACATCACTCTTGATTTTGAGCTTCACCATGCCATCTCCTTCTGTTTCCTGTCTGCTGTCTCTCTCTAAGTAATTGTTTGGTAAAAAATAAAAGTATATTTTTTCTGACATATTTTAAAGTGTACCTTTCATCATGCAACTAATTATTATAGAAATATAAATACATACAAAAACATCTGCACTTGTTTTAGAAATTCACTTGCAAATCCATGACTCAGTAACATACCATATCAAAAATATACCTATGTGCACAATAGATTTTAGCCTTATATTTTCTTTCATTCAATTTTTTCAGTATATTTCTGTGACAGCCCCTGCTTCATGCTTCAAATAAAACATTGATTAATTGGACACCGGAAACTTTTTTTTTCAAAGCAGAATGTTTGAGGCTTTAAATCAATATGCTGAAGTGTAAAGGATTTCCCTTTTTTTTTGGGGGGGGGGGTTAAGTCCTTAGTCGTTATAATTTCATTTTAATCTTTATGTGGCAATTTTCTAAAGCCCCCCCCCCAAATAAAAAATGTAAGGGGTGTTTTTTTTAAGACTGTTTAAGTTCCTCATGGTCATGGCCTTTAACCTTCTATATTTTTATGTTGTCAGTTTAAGGACCTTCTCCGCCCTCCCCCCCCAAAAAAAGTCTATAAATATTATTGAAGGTGATTAATACCCTGCGCTATTATATGACGTTATAAAGGGGAATCAAACCCAAATAAACACTTGTTTTTAGAGGAAAATGAAAAATCAGACAAGTTTATAGGTCAAAGTTTGAACAATTATCGGACAAACCATAACAAAGTTGTGAACATATTAAAGTTATAAACATTGGTAATCACTATACCCATGAAGACTTCAAATTGACCGCATATGTGATGTCACAGTAATTTAAGAAGGCAAGGACCACTCTTCCATGTACTGGAATAATTAATTAGCTAAAATTTCTTTTTTCAAAAGTTTTACTTCAAATTATATCTTTCTTTCATGAGGACATAAAACATACTACCGGTTTATATTACGGCGCCAATGGAATAGGGATTTAGGAGAAAACCAAAAATCCTGATAACTACTAGTCTTATGGGAAAGTTTACATAATAGAATAATTTACATAGATATACATGTACATGTTTTAAAGCAACCATAACTATATTCCGCTTGTCCGATTTCTGTAAAACTTTCACCATTCTTATTTTTCTCCTTTTCCATGCACACAACATTATGACCAAGGCTTGATTCCCTTTTAATACTGAATATGAATCTTTACCCAAAATGAATTTGTGTCAACTTTTATGAGCACAGGCTGAAAACTGAGAAGTAGACTGATCCACAATGAGTTTTCCCCATATTTTTGGCTAAATGTGGTTACCAAGGCAATGCACTCTCTGACAAAAGGTTCTTGCACATCTTTACCTCAAGGCCAATGTGTGAGCCATAATTATTTCATGAGAATTTGTTCAAAACAACAACAAAAAAAACTGATGAAGTAGTTCAAATTGCAAGGTTTTTACCTAAATTTTGCCATATAATGTTGTTCCCATGGCAACACAATTTTGGAAACACACACAAAAATTGCCTTGTACATCTTTACTTCAATACCAATGTGTGTGCCAAATTTCATTAGAATTGATTGAAAACTGATGAAACAGTTTGAATTGTAAGGTTTTTTCCCCAATTTTCACCAGATAATATGTTGTTACCATGGAAACAAGATTCTGAAAGACACGCAAAAGTATGTCTTAGACATCTTCACCTCAAGACCAATGTGTGTGCCAAATTTCATAAGAATCGGTTAAAAACAGAGGAAGTGGTTCTAACTGCAAGATTTTTACCTTATTTTTGCAATAATACACTGTTACCATGGCAACACAATTTCCAACACATGCAAAAAATGTGTCTTGCACACCTTTACCCCAAGACCAAAATATGTACACACACACCAACATTCAACCCCCTCCACTGTCACCCTTCGGCTTGGTTAGCATCTTCATTCAGATATTTGGTGCATTGAGATGCGAGGACAAACAGAAGATCTGTTCAAAAAGGGTCTGAATTCAAGAACTAATCCAATGCAAAATAATGCACTGCTATTGAGTTTTGCACTAGCGCTAGTCTATATATCGGACAAATCTGAACTCATAAATTCTGACGTTTTCACCCATTTTTTCACTGTTCCTGCAGCCAGATTTTTTGGAGCATACCCCATTCTTAATTCTTATACATAAACAAAGGTCTGGAGAAAAAATCATGCTTTTGTCCACCGTGTCCACAAGTAGGGCATTTTTGACGCTAACAGACCAGACTATATAGTGTTGCTGCATGGACCTATAGGTCTATTGTTTGCTGGTCTCGTGCAGTGGAAGGAAATACAAATTATGGTAAAAAGAGGGCGCGGTATACGCGGGAACTTTAAGTTGGTGCAAATACATGCGATATGCATATATGCAGCGCAGTGCACTGATGCATATAAGTAGGTGGACAATGCAGCGACTGGTGTGGTGGTGTCTGTGGTAACAAAACGACAAACAATTTAAATTGTGTGTTTCGAATATACAGCACGTAGATCGAGTTACACTGTGCATTAATTGCGAGCTGCTGAGACCCATGGAGATTTGACAAGACCCAACTTTTCAATCGAAATTATGGCAAGAGTTCCCGGAAAATGTTACTGAACTGAGTCAACACGTACCGGTACGACGCTGGACTACTATCACAGTCAGATTTTACCAGCTGCACAGCGTCACCTTCATGTAGGCCCTAGTAAGTAACACATTATACTAGGCTAGCTAGACTAGACGCTACCCCGGAGGGGCCACTTACATTGACGAGTGGATACCATGCGCGACCAAAAAAACACGTAAAAAGGATGTCTTTTTCACGATAGGGCACGTTACGTACGTAACGTGATAAGGGTGTCAAAAACACAAAAATAATGAAAAAAGGGTATCTATTTCGCTAGGAAAATTACGTGTTTAGGGTCGAATTTGCGGGGATGATAAAACAAAATTCAAATGTTTTATAAAGGATGTCCTTTTTGCCCCAACACTTCGTGTTTAGAGTCCGATTTGCGCGAGGTGTAGAAGATGGGGTCGTACTAAACCAAATAAGGTAAAGCCGACGACCGAAGGACCCGTAACAATAAAACATTTCTGTACTTGTTTAGGGGTTCATTTCAGGGAATATTTGCCAAGAGTATATCGTTTTGTTTCCAATACTTGTTGAGGGTAGGGTTTCACACGCCAATACTTGTTAAGGGGTGCATTTTCAGAATATGGAAATTACGTGTTTAGGGTGCTTTTTGAGACCCCATGGTCGCGCATGGTATCCACTTGTGAATGGAAGTGGCCCCCCCGGGGACGCTACATGACTAATGGTGGTATATTTGGTAATCATTGGTAGATATTTATAACCTTGTTCATTGAATGAGTGGGTAGATTAGCCCTCTGAAATTCCTGAGGCCCTCAGTGAGGGAAGAGCTCAGGGAAAAAATTAATAGGCCCCCTAATTTATTTTCTGGGGCTATTTTTTTTTAGCTCACTAGGCTAGCTAGGCCTAGTCCAAATATCCTAATTTGTGGACCCTAGGCCTATAAATGAATTTCAGGGGCTCCATTTTAGTTTTCCAGTGCTCTTTAGGGCATTTTGGGGGAAAAATCGCCCCGAGCCCCCGTGTATTTTTTTTCCCTGGAAGGGCTCTCAATCGTTTGTCAAAATTAAAGGTAGCCATGCACTGTATGTGCAAACACAATTACTCAACTGTCTAAACACTGACTTGTCTATTTTTTAGGAAACATATTGACTTGTATTTTGTGTTTTGACATTTTAAGTGTGATTTGGATGGACAGCAATGAGCCTTAGCTCACTCCCCTCACTCACACTCATTCAATGAACAAGGTTATGATATAACCTTGTTCTCAGTAAATTACATCTCCATTTGTGGCAAAATAAGGGTGGCAATGTTTGGTTTATTTTCTCTTTTTCTATGGGACAAATGCTCAATTTTCTTACACTGTCAGTTTTCATTACAGCCATTCATCATATAACATGGCTGGTATGTAAATCTAATTCTTTGAATTATTTTTTTCTTAATTAAAAATAGAGATTGAAAAATGAAAACTTTCTTGCCATATTAGTTTTCCACCAATAGAGGGCGTACACAAAATATACCCAAAATTCAAGTTTTTGAGCACTCTGGTGAATACAAATATTACCGGTATTCCCAAGTTACTAACACTCATTCAATGAACAATGTTATGATATAACCTTGTTCTCAGTTACATCTAGCCTGGGGCGTTTTGGGGACTGAAAGTCATTACAGTACGTATAGTCACTCCCCACTAATGCCTGGGAGCCCTACCTACATGTATATTTCCACACATACGGGTACAAGACCAGAAACTTTCGCCCCCGAGAATTCTACTTTCCCTCTAAAAGATCTAGCCCTAAAACATGTACATGGGGTCCAACTTCATTTCCAACATTTCTGCGATATTGATTTCATTTTTAAAGAAGAATTCATTAAAAAAACCAGAGATTTGTTATGAAAAGATGGGAAGAGCTTACGACCGTGTTTACGTCGCCATCTTGATTTCTTTGTCTTCGCTTGGCGACAGCACGCAAATCGCGGGATTTGCGTGCTGTCGCCAAGCGGAAGACAAAGAAATCTGCAAAAGTAACTTTCGCATCGAAGTGCGCAGAGAGGACGGTTCGTGGTGCGTGCGACGACTTGTTTTGAAACATCCCAAGATTGAACTATATAGGCCTAAAAATCAAATGGATTGGCTTGGCAGGCTACCATACATAGTGATGTTAGAGTTCCTTTCTTCAAGTTCAAGTTTGTTTATTCAAAACCAAAAACATCACATCATAATCAAAATAGATGTACATACAACGTAAATGAGTACATAAACATACATCAATTAGACTACATGTATATAGCATATATATGACTTAGTTTAAGGACCCCTTTTAAAGCAAAGCTTGTGAGTAGGGCCCTGGAATACTTATGATTATTAACATATAACAAAGGAGAGAGAACAAAAATGTATAATAAGGTTAAGATGCTAAAAATAGAATGGAAAAACCATTACAAACACACATATATACACAAACGCACACAACCACATCCACCCACACATGAACATACTAAACATAGATTCTGAGTAGGTCATCAACTTAAAATACATATTGAAGGAAAATAATCATAATCTGTCCAGAAAGTAAGTTTTGGATTATAATCTTTTGAACATGAAAAGAGTTTTGCAATTTTTTACATGTACATGTATATCAACAGGTAAATTGTTCCACTCTTTTATGATATATGAAAGGTCATAATGACATTTGTTCTCGCAAATGGCTGACGAATAAGATCCTTTTGATGTGCATTATGTAATTATGTATTTTTGAATTCTGAAGAAATTTAAGGTACATTCTTGGGGCATTGATTGTAGTTTGAACATGAACAATGCACAATTAAACGACACAAGTTTTTCCCACCGCTGCCACCAAAATAAATATGTGTACATTATACAATTGGGTAAACGTCCTTTCTTTCACTGTAAACTTGGTAAGCCAACAGAAGACACAGTGAGGATTGTTATGCGTGAAACCATTTTATTACCACACAACCCAGTCTCGTATGGTGAGGTGTAGTCTTATATCCAGACGTAATAACATTAAATTGCATTATACAACATACATGTATTGTGGATGACATAGTAACTTACAAGTAGTAAGTATGTAAAAGTAGTAGATAAAAGTAATCTGCACTGGATGAGTGCAATGTACATGCAGACACTGTTCGTATTATTGCCAACATACATGTTACATCACAGAGATACAATCAAATATTTTCAGAGTGCATGCAGTCGATTTTAACATTATTTTAGGCCTCTATGTTGTTGGCTTGCACTTAATGATAATTTGTATTTTATGAATCAATAAAACCATGATTGATTTTATGTCAAAGGTCTTTAGACCCTCATCAACTTTATTGGTCAATTGTAATTTTCTAACATCTTGACAATGAGAAATTCATTTGATGTCCGACATTTTAAAAGAATGTGCCACTTGCCTGACTGGAAGTTAGGCGGCTACATGTCAATTGAAAAGTCAAAGACATGCCAATTTGCTGCAAGCTCGTATTTTCCTGAAAATTTTCACATTCTGACGCTCGCCCTTTCATAGGACAAATACAATCTGCCTTCCTTGACAATTTTGATGATTTTGTCATTTTGTTAAAGGTGCATGCTCGTCAATATTGTAGTATTGTGAATAAGTTTTGGTCTAGTGATTGGAGCCTAGGACTCATAATTGCAAGGTTTTGAGTTCGAATCCCGCTCTGTCATTGTCTCCACTTCAATAAGAAAGACCCAAGAGTGATCACTGTCATCTATCTATAAAGTCGGCCAGGATAGAAGAGGCGTAACCTTGTTTTTTTATATATACAATATTTTTTGATGGTTTCTTGTCAAATCGAGGGTGCTGATTACAAATCTGAATGATGCCACTCGTGTAACCTTGAGCATTTTCCGCAAATTGGCAAAATCCAATATGGCCGCCAAAATATGCAAATTACCCATGAAAATCCTAAAATTGTCCGCACATTAGCTACGAAATGCATGAAATTCTGTGGCAGGAGTGAGATACTCTCTGAAAAAATAATTTTTGACAAAATATTTATTTTCCTCATATTCAAAATGGCCGCCAAAGTCCATTGTATACTCTATTATTCACAATATGAATAGGGAAAACTAGCTTTCACAAAAGTGAGCACTAAACCGCAAAAAATTGCGATGTATGAACGAAGTGATATATGCGAATCATCATCACTAATAAGATATATCATTTATTATGTCATAAATGGGAACATTTCTGTATTTTGATATCTAAAATGGCCGCCACTGGCCCAAACAGTATTGCGTACAATGGAAATGGGGGCCAAAAAAATTAACAAGAGTGATCACTAAAATGCGTATTATTAAGATTAAACGAGTGGAATACTTACAAAAAACATAATTGTTAACGAAATATATCATTCATATGCCATGTATGTGATGAATGTTGTATTTTGATATTCAAAATGGCTGCCAAAGGCCCTAAAAGTATTATGCACAATGGGAAAGAGGGGCAAAGAAATCACAATCTTGAGTGATCACTAAAATGCATATGTGATGAATTAATGGGATACCGTTTAAAAACATATTTTCTGACGAAATATATCATTCAGGTTTAAAGTTTGTGTTAAATACTGTTTTTTTACTTCAAAATGGCCGCCAGAGACATTAACAGTATTATGCTCAATGGAAACCAATATTCACAGGAGTGAGCACCATAAATGCAGGTATTAGTGATATATGAGTAAAATATTGTCTGAAAGCATAGTTTCTATTAAAAGAAATCATTTAATTGGCCATTTAGGTGATAAATACCATTATTGGAAAGTCAAAATGGCCGCTACAGGCCCTTATGATATTATGCACAATGTGAATGGGCAGTTTTCTACTTCTGAAACACTGTACTACACTGAAATTTGTAATCACAACGCCGGTATCGTACCGGGATAATAAACAAGAAGCAAGATATAAGTGATCACACAAAATATATAGGAAAAGCATATATTTTGACGATATATGTTTTTTATTTAAAGTTAGAATTTAATATAGTTCCATGAAAAATGTGGGCTATATAATTATTTGCGCTGATTTAGGGTCGGACCCATACAGGTGGCAACTCCTAGCTACAATATTTTCACTGACTGTCACTCAATTAGAAATAGGAGCATTGTACTCATATCGAATTTCATGTTTTAAAATGAACTCGAATAATTTCAACAGTATGAATATTAGAATTTATTCAAGATGTCAAAGGCTTTGTAATCGGATCGGCCGGCAAACTTGTCCTTTTTTATGTCACTTAAAAATTAACCATTTATCTTTCTGTTATGTACATGTATACCGAAAAGGGGAGTCTTATACTGTACATTGGGCACATTTGTTCTACGGCGGCCGTATACTGCGAGTCGAAATTAGTCTTACACGAGTGGCATCATCCTGATTCGTAATCAGCACCCTCGATTTGACAAGAAACCATGAAAAAATATTGTATATATAATAAAACAAGGTTTGGTCAAGTTTCTATGGGGCCTATCCTGGACTAGTATGCCTGATGAACTTAGATGTAAAAAAGGTCAAAAGTTCTCTATGTAACTGGTGATGTAAGCTGTACCAGCTTGGCGTTTACCAGTAAAAAAAGCTGTCCTGCTGAGTTCTGGGAGTTACCATAAAGTGAGAAACAGAAACAGAAATTAATTTGATATGCTTACTTATGTTGGAGTTAGGTGCTAGCTCTTTATAAACCTTAATCCCATCTCCTGTACCAGTGTCTCTGAATTATATTTCTACTTTGTGTGTACTTTTTAACTGTAACTGAAAATTTTATGGAAGCAAACAAAAATAAAAGATATGAATTATCATCAGATATAAAATTAAATAATGTACCTTTCTTATTTCTTTGAAGCTAACTCTTCAGTAGAAGAACTCATCATGCCCGTGCCTAAACAAGGGAAGCAAGATGGGAAACACCTCCAAACAGTCAAAATCTCTGGGTATTTCCCTAAATACAATTCTTCTGAATCAAGACCAGAGGGGAGACCTGATGACGAAGATGAGGATAACTATAACTATGACAATGACGTGGATGACTTTAATGAGTTCAATGAAGACTTTGAGTGTATATCCACTCCAACAAGGGAGCGTAAGTAAAAACCAGTCTTGGCTGATAGGCTTGATGAATGGTTTGTTGAGAACTGTATTCAAAATGCAAGATGATCCATGGGTTATTATTCCATCAAAGTATCAAAATTTCTGTTAAACAAAAGTATCTCATCTCAGAAAAAATAGGGAAAATGTCATGATTATTATGCCTTTTAGAAGTGATAAAGAGAAATGTCTGAAAATATGGATTATTGCACTTAATAAATCTTAATCATGCAAACTTGACTGGTCAAAGCCTGCAACTATGCCAAAACAAAGGCTATGCTTTTCTATGACATATGATATGCTGTTCATGGGATTTTATGTTAGCCATGTTTAGAATTTTTAATATCAAAACATCTGTGTAATTTGGAGAGTTGTCTTTTTCAAAACATTTTGTTCAATCTATGAATTCATACTCCCAATGTATTAAAATTACCAAGCAAATTATTTCTTGAGTATTCCTTAATATGCAAAATCACACACAGTTGGCCAAATTACAAGTCTACCACCAAATTTTATACATAGTCCCATTAACGTGATTGGTTAACTTTGGTTTGACTTTAAAAAAACATGAGCTAGAAGGTCACACTTGTCGCCTCTGTCTGTGATATGTTACAAAAATGAAGCCCAGAAAAAATTGCGTTCGAAAATAATTATTCAGTGCTTCAAAAATTGAACTATAATTATAAAGTGACCGGAAACACCATCTTAATTTCATCCCATACACTTATGTGTACTATTTAGGTGTCTATAAGACGCCTATTTACAAAATCGGGGTTTGCCTTGTAGTTTAAGCTTTTCATTCTCAATAATGGTTGTTTTCAGGGTTTATAGTTCTAATACATGCACTTGTACACATGTTTCATCTTGGTTTGAGAATTTTTTAAATCGGTTGCTCACAAAGTTAAACAATACCTTTAAGACTTCACAAATAATAATAACATCAATGCTCAATGCTTATAACAAATTTACCATCAACCAATCAGATTTAGAGGGGCAATTAAGTCTTCTATGCTTTATGCCCAACATCAAGGTAAATCAAGGTAAGAATTTCAGGAGTTTTTTTACTGGATTACAAGTTTGTCATTGTAAGTTTTATGAAATGGCCCCCCATATACATGTATGCAAGAAGAAGTCTTGATGGTACCCTGATTTTAAAAGCATAGACTACTTGATTTCTCTGGACATTCCTACTCGACCCATATGATTGTAGTCAAGATTAAATTAACGGTTTTTATTTTTCAGTGAATTTGATTTTCAATTCTAGACAAGGGGCCTGTTGCATACATACAATTTTTTACCTGAGAAAACTCTGGTAAAAACTGAAAATCAAGGTTAGACTGATTTCTGCCATTGACTTTAACACAGGGCAAAGACTCCGGTAAAAACAACCTGAGTTTTCTCAGGTAAAAAGTTTTATGCAACGGGCCCAAGGTTACCTACTAACTACCTTTCACAATGGTTTTTTTTTTTCAGGTATCATGATAAGGAAAGGGGGCAAGAACAAAGAGATCAAAGTCAAGGGAAAATTCATGGTGGATGGACCTTGGTTCATCATCTCCTTTGATGCTGTTTTGGTGAACAATGTCTACGATGTTCAGGGGACACCTACATACTCTCTCCGAATGGAGATGGGGACGAATGGCGAGGACATCCTGAACAAGCTGCTCGGGTACTCTTTCGGCTTTCCAAGCCCGAAAATTCCTGAGGGCCAGATGAAGGAAGCCTTTTTGACCTACTTCAATCAGTGCCGTAGTAGGAATAAGGTGAAGAACTTCACCTTCAATCAGTTCTTCAAGGCATTGGAAGAAGCCTTGAAGATGGAGGTAGACCCCGATTCAAAACTGTTGATACAGGCAGCTAAGAAAATGATCTATCGGTTTGATCCATTCAATAAATGCTTTCGTGGTGTACCTCATGACCGGGAGGAGGAGGAGAAGAAGAAGCAATCCAAATGTGAGTGACTAACAGACAAAAATATTCTCATCTGTAAATTCTGTATTGTGTGATTGGTCTTGAAAGTAAGGTCTTCCAGTTTTTATGCATGATGTACTATCCAAATATTCAGGGAGTATAGAGTACTTATTTGCACTTTAATGGCACATCAGCTGTTTACTTGTACAGTACAAATGACTATACATGTATTTTAAGCCTTTCGGCAAACTTAAATCTAGCACATTTAGAAGAAGAAAAATTGATTACAGAAATTTGTCACATGTGGCTTTGTGAAAATAAATGCAGAGGGTAAGTGCCTGGCATGCATCTTTTTATGCAAGTTATTCTGATTGTGAGGTGAAATAATAAGAAGAGAAATAGTGTCCAAATCACACATCACCTGGAATAAAAGAGAACTTTGTTACTCTTATTTTTTTTGTGGGGGCTGTTAACATTTTTGAAGAGGAGGGGATCTTGTCTTGTGTTATGTTTTAAAGATTTTTTTTAATTAGGCACTCGTGGAATTCAAAATCATACAGAAATACAATGCTGATCAGTGCTCAACCTGTTCTAATGCTTTTCATTATTATATCCTTGCATTCAATATTCCTTCAAAACTTTTTTTACACAGTTGACCTACGGTACATCTACAGATGTTACAAGTGTCCGGTACTCTTTAGAGTGCTCCCTCTGTTGATGGAGAAGGAAGCATTGGCTATCCTGTCAACGGATATATTGAGTGACCTGGAAGATCTTGAATCGGTGCTCAAAAACTCCCCTGAAGACCTAGGATTTTATACCGTAAGATGTTCGTGAGATGATCTTCAATGCGTAACTTTTTCTTTAAAGAGTATTATGGTAACTACTATACGTGTACATGTACCACGGTAATTGGGCTCAATATCCATGTTTGAGATTTCCTATCACCAGTCCTTTGTCTTAGATTTGCCTCTCTGCCTGAATGCAGAGGTGTTTTAGGTAAAGCTAGATAATAATGATGAGCCTGTACTGAATGATAATACACTTGTTATGAAACATGTCCTACTGTGATTGATAAAGGACATGAATTACTTTATTTTATTGTTCATGAATAAGAGTGAATACAAGGCCCCGTCTTACAAAGAGTTATGATTGATCCAATCAATCGTGACTATGGAAATCCATCAGTGTCCTAATTTTTTCAACAGGAAATATGCAAAATGTCTGTTGTAAACAAAGAAGAACATAGCAAATTGTCAAGAAATCGATTAATTTATGGATGTACATTCATATCTAGAAAAGTTTTTGAACCAACATGCATTTTATATGTTGACTTTGCTAGCTTTCGATAGTTGCGATTGATTGGATCAATCGCAACGCTTTGTAAGACAGGGCCCAGGTGTTCCTGTCATTCTGCTGTGGTTAACGTTCATTATCATTCAGTGTCATTGTATGATAATGAATAAACCTTGAATAGACGGTGGAGCATTACATAAATGATGCATATCCTCTCTGTTTATCTCCATCTTGCTCTCTCTCTCTCTGTCTTTACCTATCTCCCCTCTCTCTCTCCCACACTTTATTTATCAAAAACCACAGACCATGCAAGAGCATGGCTGGGGACGGGTGGAGGCTTCCTTCCAAGGCTTCGTGAAAGCTGGCTTGATACCAGCCAACCTCTTCAAATGCACCCAAGACTCTACACAACAAGGCCTATCTTCCAAACCACCCAGTAACCGGAAGTGCCACCATGATGAACCCTCTACATCCACTGCTCACCAAGACAACGCAGGCACCTCATCATCCAGACAAACCAAAAGACCATTACCTTTATCTGTCACGATGGCTAAGGCGATAAAGGACTATGACTTGGTCAAGTCCTTATGCAGGGAAGGAAAACACACATTTGTGAAGGATTACATGATGAGAAAGGCTTGGCATAGAGATGCCTGTTGTCCAAATGTTCCCTTTGGTCACATCAAAGAGGATCATTTTGTGGAGCTTCAGAAGAGAGACGTGGTGACTATCGAAGAGTATGTTTGGTTTGATTTTTGATTCTGCACAATCAGGTGTATTATAGTGTTCTTGTTCGAAGTTTAAACTGATTAAACTCTCTTACATGTACCTGCATTACTGATTTCATAATAAATGAAACCATTGTATACATTCATGAATTTTCATGTACTAAGGGATATAGGTATTGGACAATTTTATGAGGATGGTAAGTCGTCTCTTTCATGTAAAGCAAGTCCAAGAAAGCCTGTACTGGCATTTCATTGATTTGCCTCGACTGCTTCCTACATTGACAAGTGTGCTAATGTTGATAAATTGGCGTGGGCAGAAGAGAGTTTCAGTCAGTAAGCTTTACATACATCAGATGTGTGATTGCATATGTTAAATTTTTGTTTTGCATTGCTCATCAAATTGGCAACAATATGATTTTCTTTTCATTTTACTTATTTGAATGATTGAATATGGATGCAATACAATTCAAAATGAATAATAAATGCTTTTACAAATTGCCAACTGATTTTGTTGCCTTTCTCTCTCCTTTGTCTGCAGAAGAATACCCCAATCTGAAACAATGTACCACTGGAACAGATATCGCCGATATGAGGAGAAGATTGCACGTGCACTGGTATCAGATCTGCTTCACCAAACTGTTGCCAATCAGTCTACCCCACCCACAGAAGAATTCTCAGAGTTCAACCTCGATGAATACCAACTCCCGGCTGTCATGCACATGTGGAAGTCTCCAGTGTCGATCATCCTCGGCAGGGGAGGCTGTGGCAAGACTCATGTTGTAGCCTCCTATATTTCCAAGTGCCTCAAAGAAAGGGAGAATGAAAAGAAGCTTAAAGTAGAGAAAGGTTTGATGATTCTAATGATTCACTTGATTTGATTCGTCATTGTCAACATTACATAAAGTTGGGTCATTGCTACAATCTGCAGAGAATATATATACATTAGAGGATTATTAGCTCATGAGCTTGAATCAAGTGCTAATAATGTAACTTCATGTACTTGATGACTTATTCAGTGCTTCACACGTGTACACGTAGCAACGGGGTTGCTATTCAATCATTAACAAAATCAAGTCTATAAAAACAAGTATGTAACTTTGTTGTGTCGGTGCAGGAACGCCCTTAGCACCACACATACGCGCACCTCATCGGTGCGGAGACGCCTACACATTGAACAATATGGGTGTTATAAATTGCATTTCTGCACACATGTAAGCCGCGAAATTGTGGTGTGAAGGACGTTCTTGCACCGACATAACGACTTCTATGTTTATGGTAGAGCGATTCCATAAGGTACATTGACCCTTACTAAACCCCCAACAAATATTGTCACTACGCCGTCACGCGAAATGTTTTGACCGCGCTGCTTGCTGACTTTTTAATTTCAAGTCTTGCACATCTTTTGAGACCAAATTTTCGACGCCTGGGTACGCCGTCCCGAAATTGCTCAAAAACGCGATTCTGTGTACAAACTCAATGCAGATTGTGTTTTTCAACAAAAAATCATAAATGTATGATTATTTTTACTTTTTTGGTTTGAATAGATTTATTTTATGCTATTTATGATCACAAAAGGGTCCCTGACAAAGTTCATTGGAAAAAACAATAAAATACATAAGAATTTTAAAAACAATAAAATACATAAGAAATTTATTATATTTTTGCAATTTTGTTGTAGATATTTGTTAGAAATGTAATAATTGATACTCCCACCAAAAATTAGTATTCTAGTAGCTATATAAATTGAGTTAAAGACAAAAAAAATACATATAAAAAGAAATTTAGGGCAAATTTCATATGCTTATTTACATTATTAGTTTATAAAAAATATAAACAATTCATTTTTCAAAAATTTTACTACACTGTCTTGTAGTTTGCATCCGGCTCTGCGCGCATGCAAATTTTCGCGGCGATTGCGCAATCAGCGGCCGAGATCTGGGGGGTGACATTGACCCCCCCTCCCCGTATATACTGGTCCGAAATAGCCCAGTAAAGATAAGGTTAATGTATGTCTAATGTCTTGTGGAAACTTCCTGAAGAAATTTGTGTTTGTCTCCTGTTTTACATTCAGATTATAGTGTCTTGAACAATTAAGGAAATGAAAGAAGAATGAAAATAATGGGGGATGAACGTACATGTACAAATATGTTGACTATGGAATTGCACTGTCGTAAAATACTACCAATTTCCAGAATTCTGACTCGTAATTTTGTAATATCTTGATATTTATTCCAAGGCTTCGATTAACCATCGAAGGCTTAATTTGTACGAAATCAAGTTCTTTTGGTGCGATTGATTAAATTGTGCATTATTCAGCAACGATAGTGTGAATTCACATTGCTTGTTAGTAAGAATACATTGTTGATGTAGGCTTGCTAAATATAAAATACTAGAATTCAAGTAAGAAATTTTCTTAGTATGGATCGATTCCTTGTGGAATAGAGTTGCATGAGAAGGCAAAATGGAATGTTAAGTACAGTTCTTTAATTCATTTTATCAGTAAAGTTTGCAGATCTGGGGAGCATTTCATGAAAGGATTTGTCATACGTTTTATCCGACAAGTACCATTTCTATCCGACAGTTTCCATAGTAACACTGCTTCTTAGTCAATGAACATCATTGAAACTTGTCAGATCTGCCAATTTGTCGGACAAAAATGTTGATGAAACCCTCCCCTGGTGAGGGTTTCATCAACATTTTCATCCGACAAGTTGTCACACCTGACAACTTCTTGATTTTGATTTTCTGAGAACCACTGTTACTTTCGTAACTGTCAGAGAAAACAGGACTTGTCGGATAAGTCCTTTACATGAAACACTCCCCATCTTTATCATTGTAATTTGCAAACTACTGCAAACTTTTCTGCTCTATTGGATGCATTTTGAAATTCAATATTATTTTCTTTTACTCAATGAAGCTGCACAAGAAGGTAATCAGGAAGCTACTGATGAGGCTTCAGATGGAGAGGAGAAGGAGGAGAAAGACAAAGAAGAGGGCGAGAGCAATGATAACAGAAATAGAGTAAGAATCAAGGCAATGGACGAACCACTGGTCCTCCTGACGGCCCCTACCGGCCGCGCAGCCTCCATCATCGGAAGACGCACCGGGCTTAAAGCGAAGACGCTTCATAGCGTTTTGGGTACCGCCCGCATGTCTGAACCAGACAAATTCATCTACAGGAAGGTTGAGATCCTCGTCGTTGATGAATGCAGTCTGGTTCCTATCTCTGTCTTGTCAGGAGTCTTGAGTGCACTTCTTAGACATAGCCTCAAGAAGGTCATCTTCCTTGGAGACCCTCATCAGCTTCCTTCCATCGATCCAGGAAACTTCCTTCAAGACATCATCAAAGGTACTCTATCAGATCTGGGCCTCGTCTTACAGAGAGTTGCGATTGATCCAATCAATCGCATCTATGGATTGCCAGCAACATTAACATCTATTATGCATGTTTGTTTAAAATATTTTCTAGCTTTAATGTATATTCATGCATTCATTGTTTTCTTGAAATTTCACTGTGGTTCTCTTTGTTTACAAAGGACATTGGGCAAATTTCCTGTAGAAAAAATCATGACACTGTTGGATTTCCATAGAGTTACGATTGATCATTCGTAACTCTTTGTATTAAAGACGGGGCCCTGTTTTATTTCAGAAGCCAAGAAGAAGCTATTCATTCAGGTAGGTGTTTCATGAAGCTGTTCTTAAGTAACGAGCGGCTTTATGAACGACCGGTGATCCTTTTCATGGTAAATTTTGAGAACCAAATTTTTATTAGTGTGGATTTAGCCCCTAAGAATGAATCACCTGTCGCTCATAAAGTTGCTTATAACTTACACACGGCTTAATGAGACACCTACCTGAATGTATTTAATAGAGATTGATATTTCATCCCATAGGCAAACCTATTTGCAAAATAATTCAAACCATATTATGTGAAAACATGGGTTATAAACCCTTTCAATGTCGAACAAATTTTTTATTGACCCAGAGATTTAACTTGGATAAAGTTACCTGTATTCAGAAAATATCCACCATTGTGGTGATAAAGTAATAGAAATTTCGTTAGATAACAATTCTGAATTTATTCACAATTCTTAATTTTGTTAATAATTCAATGTGGTAATTAAAAAAAAAAATAATTTTACTTGGTGCATTAATGCTGGCTGTAAAACATTCCACCCTGTTTTGTCTTTTTTTTTTTTGCAAATTACAATGTATCTCTATCAATTGCCAATGATTATTTCCATGCACTACTATCAAACGTCAATTTTGTCATGCTCATTTCGCATCCACAATTCCCTTCTCGCTAGTGTTTAAGGAAACCAACAGTGACTGCATCCATACACTGAAGAAAAACCACAGGACCGACGAGGGCGGCAGACTCATCAATGAGAACTCGAGGAAAATAGCCGAAGAGAAACGGAGCGACCTTCAATATCAACCTGACATGTTTGAATTGTTGGACACCTCGGCACGTCAAGCTGGAAATGGTAAGTGGTGCCTTTGCATCTGTGATGGTAGGGGAAGTCTCAAGTTCTGTTTTGTAAGATTGCATACAGAAAACCAAATAGTTAGTTATTGAGCAGAAGTAAAGATCGAGAATGTTTAGACAATTGCTGGTGTGGTGATAATGGCAGCTTGTTGCTGGCATCTATGTTGTGCAGATTCTCTTTTTAATCTAACATTGTTCACCCCTGCTTTATGCTAAAGGTCTGCATATAATGGTCTGTGTGTATATGGAATCTCAATTATGCTAAATATGTCAGAATGGCATCACTCCTTCAGATTGTTACTTTGAAGTTCCTGCCATCCAAAAATCCAAATTATGTAGAATTAAATTTTCAGATATGATCCAGCCAAACGCTAATTATACACAACATTATTCAATTGTGACATTTTTTTCCCATTTTCTGTAGGTCTAGATCAGACGATAAAGACCTTGCTCGAAAGCAAGCCCCAACTCAAAGATGACAGAAACTCACAGTTTGTTGCATTCAGAAAGTAAGTATGCGAGTCTGGCAGCTAGACATGCAACTTGCCAAATATTAAATTCTTACACCTAACTGAGCTTAATTTAGAAGTTTCATGTATTATGGAGGTGTAATAAATCTAATCTGTATACATTTACTATATATGATAAATTGACTGACTGATATTACTTGGTCAAGATAACTGCCGATTTGTTTATTGCTAATTCGTCCACTCCTCACATTGTCTACCTTCATTTAGTCTAATGCCATTTCCATTGACATTTCGTCAAAAGGTCATTTGGTCCAATAACCATTTGTTCCAATCATCACTTCGTCCAATCACCAGTTCGTCTACAACCATTTCGTCTCATAACCAGTTGCTCTAATACCCATTATCTTTTAATTTCACCCAATCAATATACAAATAGCGAAAAGAAAGATGCTCTATTCAACGAGGCGTTAGCCGAGTTGAATAGAGTGTTTCTTTCTTTCACCGAATGCGAAATCTCACACCATTGCACAAATAAGAATATTCGCTATTTGTGTTGTACAACGCCTCAGATTTTTAGTGAAAATATTGGGGGAAAGGGGAGTTGTTCTTGCAGTATCTATGAACAGGAAGCAAAAAAATTGAAAGCAAAAAGCAAATCCCACAAGCGCACATGACCCAGGGCAGCATTGCGCATGTAGCCAGCAAGCTATGCGCGTATTTAACCTTCATTTACTGAGCGCAATGAATTGAATCGTATTGTGACGTAGCCTCCCAAAGCCATGCAACGGTACATTTTAGATGGTACGTCTTCATGCGTGCAACAGTACAAATGTTTGACATTCATCCTCCCATTTGCTCGCGTACAACAAGCTAAGTAGGCGTTGTACAATACTTAATCCAATTAGACCAAATGGTATATGGACTAAATGGCTATTGGACCAACTGGCTATTAGACTAAATGGTGAGTGGACAAAATGACAATTAGACCATGTGGATAGTGGACAAATTGGCATTATACCAATTGGAAATTGAATCCATTTGTTTACCGAGTTTGATTTTGTTAAGGGGATTAAACTGTAAACCTCTCCACAACAAATTCACACAAAAAAAGCAAAAAAAGAAACAACCTCGATTTTTGTTTGAGATCATTACTTTGAAGATAATTGTATCATTTTCTGAAAGCATTATTAGATGGTGATGATGATGATATTTCAAGTTTCTTCATTAATTTATAGAAACCAGACTGAAATCTTGAAAATAAAGTTTGAAATAGATCATACATTTTAAAGGAAAGGGATAGATTGGGTCTATTGATAATGCTGTGTTACTTGATTTTAAGTTCTACTGTGCGAGTCAAACAAAACTTGACTGTTCACAAATCCCCAATTCATGAACACATAATTATTATATATGGCTTGAAAGAGTATGGTCTCCCAAAGAATTTTATATTAGTGATCAGTAGGTATTCTTTGCAGTCATGTAACTTTTGATTAGCGCCAATGCAAGGTTTAACTGCAATGAATGAATCCAGGGGCGGTATTCTGAACATTGTCTTTTCTCCATATTTTATCTTATCTCAGAGATATGACGAAATCGGTATTCTGGTGGATGTCATAACTTTTGTCACAAAAATTGTCATAAATTTTCTCTCTCCTCTTTAGCGCGCAGCAAAAATATGCGGCTTTAAATGCGCATAATCCTTTTATACAAGCAAAAGATATGAAAAAAGTTATGACGGGGTAGCAGTCATAAATTTTGTCATATCTTTTAGTACCAAATATCCCGATACCCTGCCGACTGAATGTCAAGCAAATAATTATATTATTTAGATTAGATTGTGGTATTAGTTTCACTCATCTTCCATGACAATTTTCAAAATTATTTTTTCATGCTACAATTAGTTAGGCCCTACATATTTATTCCTCCTTTTTTTTCTCTGTTTTCCTTACTTTTCTACTTCTCCTCTAAAATTCTGTCTCTCTTTGTAATTAAGCGCATCAATATACGCGTAGTTGCGCGATGCCAGCAACTGTTTTGGGGATACGCCCTACCTGCCACGGGACCTTCCTATTGGCCAGAAGGGCTCCAACTGGGAACTAACGATGATTTTGATTGGTTTGCTTCCGAAAAGATGGGTGGGAACTTTGAGAGATATGACAGGGAAAAGACAATGTTCAGAATATCGATTTGTGACAATCATAGCGGTGTGACATCTCGGAGAGAAATGACAAAAGATATAACAGAGTTCCAGAATACCACCCCTGATGTCAATGATGCCATAATCCTACAAGGGTTGCATGAAAATCCATTTCTAAATCCCTTTTCAGTAACTTATATTATAATTGTTTCAGTAACACTTTTTAGTATCAGTTCTCAAGTTAATTTAGTCGAAAAGGGATTTGCAAATATGTTGACTAACTCATGTAGGATTATGACATCACTGGCCTCTGGATTCATTCATTGCAGTCATGCCTTACTTTGGCGCAATCAAAATTTACATCACTGCAAAGAATACCTACTGACTGCCCGTGCGTGAAGACATACCTCATAAATATGATATCAAATTATTTGAAAGAAGATACTCGTTCCAGCCATACATAGTGATTATGCGTTCATACCATATTTTTTCCTTTATAAAATTGGGATTTATACGGTGTCAATTTAGTTTTTTAGTCCATGGTAGATGTGCAGAGTCTGGTTGATATGTGGAATCTATGGCCACAAAATCTCGCAATAAAGTCGAGATTCAGTGGTTCTCTACCATTGCAATATAAATTATATTTCCTATTTACCTTTGTTTCATCTTGCTCAGCGTTGACGTCAAGGACATCAATGGGATTTGCTGTCGTCACTACGCTGCCCATGCCCCGTATAAGAAAGGAGGCGGGCTTGACCTCCACATCCACGACAAGATCTGTGCTCGAAAGAACGGTACTATTGTAGTCCATGGGGAATATGATCCAAAGGCCAAGGAGAAGAAGAAGAAAGAAAGAGAGAGGGACGGTGAAGCAGGCTCAAGCAAGGATGATGGGGATGATGGCTGTAGAATTAGACGCATCAATAATGGAGACACTTTCTTCATCAAAAATGTGAGTGAATGAAGAGGACTAACTTCAGATTAGGTTTTATGGTTTCTCGATAGAGGGTGCTAGATAAATGCCAGTTATTATCACCATCATCATTGTCTATCTATTACACATAGTTTCATTCTTGCCATCCAACATTTTGATGCTGATTTTACATAATATAATATGGATGATTCTATAAAGCATGTTTTCTTAAAAGAGGAATTAGTTGTCATGGGAAGTTTTTTAGATGATTTAATTTATCAGTGAAAAGAATTATCTTTTTTCATTTGATGAATGAATTATCTACATTTTGTGTACCGGTAATGATGAGAAGTTGTAGTAGTCATCTAATTGTGATATTGCAGAGAAAAGCTCATCCCATAAAGCTTTCTCTTTTCTATAACTCCTCAGTAAGAAACGATCAAAGTTTGTTGTGCTGTTGTTTTTTTAAGAAAAATTTTGATAATGCTTTATCTTGACAAGAGATTTCAAAGCCTGAAACCAAATAAAAATATTTTTGTTATTGTCAGTGGAGGGTGGAGGTGGAACAGAACAAGAAGAGGGATATTGTTACTCTCCAGTCACTGGACGAAGAAGAAGGAAAGGTGTTTGAGGTCAACTTGAGAGATCTGATACGGAATTTTAAGATAGAGTATGCTTGGGCTCGGACAATCAACACCTACCAGGTAAGTTCATTTGCAGTGATCCTCAGAGATGATGTTCTTACATAGGCTGGGTTTCCCCAGTCTGTCAAATGAGCCAACAAGTCCAAGCTCGGCCAAATTTTCAAGCAAGACACTCAGAGCTACCCAACTAGTACAGAATTTTCAGTATTTAGTATTGAAAAATGTGAAAAATGAGAAAACTTACAAATATTGATATATAAAGTTTCAGTTTTATGTGTTGTCCTGTGGTGGTGATTTTTTAACTGATTGCTAAGAAAGCATGGATGCTTGTAAGCAAGCAACTGGAGGACCGACGGCTTAAAGGTTCTGGCAATGAGGATTAATGCCTTACCAAAGGGCACTAAACGCACCATGTGCCGGATTACCAGAATACGAATCCCCCGCTCTACCGACTTAGCTATCGTGCCTCGCTGTGATATTTCTTTAAAAATACTAATTTTCTCACCGAAATACTGATTTTCATATTTTAAAATATTGAAATGTTCTTGTTCAGGATGGCACGTCTGGACAAGATTGAAATTGGACCCTTAATGATTTTTATTAAAAATAAAAATATTGATCGTCCATACTTTAAAGTAAAGTAAAGTTTCATCAATATCCATTGGTTTAGAGGTATAGCATTCGCATTATTATAATGCTGAAATATTAATATTCCATACTCTTTAGTACTAATGTGCATCCATTAAATGAAAGTTTACAAAAATTTACATATTTTTAGCAAATAGTAAAAATACTCAGCACTCGGCAGCCAACAAAAATGGAGAGTTCTTAGAAGATACTCTGATCATAGATTTTATACTACAAACTCAGGAGAGGGGGGGGGGTCATGTTTCTATGTTCTAAATTCCCTTTTTTAGTTCCACAAATTTGTCTACTCCTTGGAAATACAATGTTTTTATTTTCCATTATTGGTGTTAATTCCTCTTCCATCTCATTTTCATCAATTACGTAGCCCTTTCGCATGTTATTCTAAATGCACATACAAGTACCTTCATTTTTAGTATAAAAAAAATGGGAGGTACCCTCATCTTTAATCCCAGGAGATCAGTGAAAAGGGAAAAATATATATTTGAAAGGCTCGCATTGAATAGAAAACCAGGAAGTTCGAGTGAAAAGGAAAATAAAATCAATACATCCTAGTTGAACTCAAGAAGTCAATGTATAGAAAACATCTATTAAAATTCCCAACCCATTCAACCCACCCCTATTGAATAGAAACACAGAGTTTATTTGAATGGAAGAAAGAATAAAATCAATACACCCATATTGAACATTGTGTACTCCCAGAAGTTAATGCGTGCAAAAATACATCCACCCATCCTCTTCACCAAGTACACAGAAAACACAGGAAGTTAATGAATAGAAGAAAAAAAATCAATACGCCCTCATTGTACTTGTCTACTAATGCATAGAAAAAAAATACAGGGTATCTATGCACCCATCCTCTTCACCCATTACACACTCATTAAATAGAAAACACAGGAGGTTAATGAATAGCGGAATAAATCAATACACCCTCATTGAATATTTTGTACTTAGAAAGTCAATGCATAGGAAAAATATCTATGCACCCATCCTCTTCACCAAGTACACACTCATTAAATAGAAAACACAGGAAGTTGATGAATAGAAGAAGAATCAAAGACCCCATGCTGGGGTTAGCATGAATATACCAAGAAAGTGTGGTTTTTATTCTTTGTAAATTATGAGTCCTACTTTCGTGAGAGAAAGGTTCTTTGGTTAGGTCGAATTTGATATCTCTCTCTTTTTTTATGTTTCTTGTGGATTAGAATAGTTTTGTTATCATTGACAGGGCATTGTGTAAACAAGTGTTCGGTATTTATTTGAGTAATTTAAAGGGGAATCCAGCCTTAGCCATAAAATGTGTTGGGAAGGGGAAAAATACATTAAACAGAATGGTGAAAGTTTGAAAGAATTCAGACAAGCAATAAGAAAGTTATAGCTACTTTAAAGTAGAGATCACTAATAATACTATGTAGATTTCAAATTGGCAACTGGGTAAGTAAATTATGACGAGGGGCAAGGACAACTTTCCCATAGGCCATGTACTTTATCATCAGGGATTTGTGGTTTTCTTCAAGGTACCCATTCCCCAGGGGCAGTAATCTAAATATAACCCAGGTAGTATATTGTTTTATGTCTTCATGAAAGAAAATATAATTTGAAATAAAAATGTTGGGAAAAATTTATTTTAGCCATATGTATTGGAGTACATGCAAGAGTAGTCCTTGCCTTACATCACTATGACATCCCATATGCGGCCAATATGAAGTCTCCATGGGTATAGTGACTACCAATATTTAAAACTTTTAACAATTCATAACTTTCTAGTTAGTCCAATATTGTTCAAACTTTCACCTATCAGCATGTCTGATTTTTATTTTCCTCATAAAAAACAAGTTTTCATTTGGGTTGAATTCCCCTTTCAGCTAGTAAGTTAGCTGTGAGTAGAGTGATGTGATTATTTTGTAGGGAATTGCAAATTTTTCATGTGTAGCAAATATATGTTAAAATGCATATCAAACACTCAAGCTAATATTTAAAAAAAATTGGGTGTGGCAAAAACTGGCAATAAACCTCATGAAATGCTCCTCGAGTTTGCTTAATATTTTTCCTCAACCTTGTACTTATTAATACTGTCTGCGAATCCAGGTTTGAGGCCATGAATGCAATACATATGTTCTGTTTGGAGTTTTTTTTTTCTTCTTTAATCAGATCAATCCTATCATCACAAGTGGTTGCTTCCATATTTGCATTTTTGTGTATTATGAATGCTCATGTTTCACAAAGTGTTATGTGTGAAGTAAATTCCTGGGGTGGGATTCTGAGATCCATTTTATCTCAGATAAAAGAAAATATTTTATCTCCGATAAAATCAGTGACATAAAATACCCTTAAAATACTCTCCAAATTAGTATTCTGAGAACCATTTTATCTCTGTGCATACCTACTTTTGAAGCAATACCCAATGAGAAACAAGCACTTTCATCTCAGTCAACCAATGAAAATCCATATCGTCAGGAGGTGTGGCAAAGGAGCGGGATTGCATCAATTTATTGAGTTCAAATGCGCTTGCACTATACGCTAGCACATCTTTACAGAGATTTCTTTTGAAAAATAACAATACTCTCATTTTTTTTTCGATGTCAATATCTCATCAATACAAGCATCATTTCAAAGACAATGTTAGTCCAGAAAAATCTTATGAAATGGTTCCTCGGAGATTACTCTCAATAAGTATAGGGGCAAGTTGAGTCAACTTTGAAACAGAAAGTACTTTTTTAGAGGAAAATACAAATTTCAGCCAAAAAGTAAAGAATGGTGTGAAATAGATAGGGGCTTTTTAACCACACGTCTTTAAATATAATAAAGACTTAAGAACAACATTGTTAGTCCAGTTATGGATCCTTATTCTTGTCTTTTACATGATGGATGCATATGAAATGTGTGGATGTGAAAATATCGCATTAAGTTCTGACTTGGGTAAGTTGAGCCAGCCAACACAGCTTTACACTAGGCCATTGTAATCTTATGGTAATGTACATGTATATTAAAAAAAACCCTTAAAAATCCATCGATATGCAGGCAGAAAGGAGCAAATTCACATGACAGTTCTTTTACGTTTAGAGCATGTTAGTATTTATAGAGAATTAGCAAGTGAAAGACTTTAAATCAAAACAATTTACATGCTGGTTTTTCCCCCATACATCTTGTACATAGTTTTTGTGGCTCAACTTACCCTGACAAATGAGGGGCAAGTTGTTCCATTTGACATTGTTTTTTTTTCAAAGGTCACAGTGACTTTAATTGTGGGGGTAGAAAGTTATATATAGGTAAAAAATATTTCCCAAGAATTAAATTTTAAGGCAAGGTACTTATTTCTACAAGATTATTTGTCATATCAATTCAAAAATGCAAAAAGCAAAAAGTGTCACAACTTACCCCGCCTTCCCCTACTCTTGTTTTTTCTTTTATAACTCAGGGATCTGAGACAGACCACATTGTCTACGTCCTCAGTCCGAGCTCTCCTTACGAGAACCGGCAGCACCTCTACACTGCCATCACAAGAGGGCGCAAAGGATGCATCATCATCGGGACACCATCCCGCCTAGGCACAGTCATCAAGAAGGATCCTAGAGAAAGATTCACAAGTCTAGCAAGGTTCCTAAAAGAAAACCTTGCTGAACCCCAGGTATGTACTCCATGTACATTATTTCATAGCCCCTTTAGAACCAATGAGTTACCGTAATTGATGGAAATCAGTAAGCGATGATTGTTTCACCAATGTAACAAAGCACTGATTATTTTCCCCTCAATTTGCGTGTTTCTGATGAATTGAATACACTTGTAAATCAGAAAAGTTTATGTCATGATGTGTAGCTCCAGGATATCATTTTATCAATATTTTCGTCTGACAAGTAGTCAGATCTGACAACTTTCCTTGATTTCAATTGAATGAGAAGCACTGCCACTATGGTAACTGTCAGATAAAACAGTACTTGTTGTACATTTATCCTTCAAGTACCTTCATGAAATGCTCCCCTGATTTCGTATTCTATTTCTATTGAGCAATTAGGCTTTACAATAATAATAGCAGGGCCCATTGGGAGAATGGTTTTCAGAACTGAAGTGGCTTCTCTGGGTCAATATACCTATATTATTATCATTATCACATTTTCAAAAGCAGCAGATGTTTTGTCAATAATTGCATATTCTGAATGTTTGTTTACCCCTAAGAGAATACCTTGTTATAAAACCATGATGTTTTCACTAATTTATTTAAGTGAACTTGTTCCTTTGAACTCTCTCTATAGTACATTGTATATTCTACCAACATTATATCATTTTTTTAAAGGGTTCTTTTTGTGTTATGTATTTATTAATTTTCAATATGTTAAAATTTCTTTTTATATCCTACAGTTCTCAAGGTGTAATTATCCTGGACAGGCGGATCCAAGAACACCAGAGAGACAAGCACCAAACAACTTCTCCGGGTCTAACACAGGTAATTAATGAATCCTTGTAGACTGAACCAGTATATTTACTATAAATCTCTGAAAAATTGCCATTCACTGTAGCTAATAGTAGTACTGAGAGATGATCAGCATGTGATCCAGTACTGAATACATAGCAATTTATTATCTTTACACATTTGGGAGCATTTCATTTTCAAACTATCATGAACAGATTAGTAATAATATACGGTAGTTAGTTTGAAAAATAATGATATTATAATTTTTTTTTTTTCATATATTTCTTAAAGGCCAAGTCTGTTTTAAATTAGCACTAATTATTTTTCCCCCATTTTATTTGTTTTTTTTTTAGGAGTTTCGGCATCAAGCCCGTGCCTGAAGAGTCTGGCACAAGAATGGTCTGTGAGGAGATCACCTTTACACCTACCAGCGGGTTCAAATCCATCTACTCCTGCATCTGGTCAGCACCAACCGAACCAGTGGAGAATGTGTGAAGAGCTTGCCAACAGTCTTATATCCAATGGCCATCCAACCTCGAGAGCAGTTCCAGTCTCTGGATGTGAGTCATCTTCAAGATCCAATGGCCCATCAACCTCAAAAGCGGTTCTAGTTTCGGGATGCGAGTCATCTTCAATACCCAATGGCCCATCATTCTCAAGAGCACTTCCAGTCTCAGGATGCGAGTCATTTTCAAGATCCAATGTTCCAGCAACCTCAAGAGCAGTTCCAGTCTCTGAATGTGAGTCATTTTCAAGGTCCAATGGCCCATCAACCTCAAGTGCGGTTCTTGAATCTGGATGCGAGTCATCTTCACTTGGGTGCATGTCGTTAGTGGGCCCCGTAAATGGATGTGGTCCATCAGCACGAGCCACGCCTGCTTGCAATCAACTATCAGGAAACTCCAGAGGTAGCCCATCAGTAGGTCCCTCCACTACAAACACATCATCTACACACAAAGCACGACCAGTGACCGCTAATAAAAGTAACCCATCCATAGCACCAACAGGAACCTCTAATGGATGGAGCCCATCAGAAAAGCCCTCACATGGATACCAACCACTACCAGGAACATCTAATAGAGAAAGCCCATCAGTAAGGCCCTCATCTGGATACCAACCACTACCAGGAACACCTAATAGAGGTAGCCCATCAGTAAGACCCTCATCTGGATACCAACCACTACCAGGAACATCTAATAGAGAAAGCCCATCAGTAAGGTCCTCATCTGGATACCAACCACTACCAGGAACATCTAATAGAGGTAGCCCAACAGTAAGGCCCTTATCTGGATACCAACCACTACCAGGAACATCTAATAGAGAAAGCCCATCAGTAAGGTCCTCATCTGGATACCAACCACTACCAGGAACATCTAATAGAGAAAGCCCATCAGTAAGGTCCTCATCTGGATACCAACCACTACCAGGAAACTCCAGAGGTAGCCCATCAGTAGGTCCCTCAACTGCAAGCACAGCCCCACCAGGAACCTCTAATAGAAGCCCATTAGAAGGTCCGTCATCTACACAGAAAGCACGACCAGTGAACTCTAATAGAAGTAATCCTTCTATAGCACTAACAGGAACCTCTAATGGACATAGCCAATCAGTAAGGCCCTCATCTGGATACCAACCAATCCCAGGAAACTCCAGAGGTAGCCCATCAGTAGGTCCCTCAACTGCAAACACAGCCCCAAAAGGAACCTCTAATAGAAGCCCATCAGAAGGTCTGTCATCTACACACAAAGCACGACCAGTGACCTCTAATAGAAGTAACCCCTCCATAGCACTAACAGGAACCTCTAATAGAGGTAGCCCATCAGTAAGGCCCTCATCTGGATACCAACCACCTGCAGGAAACTCTATTGGATGCAGCCCATCAGTAAGGCCCTCATCTGGATACCAACCACCTGCAGGAACATCTAATAGAGGTAGCCCATCAGTAAGGCCCTCACCTGGATACCAACCACTACCAGGAACATCTAATAGAGAAAGCCCATCAGTAAGGCCCTCATCTGGATACCAACCACCTGCAGGAAACTCTAGATGTAGCCCATCAGTAAGGCCCACATCTGGATACCAACCACCTGCAGGAACATCTAATAGAGGTAGCCCATCAGTAAGGCCCTCATCTGGATACCAACCACTACCAGGAACATCTAATAGAGAAAGCCCATCAGTAAGGCCCTCATCTGGATACCAACCACTACCAGGAACATCTAATAGAGAAAGCCCATCAGTAAGGTCCTCATCTGGATACCAACCACCACCAGGAACATCTAGTAGAGGTAGCCCATCAGTAAAGCCCTCATCTGGATACCAACCACCTGCAGGAAACTCTATTGGATGCAGCCCATCAGTAAGGCCCTCATCTGGATACCAACCACCTGCAGGAACATCTAATAGAGGTAGCCCATCAGTAAGGCCCTCATCTGGATACCAACCACTACCAGGAACATCTAGTAGAGGTAGCCCATCAGTAAGGCCCTCATCTGGATACCAACCACTACCAGGAACATCTAGTAGAGGTAGCCCATCAGTAAGGCCCTCATCTGAATACCAACCACCTGCAGGAACATCTAATAGAGGAAGCCCATCAGTAAGGCCTTCATCTGGATACCAACAACCTGCTGGAAACTCTATTGGATGTAGCCCATCAGTAAGGACCTCATCTGAATACCAATCACCTGCAGGAAACTCTATTGGATGTAGCCCATCAGTAAGGCCCTCATCTGAATACCAACCACTACCAGGAACATCTAATAGAGGAAGCCCATCAGTAAGGCCCTCATCTGGATACCAACCACCTGCAGGAAACTCTAGATGTAGCCCATCAGTAAGGCCCTCATCTGGATACCAACCACCTGCAGGAAACTCTATTGGATGTAGCCCATCAGTAAGGCCCTCACCTGGATGCCAAACTACACATCCACCTCCACCAGGAACCTCTAATGGATGTAACCAGTCAGTCAGGACCTCATCTGGATTCCATCCACCACCAATAACATCTAATATAGGTGCATGTAGCCCATTGGTAAGGCCCTCACCTGGACACCAACCACCACCAGGAACTTCTAATGGCCGTAGCCAGTCAGTAAGGTCCTCACCTGGACACCAACCACTAAGGTCCTCACATGCATACATCTCATCCTCAAGAACATTGCCTGCATGCAACCCTGTAGCAGAAGCCTCATCTGCTTACAATTCATCAGGACCTGTCCCTCTGAGTGATCAATCCAAGGCAGTGGATCTTCCTACACCAGTAGCAACAGAAGATGTTCAGCCAGAAGTCAGAGGTAAGGATGATTATTCAATGTTATATATGAATGATTTTTATATGAATGGTTGATATTTCATTTTCACACTTGATTGTCAGCATTTATCTTTTGGCTTGATTATTTCTGGCGGACTTGGTTTAGATAATTCAGTATAATTTCTGTGATTGATGTCATTACAATAATGAGGTCTTATTATTATGTTAAGATGGATTTCAGAGTGAACACATATAAGTCATAAATGAATCAAGCTACTCTTTGATGATATCCTCAAGAAGAATAATATGAAGTGAAGAGCAGAACCACTGAGCAATACAGATAGATGTTGCCCACTCTCATATTTTCATTTCTGTACTATTCAGGATTCTTATGTATTTTTTTTTCTTTTGTCCTTCTTTATTAACAGCCAAACCCAACAGAGACAGACTGTCGAGGAAGCGTAAAGTCAGAGCTGTTGCTTCTACGGTCAACCAACAGGTGTCGTCCATCCACAATGGTACTGTGCCAGTGGATTCAGGAGAACCCAAGAAGTTTTGTGCAAGGGGATCATCTCTTGCAATGAGTTCAGAGTCTGCTGTAGCCGGGGGGCAGATGCAGCTGAAGAAGGATCCAACATCCATTGAGAATGGTAGAGAACAGGCAAGAGCAAAAGAGACATCGCCAGGAAAGGATGAAAGAGAGATGCCTTTCACTTCTGTTCTTCCCAGGGAACAAACTTTTGTTGTTCCATCCAGGTGCAGTACAGATGGTGATGAGAAAAAGTCCCACTCCACATCCCGCAGCCACTTGAAGCGTTTAAGTGACACCCTAAAGGAAGATGTTCAAAGTGCGGCTACAGGCAGCAAAGTGAAGAGATTAGCTACTGATGAAAAGGTATCAACAGTATCATCTTCCAGGTATGACAGATTGAGCTACAATGATACATCCATTTGCCCAAGGAGGGCAGTGGATGTCAGAGAGTCTCCTAAAAGGCTGAATAGTTGCTCGAGATCACCCTTGAGAAGTCTGTCTTCTACATCTAGAAATGTTCTGAAACCTTTTTCCTCTAAATATCCACAGGGTAAGGAGAAATCTCAAATTATTTCAGAGATTAATGAAATGCAGACGTGTTCTACCAAGATTCAGTCTGTGCAACAATCATCAGAAAGCAGCCAAGAGGTCCAAATCTGTGTTCCAGGTCTATATAGAGGGCGATTCCGTTTTGTAAGGCGGCTCTACAGTCAAGACAGCGAAGACCAATCATCCCAGAATGGAAAGTCAACTGGATGGAAGGAAGAATGTCCATTTGAAGATAGTGAAGATCTAGAATTATCCCAATTTCTCTTGCAGCCACCATGTGCCCCTCAGCTCCATCCACCGCTGAACAGACTGGAAGAATGCCATGAAGATGCTGATGATGAAGGTAGTGATGAGAGTGATGACACTCTTTTATCCTGCTCATCAGATGAAACAGTGTTCTCTTCCAGTGGTACAAGTCCTTGCCTAGGAACAAGTGGTGGTTTTGGTGATGATGAAGATGAGGAACTGTCACAATTCCTCTTTCAACATCCAAGTTTGCAGATACTTTAATTTCTAAATAAGCATCGGAATACTTGCTTATGCTTACATGCAACACAAGACCTTATCAGATGTCCTATATAGTAGTAAATCCCAAAGTCAGGGAGATAAAGGCATAGAAAACTGAATACTTGGCATATCCAGCTTTTCTGGATGGTGTATATGTGAATAAGGGTGATCATGACACCAAGGATTGGTGTGTAGTGTACTTTGTATATAGACAAATCATGAATTGGGTGTGCCTGTAATGTAGAGTAAACACTGCTGTAGTTTACATTGTGCAATAAATAGCAAGCATTCATACTTTTCAAATTCATTGACTGCCTAAATAGATGATATGCATAAATTTCAAGGTGAAACTTCATCAATATCTTGCTACAAAAATCATGTTGCATCATTGATGTATTCCAAGTTATAATAATAATAATAATAATAAGACATTTATAATGCGCAAACATATCCACCCTATTAGGGGTGCTCAAGGCGCTTACAATAAACTTAACTCACTACTGGTACAACTTACAATTTGGCCATTAGATAAGTTTTTAAACTGGCCTTGAAATGTTCTACTGATCTACAGTCTTTTAGTTTAGTTGGAAGATTGTTCCATAGACGGGGAGCTGCTGATGCAAATGCACGATCTCCCCATGACCGTCTGGTTTTTGGAATAGAGAAATCGAGAGAAGAAGTCTTAGAAGAGCGAAGACCAGAGCGACCAGGTTTTCGAAAATCAAGAAGAGAGTTATACTGATTTAATGGCTTGTGTTTTTATTTCTAATCATTGGTAATTTTACAAAGGAAGTTATGTAACACATCACAAGGATGAAAAAGAAAGTGAATATTTCTAACTAAGTAGTGGGGTATGGATTCAGTTAGACCAATATGCTATTCCCAAATTTGAAAACAGTATTTATGTATTTAGTAATTACCATTGTAATACTAGACTGATTACTGAACATTCATTGAAAATGGTCTATTTAATTCATTTGTTTTGTAATCCACCCTCATTTGAAGTGAAAATGGAAATATCAATTGTAAGTAATTGATTATTGATATATTTAGAATGATTATGTAAATCATGAAATTATTTTTTTAAAAATGCAATATATTTATGATGTATTTGATTTCAAAATAAGCTTTAACCCATCCATTTTCAGCATAAATCTGTGCTTTTGCAATCCTTCCAAATATTGAAACTTTGGAGTATTAAAACCTGGTTAAGAAAAAATATATAACCATATCATAAACCAAGCTCTTCGCTCACAAGACCTTGAAGCAGTAATCTATCTTTCTCAAGAAGAGTAGTCTCAAAATTATGTAGTACCGGTATATTGTAATATCAATATGATATTTTTATTAATCTTGTTTCGCAATAATTCTAGTTATCTATACATTACTATCTGTGGGCAATATTGAAATGTATTTTCTAGTTATGTAATTTAATACACATTATTTTACTCTCTGTGCAAAAGTTGATTGTTGGAGGCACTTGGGGCATCGGGTTTCATGATTATGATGAGCCCTCTTGTTTGTTGTTATTAATGAATAGTGGTCTCTCTTTTCATTTCAAACAGTATTACCAATATATATTTCTATATTCAATGACTTTATTTTACTTATCTTGAATTTTGTATAGATATTGTACATAATTTGAATTTTGTTTGATTTTATTTTGAATTTCAATGTAATATGATTTTTGATGTTATATATATATTTGAATGATTTAAATCATTAATTATATAAGTCTAATACATTTCAAAATTTAATTTCTCTGAAGGTTGCACCCACCATTGGTATTACTGATATTGCCTTTGTGTATGCAAATGTATGTAAAAGGGGACCCTTTTTAAATTTTCTGGATATTCTAAATTGCCACTACTGACCTCTGTATAATCGATTATGTACATTGTACAATATGAATGGGCAAAAAAAAAACACATTTTCTCAAAAGTGAGCACTAAAATGTATATTGTAATGTGATCTCTGAGTGAAGAACTGTGTGAAAACATGATAAAATATATCATTACTTATCTCATGTAGGGGTTTTTTGCTGTATTTTTATATATTCCAAATGGCTACTCTACGTCCCTAACTACATGTATATTATGAACAGTTTGAGTGGGGCAAATCATTTTTTACCAAATTTAGCTCTGCTTGACTACAAAATGCCTACAGTGATGTACGAGTGAAATTTATAGTCTGGCAACATAATTTCAAAGAGATATTTCTTTTGGCATATAGATCATAAATGCTGGATTTTGAAATTCAAAATAGCTGCCATGGGCCCTAACAGTATCATGACCAATGTGAATGAGGGACTATATTTTTTTTCACAAGAGCAGTCATCATAAAATGCATGTAATTGTGATCTATTAGTAAATATTATTTTCCTCCATGGTCTACCCACATAGAACATTGCCAGATGGCATTCAGAGGACATTACACATTTTTAACTGCACATTTTTATTTCTACAAATATCCAAGCAATATACATGTACAGTGTGTAACCTTGTGATGGTATGAAGTTTCCTAATAAATATATTTATTTGCTACCAATACCTTCTTTTCTAAAAACTTAGTTTGTACTGTAGTGTGAATATATTGTTTCTTATATATGTTGGGTTGAAAAACTTTGAATTACATGTATGAGGAGAAAATCCAAGGCAATTTTTTTCTAAATCATTTCTAGCAGGATTATAATCAAGGTCCAAGAGTGATTTACATGTACATATAGGTCAAAAAGATCAGCCAACACATGTAAGTATGATTAACTTGGCCATTTAAAATGTTTCCTATATAATTAGTTAAACCTGCTAGGCATTATGCAGCAGAAAGCTGTCCTGTCAGTGTCGAGTTCCTACAGGACTTACTGTGTTAACAGAAACCATATTATCAAGTTTTTCACACACAAAAAAAAATACTTGAAATATATTGGTTGAAAATTAGCATTATTTGTTTTGAAATAATTTAGAGTTTGCACACCAAAAAATAATGTAAATAATCATACTGATAATCTTTACATGTACATTGCCATAATTTCCACAATATGCCCTTTATCTGGCTTTAAAGGGCAAGTCCACCACAACTAAAAGTTGATTTGAATAAAAATAGGAAAATATAACAATAACACTGGAAATGTCATCAATATCGGATGTTAAATAAGAAAATTATGACATTTTAAAGTTTTGCTAAATTTCACAAACAGTTGCAGTATATGCACATTCTGGTCGGTATGCTAATGAGGAGACTGATGATGTCATCTTTTGTATTTCATTAAATATATGAAATATTCTAATTTTCTCATTGCCAATGATTAATTCCCCCTGAACATGTGGAATTAGCATTGTGTACCGGGTAATACTTTTTCTCTCAGTCAAGTAGTCCTTATTTTCAAATCTGTAAAAAATGAAATATTGTATCATTCAAACAATAAAAAACGAAAGTAATAGTGAGTGAGGGACATCATCGACTGTCTCATCTGCATGTCACTAAGTTGTGCATATCACTATTTTGTGAAAAATAAGCAAAACTTTAACATGTTATAACTTCCTTATTTTGACATCCGATTTTGATGACATTTTCAGCGTTAGGGCTAGTTAGAGTTTTCTCTATTCATTCAAGTCAACATTTTTCTGGGGTGGACTTGACCTTTAAAGATGCAATCGTATTTTCATATATTTCAATAAAGAAAACTGCCACATGAAATGTTGATTGCAAAACTAAAAACACTTTTTGGTTCAAACTTCAAGAAAACCCCTTTAAGTTAAAGGACAAGTCCACCCCAACAGAAACTTGATTTGAATAAAAAGAGAAAATTCAACAAGCATAACACTGAAAATTTAATAAAAATCGGATGTAAAATAAGAAAGTTACGGCATTTCAAAGTTTCACTTCATTTCACAAAACAATTTCTCGGTCAGTATGCAAATGAGGAACTGATGACATCACTCACTTTCTTTTGTATTTTATTATATGAAATATGATTTTTTTTTCTCGCATTGCCATGTGAAATGAAGTTTCATTCCTCCATGAACAGGTGGAATTCCATTATTTTAACATTTTGTGCTTCAGGCAAGGAGGTCCTTATCGTCAAATTCTAAAAGATTGAAATATTGTATAATTCAAACAATAAAAACAAAAGAAACTATGAGTGAGCGACATCATCGACTCTCTCATTTGGATGTAACTGGCTCGTTCATAAAACAATTTTGTTAAAAATAAGCGTAACTTTAAAATGTCATAACTTTCTTATTTTACATCCGATTTTGATGAAAATTTCAGCATTGTGCTTGTCTGATATCAACATTTTTCTGAAGTGGACTTGACCTTTAACGAGACAAGAAAAGCCTAAAATTCAAATGCAACCAATATAAAACCTGAATGAAATTTTTTAATAAGTGTTTTTAGAAGAAAAAGACAAATCAGCAAAATATTGCATGATATTACACGAACAAGAAAACTCTGAATATTTGAAAAGTTTTAAAAAGCTGTAAACACTTTATTTGAAATAGAACCCTACAAATTCTATGGGCATCATCAATATGCTTCCATTTGCTCCGATACTCGTAAGGGTAAAGATGAAACTTTCTTTCAAAAATTGTACTTTAAATTTTTTTGCAGGACATAAAACAATACTAGTATGATAGCAATATTTATATTGATACCACAGGACATTATGTACTTTAAAAAAGACATATATCCCAGATACTATGGGAAAATTGTCCCCACCACTTGTCATAAATTAATTACCAAGTTGCCAATTTCAAATTTGACAGTCTTAGGGATCTCAATATCAAAACAGCCTTAACTTTCTTATCTTTTGACCTATTGCTTTCAAACTTTCATTTTTCCCCCTCTCTCATAATAGATAAAGGTGCAGTGTTTTTTTATCAGTTTTTTTTTCAGGAATCCTACCATAATCTGAAAATGTATGCTTGGATGACTTTGAAAAACACAATGATCTACAATGTAGGTTTTGTTGACCGTTTACATGACTTGTACAAGAGAAAAATAAATTAAAAATGCTTTTATGGAGAGATATCTCGTTCAATTTAATCAACTTCAAAAACTTAACTCAAATAAAGCGCATTCAGAGTACATAGGGGTGAACTCCCCCCCCCAAAAAAAACTTATATTACTACTACCTAACCTCACTACTTATAATAAATGAAAAAAAAATCATTCATGATTTCAATTCATAATGTACTTTCCTGCATGAAATCAATTTGAAAAAAAAATAAAAAATCTTTCCCTCAACCTAATTCATTCCTGATAAGTGAGGCAAGAGAGATATGTAAATAATGTTAACCTCTTACACTTATCTGGCTAATCATATCAGTGCATGAAATTTTGTCACAGATTTGCTGAGAATATATAAAAAATGGTACAAAGATGATGTCCAGACTACTTTCTGAAATAAAAACAAAATGTATCATATTTTGCAATCTTGATCAGATACAAAACGTCAGGCTCTTAAGGCTACAACTCGAAAAATAAAAGGATGCATGAATTCTCTATAAGCAGTGATTTTGACATATTTTTAACTTATTACTTGAATAAGGAATACTGGTATCACTTCTCCCTTGGGAGTTCTAGATGTTTCCATCTCCGGAGCTTGACAGGCGTCCTGTCCGTTGACGTTTTTTCCTCCTTGATTTTCTTCATCTCCACCCTCATGACGAGTGTCACTTGGTTTCCTTCCTTGTTGGTGATGCGGTCTTCCTTCACAACATCCAACACATCTCCTTCTTGTACCTACAAGAAAAATGATTATCAAGTTGCACTTAATATTTACTTGAGTGAAGTGCGCAATGGAAGCACAATTAGCTGACAAAAAACACATTCACTGTGAAATGAAGATCTCGATTGTTTGTGTGTTTTTTTTTTTTTTGGGGGGGGCTTGTCAATTTTTTAACAATCCACGATCCCCTCTTCGAAAATCATTCCCAGGCACCTGGGTGACCGCTCCCCCCCCCCCTTCTGCCACCCATCAATGAATAAAAGGAATAGAGGAGAGTATGACAGGACTAGGTAAAATACATCTTGATAAAGCCCTTAATATCAAGGGTAAATTGCCAATTCTTCCACTGCCAACTCGTCCACTCACCGCATGGTCTACCTTCATTTAGTCTAAATGAAAGTAGACCATTGGCAATTGGACGAATTGGCATTAGACCAATTGGAAAAAATCCCAAATGAAGGACAGAAAACAAAATCACCATCAGTGAATTTTCAGGTCTTCTTGCACCCCTCGACCCCCTCCCCTTCACGATGCTACCCTTTATTGACAGACAAATCAAAAAAGGCAAATTAATGATTTCACAAGAGTTGCTTTATGGATGTGCCACAATAAATATCCTCATAAAAATTATGTCCCAGAGTAGTTCTAAATACAATCTCAATGTTTCTTTTCACATCATTTGTGATCTTGAGACAGCAATCCTTCCTTCCACCCCCTCCTGGCCCCACACCAGGATAAAAAAATAGGACAAACGATGGTTAAATCTATTTGAAGATAATGACTTGAAATTCTATTACAATCATTATATACCTGTCGACTCTTTTTCATCACCTTCTTGCCATTGTGCCGGAGTTTTGCATTCAGGAAGGCTTCTTCAATTTTCCTGGAAATAAAAGAGTAATATTATAAGGTTACAAAACTTACAATCAAAATATCCCTTAAATATTCTAGAATTCAAATCACATTTCCTTTAACTCCATATACAGATACAACATGAATAGGTGCCCAATTCATGAAGGATATAAATTTGTGTTTTACTAACTTTAAAGTCAAAGTCAATACCATTCCAAACTTTGTGTTTATTGCGTGTTTATAATTCTTCATGCCATTTAAACCTTTTTGTAGTAGAAACTATTTTAATGATACTAAAAGCAACAAAAAATCCAACTACATGTAGTGTACTCAAGTGTAGAACCCCAAATTGTGATGTCATAAAAAATGACATCAATATATAAAATGAATAAAATAAATGAAATTAAAACACTCACTTCCTGGATACTCCAAGCCCAGCACTCAAAACAGCATCTATCCTCGGAGATGGTACATTAATTTTTAGATCTTTCCAATCTTTCTTACTACCATCTTCAATCTCGTCTTCATCTTCAGAATCAGATTTGTAGCCATTTTCTTCGTCCAGATCACTTTCATCATCTGTGCTATCACCTTTCATAAGTTTCTGTTTTGATTTTGACTTCTTTGAGTAATAGCACACAAGCTTGTTCAGAAGTGACATTGGCTCAACAGCTAAAAATTTACTTTGGTTCATCGTGGTCTTGGGAATGACCCTGCACCTTATCTGTGACTGTGCACTCCTCTCAACTTCTCGGCATTTTCCATGTGTTTGGGAAGGCAAACAAATCGAAGAAAAACGTGCAGAATACAAAGAGAAACATCTAATATATTTGAAGACGGGAGGCTGTAACAGAAAGGAAGACTTTCCCAGAAAGAAAAACGATGATGGTCTATAACGCGACACACCCATCATTTTGATACCTCTGCTGATACTGGCTGCTTCCAGCGGCACACGATAAGATTCTCCGCCGAAACCTAAGGCGACAATGTCTTTAGTTTCACGACAGAAGTCGCGACCGAGCAAGATCTTTAAATTATTGCTACGTACGAAGACTGATATAATAAAATAATAGAGGCTTTCATTTCAGTTATTCCATTTATCCATTTATTAACGTTACAAATGGGAAATGAACACATTTGGAGTACGATCCACTAAATTAGAAGTATATTGCTATTTTGACGTGAACGTGTCGATGCTGAGCAGCAGAAATTCGTTATGTTGATGCTAGACTTGAGTCAGACCATAACTTCACGAGAGACTCTAATTAAATCGAACTTTTCATTATTCTTTCAAATACTGGTCTTACAGCTGCAATCCTGTAACTTTAGAAATACAAATTTTGGTTAATATACTACAAAATAATATCGATTGAACTTTTCTTTAGTATTTCGGGAAAAATCAACCGATTCAAATTTGGTTATTTGTATTAATAATGTAACGTTAGACTGGAAAGAAGAAATAGTTGTAACTTGTAAACATCCGCGAAAAGTCAAAAGCTCAAATTGCAAGAATGGAGTCTGCGACGGGAAAAGACAGCCCTGATCCTGAGACTGTGGAAAATGATCAATCTAACAAGGATCTACCTGCTGTTTTCCAGTGTCAACATTGCAATGTGATAATAAGTGATTCCATAGCATTCATCGCTGCTCATGATGATTTGAAATCTATCACACTGAACAGTGAGTGAATATAGCGTAAGCCGTAATATTCGACCGCGGCGCGCGCGATTTCTCGTGCACACAAGAGAGCATGCATTATCACACTATCGTGTTTAGTTTAACAAATTGCTTGTGCAATGAGTTACAAACTTATGCCACTTTTGTATTTTGATTCATACAATCTGATAATAACTTTACTATAAGTGATACGGTCTGCAGATATGTTGTTTGTTTTAATGGTGAATCAAAATGGGGGGGGGGGCAGAACATTTTTTTGGGAAAATTACAATGAGTATACCCAGTTGTTTTGTATCCGGAGTTCCGGACGGGTTGTGTGTCCGGACGATCAATTTTACAATGTCATTTGGAAAAATTTACCAGCGAAGTTTCATCAATTTTTAGTACAAAATGTTAGGAAATATTATAAAGAACAAAATAGAAAATGATTACAAGTAATCATGGTAATGGATTCATATTTTTAGTGTAATCCACAGACAAAAAAGAAGGCTTCAAAAAGATAAAGTGTCCGGACACCCGACCCCCCATCCTACCGTACCATAAATGACAAAATTATGATCTTGTCTTGTCATTAAAGTTTAATGACAAGATCAGAAAGTGGATCCATCTCACAAAATGTATTGTGAAAGGGCTGTGACACATCCCTGGAAGTTGCAATTACATTATTGTGATTTTTTCAACTCTTGTCGTTCTCTGGTGGACACCCTCCTTTTTGACCGATAGTGTCTTGGATTTTAATAATAATAATATTCAGTTCATTTATAGCGCAGAACACATAGAAATGCATGTCCCTATGCACTTGGATGAAACTAAGGAAAGAAATTATTAGAAAGTAAGTAAAGGGTGTTGGGCACTGAATTCATTACAAGTTAAACAGATACTTTTTTAGGGTAGTCTTAAACTTATCTAAATCATGCGTATTTCTCATATAATTAGGAAGTGCATTCCATATGACGGAAGAGGCATGTGCAAATAATCGCTCACCATATATGTTTTGGTAACAATATGGGGAATAGCAAACAGCCGCTTTGTGGTTGATCTTAGAGTATGACTCCGAGGAGTCTGATATAAAGTTAATAGTTCGGGAAAATATGAAGGAGCTATCTCATGGAAGCATTCATATGCAAAAACTAATAATTTGAAAGAAATACGAGAATGAACAGGAAGCCAATGTAGGTTTCGTAGTACAGGGGTGATTGATTCATATTTTCGAATTTGAGTAACTAATCTTGCAGCATAATTTTGGATAGTCTGTATTTTCTTCATTTGTCACTGTGGTAGACCGAAAATGAGGCTGTTACAGAAATCAATATGACAGAGAACAAATGCATGGATTAGTTTTATCATGCATAGGTTGTGACTTTCTAACAAAGGACTGACAGTAAACACTTCCAGCCTTTCAGATCGAGTGTTTTCCAACTTGATTTGCACTGTCTGAATGCAGCGCTGAGGCATACTAACATGTACATGTATGCTAGCAAATAATGCTATACTATAGCATGAGTGGGGGGGGGGTAGGGGGTAGTTATGAAATACAAAAAGCAAAATTTGCATTTTCTTTGATTTCTTACTTCAGGTGTGAATGCATCTGTAGAATTATCAACAAAGCTGATCACATCAACAGATGGTATTGACCAAGGAAGGTTTGTATCCCATTTTCTTTTCTTTCTTTTTTTATTGAATAGGCCTTTTTTAGTTTTAATTCTTATAAGTCTCTGTTGTGTTATGTGTGGCTAGTAACATATCTATACTGATGAATATTTGAGAATATAGGCCTATCATTATATGTGAATACTTTTTTTTATTCTCTTTTGCTCTACATGTAACTTCAATTTTTCTCTTTACTTTTGTTCCTTTTTTCTCCCTTTATTGTCTTATTTATCATCCTTTTGTTTGTCATCGTTTTTTTTATTTTTTTTCTATTTCACCCTCTCTTCTGTTGTCTATTATTTTCCATTTCTTATTCTCCCTATATTTGTATTCTTCCAATTTTCATCTGATGATGATTATTTTTATGCTTATTCTTTTTATGATCTATACATTGTTTATTAGTTAGGCCTATACTTTGTTATAGTTGCAATTTTCTTTTTCTTTCTAAAAATGGAGATACATGTATTGATTAAGTTGATATCCCCTTCATATTTTTCATGTAGTACTTTCAGCCCACTTGTTTGCCGAGGATGTAAAACGGTGCTTGGGAAGGTTTACAGGACAACACCACGACCCTTGGACGACCTCAGAGATTACTTCACAATCGATGTCAACAAACTTTCAGTGTAAGTCGTCATTGGACATCGAACATTTCAATTTGTCTCTTTGATTTCATTCTGTCAAGGGGCAGATCCCGGATTTTAGGATTTTCCATAAGGGGGGCACATTTTCCAGAGGAAAATTTGACAAGCAAAAAAAAATGGTTTTCACCCAAAATTAAAGGTCATTTCGTCCACAAAAAAATGACAAAAGGGGAGTGGGCACACTTGTGTTAGGCTGCCATATTTACATTACAAATTTTAATTGTGTCTCTCAAAGGGGGGGGGGGGGCACAGCCATTACATGTCAAGAGAGTTGCACACATATTTTACACTTCTGAAATAATTACTCTGTAAGTGTAACAAATGGAAAATGAGGTACTTTTACTGATAACACAACAAGATCCTCTTGTGATACTCTACATTATTATGAAGTGAACAATTGAGAGATTCATTGATACTTTGCTATAGACAGACGTGACAGTAGTTGTAAATTCATTCTCCCTGTTTTTCATGTGAATGAGTAAAATCTGATCTAAGTCAAAACACTTTCATTAGGCCTATCAGTTATTGCTGAAGTTTAAAATAATTTCTTGCATTAACCCATTAATCTTACACCACAGGTACCAAGTTGGTTCTACTGATTCATCATCTCTCCCTGAGTCAGATACCCCTTTCCAACAGTTCACCAACGTGAAAGCATTGAAAGAAACAACACTTAAGGTATTTACCATTAAAAGTTGCTCTATGAGAAGTTGGGAGGTCTTTAAAAAGAGTTTGATAAAAGTTTAGTAATATTATACTTTTCATGCTTAGCTCAGAAAGGAATCAAAGATTTCCTAATTGGGGGTACAGAAATATTTTCTTATTTGGCAAAAGTAAGATTTTTTACAGAAAAGAAAGACCTAATTGCCATCAAGATGAGCAGACAAGCAAAAATGAAATAGATCGTTACTCCAAATTTTCCCCATGACAAATCTGACAAGCTAGACAAGGATATTCTTCACTCCAAAAGATAATTAATTTCCACACTCGACCTTGTCACATCAGGGTGTATGTACTAAATGTGTTTCTAAATTAATGTACAAATTCCCTGTACAGGGAATGTATTGGCCCAAAGGTTGCACCCCCCAAAAAAAAAAAAAAGATTAATAAATACAGGGAATAATATCGCTTTACAAATTTGAATAGTATTTTAGTCATAAGAGAAAAGCTCTCAGCTAAGTAATGTACAGTCCTATGTAAAAATATGCTTTACAAAAGACTTTATGCATAGCAGTCTTTCAAAAATGAGAAGCAAATTGCAATGCACTACCAGAAAAATTATTCCTTGAAATAAATAAATGAATAAATGTGTTTTTCATTTGATTGTGACAATATGCATAAAACCTGGAACTTTTTTTCACTAACAACACGCCTCTTCATTGAACAGTTGCAGGTGCTGATGTGTGCCATGCATCAACGTATCCAGAACATTGAACAATCACTCGAGATCGAGGACACCAATCCTTCAGAGAACCCTCTTCAGTCCATGTCAGGAATTCTAGAAAACAACCCGGGGTTACTGTCTACAAAGTACCCTCACCAACCCAAAGAGGGGTTACAAAGTGGATCGGCCAAGAATCTTGCTTCTCGAAAGAATGAAGGAAGGAATCCAGCCTTGGGTCCAGGATCGGAACGTGGCCAAGGACTTGGAAAGTATCTCGGGAAGGATGTGCAAAGGAATGGTGTCTTCGAAAAAGCAAATGGAAGCCAACAGACATTAACTGATAGTGATACCAGCAGAGCATCCATGGATGATTACAGTGGAAGCAAGAGAAGCAAGAGATCATCTTCAAAGACATCCAGAGCTGCTACCAAGGGTCAGGATAGCCGGGTTAGAGGAACCAAGCGTACCAAAGACTATAATGAGGTTTCTGGAAGTCAAGGGGACTTTCAGAATGAATTGGAGTTACTGTCACCAATCAGGAAAATTTCAGGTGGAAGATTAAACAAACCATTATGAAGCTTGAGATTTGAATTCCATAAATTTGCTTGAATGTTGATCTCATCTTTGATCACCGACAGCTTGGATCCCTGCATTTTGTATTTTCCTTGGAAAAGAGTAATATTGATTTCGGGGGGGGGGGGGGGGGCACTTCATAGACGAGTAGATACCATGCATGACCAAATAAACAAGTAAAAAAGATCTCTTTTTCAAGATAGGGCATGTTACATACGTAACGTAATAAGGGTGTCAAAAACGCTAAAATAATGAAAAAGGGTACATATTTTGATAGGAAAACTACATGTTTACGGTCCAATATGTGAGGAGGGTAAAAAAAGACTAGAATTTCTTTTTGCCCCAACACTATGTGTTTAGGATCCGATTTGAGCGAGTTGTGTAGGGTGGTACTAAACCCAACGAAAGTGAAGGTGAAGCCGACGTCTGTGACTACACACCTACTTGTTTAGGGGGTCAAATCAAGGAATATGTGTTTGTTTCCAACAATTGTTAAGGGTAAGGTTTCACTGCCAATACTTGTTAAAGGGTGCATTTTCAGAACATGGAAAATACTTGTTTAGGGTGCTTTTCGAAAGCCCATTGTCACGCATGGTTACCACTCGTCAATGGAAGTGGCCCCCCATTGATTGATTTATAAGCTCATGCACATGTACTTGTGAGATTATACCTACATATGTCTTTGTTCCTTGTGAATATCAGTAATGCATTATTTGTGTTATTGCTGCTGTTTGGCATGTGTTTTTTTTTCTTCTAAATTCATATTAATGGGCTTCAATTATACCTTGAAAGAATTTGAATTTGATATAGCAGTGTACCAAAATTATTGTGTAGTCCGAGTATTCTCTTGTTCCTTCTTTCCATGGCCTATGTGAGTTGCAGACAGTAATTGAATACTAGGTCTATATTTGCAAAGAGATTAATGTAGCTGAAATTCAAATTGCTGTTTGGCATTTCTTTATTGTTTATTCCAACTCCCGACTTCAAAGGGGCACTATGGGCCCCCAAAATAGATATCTTAATGAATTAAGAGAAAATTTCACAGAGCAAAATGCTAATAATTTTATTGATATCAAAGTGGATTTTGAAGTCTCCCAATATTTTGTGAAAACAGTTATGTGAATGGCGTCATAAATGTTATGACTTCTGTTAATCTCAGATGAATTCTGATTTCTCTGATAGAACTGATTAATCCCCTGACTGGCTCTTGACCAATGCCAATCCACGAGCAACATATTGTCAATAGATAATGGCAATGAGAGAGAGATGGAGAGAATGTTAAACATATTGTGATGTGTATCTCTGTTGCGAAGCATTGTGGCCCAGTGGATTAGTCTCCAGACTTTGAAACAGAGGGTTGTGGGTTCAAATCCCAGCCATGGAGTAGTTTCCTTCAGCAAGTAATTTATCCACATTGTGCTGCACTCAACCCAGGTGAGGTGGATGGGTACCTGGCAGGAATGTAATCCTTGAAATGCCGAGGGCGTAAAAGCTGCTTGAGCTACAGCCAGGGTAATAATATCCAAGTCCTTTGGAAGCACATAAAGACGTTATTCATAATGTGCTATGCGCTACACAAGAACTGGCTATTATCATTATTGCATCTGTACTGGTATTCACTTTCAGCCACAGTGAGGAAAAACCTTAGTGCTGGAAACTACCTGTAGTATCTCCAAGGTATTGAAAATAAAGAAAATGAAAACCAGAATCATAAATCATTCGATTCTCAATCACAATTTGTATATTTTTTATGCTGTCATGTTATTAGATCTGTATCTCTAATTGAATTGTTTTGTGAGTTTGTGTCAGTGGCTGATGAACTTTGCTTCTGTCCACAAATGACTTCAGTCGCAATGCAATCTCCAAAGTATATGTTGAATTTTCAAATGAGATTCATAGAAAAGAATGAAGTAAGATGAATGGTGTAAAATCAAACATGTTATATTAAGCAGAAAATGAAATTAATGCCACTAGGAGAGGAATTGTTGCATAATCATTTTTTTGTGAATAAATAAAGGCAAAAATACTCCCCGGAGTTGAGATTTCTTTGTGAGAGAATCTATATCATGATAAGATAGCAGAAGAGTAGAGAGGTGCAACATGCAGGATTTGAAATCACCGTCATTGCCAGGGTGACCAGACGTCCCGTATTTCCCGGGATTGTCCCGTATTTTGCTCCTTTGTCCCGGCGTCCCGACAAACCCTCCCCGGGACGCCTAATTGTCCCGTATTTCAGAATATTGAACAAACATACATTTAAAAGTGTCAAATTTTCATTAAATTATAAATAACCAACAGATGACGAAGCAGAGACAACAATTACATCGATAACTGTAAACCTTTGCAGTGATTTTCTTGCTTCTGTAACCCTATACATTGCAAACGAACTGGCCTTCTGCCTATGTGTGTGTGGCAGGCGACTAGCTAGGCATGTATGATCGGAGCAAATTCTCAATGGTGCAAACAATCTCACATGATAAACAGTTTTTCCACCAAAATAGTCACAAAGTCGGCAGGTAATTCTTCCAATTATTCTCAGATTTGTGATTTGGAGATGTAATCGGTGCAAGAAGTTTTCAAGATTCAAGAGGTTTATTTCATTTCCAAAACAAATATAAATCGAATGCAAATACAAATCAAAGTACGAATACAAAATAATTTTTAACTTAGCATAATTATATAACAAACGCTTGTATAAAAAAAAAGCGTATATGGAAATGAGGGGATCCACTAAAAAGCATTGCTTGTAGAGCGTGGATCCCCTATAGCTAGTTGAATAAATAATTTATATAAAGCAATTAAGACAAGACAAAGCAATAAAAATTAAGTAAATATGGAAATTCATTCGGCTGAACGAATATACAATATAAAAATGGGAAAGTAAAATGTGATAAATATAATAGGAAAAACTATTTTAGAGTAAGAAAGGAAATGATAGCAAAAAATGGAAATAAGGTGACAAAAATATGGGACATGTATTATCAAAGACACACACACATACAGACACGCGAACAAAGAAAACAATATAGTGACATATTAGAGGATGGAGGAGAGAGAGAGAAAAAAGAATTAGGCTGACCGATAGAGGGAGAGAGAGAGGGGGAGAACAAAATTTGAACATGGATCAACGAGAGCGCTAGCATGAAAACACAGATTTGGGATTGATACCCGGGTGATATGGAAAATTTAGTGTTAAATACAAGATGGATACAAGACAATCAATACCTACAAACAAATCAACTTCGTTTGTAGGATACTAACAAAAATACTTTTAATTTTCTCTTAAAGGAGTTAATGGAGGGGGCCTGTTGAATATCATCATTGTGGAGAGAGTTCCAAAATTTTGGGGCTGTAAAAATGAAAGTACTTTGAGCAAAAATAGTTATTGACTTTTCATAGATCTAGTTTTTTCAGCTTTCGTTTTGAGTCTTAATTGGTGTGAAATTTTATTCATTTCTAGAACATTTTACTTTTAAAATACATTAAGAAAAACACCAAATAACATGATTCTTATTAGATGATTAATTTTTTTTGTTTACTTGAACTTTTTTCCTTTTTCTTTCTTTTCTACCCTATCCTTCCTGCATGCCCCTTTTCGTCCCATCCATCTTTATTTCCTATCTTTCTTTCCTGAACACCTTTTTCTCTCTCTTTTCATTTTTCTTTCTTTACTTCTTTCTCTACTTTCCTTCTTTATCAATCAAAGTTCCCTTTTCTATTTCCTTCATTCTTTCTTTCCTTAAATTTACCTTAACTTCTTCCTTCCTCTCCTGTTTCTTTTCGTTCTTTCTCTCCTTCCCTTATTTTCCCTTTTTCGTTCTCGCCTCCCTTCATTCTTCCCTCCCTCTCTTTCTTCCTTTCTTTATTTTATTTTTTTCTCGTATTTTTCCCATTTTTCTTTATTTCCCTTCCTTCCCTTCCCGTTTTCTTCTTTCTTTCAAAGAATGAAGGAAACATATTTCTTTCCTTCATTCTTTCTTCCCTCCTCATTTGTTTACCTTTTTCCTTTAATACTCTCCTTTATTTTGTCTTTCACACATTTATTCATCTTCACTTCCTTTCCTTTTCTTTTCTTTTCTTTCTTTCTTTCTATATTCATTTCAAAGAATGACAGAAACCCTTTTTTCTCTTATTCTTTCTTTCATCCTTCTGTTCTAACTTTCTGTTATTTTGTATTTTTCCTCAATTTTCTTTGCTTCTCAATTCATCTCTTTTCTTTCTCTCCATCATTCTTTCGTTCACCCTCCCTTTCAATTCTTTATATTTTTTCACAAGTCTAATACTGCGGGTGGGCTTCTTTGTTGATCTTTATCTGTCAATTTTTCCCGTATTTCATTTTGTAAAATCTGGTCACCCTGGTCATTGCTGTGTGGAATATAGTGTCAGAAAAAGAAGTAACAGAATCATTATGAAAGATTTCTGCCTAAATGAGACAGAAAATCGTGTACAACTCTTGAACGCACACACAGGTCACGGAGTGACCCTGAGTGCAAACAGCTGACTGTGTTACAACGTAGGGGTGATACATTTTCGCAATAGGTGTGATCAAACTCACTGGAGGGACTTTAATTCACTTATAACAAAGAAATGTGTACTACAGTACTCCTGTTGAATGCTCTGATGAAAATTATATGAGTTTCACATTCATTTGAACGGGTGGACAAGATTATTGTATATATCGAGTGCATTATCCATAAATCATACTACCATTGCGACCCCTGCCCGGCCGATGGTTCAGGCATGACGATCCTGAGTGACGTCACCGATAGAGACCTCAAATGCCAGGACAGCCTATTCGACAACTAACTTCATCTAGTAAAAAACACGTATTGAAGATATCCAATGGGAAAATGGCTTTCATTTTCATGAAATATACATTCCGTTCCTCAATAAATCTTTAACCCGTCGTTAACTGCCCATTCATTCTCGAGCAATGGGGGAATGAATACAGAGTGTCTCAAAGTTTGTGTGAAGAAAGGTGTATTTTCCATAGAACTTCTGCCAAAAAGCAATGCGTAAGGGAAAGATTAGCCCCAAAACACGAATAGATGAGTTAATCAAATGGAATGAATCATGAAAATCAGTGAAATATAGTTTCTCCTGTACTCATTACTGAATACCCCGACTTGATACGATTAATTTTTCCCCCTCTCCATCAACTTTTAAGAAAAAGGGTGCATATTTTCATAAAAATATCATGTGTTATATCGACGGACGCCCGTGCGTACGAGCAGGAGGAAGCCAAATGTCTCGTATTTTTCATAATGTGTGTAAAAAAACGGGTGAAGTTATTTTAGTGTTGAGCTTAAGGTGGCGCTCTTCAAGCTTGGTAAAAATTGCATTAACTTTAAAACACGATTTGTGATATCGTGACATGTTTTGACAGAGCTATATCTATCTTGTAAATGCCGAATAGCAATGGGACCCCCCCCCCATACACACACGCACACTTCAAGACAAAAAAAAAACATTTTCCTTATCATATTTGGTGGATTTATGTTTAACATGTTTAATAAACGCCGTTAAAATGCATGAGTTAGCCCGTGCCCTCCCCCTTTGAAAACCAAAATTTGTGATGTAAATATACCGTTTTGACGCCAGTGTGCCTCCCCCTTTGAAAGTGAGGAACTTTTTTTTGCTTGTCAAACTTTCGCAGGCGAAATTACCTTCAAGTTTATGTGAAAGCCTTTTTTTCCCCTTTTTTTTGCTTGTCAAATTACGTTTGGCTTTATTGCAAACATTATACGCACTGATCACAAGACAGTTGCTATCACCAGTTATATGATTTCAAGTATGTTCACAACTGATCATAAACAAATGCATTGGCGTGAATGGCAGGGGCGGGAGAGGATCCTGTCTTGGTACCTTTAAATTAGGGAAGAGGGGGATAGTTTGTACAAATATTACACGTCTGCATCCATGCTCCAGAATAATTTTAAAGTATGGCATTGATCAAATCAATGATGTTAATAAAATAGCAATATATTCCGTATCTTATCGATTTCTTTCTTAATTCATTGGAGACTTAAAGTAAATCCTTATTAACATATGGAACAGTTTTTTTGTAAGGATTTGAAATATGGATGGGATATTATTGAAAATTCTGAATTTTGCATTATCTTACACATTATTCGAAGTCTTCCCCCCCCCCATTCATCAATGTGCTATTTACACGTTTTCGAAGTTAATACTTAGGTCTGTGGTGGAATACTATTCATTTTACAAAGCAACCTTTTTCCTAAAAATTATATGATCCAATTTTTCCCCATTCTGATCTCATTTCTAACTAGTGAGTAAACAGGTTTCATTGGAAAAAAAATCGACTGTTTAATCCCCCTTTGATATAACAACTTTCTATTTCTTTCGTGATTTTTTCTTCTAGATTTTATTTCGCTATTGATAATTAATAACCCTTAATTTCCTCTTTAAAAGTGTACACATTAAATGACTGAAGCATGCAACCTTTCAAATGCGCTTTCATACATCCTTTCGCAATATTAGAATCGATTTGAAGGCCTTCATTCAGTCTCTCACATACAACACTTGAAAACGTTACACTTGATATGGTGTTCATTGTAAATTTGTAATTTTTAGCTATAGCTATCCCTACCCTTCCCAGGCCTGCTCTGGCCGGATTTACGCCACTGTTATCCCCACCCTGATGATCTCTTTCTCTCTACCCCCTCTCCTTCCTCTCCCTCCCCCTCTCTCTCCCCCTCTCTCTCCCCCTCCATCTCTCCCCCTCCCTCTTTTTCACTTCCTCCTATGTGTGTCTCATTCCACTGTTGCAATTTATTATTGACTCAATTAAGATTTTGTAGGCCTAACCTCCATGGTCTTAATCAAACTTTCAAATAAAAACTAAGAGAGAATGAGAAAAAGAATATATCATATCAACCCCTTTTCATAACACAAAGTAATTTCCATTAAGTGTACACAGAGCTCAGCAGCCAATCAAATTCAAGGTTATATAGCCCTGAAGGTTACTACAATGCAAAGCTACAATTAGTGGCCCGTATTCTGAACTCGGGTTAACCCTGGACTGGTTTAAAGTTGTGGTTTAACTATATGGAGAGCCATTTGGGGCACAAATCCCTCACAGTACACATCCAATTTATTAACTCATATTACACCCAAACTGTTCATACTTGTCTTGGAATGATAGCTGAACTATTTTTCCTCATTATGAAAGCAAAACGAAACAAAATAGTTAACAAAAAATATACAACATAAACAGAACTTTCGCATTTTTGGCTCCCCATACACTCTAAAAACAAATCAGAAACAAAAGACTACTTAATAATGTCAGCTGGGTGCAACTACACTCTAAAAAATGAAGTGCTAATTCAGCTCTTAAGGAGCGTGTATAGTGACTGCACTTCGGAGTGCTGATATTCCTCGTTCAAATTTGAACTAGACAAAACAGCACTCCGAAGTGCAGTCACTATACACGCTCTTTAAGAGCTGAATTAGCACTTCATTTTTTAGAGTGTATTATTCTGGTCATATTTGACTATTTTTGGTCGTATTTTACTAGAACAGAGTTATTTCTGACGAGGATATAAATCATGTCAGAACTGTGTTTGTCATTAGTTAGAGACCGTGGTCTAAGTTAATTAAACCTGACTTCAGAATACGAGGCCAATGCGCGTTCAAGTCTGTGGGAAACGATTCCAGATCATGCAAATGAATACAGTACAAAACAATAAACCGTATATACGTTTTTTTATATATAGTTTCTTTGTTTTCTTTTCTTTATGACATGATTTCCGATAGCAAAAATAAATGATTGATTGATTCCGCCTAAACGAAGAGCCTGGAAAACATATGTGATGAACAGTTACGACATTCAAAATAATCAGAATCGGATACAAATTACCAGATACATTATCGTTATTCATCATTTTTGCAGGGAACAAAAAATGGAACGTAATTCCAACAGCTTATCTGCATTTAATTCGGAGGGAAGGTGATACCAATCGTATACTTGCCCTTCTTGATATAATATTTTTTTGCATTGATGGTGATCAATAAGTTAGCTCTCATATAGGATAAATTATTGAAAGAGTTCATATTCATTGTCCTCACGAATTGCCATATTGTCTATGTGTATGCGATTCATTATTAATATTTCTTTTAAAAAATATTTAGTTTTATGTCGGTAAATTGCCAATTCGTCTACCGCCAACTCGTCCACTCGCCACATGGTCTACTTTCATTAAAGGGATGCTCCAGGCTGAAGATATTTATACCTTGATAAATAGAGTAGAATTCACAAAGCAGAATGTTGGATTTGCATTATCCCGGTGAAACAGTTCGAGGCATGTCTTCATGAATATTCATTAGGTGGGCTGATGATGTCAAATCCCTATTTGTTCATTTGTATGAAATTAGGTTTATTCAATTTTTTCTACCAAGAACTAAAACAATTGGAATGTCGATTAAGTGCATTTTGCTGCAACTTATTTCATCACAATGGAGACACGTCATTTACACATGTATGAAAAAAGTGAAACAATTATGATTTCATGTAATAACATAAGAAAAAGAAATGTGGGGGTGTGACATCATCAGCCCACCTAATGAATATTCATGACACGTGCATATAACTGTTTTCACAAAATATTGCCAACTTTCAAAATTCAATAACTTCGTTCTTTGTTATCGGATTTTGATTAAACTTTCAGCATTTTGATTTGTGAATTTTACTCTATATATTTAGATATAAATATTTAGGCTTAGCCCGGAGCATCCCTTAAAGTCTAATGCCATTCCGTCCATCAACACTTGTCTAACAACCAAGGTACAAAACCATTTGGTCCAATCATCACTTCGTCTAATCACTATTTCGTAAATTACAATATCGTCTCATAACCAGTTGGTCTAATATCCAATTCATTTTCATTTATTTTGTACAATTAACGCTCAGTCCAATTAGACCAAATGGTGTATGGACTAAATGGCTTTTGGACCAACTGGTTATTAGACGAAATGATGAGTGGACGAATTGGAAATTAGACCATGCGTACAGTGGACGAACTGAGATATGGTAGACCAAATGATAATAGACGAATTGGAAATTAACCTTTATGCCGTATACTTTCTTTTCACATTTCTCAGCATTCAGAATTCATGACTGATTTTTTCGTTCACTTCTCTATTCGTTCAACTTAATTAAGCAAAAACAATTTTAGCAATCATATTTCTCTAGATTTATATACATGATTGTACACAGAATAATATTGTCATATAATTGCTGTTGTAATGTCATTAATAACTTCCTAGAGGCGGATGTATTTGCACAAATAAGCTAGTTCATCTGAGGATATGCAGAATATGATAAATAGCCTATAATTCAATAGTTGTTATAGATCTACCAGCACTGCCATGAATGCAATTATCATGATTATATGAACTTCCCGTCCGACGATCATGTACATCATTCGAAATAAATCCCCATTCTCTTCCCCTATATTTCAAATCAGTTATAGCTCCTCGACTGTCGTTATGCTTGTTTCGAAACATTATTAATGAACTCATTGATTTCTAAATGAAAGAGTGAAACTAAATGAGAGGGGAGATTTAAATAGAACATGTAGAATGGGGAATTTTAGCACCATATACCATCACCGTGTTTACCTCTTTTTAAATTACCAATCTTGGGCATGGCCGTACGCAACAGGTTCCAGAGGGCAGAAGTGGCATGCAGCTGCCCCCCCCCCGAAACTTTGAAAACATACATTTTTTACTGAAAATTTTCGCAAAATTCTTCAATTTCATTAATGAAAGTGTAAACAGTGCCCCAAATGACAAGCTCGGCCACTTCGCTCCCTCACTTTCGGGATTCTTCGAAAATGTTCACATGCCTGCGGCGTACGGCCTTGACCATGGGGCTACTTTGCCCCCACCCCCTCCTAAGTTGATCCAAAAGAGTACACTTAAAGCTTAATTGCATCCTAAATTTATATACAACAGGCCCCCTGAAATAAGTTTACAACCATGACAACAGTATAGGCCTACTCCCTGAATATATATATTCACCCCTGATTGCCTCTAACTCGCTGAATATGTATATCACGAATGTTTCGCTGTAACGGTACACTTTCTCACCAAATCCCTTCATATATACTGGATACTGTAATCCACCTTGTTGCTAAATCATTATAATGCCAACACATATATCTCCATTTTATAGGTATATGTTTAAACATTCCCGACTGGTTCATAGAAACAATGAAAACGCAGTTAATTGTTATACAACGCTGTTTACTTTATGAACATTACATACAGAAACTGTTTAAAATAACCATGCTTATTTCATTGAAGATTTATTAAAGATTAAACTTTAATTGTCTAAGATATCATTTTAACACAAGTTTAAATTTAACTGTTAAACAACTACTGTTAAGTTCAAATAGAAAGCAACGTTGTATAACATTTAAAACAGCGTTTTTACTGAGTCATATGGGACAGTCACGATCGTTCGAACTGCAAATAAAATAAGACAATACATTCATGATATTATTTTGTGTCGCATGATTGTCACTTTCTCACAACAAGGTGTTCGGGCCCGAACGGAAAATGAGTGATGTTTCGGGCACCATCTTGTGTTACTACCAGAATGTTGTGTTCCCTGTAACCTCCTGCGCCTGGCTGGCCTTCTGGTATGGTGACCATAGGCTCCATTGAGATCACCATGTTGGGTTCCAATACTGTCTTGATGTCTTCACGAATTTCAAGAGCTTTGGAATGGAAGTAACATAGGGAGTATTTATTAATCTTTTAATGAACGATTTTGAGTCATGACATGGGTTTGAAAAGTGTTTTGAAGGTGTCTAGGGTGTCGTTCCCCGTCGGTCCATAGGCGGCGGAAGCGGGGGGGGGGACGTGATTTCAGGTGGCCAGGGACGACCCCCCTTAAACTTTTTGTTGATAATCTGTTTTTTTTGCAAAATTTTGGTGGTTCCCCCCCTAATTTTTTTGGCTTCCGCCGCCAATGCGTCGTTCCATAAACTTTTTGCCATGATAACAACCACCATGGCATGGATCAGCAGTTGTGGCAAAGCTACCACGTTTAAAGGGTACTCCAGGTTGAAAATAATATGGACAGATGAAGAAAAAATCGGATAAACAACACACTGAAAATTGTATCAAAATCGGACAAGGAATAACGAAGTTATTGAATTATTCTGGTACGTGAAGCAGTTCTAGGCATGTCTTCAAGAATATTCAATGAGAAAACTGATGATGTCATATCCCCACTTTTTTTGGTTGTTTCATTAAAAGAAATGAAGAAATTAGGTTTATTCAATTTTTTCCCTTCAAGAGCCCAAATTATTGGAATAACAACTGATTAAGTGCATTAGATATTGATTGCTGTAACTTATTCCATTGAGGGAGACATATCATTGACACATGTATGAAAAATAAACCAATCATGATATCATGAAGTAACATAAAAAAGGGAAAGTGGGGGTGTGACATCAACCCACCTAATGAATATTCATGACTACGTGCATGCTTTCACAATATATTGCTAAACTTTAAAATTCAATAACTTAACTATTTGTTATCAGATTTGACGAAATTTCCATCATTTTGCTTTGTGAATTTTACTCTATTTATTTAGATATAAATATTTTCAGCCCCGGAGCATCCCTTTAAGTCTTCATGAAACGGACCCCTAAAGAAATGTATAGATATATAGATTTAAATCCCATAGAAAGAATACTTCAGATCGCAAATAATAAATGACGGACAGATCTCATGGTTATTATTTTGATAAACTGTGAAGGAACAGTATCGATTGTATATAAATGGCGAAAGTTAAGAGCATATGAATATCACTCAAATGTACTTCAAAACAGTGGAGCTACTACACTGCGAGTGAAAAGGGGAAACCAGTGGGGTATACGCGCAGCACGATTTTTTTTTTACAATAATACGAAAAATTAGGTTTGGGACATATTTTGACAATATATTTAGAAAAATAATAATGTCCCATTCCTATTTAAGCCTTAGTCCTTAAAATACAGTATAGGGTTTCTTAGGATCATATTCTCCCCATTATCCCTTAAGCATCTTATCCTTATGATTATATTCTCCCCATTATCCCTTAGAAATGCAGTAGGGTTTCCTTAGGATTATATTTTCCCCATTATCCCTTAGAAATACAGTAGGGTTTCCTTAAGATTATATCCCCCCCCCATTATCCCTTAAAAATGAAGTAGGGTTTCCTTAGGAATATATTCTGCCCACTATCCCCAAAAAAAACAGAAGAGTTTCCTTAGGATTATGTTCTCCTAATTATCCCTTAAAAATACAGTAGGTCTTCCTTAGGATTATATTCTACCCATTACCCCTTTAAAATGCAGTAGGGTTTCCTTAGGTTTATATTCCCCCCATTATCCCTTAAAATGCAGTAGGGTTTCCTTAGGAATATGTTCTGCCCACTATCCCTAAAAAACAGAAGAGTTTCCTTAGGATTATGTTCTCCTCATTATCCCTTAAAAATACAGTAGGTCTTCCTTAGGATTATATTCTACCCATTACCCCTTTAAAATGCAGTAGGGTTTTCTTAGGTTTATATTCTCCCCATTATCCCTTAAAATGCAGTAGGGTTTTCCTATGATTATATTCTCCCCATTATTCCTTAACCCTAAATAGACTGGGCTATTTCGACGCCTAAGAAGACTGGGGGGCTGATTCAGCCCCCCCCCCCCCCCACTTATGATCTCGGCCGTCGATCGCGACGAAAATTGGCACGCGAGTTACCCATGGCATTATCTACAAAACTAAAATATCAAAGTCTGCGAAAAATCTCATTGCTCATTAATTATGCTAATTTATGCGTAAAATCATAAGTTTGCTCTAGCGAATAACATAATGCCCCTAAAATGATAATTTTTGTTTCACATACTCTAGATAGGCATCTGATCAAATTTATTTTTCAAAAATTTCAAATGTATTCTATTGTTTTCTAAATTTATGTATTTCTGTGTTTTTCGACTTTTTGTTTTTTATTGTTTTTTTCAATGGAAATCGTCAGGGACTTTATTTTGACCATAAAAAGATAAAATCAATTGATTTTATGCAGTTAAAGGAAAAATAATGATACATTCAATGAATGTTGGCTAAAAACACTATTTGCATTGGATTTGTACACAAAGTCACGTTTTTGAGTAATTTTTGGTCTGCATGCACTTAAAAAATGTTGTGTAATTTCGGAACCGCGTACTCGGGGGTCACAATTTTGGTCTCAAAAGTTGCGCGAGACTTGAAAGTAAAAATTCAGCTAGTGACGTGGTCAAAAATTCGCGTGGCAGATTTATCACGAAAAATGTCGATGGGGGGCTGAATCAGCCCCCAGTCTTCTTAGGGTTAAGAATACAGTAGGATTTCCTTAGGATTATATTCAGATCATTCAATGTGACCCGGACAAAGCCCTGAGAAAGAGGAGACGTATTTTTTGTCTTGAATTCGTTGAAGCATATATCAAATACATCAGCCCTCTTTATAAAAAAAAATAAAACAGTGGTTCCCTTTGGCACCCTGATTCTCCGACGGTTCTCAGATAAGTCATGCGTTGTAGACATCTTTGACTTTTCCATGACCCCCAATCAGGAGTGGTAAGAAATAGTTTTGCGTACGGAGAAGACGGCTGCTATAGATTAAAATAATATAACCGTATTGCTTTTTACTTCCATGCGACTCCTCATCAGACACTGTCAGAGAACCGGCCAACTATTGTAGGTGACTCGGGACAATAATGGTCGACCTTCAACAGGAATGGGTTCCGTCGTTTCATTTTGATGTCGTCTGAGACGATATCAGATCTGACAACTCCTTGATTTCGATTGACTAAGAATTAAGCTCAAACATCTGACTGTTAATATGGGAAATGTCGGATAAAAAATCTTTCAAGTCCTCTCACGAAGCGCTCCCCAGTATGTCAAGAGAGTGGGGGATCCGGGGGGGCATCCTTACAGATCAGGGCCCCGTCGCATGAAAGTTAACATTATGGTATCTTTGCCATCCAATATGGTTACTTCCATAAGATCCTGGATTTTGATTGGCTGTTGATCAGCGTTACCATTGGATGCCAAAGTTACCATAATAATAATAATAATAACAATAATATAGGTATATTTACCCAGGGAAGCCACTTCAGTTTCGAAAACTGTTCTACCAGTGGGCCCTGCTATTACTATTACCCCGGCTTTAGCTGGGCTGCTTAGGCGCTCAAGCATTCAAGGAAATTCTTCCTACTGGGTACCCATTCACCTCTCCTGGGTTGAGTGCAGCACAATGTGGATGAGTTTCTTGCTGAAGGAAATTACGCCACGGCTGGGATTCGAACCCACGACCCTCTGTTTCAAAGTCAGAAGACTTATCCACTGGGCCACAACGCTCCACAATGGTATACCATATTTTACCATAATGGTAACTTTTGTGCGACGGGGCCCGGGCCCTGATCAGTCACACCAACGAAAACCGACTCCAAGCCGACCGATGGTCTACCATTCGATATAACCTAATTGCTTTGGTCGGTCAGGAGTCGGTTTCGTTGGTGTGACGGTAGCATACCCTCACCTGCTTCTCTGCCATAATAATGACACAGCACACCGAAGGAATGGCCGTACCCAAAGCTCCGGTACTTGAGGAGATCGTACTGCCGATAGACGTCATTGAGCTCGGCTGCGATGTCGCATACTCGAACACCTGGCTTGATGAGAGCCATACCGCGTCGGTGAATGTCGCAGTTCTTCTCCCATACCTCCATGTGTCGATCAGAGGGGACGTGGTCGCAGAACAGCGTTCGTTCTAAAGCAGTGTAATAGCTTTTGTAAAATATGGATATAACTAATGAGACGAGGATGTCAGTACCATAACAATGACGATAATCATATTTTCAAATCTTCTCTAGCTGTAAGCAAGTGAGATGCAAAAATCTTTCTATAGAGAAGTTAATTTGAAGATGATCTCTACCTTATTCGAGAAAATTCTAGTCAAACGCAGACACGGAAGGGGGGGTATCGGGGGTAATGTGAAATATTTAGGGAAATATCCGAAGCAGCTGAGCAAGGGAGTGAATCTGACAAGGCCTACTCGATAATATTGTTTGGTTTGATTTGGCTTTTTGGCGGGGGATCAATTAATGGTGCACAATATATTTTGGGTGGAATTCATGGCAGTAAAATTGCAATATAAATGTTGAATTCTAAAGCTATCTGGGTCAAGAGCTGATCGGCTGATCCCCCATCCCCGCTTCTTACAAAATGCAGAACATTATTAAATACTATTTATTTATTTATTTCATAAATTATTATTCGATAATGGAGAAAAATGTTCAGGGCTATAAAGTCTTGTTAGGAATTTCACCTATCTACCTCGAAATTAAGAAAATCACCATTTTAGTGATTTTTTTAACTTGCTAAGGAGAGTCGTTTAACTCTTCAATGTAAGGAGCAGCTCGGTCGCTTCGCTCCCTGATTTGTACCTTTTCACAGTTTTTTAAGTTCATTCCTACCCTGCCTACGCTACAGATGTGTCAGTACCAAGAAATAATATCTTACCCAGCAATCATGGGGAATGTGTTCAGACTAAGAATATCACCTTTCTGAATTTTGCGCGATGTCACAGGATTATGTGCTCCATCCGTATTGATACCAGATTGAAACCAAATCCATGCTACAGAATGAACATGATGAAAAAGAACAGTATACTTTAGATAGGGCTAGTTAATGGCTGATACTACTATAATAATTCTAATAGCTCAATAAGCAACCAATTGTTTAAGACATTGAACTGATATAATGTGATGCATTGTCGTTTTTTAAATACAATATCGTTAAAAAGAAAATAAGAAATAAATTAATAAATAATAATAATAGTAATATATGATTCGTCTAGCGCACGTATCCACCTTGCTATAGGTGCTCAAGGCGCTCACGTAAATCTCAGGCTAATCCGATGCGCACAGCTTTTTGAGGGGTTACTTCCTGTCGGTACCCATGTACTTTCCTTGGGTTGAGTGCAGCACAATTTGGGTAAATTCCTTGCTGAAGGAAAACATGCCATGGCTTGGAATCGGACCCAGGTCCTTCAGATTGAAAGATGAGAGTCTTAACCACTAGACCACGACGCCTCCACAATAACTGCTGTGGATATACCACACCGACGCGTCGGTGTGGTATATCCAAGATTCGGTGGGATATTGACGGAGCAAAAGGGCTAAATATACAGGGAAATGAAATATACGTCCTCTTTGGCCTAACAACATGATTTGTGAAAACACCGACATGACTGATATCAGATGAAGTGATACTGGGAACTTACTATCTCTAAGTTCTGCATGAGGGAAGGACTTAGCTATCTCCATGACCATTGCTTCAGTACCCTGGAGGGCCACCTCGTGTTCACCAACACCTTCTGCGATGGCACCAACCACTGCATCTCCCCCGAGATCACATATCCTCGCCCCCTCGGTGATCAACGCAATCTCCTCATCGGACTTGATCAATCTCCGCATCATCATCGGCGTTCCGACGTCAACGATGTCCTTGCCAGAAACGGCTTTTTCCAGCTTCACCATGTTGTCCAGCGTCATGTGGTCGAATTCGCAACCGATCTTTCCCGAAGGCACATTGGCCAGTTCCTCCTGGACGGCGACCCAGAAGTTGTCCCGGTGCCAGTCGGTGTAGATAACGTTACCTCCAGTGCTTGTCCTTCTCCAGGGTTGTCCTGCGTCGATTCCTGCGGAGATGCTCGTTACCTTGTCCGCGGTGATGACCAAGCCGTAGGGACGACCGAAGGAACAGTAGAGGAAGTCTGAGAAGTAATTAACGTTATGCATTGAGGTGAAAAGGATTCCACTGAGGTGGTTTTCTTCCATGTATTTCCTTACCATCATTATACGGCTGTCCATCTCTTCTTTTGAAAAAGTCGGGGAGACCTTTCGAAAAATATAAGAATATAAGAAATGAATATAAGTATAAGATAAACCAGGGGGGGTAAGTACGGAAATTTCCTCTTTTATGTTGAATCTTATTAATGAGGGTTAACATTACTTAAAAATAAAGATTTAAACTGTTTAACAATTTTGTTCAACCTTATTTTTATACATCTGATACACTATTGGCAGATCTATAAGGTCAATTGTATCATAAATATTGCCGAAGAGAGAGTCAATTAAGATATTGTTTCATGAATACATAAATAAACACATTCATAACTAGTTAATGTAGAGATTTGGTACGCCGGAAAAATTACCTTTTCTCCATTGTTCAAGGTATAAAGTCTTGGCATCTCCTGGTTCGCTGGGGATGTTGCTGCTTCAGACGAGAAGCGAACAAGGTTCCCATTGTAACAATTCGTTTCTTTCCGTCGATATCCACTCGATGCTATGGCCCTCCCTATTCGATTTTGCTGGGCTCTGGTTATGACATCGACTGCGGATGAAACTCGACGAATCAGGGAGCGATACATCTTGATAATGAAGTGAAAATACAAACAAACGAACAAACATGAATAAATGCATGAATATTCTCATGTAGGCCAACAAAATATGTTGATTTAGGGGTGAATGGGCCACAGTGTCAGCTAATAAACATCAGTAGTTGTTATGTACCATGTCCTTTTGATTTTAGGAGAATCAAAATAATATTTTCTCGTCTTAAAGCTACCGAATCAAAACAAGTCTCGTCGGATGTGCTATTACACACGAATTTGATTGACAATAAGATCATCTGTTGATAAAGACTGCTACTGTTATTATTGCTTCGCCGTGAAAATAGTATTTATGGGAACTTTGTCAGAATCATAACAATCGATGGTTATCTATTGTGATAGCTGATCCTAAGATGTATGCTGTCAGGTCAAAGTCTGTCATCATCTATGAGCGCATTAACACGAAAACAATATGAAATGCCACCAAGTTGAGTTTGGTTTCAACAAATGAACTTTGAATAATAAATTTATAGGATGATGCATATCGAATTACTTGGCAACTTGGGGTAGTAATTTACTGTAAATCTCTTGATAATTTTTCCAATAATATTATGTAAGTGAAATACATGTTTCTACATTTTCAGACCTTCCACTATAACAGTAGACACCCCTGTGTAGAAACAGGTGTTTCTTTCTTTTTTTTTTTTTTATTATTATTATTATTTTTTTTTAGAAACAGGTGTTTCAATGTTGGAAAATGTATTCCTTTCATTTCGTTCATGGATATCTAGTGATCATCTTTTTTTTACAGGAGTTTCTGTATTTCAATACTTTCAATCATGAATCAATGATAAATTAACATGTTCACATAATAAAAAAAATGTAAATGAATTCATGTTAAATGTGATAATTGAAGAGATAAACAATAATGGCAAAGACTGATAATTAAATCATACATAAAGCATGTGATATAGAAAGATAAGTAAAATACAGGGGCCCAGCTATTAAGCACAATTTGATTAGTTAATCTGAGTTGATACAAACTTGAACACGGAATCACAAATTAATTTATGTAAATCGGGATGAAAATCAACATATTTACTTCTAACCTCTAAATATTCTGCAAATATAAATATTCTCCGAATAAATTCTGCAAAATTCCATCTGCAGAAACGTATCACATTGGTTTTAAATGCTGTGATTACAATGTTTGCTTAAAATTTCTGATGATTTGCAGGATTTGATGGCTAAGTTCCAACAAACCCGAAATGCATACAAGACTTGTCTGTCGTTAGTCAAAGTTCAGCCAAAGTTCGGATAAACTATACCTCTTCAGTTACCAGTGGGTCAAAGCACTTTATTCTTTGCTGTTGTTATTATTATTTATCACTATTATCATTATGGAGCGTTGTGGCCCAGTGGATTAGTCTTCGGACTTTGAAACAGAGGGTCTTGGGTTCGAATCCCAGCCATGGCGTAATTTCCTTCAGCAAGAAACTGATCCACAATGTGCTGCACTCAACCCAGGTGAGGTAAATGGGTACCGGTAGGAAGTAATTCCTTAAAAAGCTGTGTGCGCTATGAACGCCTAGCTTAGCCGGGTAATATAGGAGCGCCTTGAGCACCTAATAAGGTGGATATGTGCGCAATATAAATACCCTATTATTATTATTCATATCATTATTACTATTATCATTATTATCCTCATTATTATTATTATTATCATTAGTAGCAGTAATAGTAGTAGTAGTAGTAGTAGTAGTAGTAGTAGTAGTAGTAGTAGTAGTAGTAGTAGTAGTAGTAGTAGTAGTAGTACTAGTAGTAGTAGTATAGTAGTAGTAGTAGCAGTAGTAGTAGTAGTAGTAGTAGTAGTAGTAGTAGTAGTAGTAGTAGTAGTAGTAGTAGTAGTAGTAGTAGCAGTAATAGTAGTAGTAGTAGTAGTAGTAGTAGTAGTAGTAGTAGTAGTAGTAGTAGTAGTAGTAGTAGTAGTAGTAGTAGTAGTAGAACTAGTAGTAGTAGTATAGTAGTAGTAGTAGCAGTAGTAGTAGTAATACTAGTAGTTGTAATATAATTGTCATAAATAATTTATTCATCAAGCTTCAAATTGTACTCAAACTTAAATCCCAATCATACAGTAGTCATGGTAATACAGTCGAATTCTGTGCAACTTCACAGATAAATTACTCTTCAAGATCCCCCTTTGAAATTAGCTGCCCCCAAACTAAGGAATGGTCTGTCGATTGATATAAAAAGCTCTCCATCGCTAAATGTCTTAAAAGCCATATTCAAATCCAAATTTGGTATATAATATCTGTTACGAAAATTTATTTTCTTCACCTTCTTAATATCTGTTACCAAAATGCATCATTTTTCCCAGCACATCTGAATAATTATTTTGAATAAAAGCTACGAACTTTAAATTTCCTTTGACAAGAATGATGACTCACAAGTCACTGTGGAAGCATCATTTTGAATACAATGTGGATTATTTGTTTACCATCTGTCTCTTAACTTGTTTGATTTTAAGATAAGTGTCCTTACTAATATTTGTAAAGCATTGTACATTATCAAGTTCTTGACTATACGAGTACGATGCCTCTTTCAAATTAAAGGGATGCTCTGGGCTGAAAATATTTATATCTAAATAAATAGAGTAAAATTCACAGCTCAAAATGCAAAAATTTCATCAAAATCTGATAAAAATAGCGAATTTATTGAATTTTTATGTTTAGCAATATTTTGTGAAAACAGTTACATGCACGTAGTCATGAATATTCATTAGATGGGCTGACGATGTCACATCCCCATGAAATTACATGAAATCATAATTGTTTCATTTTTTCATACATGTGTGAATGATTTAGAGTGAAATAACTTGCAGTAAGGAATATTCAATGCACTTAATTAGTTGTTATTCCACTATTTTTTATCCTTGAAGGGAAAAAATGAATAAATTCTAATATTTTTGGTTCTTGAAGGAAAAACAATGAACAAACCTTACTTCAATAAAATACAAAGAACAAGTGAGGAAATGACATCATCAGTTTGTTCATTGAATATTCATGAAGACATGCCGAGAACCGTTTCACCGGAATAATACAAATATATAAAATGCCATGTATAACTTTGCATAGGCGGATCCAGGGGGTGAGGGGCCTGCCCCCCCCCCCTCCTATTGGCGGAGCAAAAAAAAAGGAAAAAAGGGGGAAGAAAAAAAAAGAATAGGTAATGAGAGGAAAAAAGAGAGGAAAAAAGAGAAGGAAGACGAGTGAATAAAATTAGGTAAGGGAAAGACTTGGAAAATAAAACGAAAATCTTTCATATCTTTATTAAAAAGTTTCGCTCGCGCTCGAATTGCTTGTTTGATGAGATACATGTCTTATCATTAGGCTGACATGGAGCTTAAAATATCAAGTTTTGAAGTCAATATAAAAAATCATATTTCAGCTCGGATAACTAGCTTTCATTATTTTGTTTGATTTTTAAAAGTGCTCTGTAAAATTTCCGTTTTATGGTCTGAATATCAACATTTTCATCTCGCGCTGCGCGCTCGCATTATTTGATTTGTCAACATGGTCAAGTACCTATTATTTTCGTGTATTCAATAAAGTTTTCAAAATGTCCCTTCACGGGTCCGTTGCAGAAAGAGTTGCGTTTAAACGCAAGTAAAAATGTCAATCGCAAGTCCCGAATGCGCGCTGTTGATTGGTTAAAAATCAAGTTGCGCATGATTTTTAGAGTTACGATTTATTGCAACTCTTTCTGCAAAGGGCCTGAGGTCTGATTGTCAAAACGTATCAGCTAGCGCTGCAAGACACAATTGTCTGATGGGTCGGGTTTGCGGTTCTCTTATCCTAACCCTTATCCCTCTCAATTTCCTTTTCTATTTCGTTTGCCTTTTCTTTGCCTGTTCCTTTTGCTGTTCCTCTTGGATCTATTATCTTTTTTTCTTCTTCCCTTTTCTTCCTTTTCTTCTCCCCTCGCTTTCCTCTAATTCATTTCCTCCTCCTTCTTCCCCTTCTTTCTTTTTCTTCCCTCCTCCTTCTTCATTAATATCTTCAAGAAAATGGAGTATTAGATTTGAATTGAACTGCCCTCCGACGGTCTGACCTACCTTTCCAAAGATACCGTCTTAATTGTTACGTCCCCAAACATAAATGTGAGATTTGTTACTCTATTTCATCATCAAAGAACTAACGTACCCTTTTAGCCGTCAGGATTTTTCTCCTGGAAAATGCTTCAAAAAAAAATTGGTGACCCCTGTCACGCTTGTTTTTTTCTCTCTCTCTCTCTCTTTGTAGTTGTCAGAAAATGTTTGCATCTATATATACTGGTTTTCCAGGTATTGGTTGCACTCTTAAAAAAAGGATTGGTTAAAATAAGAACTGCGTTGATGAAGGTTCGGTGTAAAAATGGCAGAGGTAAAAATAGTAATGGTAGAAGTATAAAATGGCAAATCTTAAACCCCCATGCAAAAAAATTGTCAAAATGCCTCCGCATGCACATAGATTAAACAAGAAAGGTTCTGAGAAGAAAATTAAAATTATAATGTTTGACTAATGGAAAGGGTAACATTTTTAAATCATAGATAGATCGTCTGCACCAAATTCATAAACCTTTTGTTGGTTTATTTTGTTTTCCTGGATTTGCATGCGTGGCCCTTCTCATGTCAAATCGCTCTACTAATATTCACATTTTAAGCTCACTTTGGATCACTATACATAAAGTTTATTATAAAAATAGTAGAAAATATAAAAAATAATATTGGTGAGGGTTTTAGGAAATCTATCGAAGAATTCAAAAGCTATTACCGGACATGGTGGCTCAGTGGTAGAGCGCCCGCCTGATGGACGGGAGGTCGTGGGTTCGATCCCCGGCCGAGTCATACCAAAGACTTATAAAAATGGGACCTTCAGCCTTCTTGCTTGGCGCTCAGCATTTAGAATGGAGAAGGGTAATAATAACATATAATGTTATGCAGGGCCCGCTGGAAGAACAGCTTACAGCTGAGAGTGGCTACCCTGGGTAAATAAGAGTTATTATTATTTATTATTATTAGAATATTATTTTAATGGTGACGTCATTTGCAAACAGCTTTCCCGTAAATGGTGTAATAAAAAACAATATCAGTAACGTAATTTTCTTTTTAAAAAATGAAAATTGTTTTTATTGTATCTTCAGTATATCAAGAGACGATTTATCGCACTTCCGCTCTTGAATTATTTTTTTTCAGCAATCACTAACCATCAAAAAATGGAAAAATATACATTTTGTAGTGCACAAATTATCATGGGGCAGCTGCTCGTATATATGACGTCATAGACTAAAAACTTAAAAGTTCTAATAACTTTCTCGATTTTTAATGGATTTTCCATCTTAACCTCTGCCATTTTTCCCTCTGCCAATTTTACCATTGCCATTTTTACCTCTGCCATTTTACTTGGCACCGTTGATGAATAAGTGTCCGACCGACGAATATGGTCAAAATCAGTCAATTTATTGGTCAGAAAATAGAATCTAGGAGAATATTGGTTGATATTGACCATTTTCTGGCACATATTTACTAACTGACCAAAAGATTGGTCACTTTTGACTAATCGTTTTTTCAAGAGTCTAGGCGCTACTGAATAATCGTTTTCTATTATCCACTTCTATCAGTCCTATCATGCCTATATAGGGACGATTTCGAAAGCTCCAGAGGTCTTGCTTCTCACTGAATCCTATTTATTCATTATGATGCAACGAGGTTATGAAACATAATTATTATCATTCGTTTCAATACGAGCAGCAGTCACATGAACTCTTGTATAGAGATGACCTGGATTTTTCAAAACCATACCACATGGACAAGCAGCGTATAGATAACCCATTCATCCGATCGTCCATGAACTCGATTTTCTGTTATACAGAGAAAAAATATTATCCAGATTTTCATCAGTGTACAGTAGGGTTGTGTCGTCAGCAAGCAAGACATATTGTAGATTGGGAGAAACATGTGAGATATCATTTACATAAACTAGGAATAAGAAAGGCCCGAGTATAGACCCTTGGGGACGCCACATTTCAGATTTAGGATATCGGATTTATGATTGTCAAATTCGGTATATTGTTGCCGGTTGGAAATATAATCACTAAACCATGCAAGTGGCGTTCCCCTTACACCACTTTGTTCGAGCTTATGGAGTAGAATTTTATGATTTAGGGTGTCGAATGCCTTGGACAGGTCTAACATGACACCTACGACAAATTGCTTTTTGGCGATGGCAGTTGTTATTTTATCATATATGTCCAATATTGCCAAATCTGTAGAGTAATTCTTACGAAAGCCATATTGTGTGGGGAGCAGTATATCATGTTAAAATAAGAAAGAATATAATTGATTCTAAACTATCCGTTCGAGAATCTTAGACATACAAGGCAATATTGAAATTGGTCGATAATTGTTACATTGATTGCGGTCACCCTTTTTGAATATTGGTATTACCTTTGCCAGTTTGAAGGATTGGGGGAAAGTTCCTGTCGTGAGCGACATGTTGAATATATGACATAATGGATCAGCGATATTATCGATGATCTTTTTTAAAATAAAAGTATTCAATCCTTCGTGACTACATGATTTACTGTTTTTCAGAGTTTTGGCAATGGATATCTCGCTAGGAGTAACGTGTTGGAAAAATATTGATTTACTGCATCTTGGAAATAATGACTCCTTTGGAGACGGCTCATTACCACCTGTAGAATCTGATAAATTTACACCGATGTTGACAAAGTAACTATTAAGCATATTAACTATTTTTGTGGTTCACTAGTTTTTAAGTTATTCATATTAAGTTCAGAAGGAAAATCTTTTCCTTTTCTTTTCCCTAGTATCTCGTTTAAAATTGTCCATGTTGCTGAGGTTTGACCGGATGCAGCATGCAATTTGTTAAAATAATTTGTCTTCGAGAATGCTTAATCAAGGCGTTCAATTTGTTACGATACCTTTTAAACTTATTGTGTAGTGATAAGTCACTTGGATTACGTATGTAATTCTTGAATAAGACGTTTTTCCAGTTAATTGATTTAAGTAAACCTTTAGTGATCCACGGTTTACGATTTATATTCCATCTATTGCCTTTTACAAGTCGACGTGGGACGTGTTATTGAATTTTTTTCAATAAAATATCAAGAAACAGATCATAGGCCTTATCGACATCATTTTGCACTTCAAAAACTACTGACCACTTCTCTTTGCAAAGAGCATTATTCAATTCTTTAATTTCTTCTGGCGTATTTTTTTCTTAAATAACTAAGCCCTTGTTTAGGATTATTGATTATAGTTGGGTGACTGTGTGTTTTGTGAAAAGCGAAGACTGGCATGTGGTCGGGGACGTCCGAATATAGTATTCCACTTTGAAGATTTTCAGATAAAGAACTTGTATTGTAAAAACATTATCAAGCAGGGTTTGCGAGGAGCCAACAATGCGTGTCGGCTTATCTATTAATAGATACAATGCATACGAATGAAGAAAATTCGTAAATGTGCTACTAATTCGAGAATCTGAAGATGTTAAAATCTCCAAGGAGAAAGATTTCTTTACCCCCTCGAGAAAAAAGAACTTAAAAGAGGATCAAGGTCAGCAGCGGACCGTAACCCGGAGGAAACAAAGCATTGGAGGGGCACAGCATTGTTCACAAACAATGCAGTGCCCCTCCAACCGACTATGACGTTCTTTTTATTCCGGTTGTTCTTAATTTCAAGGAAAAGGGATTGGAAGTCGGGAGAAAGGGAGGCGTCGTTGAAAAAATGAAAAGAGATATCATCCTTTACGTACACAACAACTCCACCTCCACGGCCAGTCTTTCTATCTGCACGAAGCATTTTGTAGCCCTCGAGGTCTAACAATTGGCATGGGGATCGATCATGAAGCCATGATTCGCTTACACAGATAACAGAGAAACTATATGTCTAAAAGAACACAAAAGACTTTGTATTTTATCTATATTACACGATAAGCTCCGGGCATTGAGATGAAGAAGGCTTAAGTCTGATGAACTAATTGGTACATCATTAAGTTTGCTCGGTAAGTAGTATCGGCATTCTTTGATATCGATTAAATCTGGAGGAGTATTAAGTAGTTCAGAATCGGTCATTAAACAATTGGGATGGATAAGTGAAGACTAAGGTCAAATTCTAACTTAAAGCTAACTTAAAATACAATGCTGTGGAAGAAAGGTTCCCTTGATAGGGGTACTAACTTTAGAAATATATACAGTGCGTATCAAAAAAAAGTTTACACTTAGAAAAAATCATGTAAAATCATACATTTGTAATATCCTGAAGATTTTTCCGCATTTTACCATTGGTACGTATCCATTTAAGCAAGTGACGATATAACTGTCGAAAAATATTTCCGCTTGAGTGAGCACCACTTACTCTTGAAAAGTTGGTGAAAAATGATTTGTGCAAAACTTTGAAATAGTTATGCATATGAAATAGACCTTGATCATGAATAACACATGGAATTTAACTAGGAAACTTGATTAGAAGATATCTTTAACCCTTTTTAAACTTATTTCCTTGCCTAAAACACTTCAAAGAGTGCATTGCGCCCCACCCCACTCCCCCACACACCGAGGCCATCGTGACGATGTTTGCTTTACACTGAGCCGTGATTTACATGAAATGGCTTAGGCTTGATTTTCATTTTGTTAATCATTGTCAAGCTTGGAAAAAGTGTTGAGAAACAAGTATTACACGAAAAATGAAATGTAAACCCACTTTGAATGATAAAAACTTAGTGAAAAAAGATGTCTGATATAAACTTTTGTTCAGATTCGGTTATGTCCTCAGATCCAGCTGGCACAAAAAGGGTAAAGGTTGTGATTATTAAGTGTTGAAATTTCAATTTGGGTAGTAAAATTGTTATAAAATGCTTGAATGTATCCGTTTTATTTCAATTGACTAAAAGTGCAAGGGAAATGTATGAGAAATGTTTCGCAGGGTAAGTTTGATTTCACCGTTTCCCCTTGACACAGCGTGAAAACGAGCATTTCTGCGCAAACAGATTTCTGTGAGCTTTACAAAAATGGACAGTGCTCACTCAAGTGCCACATTCTGTCAAAAATCTTACTTTCATTGGATAGATGAGACCCAAACCCATGATTATATGTGAAAAGAATACCCACATGTTGTATATTTTTTAATTCCCAGGGCTTTTTCAAAGTGTAAAATTTTTTTGATACGCACTGTAGTACAATACAATACGTATGGGCTACTGAAGCTTGAAATGCCAAACTTAAAGGTTACAAATGAGTAAAAATATATATATATATAAACCCCTCAAAAAAAGTTTTGCAACTCAGTTTTGGGGATGATATCTTTTTGGTTAATGAAGTATAAAAGGTGAAACTGGTATCATTGGAAAGCTAAATTATTCTTCTTTACAATGACATGCCATTTGCTGTGATTATGTAATCATTGAATATGCAATCACCCTGAACATTGAGAAAAGTCAAAAGTGAAATGTTGCAAAATGCATTGATTTCTAACAAGAGTCTCCATTTCTATAGAATTTCCACCATGCAGGTGACAGTGAATGCACTCGGTCCATCCTCGAAACAATTGGAAATTCGCTATTGGAAACGACGCATTTTGCAACATTTCATTTCTATCATTGCTGCGTATTATCATGTCTGTGTATTTCATGATAACACTAGCATTACAAATGACACATGATTGTAAAGAAGAATCATCATGCTTTCTAAAGATATCAATTTTACACATGATGATGGCACATTAAGAAATTTATCGGCACTCAAACTTGCAGTTTGAGTTGCAGAACTCAAACATGACATGGCAACGAATTTTGCAACATTTCATTTTTTTACATTGCTGCATATTTATCATGTCTGTGTATTTCATGATAACACTAGCATTACAAATGACACATGATTGTAAAGAGGAATAATCATGCTTTCCATTGATACCACTTTAACATATGATGATGGCACACATACAAGAATGATTAGCACTCAAACTTGAGTTGCAGAACTTTTTTGAGGGGTTTATATAAGATGAAACAAGAATCGATTAAACAGATAGGTGAATCGATGGCATAAAAAGTATTACAATGGATATTGTAATATTAAACCTATTACAAAACAAAAAAATCTGAATTCATATAACTGTGATATGAAGTGTCCAAGGCCCGGCGAGGGTTGATATATAACTTTTGATAAGTCAACTTGGCAAGATAAAATATCTCACCATGTTGACATATAACTTTTTACAAGTCGACTTAGCGAGATAACGTATCTCGCCATGTCGATATGATAAGGTAATTATGTCTACATGGCAAGATAAAGTATCCCGCTAAGTCGTCAAGTCGATGGCACTCTAAAGGTTCCGTATTTCCCACATGGAGATATGCACAATTTCAATCTGTAGGGAATGATTTTGAACAAAAGCATAGCTAATAATGCACAGAGGATCGTCACCTATCTTTGTCCTGAAGACGCAGTTTATTCTGCTCTGTTGTATTCTTTACTGTCAGTCATGCGAGTGGCTCTCGTTGTTAAACGATGTTACTGTAATCCGATTTAATTTGAATCTCAACAGGTATGACACGCATGATATTGATATGTATAGTATAATGATTGACTTCTTTGAACAAAAACAATCCTTTTCACGATTAAGAATTATAAGGTTAAAAGTTGACCCACTTCGGATCAAAGCGGAATTTTCACCTTGATCAGAAGGGGTAAACTTTAACTTAAACTTTTTTTTTCTTAATTTGCCCTTTTTCTTTTTTTTTCAGAAGTTTTCATATGGTGTTGATTCCCCTCCCAATACCACTTCAACACTCACACGTGCACCGATGTTTTTGCCAATCATTGGTATATTTCTAATTAACAAGAGAATGTCACTCCTTATGACATCAATAGTGCAATAGTTCATATCATTACTGAATCAATCAACACCTTTTGTGAAATCGAGCCTCTGACTTTTGGAGAGGTGCATAGATGTATCCCACTTCCGAGAACTGTTATGGCGGGCATGACTGGAGCTGCTTCCAGAGAAGAACAAACGCACTGGCAAAACTTGGTGTGTTGTTACGTCAGGGCATAAATAGGGCATATTTTGAGACCACCCTTCTCCTTGGAAATTACCGTAAAAACATCACCCATTTAACAAATTGATCGATAGATTTTTTTTGCATGTTGTTAAGCAGATTCTAAAAATGTATCGGAGATCTGTGAAGTATTACTGTTATGTTTGCCTTTATTCCTAGAAATCCGATCTGTCTAATTCATTATCCACCACAAATTCCTTGTGAAAATAACGAAACTGTGCTGATGCGACGGGAAAATCATATTAGGCTATCTTATCATACCTAAATGATGATCACATGGATCCATCATAATCGATATATAAGCAGAACATTATTTAGAAACCCTAACATCACTTTGCCGTCAGTCACTACACGCCCATCATCACACTCAACAATCCCTATTTGAAGTATTTCCCGCGCGAGCACTGCATCCATGACAAAAGTTTGTCAGAGTCCGGTTATCATGGTTATAGGGCTCGGCTGGCATATGATGCCCGCGACCACATGCCAAACAATATTAATGATCATGGATCAGTAGTAATGTTTGGAGCCAAACAATCATGGATCAGTCATGTTTGGAGTATAGGCCACAGAACACTCCAAAATCAATGAATGAGCTACTTACCTTTTGTTAAGTTTAATTTCCCTCCAGCTATATTCACTAAATCCACAGTGCAAAAATTCGAATAATGTTTGATACCGTTACTTTTCGGCAAATTTAAAATGAATTTGTTTCAGCTACCAACTGTATTTCGTACTAAGCAGCAAACAACGTGTCCATGTGGTGTTTATATAGTCGAGTTGTATTCCACTCTTTCGGTACACGCCCACATTTTATCCAGGGTGGCTTGTTCATATAAACGAATCTTTTACGACTTGGTACATTGTTCCCATGAAATATCCTTCCGACTTCACGCGGAAGTATTTTAGGTATCGATTTCCACGACATGGTCTCCTAATCCGTTACAAACGAAAAAATCAGAGGCGGGTTCATGAATCCCGGTCATGATTCCAAGGTTCATCAATTATGTACAAAAAGGATTATTCTTCCTTTACGAAAGAGGACCGTGTTTATGATTTGTCACCGCACTATCCACCTCAGTGACCTCACCCTCCACCCCCATAATCTCTGGGACTAATTTTCATTTCCGAAAATGTCAAAAGATTTGTATACATTGAAAATATGAACCAAGATTTTGTAATATCATGAAAGCGTCTTGGTCTACTGGTTCTGACCCTCGGCTTGCAACCAGAATTGGTCGTGGGTTCGCATCACATTCACGTACGGCATCAACTCCATGAAGCAATATATTCATCCACTCGTACTGTAGGCCTACCTACCCAACCAAGAGTAAATGGGTACCAGTTAGATTTAAGTCTTCAAACAGCTGTGAGCACCGGAATTGGTAGCCTAGCTACTAGCCGAGGCAGGGGTGGATCCAGGATTTTCGATGGGGGGGGGGCACATTTTTGCATGAAAATTTGACTAGCGCCAAAAAAAATAAAATTAAAAATAATGATAATAATAAAAAGTGTCATCACTTTCAGGGGGGCACACTTGGGTAAAAACGGCACATTTACATTACAGATTCAGATTATGGCTCTCAAGTGGGGGGGGGGGGGCACGGGTCGGCTGTGCCCCACCCCTAGATCCGCCAGTGAGCCGGGGTATGATATGAGCACCTTGAGCACCGAAGAAGATGTATGTATGCGCTATATAAATATGGTCATTATTATTTTTTTATTACTATTTCAAATAAAAATATATGACGAAATCTTGGTCAAAATGGAAAGAATTTTGTTTTAACTTCGCTGAAGTGTATGCAAATTCACTATTTGACCCAAGTAGAAAGTATGTCTGGCATGTACTTTTCGGATATTATAGAAGGATAATCAAAAAGATTTCTCCAAAAGACAACGTGATGATAGATGTGAGTGATAGGACGATTGTTTAACTTTTTTTTAGTTAAGCAATATGAATCGTCTTTTATACCCTAGATTGACATAGATTTTCACCGAAAGTATATTTTGACGAATTTCATACCTGAATGCAATCGTTAGGATTTAAGGTTAATTATAGCATAATTAGGTAATACCTGATGGGAGAACACTTTTTGAGAGAGCTGATTATTATTACAATTTTTTCTTCTTCTCTGTATAATGCTTAAAATTTACCAATGGAACGTGATTTTACCCATTGTTGGTGAAAGTTGAAGTGAAGTGTAAACAATAATAAATAAAAACAAGTTAGATTTCTTTATCTGTGTATATGATTGTATATGATTTGAATGAAAGGTAATATACCCAAATTTCATTGATATATGCCGTCATATATACTACACAGCAAAAACTGTGGTGTTAACCGGTGTACATAGAGGACCACACCAGTTATTTTACACCGGTGTTAAATTGGTGGTGTTAGTTTTACACCTATAGGTGTTATTACAACACCTATGGTTGTTACATTTACACTCTTTGGTGCAATGTTCAATCTCTAGGGTGTTATTTTAACACCTCAGGGTGTGGTCCTCTATTAACACCAATTGGTGTCAATTGTAATACATGAGTTTTTACAGTGTAGAAAGGACATTGTCCCAAGGTGTGTGTAAGTTCACTATGTGGGAAAACACTGTAAATAACACACTAGAAAATCAAGGGGAAATCCCTGACAATTCAAAACACAATTTATATTTACCAACCGTATTAAATACTCACAGAAATCACGGCATTTCTGTGCTTTTGTTTCGAATGCAACCCGTATTATTCGTTCCAAGTCGCTGATCTTTTGAAGGACGTGCGCATAACACTCGATTGCCTTCAGGCCAAATTTCATTGTCTGGAATAATTCTGCTTCTGTGAATACAACACCATAACGAAGCGATGATATTAACCATAGACACCTGATATTGAATGATTTTTCCGTTATTCTTTATTGGTTTTTTTTTATTTTTTGTCCTTACGCATGACTGGGGTAGGACCTGGACAAAGATTAAATGGAATTTTATGATGTTTACAATTATTTCCCCAAGCCGGCAAGCAAAGCAATGCAATCAGAGAGAAACAATGGACGTATTATTAATTTTCCGCATGGCCAAAAGATAAGAAAAAAATAGACCGAAGGGGGGAAAAAAGAACAGGCCGAAAGCTAAGAAAAACAATTTGCATGAATCAAAATGAGCTTGTATTTTCGGGTTTATGGAATGTGCTTGGGCAGTGGCGTACCGTGGGTCACGGCATTGGGGAGGGGGGGGGGGGGCACCATCAAAAATTTTGAGTCACCTTCGCGCGCTCAGTTGCCAGATATACTGACCCAACAGAGACATTTTAAACGGATATGTATCTCACTGATCAAATAATCCGAGCGCGAAGCGCGAGCTGAAAATTTTTGACATTCAGACCTAGAAAGGGGCATTATAAGCAATTTTTTTAATCACGAGACATACCTGTCTCGCTAAACAAACAATACGAGCGTGAAGCACAAGCTAATTTTTTTGTATATATTGACCCCAAGCAGGGACATTTTAATGATTATATTTTAGGAATCAATTTAGAGTAAATATATCTCACCATAGTCATCTAATGCGTATACCAAGCGCTTGTTTATTTGGTTAGAATTACATCTTAACACATGAAGCACTTTCTGTAGTCATTGTACTCATGATTATCATACGCATCTCACTAATGAAATATTGCGAGCGCGAAGCGCGAGCTGAAAATATAGGAAATTCAGACCTGAAGAGGGGCATTCTAAGGCTTGTTTATAGGAATTCACTAAGACCTTACGCATTTCACTAACCAAATAATGTGAGCGCGAAGCGCGAGCTGAAAATTTTTGATATTCAGATCAGAAAAAGGGACATTTAAGGACTGATTTTAGGAATTCATGAAGAGCAGACATATCTCACCAATCCTTTAATGCGAATGTAAGCACGGACAGGAAATGTTTTATATTAAGACCTTAAAATGGGGCGATCACTTTAAGTAGTCATGAAAAAGAAGCATGTCACTACATAAAACAATAACAGCTTGAAGTGCGAGGAAACATATTTGGAGTATATTGACTTGATTTGACAAAGTCACGTCTCTCAAACATACTTGAAAACTATAGTATTCCGAAAAAAAAATTTGATCTATTATATCTAGTTAAACGGACAATGCGAGCACCAAGCACAATGAAGACATAGGCCCTGAGCAAATTATGTTTCATAAAGTTATGACCAAAAAGTGTTTATTGATCTAATATACAGCAATATATCATAATTATAATGTAATACAAAATTGATAATTTCTTCTTTCCCACTACCTTTCTCTTCCCTTTTCCCTCTTTTTCTCCTTTTGCTCGTTTTTTTTTGCCAGCCGATTGGGGGGGGGACGTGCCCCCCATGCCCCCGTAGTTACGCCACTGTGCTTGAGTGATTTAAAAACATCGGAGCGTTCACGCACCCCCCCCCCCCCGAGTTGTATCTCCAAGGCTGGCATCGAGGATAACTCTGTGGCCTAGCTATCCTCGTCAGTCTAGGCCTTGGTCTTGATCTCGGAAGTCTAGTCCTTTATCATGATTTCGGTTGTCTAGTTTGTCACGGTTGTCTTTGGGCTTGTCCTCGGGCATCAGGGTAGGCCTTCGATTGAACAAAGCTTTGTAAAAGCCATTCAAACCTTGTCTGCTCGGCAAACTCTTCACTCGAGTTAAGGGTCTGAATGTGCAGCCTACTCATGCCTTGTATACTGATGAACATGATGAAGGTACAGCAAGTTTTGTATGTACTAGTATTTGCGTGGAGGCACACTTGTTGATCAGGGTCTGTGCCTGCTGAATAAGTCATACATGTATTGTGGCCACCTGTGTGTGTGTGTATTTGAGTTTTGTCAGACGTGTATCAATCAGATATGATTATTTACGTCTGGGGCAAACCTTAATTAACGTCACCATCCGAAAGACGTGACCAGGGCTCGCACCTCGAACCTCTGCATCAATTTGTAACTTCCCCACAGCTTGGATTACACTTGCACGCCACAACGCCACCTCTCTATAACAGCCACCTATATATAGTGACCACTTGCACGGATAATTCCACACAATGGAAGCAATCGTGTGTATATAAATTCCCTACTGGAAAGAACGCATTGTCTCACAGTGTATGCTGCAGTCTGTGTTTAAGGCACTGGCACTGTAATGTAAAAATGCCATTAAAACAGAGGTGTGCCCCTCTTTTGAAAGAGAATACTTATTTTCTTTTTGCTTGTCAAGTTTTATCGGTACAAAATATCCTTATTTTTGGTTAAAAACATTTTTTTGGCTTGTCAAATTTTCCCTCCGAAAAAATGTGCACCCCTTTTGGAAAACCTTGGATCCGCCCGTGGTTTAAGGTGCGCGGAACACGATGTGCATGAGATCCCCCTTTACACTGTTAAATTTGAACATTTCGGCGAATCACATGATCCACACAGTCCATACATACTGTGAACACACTGTGATCAAATGGTGTGGGTGTGACACTGTATTCTTCCCTGTCTGTAGCAGCCAACCTGATGTAAAAAGAAATGTTTAATTTACTTATATTTTTTAATTAAGGTCCCATTTGCTTAATACCTGAATTTTCATTAACAACAAGTAAATCTTATCGCTGATGTGGTTTACACTACACACTATGTGGAGTGTTATAGGAACAGAGGATAGAAGGAGAGAAGAAATGGATAGGCGAGAAAGTGGAGATTTGAGAGTCGTGCATTCTTTCTTGAAAGTAGTCCTAAAAGGACTCTAAACCAGAAGAGATTGTCGAGTTGAGAACAACTTGAGTAGTAGAGCTGATGAGGAGATGCTGGCTTGAGTCAGCGAGTAGAGATGATGCGTAGTAGAGAGACTCGATGTTTCGGACAGGTTGACTGTCTGTCTTCAGGAGTGCAGATCTTAAGATTCCCAAGTAAATCTTAAGTATCTGTCATGGTTCATATTGTGTTTTGAAATGTATTTGATTATGTGTAAAATATGTCGAAACATGAAAACAAACATTTCCTATATTGCAAATTCTGGTGATGGTAGGTGCGAGAAGCAGGGTTACACTTCGTAATTCCGAAGCACGTAAATTGCCTATACCTCGATGTTCGTTAATCCGAAAACGTAAAATGGTTCGTTAATCCGAACATTTGTGGCGTTATTCCGAAGGTTCGATAATCCGAAAACGAAATAAGGTTCGATGGTCGAAGGTTCGTTAATCCGGAAACGAAATAAGATTCGTTGTTCCGAAGGTTCGTTAATCCGAAAACGAAATAAGGTTAGTTAAGCATCTAGTTTTCGGACTAACGAACCTTTGGAATTACGAACCTCATTTCGTTTTCGGATTAACGAACCTTAGGAATTACGAACCTCACTTCGTTTTCGGACTAACGAATCTTCGAAATTACGAACCTCATTTCGTTTTCGGACTTACGAACCTTCGGAATAACGAACCTTCGGAACTACGAATGTATGTGGTGAAGCAGTCTCACTGCTTTCAAATCATTTCAAGATGATTTTATTCAATTCTATATAAAACAGTTACATCAACAATTAAAAATATAGTTATCAAAATGCAATGATAAGATGATAGAGATAATATTATATGATCAACCTGAGAGGGTTTGTTTTGACAGCCACCACAACATTAAATAAATCAGTTTTGGAAAACAATTATTGAGAAGGGACTAAACATCGGGATAGTTTAACGGCATAACAAATAAAAAACAGCATAACGACAAAATAATCTAAAATATGCAAAGAATATAAGAAAATAAAAAAAACCGCACAATCCTAGAAAACACTGTGAATTTGTGAAATATAAATTTGCATCATTTTTAACACTTTGGCGTCACTGGAAATAAGATATTGTTTAAGCTTTTGTTGAAAGAAATTCATATTTGTATATGTTAAGTTATATGTGATGGGTGGGAGTTCCATGCTGACGGAGCTTTGTATCTAAAATTATTTATGTCATTATTTAATGATAGCATATGAATGGTAATTCATGTTATTTCTGGCATTACAACTATGTACAGAGCAGTTTAATTTTAACATGTGGCTTACGTTATAAGGAAGTATTCCTACCCTATATGTTTCAAAAGAAATATATTATATTTGTTAGGATGCACCGATCAAGTATAGATGTAAATATACCTTATGAAGTACACATAATGAATTGGTTTTAACATTATCTAAGTTCAAGTTTCAGTGACTTTCGTGCGTATAGAATGTCCCCTCGTCACCCTTGGGTTAGTACTTACAAGCGATTATGTCATTAAATTATCTTACAATTAATATAGACTTAAGACTGGTGTATAATAAAAAGAAAGTATGTACATGTATATTGTATTCTGATTGATTATACATCGAAACCAAGAACAATGAAGTCTAAACCTGACACGAAGACAATGACAAAACACTCTTTAATTTGATATCACCCTTATAAAATAATTAGAAACTGAAATATCATTTGCTCAAACGTCGGCCAGTATTATCCGCATGCGTTCGGCAGTTGGACTCTATCGAATGAATCGGGATAAGCATTAGTTTATTCGGATAGATATTGATTTGTTTGTGATTGTTTTTATTGCATTTTTGTCGGAAAAAATAACATGAATATGGATAGCAATTCAACAAATTCAACGACAATAATCGTCTACTCTACCAGGTATGTATCTCTAACACTTAATACCACTTGGAATTTTATCATTGGTGATGAGTAATTTGAAGGTGAAAAAGTGAATAGACTCACTCCAGTGATTACATGTATGAAGAAAAGAGTCGAAATCAATTTTTAAAAAGTGTTATTTAAATGTAATAAGGCAGCTTTAACTCTTCGGGTGCATGAAGTTTTGTGGAGGAGGGCTGAGGACTATTCTAAATAACTTTGAAATACTAGCCTATATCTAATTTATTAATTGAAATATTATTTTTCACAGACGCGCTGTGAGATGATCCTGCAGACAATATAAAATCTTGTTCTACTCTATACTCTTTAAAAAGTCGCTCTTAAAAGAAATATCACTCAATCGTATTCATACCATACTCTAAATTAGCGTAGCCTCACAAATATCCACACTCGCCAGTTAAATTTTTACTCTAAACTGCTATCTACAGCACCCGCACCTGCACCTCCATTCGGTAACGAACCGTTTTATGAGGCCGCCATCAATTTCAAGCTTAACCGCTCACGATGGCGGTCTCCATCGTTCATTAAGTATTATTGTTATCAAAAAGTTATTTGAAATTTTTGCTCACATCGTTATTTTGTATTCATTATGCATTATGATTATCATGTTTATGTTATGGACTATTTTGTATATTGCATATAATTATGACGTTTAATTGAATGAAGTACATTCATTTCCAACTATAAAAGCATCAATACATTTCAAGAACTTGAACAAAACATGGGAGGTAGCAACTCAGAAAGTACAGCTTGTGAGGAGTTCACACTGTAAAAACTGTGGTGTTAAAACTGACACCAAATTGGTGTTAATAGAGGACCACACCCTGAGGTGTTAAGATAACACCCTAGAGATTGAACATAACACCAAAGAGTGTAAATGTAACAACCATAGGTGTTGTAATAACACCTATAGGTGTAAAACTAACACCACCAATTTAACATCGGTGTAAAAAAAACTGGTGTGGTCCTCTATGTACACCGGTTAACACCACAGTTTTTGCTGTTCACCGTGACATAAATAATAAATACATAGTACATGAAAGAAAATATCCAAACGGAGTACAATACAAAACAAGGGGGAAATGGGGGACAGGGCAACTTTACATACAAATACTAGTATATAATTTGAAACAGAAAATAAATTGTCAAACCAATCATCCTTCAACTAAAACTATGAAGCAAATCCCAAAATTCAGGGACCAGACGTAAGTTTCTTCTTAAGTTTTGTCTTAAAATTATTCAAAGTTGGTGCATTTCTGATGTCTGTAGGTGAATTGTTCCACTTTCTCGGACCCGAATGAGACGAATATTATGTCGATAAGAATTACAGGTCCTGTGTCTTGGCAAATGAATTAATGAAGAGGAGCGTGTATTGTATTTATATAAATTCAGATTTGTATCAAACAACTGAGAAAAATTAACAGGCATAAGCCGACTGTTAAATAGAAATACATTGCTGGTAGGTTGTAATATTTTCTAAAGTAAGCAGTTTAAACTAATAGTAGAATGTGCTAACTTTAGATCTAGGGCTTACTCCAGCTATGATTCTAACTATTTTATTTTGTTTTGTAACAAGTTTCTTTTGGTTAGACGAAAATGTACTACCCCAAACTAAGTTACAATAAGACAAATATGGCAAAATACGTGTGGAATACAAAATTCGCAATATATGAGCTGGTGAAAAGTAATTATATCTGGATGTTATACGAATAATAATTATTCTTTAATATTTTCTTTCTATGTTTTGTATGTGAAATTTCCAAGTTAATTTTGAATCAATGGTTACAACATGAAAAATTGTTTTTCAACCTTAGGAATCTCAATGCTATTCAATTGTAATTTAGAACAATGAGTGTCGTATTGCTTGTTACGATTGCTAAAAACAATGAAGTAACATTTACGAGGGCTGACAGATAGCCTATTTGCCTGGAACCACATGCACAGTTTAAAGAGATCTTTAGTTACTTGTTCTTGCAAGGAAGTTAGATCTTTACCACTAAACAGCATATTTTTATCATCAGCATATAGTATGAACATCGGCGGATCCAGGGGGGGGTGCGCAGGGTGCGCGCGCCCCCCCCCCCCTAATATTTGAGCGGCGCCGCTCAAAATAAAAAAAAAAGTAAAAGAAAGAAAAGGCGCCGCTTGAAAAATTAAAAATAAAGGAAAGAAAGGGAAAAGGCGCTGCTTAAAAAAAATATACACTGATATAACATTAGCAACAGTAAAGGAAAGACTATCCCCAGCAAAGCGTAATAATATCATCTTCCTTATTTTTTCTTTTAACTACCCTTTTCCCAACAACTTCGCCGGTAGCAGTGCGCTGCCTGCATATAACTGGCGCCAATTAAGAATAATCAGCGCCACCTTAATCTAAATCGGCGCCGGACAAGAATAATCAGCGCTATTTAGTTATAAATCGGCGCCAGTCAAGAAAAATCGGCACTACCAGAGCCTTAACCGGCGCCGATCAAGGATAATTAGCGCCACCTAAATCTAAATCGACGCTGGACAAGAACAATCGGCGCCAGTCAAGAATAATCGGCGCCAGTCGATTATGGATTGCCGCTGCCTGAATCTTACGTAACGTCGGTAAAAATAATCAGTACTACTTGTTTAAATCGGCGCCGGTCAAGACAAATCGGCGCTGCCTTTGTCTTAACCGGCGCCACCTAAATTTAAATCGGCGCCGGTCAAGAATGATCAGCGTCCCCTGATTTCAATAAATAAGCGCCGGTAGAATAATGAAGAAGGGCCTATTGCTAACCAAATCTAGATCGGCGCCGCGGTCAAGAATGATCGTTTTGCCCTCCCCCAATAATTCCGCATGTGCAAAAACAATAAGATGGTAATGTTACACAGAAATCAGCAAACGAGATTGAGCTACACAACTCGTTCTTTATTAAAAATCGTGCTCAAATTATCCGCTTTTCAGATTGGAACATAAAAATTTTCAGCTCGCGCTTCGCGCTCGCATCATTTCTGTAGCAAAACCCCATACTTTTCATGATTAAATAGGTGAATAGAATGTCCCGTTCTTAGTTCTGAACCTCAAAAGAACTCCCGCTTCGATTTGCAATAATCTTTTGTTGGATATAATCTTGTTCTTTATTAAAACGTACATTAAACTGTAATGTTTTCAGATCGAAATATCAAAATTTTAAGCTCGCGCTTCGCGCTCGCATTTTTTTAGATACCCATCTTAATCATTGGTACCAAGAATGCTTAGAATATCAAGCTTTCTGGTCAGAATATAAGTAAATTTCAGCTCGCCCTCGGCACTCGCATTATCTGTGTAGTGAGATATGTATCCTCCTCATGAGTTACTATAAAAAGTCCTAAACAGGCACCTTTTTCCTGTTTTCAGGTCAGTATACTTTAAAAATTTCAGCTCGCGCTTCGCGCTCGCATTAATTTGTCGGTGAAATATGTGTCTCTATCTCATGAGTCATATATATCTATATGATATGAGTCATATATATATATATATATATATATATATATATATATATATATATATATATATATATGCATGTGTGTGTGTGCGTGTGCGTGTTTTGACAGGATCAGGCATTACCCCTTTTTCTTTTTCAACATTTTCTTTTATGGCGCCGGTGAAGTGCAAAAATATGTGCGCCGCTCGGCAGTGCGCCCCCCCCCCCTTTCGCCAAAAGCTGGATCCGCCTATGATGAATGATGGGATATTTGAGACATTTGCAATATCATTTATGTACCATATAAATAACAAAGGCCCTTACAAGGACCCATGCGGAACACCACACAATATTTTCCTAGGTTCTGACAAACAGGTATTATATTTAGTACATTGCAATCGAATGGAAAGGTAGTTACTAACCAACTAAATGCTATTCCTCGAATCCCGTATAGTGCTTTAAATGAGCTAACATGATATCATGATTATAGAGTATCAACAAATTCATTTAAATTATTATCAATATTACATTTCAATTAATCAAGATTGAAATCACCCATGATGTATATCATTTTGTTATCTTTCAACAGGGGTAAAATCATAGTAGTCAAATGCTGCATTAAAGTTATTCAAATTTGCACTGGGAGGCTTACATACCACACCAATAACAATCTTTTTACCTGCTTGCTGACTAATTTCAATAAAAACAGACTCATAAAAAGCTCCATCACTTACAGGATCACGTCTCTCAAAATAGGAATACGTGTTTCTTACATAAAGGCCAACTCCACCGCCTATTTCTCTACAATTATTTGAACATACAGAGTTAAAACCTGTCACAATTGAAATTGAATGATTTGAACGCAGAAATAAAAACAAACAATCAAACTTCATAAACTGACCACAGCTTTATTGTTACACCAACATCGACTGTGGTAGTAAGAATAGTCCGAGAAAAATATATTTTAGATATTAAAAAAAAAAAGTTTAAAATGATTGGTAATTTTTTTTTATAAATTGTATATGAAAAAAAAAGAAAACATTGTACAATCGGGCAACATTATAGACCTGCGGATGTATAGATGATAGTAATTTCCTATTATTGTAGAATTCTAACTTGGGTTTTTTAATTATTATTTCCGTAATATATAGAGGTGATATCCTAGTTTCCCCCGGTCTACGGGCATGCACTTTTCTTGAAGGTTATCCTGGCTATCATCGATTTTGTGTATGACAATTCTTTGAAAAGACTTAGTGAATAGATTTGTTTCACTCTTATAAATTACAAATGCGGTTCGAAACATGTACACATTATGAGGACCAGTGTGTGATAACATGTTATATTGCGTCCATCGTTGAGGGACAAATTTGAAAAGAATCACTGTCGCAATGACGGTTTATTAGGTCATAAAATGTTTTGAGTGCACTTTCGGCCAGCGGTGAAGGAACAAGTGCAAATTACAAATTCGCACTTGTTATTATTTACGAAGTATAATCACTGATCTAAGAAGAAAACAAACCTTACATACATATCGATCCTTTCATTTATTTTATAATGATAATGACAATAATAATGAAATTAAATGTTGTAATTTTGTGAATTATGTTACATGGTCCTATGTATTCAGGATTAACCAACAACTGATGGGTTTTATAACTATATCTCTTATTCATTGTGCAATATATATATTCTAAAGCTTAATCTTACTGTTTTCAAAGAGTGCAGATAGGGTTCATAATTAATTTTGGACAAATAATGCAATATATTCGTTTATAATCAATGTTAAAGGAAGCTTTTGTGGATCATCTTTTGATCTTTGTTTAATAGAATTTTGATAGTTTTAATAGTTATTGAATGGATGCTACAGTTTTTATTATTACATGCAGTATTGTATTATTATAATTTTATGTAATGTATATTTTGAGTCATTTTCATGGTGCATTCTGGATGAATATATTAAGGTTCAGATACCCTCTCTTGGGTGCCTGGATATTCGAATGCACCACGGAAATGACGTTTTGATTTATGATATTACTTGTATATTTAATAATATAATATATGATGTTTATTTTTATTTGTAATTCATGTTCAATTCGGTTTAGTCTTTCTATTTATCTATCTTCATCTCGTTAATATCATCATCATTATTATTATGATAATAATTATCACCATCATCGGCATCGGGTTTTTTTTTCTCCTCGGATATGTAACTCATTTTGATAAGTGCTCCTTGTCGTAGAATTTCACATGTTTGCTCTAATGAAATATCATCATTCAAATTTTACCACGTCACCACTAGCGTACCTGCGTCGTACCTTCTGGTACGACTGAATAATTTTTTATTTTTATTGCTTGTTCATTTTTTTAATGGCATGATTGAAGACCTTTCTTTTTCTTTTTTTTTTTTGCTTTTCAATTTTTTTTTATGGTACGATTTGAAGACCTTTGTGATTAAAGACTTTTTTTTTGCTAGTCAAATTTTTCGACCGGTTTTGCCCCCCCCCCCCCGTGGAAAATCCTAGGTACGCCACTGCAAATCACAATGCCTTCAAGAACAATTCATATTTCTGTGGTATTTTTCTTCCTCTGCAGTTTGGTGTTGATCATGCTGGTGGCCCTACTAACGAACCTAACAGCACTGATCACAATCCTGCGGGTTCGAAGCCTCAGACAGACTCCCCATAACCTACTCATCTTAAACCTGATTGCAGCTGATCTTGGAAGGGTTTTTCTGGCCATGCCCTTTTCTCTCAAATCAGTCTTTGATCATGGCGAAGGTTTGGAGGATACCTGCTGTAAGGTATATTCAATGAGCTGAGAGAAGGAGATGCATTGTAAATGCCAAAAGCAGTGGTGTCAAAATTACACCGGTCGTTGTTGTAATGGGACCGGCTCAAAACACTACACCGTGCTAGTACAACAATGATTGGTGTTATTTTCTTTGTTATATCGTAATCATTTGGTGTTATATTCAAACTGTGTTGTGTATTTTGACACTTGGCGTGCGGTTTCTTCATAACACCGACCAGTGGAGATTTTAACGCCATATATTTATAGTATAGACATTACATAAAAGCAATCATACTTCCAATGTAATTATTAGTAATAGATGGAAAGTCGCTAGAATTCAAATCAATGGATAGTATCATGATCAAGTAAGGTATGAGATTTAAAAAGAAAGGTATTACAATAAAAATGTGTACACTGTTAAAAAAACCCTGATTTTACAGAAAAATAAAAGAAGATTTGCAGAAAGCAATACCAGAATCATTCTTTAAATTCATGAAACAGGAATTTTTCTGCAATTTAACAGAACAGGTCTGTTAGAAAAAGGGGAAAAGAGTGTTTTATTTAAGGAAATTTGTAAGATTACACACACCAAATACCAATTTCTTGTAAGATTACGCAATCTGGTAAGATTACAGGTGTTCTCGAGACTCGGCTGCAAGAACTTCTTTTATTTTAAGGATAAATTTTCTAACAGTGTAGGTCTTTTATAAATCTTGACCAGATAATAATGATTCGAAATTGTTGTTTTCGCAAAGGTTAAGCCCATGATCATGATGCAATACATTCCCTCAGTCCTTTATACGACATTATTTTAGCTATCATCAGCTGCAAGCACGTACAAATAATTATTTTTTTTAAGTGCTAAAAAATTACAAAAGGGTGATAGAAAGGGAGAAACAAAAAGAAAGAACACCATCGAATATAGGTGACTGCATCATGTATGTATGATACCTCTAGTTAAATGGGAAAAAGAGAAAATATGTGACATTATATACACTAATACCCCACCCCCCTGCCCTCCCCACCCTCGCGCACACACACTCAATTGTTGAATTACCTGATGACGCTATGCACTGATCATGGTTGTGCTTAAAATCCGAGGAATCGTAGGAAAGTACTCGTAAGACGTAACAATTCACGTTTCAATCCGGGGATGGGGACATTTTCTCCATGCCCTGCTACGCTCGATATTGATGATTGTTTATTCTATATGATCACAGAGAAACGAGATTCCTGAGGAATTGAAATAAATGGTAGCATCTTCTTTTCAATCTTTTCATAACAGATTTTTGGTTTCTTTGCCCTCTCCTTTGGCTACACCCACTTCTTGACGATTGCATTCATCGCCGTAGATCGGGTTATTGTCGTCACGTCTTGCAACAAGTGTGGAATTTCCGATTGGGCAAGAGTTCGTGTCATGCTGACATTGACCTGGCTTATAGCTTCAACGATTTCTCTACCTCCTGTCTTAAAAACAAATATTGGGTACACAGATGAATTGAAGATGTGCCTGCCGCTTGATTGGAAGAGTGATACGCTTTCCCAGAACATCCTGACAATGGTCACCATTCTTGCGATTGTACTTCCAACAATGATAGTTTCCTACACCGTCATAGCGGTTTTACTCTGGAAAAGGGATCGCAAGCTTACGCGAAGACGGCGACGTGGACTTAAATCAACAGTGCGAGCTCGACCGGCAAGACCGATTCCCTCAAGTCCTGTTGGTCTACGAAAGGTGAAGTTTGATATCACATTTGCAGATACAGAATCGGTCGATTTCGAGCAAAACACACCACAATGCCCTGGACAGCAGGTTTATAGCCCAGTGGCTACCACAGGACACATATCGCATGAAACTGAAAGATCAGTAGTACAACCAATGGGTAAAGTAGAGGATTGTGAAGTTTCACTCGCTTTGAAAGACAAGGAAGTAGTGAAACGCAGAAGGAAAGGTGTAGTGCTCGATGATGGATCAACTCTTACACGTGAGGGCGCTTCACGAGGAAGGTACGGCCTCGGGTCTCGGCTGAGTGCATTGCTGAATATCAAGCGAGAATCTAGCGCCAAAGAAGACGCAGTAAATGATGGTGATGTCAACTGTGTCATCAAAGGATTTAAATCTGCACATGGAACTGGTTTCACTCCTGGTACCAGTCTATACACTGCGGCAACAGGAGAAGATGATATTGGTACGACTTACAGAACTGTCATTGAAACGCGAACAAGACGTTTGTCCAACCTGTTCGGCAGCCTCAAGGGTGTAGTCGGGCTTGGAAACCATGGCCGGGATTACAACGATGATGATGATGTCACTGAAAACTACAGCGAAGATGATGATCAGACCTGTGATTTCGATTCTGAACCATCTCAAACAATTACCACTTACTCCATGTCACCATCTGGGGTGGATTTCACCACCGGCAAGGATGACGAAAGCGGGGAGGACGTCATACGACCGAAGCGAGTCCGTCGGAGAACTCGAAAGACGAAGCTTGAAAAGTTGCGAATAGTTAGGCAAAGGAGAGTCGCGTGGACAGGTAAAACTGACGTCTAGGAGAAGATATAATTATCTCATATGATGGCAAAAAAGCTAAAGGAAAGCACTTTCTTTCCGTAGGCGTACCACTGACCTTTTTGTGTTTAAAGCATTCTTCTTTTTCAAAAATGAGAGAATTCATTTTTTCATTATATATTTCGGCATGATTTGCACAAATACTGTGAATTTAAAACCTCGTATGCAATTCCCGTAAGCAATACTGCCATATCAAATATTAATGTTTAATACATGTGTGGTGGTACGAATACTCTTTGCGCATGTTAAGAAAGACTTCCTTTCAGAGCAACTATGTCTAATACACCTTCCCCCACTTGTAAAGACTTTTTGAAAGCATGGTAGAATATTCTTAGGCCCTCTATTAGTAAGAACTTGGGAAATTTAGTAACACGCTTTTGAATGGCCTGCAAAAGATAACAGCCCCTGAGAATAGCTTTTTTATTTCAGGTTCGGGTGGATACTCTTCCACAGCAAGGAAGTCTTAACCCTGATCAAAACAGATTGAATTTTTAGAAGAATAATTCTTTCAGAATTCAAACGCTATTCCATCTTATTTTCCCTAAAGGTGTGCTACTGGTCTGTTGTAGTATCTTCTTCACTATTCCACTTTTCATCTGGTATTCATTCGATTCAACTTCGGAGCTGTTCGGGGTCCTGGCTGTCTGGTGGACGTACTGCATGACCATAGCGGATCCTATGGTATACGCCTTTATGAACAGACGTGTTAAGAAAGAACTGCGAATGTATAGGAAATCGATGGCCAATTGCTTATCATGCACATGCAAAGGAGAATAGACAAATTAGATCTGACATTTACATTTTAGAGAGGTGATTTATTCATGATCACCTCGAGTCCGCCAAGTAGATGTATTTTAATATGGAATTTGCTCGACAAACGGCAATTTGGCAAAACAGTGACTTTGTATTGCTCTATGCTTTCCTACATTACACTGATTTTGATGTTGTTATAATTAACATCCATTGAATTGTATTGTACTAAAGGCAAAAAAGGTAGACCTTTGTAAATAACACGGACTGTTGCGTATTAGTATCAAGTTCCACAATTTCCTTCGGTCTGAACTTCCAAAATCCTTAAATCCCAATTTCCAAAGGAGGTCTTTTTCATGTATTGTATACATGTTATACATATATACATATTGGAAATTGCTCGTGATCTTAAGCATGCAAAGCTTTTTTTCTTCTTTTCTTTTGGCTGTGTAACAGATGCTTGATAACACTTTCACTGTTTGGTAGGGAAGTGAGAGAGATGAAATGAATTTAACCAGTCCCCAAACCGCCGAAGGGTAATTTATCTCTCTGCGATAGTTTTGAGTCAATTGGTCAATAGAGTGTGTATAATCAAAGTATCAACTCAACATCACAAAATGATGTGCTGCCATCTCTATCGAACGTTCATGGCTGTAGGAATTTGTGCTGCCGCTTCTAATGTTTGATATTCATGAGGTTGAGCTGGTGACCCGATTTCATACTTCTACATTGTTCTTACTGGGCCAAGTCCCAGAAACCCGATGGTTGAGGTAGGTCCAATACACCCCCCCCCCACACACACACACACTTTTTGTTGATATTTTTGTGGTACACAAAGTATGTAAGTTTGAGTTTCAAAATTAAGAGATTGTTTAAATTAATGTATTAAACATTTTTCCACCACAGAACCAAATAGATGTTTTGCATTTTAGTTTAATTAAATGTAAAATTTCGCCCCCCCCCCCCACTCGAAAAAAACTTTAGTTTTTCTTTTTTTAAGAGTGGCTGAGAAAAAGGAAATTCAAACAGGTGTAATTTCATGAATCCATTGTGTTATGATGGTTTACAACTCACACTTTAATTTGCATGAATTTTCAGTCGGAATATTTCTTACTTTCTCGTCGACTCTGTCAAATCATTTGATTGGTAGCCCACGTTCAGATGGCTTATGATTTCTCTCCATGAATTACCCGGATACTTGTTTTCTGCTGGAGTTGTCGAATTTGTACATGATGTGAAGATGAGTTTTAATAAATACCTGCAACTAAAAGGTAATACTCCCACTAACCCTTCTTTCAAATCTCCATTGCTGAGAATTTAAGACAATATTTAGAGAGAGAAAGAAAGGCAGCGAGAAAGGAAGAGAAGAAGTGTAAGAGAACATGGGAAATCGAAGAGAAGTCTAAAGGCGACGCACACCTTACGATTGGTCTGCGACCCGATTTCAGAATGAGATGTAGTACAATTTCATGCTAATATTGAGACTTTGAATATCTTTCTGTGTAATTTTCTAAATCGTTGTACGAATCCCTTTGTTCAAATGTTTGACTATGCTATCATCCTTCTTAAAATAAAAATAATAGAATAAACAGAATAAAAACGAATTTAATATCTAGTCGTAATGACGTCATAGCAGTTTTACGATTGGCTATGATTTGAAACTAATTTGGCTTTGCTCCAAAATAAAGGCTTGCAATCTTTCAAAATGGTTACATTAGTATTCTTTCAATTGATTTTGACCTCAAATAAAATTATATGTTCCATTCACATTTTCAGAAAATGAGCAAATTGCATTTTGTTCCAAAATCGGATCGCGAACAGTCGTAAGGTGTGCGGTGGCCTTAAGGGGTTGATGAAAGAGAAATATTTGCACTCAGTGGCAAATTTTCAGTTGCAAATTCACAAGTGATATATAAACTAATATTAACTAATGCAAATCAATACTTAAATGTTGATTTAAGAAGCAGATCAACGACAAATTCAAAATTCTCTAATCAATTACAAGACTTGATTAGGGGACCAAAAATCAGCTTGTAATCGATAGCAAGTTATTTGCAACACTTGCAACACTTTAAAATGTTATACAATATCATATTTCTGAATCATCACTTATACTGGTTTCATTTTATGGCAAGTGATAAATGTTCTTTCTGTAGCAAATACGAAGAAACATAAAAGCATTTATTTTTTAATGTGAAAAAGTAGGAGATTTGTGGGAACGGAGTAGTAATTTGTTCAGCCTTCCAATTTTCAAAAAACTAACTCGAGGAAACAACGGAAAACATACAATTACTTAAATCATATCATTTTGCTAATCAAAAATTTGATATATCAAGGGAGAGGGAAGGGTAAACCATCAACTCCTGAAGAGATAAAGGAAAAGTTACTTATTAGCAAAGAAGAAGAAAAGAAAATTGCATTAGAGCGTAATACGCTAACGCGACACTTTAAAAATGGGAATATTTAAAGGTTTTTTACATTAACCAAAATAAAAAGGATGGGAAAGGGAGGGGTGCCCTCGTCTGCCCGTACACGGAATCGATCGATCACTGTCACTGTAAACTGACCTCTGTTCTGTCTGTTATTTGTTTGTTTTTGTTTATTTTCCCCTATGTTAATTGTTCCTGTATTTTGTTTTGGGGTCTGATAGAGGGGGGGGGGCTCATGGGACGGGAGAATCTCAAATACATTCATTCTTTCAATTCGCGCAGTTACGTCTTTGTTTTATTATTTGCTTTAGCCGCATACTTAAGTTGTTGAAATGTTATATTTACATGATTTCGGAAGATGTCTCTGTTCTGATACAATTTCCCTGCTATGGTTATTACACTGTTATTTAATTTTCCTGATTATGTATGTATGAAATTTATTTGGATGAATAATAAAAATCACTACAAAAAAAACTCCATAAGAGACTGTCTAATACTGTTATGAACTTATTTTTTTTTATGGTTTAAACAACTATTTATTTGAAGATCAAAATTTGTTTACACTTTCCATAAAACAGCGTGTTTACGGTGAAAACTGATATGAGAACAAGAAAATTTGGATCAAAGGCAAAGAGAGAGAAAATGGATAAAAAACAGAAACGGATTGGAAAACAAATCGAAAAGGATTGATAAGGGGAAAAATCGGGTAGCTGGGAGGAAAATGAATGGATAGAGGAAACGGATGGTTAATGGCAACGAATAGGTTAGGAGGAATAGAAGCGAATAGAAATGGAAAAACGGATAGGAGAAAATGACAAGGACCAAGTGGGAATTCACATGTGTGGAGGCGAGGGGGTTTAACTTTTTGAATCATCTTCCTCACGCACTCTCGCTCATCCCCACACCCACGCAGCCCATACTCTAGTTCAGCCAGTTCGCGACACGTATTTAATCGTCATGCTTATTTCGAAACTAAAAAAACCCACAAATATCATAAAAGTTTCCGTCTTAAAAAATATAATGATGAATATCTCAATGCAGTATGCCTATTTTTAAGAGTGAACAAAGTGAGTAAATATTTGACAGTCCTAACGTTCTAACGTTCTTATCATCTTCAAGCACAGGGGACGCGGAACCGGAGGCCGGGGAGGGTTCAGCCTATCCCACTTCTTTCCCCAAACCATATACAAATACGTAAAGATGCCCATCTGGTTAGCACTTAATGGCCACCCCCCCCCCCCCATCGGAAAACGTTCCACCTGAGTCCCAGGCCTGAAATATGTCACGTTTACGAGAATACTGCGGACATTGGCACGAAATCAATACCTCGTTATAGGTTAATAAACATACCCCCCCCCCCATCGGAAAACGTTCCACCCGAGTCCCAGGCCTGAAATATGTAATGTTTACCAGAGTACTGCGGACACTAGCACGAAATCACTACGGGTCGTTAACATAGATACCTCGTTATAGGTTAATAAACATATCACCCCCCCCCCCCCCATTGGAAAACGTTCCACCCGAGTCCCAGGCCTGAAATATGTAATGTTTACCAGAGTACTGCGGACACTAGCACGAAATCATTACGGGTCGTTATTAACATAGATACCTCGTTATAGGTTAATACACATACCCCCCCCCCCCATTGGAAAACGTTCCGCCCGAGTCCCAGGCCTGAAATATGTTATGTTTACCAGGGTACTGCAGACATTGCACGAAACCATTACGCGTCGTTATTAACATCAATACCTCGTTACAAGTTAATAAACATACTTTCGACTCTGAACCTATTAATATTAACTTGAACTTTTGACGTGGGAATTCCCAACGTTCTCTGAGTGCAAGATAACATCATTCAGTAGGGTATGTATTGCAATCCAGGAAAGGGGGACCAATCAGAATTACTCCCCCTTTATTATTCAAACCTAATTATTATGACGATACATTTTTTTATAAAGAGCTTGGATAAAGCGGATATGTAATTTCTTCTACGTTTCTGGAAACGAACCAGGAAAATTGAGGAGCTAAGATCGAAAGATGGGTTCGTTTGCTCCCCCCCCCCTCCCCACTGCACGTTGTCTTGCCCTAAACGACGCCTGGGATTTTCCAGGAACTCCATTCCATATCGCCTATATGTCTGTGTCAATTATATATATATTTCCAGTCCATCTTGTACTGCGACTAAATTGGTTTGCACCTCTTATCGGTTGATGTCACATCAGGTATTATTTGGTCGCATCCTTTATACAGCTGTACAGATCAGACAGGTAAGATTGTATATCAATCAGTTACTTATTCACTCTCTATAAAAACGTGGCAATTTATGGAATTTAACTTACACGACATATGTATGATGGCTTTGAATGACGGTCGGTCACGCTTAATGACACACGACTTCCGTCGTGATGTTCGCGATTCTCGTTCCAAACTTTTCAATTTCAGTCGTGAAATTCGCAATTTAAAATCGCAAGATTTGCAACGACAGTCGCGAACTTCGCAAAGGAAGTCGTGTGTGATCATGGACCTATGGTGTCACGCGCGTAAAACATTCCCCATAGACTTGTGTGTTAAAATGGCACTTTTGAAAAATTCATAAAAAATAAATGTGAAATTAGAGGGTGGAATGTTTACTACCATTGGATAGGATATATATCTGGCATTCCATATCTGACCAGGAAAGGGTAGCGTAGCCAGCTCATTTTAAAAATAAATTGCCATTTATGAAGATAACTATGAATGGATCAAATTCATCGACTCAAATAGTAAAATAGCCCTAATTAGTCCGCCAGTCAAAAAAATAGTTCCAAGTCAATTTTTTATCTTCCCAATTTGGGCGAAGGAAGTTCAGTAGTTACCATTTCTAGAATCAGTGTTAGATTTTGAATCATATTCATACAGTTTTGTCAATCAGCCACATCAAATTGAAAAAAAATCGAATGGGTTGGGTCGAACGAATATCTTGAGCCCTCCTGATGTAAGTAGGCTCATGGCACCCTATTGTGATCGACTGTACTTCAGAGCCACCATGCATATGGGGAGCTGCCAGTATGTGATCTCACATTTTATCATCTTTGGGGGTCTATACTTTTTACAATTATCCCTCATGTTTCTCATAAGTTTTTGTGATATTTATGAAATTATGATGCCAGGGTTCCACAGTGTCCCAAAATGTTGAACACAATGTAAAAACACCCACCATGCCTACACACTGTCAGTTTTGAGCATTTCAACTGTTTGAATCAGCCATGCTTACATAGTGGTCCATGTGAACACGCTGTGAACATTCAAAATGTCGAGTTCTCCACAGTGTGAAAATATCTTCACACTGTAAAATTTTAGCATTTTAACAGTGTGAATAATATTTCACATAGTCCACTGTGTGACATGGCATTCTTTCTAGCACGGAATACAAAAAAGTAATCAATTGAAAACTACCATACTTATTCGAAGTAATCTGTTCTATTTTCTGTACCCTTTCAGTGACAACAACTGACGCACTCTAGCTTGGACTGTCTCAAACCAAAATGGGAAGCAGTTCATCCAAAAGTAGTCGTAGCAGTGGACCCTCCTATTCCACTGATGTTGTGCTGTACGATCAAGCTGCTGCAAGGCAAGCGAGGTACCACAGCAAGTCAGATTTCACCTCTGCTACAGCCCTGAAGGATCACCTCAATCCAGGAGATCTGATTCAACAAAAAGGCGACACCATCAAAGAATGGTTTTACAGTCACTGGGCTGTTTACATAGGAAATGGTGAGATCGTGCACGTGACGGGGGTTGATGGAAGCTCTTCCAAAGCTGATATAATACGAGAAAACATGATTCTTGCTTTTTGGGATAAGAATGTGAGAAAGAACAATCACATGGATGACTCCTTTCTTCCTAGAGGTACGAGAGAAATCGTACAAACAGCGAGGAGAAAGGTCGGCACCACTTGGCGATACAACCTAATTTTCAAGAATTGTGAGCATTTCGCCTCTCTCTGTCGGTACGGTAGAGAAATCAGCCTCCAGTCTTTCGGACTTTCCGATGTCAAATCGGGGAATATCACATTTAAGGAATATCTTTGGTACCACGGGAAGGCCTTGAAAGAAAAATGTTCAACGTTCTGTAGTTGGATCAAAAGAAAAGTTTCCAGGTTCTTGCCGGCTATTGGTATTGGCTCCTATGATGCAATCGGCTATTAAAAGTAGTTTTAGTTGAATGTTCCCATGACGCATGCTAAACATGCTGAGGTAAAATATCTGCTACTTCAAATGTATACGCAAAAATAAAATGAGTGTGTTGCACAGTTCCTGGAAAGCAAAAAAATACATTCCTTGAAATTAAAAGGTTTTCTTAGCTGTTAAACATTACTATTACACTCGATATCAATATATTTATGTTAAATTAATTCGCACAAAGAAAGCGGAAGATGGATGAAAAATACTAAAACCAGAAATATTAACATGAAAGGACTTCAAGTTCCTACGTATAACGTTAAGCTTCAGTTGACTATTCCTATTATTTCAATCTTTAAAAAAGGTGACTGCTAAATCCCTTTCGCTTGATGTATCTTTGTTTGAATCAGTCTGATTTTAGGTTCATCTGTACTTGTTTCTTTTTTCTTTTAAAAATGTACGTGTCCTTTACTAATGTAGTGAATGCATTATAAAAGCTACAAGCATATGTTAGATTATAACCTGTTATTTTTAGTGTTAAATCCCTTTTCACTTGATGAATCTTTGTTAGAATCAGTCTGATGTTAGAGTCCTCTGTCTGCATTTGTTTCGCTTTCTTTAAAAATGTAAATGTACTTTACAAATATAGTGAAAACATTATAAAAGCTACAAGCATATGGTGTAGCGGTTTAGTGACTTTTGCCTTGTAATCAGATGATCGAGTGTTCGAATCCTACCATGACCTAGCGTCCTTTGGCAAGGCGTCAATCCACGATTTGCCACTCTCACCCAGGCGCTTTCAACGGTCAATGTGGTTGTTAATTCTTAGTTTCCTTCATTATTTTTTTATTTTTACTTACTATGCCAATGATACGTGCATGCATCTTAATTTATATTTCACAATTATTGTATTGTCTACAGGATAGTTTTCCCATTTCAACAATTAAAATAGTGAATACAGTACCAGTATATCTTTTGAATCACTATTGCCTGTTTCGGCCGGATTCTATTGTTCTCTGGATGACGCAGGTAGTAGTGAGTCTAGGAATTGTGACTGGTAGTGTATGTTATCTTTGAACAATTTTGTATTAGTAATAACTCTGATTTTAAATGTTATTGAACTCACTCATTATAGAACCAAATGTTACTTTTTTATCTATTATGTATATATTGTTATTTTTATAATGATAAAAAGATATTTTAACAAATAAATAAATAAATAAAATCATTCTAAGCATGTCTTCATGAATTTCCAATGAGCAAACTGAAGATGTCATATTCCCATTTGTTATTTTTTTATTTCATTAAATTGAAGTTTTGTCCGCCTAGAATTGAAAAAAATATGAATTTTGACATTAATGATTTAATGCATAAGATATTTATAGCCACAACTTATTTTATTACAAGGGAGACATACATGTACGAGAATATGGAATAATTATGATTTTACGTAAAAACATCAACCCACCGATTATATTCATGACCAACCGATTGGGTAGATATGCGTTGTGGCCCAGTGGATTAGTCTTCGGACTTTGAAACAGAGGGTCGTGAGTTCGAATCCCAGCCATGGCGTAATTTCACTGATCCACAGTGTGCTGCACTCAACCCAGATGAGGTAAATGGGTACCGGTAGGAAGTAATTCCTTAAAAAGCTGTGTGCGCTATGAACGCCTAGCTTAGCCGGGTAATATAGGAGCGCCTTGAGCACCTAACAAGGTGGATATGTGCGCAATATAAATACCCTATATTATTATTATTATTATATACCTAAACTTGAAAGAGGCTCAAAAATGATAATTTGTTTGAATTAATGGAAAAAAAAACATTTTCGTTTGGGGTTTTTGATGGTGAAGACAAACCAACTCAAAATATATGCAATTTAAATGGCAGCATCAATTCAGGAAGTAAGAAATAATTGAGGTGATACTAGAATGGCAATTCGTACAAATACAATTGCGTGACTATACATACACCTTATTTATCTTATCAGTCATCAATATTTATTTTACTGTTCACTGCTTAAATGTGGACCAAGGTACAGTCATAGGCACAAACAGTAGGTTGCTTGTAGCATGTTTATCTTCTTCTTTTTTCAAAAATGCGGTTTGAATCATTATTACGTTGACGAACTTTCTATAACATTATCTATAAGATTCAAGATTCAAGATTTTATTAGAACAAATGATCGCAGCTTGTTACAGCTGAATTGGCATATGTTTTACAAAAAAGCATGAAAATACACATAAAATCAACAAAAAGCAATGTTACAAAAGAATCAAGAAATTACAAAAATAGTTACGGTAAAATCATGATAAAAGGTGATGTAGTTCTTCTATGGTCAACTATCTATTCTACATACATGTAAATGAACATAGCATTGTTTTAAACCTATCATCCACTGTTTCTAGTCTAATTGCTTAATATTTCATTGTGTTCAATCTTGTGCATACATAAAATGTGATGCATCTTTGGAAAGTTGTCTCTTCAAATGAATAAATGCAAGTAAATTTACATATTAGTTGATTGTGTCTCCCGTTCGTATGCACAAAATAATTTCTTATGTGTGGAAGACAGGTTTTTGGTGTGCGTGTGTGTGAGAGGTTCGTTTGTGAGGACGTTTGATGTATATATGTGTGTGTGGGTGTGTTTGTGTATGCGTGCATGTGTATGTGCTGGATGTTTTAGGCTAAGGGTGTGGGTGATATGATGCGTGTGTGAAGGTGTGGCTGTCTATATGGGGTGAGAGAAGGGGTGAATAGGTATTTATGAGGGGGTGGGTGAGGGTGTGTATGTGTTAACAATCTCTTTTTCCTCCATGAAATGTCGTACACAGTCGTTAAAATAAGGGTCTTGGGATCGAACAACGAAATGACTCTTCTGCTCATCTCAACTGTTTTTATCGATAGAATAGTTTTGAAATATTTAATTTCTGATTGTTAAAGATAAATGACAGTTGTGATAATGATTTAATGACAAGTGAGTTTGTTTATAGAATCCAATAAAATGGCCACCAAGGTGTGTGTTTGGATGAAAAAAAAAGTATGTGCCCATAGGTTTCTGGAAGAAATTGTGTAATTGCTGGGAAATTATGACATTTCACGCAATGGTCTGGTCTTTTTCCCCAGCAATAATATAACGCTGTCTCACGTGTCCTTATATGTTTTGGCGATCTTCAGTGTGATTGTTTTTCAGCTTAGATTTCATAAATTTACAAAGTTCAGTTAATGTAACTACCAGAATGATATAGCCTAGGATGGCCTGGTGACACTGACAAACGACCTTGGTTTTACACACTTTCTCGAGAAATCAGCCTGTACTGCAACTCCCGGACTGCAACTATTTTCATTAAAGTGATTGGTTAACATTGGTATGACTTTTAAAAAATCTGAGCTGGAAGGTCACACTTGTCACCTGTGTCTGTGATATATTACAAAAATGAAGCCCAGAAGAAATTGCGTTCGAAAATAATTATTTATTGCTTCAAAAATTGAAATATAAAGTGACCGGAAACACCATCTTAATTTCATCCCATACACTTATGTGTACTATTTAGGTGTCTATAAGACGCCTATTTACAAAATCGGGGTTTGCCTTGTAGTTTTAGCTTTTCATTCTTAATAATGGTTGTTTTCAGGGTTTATTAGTTCTAATACATGCACTTGTACACATGTTTCATCTTGGTTTGAGATTTTTTTAAATCAGCTGCTCACAAAGTTAAACAATACCTTTAATCTTTAATAAACTATAAACTTTTAGAAGCCTTAAACTTCAGTTATTTACATTCCACATTCATTGTGATGAGATTTTGAATTAATCCTCGATGGTTTTAATAATTACACGTTAAAAAGAAATAGATGCTGCATTCAGGAGATGCCAGTGGTGTTATTTAATGTTCGAAAGTCGACAAAGCTTCCATTTCTTATTCCGTTCCTAAAAATTTTTTTTTTCAAGGGTTTTTCAGCTGTTTGAACTGATTGATACAACTTACATAGTAGCAGCTATTTTTGTTTTATTTTGCAACATGTAGTTCTTGTTTAGCTCATAGACACCTTTTGCGTCAACATATAAAAAACCACTTGTAAGCATCAGTAACATGAATAAAGTAATACTGTATATTTAAATTAAATGCATATGAGAATGCACACCACAGTGACTCTATTAGAAACTTCTGTCGTAATTGTTACATTCTGAAAATACGCAAATCATCACAGATAAAGGAAAGGGCCCTGACACAAGTACCCTAAGTGAAAACTGTAATTCTGCTCATATTCTCTCTCCCCGTTTCTCTTCTTTTAAATCAATAGTAAAAACATATATAACAACTATCTTAAACCTAAAAATTCAAATGTATTCTAATTACATGACAATAATAAATTCCGATAATTGAGAAATCATGGGGTCAAAGTAAGTGCAATCGATGAGTTTCATAATTATTCTATATACAGTATATATACACTGTTAAAAATAAGTTGTAAAAAACAGTAATTATTACTGGCAACTAGGACCCACAAACAGTATGAATTATTAGATAACGATGGGCTGTAAAAAATGGAGGGGGTGGATAACTGTAAAAAATAAAAGAAAAAGAAAACAACACAATTATAACATTCCTTTAACTTGAAAATCGCCATTAATTTACCCAAACTATTTATAAGATAAATGCACTGTAATCAACGAAAAAAACTCGATAGTTCGTTGGTATTTTTACAAAGATTATTGTATTTATTTTGTTTTACAGTTACCTTGTAATTAGACATTATATATCACTGCACAAATACGTTTGGTTTATTAAATCACTGTGTCGTCTGTTTTTTAAACAGTAAACATCCTGTAAATTTACGATTTTTCTTTGTAAGCTTACTAGTATTTTTAACAGGGAAGTAAAATGTGTGAACACTGCTCCCAATTCACAATGCGTGTATCGACATAAGGCTAAGATTTCATAATACGTCTGTCATATCCAGACAAACTTTAATTTCAGTCAGATATCAAAGTTCATTATTATTACTGAGACACACATACAATGCGTCGTGGATGAGACGGTTTGAAACCATACGCCGAGACGTTATAAAACATACATTTATTATACCAGTTATCATATTCATAAGTATTGAGCGTGTTGAAAGTATATTGTCCCAGTGATTACGGTGTTCATTGTTTATATCCATAGTTTGTAATTTCCCCCTACTTTTGTATGAATCTGGAGCGGAGTGGCAGAGTTTCATTATGGTGTATAGATATCTAAATGACATTTATTTAAAAAGGGGGAGTCAAGCCTTGGTCATAAAACGTTGTATTGGAAAGGGGAAAAATACAACAGAATGGTGAAAGTTTGAAAGAAATCGGACAAGCAATACGAAGCTTGTGGCTCCTTTTAAAATTGAAATGCCTAAGAGTATGTAGATTCCAAATTGGCAACTTGGTAATTAAATCACTATGACACCACATATACAGCCAATTTGAAGTTTACATAGGTATAGTGATTACCAATATTTACAACTTTAAAAAAATCATAACTTTCTTATTGTTTTTCCGATATTGTTCAAGTTTTCACCTATCAATTTGTCTGATTTTCCATTTTAGTCTAAAAACATTTTTTTTTAATTTGGGTTGGATTCCCCTGAACGTGCTAAATTCCATCCATTCATATTTTCTTTTCTTTTTTCTTGTTTCATTATTAAACGAGGTCAATGAAATCTCTGAACATTTTCTACATTATTCCAAAATTTAATACTGTCTTAAACAGCGAACAAAGAGTACAAAAGCTTAATGATTTTATCAAGACAGCGGTAAGCAAATCATGAACATATTTGCCTGAGAGTGAATGCATGAGCAAAAAAAAATCAAAGTTTAAACTGAATTTCGAAAAGTTTCAGTCCAATGTTAAACGCCAAAAGATACCCTTCTATGTCCTCACTTATGACTATTTGGTTCGAGTTCAACCATAGAAATGTTGGGTAAGTCAAAGATCTCTTCCGAAAACTCAGTATTCTCTGTGCGACTAGCTCCCCAGAACACGAAAACACATCCACCGTAAAGTCATCTTGATACCGATCCCTGTACAAAACGAATATAGAGTCATCGAACCAATTGACCGATGTTCCATACACATCCTTGTCATGGAGATGTACCCTACGAACGAGTGACCCTGATGCATCTAGGATGCACATATCTTTGTCCCCTGGACTGCACTTTGTTCGGACCAGGATGTTTCCGTTCTTCATGGCATGTATGTCGTAAACTACAACATCCCCTGTGTTCAGCTCGCCATCAAGTGTCCATACCTCATTGTTTATTAGGTAAATTGCAGAAGAACCATAAACGGCTGCCATAAGCCTTCCATCTGCGGCGATGGTCAACAAGACACTAGCCGCTGAGGGCGTTCCTATTGAAATTATCTTGATTATTCGCCAGTGTGACGTGACATCTTCCCAGTTGTTGATGATTACCACCGTTCCATTTCGGGTTCCACAAGCTACGTGTTCCTGTTTTCCAGTAGATTCAAGTGACACACAGCGGTACAGATCCACATTGTCTGTTTTGTTAAATACTTGCCGTGTGTGACCGTTTTCCAAGTTCGTAACGAAAATATGTCCGCGGAACGTATCCTTAAGAACCACATATTGTCCACTTATCGAACCTATTAAATAAGATGGGAAAATTCGAGGTTCTATGACAGTTACAAGTTTCCAGTAGTTTTCACCATCAGATGGCATCATCTAATCTACATGACCACGTTGTGCAACATTAAATTGATCAACTTGATCAAGCCACAAAAATATGTTTACATTTAAAATTTCTGATATGAAATATCGTACGTTCATATAACAAACAGACCTTTGTCATGTTTGTACACGCACTTGCCTGTTGACATTTTTTTTCACCTACCGATTTACCGTAACATTGGACCTTTGCCAAGACTGTCTATTTCATTGAAGAATACTAATATAAATCATGATAGGACTGTCTGCTCCTTAATATACAAAGTTTCGATCAGGAAAGTTTGTGTTACTCGTTTATAATTAGTAAGTATTTAGATAAAACTTTAATGGCATGGTAGCATGACATAATCATTAATGAAACATGTTTTACATTGAATACTTACATGACAGATATAAATGGTGAATATCCCTGAAAATTATCTTTTTTATTTCCTCTTTTTTTCTGGGGGGGGGGCTTACATTAAATATGCAAACGTTTGTAAATTTTTACATTTCCAAATGAAAATGGTTTTTGCGAAAAAAAAATTTTTGAGGGCTGTTTTACAGCACTTTACAAGCTACACGTATGAAGAATTTGAAAAGCGCGTATCCACTACAAAATATCTGAATAACATCTCCATACACATATGATCCCTATCCCATGCTGTTTTATGCACAGATACCTTGCAGGGGGGGGGCAATTGGACGACACCCATAAGATCTTCTAACGTCATCTGCCATGTCTGTTATCTGCGCAGTCTTGGGTCCGTACCGACATCGTAAGGAACACGCAGATAATCTGAATAAATAGTCATAGCATTGACAGCAGCAATATTCGACGCTCCCAAAATCAAGACCAAAAATAGTAAAGTTCCCGTACAACCAAAGCACAAGAAACGATTCCAAGGTTTTCATATTTATTTTACTCATTCTCCTTTTATTAAAACAAAATAATTGAAAAGAACATAATTGGACATAATATAGATTATAGAGATATACGATTACAACCAATTATAATTTAAAAATTGAAAATGAAAGACCGGTCAGTGAATGAGTAAGAATTGATATCCTATTAAAATAATTAGCATGATCGTACAGAACAATTCAGGTGTATAATACAACTTATCTGCCAATCAATCAAATAAAAAACATCGAAGTCATACTCTCATTTTAAATGGTCTTATTCTTGCTGAATGAATAATAATAATAATCAATAGAGAATTGTTATAGAGCGCTTAATAGACCATACATTTCTCTATGCACTTTGAAAAATCATGAGGCAAAATATGGATATAATGCTTAGTAAGCAAAAAAATCGATGTAGTAATTTACGGGAATTCTTGAACATATTTCCTTTCATTTCGTTAATTTCCATTTCCAACCTATACAATATATTTTTTTCATACATCATGATATATACACTATATAAATGAACAATAAGACAAAGAAAATTTCTATGTACAGTGTATCATAATCAAGATAATAATGCAAGCAAGTTGGAAATGGAGGAGACTACTAAAAAGCGAAGCTCGTAGAGTGCAGCCTCCGGGCTAGAATATTCATATAAATAGTGTAAACAAACAAAAAACAACACAAGTACAACAGGAGGACATCTTCATCATAAATCCAGTTGAATGCATATTTCTAATAAAATAATAATATTAGTTACAAATGAAAAGAGAAATAACAAAGATCGACATGAAAAGTTTCTACATTCCTGCCAGCGGATCTCATGATCAGCTGGAAATCGAAAATCGTACGCATGTGTTCTATCCATATATATATATCTATATAAGTTTTCAACATTTATCTCAATGAAAGCGAGCTATAATTACAACATGATAAATGAATGAAGTTTAAAAAAAAGGAAGAAGCATTTTTGTATGCCTCATGCATTGACACCATCGTGCCCCTATCTTAGAACCTGAAGCCATTTCATTTCATGTTTTAGTGATCTGCAGCTGGCGCATCTCCGACAACTCCGTTTGCGCGTATTCTTATATCCTCTGAGGGAGGGCGCTACGGGGTTATGACGTGGATATGCATCATGTCTGTATACAATTACAAAGGCTGTCTTGTTCCAAGTGACGTCACAGTACGCCACAAACTCCTGAAAGCTCGCTGCATCTCCGCCCTGAAGCTCCTGTTCACGAAGGCGTAGATGAGAGGGTCGATGAGGGAGTTACAATATCCCATCCACATGGTAAACACTCCAAGGCGAATGCTGTCGTGAGCAGCGATGAGTCTTGAGTGGTAGAGGAGGTATGGAGTCCAGCAAATCACCACCGCCATGACCAACAAAATGGCTTTCGATATAACAAAGAAAGAAAATATTTTTTATTTAAAGTTTATGCTTTTTGGGGGGATTTGTTGTTTACTTTAGTCAGCTTAACACCCGAATAAAGCGCCTTATAAATGTTAGGATTATTATTATTATTTTAATTCATAGAATATAAATCATTTTTAAACCTTCCTCTCCCATTCTTACTTTTATTGTTCTACCTTGTGTTTGCGAGGGTGAGGGTGTGTGTGTGTGCTTGCGTGCGTAAGGGTGAATGCGGGAGGGTGCATGTGTGCGTTTGTGGAAGTGTAATCGTATTGTCTGTTTCTTTACCCCCCCCCCCCTCTTTTTCTCTCCCCTCCGCTTCTCTCTCTCTCGGTTTTCGCCTCCATACAAAGATATCATATATTTTTCTTTTAATCTGTATTTCTCCCCTTTCTCCCACTCTCTCTCTCTATCTCTCTTACACACACACACACACACCCATCCTCACTCGGACATCCCTTTAAGGTATCCTAGATTTACAAATATTGCGTACTGTTAAGAATAAATCTTGTCACGGGATAATACGAGTATGTATGAGACCATTTTAGCGAGAAAGAATTTATTCATTTATTGCTAATTTCAATGTGTCAACTGTTGTATTATTATTTGAATAATAGTCTATTTTGTGTCTCGTTTTTTAATCATGGAGTACTCCAGGCTCGAAATAATGTGATTTAAATAAATAAAGTAAAATCAGACAAACTAAACACTGCAAATGTCACCAAATTTCGGACAAGGAATAGCAAAGTTACGACATTCTAAATTTTTGCATTATTTCTGTGGTTCTGTTCTATGCATGTCTTCATGAGTATGCAATCAGCAAACTAATAGTGTCATAACCCCACTTCTCTTTTTGTTATTTATCATGTGAAATTACGTTTATTCAAATTTTGTCTTCCAAAACTAAAAAAAAACATGGATTGACAACTGATTTAATGCGCACGACAATCATTGCCGCAATTTTTTTTTTACAAGTGAGTTAATGACTCGATATGGCGCAATAGCTCAGTCGGTAGAGAGGGTGATGTTTATTCCGGTGACCCGGGATCGATTCCCACTTGGTGCGCTAGTGCCCTTTGGTAAGGCATTCATCCTCAGTACCAGGTCCTTCGGAGAGGACCTTAAGCCGTCGGTCCTCTGGTTGCTTGCTTACAAGCATTCATGCTTTCTTAGCAATCAGGTAAAAAATCACAATCAATCAATCAATTCACATGTATGAAAATATGAATGATTCATGTAATGTAAACAACAGAGAAAGAGAGGACATAGCATCATCACCCTATTGTAATATTCATGATGACATGGCATATAAATGTTTTATACAAAATAATGCTTTAACTTTAGCATTCAATAACTTTGTTATTTATTTATTTATTTTAAAATTTGTGTAAAATTTTCAGCACTTTTGCTGGTTGAAATCAAATTACTCTATTTATTTAGATTTAATTATTTTCATCCCGGGTTACCCCATTTAAATCAAGAAAAAATAATTACTTTCTCACCCAATATTGCAACTCTCTTGTGTGCCCTATGCTTACGCTTCTCAATCTTCAGTCTATTCTTCCTTGCTGACGTCATGTTATTTGTCACGCTAGTATTGTCGCTATCTGGTTCGCTCATTACTTGATGATTTACATGGGGGTCAATGACCTCCACAACTCTCTCTTGGCTCGATGCGGCATGGTGTCTGAATATCCAGTCCTAGGAGAAGAGAAAAAATTCACTTTACTTGCAAAGGCTTCTTTACTATTTCCTGTCCACGCAACCATATTCCTTTCTCTTTTTTTTTTTTAAAACAAAGTGTCAAAGTTAACATGATGAACAGTGTTCCTAATGGAACATCACTTGGCGCCGTAAAATACTACACTAAAGTCTTGCTCGGGCCAATCAGTAATCCCGGGGGGGGGGCACTCAGTATATAATGCATAGTGGGTATGTGCCGCGGAGGGGACCCCCATTTTTACACTCAAATTTCCGTTCCAAGGCATAGCATTTTTGCCTTGTTGGGAAAAAAAAACAAAGAAAGCCGCTCCAAGGCATAGCATTTTCTTCTTATCGAGAAAAAAAGAAGAGAGAAATCCGCTCCAAAGCTTCGCATATTTTTCGTTACGCCGCTCCGATCGCGTTGAATGAGCTGCAATTTTGGTGAAAAGCGGCCGCAGAGCTCCCCGGCGGAGGCCACGGTAGCTGCATCATGCACGCATGACCGTTCCGTAGGGATGCATACGCGCTAGTACGCTGGCGATCCGTTCCAAGGACCCCCGTTTTCACAAACATTTGTCGTTCCGAGGACCCTCCTTTTTACAATAAGCCCGCTCCAAGGCCCTCGTTTTTTGTCTCGCCCGTGGCACACCCCCACCACTTTTTTGGTCGAGTGCCCCCCCCCCCCGGGCAGTAATCCAATGCATCATCGAGAAAGAAATGAGACTTCAGTGTTCGGATGGGGAATTAGAACTTCTACCATATTTACCCAAATCTGACCAAGTTTTGTCTAATTTGGCAAATATTTTCAAGTAGTGATAATTCATGTGGTAATATGAGCGTATTTTAGAGAAAATTTCACATCCAAGCATAATTATGTATGCCCATTTGGAAAACGGATTTTCAAGTAAGTGGTTACTTCAACGCCTTCTTCGCATCCCTTTTGTTCCAATTACTCACTATTTGAATAGTTTTATCGCCGTCTATAGAATGCATTCGACAACACCTTTAAGCTAGACATTGTCAGATGGCGAAATTCAGATTTTGTCAATACCTGTCGTTTAGATTTACAAGCGCTCGTCCCCGGGGGGGGGGCACTCGACCAAAAAAAGTGGTAGGGGTGTGCCGCGGGCGAGACAAAAAACGGGGGCCCCGGAGCGGCCTTATTGTAAAAAGGAGGGTCCTCGGAACGGGCTTTGGAACTACAATTTCGTGAAAACGGGGGTCCTTGGAACGGATCGCCAGCAAGTGAGTACGTGCGTATATGCACCCCTATAGCTATGGAACGGGCAGCGCGTTTCCGTTTTACACCCTGGCGAAGGCATTTTCCGGAAAAGTAGCCAAAAAGCGACTAGTGAAGAGTCTACGTCTACGTTTGTTTACATTATCAGCTGGGCGCGCGATCCAAAGTCCGCACCGAAGTTATCCGCAGAACATACCGTACTTGCAAATGCAGCTGAGCTTATACTTTCCAGGTTCAATACGAATGTTTGCCTTGATCATTTGCCTTGCCGATTTGCTGATGTCTGTCTTTCTCTCTATCTGTCTATATATCTATCTCTCAAATTCTATCTCTATCTATGTAACTGCAGTATCTATCTATCTAATAATCTTCTCTGTCTCTCTCATTCTTTATCTAACATCTATCTATCTCAAATTCTCTCTCTCTATCTATCCATCCATCTGTCTGTCTTTCTCTATTTCTCTCTATCTATTTATCTATTTTTTAACTAGAGTATCTATCTATCTGTTAATTTGTTAATAATCTTCTCTGTCTTTCTCATTCTTTAATTATCTATTTAATATCTCTATCTATCATTTTCTCTCTCTCCCTCTCCTTTATATATTGACCTCTCTGTCTCGCCCCCTCTCTCTATTTATCTCTCTATCCATCCATCTCTCCCTCTTTCTCTCTCTTTCTATCTATCTATCCACCTCTCTCCCTCTCTCTCTCTATTTCTATCTATCTATCTATCTATCTATCTGTCTATCTTGTCTCTATCTATTTATCAGTCTTCTATATCTATCTTTCGGCAGCTTCTAAGTGTATCAATCCATCAAACTTCAATTTGTCTTTCCATTATAAGTATCTGTTTATTTTGATTTTGTCTGTCATTCTATTCATTTAGTTAATAATTTATTTTTAGAAAAAAAAACTCATAAACAACGCGACTGCAAAAGCATGTTCGGATTTCACTCCTGACTGCCGCTCTCTCTGTACATGAAGTGCCGAGGAACTCTGTGCTCTGAGTAACTGTGCAAATTGCATGCGGTGGTGGACTCGCCTGTGTCGCACGCTGCATGCAACCAGCGACGTGTGTAGACTCTTCACTAGTCGCTTTTTGGCTACTTTTCCGGAAAATGCCTTCGCCAGGGTGTAAAACGGAAACGCGCGAACGGTCATGTGTGCATGATGCAGCTAGCGCGGCCTCTGCCGGGTGCGCTCGCACAGAGACGATGGTCGGACAGCGCTCGGCGGCCGCTTTTCACCAAAATCGCAGCAGATCAATGCGACCAGAACGGCGTAACGAAAAATATGCGAAGCTTTGGAGCGGATTTCGGTCTTATTTTTTTCTCGATAAGAAGAAAATGGTATGCCTTGGAGCGGCTTTCTTTGTCCTTTTTCTCAATAAGACAAAAATGCTATGCCTTGGAACGGAAATTTGAGTGTAAAAATGGGGGTCCCCTCCGCGGCACATACCCACTATGCATTATATACAAGCGCCCGTCTAGATCCTCGTTTACAATATCAACCGAACAAAGGCGTTTATGCCAAACGGCCTACTGTTTCTCAAAGGGTAGGCCGTTAGTAAGACCAGGGGAACGTTGCATAAAACTTTTTACCTGAGAAAACTCGGGTTGTTTTTACCGGAGTTTTTGCCATGTGTTAAAGTCAATGGCAGAAATCAGACTAACCTTAGTTTTCAGTTTTTACCGGAGTTTTCTCAGGTAAAAAGTTTTATGCAACAGGCTCCAGGGAGCTGAGAGGAAGACCGTGTGGCAGGACCATAGACCCGTGTCCTGGGAACGATTCTTTTATTCGAGGAAAATTTTGACAAGCAAAAAATAATTTGGTTATTTAACATACCTATCAGATTTCCAGGGGGTGCTGCCTATGGTAAATAATAGACGCAGCCCCAGCAGCCCCGCTTCCCAGGGCCATGTCATATACCCGGATGTTAGCAAGACGAAATTGTAATGAATTTCATATTTCTAACCTCATTGCTTTCTTGTCGAGCGTTTCGTAATCCATCTTCTGTTGGTTTAGATGCAACGCCCTCTGTTGGACCCGATGACACCGTCACAGTAGATGGTCCAGTCCATTTGGACGCTGCGTTCGACCTCGACAGGCAATGACGACTTAGTCGTTTTTCTTCCTTCCATAAGCGGTAAGTGATGACGACATAGCAACCAAGCAGGGATGGTACGAAAAATCCATAGTTCACTATAATCGCGTTGATGCGGAATGACGCATCATCCCACCACTTGATCGAGCAATGGAGAGTTCCCGGATGGTAGCCGATGTACGATTCGTTCCCTCGTTTTGCCGCAACGGACGCGACGGTTGTTCCAACTAGCCAAGACGTGACGATCATGACGAGAACACGCACTCGGCTTGGTTGGAAATGGCGGGAAAAGACAAGGATAAGCAGACGATCCACTGCGATCGACAAGATGATGGGGAGATTAGTGAAGCTTAACATGATTGCCAAAAATCCTTGAACCTGTTTTATTAGAAAGATGGTAAAGGAGAATTGCTGCATATCTATTTCGCTCCGGTTTGTGTTTGTTTGACCCCCCCCCCACTACAAATAGATCAAAATAACAATGACTGCCATATTGCCATGATTTAAGCATATGTCCTTGATATTATGATATTTGTGCTATTGAAATATTAATTTTTAACACTCCTGACCTACACCTTTTATCAGGTTAATGATAAAAAAGATTAAGGAACGTTTCTCACTTCCATCTTTGAGCGAATAAAAACTGTTTTAATAACTGAAGGGGCTTTCACAATTGCTTGTGCGATTGTTTGCGATCATTTGGTCACAATATATGTTGCACAGAATCGTAATTGGTGTAAGCAGTAGCACTACCAATTGTGAAAGGGGCTTCACCTAAACGACTTGCTTTATAATGGGCGATTTTAATATTGATTTATTAAAACAAAATAATGTTACACAAGATTTTTTGGAAATATTTCTATCCGGTTCTTACTTACCTTTAATATCTAAACCAACACGCATAGTCAATGAATCCGCTTCTCTTATTGATAATATTTTCTGTAATGTTCTTCCCCCACCCGATTCCTTCATATTACTCTCTGATATCACAGATCACTTCCCTGTTTCGACTAATTTCTCTTTAAAAGACAGATTCAATAACAATAGCCGTCCACTAAAACGAAGAATAACACACGAAAATATAGCTCGTCTGGGTGCTAGTTTTGACGATGCTGATTGGTCTTGTGTTTTTGATAGTAATGACGTTAACTTGTCCTTTGAAAATTTTATGAATATTTTTAATCTACACTTTGACACTTATATTCCGAAACTTAGAGATAAGCCATCTAACTACAAAACATCACCGAAGCTTCCATGGATTTCTAAATCGCTCTTGCGTTCGATAAATAGAAAAAATAACTTATATTATAGATACAAAATGAAACGGTCTGAGCAATCCAAACTTAAATATACTTGTTATAAAAATACACTGACAAAGATTATACGTTTAGAAAAGAAAAGATATTTTACTAATCAGTTACAACTTTACAAGCGTGATATGCAAAATACATGGAAAATTTTAAAACAAGCAATGAATATATCAAATAATAAATCCAATATTACAAAAATTAGATCTGGCGATGTCATTTTTGAAGATTCTCTCCAAATTTGTAATATCCTGAATAATCACTTTTCTTCAATTGGGGAAAATCTTGCAAGTAATATTCCTCCCGCAGCAAAACACTTTTCTGAATTTTTAGGCCCACCAAATTCTAGTTCAATGTTTCTCGCTCCAACTTATAATCAGGAGATAATTAATATTGTTTCTGATTTCAGTTCTAAAAAAAGTACAGGACATGATGACATCAATAATTTTCTTCTTAAGGGGGTAATATCGTCAATTGCGGATCCCCTAACTCATATATTCAATCTGTCACTTCTTAACGGCATTGTTCCCGAGAGCATGAAAATAGCAAAAGTCATTCCTTTGTTTAAAAAGGGTGACAAATTAGATGTTAATAATTACCGCCCAATTTCTTTGTTATCTACATTGTCGAAAATACTAGAAAAGATTATTTATAAAAGAACTATTAATTTTCTCAAATCAAATAATATACTTTCAAATTCCCAATTTGGATTTAGGGAAAAGCATAGCACTACACATGCATTATTGAGTTTCATTGAAAAAGCGGCACATTCAATCGATAAATCTTCTCATTTAATTGGTTTGTTCCTGGACTTCTCCAAGGCCTTCGACACCATTAATCATGATATTTTACTAAACAAATTACATCATTATGGAGTGCGTGGGAAGGCCTTGGAGTGGTTCAGGAGCTACCTCTTGAATAGGAAGCAATATGTCTTTTTAAACGGATGCAACTCTCAAATGAAAAAAAATAATTGTGGAGTTCCACAGGGTAGTCTTTTAGGCCCGATTTTGTTTATAGTCTATATTAATGATTTTTGTAGATCATCAGATGTTCTTTCTTTCATTCTCTTTGCAGACGAATCTAACTTATTTTTTCACATAAAAATCCTCTTCACCTTGCCAATACAATCAACTCTGAACTAAAAAATGTCACCCAATGGATAAGAGCAAATAAATTGTCAATAAATTTACAAAAAACAAAATATATGTTGTTTAGCAACTCTATTAATACACTTCCTGTTGATATTATTTTGGATGGAACTCCCTTGGAAAAAGTATCCCATATTAAGTTTCTTGGAATAACAGTCGATAATAAGCTCTCATGGAAATTCCACATAGATAACATATGTAAAACTATTTCACGCAACATTGGTATAATTAACAAGCTTAAATTTTGTTTACCATTATCGTCCCTGCTTACATTATATTCATCCCTTATATTACCGTATTTAAATTATGGAATTTTAGCGTGGGGCAACACACATCAAACACTCCTAGACAAATTACTCCTATTACAAAAGAAATCTCTACGTGTCATATGTCACAAAGCATATTTGTCTCATACTGACCCATTATTTTTGGAACATAAAATATTGAAAATTAAAGACTTGTATTTGTTCAATCTCGGTCAGTTTATGTACAATTATAACAATAACAACCTCCCAAATGTATTTCATTCAATGTTTCCAAAAAATCAATCCATTCATAACTATCCAACAAGGCGATTGGGCGAATTCCATTTACCACTTCTAAGAACTTTGCTGGCTCAGAACACATTTATATATGAGGGACCGAAGTTATGGAACTCACTTCATAATGATTTAAGAACTGCAAAATCTTTGAACTCTTTTAAGACTAAATTCAAATTATCTCTATTAAAATCTTATAATGTATCCTCAAATTAAATCTTATTCATCATCTCTGTCAAGAGGTTAGTCATCATTTTTACTATAAAGACTATAATTAAAACATAAATCATCCCTTTTTTTAATTGAAAAAAAAAAAAAATCTGACACAAGTCCTTCCCAATTGTGCTCGGTTTTTAACCTCATATATTATTTGTGTCTATCCTCTCTTCTTTTTTCTCTTTCCTGTCCGCTTATCCGCCTTCCTACCGCTCATTTATTTACGGCATCAATCACATTTTTCGCGCATTTTATTCTTTCCAGGTCATTTTATATATTTTTTTCTCCTTTTATACACATTGAATCCAGTTTGCTTGAGTCCACGATGGCATGTGTTCTACCTACGTTTAGCAGCACCCATCCATCTTCTCAGGGCATTCTCCCCTTTCTCTTTTCTTTTTTTTTGGGGGGTGGGAAGGGTGGATATATTTTAGGACGATTTGTTTTGTCCTATACACACTATATTTTTTGATATCTTCGTATTTTATATTTTGTGAGTATTTCTCATTTATTTTTTTCTCATTTGATTACATATGTCTGTATTTGTACTCTGTTAATGGTTTTGTTATCTATTTTTGAGGGGCCCACATTGTACAAGCATTGCTTTTTAGTGGGTCCCTCCATTTCCATCTTAATTTAATTTCTATTGAAAAATAGTATACTTATTTAAAACCTCCAATGTGTTGCCCAAATCGTGTAAGTTTTTTTTTTTTTTTCACAACATATGTATTATTATTTTTGTTTCTTTGCAATGGATACAAATACTTATTTTTATATATATGGTATACAATTTGTTTTTGTTTGATGGAAGTGAAATAAATAAAATTGAATTGAATTGAATTGACTTTAGGCTTAAATCATAAAGTTCACCTGAAATTCAGAACCAAAACTATCGATGTAAAGTGTATAAGAAATTTTAATTTCCCGTATCGTGAGCAATGGACACGAGGAAAAAGTAAATTTACGTCACAGCATCTCTCAATGACAACCAGACTAACCTTTCCCATTGTTTTCGTATCTGCAAGCATTGGGTGATTTTGCGATTCAAATATTCATAACTTTTTAGTTCTTGTCCATTTTCGATCAAACTTTTAATGCATGATACGAAGATTTCCCTTCGTAGGGAAGACTATCAACGTTTCCAATGGTCTTCTCTTTTAAACGATTATATATGGCAAATACACAAACCCCTGTTGACTCTTACCATGCAAACACTTCGGTGAGAGCTCAGAAAGAACCCTTTATCAAAGACAGAGACGAGGGAAAATACCATACTGCAGAGGACCACTCCCAGGTCTGCAATTGCCAGGCTTACGATGAGAAGGTTGTGAGGAATGATCCTCAGAGACCTCACTCGAAGAATTATGACGATAGTGAAGGTATTGAAGAGTAAGGATCCCGTCATGATCAATATTAGACTGTGTAAAAAAATGAAAATGATAACACGCAACTTCGATCTATACTCTTAAAACAAATCAGTCAAACTGACTAGACCAGTAGTCAGCTGGGAGCAACTGATATGGCAATCACTGATATTCACATTTCTGACATATATTCTAGTCAGAAATAACTCTGTTCTAGTAAAATATGACTAGAAAATAGTCAAATATGACTAGAATAACAGTTGCACACAGCTGACCCCATTAACTAGTCGTTTTTGACTGATTTGTTTTTAGAGTGTATATATGTAGTGCAAATTACAATTGGGTCCCATAGCGCTCTAAACTGGTACAGTAGGTAGTTTTGTCTCTAGACAAAATTTAAGAAACAACGAATATATTTCCTAATGCCCTTCATGACAAAGAGCAACCAAATAGTGTTTTTTTTCGGATATTGGTGAATCAAAACATCAGTTTCGCCCTGGACTCTTGACGTATTTGCAAAACGTAGGACGACACTACTGCTCCGGTTCACCATTTTTCGACAAAGCCTCCCAGCTGTTATTTCACGGAAGGTCCTTTTCAATACATTTGCTGCGTGCTTGAATCCATTTCTGCGTCGGGGTGCAAACACTCATTGGTTAGAACGAGAAAAAAATACTAATTACCATACCATTATAAAAAAAAATCTGATACTGGGAACTTTCTACACTGCATCATGGAGGGGGGGGTTGTTTTCTTTGGAAAAGGTAAGACTTTGACTAGGATTAATATATACGTAAAGGGCAGAATATTTTTTGATATTATCAATTTAATTCATTAATGAAATCCACCCCGGATCTGCCCTTGCTATACCAATCGATATCAGAAGGGGAGAGGGTATTTACCTGAGACTGGGAACTTCCTGTATTGCAACATGGATCGGGGGGGGGGGGTTGTTTCCTTTGGAAAAGGTAAGACTTTGACTAGGATTGATATATACGTGAAGAGCAGAATATTCTTCGCAAGGGCGGAAATCTCTTCCCAAAGGTAGGGGGACCAGGGGCCGGAAAATTTGACAAGCAAAACAAAAAACAAATGTGAGGTCATTTCAACCAAAATAAATTTGACAAGCAAAACAAAAGAAAACAAGTTAGCTCATTTCGTCTCAAATGACATGTTTGATTTCGATTTTGAATGATGTATTTCTTACCGTCATGTAAAGACCAAAAATAGTAGGGGACATTTGATATTGTGTCCCCCTGGGATTTATTCCCATGATTCCATGAAATCCACCCCGGATCTGCTCTTCCTATACCAATCGAAATCAGGAGGTGGTGGGGGGGGGTATTTACCTGATGGACTGGAGAACCTCATCTGCTATCCCCAAATCTTCACTCGATTTGTAACCATGGTAACTGTCCTCATCTGTTGGATCGGGCTCCAATGTGATGGTAATAGGATAAATTGTCGATTCCATGGCGGATGAAGAAATCACTCCTATATATATTTTCCAGTATATCTTTTAACATGAATACATATTTAATTACGTTTGCTGATGCGAAACAAGGCTGGGTCTATTAAGCGCAAGCTGTTTATATCAATATCTGTCCAATGCCATTGAGCTGGCCAATTTTCGTGCCAAATCTCTCTCTTAATTAAATAATCATGACATGTGACGTACAGTATCGCTTCTTGTTTCGGTGTATAAAAATGTCACCACAAAGTCAGTTTCTTTGTAATCATCTAATCAGTCTTGGTGATTATGATATGGTAGTTAGAAAGTCATTTCTTTAAATAGGCTCAGAGTTTAATTTAATAAATGAGAGAATTTATATGTGTCTACCCTGGGTAAAGTCATGATAATTATTATTTTTGCTAGAACCAGGGTAGAGATGACATGTATTCATACCTTAAAGTAGGCAATCACCTTAAGTAATTATGACAAGGAAGCATTTTTGTCACTACTTAAAATAATAAAAACTCGAGGTGTGAGGAAATATATTTTGGAGTATATTGACTTGAAAACGGGATGTTTTAGTTCTATTTAAACCCCTCGAACAAGATTATTTATCTTATTTAACAGACAAATGGGAGCACAAGGAGTGATGAACCCACAGACCCTAAGCAAATTCTTTCCATAAATAATATTTCTTATGTAATATAATATGATATGATAGCATAATACATGTATAATATATATATAATAGTTTCTTCTTCCCTTACTTCGTTTTTCCTTCCTCCTCTTTTTCTCTCTTCTCCCTATTTTTTGCCAGCTGATGGGGGGGGCACGTGTCCCCCCCCTCCGTACTTACGCCACTGAATATTATTAATACTTTTATTGATATTATTATCTTCATCATTATTATCACAATTTTCTTTTTTTCAATATTATTATCACTATAATCGTTATTACTAGTATTATTAATATAATTACCTTTAAGTAAATATCAATCAAATAAAACCGGCAAGTATTCATCACAAGCAACTGTGTATCATATTAAGACACATTACATACTTATTAATAATTTTTACGCTACCTTCGCATAATTCGAAAACACAAGTTTTGTTCTAGTGTTTTGAGTACATTAGCAGACAAATTAGGGGAAAACTGATTCTGTATGTTTTTTTTATAAGAGATTACTACTTTTACTATATTTATAATTATGGAATCTGTTTTTTTTAATGCTTGCTTGATTTTCGTTGTCGGATTTCAAAGAAATGCTTCTGAAACTGAAAGAATGTACTATGTAATGAAAAGGAGGAAATTGGAGATTCATCATTGCGTCCCATATCACTCTTCTTACTGGTTTAGTCCACACCTATTTCAAAGAATGCCATAGCGTTTCCATTTATTTCAATACAGGATAAAAGAGCACTGTCGATTAAACGCCTTGCTCACGGACAAATGTGCCGGGGCCGTGATCGAACCACGGACCTTCAGATGTCTAGTCGTCGCCTTAGACCACTCGGCCACGGCGCTTCCGACATAATGTTGCCAACGATATACACTGTTCATTCACACATCAGAGAAACATGTGTGTGTATTTGAGTTTTGTCAGACGTGTATCAATCAGATATGATTATTTACGTCTGGGACCGACCTTTAACGTCACCATCCGAAAGACGTGACCAGGACTCGAACCTCGAACCGCTGCATCAATTTGTAACTTCCCCACATAGCTTGGATTACAGGCGCACACCACAACGCCCAGAGAAACAGCAGACATATCGTGAGGATATATACACACTTGTGTTCAAATAAAAACATGTATATGAACAAGGTATCAAAAAACTTAATGTGCAACGCACGAAGTACAAATATATCGTTACAAAGGTAACTATGATAAAGTGGAGGAATGGGGGGTGAAGAGCGAGGGTGCATTTAAGGGGGGAATATAGACTGAATGACAAACGAGGGAGTATAAGGGGGGTGGGAAGGGGATAGTCAGAAGGACTGACAATTGAAAGTTGAAATCAGTTGTGAAATAAGAAATTTGTGATCTCTTAAAATTTCCCTTAATTCACAAAAACAGTGATATAAGCAAAAGCACAACACAGACGAGGTGTAAATGAGAGAACCTATGTGGAGCGTTGTGGCCCAGTGGATCAGTCTTCTAACTTTGAAACAGAAGGTCGTGTGGGTTCGAATCCCAGCCATGGCGTAATTTCCTTCAGCAAGAAATTTATCCACATTGTGCTGCACTCAACCCAGGTGAGGTGAATGGGTACCCGGCAGGACTAATTCCTTGAATGCATGAGCGCTGAAAGGCAGCTCGAGCTAAGGCCGGGGTAATAATGATAATAACAACGCGCCTCGGAATAGAATATTTCTAGATAGATGGCGCTATATAAATGCCTATCATTATTATTATATCAAAGTGTGAATTATACATGTAGAAGAGTTAAATTTGTGTGTACTCTTAAAATTGGGGAATATTTTTTAGTTAATCACAATATTTTACAAAAAATATCAATTCATCATTCAACAAAACATTAAACTGAGTCTTCAAAGAAGTACGCTGTTGAAGATAATTACACGCAGTACATTTTTAATAGGCGGCAGGCCTATCAGTATTCTTTGGAGATGATTCTCTTGCGTATATAAACGAGATAAATGAAATTAAACAATTCAAACATAGCAACATTAAAAAAGGATAAAACTTAAGAAGGTAACACGTTGTAAGAAAGCATTATTAATACATTGACAATTTCTGAATTACAATGATTATAAAGAATGGAACAACAAATTTACCATCATGATAACAATCTATGATGAGTGGAATATAAACCCCTCAAAAAATTTGGAAATCTGTGTTTGGCCATTATTTTCTCCCAACTCCCAACTTTATAAGTTCCAAGGGCCGGATCCGGCCCTTGGAGCTTCTTGATCCGGCCCGCGAGACTCTGATGGGTTTTTTTAATCATTTTTAAGTCACAATATGAAACATAGCTCAATATGATTAAATTGTGTATCCAAGTTAGACCTAACCGTAATAAAAGTAATGACAGTCAAAACATATGAGACTGTTATAAATTTGTTGGATTAAAATGCTCCCAAAATAAGGGCAAGATTGCACAAGAAAGCATCTAGGAACCCGACCGCAAGGGTCTTTGCACTTCGCGCACATTTTTTTTTTAAGTATCCACTTCACCCTGGCCCTTTCAGGTTTACTTGGAGTCTAATCTGGCCCTACAAAGAAAAAGTTTGAGAACCCCTGCTTTAGGATATCATTTTAAAGAAAATGAAATGATCTATTCATTTATATAAATTACACATTGATTTTCACTAAAAACCGATGAGGAATGATCGATCAAAGTAAAAAAAAAACGCTCAGGAACTCACTCATCACCACGGGAAAAGGAACAGTGACTTTCAATATTGTGTCATTTTGCAACTTTTGAATTTTGACCTTGCCTTACATTTCAAAGCACTGCACCTCCATTGTGAACCATAATCATATCATGTCGAGTATCATTTTATAAAAAAAATAAATGCTCTATTCATTGATATTAATTACATATCTATTTTTACTAAAATCAAGGAGGGATTTTCGATCAAAATCAGATTTCCAAACTTTTTTTGAGGAGTTTATATATTGTCAGACATCAAAATTTCATTGTAGTGACGGCTTCTCTGTTGGCACGTCAAGTTTAATATAATAATGTAGTATGTTCCTAATTAAAGAGCTTACATATTAAAATCGACAAAAATATTCAGGATTGGCAACGTGCAAATGTCTTTCTTTTTAGCTTCCACAGTTCATTCCTGACTCGTCTGTTGAGGAGGGCATAGATGAGAGGATCCAAGAGGGCGTTGCAGTAGCCTAACCACATAGTGAAAACACCAAACCAATATCCCTCTGCCTCTCTAACCCGGATGAAGTTTGAATGATACAACAAATATGGAGTCCAGCAGATGACAGTCGTGAAAACAAGCAGCGCTCCTGGAGAAGAGGGGTGGGAGAATAAGCACATGGAGAAAATATCAGTAAAAAATATTTCAAAAAATACAATGAAGGAAAGCGCAAAAACATGCTAACCTCAGTCATTTTGAATATACAAAAGTAGTATCTGTCATTTTTATTTTGACATCTGACATAAATTAGTGATTTAATGTCCACCGTTCTTGCGTCACCCGTTGGCATAGCTTGGCATAGCCACGAGTCACTGAAAATAAACAATTAAATAATGAATCGAACATGTTTAACATGGCGTACGGGTCAAACTTTCACGTGGGAATGAAGCGATATTTAGGGCGAGGAAACTGTTCTTCTGATTTAAATCAAGATTTGTGATATAATTTGACATTCTAATAAGATTTGCGGGTCTTTGAACTATTGGGAGTCCAGGCCCTCGGCTAAAGGACAGTGGTAGAACCTATGAACCTACATACTTTAGGTGTAACGAGTCGAAAAGGCAACTACATACCCATAAGAATGACCCGTTTGTGGGCCTCATGGCGCTGACGTCGACTCTTCATCTTTGCCTTTTTCTCCCTCCTCGTCGTCGAGTTGATGTTCCCGATACTGTACGACTCCCTACCGGAGCTGATATCGTCTTCATCATCGGCTGAATCAGGATGGCGTCTCCTCATGGCTGTCCGGGGAAGGGTCACCCCTGATTCCTACGAATGGGAATTGACAACATGCAGGCAGCAGGCTATAGAGTACCGAAGCGATGACGTCAGTTGCCATGGTGTCATGGCGGCCTGGTTCTAAACAAAATGAACCCGGAATGAAAGCGTGTGTTTCTCAAAGGAGAAAATGGCTGCTATCGGGATGATTGCTTGCAATCTATTTTTCAGTCGAGCCAAAATGTGTACAGACGATCGTCAGGTGCGACTCTGTTTAAAACCAGCCCGCCATGACACCATGGCAACTGACGTTCCACTTCAATACTTTATTCATAAAACCTGCCCTTAAATTGATACAATAAGTAGAAATCAGTAAACAAATTAAATGCCTGTAGGTCTACCAATCCGACTTCCAAAAATGAAATTAAAAAAGAAGAACCGTATTTATAGTTTTATTTTCTCTTTAATGGGGAATCCAACTGATATGAAAAGTTTTGTTTTTGGTTAAAAAAAAGAGGCAGAGCAGAGAACCAATTGGAAGGCTATTTGAATCTTAAAAGTTGCAAAATTATCTTGCTCGCTGATAACCATGGCAATTTTCAATTCACTGGCAGATGCCGGTGTATCGTGTGATATTATCGTGCTGTAGGGGCAGGTTAAATAGAAATAAAAGGAAACAAGGCAGAAAGTAGATACGAGTTAGAACAGAAAGGTCAGGGTCGTGAAACTATATAATTAACCCTGCTATTCAAATGAGAACAAAAATGACGCCCCACCCCGTTATATGGCGCCTCCTATGTTAGCCATCTGAAAAAAAGCTAAGTTTAAACAAAATACGGTTGTATAGGCCTAAAGCTCTGATTGATTTAAAGGAGAATGAAACCTTTGGAACAAGATAGCATGTCTGAAAACAGACAAATTAAAGAAACAGATCAATCGGACAAATAATAAGAAAGTTATGAGCATTTGAATATTGCGATCACTAATGCTATGGCAATGCGACAAAGTTGTGTGACGTCACTTGTGAACAACTGTCCCCATTACTTTAGTATATATTTCACATAAACTGCCTCTTTTATCATATATATCAGTAGATCATGTGTTCTTTCTCTAGGAGGGCATGTAATACAGATTTTTAAAGAATACATCATGGATAAAGAGTTTGTATCGCCATAAGAAAAAGCAAAAAGAGACATTTTGAGGGTATTTTATAGTCCATCAAAGGGAAAGTTGTTCACATGTGACATCACACATCCTTGTCGCATTGCCAATGGGAGGATCTCCATGGCATTAGTGATTGCAATATTAAAATGCTCATAACTTTCGTATTATTTGTCCATTTTGTCTCAAACTTTCTTTGTACTTATTCTTTGATTTTTCTTTTTCGATACAAGCCTATTTGTTCCAAAGGTTTCATTCCCCTTTAAAATTCAGAAATTAAAATAACCACGACGAGGATGATGTTGAAAAACGTTAATTGAATAAATTATTGTTTTTTTTGTTTTCATGCCACATAGAAACAAGATTTTGGTTAATTATTTTTAACGTGCTGCTTCAATTCAAATTAGTTCTCTTAATGGGAGGAAATCGATTTATGTTATATCCGGTAGTCGAACATTTATGATAAATGAATGCCTTAACATGATTTAAACAGAACATGTTTTTGAACCCTAAGTTGATCATTCTTTCTGTATAAAGTGCGTCCCACACAACAAACGAAACCGAGATTTTTCGATGATTTATCATAACTTAATGGACAAATCACTATCATTACAAAGCTTAGAGTCTGCTCTTTTAGCTGGTATACTAAAGCCCCTTTTACACCTTCACGGATGCAACACGGATCATCACGGATCTCAGTCCGTGATGATCTGGGGTGCCAAATTTGTATTTTCCTAGCATTCCCGGAGTGAGTACGGAGTTAACTGGTTATTAACACGGATATGTACGGAAAAGTACGGAGTCTACAAGGATAGGTAAGGTAGCAATAGGGATCCTGTTTGATATGCTCCCGTAGCCAACACGGAATACCCGGATGATCACGGATGTTACTGGGTCTTTACACGGACCTTCACGGTTGCTCACATTCTGTACTGGGATATATTTTGCTAGAATGAAGTTTCGTCCCTTTTTGCAGCATCTGGAGCATGCTCGTGCTTGGTTATGAATACGGACTATTGTTCATGTACGCAAACAATACAAACATTTGACCCCGGATAATACCGGTATCAACAAGGATCACCCGGTTCTTACAAGGAGCCTCCCAGATGCATTCGGTAGCTACTCGGATGTACAAGGAAGCTACAAGGATGAACACGGATGATTATCAGTCCGTGTACTCCGGGATGAAAAATTGAACACGTTCAATTTTTCTCCCGGACATGCCGGTACATCAAGGATTGCGCCGGATGAGTAGCCGGAGTGTACACGGTAGTCCCGGACGGTAGTCCCGGACCCCGGATTGACAATCCGGGATGATCCGTGTTGCTTCCGTGAAGGTGTAAAAGGGGCTTAAAGAAGATTCCTTATTCACGCATGAGTAAAAACAATTTAAAGAAAGGATACCAAAACGTACGTCCCTTGGCGAGGGGTAGCTCGGTTTCAAGAAGAAATTAACATGCCTACAAAGTTCAATATCTGCTCGTTCGTTTTATTTCATTTGAAACCTCAATCACAGAAAATTTTTAAGAAATAAACTTCTGTTTCTTCGAAGTAATGCCTGAATTTCCACAATTTCTTTAAAACAAATATTTTTCCACCTGTTTCCGACCAAAGCAATCGCATGGTTAACAAAAGACTTCATGCATGACGGAGTGTCAATAAAACAGAGTGTCGAGTAAGTCTGACAGCTAACCTGGTAAACCTCGTAAGTTTTCTAAATTTTTGGAATTCAAGCCTTATTTCAAATGAACAGAACTTTGGTATTTCTCAAGCGCTATCTTTCTCCCTGGACCCTCATGACCAACGATATCATATACTGAATGCAAGACAATGGGAAAGACAGAGAAGTGACGGAAGAAAAACATAAGCATTCGGGATTCAGAACACTCACTTCACACAAGTCCATCGACTGGCTCAGGCTCTTATTTGGCATATTCGACAACGACTTCAAAGTGGACATGGAGGACGAAAGCTGGTGGCTTCGAAGACTCAGGCCCTCCTTCCTAATGAAGTGCGCGATGACGACGTAGACAGCGACCAGACACGGGAGCGTCACTCCCAGATAAAGAATGCTACAACCGAGTCGAAGGACGTCATTCTCCCAGATCCGAGTGCAGTGCTTCGTGCTGGGGTCGTACTCGTACCCGATCACCAAACCGATGGATGCTATGAATATCCCGACGAGCCAGGACAAGGAGACCATGACCAAGACACGGCTACGGTTTGGAGGGTACCGGCGGGACAAAACGACGATAAGGAGACGGTCGGCGGCGATGGAGAGAATGATGGGAAGATTGGTGAATGAGAACATGATGGAGAGAAATCCATTCATCTGAAGGTGAGAATAAACAGAAAAGGTACTCCTTATCAAAACCATTTAAAACCAAAATCGTTACTTATGTTAAAAATGCGGTATGGCGTTATTATTTCCTCTTTAAAACAAAATTCCCAAATGTTTCGTACAGAACACACATTTTTTCAAGTCAAAACACAATAGACTGATCCTCTTTTCTACCAAAATTTGCCCACGAAATTGTCATGTTGCTGTAACTTTCACAACTGTTATTTAGGCCTACAAGCCACAGAAAATACATACAGAACTAAAATCGACTGCAGAAATGTGGTTTTGTTGAAAAAGCGCCCTATGTTTAATCATGAACTACTTAGAATTGCCCAAATAGTAAATGTAAGACAGACATCAATGACCTTTGGTTTGCAACTTTGCATTTCCTTCATTTTTAGCCTGACTTTTATAACTTTTTGCGAAAATAAAGCAAACATTAACCAAAATCCAAAAATTCCATAACTTTCATATTTATATCCAGTTTTAATCAAAGTTATCTCTGCTGTGCTTGATACTTTTCTATGTTTCAAATGACATTTGAATCAACTTCCTCTCAGTTGTGTGGACTTTGCAGTGAAAGCACTGCGCGATATATCATCAAACTCCGTAAGTCAAATGTTTACAAAAGTGCACCTGACTTCAAAATGCCCCTATTACCCAAAAGTCTAACTTAGTATACATTCTAAAAGCGGAAGCCTTAACTTACTTTGCACACATCATCGTGATTTCTCAAAAAACTTCCACCATCGAAGACAGAAGCCAGTGAGAAGGTCATACTGGCCAGCGCCACACCCAGATCCGCAACGGACAGGTTGAAGACCAAGATATTATGGGGACTCTTTCTCAGGTTGCGTACACGTACGATGATGGTGATTGTAAGGATGTTGAAGAGAATCGCTCCAAGCATAATGATAATCAAGCTGATGTGATAACACGAAATGGTTAAAAGATAAAAATATCATGATATACATGATATAGCTTCCCAGGGCGTGTTTTGTCGCAGTGAGGTATTGTAATGAGCCATCCAAGGAGCTACCCCGCGGCGCGTCCTCAATACTGGAAGATGCCGCTGAAGAATCTTTTCATGATTGTCATGGTCATACTGGACATACCGATGACGGAATGAAACTGTTTATGGTCTCGGCGGTAAGTTGTGATTTTTTTTTTATAAACTCGGTTATCCGTCATTCAATTCAATTCAAATTTATTTTCACTCTTCAAAATGATACAAATAAGTACAAGATAGATTGATTCAATTTAAATAAACAATAACATGAACAAAATTCAATATTGGAAAAAATACATATTTGAAAGTAATTAACATATAAATTAACATACATGTCAAGTTAAATCAATATGATCAATATCATTAAATATAATTCAATCAATGCAATTATATATCATAAGAATGGAGGGGTCCACTGAAAAGCAAAGCTTGTAGAATGTGGACCCCTCAAAAATAGATACAAGGAATATAGAAATATACGTAAAGTAATATACATGAAGATAACAAAAAGGCAAATAATAATAGTAAATAACACGAAACAACACAACACAGGAACATGAGGTGGACAATAGTACGATGAAAACTGCCTAGAATATAGAAAGAAAATAGGGAGAGGGATGCAAAGCTAATTTGCTGCATATATATTATGTCTACACATACATACACACACATTCGGACATACACACATACAATATAAAAGGTATGATATAATGTATAGACAAGCTGTAACTTTTATATTTCAAATTTTATGTCTAACTTGAAAAAAAATAAAATAAAAAATAATAATAAGGCTTTATGTTCTGTATAAACATAGATAATAGATTAGCAAAATATGATACAAAATTTTAGTTTAAATAGTGAATATAATTCATTAGGAAATAAGGAGCATAAATTTTTTAATTTGTTTTTAAAGGACAGTAAAGAACGGGCATCTTTAATCTCATCGTCAAGGGAATTCCAAAATCTTGGACCTGTAGGGGAAGGCGGGGTAAGTTGAGCATAGGGGCAAGTTGAGCCACCAGCCCCAGGCCAATAATGAATGAGTCAGACATTGTGGTGGTGTCATGTATTGATGACCCATAGCATAACCCCTAACCCCACCACATTGTTTTCCACTTTGAAACAAAAAGTAGTTTTTTAGAGGGAAAAGTATGAATTTCAGCCAAAAAAGTAAAAAAGAGTGTGAAATAGATAAGTACTTTATTCACACACATGTCTTTAAATATAGTAAAGACATGATAACAACATTGTTAGTCCAGGTATGGATCTTCATTCTTGTCATAGTCTTTTATATGATAGATGAATAATAAATGTGTGGATACAAAATTATCGCACTAAGTTCGGACAGGGGTAAGTTGAGCCAAACAGCATGGGGCAAGTTGAGCCATGGTAATTCTTATGTTAATGTATCTTAAAAAACAAACAAACCATAAAAATTGATTGAAATGCAGGTTGAAAGGAGCAAATTTACATGACTGCTCTTTTCCTTTTAAATGATGTTATTATTTATAGAGAATTAGCAAGTGAAAAGACTTTAAACAAAAAATTGACACGCTGGTTCTCCCCTATACATTTTGTACGTAGTTTTTGTGGCTCAACTTACCCCCAGACGGTGGCACAACTTACCCCATATATGGGGCAAGTTGAGCCATTTGACACCGGTTTTTTTCAAAGGTCACGATGACTTTCAGTGTGGGGGTAGAAAGTTATATGTAGGTGAAAAACATTTCCCAAGAATCAAATTTAAAGGCAAGGTACTTATTTCTACAATAGTACTAGTCATATCAATTCTAACATGCAAAATGCAAAAAGTGTCACAACTTACCCCGCCTTCCCCTATATAAATAAGTATTTTGTGCTAGATGCGTTCTGAGGAGGGGCAAGTGATATTCATTTCACTGCCTGGTGGGATAGTTATGGAGGGATTGGTTTTGGTGAAACATAGAGTCAAATATGCGTGGCAACAAATTATTTACATACATACATGAATTGACCTAATTGAAATAAATATAATTTTTTTATTTTCATGATTTTATGTTCCAGAACCAATTGATCTGTATGAGAACGAACTGGTGCATTACATATAATTCGGAGTGTTTTCTTTTGTAAAATTAATATTTTGTCCAATAAAGAATTATGGGTATTTCCCCATGCTAATATTCCATAATTAAGTTGCAGTAAAATCAAGGAGGAATATAATATGAGTAATGTGACCGGAGGAAAATAGTGTTTTAACTTATTAATTACACCAATGTCATGAATGTTACGAGATAATATTTTGCTCACATTTAGAACGTGGGTTTCCAAGAAAGCTTATTATCAACTATAATTCCTAAAAATTTAATTTGGGAAACACATTGTAAAGGTGTATCATCAAAGATAATGTCGGAAGGTAAAGACTCAATAGAATTACTAAATATCATATATTTGGTTTTGTTTAAATTAAGAGATAGTTCATTGGAGCGTATCCATTGAGTCAAATTTAGCAGTTTCAAATTCATGATCTGAACTAGAGTTTGAGGGGTTTTGTGAGCAAAAAATACATTGGAATCATCTGCAAAAAGAATGAACGAAAGAATGTCAGATGATCTATGAAAATCGTTAATGTAAATAATGAATAAAAGAGGCCCTAATAAACTACCTTGTGGGACACCACAATTAATGTCATGTTGATCAGAGATGTGATTATTTAAATAAACATACTGTTTTCTTTTTTTAAGGTAATTCCTGAACCACTCCAAGGCAATTCCACGTATTCCATAGTGAGAAAGCTTGTAAAGTAAAATGTCGTGGTTAATAGTGTCAAATGCCTTGGAGAAGTCCAGGAATATACCAATTAGATGCGAATGATCATCTAAAGAATGGGCTACTTTATGCACAAAATTTAAAAGAGCGTGGATAGTGCTATGTTTTTGTCTAAAACCAAATTGGAAGTTAGTGAATATATTATTGATTTTAAGAAATTTAGTTGTTCTAATAAAAATTAATCTTTCTAAAATCTTAGAAAGAGAAGAGAGTAAGGATATAGGACGGTAATTACCAGCATCAAGCTCGTCTCCCTTTTTAAATAAGGGAATAACTTTCGCAATTTTCATTTGTTGAGGAAAAATACCACTTAAAATAGATTTATTTAATATATGTGTCAAGGGCTCAACAATAGACGATATGGTTCCTTTTAATATAAAATTACTTATGTCATCATGACCAGCACTGTGTTTATTATTTAAGGAGGAAACAATATCGGTCACTTCATAAGTAGTAGTCGGATAGAAGAAAATGGAATTGGCATTAGGTTGTCCCAAGAATTTAGAAAAATGCTTATTAGATTGTGGAATTTTTTGTGCCAAATTTTCCCCTATCGTAGAAAAGTATGAATTTAAAACATTGGCGATTTCTGTGGGATCTTCTATATTCCGATTATTAAATCTTATTTTAGTAATATTTGATTTCTTTTTTGAAATATTCAAAGCTTGCTTAATAACTTTCCATGTGTTTTTCATATCATGTTTATATTGTTCTAATTGAATCGAGTAATATTTCTTTTTTTCTGCACGCAAGACTTTTATTAATGAATTTGTATAAGAAGTATACTTGATTTTTGAATGTTCATTCTTCTTTATTTTGAATTTATAGTACAGTCGGTTTTTTTATTAATTGAGCGCAAGAGGGAGTTAGATATCCAGGGAAGTCTGGGTGATGTTTTATAATTAACTCGATTATTATTCTTTTTAGGAATATGATCATGTAGATGTTTTTTTAAAAATACTTTAAAAATTGCCTAAAGATAAATCGACATCGTCAGTGTTATAAACGCTAGACCAGTCAACTCTATCTAAACTGACACCAAGACTAGCTAATTTTTCTGGGGTGGCCCTACGTCTAGCTGGTAGGGGATATACTTTATTTAAGGAACATTTAAGATTAAAGAAATACATAATTAGATAATGATCAGTAATATCAGAAAGGACTATTAAGGATTCTGGGGGTGGTAATGAGTTACATAGAATATTGTCAAGGAGAGTGGCTGAGTGATTACTAACACGCGTAGGTTTAGAAATTAATGGCAAGAACGAGGCTGAGTAAAGTGTTTCAAGAAACTCATGTGAGAAATTGTTGTTAGCATGTTTTAATAGATCGATATTAAAATTGCCCATTACAAATACATCTTTGTTGACCAAATTAGCATTACTCAGAATAGATGTTATAAATTGAAAGAAATCATTATTTGAGTTTGGGGTTCTATAAATAATTCCAAGTATTATATTTTTGCTATTAGGAATAGAAATTTCAATAAATAATGACTCAATAAACTCATTCATGAAATTAAGTTCGTTTAGGACAGTGAATTCAAAATTAATGGAAAGATAAAGTGCTGCGCCCCCACCCAACTTTTTTGATCTGTTATTAACAATGAAATCATATCCATCTATTGCATAAGGTAAATTTGTGTCAGTGGAAAGCCAAGTTTCGGTCAAGCCAATAATTGAAAAAGAATGTTTATTTTGGTTGTCTAAAAGAATCTGAAGGTCTTCAAAATGATTACTTATGCTTCTGATATTCATATGCAGTAAGAAAAATGATTTTTTAGAAAAAAAAATTGTTACTTTTTTAATTTTAATTGGGTAATATATTTCGAGGAGGGAATTGGAAGTGAACAATGATTAGAATCATTGGCATAATTTAACTCCTCAGATGATAGATTAAAGTTATCTTCAAAATTATTATCATATGAGGCAGAAGAGGTATCAAAGTCACTGGATTCTCTATCAGATAAATCATTATCATAAAAATTGAAAGATGAGTTATTTGTATCAGCCATTTAAAAATTTATCAAAACAGGAGAAGCATAAAACATGAATAAATTGTGAGGAAGATGGAATAATCCAGCACTTCTTAAGCAGCATCTCAGCAAGCATCTGAAGAAAGGAAAAATGGAGATAGTCAGGCAAGAAGACAGATACAAACACAACACAGAACAAACATGAAATACTCTCATTTAGAAAAAAGTAACAAACGAAAACAGAAATAGTATCTCTCATCTTTGGAGGTGTATCATGCGGTGCTCCAGCTTAAAAATAAATGAACTGAATTACGCTTACATGGAATAAAATAATAAGCAATTAACATCTACTAAAAAAATAGAAAAAGGATCTGAGTTTGTCAAAAAGAGAAAAGGTGAAAAATGAATAACAAAATGGGAAAGCAAGCATGTACAAATACGAATAATACAAGCGAATACAGAACAGAAGCGAATATCTGCAATATATATAAAGATATGCGATAGAATATCAATTATGAAATTAGCATGCCATGGGGAAGCTATGCAAGAAAATATAAGCATATGCAGTACATGAATAGGGGATACAACATCATTAGACAAATAGCAAGTGAATATTAAGGCGTACACCGAATGAAACAAGCAAAAAATAGGTTTAAAAAAATAAATAATAATAAATAAGCAATATATATATATATAATAAAGAAAAATAAGGAACGTAGGTTGGGGAAAACATGCAAATTATTGTAACGAATCAAGCATTAAAAGAAAAACAGTCACGACAGTGGGAATAACAGTGAAGATTGGGGTTAATTGGTAGTAAGATAATTAACTGAGCAGGCATGCATAAAGTAGAATACAGCAAAATGGAAAAAATAAGTCATTCACCACCCCTCCCCTTACATCGGCATCATTGATCCCAATTTCCACGATTATCGTATTGAAAATTTATAGTTTCAGATAATGACAAAGCCTGAGTGGTAAAGATGACTATTTCGATTAGAAATGCAAGGCTGCATGTCGAATTTATTTAATGGTTTAGCGGGTTTGATCATGATGAATGTATATTTAAAGAGGCAACAGACACTTAAACTTTTCATTTCGTACAAGAGATACAAGATCTCAAAATTTAGTATTCAACAATTGATGTTATTCCAACAAAGACTTTGTTAAATCTAAATGGAGAAAAGGGGCATCATTTTTTCTAATTTCTTAGCGATGACATAACTTAAAACATTGAACAAATTTATTCCACAAATTTACGACGGTCTCAAATTTACGAATTTCACGAATCCATCGCAAAATTTAATGCGATACATTAACTTAGGTTTTGCATACCTAAGTTAATGCGATACATTAACTTAGGTTTTGCGTACTTTGTGGCCTCCATATTGAACGAAATTTAGAATTATGATAATAGACAAGGGCTGATTATTTAGATGTTACGTAATATCAGTTGTCATGATTCTATCGGAATGACTTTTAACATGTTTTATTTTTGTCGTCCTAATATTGCATTTTAAAACTCTAAAACATCCAATAATACTACAGAAATACTTAAAGACTGATCTTTTACCTTAATGATTCTAGCACCAGAAGAAAAGTTGATCTGTTTTCTCCAGAGCGAGGGAGAATCGTGCTGTTCACGGTAAATATTGTTTCTAAAGTTGAGGTCATTATGAACTCAATCCATTCACAGCAAAACTCACTCTGAAACTGATTTTCAAATGGGGTGGTTGTCTTGACTAAGTTTCATTTTAATTACAGCTAGAATCTACGTCACTTTAAATAGATAATATCATTAGCATTCGAAAGTATCAATGTGTGTCGTGCAATGCTGTGAAATATTATTTCAGAGAGAAACTCTACGATTTTTTTATCAAGACGATGTATTTAACTTCCGCGTTTCACAATGTCCAGGGGCCCATTTCATAAAGGTCAGCGTCAAGTCCCAAAACAGCGTCAAATTTGATATTTGACGCTGCAGCGCATTTCATTAAAAGTTGACGCTTCAGTAGGAGCGTCATTATTTTACTGGAGCATCAAGTATGGTTACTGAGGCGTCAAGTTTATTTAAATATTTGACGCTGGTCATGGGGGAGCGTCAAGTTGACACTGTAAAGGGTTTTGCAATGTCATGTTCATATTATGTTAAGAATGTCGTACGTTAATTGTGCTCATGCATGCACAAAGGGCTCTTGAAAGAGAACGGATATTTAGAGCAATGTCTGTGATGATAATGCTAATAAAGAATATATTAAGGTAACGCTTTCTAGTAGAAATACTTTTTCTTTACCTACCCCCCCCCCCCCCCAAAAAAAAAAAAAAAGGTTAAAAAATTCCTCCGAAACAGCGAATTTTTCAGTTTATCCCAGGGCAGACCAAGGAAAAAAAGGAGGTTATAGACAGACTTAAAAAAAAGACAAATGGAGAGGATTTTTTGTGTGGAAAAAAGGGAAGGTTGATCTGTTAAGTGGAAGTCTTTAATTTAAGGCCTAAATTTAAAAGCCCTAGGTCCCAAAAAGAAATTATAAATTGCTTTCTTTTCTTCTGTTTCTCAAAAGTCGTGGCCATTGTTTACTGGATGGTCATTCGCCGTTGAAACCAATAACTTAAAAAACATTTCAGATATGAACAAAAAAAATCTTTAAGGTCCTTTTCGATGTTTTATACATAATTAGAGCCTACAAATTTACTTGCTTCAGGGTAATTTCTAACAGCCCTGCTCCAGCAGTGGCTTGCTCCTGCCGTGTTGTTGATACAACCTTACATTACCGACACAAATAGTCAAGCGTGGGACTAGGATTAAAATTGTGCGGTAGAAAAATTGTTGAAGGTGAAATTTCGAACGGTGATAATGATATATTTCACTTTTTTCAAAATATTTTTTCCCTGGCATAGGACTAAAATACATAAGCTTTCTGAAAACGTCGACAATTGAGAAATAATGCTCTGAAAAATAAATATTTTCCAGTTATTCTCTTCCAGAATCAGGATTATCGCAATCCATCACTCTGATTCAACGGCTAGTCTTATGCTGCAATTTCGCCCCCGAAAAAATAACAAGCAAAAAATAAAATTTCACTTTCATTTTTTTTCTTCTAATCTTGCTTCTCAAAGGTGGGGGCAAGGGCCGGCTGTGCCCCCCCCCCGACCCGCCAGTGCTTCCGGTCCTTCCTAAACTTGTGATTTAAATTGAAAAAAAATGGAGAGGAGGGGGATTTCCCCCTAATCAGCCTCGTACATGACTATTTGAGTACTTTGCTAGTGTAACCACTGATCTCTCCCCTAACTGGATATGCGGGGAGGGTCCTTTGTTTGAAGCCAGCGAGTTCTATTGTCCGCCATACCAGTTCCCCCAAAAAGAACGCGATCGCTCCATTAGCATATGCATTGTGAGCGATACGCTAGCTGTACGTCTGCACACTGAAGCTCTTGCTATTTTAACAAAACTTCATATATTTAAGGTGCCAGAATTCGCAATTTTCTTGAAACCATGGTACTTTCCCAGTATATTTCGGAAACATAATTTTGAAGGGGTTGGTGTTTTTCTCACTTAAGGAAAATGGATGAAATCTTTGAATTGTCTAGGGTATTTTGGAGGTTTGCCAAATAACCTCTTAGGATCGATAGGGCGACGATTTTCTAGGTTATGCAGGCTTATAACACTGGACTTGAAACCCCCTTTAATTTAAGTCCACCCCCCAAAAATCAAACAAGTGTAACACCGAAAATATCATAAGTAAAACTTTAAAAATATAACTGTCATATTTTACTTCTGATTTTGATTAAATTTTGAGCATTATTGTGTGGTTTTTCTCTCTATTCAAATAATCGTTTCTGTGAGGTGGACTCGCCATTTAAAGGACAAGTCCACCCCAACAAAAACTTGATTTGAATAAAAAGAGAAAAATTCAACAAGCATAACACTGAAAATTTCTTCAAAATCGGATGTAATATGAAATTTATGGCATTTTAAAGTTTCGCTTCATTTCACTTAACAGTTATATGCACATCTCGGTTGGTATTTCATTATTTTAACATTTTGTGCTTCAGGCAAAGAGGTCCTATAATCGTCAAATTCGTAAAATTGAAATATTGTATAGTTCAAACTATAAAAAACAAAAGAAATAGTGAGCAATATCATCGACTCTCTCATATGAATGTAACTGGCTTGTTCATATCACAATTTTTTTTAAATAAGCGAAACTTTGAAATGTCATAACTTTCTTATTTTACATCCGATTTTAATGAAATTTTCAGCATTGTGCTTGTCTGATTTTTCTCTATTGATTCAAATCAATATTTTTCTGAGTTGGACTTGACCTTCTCTCTCTCTCTCCCTCTGTCACACATACATACTTTTGTTTAAAAAATGATTTCTTGGAAAAAATAATTCGATCTATTGTTGACAGAGAAATATCACAAATCCACATGCCACAAGTTACATAACCACCTAAAGTCCTAGTCCTACCGTACATGTACCTCTATAGCTTGTAAATTTTATTGTCCTTTCACAAAGAAAAGATAGAATAATTTTCAGAATACCTTGTAGATCCAGTCCTTGTCCATTTCGGTCAGGATCTATGCTTCGCAAATTTTTCTTAACTCCTCCGAAACGGCAGATTTCAGTTTTAACTTAAATCAAATTTCAGAATACAGGCTACACGGTCAGTATTTTCGTGTCTCGTGATATTCTTCTGTCCAAACATGACTGATAAACTCATAAAACTTGGTGACATTTGTGAATATTAATAAACTGAATATTTATTAGAATCATGGTTTAAATTTATCACGCTTCCAGATAAATCACAACAATCGATTACCCCCCCCCCTGAAGTTTTAAAGTTTTGGAAACTTGCTCTGGTAATTTAGAATTACCACACATGTATTTGAGCACATGGGACTACATAAAGTCTACAACTATGCAGTTCACCAGCTTGTCTTATCTGTGAAAAGTAATCCCCTTTTCTCTGTTTCCATGGTCGTCACGATAAGTGCAATTATACGTGGCACAGGACGACATCTTAAACTTTGAATTAGGTATAAATTCATATTGAAAAGTGCTGTTATAAGAGTTGATCTGGTAAGTATAATTAAGATTGATACTATTGTCGTGAACCAGACTCTACTTCGATTTTGGCTCTTTTGGGGGAACTCGGCGTGCGGAGGTACCAACTTCCGGTGCTTCAACACGGAATAGGCCAATCAGCGTTATTGTTCCCATCCAGATAAGGGAGAGATCAGTGAGTGTAACAGGTCAAAATTAACTGTTTATTGAAAATTCATATATTTCATTACTCTTAATCATTTGTCTGTAAGTATATAGATGCCTTTATAGGAAGTGCACAGGAATTAATAGAAAGTAGGGATGTTTATCAATCTTCATGCTTTTTAAGAAGTATGATTCACACTCTTTCTGGGTAAAAGTGATGCTGAATGGTCTTTGGGTCAAAACATCACATTCCAGAGCTATGAGCTTATATGACGTAGATCATTATGGTCAAGGCTTAGCATCTGTGAATGGAGAGTGATATCTGCATAAAAGGGAGAGAGGATTTTGCTCCAATTCACTCCTGCACTGCACCCCATTTATGGGGCAGGCAGAGAGGCTTCTTCATTTTTGGGTCAGAATTATAGGTAAGATATTTATCTAATTTTGTCAATTCTGTTAGTTTTGAACAATAGTTTATAAAGTTGGTTAACAATGTATTTTCTATTGTTTGGAATGAGAGGTTAGGTTGTATCAAAGTATCTATGCTAGCATAGCATATTTGTCTTAATTTGAAGGGGTTTTGTGAATTAAAAAAAATTAATTAGTTGTGCATCTGTCTTTGTCACTTCGGATGATTTTTGTGATATTTTATATTAATTACTTGTACTTGTATACTTGATTGTAGTATGTAGTTATAAACATAAAATGTGTTCGGTTTTAATCTTATAGTGAGACAATTTAGTAAAATGATCTTTAGAGTTGAAGATTTTGGTTATTGAATTGTAAATTCAATGTTCCAGTTTTGTGTTTTCAGAGTAAAGGGTCACAACGATTACTTACTATGTGTAATAATTGTTACTTTCCTTTTAAAGGTATTTGACATGACATTCGTGTAGCGGGTGAGGCTATCACGAGAGGAAATACGGTCCTCTAGGCCAGATTGCCAGGGTGAGTGGTTATCATTTATAAACCACTGTATTTCAATGCTAATTTGTTGGTATATTTTAATTGTTATTTGGTAAATTTCACTTAATGGATGTATTACATTTATTTATTGGAAGAGTTATCCGTAACGATGGCGGAACTGAATTTGTGATTAGATGAGTTGAATTCAGGCAAAATTGAATGCGTTTTAACGAATGGATATAGACAACATGTTTATCATTTATTATTACGAGTCTACTTGACGTTATATTGATGAATGTTTTATCTTAGAGTCTCAAGCAAATATGTGCATATTTCTATTTTGTGCATTTTTCAAACATTATTATCATTCTATTTAATTGTTTCATTCTTATTGGTTTTTGCAGGTTTTTATTTCTATATATTTTGTTCCTGTACTTGGAAATTTGGGAATTTTGTATATAACGACTCATCGATATTAAACGAACCGAAACACAAGGAATGGTGTCGTGTGTCATCTTTCTACATCAGTTTCCGCGTGTTACAAAGTGGCGTAGTCGGCAGGATCGATGTTCGTCGTTGGATACACAACCAAGTTCAAACCCTGACACTCTGAGGAGCTCATCCGTGGACATCTTGATTTGTAAATATGAACGTAGCGTTAAGTTTAAGATGTATTTGTGTGTGTGTGCATAGTGTGAATGCTGTAGCCAAAGTGTAGTTTGTTTGAAAGTAATATGAGGCTACAATGTATTTGATAGGGATTTATACTAGTGGGAAGGTATTTTATGAGATACCCTGTAAGAGTTTTCAGATCAAATGGCTTTGGTCAAGGGAATACTGAGTACTGTTGAAGGTTAATTTTGTGTTGTCATGGTAATGCTGTGTTTTGGAACGGTCCATGCCCCCTTTCTTATGTAATTTTGGCTGGTTGGATGGGAACCACACATTGGGGTGTAGGAGGCCAGAGACACCAGTATTTTATATGTTGATAGGAGGGAGTACAGTATGTGCAGAGAAGCTCTGGGTTTGGCAAACATGATTAACTAATGAAAAGTTGAGGCGTTTCTTTGTCTGATACTTTCAGTTTGTTAACTTTTTAATTTTTGTTTTGGATCTTGATTAATATTCGGTTTAATTAAGCTATGGCGTGAATTAATGGTAATTGTTTGATCCAGAATGTGTATTTGATAGTTTAAAGGGGAAGTTCACCCTGACACAAAGTTTATTGTAAAAATAGCAGAAAAAATAATAAAAAATATTGCCGAAGGTCTGAGAAAAATTCATCAAATAATTAAAAAGTTATTAGAATTTCAATTATTTGATTTGTGACGTCATATGCGAGCAGCATTTCTACATAGCGAATGGTAAAAAATCAATGAAATGTCATTTTCTCAGAAAATTGAAAATGGTTTTCACTGTACCTTTTTTATATCAATAGACCAATCATTTCACACCCGATCATGAATAGAAAACAAAATTAAGTCATCAGGAACCATAAAAAATTTGAAATTCATGCATTTTATATTATATAACACATGGGGCAGCTGCTTGTTTATGACGTCACAAATCCAAAACTTTGAACTCTAATAACTTTCTTACTCTTTAACGGATTTTCCTCAAACCTTCACCAATATTTTTTACTATTTTTTCTGCTATTTTTACAACAAAGTTTTCTTCAGGGTGAACTTCCCCTTTAAGGGGCTACTTTTGAAAAAGTAGGGGAGCCCACATGTTGATGAAAGTGTTTTACTTTCATGTGTTTGTGTGTTATAATGCTTATCATATTGTAATATGCTGATCTTTCTGATTTGTAACTGGGATTTGGCTAGGAGTACTGCTAGGTTTAGTCAGGATAAAGTATCAATGTTAATTTCGAGAACCTCAATCGGAGACCGGGATTGCATTAGAGGGATACTGGAGTGACTATTGGGGCAGTAAGGTTTGTCCTTTAACCTTTGTTTTTCTGTTAACCTTTCGAGGCCGGAAAGGACGCAGTGGTAGTTGAGAGAATTAGTCATAAATTATGAGATATTTCAGTATGTTATATTGGTGAACCATTGTTCAATTGGAAATTGATAAGATTTGGGGACACATCTAGTAATTGTTATTTGTTTATTGTCTTGTAATTCTTTAAAAGTTTGAATCAGCTTGAAGTATAAGTAGGTATATTTTGGGAGGTTTAAGGATGACATTGTAGTGATTGCTTTACTGGCTATAATTATATAATGGTCTGTTATTCGTAGTTGGTTAACAATGTATTTTTTTGTTAAAAATAAGAGGTTAGGTTATATTAAAGTATCTATGCTAGCATAGCATATTTGTCTTAATTTGAAGGGGTTTTGTGAATTAAATAATTAATTAGTTGTGCATCTGTCTTTGTCACTTCAGATGATTTTTGTGATATTTTATATTAATTACTTGTACTTGTATACTTGATTGTAGTATGTAGTTATAAACATAAAATGTGTTCGGTTTTAATCTTATAGTGAGACAATTTAGTAAAATGATCTTTAGAGTTGAAGATTTTGGTTATTGAATTGTAAATTCAATGTTTCAGTTTTGTGTTTTCAGAGTAAAGGGTCACAACGATTACTTACTATGTGTAATAATTGTTACTTTCCTTTTAAAGATATTTGACATGACATTCGTGTAGCGGGTGAGGCTATCACGAGAGGAAATATGGTCCTCTAGGCCAGATTGCCAGGGTGAGTGGTTATCATTTATAAACCACTGTATTTCAATGCTAATTTGTTGGTATATTTTAATTGTTGTTTGGTAAATTTCACTTAATGGATGTATTACATTTATTTGTTGGAAGAGTTATCCATAACGATGGAGGAACTGAATTTGTGATTAGATGAGTTGAATTCAGGCAATATTGAATACGTTTTAACGAATGGATATAGACAACATGTTTATCATTTATTATTACAAGTCTACTTGACGTCATATTGATGAATGTTTTATCTTAGAGTCACAAGCAAATATGTGCGTATTTCTATTTTGTGCATTTTTCAAACATTATTATCATTCTATTTAATTGTTTTATTCTTATTGGTTTTTGCAGGTTTTTTATTTCTTTATCTTTTGTTCCTGTACTTGGAAATTTGGGAATTTTGTATATAACGACTCATCGATATTAAACGAACCGAAACACAAGGAATGGTGTCGTGTGTCATCTTTCTACATCAGTTTCCGCGTGTTACACTAGAAAGTAAAGCTGAACTTTCCAGCGAATGTGCTTTTATGAAATCCAAAGTTGCTAGCATAGGTGTCAAATAATTTTACATGGATGGGAAGGTCAAAGCCATAATTTGCTTTTGTCGTTCAGACAAACTAATCATTCCTAACCAAGATCCGAGAATGTCACCAATTATTGTCGAATTGTTAGGAGCAATTAACAACGATAGTCAACGATCGTTTTTCTCTGTTTAACTTATGCATTCCGATGTTCATGGAGACTAGATTAGAATCACCGCATAATGACTGGTAGGTTGCTGGTTCGATGTGCAGTTCAAACTGTGCGTCTCAAAATAAAATGTTACTTTTTTTAAATGGCTCCCAAATGAATAATACAGTATGTGATTCTGTACGGGAAAGAGTTTGTATGTAAAGAAACTTCATATGACACTAAAATTGTATTTTCGGAAATGAGAGATCTTCAAAATAATATGATAACATAGTCCATGATTCTAATCATCAAATTTTCTTACTTTCAAAACAAAACATTGATTTCCAATATATGAACAAGAAAATAAAGATTTTTTTCCCGTCGCATTTAAAATTTTCATTCCCCTTAACCCCTTTACCTTTTTAGCCAATCCCCCTCTCCCCTACCCCCTCTCCCTCTCTCTCTCTTTCATATTCGTCAATGTGGTGTAGCTTAAGACTCTTGTCTTTCAATCTGAGGGACCGTGCATGCACAACGTGGGTTCGATTCTCAACTATGGCTTACGTGTTTTCCTTCAGTAAGAAATTTACCAACATTGCACTCAACCCAGGTGAAGTGAACGGGTACCCGGTTCCGGTAGGAAAAAAATCCTCGAAGGCTTGGGTGCCTGACTCGGTTACAGCCAGTGTAATGATAAGATACCAAGTGTTAAGCGTAGTAGAGTATACCAAATAATATCTGCGCTATTTCTGTCCGTCTTCTCCCAGTTTCACTCCTCTTCTCTGGCGTGTGGGGATGTGCGCATGTGAGTGGGTGCACAACTGTGTGTGATCGTGTGTGTGCACTTTTCCTCTCATGTCTCCAATCACTCTTTCCCCATTTTTCCTTTGTATAACATTTAAATGAAAAGAGCCAACAGGTGATAGACGGGCATATGCCCCACCCCTATTTCTCAAAGATCTAAAGTTTATCTTCCTGGCTGTTCTGCTTCTCGCAAGAACAAAAGAAGCGTTTGGAAGTCGACAAACATGGAAAATATAAACTATATTGCAATATTTCAAGCAAGAAATTCAAAAATGGTTTCCTGTAATGGGAGCTACCGGGGGATGCCCATTTCCCCTACCCCTCATTCGCTTTGTTGGCTCGGTCTATTTGTTCCCTTGCTGATGCCCCCCCCCCCACACACACACACACACATTTCAGAACAGCTTGACCTCTTTCTCTGTTTGAGTCAGTTTGTTCTTCTGGGACATAGATAACTCGAAATCATATTCCAAGGTTCATCCATTGTCTCTCATATATGCAATGCATTAGACATGTTCTCTCTTCATTATACAAGTCTTAACATGATATTCTTTATTAAAATATGCATGAAGGCAGAATAACAAACTGCCATGAATTTACCACAGGTACTAAAACATGAAAATGAAAAGGCTACAATTTTAAACATGTAGAAATAGAGACCCTTATCATTATTCGTTTAAGTAATGAACAATGGCAGCTGCAGCAGAAGTAACGTGGAAACTGTCCGACACCATACGAACAGGAAAAGATCATTTCCTGATCGGATCAAAAGATGACCACACTGTGGTTCTGAAGGAAGGTCGAACTCGAACTAATAGGCCTATTTTTACCACTAACATTAAAAATAGAGAAACGGCTAGAGTGGTTAGCACGACAAGAGATACAACGTCTCATGCAGATCTAAACATATTCCGTTGTGTTCCTCTGGCCCATCTAGGAAGTGATGAGATCGTTGCATGCGGCACCACTGATGGCAAAGTCGTTATCATCAAAAACTTCAGGCAATTTAAATGGAAAACTATCAAAACCATCAAATTGCAAGATGCTACGAAATCTATCTTCCTAACCGTGTTGACATTGGACACCGATGCCATGCTGATTGGTGCTGAGTACCAGTCATCTACTATCTATCGAATTGATCCAACAGATTGGAGCCTTACCAGGGTTACTGAGAGAATAGCTGATCCCTGCCCTGAATATGGAGCTGGACATTTGGAAATCCACGATATGCATGCCATGAACGATGGGCGCATCGCAATCGTGACAAAGTGCAGTTCTGAAGGTAAGCATGGTAAGGACATCTGTATCTTCAGTCTATCAGAAGCTACAGTCAAAGCCGTACGACACCTTCACCCGCCAGACTTCAATGGCAGGGATGTACGAGGAATCTCTGTCAACAAGGCCGATGATACCATTCTTGTCCTGTACAGAGACCAAAGCCATGATGACTATGCTGTGGATACCTTCAAATATGTCGAACCAACTTTAGAATTGTCGGCGGAGAGGATTCTGAGTTTCCATAAGGCTGCAGTGACCCACCCAACCTTTGTTTGGTTGAACTCGAATCGCATTGTAATCCATGAGGACGCTGAAGGGGATGTCTACATATACAGCCCCGTTGGACTTGGCCTACTATGAACATGGGAACCATTACAGAATGTGCCATGGTCATGATGATAACTGTATAATTTTCATTAGAAATTATTTTTAATATTACATTTGTCCAAGTCCGATATGTTAGATGACTCAACCTGCCAAGTGTCCATCCTAAGGGTAGACTTTGTCTGGGCAATATGGTGATTTCAAGAACTTTGCAAGCAATATTTCATATTTTTAGACAAGTATTGTCAGACAATATTACGAAACAAAATCTTCACAGTTGCTTGTAGTATTTGGTGATTATAAATTGAAGAAGCTCAGGGAAAATGATGTTTATATATAAAAATGAATTAAAAAAGATAAAATAGGATTTGTATAGAGCACGTACGTATCCTCGCTAGGTGCTGAAGGCGCTCCTATATATCGCACACACGGCTTAGCAAGTCTACCGATTTCGGTGCGCACAGCTTTTTAGGGGTTACTTCCTGTCGGTACCCATTTACCTCACTTGGGTTGAGTGCAGCATAATGTGGGTAAATTTCTTGTTGAAGGAAAACACGCGATGGCTTGGAATCGAACCGACGTCCTTTAGATTCTAGGGCGAGAGTCTTAACCGATGGACCACGACACCCCACAATCTCCTTTATCTTTATCTTCTAGATTGTGGGACATCGGACCCCCCACCCACCCGAATCATAGACCTACAATAAATCGAATATGGCCTAATCGTAGAACCTGTTAGATCAAATGGAAAGTATTTTTCTGCAACTCTAATCAAACAACTCATTTGCAAAAAAACTCGATAAGCTTAATTGGTAAAACTGCAACAATTTGTATAAAATCCCTCATATTCTTTGCTATTAATCTATGTTCCATTTTATCGTAAACCTCAGATTTGTAGAAATATTTGAAAATAGACCGACCATGGAATTTTCCTCTTTTGTCTATCTGATGATATAGTAAATGAAATATACACGATATAGGATATATTAAGAATAGACATGTAAAGACATGAATATGCTACTTATTATTATCATAAGCTATAATACAAAGATGATAAAGGAGTGCATATTTTATACTTATTGTAAGATGTGAGTTTGAAACATCAGCTGGAAAAATATATCCTCTAAAAGATCATTTTTACGTTGACACCAGTTTTGGTACATTGACTATTAGATTGTCTTCCTGATTTCATTGGCTAATATTATTAAACAATCATAATACATCATCGGGGTAGTTCATTCGCTCCTGTATTATTCGCTTATACTCTTGATTTGTTTGTCTAGTAGGTTCATGGTCTAATGTTGACTTAAGTTATGTATCTATATATCAACAAGATCGGGTTTAAAATGAAATATATACTGAATTAGTTGTATCAAAATGTATTTTTTTTAAACTTGGCAAAATGTGATGTTAACACTCATGAAATGCCATGTCGTGTGACTATGTACAGAGAGATGGAAATGATTAAATGTTGGTACCGTTAATTTACCTATATAGTTGTTAGACGTTTACATAATATTGTTGGGTTAAGATATTTTTTATTAACAAGTACATGAGCTGTAGTATGTACAGTATACGGAATACTTACGGTACAACGTGTCCAAACAAGATTTACTTAGAACTTGGTGATCAAAAGTTAAGCAAATATTTAAACAATTTGCAATCATCAACTTAAACAGCTGAATCAATCTCAGATCTAGAGTCATTAAAAATTGATTTATTTGCTATCCAAACTGGAAACAAGAAGAAGCTAAATTCGAAGAGCACATTATGGATTGTATTTGTCGATGCCTGTGAAGTAGTATTTAGGTCATAGATCCGGGGTTCAAAAGCTGTAAGTCCTTTCAAGGACTTCGTTGATCATGTTTGCCATCATGTTCCAGTTGACCAATACCAAATTTTTCATGATAACTTCGACATTGTCTCTCCACTTTAGGTTAACCAAGCCTGCATCACAACTAGTTGGACATTTCATAGATGAGTTCAATTTACCATACAACGTGTAGGCCTACACATTTCAGATGGAAGCCGACTCAAACTGAATGAAACGGGGTAGCAATTAAGCGAAATGGATATGAATTTGAAGGATGGTATAAAGGGTGACGAGTGACTGTGGTAATTGATAGTATAGTTCTTAGAACTTTTGTTCCTTGAAGTTAGATGATGTCACTGAGGGTTGGTCTTCATGGTCAGTGTTTTAAGTGTTAAATGGTAATCGGGAGAAGGGTGAAATTTTTAGACCCCGTTCTTATTACCTTCCTTAAACCAGTTCATATCAGCAGATCAGTGAAAACTTGTTTAACGTGTAATGAGAACACTCGAAGCGGTCTTGGAAGCGATTGATCTTCCAAACCGGTTCAGAAAGGAAAAAACCGCCTCGCGAGGTAGATTTCAAGATCACTTTGCCTCGTTGAATTGGTTTTAGCGTGATGAGTGAGGACCCAACCGTTCTCCAGGAAGAATTTTGAGCGCGGTACTCCACACACTGCGTGTGGAATGTAAACATTGCAGTTTCGAAATTTCGCGCGAAACTTGTCACCCCACTGAACGCGTTACCGTAGCTTCAAGACCGCTTTAAGTGAAGTGGAATTAGAAACCACTTTCTGGCGATAAGGTGCATGGGAACGCTTGCAAAGCGATCTTCAAAACTGCTTTCCTGAACCGGATTCCAGTAACCAAGCTCTAGAAAGTATAATGAGAATGGTAAAATGACATTGGAGAATTTGTAAACAAGTAAAGGTGAATGACTGAAAGTGTAACAGGAATTTAAATACATAGCGATGCACGAGCGATTGATGGGGTACCAAAAAGAAGCCACACCTTTTCTTATCGGTGCGAAACGTAAAGCCACAGAGTTCCCGAATCCTCATGAGCCATGTGAACAGAAGATGTTTCTAGCGTCATTACAATTTGATATTGCAATAAAGCATTCAAATGACGCAAAATGAGGCAAGTAAAACCCCTCTTAAACGAGTAAAAAAAAATCTCCCCTCGATGATACTTAGGCCCTACTTCTATAAATGTATTGTTTTTTAATTTCCCTTTTCTCCATACATTAACCATCTTGAACTTTTTAGCAAATTGCATACAGCTCTTTGGCTTCTAATAAATTGTTTTGTTACCTATCACGTGATTCACGTCTACACTTGGGTCGTTAGCACAGTTATCCTGTTGACTACTGGATATTGTGATTCCCATTGGCTATACATGAAACACCCTGTTTAAGTAAGCAATGGGTTAAAATTCAGCTCCTGTGATTAAACGATTTGAACCACAAGGTTTACATTCACCATCATCTAATAAAAAATTACCCCAACGTCAAGAAAAGATATTCTTAATCTTTCTTGTCGGTAGGAGCAAATTTACAAGAATTATTTGTCATTATTTGTCATTTATCATAGTATTGATTATCAAAATCCTTTAATCGTCTGAAGAGTAAAGCGAATCATGCACCTACCATGAGCAAATCAACAGTGATTTGGGTTTTATTGGATTTTATAAGTCGAAACCCTCTATTATGATTGCTTCCAAATGAATGCAAAGTTTTACAGTTACAGTATCTTCTGACAATATCTTCAAGATCTTTTGTACTAAACAATCTCCTGCGAGAATATAAAATCTGCATAATTCTTCAAAAAATTACAGAGTAAACCTCTCTTTACTTTATTTCTTATGACACGAGCGGCATTTCATCACTAGCGCACGACTAGCCTACGACTATTCACGACTTGTTCACGACTAGCTCACGAATAGTTTACGCATAATTCCGCAAGGCTCAGAATTGTTCGCCGAATTCACAAATCAGCATCTAGTCCGATTTTATACCCAAATATGAATGATGATGAAGGGAATGATGTGACAGTGCGTGAACTATTCGTAAATACTGCGTAAACATGTCGTGCCTATGCGTAAACCTTCCGTGAATATGACGTGAACATGTCGGGACCATAGCACGAGCCTGACACTTGCACGATTTTGTGTCACGCATTGGCACGACTCAAGTCGATCCAGTGCGCAAATAGTCGTGAATTGGCGTGCAGTGTGCGTAAACACGTCTTGACACGTCGTGACTGTGTGCCATGTCGGGACGAGAATTTTGAAATGTTCAAAATTTTGGTCACGACAAAATTTAGCGACCGGGTCGTGAACTATGCGCAAACTGTTCGTGAACTCGTCGGGACGATGCGTGCCAGTGCGCGCCATTCCACGACTGTCACAAATAGTTCACGAACAGCTCACGTCGTGTTCACGAATAGTTCAGCTCGACACCGTCCGAATTGCGCAAACTCGTCTTGCCAATGCGGGAAGTGCGTAAACTATGCGCAAATTATGCGTGAACTCGTGCCAATTCGTGTCAATGTGCACACTGACGGGCACACATTCGTGAACTTGTCGTGAACAAGTCGTAAACATTGCCGGAGCCTCCCAGTTCGTGCCTCAAAATGGCACGACTTGCCACGACAAAATCGTGGCCAAAAGTCGTGCAAGTGTCAAGCCAGGCTGTAACTTCCCCAGATAGCTTGGATTACAGGCGCACGCCACAACGCCCAGCTCGTGCCTCACAATGGCACGACTTGCCACGACAAAATCGTGGCCAAAAGTCGTGCAAGTGTCAAGCCAGGCTGACACTTGCACGACTTTTGGCCACGATTTTGTCGTGGCAAGTCGTGCCATTTTGGGGCACGAACTGGGAGGCTCCCGCACTGTTTATGACTTGTTCACGTATATTTTATGACAAGTTCACGACGAGTTCACGAATGTGTGCCCGTCAGTGTCCACATTGACACGAACTGGCACGACGAGTTCACGCATAGTTTGCGCATAGTTTACGCATTTCGCGCATTGACACGACGAGTTTGCGCAATTCGGACGGTGTCGCGCTGAACTATTCGTGAACACGACGTGAGCTGTTCGTGAACTATTCGTGACAGTCGTGGCATGGCGTGCACTGCCACGCACTGTCGTGCATCCTCCCGCATCGTCCCGACGAGTTCATGACGAATTCACGAACAGTTTACGCATAGTTCACGACCTGGTCGCTAAATTTTGTCGTGACCAAAATTTTGAACATGGCACGCAGTCACGACGTGTCACGACGTGTTTACGCACACTTCACGCTAGCTCACGACTAGTTGCGCACTCGCACGACTTGAGTCGTGCCAATGCGTGACACAGAATCGTGCAAGTGTCAGGCTGGCATCAGCCTGGCTTATAGCCAGGCTGACTCTTGCACGACGTGCCCCGCATTGCCACGAATTTGCACAATCGAATCGTGCCACTGCAGGAACCCAAATTCATAGAAGTGCCATACCAGCAAATTTAGAGGAAAGGTTGCCTCTCCCAAGGTTGGCAAATGGTTGCTGTGCAGTGAGCCCTAACGCCTGTGGTGTACAGTGAGTCTATTAATATTTTCTATACATTGCGTCCCAATAAAAACTATACACTTTTGCAATGGCTGACAAAAAAAAAATGAAGCACTTTTGGGAAAGACTTACATATATGGAAAGCCAATAAAGTCAACTTTCAAATGACACCAACAAGTTGGAAAGCTATTCATGCTTGAGCGAGCACTGCCCACTGAAACAAAGGGTATGAAAATTAGGGTGGGCTGGAATTAGCATTCCAATTTATGTCACTTGTTGAGAGGCAAATCCTTTTGAACTTGCAAAGTAAAGGGTTTTTTTCAATAAACTGTATTGCATTAATCATCATAATCGTTAAATTTCTTGGTAATGATTCAATAACAAAAACTGACCATAAGCCACCGGTCACTTGGCAGTTAAGTTTTGAATAGGCTACAATCCAGGAAGTGAGACAGAGTGAGTGAGAGGGGGGGACTGGTAAATGGAGGCGGAGAGGGGAGGGTACATATGACTTTTAATTTGTAAAAGGAGAAAAAGTAGACGAATGCCCTTCTAACCAAGTCTTAGCATATCTTGCCCTCTTGCTTGTACAATGAACCATCAAAATTACTATGACTCTCACGAACACACTTATGAGGTCAACAAGATGAATATGCTACACTTAAATTATAATTCCTGTTCACTCATGCATTAAATTTCAATTTAGTAACTCGTGAAATTTACCTAAGAAACCTAAACTTATCTCACTCATTTATTTAGCTTAACACCCTTAGCTTTGCAAGTTCCAAAGGACTAACCACTCAAAAAAAACCTGTAAATAAAGGCTAATTCCTGCCCAGCATAGCCGAGCTTAGTCTCTCAGGAGCAGTAAAGCGGGTGGGGAGGGGAGATGGAGAGAGGGGTTGCTAAAGTAATAGATGCCTTTACAGGAAGTGCACAGGATTTAATAGAAAGTAGAGATGTTTATCAATCTTCATGCTTTTTAAGAAGTATGATTCACACTCTTTCTGGGTAAGAGTGATGCTGAATGGTCTTTGGGTCAAAACATCACATTCCAGAGCTATGAGCTTGTATGACGTAGATCATTATGGTCAAGGCTTAGCATCTGTGAATGAGAGTTAAATCTGCATAAAAGGGAGAGAGGCCGATTTTGCTCCAATTCACTCCTGCACTGCACCCCATTCATGGGGCAGGCAGAGAGGCTTCTTCATTTTTGGGTCAGAATTATAGGTAAGATATTTATCTTATTTTGTCAATTCTGTTAGTTTTGAACAATAGTTTATAAAGTTGGTTAACAATGTATTTTCTATTGTTCGGAATAAGAGGTTAGGTTATATTAAAGTATCTATGCTAGCATAGCATATTTGTCTTAATTTGAAGGGGTTTTGTGAATTAAATAATTAATTAGTTGTGCATCTGTCTTTGTCACTTCAGATGATTTTTGTGATATTTTATATTAATTACTTGTACTTGTATACTTGATTGTAGTATGTAGTTATAAACATAAAATGTGTTCGGTTTTAATCTTATAGTGAGACAATTTAGTAAAATGATCTTTAGAGTTGAAGATTTTGGTTATTGAATTGTAAATTGAATGTTTCAGTTTTGTGTTTTCAGAGTAAAGGGGTCACAACGATTGCTTACTATGTGTAATAATTGTTACTTTCCTTTTAAAGGTATTTGACATGACATTCGTGTAGCGGGTGAGGCTATCACGAGAGGAAATATGGTCCTCTAGGCCATGCAAGAGATTGCCAGGGTGAGTGGTTATCATTTATAAACCACTGTATTTCAATGCTAATTTGTTGGTATATTTAATTGTTGTTTGGTAAATTTCACTTAATGGAAGTATTACATTTATTTGTTGGAAGAGTGATATCCGTAACGATGGAGGAACTGAATTTGTGATTAGATGAGTTGAATTCAGGCAATATTGAATAAGTTTTAATGAATGGATATAGACAACATGTTTATCATTTATTATTACGAGTCTACTTGACGTCATATTGATGAATGTTTTATCTTAGAGTCACAAGCAAATATGTGTATATTTCTATTTTGTGCATTTTTTAAACATAATTATCATTCTATTTAATTGTTTATTCTTATTGGTTTTTGCAGGTTTTTTTTTTTATATTTTATCTTTTGTTCCTGTACTTGGAAATTTTGGAATTTTGTATATAACGACTCATCGATATTAAACGAACCGAAACACAAGGAATGGTGTCGTGTGTCATCTTTCTACATCAGTTTCCGCTTGCTACACTAGAAAGTAAAGCTGAACTTTCCAGCGAATGTGGTTTTATGAAATCCAATGTTGCTAGCATACCAAGTTGCTAGCATAGGTGTCAAATAATTTTACATGGATGGGAAGGTCAAAGCCATAATTTGCTTTTGTCGTTCAGACAAACTGTAATCATTTCTAACCAAGATCCGAGAATGTCACCAATCACTGTCGAATTGTTAGGAGCAATTAACAACGATAGTCAACGATCGTTTTTCTCTGTTTAACTTATGCATTCCAATGTTCATGGAGACTAGATTAGAATCAACGCATAATGACTGGTAGGTTGCGGGTTCGATGTGCAGTTCAAACTGTGCGTCTCAAAATAAAATGTTACTCTCTTTTAAATGGCTCCCAAATGAATAATACAGTATGTGATTCTGTACGGGAAAGAGTTTGTATGTAAAGAAACTTCATATGACACTAAAATAATATTTTCGGAAAATGAGAGATCTTCAAAATAATATGATAACATAGTCCACGATTCTAATCATCGAAATTTTCTTACCTTCAAAACAAAACATTGATTTCCAGTATATGAACAAGAAAATAAAGATTTTTTCCCGTCGCATTTAAAATTTTCATTCCCCTTAACCCCTTTACCTTTTTGGCCAATCCCCCTCTCCCCTACCCCCCCCCCCTCTCTCTCTCTCTCTCTTTCATATTCTTCAATGTGGTGTAGCGGTTAAGACTCTCGTCTTTCAATCTGGGGGACCGTGCATGGGACGTGGGTTCGATTCTCAACCATGGCTTATGTGTTTTCCTTCAGAAAGAAATTTACCAACATTGTGCTGCACTCAACCCAGGTGAAGTGAACGGGTGCCCGGTCCCGGTAGGAAAAAATCCTCGAAGGCTTGAGTGCCTGACTCGGTTACAGCCAGTGTAATGATAAGATACGAAGTGTTAAGCGTAGTGGAGTATACCAAATAATATCTGCGCTATTTCCATCCGTCTTCTCCCAGTTTCACTCTTCTCTGGTGTATGGGGATGTGCGCATGTGAGTGCGTGCACAACTGTGTGTGATCGTGTGTGTGCACTTTTCCCCTCATTTCTCCAATCACTCTTTCCCCATTTTTCATTTCTATAACATTTAAATGAAAAGAGCCAACAGGTGATAGACGGGCATATGCCCCCACCCATATTTCTCAAAGATCTAAAGTTTATCTTCCTGGTTGTTCTGCTTCTCGCAAGAACAAAAGAAGCGTTTGGAAGTCGACAAACATGGAAAATATAAACTATATTGCAATATTTCAAGCAAGAAATTTAAAAATGGTTTCATGTAGTGGGAGCTACCAGGGGATGCCCATTTCCCCTACCCCTCATTCGCTTTGTTGGCTCGGTCTATTCGTTCCCTTGCTGATGCCCCCCCCCCCCCCACACACACACACACATTTCAGTACATCTTGACCCCTTTCTCTGATTGACTCAGTTTGTTCTTCTCGGACATTGATAACTCGAAATCATATTCCAAAGTTCATCCATTGTCTCTCATATATACAATGCATCAGACATGTCCTCTCTTCATTATACAAGTCTTAACATGATATTTTTCATTAAAATATGCATGAAGGCAGAATAACAAACTGCCATACATTTACTACAGGTACTAAAACATGAAAATGAAAAGGTTACCATTTGAAACATGTACAAATAGAGACACTTATCATTATTCGTTTAAGTAATGAACAATGGCAGCTGCAGCAGAAGTAACGTGGAAACTGTCCGACACCATACGAACAGGAAAAGATCATTTCCTGATCGGATCAAAAGATGACCACACTGTGGTTCTGAAAGAAGGTCGAAATCTTAATAATAGGCCTATTTTTACCACTAACATTAAAAATAGAGAAACTGCTAGAGTGGTTAGCACGACAAGAGATACAACGTCTCATGCAGATCTGAACATATTCCGTTGTGTTCCTCTGGCCCAGCTAGAAAGAGATGAGATTGTTGCATGTGGCACCACTGATGGCAAAGTCGTTGTCATCAAAAACTTCAGGCAATTTGAATGGGAAATCATCAAAACCATCCAATTGCCAAATGCTACGAAATCTATCGTCCTAACTGTGTTGACCTTGGACACCGAAGACATGCTCATTGGAGCAGAGTATCAGTCATCTACTATCTATCGAATTGATCCAAGAGATTGGAGCCTTACCAGGGTTACTGAGAGAATAGCTGATCCCTGTCCTGAACATGGAGCTGGACCTTTGGAAATCCACGATATGCATGCCATGAAAGATGGGCGTATCGCAATCATGACAAAGTGCAATTCTGAAGGTGAGCATGGTAAGGACATCTGTATCTTCAGTCTATCAGAAGCTACAGTCAAAGCCGTACGACACCTTCACCCGCCAGACTTCAATGGCAGGGATGTACGAGGCATCTCCGTCAACAAGGCCGATGATACCATTCTTGTCCTGTACAGAGATCAATGCCGCGATGACCATGCTGTGGATACCTTCAAATATGTCGAACCAACTTTAGAATTGTCGGCAGAGAGGATTCTGAGTTTCCATAAGGCTGCAGTGACCCGCCCAACCTTTGTTTGGTTGAAATCGAATCGCATTGTAATCCATGAGAACGCTGAAGGGGATGTCTACATGTACAGCCTCGCTGGACTTGACCTACTATGAACATGGGAACTATTACAGAATAATCCATGGTCATGAAGATAATTGTATAATTTTCATTTGACTTTCATTTCTTGGTTACATTTGTCCAAGTCCGATATGTTAGATGACTCAACCTACAGTAAGCTTAAATATGAATAGCCAAGTGTCCATCCGAAGGGTATTTTTTTCTGGGCAATATTATGGTGATTTCAAAAACTGTGTAAGCAATATTTTATACTTTTAGAAAAGTATTGTCAGACAATATTACGAAACAAAATCTTCACAGTTGCTTGATGTATTTGGTGATTATATTGAAGAAGCTCAGGGAAAATGATGTTTATATACAGTGCGTCCCAGAAAAAACGAAACCGAGATTTAGCGATGATTTATCATGACTTAATCATAAATAAAATAGACAAATGACCTATCAATGTAAAGCTTAGACTCTCCCCTTTCATCTGGTATTACTTAGATTATTTCTCATTCACGCATGAGTGAGCAAAAACAATTCGAAAAGGGGGTACCAAAAAGTCACTTGGCGGGCCGTATCTGTGTTTTAAAAAGAAAACCTCATTTTGAAAAAGTTCAATATCTGCTCTTTAATTTGATACCTCAATTACAGAAAATGGTCAAGAAATGACAAAGTTCTGGTTATTTGAAATAAGGCTCGAATTTCAATAATTTCAGAAAATGAAGAGGTTTTACAGGCTAGCGTTCAAACTAACTCGACACTCCGTTTTGTTGACGATCAGCCATGCATGAAGTCTTTTGTTACCGTGCGATAGCTTCTGTGGGAAACCAGTGAAAACAAGTTTATTTAATGAAATTAGGGAAATACAACCATTATTTCGAGAGATCATAACTTTTTTAATTCTTGTCCATTTTCTGTGATTGAGGTATCAAAGAAAAATGCAGATATTGAACTTTTTAGTCATGTGATTTTCTTTTTGAAATTCAGATACCCCCGCTAAGTGAGTTTTTGGCATCCTCTCTTCGAATTGTTTTTACTCACTCATGCGTGAATGAGGAATAATCTAAGTAATACCAGATGAAAGAGGAGACTCTAAGCTTTACATTGATAGGTCATTTGTCTATTTTATTTATGATTAAGTCATGATAAATTATCGCTAAATCTCGGTTTCGTTTTTTCTGGGACGCACTGTACAGTGCGTATCAAAAAAAAGTTTACACTTAGAAAAAATCCTGTAAAATTATACATTTGTAATATCCTGAAGATTTTTCCACATTTTAACATTGGTACAGGTCCATTTAAGCAAATGACGATAAAACTGTCGAAAAATATTTCCGCTTGAGTGAGCACCACTTATTTTTGAAAACTTAGTGAAAACTGATTTGCGCAGAACTTAGAAATAGTTATGCGAATAAATGTAGACCTTAATCATGAATAACACGTGGAATTTAGCTAGTAAAATTGATTTGAAGATATCTTTTACCTATTTAACTTGTTTCTTTGCCCAAACCACTTCGAGAAGTGCATTGCGCCACACCCCACTCCCCCACACACCGAGGCCATCGGGACGATATTTGCTTTACACTGAGCTGTGATTTACATGAAATGGCTTAGGCTTGATTTTCATTTTGCTAATCATTGTCAAGCTCGGAAAAAGTGTGGAGAAACAAGTATTGAATAAAAAATGAAATGTAAACCCACTTTAAATGATAAAAACTTAGTGAAAAAGTGCTAGAGATGTCTGATATAAACTTTGGTTCAGATTCAGTTATGTCCTCAGATCCAGCAGGCACAAAAAGGGTAAAAGTTGTGTATACTAAGTGATAAAATTTCAATTTGGGTGGCAAAATTGTTAGAAAATGCTTGAATGTATCCGTTTTATTTCAATTGACTAAAAGTGCAAGGGAAATGTATGAGAAATGTTTCTCAGGGTAAGTTTGATTTCACCCTTTCCCCTTGACACAGAGTACAAACAGGCATTTCTGCGCAAACAGATTTCTGCGAGCTTTACAAAAATGGACAGTGCTCACTCAAGTGTAACATTCTGTCAAAACTTTTACTTTCATTGGATAGATGAGACCCAAACCCAGGATTGTATGTGAAAAAATTACCCAAATGTTGTATATTTTTAAATTCCCAGGGCTTTTTCAAAGTGTAAACTTTTTTTTGATACGCACTGTATAAAAAATGAATTTAAAAAATAAAATAGGATTTGTATAGAGCACGTATCCTCGCTAGGTGCTGAAGGCGCTCCTATATATCGCACACACGGCTTAGCAAGTCTACCGATTTCGGTGCGCACAGCTTTTTAGGGGTTACTTCCTGTCGGTACCCATTTACCTCACTTGGGTTGAGTGCAGCATAATGTGGGTAAATTTCTTGTTGAAGGAAAACACGCGATAGCTTGGAATCGAACCGACGTCCTTTAGATTCTAGGGCGAGAGTCTTAACCGATGGACCACGACACCCCACAATCTTCTTTATCTTTATCTTCTAGATTGTGGGACATCGGACCCCCCACCCACCCGAATCATAGACCAACAGTAAATCGAATATGGCCTAATCGTAGAACCTGTCAGATGAAATGGAAAGCATTTTTCTGTAATTTTAATTAAACAACTCATTTGCAAAAACACTCAATGAGTTTAATTGGTAAAACTGCAACAATTTGTATAAATTCCATCATATTGTTTGCTATTAATCTATGTTCCATTTTATCGTAAACCTCAGATTTGTAGAAATATTTGAAAATAGACCGACCATGGAATTTTCCTCTTTTGTCTATCTGATGATATAGTAAATGAAATATACACGATATAGGATATATTAAGAATAGACATGTAAAGACATGAATATGCTACTTATTATTATCATAAGCTATAATACAAAGATGATAAAGGAGTGCATATTTTATACTTATTGTAAGATGTGAGTTTGAAACATCAGCTGGAAAAATATATCCTCTAAAAGATCATTTTTACGTTGACACCAGTTTTGGTACATTGACTATTAGATTGTCTTCCTGATTTCATTGGCTAATATTATTAAACAATCATAATACATCATCGGGGTAGTTCATTCGCTCCTGTATTATTCGCTTATACTCTTGATTTGTTTGTCTAGTAGGTTCATGGTCTAATGTTGACTTAAGTTATGTATCTATATATCAACAAGATCGGGTTTAAAATGAAATATATACTGAATTAGTTGTATCAAAATGTATTTTAAAACTTGGCAAAATGTGATGTTAACAATCATGCCCGGAGGGGCCACTTACATTGACGAGTGGATACCATGCGCGACCAAAAAAACACGTAAAAAGGATGTCTTTTTCACGATAGGGCACGTTACGTACGTAACGTGATAAGGGTGTCAAAAACACAAAAATAATGAAAAAAGGGTATCTATTTCGCTAGGAAAATTACGTGTTTAGGGTCGAATTTGCGGGGATGATAAAACAAAATTCAAATGTTTTATAAAGGATGTCCTTTTTGCCCCAACACTTCGTGTTTAGAGTCCCATTTGCGCGAGGTGTAGAAGAAGGGGTCGTACTAAACCAAATAAGGTAAAGCCGACGACCGAAGGACCCGTAACAATAAAACATTCCTGTACTTGTGTAGGGGTTCATTTCAGGGAATATTTGCCAAGAGTATATCGTTTTGTTTCCAATACTTGTTAAGGGTAGGGTTTCACACGCCAATACTTGTTAAGGGGTGCATTTTCAGAATATGGAAATTACGTGTTTAGGGTGCTTTTCGAGACCCCATGGTCGCGCATGGTATCCACTTGTGAATGGAAGTGGCCCCCCCCCCCCGGCAAGCATGAAATGGCATGTCGTGTGACTATGTACAGAGAGATGGAAATGATTAAATGTTGGTACCGTTAATTTACCTATATAGTTGTTAGATGTTTACATAATATTGTTGGGTTAAGATATTTTTTATTAACAAGTACATGAGCTGTTGTATGTACAGTATACGGAATACTTACGGTTCAACGTGTCCAAACAAGATTTACTTAGAATAGTCCGGGATAGAAGAGGCATAACCTTGTTTTTTATATATACAATATTTTTTATGGTTTCTTGTCAATTCGAGGGTGCTGATTACGAATCTGGATGATGGTTCAACGTGTCCAAACAAGATTTACTTAGAACTTGGTGATCAAAAGTTAAGCAAATATTTAAACAATTTGCAATCATCAACTTAAACAGCTGAATCAATCTCAGATCTAGAGTCATTAAAAATTGATAACGGACATTCTTTTATATCGACGTGAATAAAAGTTTATTTGCTATCCAAACTGGAAACAAGAAGATGCTAGATTCGAAGAGCACATTATGGATTGTCGATGTCTGTAAAGTAATATTAAGGTCGTAGATCCGGGGTTCAAAAGCTATAAGTCCTTTCAAGGACTTCGTTGATCATGTTTGCCATCATGTTCCAGTTGACCAATACCAAATTTTTCATGATAACTTCGACATTGTCTCTCCACTTTAGACTAACCAAGCCTGCATCACGACTAGTTGGACATTATCACGAGTTCAATTTATCATACAACGTGTAGGCCTACAAATTTCAGATGGAGGCCGACTCAAACTGAATGAAACGGGGTAGAAATGATATGAATTTTGACGGATGGTAAAAAGGGTGACGAGTGACTGTGGTAATTGTGGTTCCTAGAACTTTTGTTTTCCTTGAAGTGAGATGACGTCACTGAGGGTTGATCTTTATGGTCAGTGTTTTAAGTGTTAAATGGTAATCGGGAGGGGTGAAATTTTTAGACCCCGTTCTTATTACCTTCCTTATGTCCATAAAATTTTCTATTCAAACGAATATCATTACATATCAAAAAACTTTACACGGTCATCTAATATTCACGGGCATGAAACAAGAAATAGTCTGTTTAACTTTGTTGTACCTATGAGAAAAGGTCAAATTGGCAACACATTTTATTATAATGGTATACATTTTTTGAATTCCCTCCCTAATCATGTTAAATCGGTTAAGACTTTAACACAATTTAAGAGTATTGAAACAACACTCAAAAAATATCCCCACTCTGTAATGTTAAATATTCTTTCTAATTTCATGTGTATCATGTAGTCTTATATATAAATATTTAGTAATGATTTATTTAATCAACTTGTTTTACATTGTTTCATCATCTTTTGTTGTTTGCGTGAAAGTTTGATGTCAAACTTATTTGTACTTTTTCATATCTTGGGTTTTACGATTCATGAATCTTGTATTAGTTATGATGCATTTAGCGCTACTCAAAAACTGATTATATACACAACAAAAAAAGTAAGTCCCCCCTTGAACAAACATCAATAATTTCCGAACCAATTCGAATTATTGATATATTTTTACATGAGCGTGTAGGTAATTTTATAGGCTACCCTCTGAGTAAATATTATGGACGTATTTTACGTCATGCTTCAGTGAGCACCGTCAGAAGGCAAAAATGTCACTTTTCAAAAGTCACAAGCCAAATATCATGACTTTGATTCCATTTTACTGGAACTAATTCCACATTCTCATCATGAAAAATAGTCAGAAGGCTTGTAAAAGGTACTTTCTAAAGTACCATACAACTTTTTTTGCTAAATTTCATGGTTGAATAAACACAAGTCCAAATTTGCAATAATTGCATTTTTACACATTTATATCACTAAGAATGAAAGAATATGATGACAGTTATTTTTGGGAAGAGTATCTTCAATAATATTCATCGTTTCACGGTTCAATGAACATTTATTGAAAACAAAAAATACGATTTTCAAATATCATAGACAAGTATTGTTTCATTTTGGTAACTGAAAATGATCTTTTCTCAACTTTTTTGTTATGTTCACGACCATTTAACATGCTTCAATGATTCAAAGGCGTTTAATTAAACATTCACGCTTGAATGAACATGTGGAATGTGATGCTCTCTTTTTTACGTTATTGGAAAAAATGCAATTCGTAACTATGGATATCTGTTAAAAACCTCCTTGCATAGTTCATTTGATTTGATTTTTATGAAAATCCCGATGTTTAATGCATCAGTGAGCACATAATATTCGAAAATTATGCAAATGAGAAGAAAGTTCAAAGCCTTGGCCCCACTCTGTGCCGTGTTGAATGGTTATTTTGGTGTGCGCGCCTTTTGGATAGTGTTACTCTGAAGCCATGTGCGAAGTTTCATGAAAAAAATGTTGGCAGAAGTAGCCAAAACCGTCCATGAAACAAACCCTCATTTCATATTTGTGAAAATTTTGACTTCTTCTCTCATAGACTTGTGTACATTATGAGTGCATATGTTTAAGAATAAATAAACCCTCATTCAATATAGTGGAACTTTTTTTCAAGGCTGTCTTTAGCAATGTCATTTGGCAGTAATGTTTATTGGCCTATGGGCAGAATTCTGTGCAAAAATTAAATCGATATGTTTATTCATGGATGAGTGAGCACGCATCAAAGTGGGAAAATTGGTATTTTCAATGTCAGAGACTCATTTTAAAGGGTCATAAAGTGCATATTGAGGGCAAATTCGGTTTCAAATGTTTTTTTTATCATCCATCATTTCTATCACCACACACTTTTCGAACTTAAAACATTTTCATGGTTGAGCGAGCACATTCGAAAACTTAGGAATGAATACTCTTAATACGGCATAAATGTATTCTTTTCGTAACAATTTTTCATGATCAGTTTAATTTATGGGCAAATTAGTGGTGGACCCAGAATTTTAAAATGGGGGAGGGGCCTATAATCGGGGGAGCCACCAACATTTTCAAATTTTAACATGTTCTATAGCAAGTTGTAAAGGATACTACCATAACCCACTATGATGATACGTCACAATACAGGGGCCGCAGAACGGTTTTCAAAGTGGGGGGGGGGGAGGTAGGGGGTAGCTGAGCCAAAAGTGGGAGGGTGGGGGCTGACCATGCAAAAAATCACAATCGTGTGGTCATTTTTACATTTTTGTACATGTTTTTTTTTAAGTGGGGGGGGGGGGCTGAACCCCCTTCCCCGCTTCCGCGGCCCCTGCAATACAATGTGCTCACTCAACCATGAACATACGATATAAAAATTGTGTGTGGAGTGGCTAAATGATGGATAGTAAACCAGTATAACACCATAAAATTCACCTAAAAAACAACTTTTGTCCAACATTGTATTTGCACAATCTGAAACACGACTCTTGTGACTTTCAAAAATGGTCATTTTTAATTCAATCTTTGATTATTCATGCATGACCCAACCGATCAATTTCATATTTCTCCAGGAGTTGCCTAATGAGTGTAGAAATCCACCTACGAAATATTATATCTCAAAATAATTCCGTTCAAAAGTTACAGCAATTTGATTTAGGGGGGACTTACTTTTTTTGTTGTGTATAGTATAACCTAGAAGTAATGATCGTTTACCCAACCTGTTTTTACAATTATTTTAATCATATTTTGCGTAAATGGTTTTCATGGCAATCTTATTTGTTTTTGTCTTTTGATATATTAAGTTTTACAATTCTTCGTGTAATTTTAGTGGTCTAGACTTAATTGATGTAGTTTGTAGATTTCCATAGGTGTTTTTTCATAGATGTACATTGTTTTTGTCAATTACTGATGTAAGGACCCCATTGGAAATAAGCCATCACGGCTTTCATGGGCAATCCTTTCAAGGTATACACTACTGTTCATATTTTCATGTACTTGTTCATAGTTACCTGACAAATAAAATCAATCAATCAATCAATAAACTAGTTCATATCAGCAGATCCGTGAAAACTTGTTTAGCGTGTAATGAGAACACTCGAAGCGGTCTTGGAAGCGATTGATCTTCCAAACCGGTTCAGAAAGGAGAAAACCGCCTCGCGAGGTAGATTTCAAGATCGCTTTGCCTCGTTGAACTGGTTTTAGCATGATGAGTGAGGACACAACCGTTCTCCAGGAAGCATTCTTCGCACATTTTCAGCGCGGTAGGCCACACACTGCGTGTGGAATGTAAACGTTGCAGTTTCGAAATTTCGCGCGAAACTTGTCACCCCACTGAACGCGTTACCGTAGCATCAAGACCGCTTTAGGTGAAGTGGAATTGGAAACCACTTTCTGGCGATAAGATGCATGGAAACGCTTGCAAAGCGATCTTCAAAACTGCTTTCCTGAACCGGATTCCAGTAACCAAGCTTTAGAAAGTATAATGAGAATGGTAAGATGACATTGGAGAATTTGAAAACAAGTAAAGGTGAATGACTGAAAGTGTAACAGGAATTTAAATACATAGCGATGGACGAGCGATTGATGGGGTACCAAAAAGAAGCCACACCTTTTCTTATCGGTGCGAAACGTAAAGCCGCAGAGTTCCCGAATCCTCATGAGCCATGTGAACAGAAGATGTTTCTAGCGTCATTACAATTTGATATTGCAATAAAGCATTCAAATGACGCAAAATGAGGCAAGTAAAACCCCTCTTAAACGAGAAAAAAAAAATCTCCCTCGATGATACTTAGGCCCTACTTCTATAAATGTATTGTTTTTTAATTTCCCTTTTCTCCATACATTAACCATCTTGAACTTTTTAGCAAATTGCATACAGCTCTTTGGCTTCTAATAAATTGTTTTGTTACCTATCACGTGATTCACGTCTACACTTGGGTCGTTAGCACAGTTATCCTGTTGACTACTGGATATTGTGATTCCCATTGGCTATACATGAAACACCCTGTTTAAGTAAGCAATGGGTTAAAATTCAGCTCCTGTGATTAAACGATTTGAACCACAAGGTTTACATTCACCATCATCTAATAAAAAATTACCCCAACGTCAAGAAAAGATATTCTTAATCTTTCTTGTCGGTAGGAGCAAATTTACAAGAATTATTTGTCATTTTTTGTCATTTATCATAGTATCGATTATCAAAATCCTTCAATCGTCTGAAGAGTAAAGCGAATCATGCACCTACCATGAGCAAATCAACAGTGATTTGGGTTTTATTGGATTTTATAAAGTCGAAACCCTCTATTATGATTGCTTCCAAATGAATGCAAAGTTTTACAGTTACAGTATCTTCTGACAATATCTTCAAGATCTTTTGTAAAAACAATCTCCTGCGAGAATATAAAATCTGCATAATTCTTCAAAAAATTACAGAGTAAACCTCTCTTTACTTTATTTCTTATGACACGAGCACCACATTTCACTAGCGCACGACTAGCCTACGACTATTCACGACTTGTTCACGACTAGCTCACGAATAGTTTACGCATAATTCCGCAAGGCTCAGAATTGTTCGCCGAATTCACAAATCAGCATCTAGTCCGATTTTATACCCAAATATGAATGATGATGAAGGGAATGATGTGACAGTGCGTGAACTATTCGTAAATACTGCGTAAACATGTCGTGCCTATGCGTAAACCTTTCGTGAATATGACGTGAACATGTCGGGACCATAGCACGAGCCTGACACTTGCACGATTTTGTGTCACGCATTGGCACGACTCAAGTCGAGCCAGTGCGCAAACTAGTCGTGAACTTGCGTGCAGTGTGCGTAAACACGTCTTGACACGTCGTGACTGTGTGCCATGTCGGGACGAGAATTTTGAAATGGTCACGACAAAATTTAGCGACCGGGTCGTGAACTATGCGCAAACTGTTCGTGAACTCGTCGGGACGATGCGGGAGGATGCGTGCCAGTGCGTGGCAGTGCGCGCCATTCCACGACTGTCACAAATAGTTCACGAACTGCTCACGTCGTGTTCACGAATAGTTCAGCTCGACACCGTCCGAATTGCGCAAACTCGTCTTGCCAATGCGGAAAGTGCGTAAACTATGCGCAAATTATGCGTGAACTCGTGGCAATTCGTGTCAATGTGCACACTGACGGGCACACATTCGTGAACTTGTCGTGAACAAGTCGTAAACATTGCCGGAGCCTCCCAGTTCGTGCCTCAAAATGGCACGACTTGCCACGACAAAATCGTGGCCAAAAGTCGTGCAAGTGTCAAGCCAGGCTGTAACTTCCCCAGATAGCTTGGATTACAGGCGCACGCCACAACGCCCAGTTCGTGCCTCACATTGGCACGACTTGCCACGACAAAATCGTGGCCAAAAGTCGTGCAAGTGTCAAGCCAGGCTGACACTTGCACGACTTTTGGCCACGATTTTGTCGTGGCAAGTCGTGCCATTTTGGGGCACGAACTGGGAGGCTCCCGCACTGTTTACGACTTGTTCACGCATAGTTCACGACAAGTTCACGACGAGTTCACGAATGCGTGCACGTCAGTGTCCACATTGACACGAACTGGCACGACGAGTTCACGCATAGTTTGCGCATAGTTTACGCATTTCGCGCATTGACACGACGAGTTTGCGCAATTCGGACGGTGTCGTGCTGAACTATTCGTGAACACGACGTGAGCTGTTCGTGAACTATTCGTGACAGTCGTGGCATGGCGTGCACTGCCACGCACTGTCATGCATCCTCCCGCATCGTCCCGACGAGTTCATGACGAATTCACGAACAGTTTACGCATAGTTCACGACCTGGTCGCTAAATTTTGTCGTGACCAAAATTTTGAACATGGCACGCAGTCACGACGTGTCACGACGTGTTTACGCACACTTCACGCTAGTTCACGACTAGTTTGCGCACTCGCACGACTTGAGTCGTGCCAATGCGTGACACAGAATCGTGCAAGTGTCAGGCTGGCATCAGCCTGGCTTATAGCCAGGCTGACTCTTGCACGACGTGCCCCGCATTGCCACGAATTTGCACAATCGAATCGTGCCCGCACTGCAGGAACCCAAAATCATAGAAGTGCCATACCAGCAAATTTAGGGGAAAGGTTGCCTCTCCCAAGGTTGGCAAATGGTTGCTGTGCAGTGAGCCCTAACGCCTATGGTGTACAGTGAGTCTATTAATATTTTCTATACATTGCGTCCCAATAAAAACTATACACTTTTGAAATGACTGACAAATAAAAAATGTAGCACTTTGGGGAAAAAGACTTCCATATATGGAAAGCCAATAAAGTCAACTTTCAAATGACACCAACAAGTTGGAAAGCTATTCATGCTTGAGCGAGCACTGCCCACTAAAACAAAGGGTATGAAAATTAAGGTGGGCTGGAATCAGCATTCCAACTTATGTCAGTTTTTGAGAGGCAAATCCTTTTGAACTTGCAAAGTAAAGGGCGTAGTGATAAACTAATGATCAACCGTGACCAGTTTTGGATGCTTAAGCAAATTTTATAAATCATTAAATTAAGCTTTAATGCATGAGTGAACACAAATTACACTTTTTGGGCAGCATTTCAACTTTATCATGTGGATCTCAGCAATGTGTTCATGGGAGTCGAGGGAATAGGGGGAGAAATAGGACTTAAGAGGGAGGAGCAGGTTGATGGAATAAGGGTCAACAGAACATTGAGCCCCCGCCCCTCCCTCTTTCCCGCCCTCCCCTCCTGTTGAGAACTGATGGCTATTGTCATGTACGCGTGAAGTCCAAAGCAGAATGTTGATTTAATGATAGATTGTGAATTGGGGCATCAACTTTTTTCTATCAATCATTTAATCAACAATTTATTAGTAAATCAACTCATTCAATGTGCAATGTGATCAATCAAACATTCAGTTTTTTTCAATAAATTATTGCATTAATCATCATAATCGTTAAATTTCTTGGTAATGATTCAATAAAAAATGACCATCAGCCACCGGTCAATTTGTAAAAGGAGAAAAAGTAGAGGAATGCCCTTTTAACCAAGTCTTAGCATATCTCGCCCTCTTGCTTGTAACATGTACGATCAAATTACTATGACTCTCACGAACACACTTCTGAGGTCCACAAGATGAATATGCTACACTTAAATTATAATTCCTGTTCACTTATGCATTAAATTTCAATTTAGTAACTCGTGAAATTTACCTAAGAAACCTAAACTTATCTCACTCATTTATTTAGCTTAACACCCTTAGCTTTGCAATTTCCAAAGGACTAACTGCGGGGGGGGTGAGATAGAGAGAGGGCTTGCTAAATGTTCTGTTGACCTTTATCCCATCAATGTACTTCACCTCCCTAAGTCATATTACCCCCTCTTCTGACTCTCATGAACACATTGTTAAAATCCACATGATAAAGACAAAATGCTGCACTAAAAATTGCAATTCATGATCACTCATACATTAAATTTCAATCTAATAACGCATTTAATTTTCACAAACAAGAAACTGATCACAACTGATAGTAATTCACCAAATAACCTTCAACTTTGCAAGTACCAAACAAAAAAAAACCTGAAAGAAATTGGAAGGCTACTTCCGGCCCACCCTAATTTTCATACCCTTTGTTTCAGAGGGCAGTGCTCGCTTATGCATGCGTAGTTTTCCAACTTGTTGGTGTCATTTTAAAGTTGACTTTATTGGCTTTTTATATCTATAAGCCTTTTCCCCCAAAGCGCTACATTTTTTATTTGGCAGCCATTTCAAAAGTGTATACTTTTTTGGGAACGCACTGTATATATTCATTTTTTGTGTGTTTTTGTTCGTGAACGATGACAAATGTGACTTAGTTCTTCTTTGGACCGTTGGATCATTGAACTAAGAAACGTTGGGATTCTTGAACTTGTGGTTCTCCACCGCCGCGCTCTCGTTATACACAGTCAAACGATTTTTGTAATAATTGTATGTTGAGTGTATAGTGATTCCCTGGAGGGAAAAAAAGGAGAACGAAGAAGGTGATGCCAATTCAAGGGGACAAAGTGAGAGGAAATATGACCAACAAAGTCTTTATCCTTATTGGTAATTGGTTGGTTCATTTTCTTGAGGTGGGGACATTGAAATCCTTTTCTGTCCTGCTCAATCATATCGCCAGAGATCTTGAATCCACAACGGGACGTGTTGGGATGTTCGTTGGCATGCACCATGCCGTCACTATGATGTCAGGTAATACTGAATAAATTTAGAGTCCGATTATTCTTTAATAAAAACCTTAATAGTGGAGTGTGGAGCGTTGTGGCCCAGTGGATTAGTCTCCGGACTTTGAAACAGAGGGTCGTGGGTTCGAATCCCAGCCATGGCGTAATTTCCTAATTCAGCAAGAAATTCATCCACTGTGTGCTGCACTCGACCCAGGTGATGTGAATGGGTACCTGCAGGAAGTAATTCCTTAAAAAGCTGTGTGCGCCTTAATCGGTTGCCTAGCTTAGCCGGGGTAATAATAATTGCAGTGCCTTTTTAAAGCGCCATGAGCACCGAAAGGTGGACATGTGCGCTACATAAGTAGCCACCATTATTATTATTATTATTAATAGTAATCGCATATATATATGTGTTGTTTTTGAAATCTGTTGAAGTACTGTAATATAATGTGCGGCCCAGTTCATTAAGTTCGGAATCAGACGAAGTTTTATCCGGGAGTTTTATTCTTCATTTTCTCGAATAACCTTTAAGGTACTTTTATTCAAAAATAATCCTCGTGTAGCTTTCAAAAAAAAGATAACTCTATCCTTGTGTAAATGTCAGGAGAAGGTGAAATCTATCCTTGTATCAGCATGCAAGATGAATTAATCCTAATGAATTGTAATTAATTTGTACATTTGTATTTAACAATGCTGTTCCCATTTGTCTCATTTATTGTTCAAGAATTGTAAACATACATTGAATTCCCTAAATGAAATAAAGTGATTGGAGAGAATTTGTAGAAGAGGGAACAACTTAGATATGTTGTGAAGTATTGTGGAATGATCTTGATGAAAATATGAAAAAAATGAACGAATCCTAAAGACATTTATTGTACATTAAAACACCATAAAGTAATTATAGTGCAAGTGACATAGATACCCGAATTGTCACTTTGTTTTATAGGAATAAATTTCGGCACACATTTTATCGAATAAACGCAGAATGAAATTGAGAGATATCCCAAATTTTGCCCATGGGCGCCGTGGCCTGGGTGTCATTCAAAGAATGACAGTCCTTGGTTACAATTGTGGCATTTTCCAAATATAGATGGCCCATAAAAATCAGGAATCGACAAAAAAAAAGATTTAACATTGAACCCGTTTATTATGCCGCTTACAAGTGACTAATATTGGTGTGCTTTTTTATTACAAGCTTTATATAAAAAAAAACCGGTTGAGTGCTCGCTCTACACATGGACCTATTACATGCTCTACATAATACCTGATACCATTTCAATATATCTGCCAGTCAACCATATACACATATGGTCTTCATAGTTGTTGTTTAAATTAAAACGGTGTTTCCATAGTCAGACGGCGATGTGAATGGCCCGATTGCCTGGTATATGTATATATAAATATATATATATATATATATACATACAATATCTAATTTCCATACTCTTTTGACGAACCTTGGTCTTTAATTCCAGGGGAACTTGACCCTCCACCTTCTGGGGAATGATAATTAAAAAATACAAAAATTAGTGTACAGGTTTATGTATCAAAATTCTGTAAGCACTTGTTACGTGTAAATTGAATAAAATTGAAATAAATCTAAGCAATAAGCCATCCAATATTGATTATAAAACAAATATCTTAGCTGAATTTGAAGTGCAAGGGGATTTCTGAACAAAAGAAAATTCACTCACGGGGCATGACCTCATAATGACGATCATCAGACAGTATTCCTAAACTGTCTTCCAACCATCCATAAACCTTTATAAACCTTTCTCTATGAGAATTATAGCTCTAATTTTCCGTATAAGATTGAAGATATCCTATTCTTAATTGCACACAGGTGTTATTGCCAAAGTGCTTCTCCGTCGCTATTCCGCTCGTTCCTTGGCTGTTATTGGTGGAATTACAGCATCGTTAGGACTCATGGCAAGTTCCCAAGTCAATAAAGATATTTACTTTGCAGTCTGTCTCATTTTCTCAGGTAAGAGATGGAATCTTAGCATTAAGTCTAAGGGAGCCGGTCGGCAATTGTCAATTTCCCAGTTTTGCTTGCCGTAAGCGGTAAGGGATGTAGCCCTACATGTCGTCATGTATACTGACTTACAGAAAAGTCCCTATATCACCTAACACGCAAAAGGCACATCTCCGCAATGTCTCAGAAAGTAAAGTGGCGCACCGTCTCCAATATAAGAGTTTTTTTCGTTCTTTGCCTAAAAGTCGTTGGGACCAGTCTACAGATAACCACTGCGACATCTCTGATACTGCAATCCGTTGCATCAAGCTAAGACATGTATCCGAGACATCGAAGCGACTACTTGGAGATTTTGCAGTAACATCCCCGCGACAGTCGAGCGAAGTGTTTTTCTAGAGACGTCTCTTTGGTTAGACCGAAGAAACTTTTATTTTGAAGACGTCTCCTTGTCACCTCGACTCTGAGACATCATAGATCGGGGCTTACCTCTAAGAGACGTAGGCCAAATACCAAGTAGACGTCTCAATTACGTCCCATTGGCTTTCTGGTTTCATGTGGGTCTCCGCGACGTCTCTGATATTTCGCAAAGACATCGCGGAGACGTCTCAAAGGTCGAGGATGTAATCAATCTCAGAGACTTTTATACTACTAAGGGGTGGTCTCGGAAACGTAGCGGAGACATCGCGAAGACTGGAAAAAAAATTTCCTAAACGACGTCTTCATAGAAACAAACATGTTTGATTTTCTTGCAAAACCGATAGAACCGATATTTTTTTTGGGGGGTGGGGGTATGTCGCATAAGTCGCAAAGACGTCTTTGCAACTAAACTTTAAGTCGCAAACAGTACAGGTCTCGAAATAGTTGCAATCCAAGTGAGAAAAGGCGATGCACCGAAGAAACGATTATGTTGGAGATGTCCCCGCGACTGGAGTGTCTTAGACGTATCAGAGACGTCTCATTCGGCGAGAAACTAGGGCTACACTCCCTTAAGATCATCACCGCATTTCAGAACTTTGTATTCCTGCGACCGCGCACGTTTACTTTTCATGTATGAGAGTACACTCCCACAGGGTTGTACTCTGATGGAAACACAAGAACGATGCAAAGGAGCAGGACCATCAGAACCCCCTCCTCACTCCCTATAGTAGTTGATAACTTTTGAAAGGCAATGGTCGACTTAGCAGACCCCATGCTTCCTCTCAACAAGAACAATTTTTACAAGGCGAACCCGGCCCCTGCGAGAAATATGCTTGTACACGCCGGAAGAACCCGGCCAGTTGGCTATATTCATGAAAATAAATATATGACATATCTCCTCCGTTTGTAGCAAAACTTAAATTTGCCATCAATAACCAATTTGTGAAACAAGTTATCCGCATATCATACACCAAATTATAGATATGTAATAGTCTTGAAATCAACGCATTTGCATGAAATGGATAAGCTATTATATCCTTTTCTTTGCAGGACTGGGGATGTCCTTGACGTTCATCCCGAACACGGTGTCATTGGTTTATGCCTATGAGGATCAATACTTGCTGCCTTTCTCAGTTGGCTCACTGGGTGCCCGGGATGGGTATGTTGATCCTACCATTGTTGACACAGAAACTTTTGGAGGCCTACAACTGGCGAGGTGCTGTTCTCATCCTCGGGGCATTAAATCTTCACACGGTTGTTTGTGGAACATGTCTGGACCAAAATACTTTGAACAGCGGTAAAACGTCACTGCCGACTCGGTATGATTCTTCGGCTAAGCGAGGCTCTATAAAGTCTCAGGAAGATGACGATCAGGTCCAAAACCATGCTTTACACAACGACGCAATGTTATTTCGGTGTTTCCACAATGTTTTGGATTTGATTAGGACTGCTTGTCGTGAAGCAGGTCTGCATGCCTTCAGCGAGCACCCTCTAATCATTTACGCATTACTAGCAGCATGTCTTCATGGGATCTCGTATTCCGGTTGGACTGTGTTCGTCATCCCCAATGCAGAAGCGAAAGGTGTTTCTGAAGCAGTTGCTGTCTTGCTCTCTCTTGTAAGTGGAATAGCAAATACTGCAGGGCGACTAATGCCAGGACTCTTTAACTTTTTAAATGAGGATGTGTTTTCGTCAACGATTTTGTTCATCTTCTTTGGTATTATCAGTGCATTACCCCTTTGTTTGAATTGGATAGCAGCTAGTTTCTCAACGCTATGCGTCTTTACTGCGATCAGTGGTTTTGCTTTGGGTGCAAAGACGGTCCTGAAGAGTACCAATGCAATAGAGTATGTTCCACGATATCTATCTCCTATGACTCTCTCTTTCGCTTTGATAAGTGCAGGCCTTGGTGAAATATTAGGAGGGTGGATAACAGGTAGGTTTAATGAGAGTAACAAGAAAACATTAATTTACTACTGAGTTTGGGCAGCTGCCCATGACCGCAAAATATTCTACTTATCTAACAAAAATGAGATGAGTTTCACTCGCTTTTCATTACCATTTTCCTACTAGTAACGTCAATCGGTCAAGCTGGAGTGATTTCCGAGTGAAAGAAATTATAAGGATGAATCTTTCATACAAATTTCACTTATTAAAAGGGTTAAATTCACTCAACAACAAGTGAAAGCCACTCTTAATCTGATGAACTCCGAGTACATTATTTGCTGATACTTCTAACTAACATTTTATCTTTGCATTAACACAACAATATTAAGATACGAAGTCGCATTTAAAGAAATACTTATCTGTGTATATATGACATTCTTCCATTTCATTTTTCGTGTTTCATTCTTCAGGACTCATATTTGACGTCACGGGATCCATGGACACGGCTTTTCTTTTCCTTGGATGTGCAGATATTTTCTGCGTCATTGTCCTCGCCTTAGGCATACTTCATGGAAAGATCCTATCGTCGAAATGAGTAACTTCGCCAATGGTATACCTAGCGTAATGTGAGTGTATATGTGCTGTAATACATGAGACTTTTTCTGGTAGATGTTTACATGTGTCATTATTAAACAATCATGGTTTGCCGGGCTTCCAATTAAGTCTCTCCAAATGTCAGGTATAGACTTCCTGAAAATTGACTAATTTTCGAACGAAAACTGCAGATTTTCAACATCTCCCAATAATATTCATACATGGATTTCTTTCATTGGATATGAATAAACAAACAATACAATCACCAATGGCAACTCAATAGCGGAAGAGTTTAATTCATTTTTTTTTCAAATAATGGCAACAATCTGGCAAGAAAAGTCCCTGTTACTCATGAATCTTTCAACAGTTTTCCCGACAACCCAAGCCCAAACTCTATATTTTTCAATCCTACTAACACAAGAAAATTTATTAAAGGGATGCTCCGGGTTGGAAATATTTAAATATTCAACTAAATAAAGTAAAATTCACTGAGCAAAATAATAAAATTCCATCAAAATAACGAAGTTATTGAATTTTAAAGTTTAGCAATATTTTGTGAAAATAGTTATATGCCCGTCATCATTAATATTCATTAGGTGGGCTGATGATGTCACATCCCCACTTTCCATTTTCTTATGTTATTACATGAACTCATAATTGTTTCATTTTTTGATAATTTGAACAATGTGCCTCCTTTACAATGAAATAAGTTACAGCAATGAATATCTAAGGCATTAAATTAGTTGTCAATCCAATTTTTTCAGTTCTTGGTAGAAAATATTTGAATAAACCTAATTTCATATAATAAAATACAAAAGAACAAGTGGGGATATGATATCATCAATATGCTCATTGAATATTCATGAAGACATGCCTGGAACTGTTTCACCGGAATAATGCAAATCTTTAAAATGCCAAAACATTGTTAATCCTTGTCCGATTTTGATTAATTTTTTAGTGTTTTGTTTGTCTGATGTTTCTTTATCTTTTTATAGCATATTATTTTCAACTTTTTTTCACTTTGTTCTGATTTTAAAAATTCTCATTTTGGTTCTTGAAAATGGGCTAAACATAAGGCTTATAGTGTAAAAAATACCATCCCAAAAGTTTCAAAGTATTATATCTACAGGATCAATTTTAAAACCTTGGAGATGTAAACCAAAGTTTTAAAATAATTGGGAGTTGGTTTCAATGACTATGTGTATAGAGCGAATTTGTGCAACACAACACATTAACTCTAGAACACAGCATGACCTACATACAGTGTGTACAAGGTATACACTGAATGTACAGTGCAGCTAATAACATTGTGTGCATAGGAAATACACACAGCAGAAGGCAGTCAACATAGCCAACGGACTTTTTGAATTGGAGAAAACTGGTCATAAGCTGGAACCCATCTACTAGACGGTTCTCAAAATCAAGCTAATAAATTGCTACTTGTATCTAAATTAGAGTTTTTCATCCTATATTGTGGTCAGTTTCAGGGTTTTTGAGGACAAATACAGGCCCTCATACACATGTTTCGTCTCAATTTGAGAATTTTTTTTAATCAGCTGCTCACAAAGTTAAACGATTCCTTTAAGGCTAATAAAGTATCCCTTAACCTGCAAACGATGAATTTTATGTTTTTTAGTAACAAAATACCTAACTTGCCAGATAATCTCATTTTCGATAACACTGTTCTTGAAAACGTTTCTGAGACCAGAATTATCAACAAACTCAAATATTTTCTTCCATCTCACACTTTCCTTACACTAAATCACACATCAATATTACCTTACATTAATTATGATATTTTGGCATGGGGTTGTGCAATCAAAACGCAATTGCTGCTGTTGGAGTAGAAGGCCCTTGAGATCATATTATTTTTCAAACTCAATTCAGGTCGCACACAGATAACCTATTTTTCAAATATTCTTAAAGTGAATGGTTTTCTTTTTTCCAACTTGCCCAATTTGTGTGTAAACTCAGTACAATTTTTTTTTTCAAATATGTTCTGTAAGAACTCCTCTAGGCATGATTACCCAACGTGACAACGCAACTGTTATCACCTACCCCAACCCGTATTGCCCCCAAAACACTCTTTTGTCTTTTTTGGACCAGTGTATTGGAAATCCCTGCCCAACGGCTTCGAAGAATCTCCAAATATTAATGTTTTCAAAATTTGTCAATACTTTTGGCCATGGGTAGCAGCCCCCCCAAAAAATCAAGCTAACACATAATCAAAACTAAAAGTAGTTAGATTTAACATTAAAGGGAATGAGACTTTTTGAACAAGTAGGCTTGTGTCGAAACAGAAAAATCAAAGAATAAATCAAAGAATAAAACAAAGAAAGTTTGAGAAAAATCTGACGAATAATGAGAGAGTTATGAGCATTTCAATATTGCAATCACTAATGCTATGGAGATCCACTCATTGGCAATGCGATAAGGATGTTTGATGTCACATGTGAACAACTTTCCCTTTGATGGACTATAAAATAAACTCAAAATGCCTCTTTTTGCTTTTTCTTATTGCGATACAAACACTTTATCCATGGTGTAATCTTTAAAAATCTGTATTACATGCCCTCCTCTAAAAGAACACATGATCTACTTTAGATGTGATAAAAGAGGCAATTTGAGTGAAATGTATACTAAAGTAATGGGGAGAGTTGTTCACAAGTGACATCACTCATCTTTGTCACATTGCCAATTTGAGGATCTCCATAGCATTAGTGATCACAATATTCAAATGCTCATAACTTTTGTTATGTCCAATTTTTCTCAAACTTTTGTTGATCTGTTTCGTTGATTTTTCTGTTTTCACACAAGCTTTCTTGTTTCAAAGGTTTCATTCTCCTTCAAACTATCCATAAATTCGTCAAATATTACATGTTTTAAATAATGATACTACAATGCCTAATGACCAGTGCAACTGCCAAGTTCCTCTTTTCACTTTCAGCTTTACTTGCATCACCCTTCTCTCCCTCTGCCTCATTTTTCTCCTTATTACAATGTTATAATTACCTTTTTATACTTTTTTAATTATTATTATCATTGTTGTTGTTATAATTGTAATTATTATTTAAATTATTTTCTTTTAATTTTGTAGTTGCAAACCCGCTTTACTATGATATTTTGTACATTCTTGTTTTAAGCTCAGTCTCCCGTTCGTCTCCATTATTGTATAATTTTGTTGATCATGTATTGAAACTGGTTTAGTGACTTGCCTTTTATACAAGCTTTTCTTTTCATGGCAAGTCCTTCCGTTCAGTTCCACATTCTTTTTATAGCCATAATAATCGCACTTCACTTTTGTTTCTGTTTGATTTGTCTTCAATATTTGTTATGAAATATCATTGGATAGTCTGTGTTATTTTGAATATGTATTGCTTCTTCGATTGTACTTTGTTCACTTTGTTAAACGGAAACAAATAAAATCTTAATCTAAATCTATATCTTGGATCGTGTGAAATTGAGAGAGATTCAATAATATAATTATTGTGTTTCATTATTATTATTATTAATATTCCTTTCTCATTAAATTCTCCATGAAAAGTAAATACTTCAGTGTGCGGTGGTGTACTTTTGTTTACCCTTGGCGAAAACTGTGAAGTTCTTGACAAATATTTTTCATTTCTTTGTTTGGCTCCTAATTGCGTAAAATTGACTTATCAGGCAAAATCGTTGCGCGCAATCCAAATGCAGTTATAACTTATATAGATAGAAAACTGTACCTTACTATAAGGGCATATAAACGGGAACGAGAAATATGGTGTTCATATTTCCAAGTGATTATCATCCAATAGATAATGTGGGGAAAAAACGAAGGGAAATAAAATTTTATTCTTACAAAGACACCCATCTCACGCTGTGTAATGTCGAACAATAAAGATTTCAGGCCGACGAGAACAATAATCATTCATTTTATTGTCAATGGCAATAATAATCCATGGGTTTTAAAAGGTGTTATTCTTAAGAGTGTCCAACGCACTTACTCGGTTGCTTCGTATGGTGTTCTTTAATTACCAATCAATCAAATTGCTTTATTGGTCACCTATAATAATTGTAGCTTTTTTATTTTCGCAATTACCAATAACGAATCACCTTATAATGAAATTGAAAGGCTTGGATGATAGAACACTACAATATGTACAGAAAGTCTTTCAGATATAAATAAACTTACAAATGTGTTGTTGAAGTTTACTTTATTACGTGTTATATTCAAGTCGTCTAACTCAACTGGGTATTCTACTTTTCAAATTGAAGATTGCAAAAGTTATAATCATCGACTGATATCCAACTCCGCAATGATCTTATTTTCTTTATAGGACAATAACAATTGGGGCTTTATTCGACTTAAGCAAAGATTGGACACCACGTGTATTTTAATATCGTCAGTCTTCATAATTATGGAATAAGAGCTTCACCTCTTCAGTGGTTCAAAAGATATTTGTATGACGGAATGCACTATGTTTCTTTTGTAAACTATTTTTCTGACATTATAGATTCATGTGACGTAACCGAATGGTCAATTTTGGGGCCACATCTTTCCTACTGTTTACATCGACGACCTCACATGTTGGACCTCTATAGGAAGAAGAGAACCAGTATGTTAATGCTCTGAATAGAATTAGCCACACGCAATTATATTATGTTAACATTCTCTTATGTAATTATTCAATTCTTAATGTTTGCATATTGTTCATAGTTTTTGTCTCGCGTGCATAGCAGAGCGAGTCCGTAATGTGCCGCTTTTCCGACGGCGGCGTCGTCAACATCAAATCTTAACCTAAAGTTAAGTTTTTTTTAATGACACCATAACTTAGGAAGTATATAGACCTAGTTCCTGAAACTTCGACATAAGTGCAATCGAGTACTACTAAAGATCCTGCCTAATTTTCAGATCACATGACAAAGGTCAAAGGTCATTTAGGGTTAATGAACTTAGACCATAATGGGATAATCAGCATCAAAATCTTAGCCTAAGGTTAAGTTTTTGAAATGTCATTGCAACTTAGAAAGGATATGGACCTAGTTCATGAAACTTACACAGAAGAGTAATGAAGTATCACTAAACATCCCTACCGAGTTTCAGGTCACATGACTAAGGTCAAACGTCATTAAGGGTCAATGAACTTTGGGCATGTGCGGTATTTATTGAATTTCCATCATAACTTTTAATGTTTATGAAGCTAGTTCATAAAACTTTGACATAAGAGTAATCAAGTATCTCTGAACATCCTGTGTAAATTTCAAGTCACATGACTAAGGTCAAAGTCATTTAGGGACAATATCATTCGTATATATAAATTTCGAATTTCTCTTGTGCGTTTAAATTTCAAATATATGGACATTTAATTTTTCTTTCATTTTTTCCCCTTTTACAGGGTTCTTTATTTTCAAAAAAGCATAGTTACATTGTATAAACATTTACAATTTTCCGACAAACAATAAATAAACATGGTATAGACATAATTCATGATAATAATACATAGACATGTAGTCAAATTGACTTATTGTACAATCACGTTGTCACAGCCAAAGTAAATTTGGCAAGAAAAAAAGAGGTCTGATACATATAACTAAGAAATAAACACTGGTAATAATTGTGTTAATGTGACAGATTGCCAGCTTGTTCGAAAAAGTTTCTGAAATGAAACCATTTCTTTCTGAACTTATTTGCTCTGAAATTTGTTTCATAATTTTTTTTTCCTTCATTTTCCACTCATATTATGGTATATTTAACTCCTTAGCGTGCACTATGTGTATAATATGGAACATGAAATATCTTAATATTCTCCTCAATGTCATGTGAAATAAAGATTTATTCCTCCCTTAATTGTGAAAATTACCATTCTTTAAACATTTTGTGGTTTAGTCAAATTGGACATTATTGTCAAATCTGTAAAAATTGAAATATTGTACAATTAAAAAATAGTGAGTGATGGACATCATTGACTCTCTCATTTGTATATCATTGAGTTGTGCATATAACTGTTTTGTGAAATATAAGCGAAACTTTAAAATGGCATAACTTTCTTATTTTTCATCCGATTTTGATGAAGTTTTCAGTAATATGCTTGTTGGATTTCTCTCTGTTGAGTCAAGTCAACATTTTTCTGGGGTGGACTTGACCTGTAAACATCTCAATATTTAGTATACGTACTAATTTAATGTATATATGTGTAATACTTAGTAATATTTCAAATATGTAATCACTAAACACGGACATTTTAAAGGGATTATAGTGCAATCCATGATTATTATATACATTATATACAAATTATGCACAGACATGTGTGCATCGGGAGGTTGTACTTTGTTTCATAGAAAAGTGGAATATTTCTAGAAGGAATCAACAACATAGGTGAAATATGCAAACAGAATTTGCTTTTCACTCTTCTATTATTCGCCTATAGGTTTAGATTTCCTTCCTCTTAATACAAATTTATTTTTTAACAGTTTCAAGGGCAGATTGTGTGTTTTTTACCTTGTTTTTTTCCATATATACTATATTTTTAATGGTTTCGTGTCGATTCGAGGGCGCTGATTACACTCGTGTAACCCTGAGTATATTCCATAAATTGGCAAAATACAATATGGTCGCCAAAATATGCCAACTGCCAATGGAAATCACGAACTGCCCGCACATTGGATATGAAATACGTGTTATTGTTTTGCAGGAGTTAAATACTCTGACAAAATGATTTTTTTTTTACAAAATGTTTACTTTCTTGATATTCAAAATGGCCGCACATTGGATATGAAATACGTGTTATTGTTTTGCAGGAGTTAAATACTCTTTGACAAAATGATTTTTTTTACAAAATGTTTACTTTCTTGATATTCAAAATGGCCGCCTTGTATACTCTAGGCCTATTGGGTACAATATAAATGGGGAAACTAATTCTCACCAAACTAATTTTCACCAAAGTGTGCAAAATATAAATGGGGAAACTAATTTTCACCATAGTGTGTAAAAAATGCAATTACTTGTGATTTATGAGTAAATAAATGTATGAAAACACGATTTCTAACAAAATGTATTATTTTGAATGTCATGTATGTGATAAATGATTGATATTAAAAATGGCCACTTAACGCCTTAACAGTATTATGTACAATGTGAATGAGTGGAAATCACAAAAGAGAGCACTAAAATGCATTTTATTAAGATATACAAGTGAAATGATGACTAAAAATAATTGTACACAAAATATGATATTTAATATGCCATGTATATGATAAATGCCGTATTTTGATACTCAAAGTGGCCGCCACAGGCACTAATAGTATCGTGTACAATTAAAGAGGGCAAAAGAAAATACACAAGAGTGAGCTCTAACATGCATTTATTTGTGATAGGTAAGTGGAATACTATCTAAAAACATACATTTCAGTGAAATATATCATTCATGTTCCATTTTAAATATGGCAGCCATTTTGGATTTCAAAGTACAGCATTAATCACCTTTATGACCGATATGTGATGTTTTTAGTTACAAATCATATTTAAGACAATATTTACTCATACATCACAGTTACATTATTTTTATGGTTCTCTTGTGAAAATTAGTTACCCTATACGCATTTACATAATTTAGTAAGGGCTTGTAGTGGCCATTTTGAATTTTTAAAATTCCGCATTTATCTCCTACGTGGCAGAAGTGACGTATTTCATAAAATCATGTTTCCAAATAAATTTTTTCTCATGCATACAACAGAATTATATGGATTTCATAGACAAGCAAATTCACATTCTTAGAAATCTCTCTGTCTCCATTTGAATTTTAGATAATACTGTTAGGGCCTATAGGGGCAATTTTGAATTTCACAATACAGCATTTATCTCACGCATGACAAAAGGAATGATTGCGTTTCGCTATAAAGCTTGTTTACAGAAAATATTTTACTCCTGAATCACAATTACATGCATTTTATGGTTCTTACTCTTCTCTTTAGTTTCTCCATTGGGATGGTACATAATACAGCTTAGGCCTATGGTGACCATTTTTAACTTCAAAATACCGACATGACAAATGAAATTGTATGTCTCGTTAGAAATCTGTTGCCAGACATTGTTACGTTAATATATTACCATTATTGGCATTTTATAGTCAAGTAAATTCAAATGTTGTCATAATTATTTGTCTCCTTTTATATTGTGTACAAAATATAAGGGGCCTTTGGCGGCCATTAAAAAAATTAATTTCCTGTATCTGAAAAAAATGCGTATATAAATGATCGAAAAGGGACCTGTTGGAAACTGTGGTTGGCCATAAAAGCGATACATATACCATAATCAAATAAGGAGAACGCGAAGCGCGAGCTGAACTTTTTTTTGACATTCCAACCTAAAAATGGAAATTCTAAGCATATTTTTTAATAATGGGCAAAATAGGCATATAACTAAACAATGCCAGCGTGAGCGGAAAAAAAAGGAGATTTAGACCTGAAAACGGGTCACTCTATACATGATTTGTAAATCATAAAATGAATGGGTAATTGGGTACCCTAAATCAATAATGTGAGCGCAAATCGCGAGCAGAAGATGTTAGTCTGAATCTGGATAATTTAAGCATGTTTAAAATAAAGAACAAGCTGTGTATCTCAAAAAACATGCATGCTTGGGTTTGAAATTTATACCTAGTATCTGGGCATTCTAAATATATCTTTTATCATGAAAATCAATATTGTGATCGCGAAGCGCGAGCTGGTAATATTTTATATTCCTATCTCAAAAAGGGGTCAATTTAAGCACTAATACAAAAATTGTAAAGTAAATATTATGGATAGCTCTTGATAAAGAATGTGAGCGCGAAGCGCAAGCTGATATCTTTTTAATTAATTTTATTTTGACCTAGGACCTGGACATTCTTTGGTCATTTTGTCATCATATAAAAGTGATGACTTTCTTCTATTTCTCTTAATAAGCGCGAGATATTCCATTCTGAAAAAAGGACAATTTAATTATTAGGAATACATGAAAATGTTATTTTTGTATTCATTAATCTAATAAGCCTAATGACAGCCAGTTTCGTAGCTACGGGGGGCCGGGGGCACTTGCCCCCCCCCCCCCCGGTGCCTCCCCAGAAAAAAAATTGGCAGAGAAAAAAAAAGGGAGAAAGAAGAAAAGAAAAAAGGAAAAGAAAAAGAAAGAAAGAAGAAAAAAAAGAAGAGGAAGAAGACGAGTGAATGAAATAATGTGAGGGGAAGACTTGCAAAAAAAAAATATTTCATGTTACTATTTAAAATTTTTGCTTGCACTTTGCGCCAGAATTGCCTGTTCGATGAGATTCATATCTTTCTCAATAGGCTGATATGGAGCAAGTTCTGAAGTCAATATACAAAAAATATTTTAGCTTGGATATCGAGCTTTCATTATTGTTTTCATTTACAAATTTAATGCTCTTATGCTCTGTAAAATGTCCGTTCTATTGTCTACATATCAGCATTTTAAGCTCGCGCTGCGTTGTCACATTGTTTGATTTGCAAAGTTCATATTGTCTTCGTGTATTCCTTAATGTTCCATTAAACAATTGTATTCAGAATGCGCGATAGCCTGCATGTTGTTTATTCAAAATGTACTTAAATTATCAAGTTTCACATCAGAATATTAATAATTGTCTGCTCACGCTTCACGATCGCATTATTAATGATACCCAATTAGCTATATTATATTAATGATTTACAAAAATATGAATAGAATGTCCTGCTTTTAGGTCTAAAATATCACATTTTCTTCCTCTCGCGCTTCGCGCTCGCATCAATTGTTTAGTTACATACCTATGCGATTTATTAATACAAAAAGTGCTTAGAATGACCATTTTTAAGTCGGAATGTAAAAAAATTTGCTCGCGCTTCGCGCTCGCATTATTAAAATACATACCGTCTTCGTGGGTAACTGTAATCAGTCCTTAACAGGTCCCTTTTAGATAATGCTAGAACAGTTAATACAAATTTCTGCTCGTGCTTGGCGTTCGCAGTTACCATCTAGTAAAATATGAATCTTGTTCATGATCACACATAACATTGCCCAGAATATTACATTTTCGGGACAAAGTACTTGAAAGAAAAAAAAATCGCTCGCGCTCGCACTTTTTTTTATAAGGCTAATGAGATTATTTCATGTTTATGTTGTTTTATTAGGAATAAAACTAACAAGTGACTGATAGGGGAAAATATAGGTGAAGATAATTTCGGGCCCCGTCCCCTATTGGCGAAAGTCGGATCCGCCCTTGTGACACATACACACACATCGGAAAAAATGGCCGGTGCCCCCCCCCCACCATGAAAAAGCAAGGACCCCCCAGTGCCCCCCCCCCCCAGGAAAAAAATCCTAGCTACGCCACTGATGACAGCCCGACATTTGTTGATTAATTCCTGAAACTGGATATTTTAAGTACTTTTGTAATTATGAATAGGACGCATGGGTTAATATATTTTTAACAAATTTATGAGAGCGAAAGTTGCGATGTTATGAAAAGGGGATTTTAAAGGACAAGTCCACCCCAACAAAAACTTGATTTGAATAAAAAGAGAAAAATTCAACAAGGACAACACTGAAAATTTCATCGAAATCGGATGTAAAATAAGAAAGTTATGGCATTTTAAAGTTTCGCTTATTTTCAACAAAATAGTTATATGAACGAGCCAGTTACATCCAAATGAGAGAGTTGATGACATCACTCACTATTTCTTTTCTATTTTATTATATGAAATATTGTTATTTTCTCGTCATTGTCATGTGAAATGAAGTTTCATTCCTCCCTGAACACGTGGAATTCCATTATTTTAACATAATGTGCTTCAGGCAAGGAGGTCCTAATCGTCAAATTCGTAAAAATTGAAATATTGTATAATTCAAACAATAAAAAACAAAAGAAATAGTGAGTGAGTGAGTGAGTGACATCATCGACTCTCTCATTTGGATGTAACTGGCTCGTTCATATAACTATTTTGTTGAAAATAAGCGAAACTTTGGAATGTCATAACTTTCTTATTTTACATCCGATTTTGATGAAATTTTCAGCATTGTGCTTGTCTGAATTTTCTCTATTGATTCAAATCAACATTTTTCTGAGGTGGACTTGACCTTTAAGTAGTTTGTTATCATGTTATAGAATTGCTTATTGTTATAAAGGAAATTATTGAGGCGCTGGCTAACAGCTTTTGACAATCAAACCTGAAAAGGGAAATTTTGAGAACTTTATGTACTACACGGATAGGTACAAGAAAAATCAGATAACGCGAGCGCGTAGCGCGAGCAGAAAATGTTGATACTGAGACCAACAATAAAACGGACATTAATCAATTTATAAATCAAACAAATGAATGAAAGCTCGATGTCGGAGCTGAAATGTGATTTTTATATTGACTTCAAAACTTGATATTTTAAGCTCCATATGAGGAAGAATATCATGTAGCCCTATCTCATCAAACGTGCAATGCGAACGCGAAGCGCTAGTAAAAACTATATATATATATATATATACATGTATATATGTGTATGTATGTATATAGTGACATGAAAGGTTTTTAAATTCATTTTCCAAGTCGTCCCCTCACCTTATATTATTTACTCTTCTTCATCCTCTTATTTTCCCCTCTCTTTTTCCTTCTTTTTGCTGCTAAGAAATTCGATAAGCCAAAAAATTGTTTCAACACAAGATGTTGATCATTTTCCATACATTTCTCCTTCGTGACACACCAATCGGAATTCCAGGGGATGCTGCCTATGGAAAATAATACAAGGAGCACCCCCTGGGAAAATCTTGGGTTTGCTTCAACACCCCCGCTTCCTAGCTCCATGAGTTCCGACAGTGATTAGAATGTTCCGGCTCAAGGTCAAAACATCAACAACGACAAAATTCAGCTCGCGCTTCGAGCTCGCACCATAAACATTAAGTAAGCTAATATCCATAACCTCTCCAAATATTTTCTTCATTTTGGACAGTGCTTGAAAGTTTCCTTTTCGGGTCAGTATCAGCTCTCGTTTAACAAGCTCTCGCATTATGTTCATTAAGATACACAGCTTGTTCAATTACAGATGCAGTATCCGAGTTTGTTCTTTATATAAAAACGTGTAAAAATGTTTTGTTTTCACGTCAAAGTATCACAAATTTCTCAGCTTGCGCTTCGCGCTAGCATGATGTTTATTGAGAAACAAAATTTTTCGACTGCAGATGCTGAGTCAGAATTTTTTCGTTACATAGAAACGTGTTTACATACTTAAAAGTTACGAGTTGAAATATCAAAAATTTTCAGCTCGCCTCTCGCGCTCGCGTCATACACATCACCTGGAGGAAATTTAAGCTTTTCTGTACTATCCCGGAGGGGGGGGGCACTTGCATTGACTACAGTGGATACCATGCGCGACCAAAAAGAAACACGTAAAAATTATGTTTCTTCATGAAAGGGCACGTTACGTACTAACATAAGGGTGTCAAAAACACTAAAATAATGAGAAAAAAGGTATCTATACACAACAAAAAAGTAAGTCCCCCCTGAATCAAATTGCTGTAACTTTTGAACGGAATCAGTGTGAGATATGATATTTCGTTGGTGATTTTTTAAACTCATTAAGCAACTCTTAATTGGGGGAAAATGAGATTGATCGCTTGAGTCATGCATGAGTAATTAAAGATTGAATTAAAAAAAAATAGCAAAGAAGAATCACAAACTGTATACTCATTTTAAGAAATAGCGTTTTGAGATTTGAACCCCCTTGTAATTTTATAGGACCATCTTTCGATCATAGTAAAATGTAACATGTACTTGTATGTTTATCCCCTACCCTTGATTATAACTTTTACTGTATGTCTTGATGTCCTTCATGCCTGAACAATATTTATTTTGTAATGCTTCTTTTATTCTGCCACAACCACCCCCCCCCCCCCCTTGTATAATTATGTACATGTATTATGATTGTTTCAAATTATGGATCACTTGTAAATATTTTGATTGATTTGTGATTGATTTTATACCAATAAATACATAAAAATAAAAAAAAAGATTGAATTAAAAAGTACTATTTTTGAAATTCACAAGAGTCGTTTTTCAGATTGTGCAAATACAAAGTTGGGCAAAAGTTGTTTTTAGGTGAATTTCATGGTGTTGATGCTGTCTTACTATCCATCATTTAGCCACTCCACACACAATCTTGATATCGTATGTTCATGGTTGAGTGAGCACAATATTGCAGGGGCCGCCGAAGCGGGGGGGGGGGGCTGGGGCCCCACTTTTTTCCAAAAGCATGTACAAAAATGTAAAATTGACCTTACGTTTGTGATTTTGTGCATGGTCAGCCCCCCCCCCCCCCACTTTTGGCTCAGCCCCTCCCCACATTTTGAAAACCGTTCCACGGCCCTGTATTGTGACGTTCATCATAGGGTTTTGGGTAGTATATCCTCTACAACTTGTTAGGTCATATGAAAATTTTAAAATGTTGGTGGCTCACCCGATTATAGGCCCCTCCCCCATTTTAAAATTCTGGATCCACCACTGATTTGTCCATAAATAAAACTGATCAAGAGAAATTGTTTCGAAAGAATACATTTATGCAATATAAAGAGTATTCATTCTAAGTTTTCGAATGTGCTCGCTCAACCATGAAAATGTTAAAAGTCCGGAAAGTGTGTTGTGATAGAAATGATGGATGATAAAAACAACAGCAATTAAAGTCACATTTGAAACCGAATTTGCCCCCAATTTTCACCTCATTACCCTTTAAAATGCGTCTGTGACATTGAAAATACCCATTTTCCCACTTTGATACGTGCTCACTCATCCATAAATACACAATTCGATTTAATTTTGCACAGAATTCTGCCCATAGGCTGATAAACATTACTGCCAAATGACATTGCGAAAGACAGCCTTGAAAAAGGTCCACCATATTGAATAAGGGGTTACTTACTCTTAAACATATGCACCCATAATGTAAACAAGTCTATGAGAGACGAAGTCAACATTTAACAAATATGAAATGGGTTTTTTTTTCATGGGCAGTTTTTGTTACTTTAACCAACAGTTATTTCATGAAACTTCGCACATGGCTTCAGAGTAACACTATCCAAAAGGCGCACACACCAAAATAACAATGCGATACGGCACAGAATGAGGCCAAGGCCTTGAACTTTCTTCTCATTTGCATAATTTTTTGATATTGTGTGTTCACTGATGCATTAAACATCGGGATTTTCACAAAAATCAAATCAACCATGCAAGCAGGTTTGTGACAGATATCAATAGTTACAAATGGCATTTTTTTCCAATAACGTAAAAAAAGAGCTAATCACATTCCATATGTTCGTTCACGCGTGAATGTTTAATTAAACGCCTTTGAATCATTGAAGCAATTTAATTGGTCATGAACATTACGAAAAAATTGATAAAATATCAGTTTCAGTTACGAAAATGAAACAATACTTGCCTATATATGATATTTGAAAATCGTATTTTTTCAGTGTTTTCAATAAATGAACCGTGAAACGATGAATATAGTTAAACATACTCTTTCCAAAAATAACTGTAACTATATTTTATAATTTTTATTGATAAAAATGTGTAAAAATCCAATTATAGCAAATTTGGACTCGTGTTTATTCGACCGTGAAATTTAGCCAAAAAAGTTGTATCGTCTTTTAGAAAGTACATTTTGCAAGCCTTCTGACTATTTTTCATAATGAGAATGTGGAATCAGTTTCAATAAAATGGAATCAAAGTCATGATATTAGGCTTGTGACTTTTGAAAAGTGACATTTTTTGCCTTTTGACGGTGCTCACTGAAGCATGACGTAAAATACGTCCATAACATTTACTCAGAGGGTAGCTAATAAAATTACCCACACGCTCATGTAAAAATATATCAAAAACTCGCATTGGTTCGGAAATTATTGATGTTTGCTCAAGGGGGGACTTTTTTGTTGTGTTTATTTCGCTCGGAAAGCTACGTGTAACTAAGAGTCAAATTTGCGAGGGTATACAAGACAAAAATGTTTTATTAAAAGATGTACTTTTTGCCACAACAGTCAACTCTACGTCTTTAGAGTCCGATTTGCGAGAGGTTTGGGAGGTGGTGCCGTACTTAACCCAATTATGTATATAGGTGAAGGTAAAATCGACGACCGAAGTCCATGACATATAACAATTAAAATATCGCTGTACTTGTTTTAGGTGTTCAAATACTTGCCAAGACTATCGTTTTGCTTCATATTCTTGTTAAGGATATGGTTTCACACGCCAAAACTTGTTAAGGGGTAATGCATTTTAAAAATATGGAAAATACGTGTTTAGGGTGCTTTTCGAGACCCCATGGTCGCGCATGGTATCCACTCGTCAATGGAAGTACCCCCCCCCCCCCGCCCCGGGTACTACCATTTTATCTGTCATTTTTACTAAGAGGAAGATCCAAAATAACGCTTGTGCTAGCTAAGTTAGTTTTGTGATTGATATCTTTGGTAATTTTATAAATATTGGGATTGTGTAATAACTGGAGGAATTATTGTTTTGGAGGATTGTCTGTCGGATTCCTTTACACGCATAAAGTCGGTGAGTAGAGATTTTATTTATTGTCATTCCATCAAACAACCAACCTCCGCTCCATCACAAAAACCTGCGCCGTGCTTGTTTAATTGTCATTAATGTACAGTACGTATTTTTCTTTCATAATTTTCTTTTTGCTCATTTGTAAAGGACTGTGATACAGACATTGCGAAGAACGATGAAATACCAATACTGTATTGTATATGTCGTGCTGTGAGGTGTGATACTGGCTTTTGAATTATTTGCGAAAATATGCTAGATAACGTTTCAAACATCAAATATGACAAAGAAATGTATGGGGCCATGCACAAGCATAATAGGTCGGTATTAAGCCCAGACAATATTTGGCCCATGAAATGCTGTGGAGAATCTGATGCTAAATACGCACCTGCAGATCATCACAACTTTAACTGCAATGTGAGTAACTACATGGGAGAAAAATCAAATTTCGGACTGAAAAAAAAAATTGTGATGCAAGGACTAACATGGCTAACAAGGTCCTTATCTTAGTTGGAAATTGGTTGGTTCAGTTTCTCGAGTTGGGGACAATTAAGTCTTTTGCTGTTCTTCTTGTTCATATCGTGAGAGACCTTGAATCGACTACCGGACGAATTGGGATGTTCGTTGGCATGTACCACGCCATTCCTATGATGTCAGGTAAGTTTTGAAAGCGATGAAAAGGCTCAGTCAACCTCGGTGGTACCAAGTAGATTTTTGCAAGCATAAAATTGCCGAAAATTATTGAAAGGTCAAGTCCAACCTAGACAAATTTTGATTTTAATCAATAGAGAACAATTAAAAAAAAGCAAATTAACGCTGAAAATTTTTATCAAAATCGGATGTAAAATAAGAAAGTTAAAGTTTCACTTATTTTTCATAAAACAGTTAAATGCACAACTCAGTGAAATTCAAATGAAAGGGTCGATGGTGTTCCTCATTATTATTTTTTTTTGTTGATTGTTTTCTGTTCATGATTACAAGAATTGCTTAGAATGTCCAGTTTTTAGGTCAGCAGGGGCGTAGATAGCGGGGGGGATGGTGTGTATAATCATCCCCCCCCCCCCGGTTTCTGTGGGGGAAGAAGCAAAACTATACAGTAATAAAGTAATGAATGCTAGTTAAAATCAATCAATAATAATAGCAGTAATAATCATAACGTACAGCAATGACAAACATGATCAAAATTTGACTTTTAATCAGAGTCAATCATCTTATATGCATTTACAACTTGCAAGTTTTAAGTAATAACAACTGTCTTGCGTCGTCATATACATTTAAGGATCGTTATTCAGAGTTTCACCAAGTACATTTCCTTATAATAATTATGTACTTGCAAAGGAGATAAGTTCAAAATATTTCATTACAGATTTAAGAAAGTGTCGCTTAATCACTCCCTTTCAGAGCAATTGCTTTCATAACACATTAACACTGTTCAAACGAATTAATAAGAAATTACCTATACACATACACTGACCCTTTTCCCTGCTGGCCATGTCCTCAACCCCTACTTTGCAAAGGAAAGGTGAAAATTTTCAGTCTCTAAGGAGCGAATTAGTAAATGAATGATTTTGGAATGAAAGTGCAAATTTTGGATGGCCTCAGTGATATCCGATGTTTTATTCACTCAATATTTTTGGCGCAATGTATTTTGGAATTACTTATACCAGTGATTTCTATACGTGCGCAGTCTTCTAGGTTTGGAGGTTATAAACTGTTACATTTCCTTACCTATTTTTTTATCATAATCATCATAACAAGGTACATAATAAGAAATGAATCGAAATTATAACAAGTTACTATCTATACAGTTTACTTCCGACAACCCGGTGAGGTTTATTTCATTTCCATACTTAATTCAATCAAGCCTTTGTAATCATGGTAATTTTAAACAGAGTGTGCTTATCATTTTAGTGTCCGCATATCTGCACGTGGATAAGAAATATAATGTTGAGCTTTTTTTATTTTACCCCTATTACTATAATTGTAATTGATATTTTTTAGTTATTTGGCTGTTTATTTGTTTATTCCTTTAGTTGTTGATTCATTCGTTTGATCATTAACAATATCGCTACTTTTAAAAGAGTATACTACTATTATTCTAGATCATGTTTAGCAGGACTGTCATGACCAAGATGATAACTAGACATGCGACAAATGACATTTCTCTTATGATCATCTTTACTCATTGTCATTAATCAAACAAAAGATTACTGCCATGAAAAATGTGCAAGGAAGTTTGTTTATTACTGGATGCCCTGTGTATGACCCATCTAGGGATCATCCCCCCAGGTCTAAGGACCTGTCTACGCCACTGTAGGTCAGAATGTCAAATATTTTCAGCTCGCGCTTCGCGCTCGCATTATTTAATTATTGAAATATGGATCGTCTTCATGGATCCCGTAAACAGTCATTAGGCCCTTTAACAGGTCCCTTTTCAATTAATCCGCCAGATAGTACATTAAAAAATTCTGATCGCGTTCGTAGTAATTATTTGTTACATACGCATGTTGTTTAGGATCACAAACATTGCTCAAAATGTTCAATTTTCAGGACAAAATACATGAAATTTGTGTGTGGGGGAGGTGCCCTTGCATGTGTGGGTGTGGTTGTGTATATAAAAGAACCATGGAAAACTCCATTGCGCCACTCCCCACCTTTGAGGAGAGATTTCATTCCATGTCAGCACCTCCAATGAAAATCGTTCCTAGGTGGGGCCCTGGCTATTTTAGCCCGCGTCATTCATAAACTCCAAATTTTAAGACTTAGCCTGGGCCTAGTCTGGACCAGCGATCAAGTTACTGAAAGTGGTATAACACAGTCCTCGTAAAATACTGAGTGAGACCTATCTGAAATAAGTTTTCGCATCATTGATTTGCTTTCAATATCTTCATATTATTTTGCCTTACCTCAGGTGTCATTGTCAAAGTGCTTCTTCATCACTACTCCCCTCGTTCCGTGGCTATGATAGGTGGATTTCTCGGATCTTTAGGACTCGTGGCATGTTCTCAAGTCAGCAAAGATACAATTTTTGCAATATGTCTTATTTTCTCAGGTGAGAAATGCAATCCTATAGTTTTTTTATGTTAGAATCAAAGCACTAGCACTATCAGTGCTAAATCACCATACACATACACACAACCTCGCACACACACACACACACACCATGTATATAAATATATATGTAAACTAACGCGTTCCACTGATTTCATTTACAAGTTTATATTTGTAGGGGATTTCCGCATTGCTTGCGACGCAGGACGCTTTTAAGAACAATGTATTGTCAAACGTATTGTCAATGTATTGTCAAATGCACTTTATGTCTGACAAAATCAAACCAAGAAGTCTTTGTCGTCCTGGACTCTGGGCCAACGACATATAACACTTTTTCGTTAGCGCCGAAGCTTAGAAAAAAAATCTCTTGTTCCGGTTCACATAATTTCGACAAAGGCCCACAAGCTCTTCATTGTGATTTGATTTGCATTTTTAATACATTTTCTTTGTTATTGAATTTGTTCTGCGTCGTGGTTCAAAACTTCCTGATGCCGTTTTAATGAAAAAAGTCGATATTGCCATTTGGCGTGCTAACGCATTTTAAGCGAGTTTTCGATTTGCACGTCGACTAGTGGACTGCAACGAAAGTGCGTTATAATAGTCTGATTTGTGTTTACGGTATACAGAACCGCTGGAGTATTCACCATGTGGCTTCAATCAATGGGCAAGAATTGTATTGCTCGTTTACTACATTTCGAACGAGCGTTATCTGAGCGAAATCAACGGTCGTCATCATATATTTGACTTGTCAGGAATGGCTTGCACATGCTCAGTGTCTTCCAATCATGTGCTCGACTGACTTTGTATACCATCAGCACAAAACAGACTATTATGACGTACTTTCGTCGCAGTCCACTAGTCGACGTGCAAATCGAAAACTCCCTATTGACCTTTCTTCCCTTTTCTTCTTCTTATTTCATTCAGGGCTTGGATTATCGATGACTCTCATCCCCACCATGTTGGAATTGGTGTATGCCTTCAAGGATGAATATATGTTACCTTATTCAATCGCATCAATGGGTGCCGGGATGGGAATGATGATTCTTCCTCTGCTGACGCAGAAACTGTTGGATGCCTACGACTGGCGAGGTGCTCTGCTCATCCTTGGAGCAGTTAAACTTCACCTAGTCGTATGCGGGACATGGCTTCGTAAAACATCATCTGAACAAGAATGTGATCCTCAAGAATCCTTGCTGAATCATGGCGAGTCGTACAATCTGGCATCTCCCTCGGAAAGTCTAAGGGTTCTGGAAAATGTTGACACGGTTAAACAAAATGCCTCACATCGCGATTCAGCTGCAGTCCGATGTTTCCATGGTTCCTTGACACTGCTAAGAGCTGCTTGTAAAAGAGTGGGTCTACATGTCTTCAGTGAACATCCTTTAATCATATACGCATTTCTTGCAGCATGTCTTCATGGGGTCTCCTATATCGGCTGGACTGTGTTCGTCATTTCCAATGCAGAAGCGAAAGGTCTTCCGGAAGCCGTAGCTGTGTTGCTTTCTATAGCAGCTGGTATAGGAAACATTGCAGGGCGGTTGATGCCAGGACTCTTTAACTTCCTAAACAAAGATCTGTTTCCTTCAAGGACATTGTTTCTTCTATTCGGTACCATTGGTGCCTTGCCACTTTGTTTGAATCAGATAGCAACTCGTTTCTCGACGTTATGCGTCTTTGCTGCGATCAGTGGCTTGGCTTTGGGAGCAAAGACAGTTGTCAAGAATACCAATGTGATAGACGCGGTTCCCCAATCTCTATCCTCCACAGTTTTACCGTTCGTCTTAATCTTTACCGGACTTGGTGAAGTAATAGGAGGATGGGTGGCAGGTAGGTCTCTGCAAGCAGATCAACTCATTTAAAGAAGGGACAAACTATCACTCCCGTGTCTCTTTATTTATTTTAGGGGGTGTTTTTTCCAGATCTTATTCAACATGTTCAGCCGATCAGAAATGGATTTTACGGGATAATAGAATTGTAAATTCCGTCTTGCGTGGTCTTGTCCAAATCAAATATTCAAATTGCATTGTTTGAAAGTATTTATTCTTAAACTTGTGGAAATTGAAACTGGTCTTTAAAAAAATCAAAGTGCAAGTGAAAATAAGAAGAAGTAAGTTGTGCTTTAATTATGTTTTTTAACAGTGAATCATCTCCTCACATTCTACGTTCTTTATTTCTATTTACAGGACGCATTTTAGACCTAACGGGTTCCATGGACACAGCTTTTCTTTTCCTTGGATGCGTTGATATTTTCTCCGTCATAGTCCTTTTCCTGAGCCTACTTCATGAAAAAATTGTTCATCTTTGATCATCTTATAATGACATGAGAAGAGCTAAAAACTTAACATAAATGCATTTCAAGTGGTTCGTTGACTGGCATTCACACTAGATATGGAACGGCGTTCATGCGAATGTTTGGAATGTTTCGTTCCCACTGTTATGCGATTTGTTACGATAGGCCTTCCGTAGCTGATCGCGACAGATGATGAGCCGTCCTTTTTTGTTCTACAATCAAAAAGATTGCCACGACTGACCTAAAGATCCGATGAGATCTGGGGCCCGTCTTACAAAGAGTTGCGATTGATCCTATCAATCGCAACTATGGACGGCCAGCAACGTCAACATCTATGTATGCTTGTTCAAAATATTTTCTAGCTATGATGTATATTCATGCATTCATTGTTTTCTTGAAAATTCACTGTGCTTCTCTTGTTTACAAAGGACATTTTGCAAATTTCCTGTAGAAAAAATTCTGACACTGATGGATTTACGATTGATTGGATCAATCGTAACTCTTTGTAAGACGGGGCCCTGGCCTGATCACTATGATTACCTCACAATTTAGACCACAGTTTCAATCGTGCGCGAATCGTCACAGTGGAAAGGTATAATTCCAATTACACCGGCGGCAAAACGGAATCTTCGCTCCACGTCGCACGACGGATTCAAGAACATAGCAGATTTATTGACCAATACCTTTCAAGACAAAGAACGAACAAAAATTATTTGCCACAAATTGGTAAATAAAATTCATAAAAATCAAAACGACCTTCATTTTGCGGTGAAACCTTTTTTTTTCGTTGTCAATTTTACATTGGCGGCGAGACTTATTCTCAATTGAAACATGTACACCGAGAATGTACGTACAGTACTTTTCAAGATGTGTTTAAGGAGTTAAAATGGTTACCATTTTTAATCAACGTGTTAAATATTTCAGATGTGTCTCCATGTATAAATGTATTCACAATTTTCTGCTGACTAATTTGGCAATTTTTTTCTACAACTCGGTGAATTTCACCAAATCAACACCAGAGAATCAGCAAGGGGCGACCTAGTTCTCCCTAAATGTCGTACAGAATACCGTAAAATGCATTATACTATGACAGCCCTTCTTACATGTCTTATAAAAACCTACCAACTGAAGTAATATCTCAAATTGGCATTGCATCGTCCCGGGGTCCACTTGCATCGACGAGTGGATACTATGCGCGACCAAAAAGCACGTAAAAAGGATGTATGTTTCAAGTAACGTAATAGGGCATGTGACAAAAACACTAAAACAATCAAAGAAAGAGTATCTATTTCGCTAAGAAAGCTACGTATCTAGGGTCAAATTTGCGAAGGTATAAAAAAGACTAAAAATACTTGAAAAATACTTGTTTAGGGTGCTTTTCGAGACCCCATGCATGGTCACACATGGTATCCACTCGTCAATGGAAGTCCCCCCCCCCCCGGATGCATCATTCAAATTTAATTTGAAGAAGCATCGAGCATTAGCTACTCATGACCCATAAGCGTTGCTCTTTATTGTACCTCAATCACTATTTTTTATTTTTAATGATTAACATTTCGGCCCTCTATTTTGATATTTTTGTTCGACTCACTTTCTTAATATTTACGGATTTCGGCTAATTGTAATAATACATGTCTTAATAATTTCACATCATTTGCTCTAAGTTATATCATTGTACTTTTATTGTTAATTGTATGTTTTACTTCCCACTTTAGCTTTAAAATTACTTCACATGTACTTACCAATTTATGCATGCCTCTGTTATTATGATGTTGTTATGAAAATGACTTATATGAACATTGTCACTGGGCCCCATGGGAGACCAACACATTGTCGAATAGGTTTTCCTGTTTTTAAACAAATAAATGAACAAACCCAGACGAATACATATACATGTCATGCATGTATTTAGGGGATCAGAACTGATGGGACCAAGACCAAAACGAGACCTCCAACCACCCATTTGGGAACCCGGGTGCAAACGCTAGATGGATCTCACCCGGAGTATATGGGACTCATTTGGGTCCCATATGGGTAAGCCATCTGGGACACATTTTACATCCCAGATGACATCAGATCAAACCCAACTGGGCCTCAGTAAGTAATTCAAAGATGGTGCATTTTTATGTCTTTAGAATGAATAATCATTGTTCCACACAGAGGCGGCGGAACGTAGGAAAAAATGCCCTTTCAAAATGAACTTTACCCTTTTTCAAAGTGAAATACCCTTTTCAAAGTAAAACATAATACATTTTAGGTTAGAAAATCACATTTTGGGGGGCTAGCGCTTGCATTTATTATTGTTTATTATAAAGTATTTGTCATGTCTATGGTTATAAAAATGCATAGAAAGTTCAGTTTTCAGATTGGAATGTCCCACATTTTTGGATTGTATTTCGCGCTCGCACGTAAGGTACTTATTCTGTTCTTGGTTGAAAAACAGAAGATTAGAATGTCCAGTTTTCAGGTGAGCAAATCACAATTTTCTGGCTCGCGCTAGCATCCAACATTGTTTAGTAAGATACTCACCCTGTTCATGTAAAAATGCTTAGAATGTCCAATTTTCACGTTGGAATATCACACATTTTTGCTCGTGTTTTGCGCTCATAGTCATACCAATTATTGTTTATTTAGATAGTCATTCTGTTCCCTGGTTAAATTGAAATGCCTAGAATGTCCAGTTTTCTGGTTAGAATATCAAAAATTTTCAGCTCGCGCTTCGCGCTCGCATCATCGATTGGTGAGATATGCAGCACGTATATCCTATTCATCAGCAATTAAATGAAGTTTTTTAAATGTTCCTTTTCAAGTCAGCATATCAAAATTTTCAGCTCGTGCTTCGCGCTCGCGTTAATTCTTGAGTTAGATTCACATCCTTTCTTCATGATTACAGGGTAAAGAATTACGATGGTTTACAAACTATTGATCCAACAGGAAAATTAGAACTTGTATCAATAATGGAATAATGTATACTCTCTGAAGAAAAAGTGATTACGAAAAGTGTACCACAAGGTTCTTTACTGGGACCGCTGTTGTTCTTCATTCCATGGCATACATGTAAATTTTGCTTTAGATGAGTGCAAGATCATTATTCGCATAAAAATCCTGAAGTTTTGGAAAATGTCCTAAATGAAGAGTTTAAAGACCTGGTAACATGGATGAATAATAACAATTTAAAGATCAATTACGACAAAACTGTATGCATGTTACTTGGAACAGGCAATATGATTAAAAAGCATTCTCTTTTTAATACAAAATTTAAAGATCAGCAGCAGCAGTCTCAAGTAAATAACATACACACGAATACTCATTCTTTTAAGAATGTTTAGTTTTATAAAATGCAGTATCGTATTTTGTTCGTATAATTTACATTACCCAATTTTTGCAAATGTAAGGTCATTACTTTTGTTCATTTTTGCTTGTAATTGTATTTATGTATTTTTTATTTTTATGTGAATAATGGAAAGAAAATGAAATAAATCAATAAATCTATAAGAAAATAGTCTCTAAACGATATCTTGGTATTCATGTAAATGATAAATGATAAATTACGATGGGATGTTCACATCGAAAAGATTTGAAGCAAGATTAGTAAAACGGTAAGTAGATTAAGAATTAGTATGTGAACATGTCTGAACTAAAAATTAATGTATAGATCTAACTTATTACCCCATTTGATTATAGAGATGTAATTTGGCAGTCTACAGCAAAAATATGTTTATCAAAACTGCAGAAAATCCGAAATGGGGCTAGACGGATAATAACCAATGTTAACTCATACTCTCATACTTCTAAGAACCAAATTCACAGTCGCCTCTATTTGACAGGCAAAAAATACATCTCCTGTTCTTCACTTATAAATTATTACATAACTTAACCCCAGAAATGCCAGAATATTTATTTTCTTTTCATATATGTTTTACTTTGTTTTCTTTTAGTTTTGTTCTGTAATTCGTTATATCATTATCAGTGGATTTTATTTTATGATTTGTCAGATTGTCTTACATTGCACTGGCTCCATGGAAGACCAGCAGCAACAATTAAAGTTGCAGCTGAATATGCGCTACCAGTCGTAATTTTGTCTTGCTTGTATATACTGTACATTTTATATTTACAGAAGTTATAGAATTATATATTTTTAAGCTTACGGAAATAAAACAACAACAACTAAAAAACTGCTAGGAATGTTTACTTTTTAGTTCTCACGTCTTATTACATAAAATTTCCAAAAGTTTGAGCTCGTGATTCGCGCTCGCAACATCTCGCATGATTATAAGGATGCCCTTTTAATAGTAATTAGTCCATAATGACCAAAAGGCGAGTTTTACAACATCAGATTTGATTTTTTTTTCCGAACCGCTCGCTCGCTACCCTCCCTTGCAAATGAAATAATACCTAAATATAAATATCTTATTAATCTTAAATCACTTTTTTAAAAAACTTTTCTGAACTTAATTACTACAAACCTGACAACTTTTTCACACAGGTGATAATCTCATGGTGAAAATATCCATATGCACCAACATGCCCTTTTTGGCATAAAGTGTCTTTTGGGGGGCTTTGCCCCCCCCCCCGAAAAAAAAATACCTTACATCACCCCTGACGCCACATTTTCGGACCTATAAACGAATTTTATGTTGATAAAAACATCTGTATCTTGGGAAATGTATTAATAAAGAGGAGCGTGAGAATAAATTTTGATTTGTATCAAACCGAGAAAATGAACAATAATAACGCCGATACACTGATAAATAATTAAAAAATACATTGATGGTATGTTATGATAACTTTTAAATAGGCTTCTTCTCCCCCTCCTCCTTCTTCTTTTTCTTCTTCCTAATCCTCTTCCTCTACTTCTACTTCCAGTGGCGTAGCTGGGATTTTTTCCTGGGGGTCCTTGCTTTTTAATGGGGGGGGGGGGCAATTTTCCTGTATGTGTATGTGTCACAGGGACAGATCCAATTTCGCCAATAGTAGGTGGAGCCGATCGGCCGCTCATAATGTTGATTTTTTTTCATTGTTTGAAGGGATAGTCCTACATTCACTTTTTAGCTTTATTTTTTTTCATAGAACGACAAAAATATGAAATAATTTCATATAAGCCCTTTTAAAAAAGTTCGAAGCGTGAGGTAACTTTTGTTTAACTTACATGCATTTTGTCCTGAAAAATAGCATTCTGGGCACCGTTTGTGATCCTGAACAAGATCCGTATACTTAGTACTTAGTATGTAGCAAGATAATTACTGCGAATGCCAAGCGCGAGTAAAAATTTTTATAAAACGTTTTGCCCTGATCGAAGAGGGACCAGTTGAGGACAGTTTGCAGTTACCCATGAAAAATATGATACATGTTTTAACAATTAAATTATGTGAGCGCGAAGCGCGAGCTGAACCTTTTTGACATTTCGACCTAAAAAATCGTAATTCAAAGCACTTTTCGTAATCATGAAAGGGATAGGTATGTAACAATTAATGCGAGCGCGAAGCGCGATCGGAAGAAAATTTAGATTTTATACCTAAAACGGGACACTCTATTCTGTTTTGTAAAAGGATGGGTAATTGGATGTCTTCCTACATTAATAATGCAAACGTGAAGCGCAAGCAGAAAATTTTTAGATTAAGAACAAGCTGCCTAGATCAATAAACATGCGTGCGCCTGTTTTAGATTTAGACTTAGAATCTGAACATTCTTCATTTTTTTTATTTTTTACTCATGCACGAGCTGAAAAACAATTTTATTCCGATCTGAAAAAGGGTAAATAATTATTTAAGGACTATTTCAAGCACTGTTTAGGAAAACTGTAAAGTGGATGTGGATCACACTTACTATAAGGATGCGAGAGCGAAGCGCTAGCTGATATTTTTTTTAATATCACTTTGACCTAGTACCGGGACAAGGACGCTTTGTCATCATGAAAATATATAAAAATGATGACTGTCGTCCTATTTATTAGTCCTAAGCGCAAGATGAAACTTGTCAATACTCCATTCTAAACAAGGGTCGATTTATTTATTAGGACTATTCATGAAAATGTAATTTTCTTTTTTTTTAATCTAATATGCTCAGTATGATGAGAGCGTGAAATTTGTTGATTATTAAGGCTTGAAAACTAGATATTCTAAGCATTTTGTAGTTATAAATAGGACGCATGAGTTAATCCATTTTAACATTAATGCAAGCGCAAATCGCGAGCTGATTTTTCCTATAAACTGTAATGAAAATGGGATTTTAGGGAGCTTGTTATTGAACTCACCAATCAAATTCGAGCGCGCAGCACGAGCTGATAGGCGTTGGTTTTGACAATCACATCTGAAATGGACTCATATTTTGAGAACTTTATGGAATACAAGAAGAAACTTGGTAAATCAAATAATGCCGACCCGGCGTGCAGCGTGAGCTGAAAATGTTGATATTTAGACTATAAAACTAACATTTTACAGAGCACTTGAAAAAAAATCAATTTGTTAATTGTATATAGTGCCATGGAAGATCTTGTTTGAAAGCTCTTCCCCTCACCTTATTTTATTCACTCGTCTTCCTCTTCTTATTTTCTTCTCCTTTTTTTCTTCTATCTTTCCTTTTTTTCTTTCTTTCTCTCCCCCTTTTTTTTGGGGGGCACACCAAACTCAGGGGGCCACCCCCCCCCCCTGTAGCTACGCGACAGATTACTTCTCCTTTTCTACTTTCTTCTCAGATTCTCTTTTAATTCCTCGATCCTGACTAAACCCTCGAAAAATACGGCACGGGTTTTCGGCTCCTTTCTTATTTTCCTTCGTAGATGGCGTTATCAATTTAGAGAAGATCAAGATGGCCAAGTTTGAGTACGACGAGTCGGGAGGAACTTCCCTTTATTTTCTGGTTTCTTTCTATGCACTGGTCCTTTTTCCATTGACGTATTACTTATGGCCTTCTAAGCACAAAAAGGGTGAGTATGTAATCTGTTAATTTGAATTCTGCCTTGCACATATAACTTTGTTATAGAGAATGCGACTGTGAGTGTGATGAATCTACCGATTGCCGTATGGCGGTGGCCTTTCATTCCCACGTCAAAAGACACGTTATCATAATCGTGAATCTGAGCGCTAGCATAACGCAGGGTCATCATCCCCGGACCCCGGGCCGATCTCCGAACATCGGAGGAACTAAACGAGAGAGTGGCTGTGGCAGCCGGCTGAGTGAGCTGTGTTGTGATGATGACTGTCTGCACTGCAGTTGTGATGTGATGTGCCGTGCTCATCGAGTCTTTAGAAAGTCAAAGGAGTCAATACATTCGCTGCACACGGGAAAAGTGTTTTGCAAAAATTCGGACGCAGGGGCAAAATAAAGGAAGTTGTGCACCACGACACGTCCACAATCAATTTTGGATGATTTAATTTTAAATCGCATCCTAACGTTAAATCGGCAATCCTGTATTTTAGGGGTCTAAATTATTTTAGGTTGCTAACTTCAGGCTATTCGCAACAGCTCCAAGACCGTTGTTAACGGTAGTTCAGTAGTGCGTACGTACGGGTGTGGCGGGCCGTTAATGCCATTATTATACTATAGTATAGGACTATACAGCTACACGCCTAGATGTAAAGTTGTATTTACTAGGCACTTCAGTCGGGCGCGCGATCGCACGGACAAAGCGCTAGATGTCGATTTTTGCATTGCAGTGAATGGCAGGCGTATGTCTAACACACACAGTTCGCTCCGCTCGGCACTTCGGCCGAGTGCTGGAGTTGCATTCGGATTTTGGCCGAAAAGACAGAGTCATTTTCTTCCTTTATTTCCATGATTTTGATTGGTCAAAAGTTCTTGCAGTTGCTTCGAACATCTTCGGTAAACGTCGGAAATACTATAACACAGAGTTACACTTACCTTCTTGCGAGGGAAGGACCTAATATCGAGGTATTTATTTTTCTTTGCTTGAAATTTCCTTCTTATAATCATCAGATCTCTTGATAACTTTGGTCATTAATAAATTTATATATTTAAGAACATTTTGTGAAATTTTAATCGAATTTGGTCTATAGAGAGACTCCGAATATGAGCTTCAAATTTGAGTGTCGTGAGGCTTTTGCGAATCTGACTTGACGATCGGGCAGGGTAATTTTCATAATTATAATTAAAGGCTTTATAATTTTTGAGACAATAATAATTATCATTTCAATAATAATTATGAAATAATTATAACAATTATTACTATAATGATAGTAATTGTTATTGTAATAATTATTTAGAAAATAATATTAATGAAGCAAAAATAATTATTATTATGATAATAATAATAATCATAATAAAAATTTGGACAATAATGAAACGATGATGAGACAATAATAATATCAACAATTTTATTGAGACCACAATAACAATAATCAGATAAAAGACAATTGAAATCAATCTGTTTTTATTTTTTTCAAGAAATCCTAAGATTATTATTTTAATTCTCTGATTACAAATTATATTAATTGAAAACTTAATTTCTAATGTTCAAGCAAAGAAAATCAATATCAAGTCATGTTTACCCTGTGCACAAACCTACCACAGGGCAATTACCCCCGAAATAGGCATAGGTTTACAGTATAGTTGTCCGGCCGGGGGGGGGGGGGTAATTGTCCAGGGGTAGTTGCCCTTGAACCAAAGACATATGCCAATATGTCAAATCAATCTGAGTACTTTAAGATATATTAAAAGATTGTACAATTCCCCATAAGCTATGTGTTATAAATGTGCCATGCCAAAACAAAGAAAATAATAAGATTTTGCAATCTTCTTTTGTCCACAAAAAGCCCTGTTTTTTCATCACAAAGATGACAATAACTCGACTTCTAGATATCGGAATTTGAAAATTCAAACAGTTTTGTGAATCGTAGATATTGGGCCTCATTGTGAGTCTATCAAAGATGCTGGAACAGTCTTTCCTAATTTTCATCTCAAGTGCCTATATTTACCAATGGGGTAACTATCATGCGATATACAGGGGCCAGGGGGGTGGTATAGAATAACGGTATACCTAAAGCCGTCGGGGTGTCACGTGACCCGGGACTAGTCATGGCCGGGCCGGGGGGTTGGGGGTATGCAATAATGCCATGCAGCACGCCTTGGTTCTAGGGGGTTTTATTATTTGGAGCATAATAGGGGGTATATCTGAGCACTTATGGGTGAAGAATGAAGAGTATAATGGTATATCAAACCAACGGTAATCAGCGTTACTTGTCATGGCGCGGGGGGGTTATAGAATGAAGAAATAATAATGCCTAAATAAAGTCCTATAATAATGGCATTAACGGCCTGCCATACTGGCACGTACGTACGCATTACTGAACTACCGTGGCGTTAACAGCGGTCGTGAAGCTGTTGCCTGAACTGAAGTTAGCAACCTGAAATAATTTAGACCCCTAAAATACAGGATTGCTGTTAAATCTCAGGATAATTGCTTGATTGTTGAGAAAACAACTTATTTCTGCTGTGCAAATGCTGATTTTGATTATTATATTACTATCATTAATTTTGATATAGAAATCATTCACTTACAAAACAGACCTCTTTTGGCTCTTAACATCAGACATCTTCGCTCAGCTGTGCGCGACTTTGTTCTGAAAAAATATTATTTAACAGATAATAATTTGAAGGTTGATTATAGAGTTAAGTGCCAAAATATCAGACACTTGAGCATCATTGGACCAAAACAAAATACAATCATTGAATCAAATAAAAATCATGTTTATTTTCGTAGTACAAATGTTGAATATTAATGTCATGAAAAAATAGAATAAAAAAAAATTATTATAAATGGAAATTATTTACTTATTACCAGACCTCTTTCAGCTCCGATCATCGGAAGTACTATTCTCACCTACATTTTAAACTTATTGAAATCTGGAGTTCTTCCGAAGGACTGAGTGCATATACATGTCCACTGCTTTTTAATTCTGCAAGAGTGGGAAATATCTTGGAATTACTCTATCCAACGACTTCAAATGGTCAACACATACCTCACTGATCTGCAAGAAAGTAACCCAACAGATAGGTTTGTCAGGCGTAACACGAGAAGAAGAAGTCTTAATACGCCCTCACTTAGAGTACCACTGCAGTGTTTGGTATCCTCACTCTGCTAATCATGGATACACAGAATTTGGAAAGAATCCAAAGGCAAGTGGCTCGCTAAGTTCTAGCTGATAACCGAAGAACTAGCAGCGTAACCAGCGTTCTCAACCAAGCTGAAGTGGTCTATTGTGTATTCATGACGCACTGTAAGCAGACTCGGCATGGTGTACCGGATAGTGAATAACCTTGCTGCAATACCCCAAGACAAATTGTTTTCTTTAAGCACCACTGTCACCAGGAGAAATCACAACAAGTGCTTTCAGACATATCGTCCAAGAGGCAATATTATACAGATATTGACTGATGCGGTGTGTAATATAAACATTCTTTGGACCGCCGGATTTGTATTTTCCCGAAGCGCACAGCGCTGAGGGAAAATATGATCACGAGGGAAAATATTAATCCTTTAGGCGGTCCAAAGAATTTTTGTTTACTCATCCCATCAGTCAATATCTGTTATATTAGATAGCCTCTAATAATGAAGATAAAGTTAGGCCTAACGATATATATGTGCAGTCTGTTGTTTATTCACAGTGATTGATTGAACTGGTATAGATCTAATGTTAGATCTTGATCTAGTAACTTTAATCTAACGCAGTGACCCTTTTATAATCAAATCAACTTTGTTTAGGCCTAGCCCTAGATCTAACTCTAAGTTCGAGTCCAGTCCAGGTCCAGGACCCAAGGCAGGCCGATAATGCATGGTAACATCTAATCCACAAGAGGGCGCCATACACGTAGAAAAATATATTCATGGACCGGTTGGTCAATATATTCATCGAAGGTGGACCGGCTGGGAAAATACATTGATTTCGATCATATCACGTGACGCGCTATGGACCAATCGCGCTTGGCTATCTGTCTTGGCTATCTAATATTGACAAATATGCCTTAGCCCAACGATCTGTCCCTGAATGGAATGAACTCCCTCTTCAAATAGTAAATGCATTTGCACTTGACAGCTTCCAAAAGCTCCTGCAAAATCACCTTGAAAATATACATGTACCTCACTCCTCCTCATAACATGCATCCAAGTCTAATTTCATCTTCGAGATAGGCTACAGAGCCCTTCGAAGATTATAGTAGATGATGATGATGAGATGAAGTAGTGCTATCATCGGCAGTGCTAATCTACAAGTATGATTTTGAAGGTATTGCATTTATTGGTGCCCATATTTTATTGAATAGTAAAAATAATTCTGCATAAAATGAATTTATACAAACTTATAAAACTACCGACCGACAAGCTGAATTGAGATTGTGAACTTTATTAGCGCTACCATCAGAGGCTCTGGAAGCTCCTCTGACAAGACCGTGGTATTCAATTCTCTATTTTTCTGATTTTCATAGTTAAATTATTATTTGTTATTTTAAAATTTTTGTTTTTATACTAAATATAGCTACTTGTCTGGAAGGTTCTTGGTGAGTAGATCCTACTGAGTTTTGGCTAACATTACTTCTGTTATGAAGCGATGTGTACCGAGTTCTCAAAATCCATTGTGTAATCATGTTCATAGTGCGAGGTTAGTATAGCTAACTTCGCACTAGTGTGAGTGTGAGAAACTGAAAATCATCTTCTAATCAAAGATGAATTGTGGACCCGAGTTGACTTTGCTAGTCATGACACGGCTGGGCATCCAAAATACATGAAATAAGCGCTTCTTACACAGTCACATTAATTTACTTTTTTCAGATCTGCCTAACTTATTTTTAGATTCTAAAAATCGTAATGACCAAAGAAAAAGTCAAAGAAGCAGCAAGATTCGGAACTTGACCCATATTGCTCAACACGAAAACTAAGATTGTGATCGAGGTGAGAGGGTTTGGTAGGTATCACGATCTTACAATTCCACAAGTGTGCGCTGTGCTTAAACTTATACATGGACCTCGTCGTAATAGGTTGACCTTGTTTTGTGGACAAAATTTTGTCAAAGTTCTAGAGGAGAGAAATAGTCGAGCAGATGAAATTGAGATATTTGTATGAAATGAAAGTTTAAAAAAAAACTACAAAAATGAAATATTTTCATTTATTGTGTTTTTCTTCTTACTCACCATAGATGACCCAGAGAAAGTCCGGAAAGCGTGTCACTGTGACCCGTGTGAATCTAAAAGGGCCCAGATCAAGGCCCCTACCACGTCAAGCACTGTCAAAAACTTTGTCAGGTATTAATCACTCACCTTCCATTCATGCTGTTTGTGAATACTCTTAAAGGAAAAGTCCACCCCAACAAAAAGTTGATTTGAATAAAAGGTGAACAATCCAAGAAGCATAACACTGAAAATTTCATCAAAATCGGTTGTAAAACAAGAAAGTTATGACATTTTAAAGTTTCGCTTACCTGTAATATCACAAAACAGTTATATGCACATACTGGTTGGTATGCAAATGAGCGGACTGATGACGTTACCTGCTCACTTACTTTGTATTTTATTATGTGAAATATGAGAAATTCTCATTTTCTCATTGTCAATGAAATAAACATTTATTCCTCCCAGAACATGTGGAATTACCATTATTTTAACAGTTTATGGGTATGTCAAGTTGGTCACCTTTGTCAAATCTGTAAATATTGAAAGATTGTATAATTTAAACAATAAAAAAAAGAGACAGTGAGGGACATAATCTACCATTTGCTTGTCACTGAATTGTGCATATATATTGTTAAAAATAAGTGAAAATTAAAAATATAACTTTTTTATTCCACATCTGATTTTGATGATATTTCTGGTGTTATGCTTGATTGATTTTCCTCTATTCAAATTAACAATTTCCAGGGGTGGACTTCACCTTTAACAATAATGGCTGCAGATTTTTTTTTTTATTAGAGTCCATGTATCTTACAAATGTATTTATCCTCTGATCAGATTGAATTTTCATCTCTTTCAAATGTGAACATATTTACTTGCTGGTATTTTTATCTTCCACAATTACAGAACTTTCTGTATCTGAATTTTCATGTTCAATCCTATGTTTATCTTTTCCAATCATTTGCTTATGAAAGACAGTGTTTTATACTGATTTTTTATACTTTAGTTTTGATTATGAATGAATTATGAAGCTCTATGTAAATATGTTAGGCTCCCTCAAAAGAAACTGGCACATCAAAGTTGGAAGAGAAAGTGAATTAATATACATGTAATGGAACAATAATATCTTAGCTTGTCTTTATTATGATACATGTTCCATACATGTGTATGTTCATAAAATGTTCTTTGTGCTTATTGAATCTAGAAAGAAAAGGAAATAAGAGTAAACTATAGGAGGCGCGATAGCTCAGTCGGTAGAGCGGGGGATTCGTATTCTGGTGACCCAGGTTCGATTCCCACTAGGTGCGCTAGTGCCCTTTGGTAAGGCATTAATCCTCAGTACCAGGTCCTTCGGAAGGGACTTTAAGCCATTGGTCCTCTGGTTGCTTGCTTACAAGCATTCATGCTTTCTTAGCAATCAGGTAAAAAAATCACCACATCCATCCATCCATACATCCAACTATCGCTGTTTTCGTTCCAATAGCTTTACAATATTGCACTGTTTGTCTGATTTTCCTTCCCCTTTCCTTTTGAGACCTTCATCAATTTCAAGCTCCCAGTTTAAGATGAAGGTCTCCCACATTTCAAAATGTACTATGTTGATATATGTATATATGTATGATTTTTTTCTGCTATTTTTTGTAACAATTAAAAAAAAGAAATTAATTAGGTATAACTATATTTTGATTAGATTGTATTTTATATATGTATATGTTATTAATTATATCATTAACTTATGTTATCCTAAGAAAAAAATGATTTCTCTTGTATATGATTTTATTGGAATGTGGAAATAAATGTACATGTAAATCAAATCAAATATGTTTTTAATAAGTATACTTACAGACATTGCACTCAAGATTGTCTTTTTCCTCTCTCTTTTTATCAGGTGGCTATTTTTGTTTGTGGCATGGGTCATCTTTATTCTATTAGCATTGAAAGCCTCCCAGGTTGAAAGGGACCATATTGAATATGATCCATTTGAAATTTTACAAGTAGACAGGGTGAGTTGATGTGGATGAATTCCAATGCAATTATTTTTATGCAATCGTACAGTGTATACATGTATAGGAATGACAATTATGAAAATCAAACTTTTGTTTTGTTTTTATTTTTTTTCTAATTTATCAAGGAAAAGTTAAGAATAAAAAATGATTCTCCAGTTTGATTTACAAGTAAATGAAAAATCACTGTCCCTATTATTAAGAAATGAAATGTTTAACTGACCTTAATCACATGCTGGTGTGACATCACCAGATTATTAGCTCTTTTTTATTTTAATTATTTTTCTCTAGTTTTAGTTAGAAATTAGTTAGTTAGAGGTTAGAAATGAATAAAAATTCAGTTAAGATCAGCCCTAGTAAGATACTTAGGTTAGTTTGGAACATTTTCAACAATATAATGAATGATGGATTATTTTGAATATTTTTTGTATTCAAAACTTAATACTTGCAAAATGGTATCTTACTAATTTGCTTTGTCTTAGTTACTAGAAATCTAATCAGTGGCCTTTTAAAAAGGACATAGATTAAAAACACACATTTCTCCCTCTTGTTTCAATTGATTTAGGGAGCATCAGAGGCGGAGATCAAGCGTCAGTACCGTAAACTCAGCAAGTTACACCATCCTGACAAAGAGGGCGGTGATGCTTCCATGTTCATGAAGATTGCTAAAGCTCATGCTGCGTAAGTCGATTGGACTTTACCCACGTCTGGGTCCTGGTTCATTAAACCTTACTATCAATATCGAGTGCAAAAGTTCATCGCAAATTTGCAAGCAGTCAATCTAATGCCCCAATTTCAGTATCTTTGGTAGCTACATGTAATACCCCTTTCAGAAACCCATCCTCCAATTATCCACCTAAGAGTAATGCGGATAATTCAATAAAAATTGCATTCACAAACTCCGAAAATAATCCACACTTTTTTTATGAGCGCCCGACCTGAAAAAGGTGGATAACTGTCATGGTAACTGCACACGCCCCCTCCGTTGGGGTTGCGTTGGAAAAGGATGACCTTGTGACCGCACCATGACAATTATCCACATTACTTTGGAGATGCCTTCATAAAGTCAAAATCTGGTCCCGATGCTGCTATTATGTGGATGATTGCAGCATCAAAATAATGCGGATAAATCTTGTCCTGCTCCGATTTTACGACCAAATTATGCAGATAATATCCGCATAATTGGGTTTATGAAAGGGGTATTAGTTGGCGTACCTTTTGAGTTTTGCCCTTTGAGAATTATAGCCATTATCACCCTTTCAAACACGTATTTAGACAAACTTTTATTTGATGGCTGGTGGTGGTTATGGTGATAGTAAGGAGAATGATGATGATGATTATGATGATGTGACGGTGACGATGATGATGATGTGAGATGATGTGAGATCATGATTATGATGATGATGACGGTGTCAATAAGAATGTCATATGATGGTGATGATGATTATGATGATGATAATGATGATGGTGATGATGATGATGATGATGATGATGATGATGACAATGATGATTATATACATGTAATGTAGGCACACATCAATTAAACATCTTGTATCTACATGTAGGTAATCTTCATATTAAATATCAATATTCAATAGAGTACCGTAGTGTGATGTCATCAATTTTCACTGTTTGCATTTCTCTCTTTTTTCAGCTTTTTTTATACCATATTTTGGTAGAGCATGATGAAAAACCCCACATTCCAAATTTGGTGAAAATCGGCCAATGGGGGCCTGACATGTGACTTCATGAATTCATAATAATCAGTCCCATTGAAGTCAATGTATTATTGGCCTGGTTCCTGGTACTTTTCAAAAAAAATTACATACAAATCTGATTTGTGATTTATGTAGGTTAACAGACTTTTTTTTAATTTTGCTGTAAATGTGATTGTGTTTTATGCAGGTTAACGGATGAAGAATCAAGAAGAAACTGGGAAGAGTATGGCAGCCCAGATGGTAGACAAGGTACATGTAATTCAGAAGACATCGGGGGAGCATTTCATGAAGAATTTTGCTCTCAGCATGCAAGGATTCCCAGTAGTTAGAAACATTGACCTAACCATGAAAAATGCTGTCCAGAAAGAACTTTTGAAAAATTGGTGTATCCAAATAGCTAGAACAAACATGCACAATATATTATGAGCACTGGTAATAGACAAAGTGATACACAGAAGTTAAAACGATGAAATTATACATGAATGTGAAATAGAGATGATATGTTATGATGTATCATGGATGTGGGGATATCATTACAGATAATATAGAAATTACACTATTGCATGAATAAGCATATTAAATCAAATAAAATAAAATCTAATTTCAGAAATATCGTCCATACAGCCTTGTATAAAAGTTGCATTGCATACTAATATCATGCCAATTTTCGTGGTGCTGGCACAATCAGCTGCCGATATTTCAAGGGGGATTGATTCAACCCCCACCCCCCTGGCCTGCTAACACCCCCAAAAAAGCTCTTGTGTGGTTAGGGTGATCATGGGTTTGATTGTACCTATTTAATTAGTCTATTTTAATCTTTTATTCAGCCACAACGTTTGGTATTGCATTGCCAGCATGGATTGTGGATCAGAATAACTCAGTATGGGTAAGTCGAGACGTACAGATATTGAATGCATAACAATTTGTAAATATTAGGATAACTGTTAGGCAAGGAGAAGCAGAAATGGTGGATAATCATGGTATGAAATATTTTCCTTTATTGATTCTAGATATATCATTTGTCCTTCAATTTCAGATATTTTTTTAATAAAATCCATATCAAAATTATTGAGTCGTATTAAGGACAAGCAATTTCGATAAGGTATCATAAGGTAATCCAGTGACATCAGAAATGAATTGCAGTTTGAACTTTTTAAACTGATTGTTTCCTTCTTTAATTCCAACATAGAGTCATCACAACATGTAGTATCAAGACATATTCCATGTGCATTGTTGCGAAAATTAGATTCAGAGGTAATGTTCATATGCTCTTTTTACACTTCTATTGTATGAAATTGTGGGTAGGAAGTTGGGTTTTTCAGCCTTTAGAATAATTATCTTTACATTTTTGCCTTTGATCTCTAGGTATTAGCTGCATATGGGTTAGCATTCATGGTCTTCTTGCCTATTGCTGTGGTGAGTATATAATAGGTATTTTTCTATAACAAGCCTTAAATTTGAATGTTTTAGGGCAAGATCTCCTTTAAAAAGGGTCCATTGTATATTTCAACATAAATAGATAAAAGAAGGCCTCGGCAATCCTCCAAGGCCAATCTAAAGCACATCCACTGCTATGGCCTTCGATGGCCTTGATTTGATTTAAGTCCTGATATAACTGATCAATAGCCTTAACCATTATTGATGGAAGAAGGTTTCATGTTGTGATACCACATTTGAAGAGCAATTTCAAGTAGATTTTTACCTCCCCCCCCCCCCCCCATTAAACATGAATGTTAATGGGCACAAATCATTTTTGGTATAATGTCTAAGAACTAGATATGACTTTGAATATCACCAATAAAGCAACAACATTGCTGGTTTTCCCTCAGGTGTACAAGGCCCAGCTCCCTTTATGTTGGTGATTATCTACACTAGCAACAACTTCGAATTTGCTTTTACCAGGCATTCTTCAGTACACTTTACACTCCATCTCTCTGAAATAAGGAAAAAACCTTTTTGGGCTGTACTGCAAAATGAAAAAGAAAACAATTGGATGTGGGGATATATTTTTCTCATAAGGTAGAGGAAATCAAATTCCAAGTTGGCCGAAAAGTGTCTAGGTTGATGGAATCAGTTATATGTAACCATCCTCCACAAAAAGAACTTTAATTCAGTAGGCCAGACATTCTGTCCTTAGCTAAAATAGTAATATGGATTCCAAAAATTGAAGAAAAGAAATGAAAATTTACTGTAAGAGTTATTTTGTCATAATTTGAATTTACAAAGTTAAACCAAACACCAGCTATGAACAGGGTTACTTTGACAGCACTTTATTTATTTTTTTTTTTACTCCTGGAAATATAACCCAATTTGCACAGTGCATGTTCCATGCTTAATTCAACCCAAAGTTCAAATCATATTTTCTCATTATTCTTTGAAGCTCTCACTGAAAAATTATTCTTCATTAAATCAAATACAATTTGTCGGTAATTGTAAATCAAATTTGACATGCTGTTCATGTATATCAAGTTATATATCATTTTGAGACTTTGGATATGCTTATTTAACTCCTTAAAAAAAAGGTCTGTTGGGGGCAATTTTTACGCATTTTGAGATGGATGGTTACATCTGTATTAATACAAATTAATGTACCAGTAAGAATTATAAGAATATTGGGGGTTACTTTATTATAAGATGATGATTGCTTGTTTTTCTTACCAGGGTACATGGTGGTACCGATCCATCCGATATACTGCAGTCGAGATCCTCATAGACACCACACAGCTGTTCATGCACTTTCTTTACAAGACCCCCTGTATGAACCTCAAACGTGAGTAGTAATAATACTAATAATCATTATATATAAATTTATAGGCCCATATTCTGAAGTCAGGTTTAACCTAGACCACGGTCTAACTCTGCTAACATTATGGGGAGCCAAAATTCAAACATTCTGTTTGTATTGTATATTTCTTTTGTTTACTATTTTAATTCCTTTTGCTTTCATAACGAAGAATAATACTTCAGTTATCATTCCCAGACAATTATGAACAATTTGGGTGTCATATGAGTTAACAAATGGAATGTTTACTGTTCAGGTTTTGTGCCCAATTGGCTATCCATAGTTAAAGCACAACTTTAAACCAGGATTTGATTTAAACCCGAGTTCAGAGTTGGAGTCATTGAGTGCAGAAACTATTTACTAAAGTATATATTCTACAATTTTTAGGACTCCTTAAATGCTCGTTATTAATTAAATAGATGTGTTTTTAATATTGATTTAAAGTTGTTTACGGATGGTGCTGTAACATGGTGCTTGGCCCTGTAACATAAAAATATATGATCAATTACACAAGAGGTGTTGCTGCTCAGTGGATAAGTCTCCAGACTCTGAATCACAAGGTCAGGTGTTCAAATCTCACCATACCGCTCACATACATTAGGAAGGCATTTATCTACACATGCCACTCTCCACTTTTGCAATATGTAGTTTTAAAATACTTACTAATTGTTTAGCTTTATCACTGATAACTTGAAGTGCAAGATATGGTTAGCCTTGCTGTTCTCAAACAATCCATACATTTCATAATTTCTTAGACATTGAAAATGCCACTTTCAGATGATAATACTCGGTGACTCTTTCCTATTGTATTTCATACATGCATGGAGAATGTCTTGAAAGGAATGCAATGCAAATTCAATTCATAATTTATTTCCAATTCACAAAATGTTGATAAACCTACATACAAAGTCATAATTAAATTGGAGTTGGCAAATAGTTATAACAATAATAGAGTTTTTGTCTCACCTGCGAAGCAAAGTGAGACTATAGGCGCCGCTTTTCCGACGGCGGCGGCGGCGTCAACATCAAATCTTAACCTGAGGTTAAGTTTTTGAAATGACATCATAACTTAGAAAGTATATGGACCTAGTTAATAAAACTTGGCCATAAGGTTAATCAAGTATTACTGAACATCCTATTAGAGTTTCATGTCACATGACCAAGGTCAAAGGTCATTTAGGGTCAATGAACTTAGACCATGTTGGAGGAATCAACATCGAAATCTTAACCTGAGGTTAAGTTTTTGAAATGTCATCATAACTTAGAAAATATATGGACCTAGTTCATGAAACTTGGACATAAGGTTAATCAAGTATCAATGAACATCCTGCATGAGTTTCACGTCACATGACCAAGGTCAAAGGTCATTTAGGGTCAATGAACTTTGGACGAATTGGGGATATCTGTTGAATTCCCATCATAACTTTGAAAGTTTATGGATCTGATTCATGAAACTTGGACATAATAGTAATCAAGCATCACTGAACATTTTGTGCAAGTTTCAGGTCACATGATCAAGGTCAAAGGTCATTTAGGGTCAATGAACTTTGGCCAAATTGGGGATATCTGTTGAATTCCCATCATAACTTTGAAAGTTTATGGATCTGATTCATGAAACTTGGACAAAATAGTAATCAAGCATCACTGAAAATTTTGTGCAAGTTTCAGGTCTCATGATTAAGGTCAAAGGTCATTTAGGGTCAATGAACTTTGGCCGAATCGGGGGTATCTGTTGAATTACCATCATAACTTTGAAAGTTTATTGGTCTAGTTCGTTAAACTTGGACATTAGAGTAATCAAGTATCACTGAACATCCTGTGCATGTTTCAGGTCACATGTCCAAGGTCAAAGGTCAATGAACTTTAGCCGAATTGGGTGTATCTGTTGAATTACCATCATAACTTTGAAAGTTTATGGATCTGATTCATGAAACTTGTACATAAGAGTAATCAAGTATCACTGAACATCCTGTTCCAGTTTCAGGTCACATGATCAAGGTCAAAGGTCATGTAAGGTCAATGAATTTTGGCCATGTTGGGGGTTTTTTGTTGAATAACCATCATATCTCTGTAAGTTTATTGGTCTAGTTCATAAAAAGAGGACATAAGAGTAACCATGTATCACTGAACATCTTGTGCGAGTTAGAGTAGTATGCAAAGTCAGCACTGCTGCTATATTGAACCGCGTGATGCAGGTGAGACGGCCAGAGGCATTCCACTTGTTCAAAATATGAATGGAAAAAGAGCATGCAATGATAAGGTAATGAGGTGGCTTGTTGAAGTGAATATACCCAAATGTATACATAATTGGTATTAAAGATAACAAGTGTTTTGGTGTTGACTTTCTTATTACAGGTGCCTTGATGATTCTTTCGGGATCATTTGAGTTTGAGAAGAGTCATAATAGTCAGGTCGTCAACAGACCAAGCGATAACGAAGAGCTCCCTCCGGTGAGTAATATGTGCCAATCTCACTTTCTCCAGCAGATTTTTTTTTTTTTTAGTTTGATTCACTTTGATGCTCCCTTATTGCTTTTATATATTTTGCTAAAATTGGAGAAAGGAACCTGTGTATCATTGGGGGACAATGAATTAATGCCCTTTTTGATCAGCTTATATTCCTCAAATTGGCAACATTGGTTATTTGAGGTTTCATCTGATACAGTATGTTCAAAATTGTAGTCCCACATGTAGACTATCATACAGGTAGATTGAATGTTAAACCGAATGTAATATGCCAGATTTAAGAAAGAAGGACAAATCATTAATTTTCTTGATAGTTTCCAACTAAATCAAAACAACTTTAAGGAAATATCGAATATTGATGGGCATTTCATGGATGTAAAGTTGTAAAATTTGAAATTCCAACAACTTTTGGGGACGGTTCCCCCCTATGGTCTAATGGATGGCAAAATAGGAAAACATTTATTCTTATAATGGTCATGATGATGTTCAGACGTTTTTTCTCTGCACGGATTAGATGTTTCCCAAAGTTTGATCACATGGAACAAAATTTATTTTCTATTCAGCTTGTGAGGGAGTTTTCCAACGATATCGGTCTGAAGAACAAGGAGCGTCCATTCTGTTTTCCTTACAGTGTCAAGGTCAGGACATTGATATACGCTCACCTTGCTAGATCGGATCTACCCCCTAAAACTCTGGATGTAGGTGAGTATCTTTGGCTGCATTCAGGCTTCTTTTGTGAAGGCAGAATGAGCAATATAAAACACTTATTGTAAATGTACCTTCTGTATTTCGCTGCTTTTATCGATCTGCCCCCTAACTCTGGATGTAGGTAAGTATCTTTGGGTTCATTCAGGCTTCCTTTGTAAAGGCAGAATGAGTATTTTTGAATGATCATGGAAAACAAATTTCCACAGTGAACTGTAATGGCAAATTCCTGCCAGCTGTACTTAAAGGACAAGTCCACCCCAATAAAAACTTGATTTGAATAAAAAGAGAAAAATTCAACAAGCATAACACTGAAAATTTCATCAAAATCGGATGTAAAATAAGAAAGTTATGACATTTCAAAGTTTCGCTTCATTTCACAAAAACAGTTATATGAACGAGCCAGCTACATCCAAATGAGAGAGTCGATGATGTAATTCACTCACTATTTCTTTTGTTTTTTATTGTTTGAAATATGAAATATTTTGATTTTCTCATCATTGTCATGTGAAATGAAGTTTCATTCCTCCCTGAACACATGGAATTCCATTATTTTAACATTTTGTGCTTCAGGCAAGGAGGTCCCAATCGTCAAATTCGTAAAAATTGAAACATTGTATAATTCAAACAATAAAAAACAAAAGAAATAGTGAGTGACATCATCAACTCTCTCATTTGGATGTAACTGGCTCTTTCATATAACTATTTTGTTAAAAATACAGAGATGCCAACCCTCCCGATTTCATCGGGAGGCTCCCGAAAATTCATCCCAACTCCCGCCCTTACGATTACCATCCTTATCCTCCCGAAATTACGATTTTTTGGCATTGATCAAATTGGATTGGAAGGACATGTATCGTCTGCTAACTTTAGCATGTAGTAACTCCATTACGTTCGCTGCTACTAAATTCTGTGTGACAGGTAGACAAATAAGGAGCAACGGAAATCCACTGTGCACCAGGCCGGTAGGCCCGGCTAGCTTCGCGAGGTGTGTGCGCTCGCGGCCTCTGGATTTGTCGAGTCGTGCGGTGGAATATCGGTGTGTGATTTCGGCGTATTGATGGGTTGATATTGACACAAAATGGCGGAAAATCAACAAAAGAAGACCAAGAAATGGTCTCAGAAGTATAAGACTGAATACAGTCTCCAGTACCTGTGTGTTCGGAAGTCGGAAAGAGGAATTTACCATGCATTTTGCGCAATTTGCAGCGTGGACATTTCAGTTTAGCACGGAGGTCGTGATGATAATTCGGAAGCACTTAACGTTCGGGAGCAAACGGCATAGGCCTACGGACATTGCGAAGACAAGATCTTCGAGCTCCACTAGTACCCTGTTCCTGTTGTCTTTATTTCACCAAGCAAGGGACCAGCGCTGAGCTTTTCTTTACTGGATTTATAGTGGAACATAACCTGCCTATAGCCGATAGTGATAATTCCTCCTTATTATTATTGTTGAACAGGTACATGTACTTCTTTGGTCCGGTGTCCCCTCATTTTTTTTACATGTAAAAATGCATATTTGATATTTTTTAATTTTATGTTAAAAAAGTGGGAACAATGTTTATTTGAAAACATGTGAAATGCCCCAAAAGAAGGGTCAGATTGCACCAGAGAGCATCTAGAAACCCAGAGCTTCCAGGGCCCTAAGGCGGACCCCGGCCGCAAGGGTCGAGCGCTCTGCGCTCGAGATGTGCGCTACGCGCACTTAATTTGGTGGCGGTTGCAAATCCTCCCTAATTCTGATTTCCAAAAGTTGGCATCTCTGTAAATAAGTGAAACTCTGAAATGTCATAACTTTCTTATTTTACATCCGATTTTGATGAAATCTTCAGCATTGTACTTGCCTGATTTTTCTCTATTGATTCAAATCAACATTTTTCTGAGGTGGACTTGACCTTTAACAATGCTACATTGGCTACGGAGGAGAGGTCTAGTTGAAGTGGACACTGTTTTGATAAGAGTAGTGGTGTTACATTGCGATCTCTATCAAATAAGAGAAACATTCTTATTTAATTACATACAGGTTGTGAGAGTTCAGAGTTTTAGCTGATTTCGGCTTTTTTTTCAGCTTATTTTTGGCTTTTTCTCTGTACAAAAACTATGGGAGCTCTTTCTATTTCAGGCTTTTTCAACACACTTCAGCTTTTTTCAGATCTTTTTTTTTTGTGACCACTCACCCTTGTATATTTTGTCTTTGGTTACCTGCTTGTAGATGTAGCATGGATTGATTTTAGCTAATTAGACATATAATAAGAAAGTATCCTTTTTTCTGTATGGAGAAATTGCTTACATTGGTTAACTATTATTGACCTCACAATACCTTTCTTGCTAAACCTCTTGTAGATTTTCCATTGAATGTTTGTTTTTAATCAAATGACCTTGAAATATTACCCTAGAAACCACAGGGAACTCTCCTTTCTTGTATTTTATTTTTTTACAATGAGTAACTAAATATATCAAGAGTAATGAAAGCCAATTCTTTTTTTCATCACTATTATACACAGTTTATCTCATACGATTGTTAATTTCTCCATTTGTGTTTAGATCGTCTTTTTGTCGTGAAGAAATGCCCTCAGCTTATCCAAGAGATGGTCAACACAGCAGCACAGCTTATTTTCTGGCACAAGATAAACAAAGGAAATCGTAAGTTCTAAATACTGTCGTTTGAGGTTGTTTTTCATGAAACTATCATTAAAGATAAATGCCAGTAGTTGCAGTAAACACTGATTTCATGAGAAAGTCTGCAAAACCAGGTTTAATTGTCAGTATATCGAGGATCTAGATCTGGTACAGTTGTGAACTTTGTGAAATCTTGAAATCTACGCTGAAAAATGTTCACACTGAAGATCACCAACACAGATAGGCGCACGTGGGACAGTGTATTATTGCTGGAATAAAGACCCGACGGAAGTGACCGAATCCGCGATTATTTTGCTTATTTCTCAGCAATTACACAATTTCTTCCCGAATCATTTGGCACATATTTTTTATTCATACAAACAGACACTTGGGTGGTCATTATATTAGATTCTGTAAAAAGTCATTTTGAGATCGTTACCAGAACTGGAATTTATCTTTAATGCAAGTTTCTTTGCTACCATTGTGCACTTATTCAGTGAGATCTGGAGGGTGTTTCACAAAGCTGATTTTAAGTTACGAGTGACTTTAGGAATTGCTGGTGGTTCTTTTTTTAGGAGCTACATGTATATCCACACCAATTTAGTGTGGATGGTTCACCTCAAGAAAGGATCACCAGTCGTTTGTAAAGTCACTTGTAACTTACAAACAGCTTTATGAAACACACACTAGGGGAGATCCGGGACCCATTGCAGAAAGAGTTGCAATTGATCACAACTCTAAAAATCATGCGTAATTTGATTTTCAACCAATCAACAGCGCGCATTTGGGACTTGCGATTGATTTTTTGGCATGCGTTTTATACACTCAGCCCTTTCTGCAACGGACCCCTGTATTGAGGTTATTTTCCCATACTTCTATCCATCCTAAATTAGCTTTCATATAGCATTCCATAGGAATGCATTTGGTGCTTATTTGAAATCAAGGTGTATTTTCACAAAGCCAAGGATCCTATCACACAAAACTTATCAAGTGATTATGCATCTGATATGATTGCACTTATTGATCAATTATTACCTGGGGGGTATCATCCCTACAATTAATTGCTACATTTTGTGTAAAGGGGCCCATGTGATCTAACCATGGAGAGCATGATTCATGTGCTTTGTGACATGAAGGTATGTAATCAATCACAAATAGCAAAGCCTAAACAGGATCATTGTCCACATACATTTCATTCAGAAGACAACTGTGTCTGTTGATTGTACAATCTACATGGGATGACATTGTAACAGACACACTTAATAAAAGCGTAGTGGCACTGGTTACACAAAATATGTTTTCATTCATTTAGTTTTTGTTTTTGTAGCTTTCAAAGAGCCTAGGCTTTGAAATGATAGAAGACCTAATGAAGCCGAGTCCAATGATTGTCCAGTCTACATGACATAACATTGTTACCGACAAATTTAATAAAAGAATACTGGCATTGGTTACAACAAGTAAATACTGTTTATTCTTTGGTATTGTTGTTTTAGCTTCTAAAGAGCCGAGGCTTTAACAATAAAGCATAATGAAGCTGAGTCCGATGATTGTTCAGTCTACATGGGATAACATTAAAACAGACCTAGTTGATACAAGAATAATCACGCTGGTTAAAACGAATATATTCTAATTCATTTATTTCTTACTTTTGTTTTAGCTTCGAAAGAGCCACGTCTTGAAACGATAGAACATATAATGAAACTGAGTCCAATGATTGTCCAGTCTACATGGGATAAGAGTCCACTCATGCAGCTTCCACACTTCACAGAAGAGACATTGAGACTGTGCCAGTCAAAAAGGGTAAGGTTTCACAAAAAGAAATATGGAGTGCCAAAATGTACATGTATTATGCTTTAAAAAAGTGGGCCTAGTTTTGTAATATTATTCAAATTATGGCCTAAAATATTTCTTTCTGGCACTAACAATACGTGTTTGTAGTATAAATGGTGAATTAAGTCGTATTTTCTGTATTTAACCTTTTAATAAGAAAAGTTATTTTGAAGTTGATTTGTCATATTCCATTGGTGTGTAAAATTACTCTTGATTATATGAAACAATTTCTGAATCGCATGCAGTTGAATAATAGACCCTCAGATATGGAATTTCTTGAGAGTTTGGGAGAGTCGGAAGAGGTTTTGATGTTTTATTTTTCGATTCAAAGAATGAAAGGTGCCAAAATTAAATGGTGTGAGAAGAATGAATGAATGGAATTATCATTTCATTCATTATATATTAAACTTGCTGAAATCATATTTTGTTTCAATTTCAGAGAAATGTTAAGAGTATATCACAGTTCATCAAGCTTAAAGACAGTGACAAAAGGTGAGTTTCCTTCAATCATCCCCACCCCCTCCTCAAAAATAGAGGAGGGGGAAAATCGATTAGATAAAAAAAAGAGAATAGGAAGAAATTGAATAAGTATTAACTAATTTCAATGCGTTACATTTGTAATTCATAAAGTAAATCCTTGCATTCCATAAGAATGTGCACTAAAACTTAACGTTTTCTGTACTCTGTCCTTGATTACATATGAGAATACCACCGCACAACCATGTTGTCTGCCAGATCTAGGCAGAAAAAGCTGCAAATGTTACTGCTATTTTGTGGATGTAATCTTCATTGGTATATATCAACAGAGGTCTGTAAAGTGTTTTGTTTCCTCCTTTTAATGCTTATTTTGCAATTTTTTCTGCAGCCACCTTTTAGATGAAAAATATCTACCACAATCATTTAATTGTTACATATCATTTCCTTTCTAAAGTACTAGTAGATTAATGAGGCTTTGCTTTCAGGGAAATTACAAGCATTTGCTATGTAGGTTACAACAATTTTACTCAACACTGCCCGTGTACCACTCAGTACAAATAATAATAATGTAGGGTATTTATATTGCGCACATGTCCACCTTGTTATGTGCTCAAGGCGCTCCTATAATACCCTTCTAGGCTAGGCGTTCATAGCGCACACAGCTTTTTAAGGAATTATTTCCTACCGGTACCCATTTGCCTCACCTGGGTTAAGTGCAGCACATTGTGGATCAGTTTCTTGCTGAAGGAAATTACGCCATGGCTGGGATTCGAACCCACGGCCCTGATTCAAATACCACAATAGTGCAGCACACTGAGGGGAACATGTGTATGAATTGGGGGGGAGGGGTGGAAAATTACCTACCAAAGTGCATCAGTAATATTCCCAAAATATTCCGGTATTGGTGATGTGAAAAGGCATTTATTATACAACAAAGATACAAAACGTTTGTAAGCTGCTTGCAGATTAGTAACTTTGAAAAGAGAGTCCATGATATATTACTCGATCTAAAAATCCAAGCTCGTCAAATTTATTAAAATTTTTACAAGTTTTATACCCCTGTACACTCGTAGATTCCGAAGGAGATCTAACAAACACACTTGTACGGTAGTGATCAGACATAGATAACTCAATAACATCACTTCTTAAACATTTTGGTTCATAGTTTGTTAAAATAAGATCTACATCGTTCACAGAAGAATAACAAACCCTCGTCAGTTTTGTAAGAAGTGTTTACAATTGAAAGATTCTATTATATTTACCAATTTCTCTTTGTCTGCCATGATTTACATCCCTTTAGTAAGCATATCCCAATTCCAATTCATGTCTGAGTACAATATAATTGGTTTTAAATTGTTGATATTGCTCATGACATTTTCAAATGCTGCAACCGATTTTGCATTAGAGTTAAGTGGGCGATACCAACACACTATCATTAAAGACTTCTCATTGGCTAATTGCAAATCTATTACAATAACCTCAAGGCAGGAGTTTTCCATCAGATCGTCTCTGTATGATTAAAGTAATTATATAATATTGACTGGCCTTGAGGGGAACATCAAATATATTGCCAGCAAATGAATCATATTGGCCCGAGTCTTTAGACGAGGGCATTATGGGTCATTTAAGGGCAATATATTTGATGTTCCCCGAAAGAAGAGCCAGTCAATATTTTTATTATCATCCAAATCAGATATCTAGAGCAAAAATCATGATAATGGGGATATTTCTTTTAAAAATAGAGTTCTATTGTGTCATGTTAATATCGGTCTAGACTCTGCACTTTACCATTATGACGTACTTGCAAGCGCTCGGATTCAGCGTTGTCTTTATTATGACGTATATTGTTGGTGGGCGGATCCTTATGAAGCGTATCTCTTTGTACGCATCCACAAATTCCCGGATGTGAGACCAGGGAAAATACAAAGGTATATTTTGCTTCGTCTCTGCATGCAAAGTAAATACGCGCACTGAGACCGAGTAAAATACAAACAATATACCTACCCTTCCCGATATTCAGAAAATGTAGGGCAATACGGTTTTGTAAATGACCAGCTCAGATGTCTGATACGGGTGATAATACCTAATATAAAAACGCCTCCCCCCCAAATCTTTTGCCATCTGATCTCAGAACATCATAGCCAGGGATTTGGACTTCAGTGTCATTTTTATCTGTATTAAGATGCCTTCACTTAAAAGTGGCAATATTGCGTCCCATGTTCAAGGTTGTAGATTTGACTTCATCAAAGTTTTTCAACATAGACAGGCAATTTAAATGAAATATTTTCAATCCCCTTGCAGACAGAAACTCATCTGGTGCTATTTGAACCATATCAGTTGGATTTAAAACATATCCTGATCATCATGGGGGCATATGAAAAAGCTGACATGAATGTAAACTATAGAATAATGGGAGAACTTAAGATTGGGAAAAATTACAACAACTATAGCTAACTACAAGCAAACAAAAGAATTAATAACTATAAGAGTATGTCTTAATTTTTGATATTCTTAAGACTTTTCTGTTAGATATCAGGAAATATATATGCAGAAGGGAAAGTCAGTTGGATGGGGCCACAACAAATTTGAGTTCACAAAAGGCAAGGCAATGTATCGTTTTGTTTATTGCTTTCTGTTGGTAGCTTTGATTTTTGCTATCACCCTGCCATGACGGGACCACGCTGCGTCCTGCTCCCTTTTTTTTCATTGCAGCGTTCGGAAGTTTTTTATTTGCCTTAGATAAGTCGTCCTGAATGACGAAATGAGCTCCTTTCAGGGCACGTCGTTTGGGTGATCACAGCATGTTCAATATGAGACGAGTTCAAACCCTTCGTCCCATTTCTGTTCCAATCTTATCATATTTCGCAGGTATATTCTTCGTCACCTAGATGAAAGGCAGTACCAAGATGTACTCAATGTCTGTGCTAGTCTACCACTCATAGAGGCAGACCTCAAATTAGAAGGTACAAAAGAGATTTCATTACCTCCATTTACAAATCTTGTCACTGTACTAAAGTCCATATACATTTAGTTATGAACACAAAAGGAAGATGGGATAAAAGTGATTGAAGTATATTCTCAAATTATGTAGCTCCCAATTTAAGATATGACAAATTTCATATCACTTATGAGTGATATTTCAGTAAATTTCCATAAAATTACAAGATGAGTGTTATGTCTAATTTGCTGTAGCCCCTATCTCAACAGATCCCAACATGTTGATCAATGTATTGCATTCTTAAGTGCTCCAAATGGAACTCCAGTTGGTTGTTCAGGTGAATATTTGTAGCCTGTGTAACCAGGTCTATGCCTTTTTGCCATGTGAAATGATGGACTTGCAAAATGTTATTTTGGTTTTAATTGTGGCGCAGAATGCAAGGAAGAAGGGATTGATCAGATAATTAGACAGGTAATTATCGGTGTATATAGTTTCTTTTTAAATTCATACAGACCTATTTCATTTTGAGGTCATCCATCTTTTGCCTTCACCATCATGTTTGAGTGTAATCATAGTTTTGTAGCATGATAACCTCTTTGTGAAATTTGACATTTTATGAAATATTCGACATATATTTGGTCATTCACAGTTGTTGATGATGATGACAAGGCAACAATAACAGCGGGAGCCTTTGTTACTGCTACAGTGACACTCAGAAGAGATACGTTTACAGTAAGTACCAATATTGTGATAATTAGAACAGTGATGGTCATATTAGTCATAATTTTCCATGTTTGAATATTGAAAACATTGTAAAGATTTACTTGATTACTTTATTCTCTTTGCCCTTTGAATTAATTACTTCGTACTCATGTTGTCAATTACTCGTCAGGTTCTTTAATTTATGATTGCATATGTATACCTCCTTTCCTCTCTTCCTTCTTTCGTTGTACTTCTGGCACTCTGCAGAGTGGATCTCTGGCACATTTTGGCCCAAATTCACAAAGGTGGTTTTGAAAACCCACGGTTGAGTCCATGGTTTATGCAGATTTCCTGTATAAATTACGCTTAATTTAGCGCGTATCTGGCGCGTGTATAAAAAATGTCAAATTCCGATGATCGCTTTTGTCACAGTGCGCCAAATTGATGCCTGTTACCATGGTTAGATACACTATTTTATTATTGAGTCCACTGTTTTATTCATGAGTCCACTCTTCAAACGGTGGACTCATGAATAAAATCGCATATCTAACCATGGTAACAGGCATCAATTTGGCGCATTGTGACAAAAGCGCGCATCGAAATTGGACATGTTTTCTACAAGCGCCCGATACACGGTAAATCAAGCGTAATTTATACAGGAAATCTGCATAAACCATGGACTCAACCGTGGGTTTTCAAAACCATCTTTGTGAATTCGGGCCTATACATCCCATCTATTACTATTACTCTTCATGACTCTGAAATAGATCACTTTCATTCTAACTTTAGACTTATATTCTGTATGAAGCATCCCTACCCCTGTAGATTTAGATACTGATCACCTGCACCCCATCCTTTATTTGAATATCATTTCAAGACGATATTTTCTATAATTTCTTCTACAGTTACAATCAGATGGTGATATAGGCAGTAGTAACCTCGCGTTAGAAGCAGGAGGTGACACGGAAGATTTAAAAACAGAGGAAAAGGTGAGTGGATTCTGAGAAAGAATCGCAGTTCTCCAGCGTCTCCATTTACTGTATGCAACTGTACATGTGGGCTGTAGAAATGCTTTCTTGTTTGATTGTTTGTTTTTTGCTTGTTTGTTTTTTCTGAGCAGATATGTGAGGGAGAATAATAATGTAATAATGTGTTATCGCTTGTTTTATTATGGTACTCATGCTAGTTATATGTACAAAAAATTTGTAAGACTATTGTGATGATTGGGATGGTGGTGGTGATGATGATGATGATGGTGATGATGATGATGATGATGATGGTGGTGGGGATGATGATTATGATGATGATGATTGTAATCATGATGTGCTGAGGAGGAGGAGGGTGATGAAAAGGCTGAAGGTGATTGTGATGGTGTTGTAATGTGTTGGTGGTGATGACAATGTTTATTATGATGATGATCGTGATGATGGTGGCGATCATGACGACGATGATGATGATGATAATGATCAAAAATGGCATTTCGGTAGTGTCATTTATCTGTAGAACATTCAATGCTGCCCTTTCTCAAAGTTCATCAAGATGTGTACCATCAACCTGTCAATTAATGTAGGGTGTATTCAATATATCCCTGTATTCAATATAAATTTAGCATCATCTGCCTTTTAGTAACCTGTTGATTTACACTGAACATTTGCTTCTATCTGTCATGTATGGTAATTATCGTTGATAATTAATCAATTGATTCTTTATGTAGGATTCTCCATCAGTTAACAAAAACAAGCCAAAGGTATGGGAGAAGCAGCAGAAAAAGAAGAAAGGGAAAGGGGGTGGAGGTGGTAACAAACCAAAACCCAAGAAGCAACAACCTCAACAACAAAAGAAACCTGCCACAAAGCCTGCCACTCTTACAGCTAACAGCACCCCATCTAAAACCAGCACTAATGATGATAATCTAGAAGTCATACCTGTGAGTATACTGGTTCCTTTATTATTGTTTTTTTTCATCTGGTTTGAGCTAATCATATATAATGTACACTGTTCATGGTTTGTTTAGAAGTTAATGGAAAAGAAATTTCCTCTGGCGACAGTTGCTCTGACGGATAATCACTTTTAGCTGAACTTAAAACCTACATGTAGCCTCCAAAGCTAAACAAACCCTAATCCATATCTTTACATTATTCTGAACCAAAAACTCTGTTACAATCTTAACTCTATGCCATACATGTATATGTATATGATATCGTGTCACATTAAAACTGCTGAGGATATTTCATATGGAGCACAGGCAAGCCAGTTTCAGTATGCCATACATGTATATGATATCGTGTCACATTAAAACTGCTGAGGATATTTCATATGCAGCACAGGCAAGCCAGTTTCACTATGATATATATGATATTGTGTCACATTAAAACTGATGAGGATATTTCATATGGAGCACAGGCAAGCCAGTTTCAGTATGCCATACATGTATATGATATCGTGTCACATTAAAACTGCTGAGGATATTTCATATGCAGCACAGGCAAGCCAGTTTCACTATGCCATATATGATATTGTGTCACATTAAAACTGCTTAGGATATTTCATATGCAACATAGGCAAGCCAGTTTCAGTATGTCATGTATGATATTGTGTCACATTAAAACTGCTGAGGATGTTTCATATGCAACATAGGAAAGCCAGTTTCAGTATGTCATGTATGATATCGTGTCACATTAAAACTGCTGAGGATATTTCATATGCAGCACAGGCAAGCCAGTTTCAGTATGTCATATACGATATTGTGTCACATTAAAACTGCTTAGGATATTTCATATGCAACACAGGCAAGCCATTATCAGTATGTCATACATGATTTTGTGTCACATTAAAACTGCTGAGGATATTTCATATGCAACACAGGCAGGCCAGTTTCAGTATGTCATATATGATATTGTGTCACATTAAAACTGCTGTGGATATTTCATATGCAACACAGGCAGGCCAGTTTCAGTATGTCATATATGATATTGTGTCACATTAAAACTGCTGTGGATATTTCATATGCAACACAGGCAGGCCAGTTTCAGTATTTCATATTGTCGTGTGGCATTGCATAAGGATGTTTTACATGCTTCTGTTTCTCATCTTACATTGTTGTTTAGGTTGACCAGGATGATGAGAATGGGAGTGGTGTTGATAGTGATGAGGAGATTAGCCAAAACTCTGCAAGGTAAGTGAAACAATGGGAAGCCCTCAATGTTGTCCATGATATCAGTCACAAATTTGCTCTCAGCCAATCAGGGATTTCGTTAGCTTTCAACATTTATAAGTGATGATTGCTGACATGACACTTTATGAAATGCATTTTGATATGCTTTTCTTTTTTCTTGACAAGATATAGGTTAATGTGCAATTCCACATTGGTATAGTGTAATTGGCTGTTTTATAGATTGCCATCCTTCTCAATAAAATCAAAAGTCAATAAATAAATAAATACACAAATTATATGCACCACAGGCCTAATTCATTTCCCATAGGCTCTTATGTTAAAGTGGCACTTAAAAAGAATTCATAAAAAATATGGAGGAAATTTGAGGGTTGAACGTTTTCTACCATTGGATAGGATAAATGTCTGGCATTCCATATATGACCAGAAAAGGGTACCTCGACTGGTTCATTTAAAAAATAAATCAGCATTTATGAAGACTACACCTGACGGGTCAAATTCATCACTTGAGAGAGTAAAATGGCCCTAATTCTTCCGCCAGTAAAAAATTGTTCCAAAGTAGTGATATATCTTTCCAATTTGGAAAAAGGAAGTTCAGTAGGTACCCTCCCTAGAATCAGTGTTAGATTATCAATCAAATTCATTCATTTTTGTCAATCAGCAATATCAAATTTAAAAATTGAGAAGGGGTTGGGTCGAATGAATATATTTTGCCTGCCAATTTTATTTCAATTTTGTGTTGGTTTCAGAGATTTTAAAGAGTAAAATTAAAGCTACCATATGTATGTTTTAACTTGACTTTGATGTTGTTTTTTTAAATCATGCTCAAAAAAATCATCCATATTATTCACATTGTGCTGCACTCAACCCAGGTGATGAAAAAGGGGGACCTGGCAAGATGTTATTGCAGAAGCCTATTACACATGAGTTTTTAAGCCAGGGTAATTTCTTTATTGTTGTAGAGCATAATAGAGACTTATGATAAAGTGGGTGGTAAGCCCTACATGTATATAAATATATACAAGTACGATTGTTGTTATATTTCTATTTTTATTTTTCATATTATTTTTGACTTTTTTCAGTGATGAAGATGGAATGGAGGATGCAGGGGAAGATGAGGAGGAGTGGGATGAACTCCAATCAACGTTGACGAGGAAAGAGAAGGTCTTAGAAGGCATCACTAAAGAATCTCATGAAGTTCATTCGCCTTATTTCCCAGAGGTGAAGCACGAGTGGTGGTGGGTGTATATAGCCGATAGGAAATCACACAAGCTCATTACGTCACCCGCAATGGTCTATGATCTCAAAGACAAGAAAGAGGTAAAGATATATCTCGTGTTCTGTGCATTTTTTTTTTTTTTTGCATTTTCCTGTCTCTTTTCTTCTCTTTGTCTTGCCTGAACAAAGTTCGGCAGAGAATTTATTGACCAGTTTTCCTATTGGTTTGTTAGTCTGTTGCATGTAGCATAAAATCGGTCAAGTATTAAATATTGAAAATTGTAAGCTTTTCTGTGTGAGTTGTCTAATCACTTACAACCCGCTTGATTTGCGTCTGTCTTGCATCGATAGGTTCAACTGCAATTCCGAGCCCCGTCCAAGGGTAACTACCAGTTCTCTCTGTGTGTTCGTTCTGACTCCTATTTGGACCTAGATTTCATCAAATCAATCAAGGTAGGCCAATTAACAGTGGATTAACCCTTTGATAATTGAATTTTGTAATTTATGTTAGCTAATTACCTGGATCACCAGTGTTAGAAGTTTTCAGCAACTATTAGCCATGGTCACTGCTACAGTGAAGGAATTTGAAGGAATTGCCTGCCTTTTGACAATACTTTGTTTATTTTTTGGCCTCTTTGTAAATTTGAATCCCAAGCAGATGTATTGGACAATATTTTTACGATAATTATTATCATTGGTGGTCATATATCATTGCTGTTAATAATGTAATTTACACAAACAAATATGTGGTAGTCATTTTCTTGGATTCTCTTAAAATCCCTACAACTAGAATTTTATATTTAAAGAAACCATTTTCTCTTACTATCTATTATTGGTCATTTTGTTTGATTCTGTAGAATTACCACTATTAGAATTTTATATTTAAAAAAAAAATTCCCTCTGCCTCTTTTTCCATCAGGTCGATGTGAAGGAAGCTAAGAAGATTGAAGAACACCATCCTCAATGGGATATCTCTGATGATGAGAAGGAGGACGAAGCGGAGGACAGTGCCGTCTCTGATTACACCACGGACGATGAAGAAAGCGATGACGAATAGATTCAAGGAACTCTCAATATGGTTTTTATGATCAGTCCTGAGGTGCCACAATACATTCTTCCCGATTGTTATCCTCTCCAAACGAAAGGTTTCTTATCACTCTTGGGGTCATTTTCATAAAGAAGACCATTACGGAAGTGTTTAGATTTATTTATTCATGGTAGTAGCTCTATGTAGCTGCAAGACTGTTTTTACAATGGAGCCGTGGTAACATAGTCATTTTGGTAACTACCAGGAAATCTTGAGTTTGATTGATGCCTAGCTTTCTTACCATTGTATTTACCATAATGATAAGTATTTTTATGAAATTGGCCTCCAAGAAGCGACCTGACTGATTTGGATTCTCTCTGATATAAAGATAGTGTAATATCATTCCGAGAACTGTTTCATAAAGATGTACGTTATGGTTTTGAGTGGATTTGATACATTTATTAATTCATGGTAGTATCCCTATTCAGCCATGAGGCTGTTTTACAATGGAACCATGGTAACCTTGCTATAATGGTAACTTCCCAGGAAGCCATGATTTTGATCGGCAGCTGAGCCCTGTTACCATGGTGATAACCGCAATGGTAAGTCTTTATGAAATTGGTCTCAAAAATACCATCTATCATTCTTCCTGATTTGAATTCTCTCCGAACTAAAAATAGTTTATTACTTCATGAAGGCTTTGATCATGTCCACCTTGCCGTTGTGAAAACCATGATGGAAGCTTTGATGTTGGTTGGCTGCTGAGCCCTGTTGCCATGGTGATTACCATAATGGTAAGTCTTTTATGAAATTGGCCCCGAAGATGTTACCTCATGTTCTCCCTGATGAATGCACTCCAAACTAATGATGATGTATAAGCACAGGGAATAATTTTCCTGGTATCGCATCGCAATTTGCTCTACATTTTTGAAATACTGTTATGCATAAAGTTTTTTGTATAACATATTTTTACATAGGACTGTACATTACTTAGTTGAGAGCTTTTCTCCTATGACCAAAAATGCTATTCAAATTTGTAAAGTAAAGATTCCACTGTTACATGTTTGCTGAAGATTGGGGCTAATGCATCAGTTTTACTATGTCCACACTGGAGAGATTGTTTATTGTCGGTCAAAGGATGTCAAATTACATATTGGTATTAAAAGCTATAATGAATTAATTTGTTTGAACTTTTGATTCCAGCTAAACAAGAATTAAAATGCCTGATTTTGGCCAAAAATTGTTATAAATAACATTCTCACCTCTCTGTCTCCCCCCAGATAAGATAGCATTTATTTCAAGTCATATGTGCTTGCGATTCACAGTGAGTAGATTCTCTATCAAATATTTATGAAAGATGAACAACCATACACATTCTTATTATTCATAATACGTTTTATTGCCCCATAAACTTCAGCCAAGGATCTCTTGAAATTGATTATTTTTTCACTATTTTCTTTAACATAATGTGGAAAATGAAGAGTGAAAAGGTAAATTAAAAGAAAATCTATTTATGTGCATTTCATTGAGCTTTCTTTAAAAGTTTCAATATAAAGTTAAAGCTTGATTCAAATTAATTTTTCATAATACAGAAATGGAGTTGCTAATACCTTGTTTAATTGATGATTTAGATGGAGCACCTTCTTCATTCTTTATAATTGTTGGTCTCATGATTGCACTAGATTAGTGTCACTCTTTTGTTTCCTTTGTTATTTTTCTTGTATTTCAATATTTCAATGGATTATATCACTTTGTTATTGAACTCTTTGTTCATTTTTGTTTTTCAGTAATTAAGAATTTAAGTTATTGTTACTATGTCTCTACGCTAAATTAATTTATTGATAGTATCAATAGAATGGTAACTCATTTATGAGAATTATGCATGCAATGTTGCTTCCAAAATATTTCTGCTCCTAAAAGTCCAATTCCAGAAAAATAGTTGTAATATTAAGCTAAAGATTTTGTAGGTCAAGTTAAAGGATTTTTTATCCTTATCTCTCAATCGCGCGGGGGAATACTGTTGTCATTATTTTGTTAGGTAGAGATTTTCATACTCGCTATTTTTTTGCCTGATTCAATAAATTTCCATATATGTGTAGGTGCATCTGAATGAAAGTGCATTATTTATGAGGGAGGTTTTTCTGTTCCTGTATTTTTGTGTGTTTTTTGTGAAATCAAATCTTTTTATCCTGTTTATATTACGTGGGATCTTCCTACTCTAAAGATTTCTAAGTTCATAGTGCTTATAGAGTTGGACCTGTGATTTTTTTTAGAGACATGGTAGTAGGCTTGTAAGGGGGTTTCAAGTCTTGTTTGGGAACTAGACGTGAATTATATTTTAAGGGACTACATGCACAACAAGCTTGAAGTGAAATACCGGTACTAGATAATTAATAGATGAAATCTACTTCACTTGATGAAGCAAGAACTTTCTAGTTGATAAAATTATATTCACATTCGCACGGTTTCAACCTGGGGGGCGTTTCATGAAAGGACTTGTCGGACGTTTTATCCGACAAGTCCCATTTTATCCAACAGTTACCATAGGAACAGTGCCTCTCAGCCAATCAAACTCATGGAAAGATATCAGATCTGACAACTTGTCAGAAGAAAATATTGATGAAACGCTCCCCTGAACTGCGAAACAAGATATTGTTTTATAAGAATTAAGATTCATGTATTAAAGGGAATAGACATTAGGGCCTGCCTTACAAAGAGTTACAATTGATCAGATCATCTTAAGCTTTATGGAAATCCAACAATGTAATAGTTTCTCTCCAGGAAATTTACATGTTGCCCTTTGTAAACAAAAAGAAGCACACTGAATTTTCAAGAAAACAATGAATGTATGATTTTGCATCACATCTTGAAAATATTTTGAATGAAAAAAATGCATTATAGATGTTGATGTTGCTGGCTTTCCATAGTTGTGGTTGATCGGATCTATCGTAACTCTTTGTAAGACAGGGTCCAGAGCATAAGAAGTTTTCCCTGCCATGTCCATAATAAAAATCGGTATCAATATCCTCCAAGCACCAAATCTGTTCAATAAATATGCAAACCAAATTTAGTAATTGTCTTTTTGATATGGAATGCTGTAGACATGTACAAATTATTCATAGTATCCAAGTAAGGCCTACAAAAAGAAGAAGTGCAGTTGTGACTGTTGTTTATTAAGTATGTAAAACAGGCCCAGTTCTACAAGTATCTAGCACTCTACTTTTAAGATGATATATACACTGTATTGACATTGTACATAGTACATTCTCTTGTTTATTTCAGAAAATTTATATCTGTTCAAGCAGTATTTGTGTTTTCATTTTTTTTCTGTGTCTGAAGGCACGTTTCGTTGCACCAGCAGGGGCTGTATCACAAAACTTAGCCTTTGATTGTATTGTTGATTTGTACAATCGATTGTACATAATGATCAATGTAATCTATCATAAAAGTACCCCTACAATCAATCCATAAGTTTTTTGTAACAGGGCCCATGAAGAATTATTCACTGCATGTATCACAAATGTCACTATTTTGTGTTCAGTCACTACAATATATTGCAGATGTTATTTTCCTTTGTGTTGTTGTCTCTCCATATATCTCCTCTTGCATCTTATGGAATAGATCATAAAATGACAGCATGGTCATTGTGAACATTTACATTTATATTTTTTTTCGGATGTTTCATGATCACTTTGATTCAATGCTATCATTATTGAATAGGTGCTTTTGAATCATCGTGTATCTTTTTAATGTTACTATGATTACATTGATTGAACTGTGAATAGACATTGAAATAATTCCTTAAAGAAAAATGGTAGATTATACAAACATGCACTTATATTTATTGTTTTACAGAAATCATTTAATTTGTCTTTAATACAGATCTCTAGTTTTGGATTAGCAAAGGTATGATATTCAATGGTAATATTATATTTTGTTTATTTAGTTTTATGAGTTCTAGTCATTGTGCATTTGTATGACTTCCAAAAATTTCAAAAAGTAAAATGTAGAAGTATCACTTCAAAATTCATATTTATTGCTTGTTCTAATTTTATCTTGTTGAGTCTTGTTTGGGCGAGTATGCTTTTGTTATGTTTTCTCGTTTCATTTAAAACAAGGGGGATAAGAGAAGAATTTCATATGGCTGTATTAAGTTTTTTTTTTTTACTAAATGTATGCAATATCAACTAACCTCTGTATGATTACTTAAGTGTAATCACACTAGAAGTATGCATTCAAAATAATCATAAACTTTTTCCCTCGGTACTATGAGATGTACAGTAAAGTAATGCACACATACAGATGTACCTCCAGACTATAAATTGGTTATAAATCTGCACCATTGCAATTCATCCCCCTCCTATTTTCATGATTTTTCTGATGGCATTTACTTGTACCTGTCATTTGGTATTGCTTTATTATCATGATGATTAAGATATATTTGTGGACTGCCTACTCTATTTCTCTTTGTCTATCTGACTGATTAAATGTCATGAATGCATCGATCCACTTCACTTCAGTGTCTGTTATTATTTGTTATAAAACATGAGGCATGGATGAGGATGATGGAGGAAGTGGTAGAACAGTGATAATGATAAAACTGATGATGATGGTGATGGTGGTGGTGATGATGATGATTGTGATGATGATGATGATTGTGATGATGATGATGATGATGAAAGATGGTGGTGGTGATGATGAAGATGGGGATGTTAGTAATAAGAATGATGGTGGTGGTGATGACGATGATGTTGGCAATGGTGGTGATGATGATGGTAATAATGTGGTGGTGGTGGTGGTGATGATGATGATGATGGGGATGCTGATGGTGGTGGTGGTGGTGGTGAGAGCAAGAATGGGAATTCGATGAAAAAAAGCTAAGTATGTGATGCTCCCCCCCCAAAAAAAAAATAGAGAGGAATGTAGTTGAAGGGCAAATAAACCCTGACGACAAAAAAAGATTAAATTAAGAAAAATAAAAGATATTGGTGAAAGTTTGAGGAAAATCTACCAAAGATCAAGAAAGTAATTGGAATTTCGATTTTTTTAAATTTGTGACGTCATTTACGAGCAGCCGGCCCATTTAATTAAGGCCCCAATTTCAATTAATGTTCATCATGCATCAGTCACAGTGGTGACTATTTTTTTTCCAGGAGCGCAAGAAATTATTTGTTTGTCGATACTTTTATACTAAAGGTACAGTCCCAAAACCATTTTATGTTATTGATATTTTCCTCAAACTTTCATCAACATTTTTTATTATTTTCAATAGGCCTATTCTGTTCAATATATCACAATAAACTTTTCATCAGAGAAAAATTTCTCATGTTTGGAAAAACAGTTCCATACAAGTTCAAATGTTAAAAAAAACTGCAAGAGAAGAAAAAGGACAAACATTGACCAAGAGCTAGCATCCCGGCTAGCATGGGGATCCACGGGTGTTTCAATCACTTTTTTTTTAATACGGTATAAGGCGCGGCGTACGTGCTTTCATATCTCGCCTATTGTCAAGTCGTTTATTATAATTTGTTTTTGAAAAAGTAGATTTTATTACGTTTATTTGATTAATTTAGCATTCTAAACCTATGAAAAACAAAATTGATAAATAATTAAAGCACTGTGTAATTGACTTATTGTATTGTAATTATTAATATTGGTGTCTTTCATATTTGATAATAAATAAATAATAACAACGGCTGTGTGAATTTACTTGGTTACGATTGGTAGCAACGAAAATGGCAGCGTACGGGACGAAGAAAAAGGAGTAAAACAAAGCTGTAAATACATTCCAAAAAACAATTATTTATATGAGGAAAGGTTGAAAATGGATGGAGATATAGCTGGTGTGAGGATCATACCTCCAGTTGTTGAATTTTTGGATGCAGAAGCAAACACCGTGCATTGCCAGACTGTGACTGTTCAAAATATCAGCAAATGCAGCAGACAGATCAAGTTCCACGGACCCAGCACAAATGTAAGCCAGCGCCGTAGGCGTAGAAACGTACGATGAGCTGATGGCAGTGACGAGATGACGGGCGAGGGTCTCGGCTCGGATTTATTGAGCTAAGCCGGATGTGAAGCCAAGAGTCCTGTCTCCCACCCAAAATTGGTCTTAGAATTAAACATGCATTTATTCAATATTCCATTTCATATGAGCATTGATCTATAATCTAGGCCTAGACTCAATAAAATTTGTCAAGAAAATGATGGGGTGTCCAAACTTCGCGCACTTTTCAAAAATATCAGGCTTAATTTTTTTTACAAAATATTCATAATGAATACAAAACCAATTCAAGAAATAGCTACCACATTGACGGCAAGATTGAAAACTATAAAATCATGGACGGAAATATAAAGTAGTTCAAGGGGTTTCGCCGGTATCGCGATCTCAAAATTCTATTCCGATCAGCGAATGCGGGCTGAGCTGTGATGGAAAACCGTTCTGAAAAAGTGTGACCTTACTTCGCGCACCAAAGCTTTTGTGGAGATATAAACAAAAACTCAAGCTCAAAAAGTGAAATATTTATTTCAGATTGATGGCAAAATGCTATAGAATCGGTTAGTACCACATTTAACTCACATTTTTGATGATTTCTGCTTGCAAAATGGTGATATCGTGATGCTTGTTGATTTCTTAAAAACGGGCGCTAGCGGTGACAAATTTGCCGATCTTTTGCCAATATTTTCATGAATACTGAACTCATCCTAAAGAAACTTTCACCAAAGGGTAATTTTAGGTCGCTTTTCACGCTGATATCAGATTTTAAGGATATTGGCTAGTTTTTTAGATAATGACCGTCCGCGAAGTTTGGACTCACTGCCATACATAAAGTCAAAGACGGGGTTCTTATTTTTATTTGGCAACCAGTCAATTTGACTATTTTTGCCATAGTATATATCATATTATTAATGTTTGTTTTCTTAAAATGGAAAAAAGTAAAATTCAAATATTTCTTTTTCCTTTCTTTTTTCTTTTTTTTTCTATGTTTTTTTTTATCATTTATTTTTTTTTAGGATACTAGGATTTAAAGTCGAGTAGGTGTGTCTCACAAATTAAAACCAGGGCTATTGCTAAAAATTTGCTATATAGGCCTACTAGTATACAAATGATGCATGGGTTAGAGTGGGTCAGTAGGAACTGTGTGCACAAGGTAACTTTGGCATGGTTTAACCCACGAGGCGCAGCCGAGTGGGTTTAGACCATAATGCCAAAGTTACCGCGTGCACACAGTTCCACTGACCCACGAAAGAAACCCATGCATCATCTGTTTTATAGAATGGAAAAAATTTATTGAATAAAATACAAAAATTAATGATTTACCGGATGCATGATAATTTCATGCGTCCGGTAAATTGAATTTACCGGACGCATGAAAAAATTTACCGGACGCATGATTTTTTTTACCGGACGCATGATTTATTTACCAGATGCATGAAAATTCCAAAATGTAATGCAGACACTTTGATAACCCTGGACAACATAAATATGGGCTTAACTGCATAATATGTTGGCACAAAGGCATTATTATACCCAAAATGCCAAATACAGCTTTGCATTGACAAGATCTTGAGGCAACCTCCGACCTCCAATTTAGCTGTGTGTGTATGCCCGGGCCGCGCCGGGGGCCAGCGCTTGCAGCTGCCTGGGCCTGCAGTGCAGTGGAGAATTAATTTGGCTGTTCACAGCTCAGGGCAGTAGATCTAACATTAGATCGTATGTCTGGACTTCTCAACTAACAAGTATGCGGGCAGTTTTAATCCCAATGACAATTACGGTACCAGATTTGTACTTACAGATCATTTTGCATCCTTTATTTGATTCATTCTGCCTTGATCGAAAATTCAAAATTTTGACGTAAACAAGCGTAACAGTACATGCGCGATGCATGACATCACAATGACCTTTTCGGGCGATAGCTTGTTTACAGTGGATATCGTTTTGATTATCGGGATATCGTTCGTGCAGCCCAGTAAAAATTCTTGCATAGCTCTCAACCAATCAGATTGCGGGGATTTTCTCATCCATTCTATAATATGCAAGTGTTATATATAAGAATAATTGTAGAAGAATTGTGAAAGCAGTTACATTAATCTATTAGTTATTTCCTCTTTAAGAATAGCCTAGAATGATCAAGTACATTCCACAGCATGTTTGTAAAGAACTTTCCAGAATGTCTTTTATTATGCAGGCCTTGCCTATTTAAAGGCCAAGGAGTTTTATTGTTGAATAGGGAAAAGCCAAACAATAGAATTGTATTGGTAGTGGAAATGAATAGGCTTAGGTATTTTGTTTACCCATGTTGATTTCAATGAGGTCATTCAAGAATGTTTTAGAAATAAAGAAGCTTCCAGAAGAGTGAATTCTAGAAGCTTGTAGATTAGTTGAAATTTGAGAATGATCTAGAACACTTGTAATTAGTATAAAGCTGCAGATTTTTCAAGATGATCATCACATCATATGAGAGCAGGAGATCACATCACATCATATGAGATCACTTCACCAGATCAGATCAGAGCAGTTTATGCCCACCATCAATGAACTGTTTGCAGTTATTTTGAGAGAGAAATTATCAGTTCTCATCAACAACATCAACCTGTTCAATGAACACGTTTCAACCCATGGATTGCTGAAATTAACTGTTAATCATCATCAACATCGTCTTCACGGACATTTCAACTCGTTACAGTGACTTTTATTATTCATCGGACTTCAACATCAGTTTCATCATCGCCATCATCAATAAGGAATCTTCCCAGCCTACCTGGAATATATATATATTGGACTATAACAGTGAACTATAACCCTGGATTGTACATCAGACACTTCAAGAGATTTATGTAAGATCATTATTTGTTTTATTTATGTATAATTATTTCCTGTAATAAAAAAAAGGGAAATTTAAATTACATCTTGATTGTTATTTGTTGCAGTATCGTAACAAATAATTTTGGGGGCTTGTCCGGGAAAGGAAACCAAATTTGTACGAGCCAAGGCAATTTGAAACGAAAACCAAAATTTGTATAAGCCAATTTGAAACTAAAAACAGTTTTTCAGGAAACGAAAGCCAATTTGAGACGAAAGTCAATTTGAAACAAAAGCCAATTTGAATTGGAAACATTTTGGAAAGTTCTAGAATATACTGTACTGTGTTATTACGTGCTTGTATTTGTGTATATTCACTATGGCTACATTTGATGTTGAAGAATTTCTTGCAAAGACAGAATTGTCATATGATCATTTAAAGTCACTGAACAAAGATGATTTGATAACAGTTTGTGATCATTTTGGTGTATCTCTAGCCCCAGGATTAAAGAAGGCAGAGATAATTGACTTGTTAGCTAGTCACATGAAGCTTACAGAGGAGTCTGAAATTTCTGTTACTGTTTCAGATGATGCTCAGATTCAACTTGCAAAGTTTGAAATGGAAATGAAAATGAAAGAGAATGTCGAGAAGGAAAGAATCAGAGAAAACATTGAAATGGAGAAAATGAGATTGGAGTACCAGTTAAAGTTGAAAGAAATGGAGTTAGCTCATGCAAATACTAACTTTGTTAAAGATAAATCTCCCCAAGGCTTTGATGTGGCGAAAAATATTCGCCTTGTGCCAAAATTTGATGAAGAGGGAGTTGATACATATTTTGTGTCATTTGAAAAAGTGGCCAAGAGACTGAATTGGCCCGAGGAATACTGGACTCTTCTCCTTCAAAGTGTTTTTGTTGGAAAGGCTGCAAAAGTCTATTCTTCGCTCTCTGAAATGCAATCATGTGACTATGCTACAGTAAAAGAAACAATTCTCAATGCATATGAGTTAGTACCAGAAGCGTACAGACATAAATTTAGGAACATGCAAAGACAAACAGGCCAGACGTATGTTGAATTTGCTAGGGAACAAGAAATGATGTTCGATAAGTGGTACAGATCACTGAAAGTTGACAAAGATTTTGTTCACCTTAGGGAAGTTGTCCTCCTAGAAGAATTCAAAAAGAGTCTTCCTTTTGGCATTAAATCTCACTTAGATGACCATAGAGTTACTGAAGTCAGTAAAGCAGCCATAGTAGCTGATGAATTTGAGGTCACACATAAAGGTAGTGGAGATAGGCCTCCTTTCAAGAATTATTGGAAAAAGAAAGGTAAAGGGTCATTTGAATCCCACAATAAACCTAGTGAGGGAAAATATGCAAGCAAGGACAAAGACGCTAATAAGAATCAGGCTAGTGGGGGCACAGAATCAACCAAAAGGTCTGAGAGTCGTAGTTCCAAAATTTGTACTCATTGTCATAAATCGGGACATTTGAAAGAATCATGTTGGAAATTGGTTGGAATGCCAACCAAAACTAAGAAAGACATGGGTTTTGTCAAGCAAACAAGTGTTCCCTCGATGGAGTTTGTTCCATCAGAGCCCAATCGAGATGTTGAGAGTGTTTCTCTAGTATTTGCTGATAAAGTCAAGCAGGTTGATGAAACTTTTAGAAGTTTTTTACATGATGGTGAAGTATCCCCTTGTTCGACTGGTGCTGCTGGTAGGTCAGTGGTGATCCTTAGGGATACAGGGGCTGCACAGTCCCTGATGGTGCCAGGGGATTCGGCTCTTCCTCCGGAGAGTTCAGAGAATGCCAACGTCTTAGTTCAAGGTATTGGCCCAAATTTCATGTCGGTTCCTTTGCATAAGGTCGACTTAAAGTGTGACCTAGTTAGTGGTCCTGTGACTGTTGGTGTCGTTCCAGAATTACCCATGAAAGGTGTTGATTTCTTGTTAGGTAACGACTTGGCTGGAGATAAAGTTGTTGCATCTCCAGTGGTTTTGGAAAAGTCCGTTGAGGTAGCTGAAACTGAATTGTTGCAGGAAGATTTTCCAGGGATTTTCCCGGATTGTGTTGTTACTAGGTCTCAGACTCGTAGAGCTGAAAAGGATGATGCGGAATCTGCTGATGTAGAGGAGAGTACTGATGTCTGGTTAGCTGAAACCTTTTTCAAGGATTTGAATGGGGATAGTGTTGAAGGCTCTGTTGCTAACAATGATAGTTTGTTTAGTAAATCCTCCCTAGTACAGGCACAACAGGCAGACCCAGAATTAAAAAGCTTGTCACAGAAAGCATGTTCTGAGGCTGAGGCTGATAAGGTTCCTGAGTGCTTTTATGTCAAAGATGACATTTTGATGAGGAAATGGAGACCTCCCCGGAGACCAGCTGATGAAGATTGGTGTATAATTCACCAGGTTGTAGTTCCTCCTTGTTACCGCACAGATATTCTGAAAATGGCTCATGAGTTACCTATGGCAGGTCATGTCGGTATTCGGAAGACAGAAGATAGAATTATGAGGCATTTCTATTGGCCTAAGATGCACAAAGATGTTGTGCATTTCTGTAAGACATGTCACACATGTCAGATTATTGGTAAGGCACAGCCTTCTATCAAGCCTGCTCCATTGATACCCATTCCTGCATTTGATGAACCTTTTACTAGGGTTCTTGTTGATTGTGTCGGACCCTTACCCAGAACGAGGTCGGGTCACAGATTTCTCCTGACGATTATGGACTTGTCTACACGGTTTCCAGAGGCGATACCTTTGAGGAGTATCACTGCAAAGACAGTGGTGCAGGCGTTAGTGCAGTTTTTCACTAGGTATGGTCTGCCCAAGGAAATTCAATCTGATCAAGGGTCAAATTTCATGTCAGGAATATTTCAGCAAGTTATGAAGGAGTTGGGAATAAAGCAGATCAAGTCCTCTGCTTATCACCCACAGTCCCAAGGAGCATTAGAACGCTATCATCAGACTTTGAAGACCATGATTAGGGCTTATTGTGAAGACTATCCCGATGACTGGGATAAAGGGATCTCATTCCTACTGTTTGCAACTAGGGATGCCCCGAATGAGTCCACAGGTTTCAGTCCATTTGAATTGGTCTATGGTCATGAGGTTAGGGGTCCCCTAAAGCTTATCAAAGAGAGGTTTATGGTTCAGAATGATGATGTAAACCTTCTAGACTATGTGTCAAAGTTTAGAGAAAGGCTCTCAAAAGCTTGTGATGTGGCTAAGGAACACTTGAAAGAGTCGCAGGGAAAAATGAAAGCTCAAGCTGACAAAAATGCAAAAGAGCGAAGTTTCAAGCCTGGAGACAAAGTGTTAGTGTTGTTGCCTTTGCAAGGTGAGCCCTTGAAAGCTAGGTTTAGTGGTCCCTACATAGTCAAAAAGAAATTGAATGATGTCAACTATGTGATCAGTACCCCTGATCGAAGAAAGTCTCAAAGAGTTTGTCATGTAAACATGTTGAAAGAATACTTTGAGCGAGAGGCTAGTCAGCCAATAGGTACAACACAGGTCAAAGAAGAAGAAAAACATGTAAATGTACATGAAGAAGAATGTTATGGAAAGACAGATAATGAATTGTCTTATACAGATGTATCCAAGAACGAACCATGTGGTGTAAAGTTGTCTAACTCAGAGATGTTAGGAAATATGGATGAGGCATTAAAACACCTGCCTGAAGATCAAAGAAATGATATATCTGGCCTGTTAAGAGAATATGAGAATGTATGTAAAGACAAACCAGGTCGTACACCTTTAACTGTACATGACGTAGACATACCGGTAGGTGATGTAAGACCTATCAAACAGAATCCTTATAGGCTCAATCCAAGCAAGTTGGAAATGGTGAATAAGGAAATACAGTTTATGTTAGATAATGACATAATCGAACCGAGTCAGAGTAGTTGGAGTTCTCCCATTGTAATGGTTCCAAAGCCAGACGGCTCTCAGAGATTTTGCATTGATTACCGAAAGGTAAATGCAGTAACTAAGACTGACTCGTATCCAATTCCTAGGTTAGAAGATTGTATTGATAGGGTTGGAAATTCTGCCTATATCACAAAGATAGACTTGCTTAAAGGATATTGGCAAGTGCCACTGACTGACCGAGCCAAAGAGATATCAGCCTTTGTTACACCTGAAGGCTTGTTTCAATGCAAAGTCATGCCTTTTGGAATGAAAAATGCACCAGCAACCTTCCAAAGGTTGACAAATCAAGTGATTGCCGGACTTGACAATTGTGTCGTATACATAGACGACATCCTAGTATACAGTGATACTTGGAATGATCATCTGAATCATTTGCGAGCACTGTTTGACAGGCTGGACAAAGCCAATCTAGTAGTGAATCTGATGAAGAGTGAATTTGCCAAGGCAAAGGTCACATATCTTGGTCATGTGGTTGGTCAAGGGCAAGTGCTACCAAGAGAAGCCAAGATACAAGCTATCTTAGACTTCCCAATTCCCACAACTAAGAAAGAATTGCTCAGATTCTTAGGTATGAGTGGCTTCTACAGGAAATTTGTTCCAAATTTCAGTACAGTGGTTAGTCCTCTGACAAACCTGCTGAAGGCAAAAGTGAAGTATGTTTGGTCTGACGAATGTCAAAGATCATTTGAGAAATTAAAGGCCATTTTGGTGAATGAGCCTGTTTTGGCAGCTCCAAACTTCACAAAGCCATTCAAAGTAGCTATTGATGCATGTGATGTTGGAGTAGGAGCAGTATTGCTCCAAGAAGATGAAGAAGGCATCGAAAAACCAGTGTGCTACTTCTCTAAGAAACTCAATCGGTTTCAAAAGAAATACTCAACTATTGAAAAAGAGGCCCTGAGTCTCGTACTAGCCCTTCAGCAGTTTGAGGTGTATCTAACCAATGGAGAGATTACAGTCTATACAGATCACAATCCTCTTGTGTTTTTGGAGAAATTTAAAACAAAGAATCAAAGACTGTATAGATGGAGCCTAATGCTCCAACCATTCCCTTTGAAAATTGTACACATAAAGGGAAAGAATAATGTAATTGCTGATGCTCTATCAAGAGTATAAAAAGTGAAATTATTCATGATTTTGACCAAGTGTGTCATTTGAAGAAAACATCTTTGATGTTCATTTATTTTAACATGTTCGTTAAGTACTATATCTTTGTACACGATAACTGTAAATGATTTATCAAGATGACTTTGAGCAGTTAAAAGAAAAAAAAGTAATCTTAAAGAAACCTTTACTACGGTAAAGCTTTCTTTTCCCCGGTGGGGGAGGTGTTATATATAAGAATAATTGTAGAAGAATTGTGAAAGCAGTTACATTAATCTATTAGTTATTTCCTCTTTAAGAATAGCCTAGAATGATCAAGTACATTCCACAGCATGTTTGTAAAGAACTTTCCAGAATGTCTTTTTATTATGCAGGCCTTGCCTATTTAAAGGCCAAGGAGTTTTATTGTTGAATAGGGAAAAGCCAAACAATAGAATTGTATTGGTAGTGGAAATGAATAGGCTTAGGTATTTTGTTTACCCATGTTGATTTCAATGAGGTCATTCAAGAATGTTTTAGAAATAAAGAAGCTTCCAGAAGAGTGAATTCTAGAAGCTTGTAGATTAGTTGAAATTTGAGAATGATCTAGAACACTTGTAATTAGTATAAAGCTGCAGATTTTTCAAGATGATCATCACATCATATGAGAGCAGGAGATCACATCACATCATATGAGATCACTTCACCAGATCAGATCAGAGCAGTTTATGCCCACCATCAATGAACTGTTTGCAGTTATTTTGAGAGAGAAATTATCAGTTCTCATCAACAACATCAACCTGTTCAATGAACACGTTTCAACCCATGGATTGCTGAAATTAACTGTTAATCATCATCAACATCGTCTTCACGGACATTTCAACTCGTTACAGTGACTTTTATTATTCATCGGACTTCAACATCAGTTTCATCATCGCCATCATCAATAAGGAATCTTCCCAGCCTACCTGGAATATATATATATTGGACTATAACAGTGAACTATAACCCTGGATTGTACATCAGACACTTCAAGAGATTTATGTAAGATCATTATTTGTTTTATTTATGTATAATTATTTCCTGTAATAAAAAAAAGGGAAATTTAAATTACATCTTGATTGTTATTTGTTGCAGTATCGTAACACAAGTAGGATGGAGATGACAGATAAAAGAAATTAGGAAAATCACAGCTCCAATCCTACACCCGTACCGGAGTCTAACAAGTCAAGACTAAGCCTAACAAGTCAAGACTTAGTTAGGCTTAGCTCAAGTTAGTCATGACATGATCAGTCTGAAGTTTGGGCTTGGCTTTGCCTTTAAATTAAAAGTGAAGTCAGACTGATCATGTCATGACTAACTTGAGTCTTGCTTGTCTTTATGTTGATTCTCTGATGTTTTGTCAATATTCTCACAATTTGAGACCCTTACATTCAAGAAAATTACCAGACTAAGTAATTTTGGGTCGCTTTTTCTGTTGGTGATATCATTTTTTTAAAGATATTAATTAGATAAAGAGATATTTGACAGTGCACAAAATTAGGTAACATGCGAATTAAGGTCACTCCACCATAGTAGGTTGTTGGCATGTTGCATAACATGACTGAAATTCAATATTTGTCTACCATTTTGACTTTGATTTTTCAATGAATATCTCTCCATGTATTGTGCCTGAACTTCAATATTTTTCTCCCATTTGAACCAGGCCAACTTATTTATTTTGATATTCCTAATCTTATTATTGGTGGTAATATAATCTCTAAAGTTGACAGTATCCAATTTTTAGGTGTCTTTTTAAATGAATATCTTTCTTGGAAACCCCATCTCAACTCAGTTTGTACTAAAATATCAAGATCTATAGGGGTTCTCTGCAGACTTAGACTTTTTATGCCTCAGACTATTTTGACTTCTTTATATAACAGTATTATTCTTCCACACTTAAACTACTGCAATATTGTCTGGGGTCACACATTCAAAACCCACTTAGATAAGTTATGCATTCTACAAAAGAAAGCAATCCGAATTATATCTAATGCTGCATTTAATAGTCATTCCAAACCGCTATTTACCCAATTAAACATTTTACCATTGAATGGATTAATATCATTGAATTCTCTTGTTTTCATGTATAAGTTCCACACTAAAATTTTACCTCCTACCTTGAGAGATATTTTTGTTCCAAATTCATCAATTCATGCTTACAATACTCGTCAATGTAATCTCATTCGTCTCCCTCAAGTTCGAACTTCTGTTGTTTCTAATTCATTTAAAATGACTTTCCCTAAATTATGGAACAAACTTCCCAATGACATTAAAAACAGCTCCACTATTACCAGATTTAAAAAGTTGTGTAGGGCAATGTTAACCTCTTAACCTTCTGAAATAATTACCAATGTATTTTTTTTTTGCTGCATGAGTGTGTTATTACGATTGTGTTTTTTTTTTTTTTTTTTTTTTTTTTATTTATTGATATATGTTATCCGGTGGCCCCTTCTATAAGCTTTGCTTCTCCGGGGTCACCTTACCATCATTGTAATTTCTGATTCATGGTTGTTGATTTGTTTGTATTGTTTTTGTATTTGATGGTTTAACAAATTGAATTGAATTTTGTATTTGATGGTTTAACAATAAATTGAATTGAAATTGAATTGAAAAATAATGATATTGTAAAAGCAACCTTGTTTTGGTTGTACAGAGGCAATTACATGTATTCATAGTGCAATTTAGAGTCCTTGGATTCTTCATTTTATATAACAAAAAAACAAACAAATTCAGTATCCAAAACCAAAAAAGCAATTGAAGTTAAAATTTCAACAATTTATCGGGGGGGGGGGGGAACAGTGATACCTTTAGACAGAAATGTAGGCCTAGCCCTTTTCAATGCTCTTTTATGGATTTGGTTTCTGAGGACTATCAGCATTGATTGAAATGAACTATTTTTTGTATCATTATTATTGCTATTTATAATATATTGTACTGTGTTCTGTTATTAACTTTCAGAATTTCAAATTGATAGTGAGTAACCCTGGTAAACCGGTAGCACCAGGGTTAGAAGTCACAGCCTCGGTTGAATACCGATCAAATGAAGTAAGAGATTACCAAGATAGGCTGATTCTCTTGGTAGATGAAGATGTGATTGAAGTCCCTCTGTCAGCGTAAGTACAAACAGACTCGACATCTTTCTATCATGTAATGATTTCTGATAAAGAGAAATTCTTGTAAAATGTATTGATGGATTAAACCACATGTGGTCTATTGTGTTCTATGTTTACTTTTTCCAGTATTAAAGGGAAAAATAAGGGATTTTTATCAAAATATACCTAAAATCAGGGGAAAATGCTTAAAATGAGGGGAAAATAAGGGAATTTTGATTTGCCCAAAAGTCGAAAGCAGGATGGTCAGTCAGACTCTGTTATATTTTGTTGCATATCAAAACAACAGGCCATTGCATGACTGGATATGATGGTACTAATTTGCTTTACATTTTTGTTTTTATACTGAAAAATACATGGAATTCACTGCAACAACTTAAAAAACATGCAAAAATTGGAATGGGTTTAAATAATTATCAGGGAATTTTAAACTTTATCAGGGAATTTTGATTTCTTGGAAAGCTGGGAACCCTGGTTTAATTGTACTGTGCAAATCCTTTTTTTCTCACTTTGCTGTATTTTGTGTGATTATGTGTACACATGTCTTTCACTTTGAAGATTATTTGGTTTTTTTTATGCCAAATGCCTCAAATTTATGTCAGGCTGTTTGTTATCCCCTTGATATAACTGATTAGATTGCTGTATTACAAATGGAAAGCTGCCAACTTCAGTTCATGTACTTTGATGTAAATATTGAATACGCATTCTTCAGTGTCCTGTCTCAGAATTCACTGTCTTCAATCTAATTTTCAGATATGCACCCCAACCGGTGCTAGAACTTGAGAGCCCAGTTGACTTTGGCACTGTGGTTCGCAACAGCAAGGTATTAAGCAAGGAGATATCTCTCTACAACCATGGCTCTTTGTCTGGCATGTTCAAGATCAAATACTCTGGCAGTGAACCGTTCACAATATTTCCATTGCAAGGCATCGTCAAACCCAAGTCTGTTCAGACAATTAAGGTAAGTTAAAATTTGATAAAATTTCATGAAGCAAGTTTGGATGATTTTCACTGACAAATTTGTTCCGATTCAATTAGGTACAAGGGGTTACATTAGATGTTCTCCATAACTTCTATGTTTTGTTCAATTATTCTATGTATATTTCTTACGCTTTGCTTAAATTAGAGAGTATTGCTATGTGAAGTCATTGTTTTATTTAAATCAGTAGCACATTAGCTGTATTTATCTTACTAGGAATAATAATGAAGGGAAATGTGGTTATTACAACTGTTCAATATAACAGTTATGACATTGTGAAAGATTAGAACATGTAAAAATATGATTATCATCTTCATCTTTTTATTTCAATGTTTTATTCTGCATTGCGCTATAGCAGTGAAAGTCATTTCAAACATTTCATTTATTTCCAAAATTGTTCTTTTCAGATTGAATTTGTTTCCAAGAAGAGTGGGAAATTGAATGAAGAAGCGGAGTAAGTATTTCCTTTGATAGCTTCTAGTTCTATGACTTAGATAATTAAATCATTTTATGAATTTCCTCTGCACTGTTCGAATAAGAGTAGGTGGAAACCCTGGTGCAGTGGTTCACCTGCATTACCCAACCAATTATCGGGAGGAGAGACCTGCGTGTCACAGATCTGTGTGCGCACCCTTCTTGGCGACCCAGATTGGCTGGCTCCTCCAATGCGCCTTTGAATATCTGACAGATATATGGCGCTATACAAATGCTGTGCATCATCATCATCACAACAAAACAGTGGGTCCAAAGGAAAGATGCATTTCAAATATGAAAAATATAAAAAAAAATCATGCAGCTTTTCCACAGCCCCATTATCTTGTCGTATAATTATGGAGATTAGCGATGAAAAGACACTTTGCATGATTCAATTGGGGATAGATTGGCCTCCAACTTTGATAAGGTACACTGAAACACAATCTATATGTTGATATAATGTTCGATTAACTTTTTAGAGAAGTATGACTAACAACTCTTGCATTCTGAAGTTTATAGAGAAAGGACACCTCATTTTATTCAGTTGCCAAATTACTAATTTTGTTTTCATTGTATCCTCTAAATTTATGTGCAATTTGCCTGGTTAGGTAGTCTTAAGGCCACCGCACACCTTACGACCCGACCGGTCGCTGACTGGCTTGCGACTGGGTGAGGGGAGATGTGACGTCACAGCTCTTGTCAGCTTGAGCGTCGCAGACCGGTCAGAGACAAGTCGCAAGGAAAATCGGAAGGATTTGACATGTCGAATCCTTATGACTGGATCGCAAGCTCAATCCAGCCAATCAGACAGCAGAGTTGCATAACGCGTATTATGATAAACAACGCGCATACGCAGTAGTAAGCGCAATTTCTCAGATGCTACGCCAAAAAGCAAAAAGCGCATGCGTGAGTCGCAGATCGGATCACAAGGTGTGCGGTGTTGAGGCTTATGACTGCCTTGCGATTCATCTCCCCTCACCCAGTCGCAAGCCAGTCGGCGACCGGTCGGGTCGTAAGGTGTGCGGTGGCCTTAAGAGCCTGAATCCTATCTAGGCCGGGGTATTTTGGGAGTTCATATAGCCGTCGACCACGCGATCGCGCCGAAAATTGGCATGCTGGTTGCCTGAGACATAATCTACAACATTGTGTAGTAATTTTTTCATGCGAATCGCTATTAAGTGATTATGCTAATTTATGCGTAATTAGTATGCAAAATCATACTTTTTCCTCTAACTCCCTAAATAAAGCTCCAAATGTACTAATTTTTGGTATAGAAACTCTTTGTGGTGTTCTTAGCAAGTGTACATGAAAACAATTGCGATATCAAATCATTTTCTTATGTATTTTATTGTTTTTTGCAATTTATGTATTTCTTTGTTTTTTGACCTTTTGTTTTTCATTGTTTTTTCAATGAAATTTGTTGGGGACTCTTCTGTGATCATAAAAAGCATAAAATAAATACATTTAGACCAGCAAAACTAAAAATAATCATACATTTATGACTTTTGGTTGAAAACACAATTTGCATTGACTTTGTACTCAAAATCACGTTTTTGAGCAATTTTCGGTCTGACATGTACTTATATGATGTTGCATAATTTCGGAACCACGTACCCGGGTGACGCAAAGTTGGTCTCAAAAGTTGCGCAAGACTTGAAAGTAAAAAGTCAGTGAGTGGCGCGGCCAAAAAAGTTTGCACGGCGAAAATATTGCGCGATTTGTTGAGGCCCCCCCCCCCCCGGCCTAGACAGGGTTTAGACTGAGTCCATTGTAGTCTGTTATATGTCATCTGTATAATTTCTTCAAAAGTCACAATTCCTTGAATCCCATTCCATCTCCTCTTCAGTGTGACCCTCGAAGCTCAAGATGCTACAACCCTCAAACTGAAAGCCAATGTTGTGGATAGATGCCTTGAGCTGATAGACCCCCGGTCTGGTGATAACATCCAATGTGTGCCCTTTGGATCCACTTACTATGGCACGGATAAGACGAGACTGGCCTATCTCTACAACAATGGTCCTGATCCTATCAACTTTGTGACAGTTCTGCAGGAAGATGCTTTGGGTACTGAAGCTGTAAGTTGAACATTTTTAATGAAATATTTTGTATTATATTTTTCGTTTTTTCCACTATAATGCCATTTTTATTGGGTCATTGATTCTTTACATGTATTTCATTTGCTTTGTTTGTTTTCCTTCTCTTGTTCATTACTGTGCCTCTTTGTGTAATGAAATAAGAAAAGTAGATATATCTTGGAGCTCAGATAGCAGTATGAATAGTTTTTTGTGAATTACAAACAGATTCTTGTAATTTCAATGGTTGTATGTCAATGTTGCTGTGTTTGCAGTTGGTAGGTATAGAGGGACAAGTTGATGCATTTGGAAATCTTTCTCTATAAATTTGTCTGTAAGTCATTCTACAACTTTAGTACATCATGCAAATGATGCGTCATATTTGTTAATCTTATGAAGAATCTTAATGGAAAACCCTTGAAATTTGAAGAAAATGTTGAAAGCATGGGATATAGCAGTGCCATTAGTTTGTCATTTATTCTGCATTGTATTCACAGGGGACTGACCTCACCAAGACCACTGTGGCCACCCTGGCCACCAAAGGTTTGGACAAGGTCAAAGCCAACACCTGCCCGGTCAGTACACTGGTCAAGACCCTACCCAACCAGGGGCAGCTAAGACCTTACGAGAAATGCCCTCTCTACTTCCGCTTCAGCCCCCGATATGACTCATCCAGCCAAGGTTGGAAGGGAACGTCTAGCCCACCACCAAGGCAGGACTTTGCCCTCTACATGAACATCACGGTTGTAGGAAGCAGTAGTGGCTTCGGTGATGGCGAGAAGAGCGATAATTGCAGAGAGAATGAAGGTATTGCTTTGTATTCAAATTTGTATGTGTTCCTTTTTATATAAGCCTACAATATCATTACAAGTATTATTTCAGAAATTTTTGGTCAAGTATTTAGTAAAAGATATGAAAATAGTCAGGAGTCAGAATTAAATCTATTTGCTTTGAGAATCGCAAAATCACAGGGCTACTAAACCTTGCATTAACTGGAAAAGATCTTTGCTAATGTATCTTCATGTAGTTTTATCATGACGATGCATTTAATGATTTATTTTTTTTTTTTAAAGTTGTAAAAAGATTTTCAAGTTACAATAGCAGTATTTTACTCAAAGAAAAGATACATGTCTTGTACTTCAATATCAACTTCTTCTTTTTTTGACAAATTGTTGCAGCTCATTGCTTGCTTTACAAATTACTTATGCTCATCAACTGCTTTAGGTGAAAACAAGTGCTTGTAATATCTTCTTCTGCCTTGTTATCTTTCCATGGCTACCTTAATACCATGTTTCATTTGTATCTGTTTGGCCCGTACGTAGTAACCACATTGGAAGTCGCCATCACAGGCACAGCACTACCAGTCCTGCTTAGTCTGTCTCCGCAGACCCATCTTGACTTTGGTGAATGTTCCCAAGGAGAGCACATTGATACACTCTGCAGTCTGAGCAATGAGTCTACCATCCTACCGGTCTCGTTCGTCTTCCAGCCGGTGGCGCAGTTCTCTGTCGTTCCTTCCTTTGGCAAGCTCAAACCAGGAGAGGCGCAGGATATCATCTTCTCATTCAAACCAAACCAGTATGGCTCCTTCAAAAAACAACAGGTATGCTATCAATTACAGTAATGTACACCTTTCTGTATCTATCTTTTCCTTTATACTTGTCACTTCTTAAAATGTGTTTTTTATTATCGTTGCATTATAATGTGGTTGTAAAGGTTGTCTAAAATGGAATAAGATATGTGCTAACTTATACAATCAAGTCTGTACCAACCATGTGTTTTCAAAATCATGTAATCACATTTTGCCCCCTTTGCAAAGCTTAAAGCTTGTGTATAGTTTTGGTAAATCCACCAAAATGCACCTATCACTATTCCAATTCATTGCTAGCTAATATGAATGGATATGCCCTATAACAGTTATGATGTGGAGGATATGAAATGAAAATGTGTTTTACAGGATAAATTTTGCGATTTTACATGGAAATTTAACTTGATCGGGTCACCCGATCAAATTAAAATATCTGTGTGTCTTTGTCTTTCATTTAAATCCTATTCCAAATCATGGAATGGGCTGAAACTTTCAAGATATGTTCTTTGTCTGTAACTTTTGGATATCTAATCACTAAATTTATAAGATAAGTGCTTGAATGCCCATTTTTTAAATTTAAAACAAGCATCGCCGAGAGAGGGCGCTATATATCCAAGATTTGAATATTTGAAATTTTCTCAGAGAAGTTCAGTTGGAAAAATATCTAACGGTCTCTACGCTTCAGTAAGACTGTCATATTAAAGGATATTCGATTATCAATCACATTATTAACCCTTTACCAAAGCTATACACAGGCTTTAAATTAAAGTATACTACAAAATGAAAATAAGCAAATTTTGCTTTACTCTGTTGGTTAATTTTGCAATATTTAGAAGTTGTGTTACATCATGTGCATTGATGAATCCCAACAATCCATTTTCCATCAGAAATGTAAATTCTAACTTCTTTTTAGTCTTTATCTTTGGTGATCTTTGGTGGAGCATTGTGACCCAGTGAATAAGTCTTCTGACTTTGATGAGGGTCGTGGGTTCGAATCCCAGCCATGGCGTAATTTCCTTCAGCAAGAAATTTATCCACATCATGCTGCACTCGACCCAGGTGAGGTGAATGGGTACCCGGCAGGATTAATTCCTTGAAATGCATGAGCGCTGAAAGGCAGCTCGAGCTAAAGCAGGGATAATAATAATAACAACTCCCCTCCGAATAGAAAATTTTTAGATAGATAGTGCTATATAAATGCCTATTATTAGTAGAAGTAGTAGTATTAACCAAATATATGGCTCCAATTTAAAATGCTGTTAATCACCATCACTTCATGCCCAATCATTTCAGATGATTGATGTATTGGGATCACTGGCTGATGAAAGCGAAGGTGAAAATGGATGGATCCAACCCAGTAATACCATCCAGGCCTCCATTCACAATCTACATGTATCTCTCAAAGGAACGTGCAATGCTGTATTCAAGAAGAAAGAACCAAAATTCAATCCAGGTATGTTGAGTATTATGTGCTAATATGAAAAGTAATAAATGAATGAATGACAAACTACAGACTGATTGATCATAAATATCAACAAAAAGAAACAGAAAAAGAAACCTTGCTGAAGGAACATATTAAAAATCACTTCTCTAGCATTAAGAAAATAAAGAGAGTTCTTTCTAGGGAAAAAATGATTACTTCTTTAATTTACTGTTTATTTCATGAACTTTATCATATTTTTTTTATTTAATTTATTAAATCAAATATTGAAAATCATAAAGCCTGTGATGTTTTATTTTTTAAGTAGTAAATTTTTTTTCCAAACTTTTATCATTACTTTCTTTGAAAACAGGAAAGTTTTCTGTTTTCAGGAAATGTTGATGAGGGATTGTACATTCATATCCATGTATCGAGTGATGAATTTTGATAGGCTCTTCAGTTTGCATCACATTTCATTGTAATAGTTACTAGTGAGCGAGCAGTCTAGGTTTTGACCATATGAAATCTGACCTTCTTCTGAGTAGAGTGGATATGAATGAAATGTGGAATCTTGTCTTCATGAAATTAATATGATGTAAGCACCCTGCATACAACATTCTTAGGTAGTTAATTTCAGCTGAAGAATGATGCCCAGGTGTGTCCGTTTTATGTTTCACTCAAGGCTTTTGTTTTGGAAATATTTGTTGAGTATATGTCATGAAAGGTATTTCCTGTGTTGTACCTTGCATGGCCATGTAAATTACATTTTTGAAAGTCACCTTGATGAGGGAATTTGTCATCTGCTTATCCAGTGTTGGAAGAAAAAAGAAATGTTACCCTGCTCCTTTATTTTGCTAAATTCAAATATAGTAAAATAGATGAGTTATCACACTTTTATCTTATCATGACATTACAATTATAATAATAAAAGTGTGATAACTCATCTATTTTATTACAATGTATTCGAATTTAACAAAAGAAGGGAGCATATTAATGAAATGTTTTCTCCCAACATTAGATATTGATGACAAAGTTGCTCATTAAGTTCATTTTTCAAATGCATTGATATTATCATTTCATCTGCTATTACACAGACACCAAATTAATTTGTAACACTTAATGTATGTCACTTAAAAGTTGACAATTTTTGTTAAGAGATTGATAGAGAAAATGTTAAGTGTATTGAATTGAACTTTAATGCACATATCATTTATGGTAGCGCGCAACACTGTCACTGGTCCGACGGTCCCAGACCGGTAAAAATTGCTGTCGAGCCAGTAACTTTTCAGGAAAACCTGATTTACTGGTCCGACATGGCCAGTGAGATTATGTCTGATAGAAAATATAATTTCTCTTTTGTAAATTATAAAAATGGCTCTGGTATCTCATTGAATGACTCTTCTGAATTATGTTGTTTGTGTGTTTGTTTTTGGGGGGTAACAATAAGCAATAAAAGGCAGCAAAATAAACTTAAGTTTCAAAGTCTTTTTATATTTTTCTTTATTTGGGGGGACCTGTATATTTTAGGTTCTGTCCAGTTAAAAATTGAAAAACTAGGTATATGCTTGTCCAACATGATCAGGTTGGACCAGGGTTAGTGTGGGCCATGTTAAATTAAGGCCTTTTTGAAATAAACTAATCTTACTTACTTGAACCTTTCCAGGAATCACCCCACTTGTGGTAGGAGAAGTCGGTCAGTTCATTGATGTGAAAGTGAACGAGGCAGAGGCCTACGACCCAAGGGCGGCCATGTTAGGATCCACAAGAACTAAAGGTCTTCATGCTACCAAGTCTGCTGGTCATGTGAGAGACAGCGAGGCCCTCGTAGCCTATCCCAACGACAGGGCCAGGAGTGTGCGGCCGAGTTACAGGAGGGAACAGTACAAGTGAGCAAACCCGACTTTTGAAAGTTACATAGTGTAATGTGTATTCTTGTTTGATTTTTCATTTGATTTGACTTTAACTAAGTCTGAGTCATAAGGCTCCCGTCATTACCTGTGTTTGTGGTTCTGTTGTAAAAATTAAGCCCTGAAACAGTTGTTCATGCTTTAAAGCAAAAATGAACAGGGACAGAATGTACAGGTGATCTCAAACACATCTGAATTTTATTCCATATACTACATAATGAACATTACCATTAATCTCCCTGGCAGCAAAAGTTGAATCATGATTTATCAATCCTAGACACTTTTAAAGTGCCTGCATGAATTAGTCCTATATTTTCTAGTTGGGTCCTGTTTATCCATGTGAACTATGTGAAATACAACACGCATCAAAGTTCAAGATTTCTGTAATGGTAACCAACCAATGTCTTAAACCGTTTGTGTAACACTGTCCAGGACCATCTTTACTAAGACAGACAGACACACTTATGTGGATCCCGACTATGCCTACGATGAAGAGGAGCTAGCGGACGTCATGGCTCACAAGAACAAGTACAATGATTACTTGAAAGAGAACAGAGAGAAGAGAGTCAACAAACTAAAAGCAAAGTAAGTTCGTAAAGTAATAATGATATTTATTTTCAATTTTAGTGTGGTTATTTTTTTCATGTTTCCCAAGATGTCAGATAAGATAGGAAAACACTAATGATGAAATATGATTTTTTCAAATCCATATGAATAATACAATGGGTGATATCAAGTATGGTGTTCGGTGTTGGTGTTGAGACCGTAAAAAGGCTGCTGAACCGAGCCCCAACAGTTCATCAACACCAACACCGAACTTGAAATCACGATTTCCCCAATCCCTGGGGGTTAGTGAATAGGGAAATTGCATGTAGATCGCAACACCAGCTGTGATGCTCGGTTCAGCAGATGACATTCAACACCAGAGCTCAACACAAACCACCGGAAATACATCATATTTTTCGATGTCAATCCCAACACCAGCGTGATTTCAAGTATAGTGTTGTAGCTGGTGTTGGTGTTGTCCCAACACCAACACCAGATTTCAACACCTTACTTGAAATCACCCAATGGTATTTACAAATGAAGAGGCACATTGCAGACACATATAGGAAGTTGGAGTATCAAGGTATCACTTCTAGTGAGAACAGTTCATTTTCTTTGAGATTGATTCAGCTCCCTGAGGTATAAATGTTTGTTGCAAATTTAATGCTTGAATCAGGTGTTTTATTCAGAATCATTAAGTTACGTAGTTCAGTGAAACATTTTCTAGAGCTTCATCATATGTTTGGTGTTTGAATATAGACATCATATGCCATTATGACTTATATCAATGGCAAGTAGGAATGGATTTAGTATAAATTTGACAGGAGTACTGCTGCAGTAGTTTGCTGTGTTATCCAATGAAAACGGATATTTGAAAATTGCAGAAATGTGTCTTCTGTTGATTGTAGCTCTGATAATAATCTTGTTTGTTTTCCCCTCAGAGAATTTAAAGAACTGAACAACAAGACTGAGATTGGTATAAAGCCTGCTTCTGGTCTCCGCCCTCCTAAACTCAATGCTGATGAAGTCAATGAGAAACCCAAACGTAAGTTTGCAAATATTCCTTTGCTTAGTATTTTTGTCTTTACTTTATACTTGGGTTTATGAAAAAAAATCCACAAAACTTTGTTCTTGAATCAATTAGGTATTATTGAGAAGTTAAGGTATAGGGCGGAATGTCTTTCAAATATTTTTTAGGCTTTTTTGATCCAAGTCAAACAAAGTAACAAAATTATTATTTCATCTTTTTGTTTTTTTGTTATGCATTGAATTATCAGTATTCCATTTTGTTGTTAAAGTTGTCTTTTTATTTGCTTTATGCATACATTTATGCATGTTTCAGGCGAAACGATCTTCCAAGTTATGTTGTTGGTTTTTTGTAATTGTCATATTCTACTAGAAATCTTTTAATTTTTCACAAAATCTAACATGGGCCATCATTTGATTTTATCCCCTAGCTGCTCCGTTTGAAGAGAATGGACCTTATGACATGCTGAGCTCTAAGAAACTGAGTGAGAGAGAGACCACATCTGTCAAACAACCTAGTACCGGTGGGCTCAATGCTGTACCTATGACCTCACAGGAGAAATCTGACTGCAAGAAGATCTTGTCTCCGCAACAACTATACCAAGTAGTCATTGGTGAGTTGTGTCTTTGTTACATCATTTTACCAGACACTGAATTACCGTTTCATACAGTCATTACACTGTGCATTTATGATAATGCAATTTCAAGGTTTCAATTTCAAACTCAAGGTAGAAAAATAATAGTCATTTTAAATTCAGTTTTAATAATGATAAAGAATTAATGGGAGAGTTGGTTATTTCATTATTTATAACAGCCTTAAATCATTGAATTAGTTCTTACAAATGTAATTGCATTTAGAATTTTAAACGGCATTTCTTTCTTTGTATTACACCAGGACCACCAACCATTGATTTCAAAGAAGTATGCCTGAAATCGACCAGTGTTAAACAGATGAACATTGTCAATAATCTGGATCAGTTTGTTCATGTAGTTGTAGAGGTAAGTTTATATATTTTTTAATTGTAATTCACATCTTTTTGTTTTTTGTCTGCAAGTGATAAAAAGCCATTTTCTCTTTTCTTATCCCAAAAAGGAATAACTTATTGACTTCCCTTCAAATGTAGATTATGTCAAATATATATTTTTTTTTATGAATGGATTTATGAATTTCCTTCATTTATAGTGTAATATTTCCTATCACTAAATAGAATCGTTTTTCTACTCCATTTTTTCTCACCATTTTATCTTTGAACCTCAACTACTTGTAATTTACTATTTTTTGTGGAAAGGACAGCCCTGGCTACATTTTTCCAGCCACGGCCTTGTCTAAGTCATGTGTGCAAGCCTATTGAAGAGAATTTCTTCGAAAAGTTTTTTAGAACTCTTAGCCTCGACTCTTGATGTGATCTGCTTGTAAGAATTATTTTTGAAGCTGCATATCGATGTCTTTATCCATCCATTTAGGAGCTTATAGATACTTGTCTCAAACAATTTACATGTCCGTAATAAGATGTGTCTTTGGATTTTCTTTTATTTGTATATCAAAGCAATGAAGCATTGATCTGGTATTACCTTTGATTTTGTTTTTCTAGATTGACTGTCGTGAGCTGAGACAGACTAGCCCTCTCTCTCAGGTGGTGCCACCAAACTGCAAGGCAGAACTTCCTCTTATCTTTGAGTCCAACAACAAAGGAAAGTTTACAAGGTAAAGTATCTACTTCCGGTTGATGCATTTCATAATTAATGTGCGCAAGTTGTGCTCTTATTTTGGCGACGTCACTCCTTTGCTTTAATCCTGAGATATTGGTTGACAACCGTGTACTCAACACCATTCATTAATCAGTGATTCCCTTTCAAAGTGATTACAAACCTCATTTAAACATGACAGTTTCCATGGGATCTTATTGGTAGTTGTAATATAAATCATCATTCTTCTCCGTGCTTGATATTCATTGTCCAATTAAATATTTTTCAGTCGTTCAATTCGCATCTCAGTGTGTGCTATCTCGAAAAAAGTTGTTGACCTGTGATGTATATTAGGCCTCTCATGATGAGCATTCATGTCTCATATTTAGGATGAAACGTACAGATTGTAACTACATGTAATCCTGATTTTAACTTGTTAGAAAGAGTAGCATTAATTTATGTCTTGATGAACTTGCAAAATTTCATGAGTGAAATAGATATATTATCAGGGGCCTGTTGCAGAAAAAGTTGCAATCAAAAGCAACTTTAAAAGTCATGCGCAACTTGGATTTTCAACCAATTAACAGTACGCATTTGGGATTTGCGATTGATTTTTTACTTGCGTTTAAACGCAACTCTTTCTGCAATGGACCCCAGATGGCTGCAGTTTCTTGTGTTAAAAATTTGACATAATTTTTCATTTTAGTATACAGATTTTTCAGAAATGTGATAATCTATTAATAAATTTCTATATTGTGCTTTGTACATCAGACAACATCTCCAAGTGTTGTACAGATATACATATTTATTATTACCCCAGCTGTTGGATTCTTGCTTGCCATCACACAATCCATGTTTCTCTACTACTAAATTTATATGTATGACCTCTGCAGATCGTATTCATTTTTTTTTCTACATTAAATGCTCATGAAACCTCAATAGCCAGATGTAACAATAACAATTTGTTTTTGTATAGGAACGTGAAGTACACCATCAACGGCCACCACCGCGAACACGTGACTGTGTATGCTGATGTAGTACCTGTTGCGTTAGCGCTGTCCACGGACGTGCTGAAACTAACACCTACACCAGGAATGCCGGCTGAAGCAGGTAGGAAGATCGGTGGTTACTTGGGTTCGTGGGAGTGGGAGAGCAGAGGAGGGGGAGGCAGAGAGCAGGGGCAGGGGAGCAAAGAAGGGGAGGGTAGACTGACAGAGGGTGCAGGAGAATAGACAATGAGACAAAGTCTGACCTCTGGGACCTTTCATGATGTATCCAGAAATATCTAATATATCATTTTCACTCACTTCCTCATACATGAGCAAAGGTTTAAGTTGATCTGTCCAATGGCTAATTAGTTATCATGAGACCGTAAACGTTTCAGACAACCCCAGAACTTAGTGCCTCTGACAACAACCTTGTGGATGAAGGCATTAACAATTGACAGCTATTCTGAAGTAACGTGTCCCGAAAATCTAATCAATCATTTTCACTCACTTACCCATACATTAGCTAAGTTTGAAGTTGATTATCCTAGTGGGAAAAGGCATATAAATTGCAAGTAATGCAGTAAATCCACTTGAATTTGATTTATGTGTCTGAATAAACCAAGACTTGTGAAAGTATATTTAGTTGTCCCTATTTGCTATGTGTACTCATCTCTCAGGTTTGCGAGATGTAATCCGTCTAGAGAACAAGAGGAATTACCCTGCTGAGTTTACATGGCAACCTATCCTGGGGGAGAGAGGGACAGCATTCTCTATCAGACCAGCTACAGGTACGGAATTGATGATTATTTTCATGGTGTTGATTATTTTCCATGATTTCCAAGTAAGGAAGCAAGGGGGTGTTTCACAAAGATTTAAGTATGACATAGAGTCGTGCTTAAATGCCAACTCGTACATGACATGCAACGAGCAATCTTATTGATCAATACACAGCAGTGCGCTTCCTCTTGGTATGATCTGACCAATACGGTGATGCCTTTTATACTGCACGCAACTAGAAATTTAAGTGCGACCCTTACATACTTAAATCTTTGTGAAGCACCCCCCAGGTTACCAAAAGTCAAAGGTCCTCTCCAAGGGACCTGGAAGAGACAGCATTCTGTATGAGATCAGCTTTACATATATGTAACTGAAAATTAACCCATCTTGGTTGATAATACTAGTACCTAATTGCTAAGAAAGCTCACATTCTTCTGAATACTTGTAAGTAACTTGAGTATTAACTACTGAGGGACCTGAGAGTTACAACATTTTTTTCTATGAGACCTGAGCCCTGTCTTACAAAGAGTTACGATTATGAAAATCCATAAATGTCACAATTTACTTTTGCAGGAAATTTACTCAAGGTCTTTTGCAAGCAAAGAAAAGCACTCTGAACTTGCAAAAAAAGGATGAGTGCATGAATATATAGCATATCTAGAAAATATTTTGAACCGACATGCATTTTTGTTTTTGATGTTGCTGGCTTTCCATAGTTGCAATTAATCAGATCAATCAGAACTCTTTGTAAGATGGGGCCCAGCTACAAGTTTGTAACCCCAAATTGTGTTTTGATGGTGGTTATTTCACGAGATTTGGTAAGAAAGCATGAATGCTTGTTCATGAGGTTGCTTTCTTCGCTGAAATCAAGTAAATCAGAGATTTACATTTCCTTTGGTGGATGGAATTGATAAATTAGTTCTAAATATCTTGTGGTAATGATTGTTTCTTTTGTAGGTACCGTAGAAGCGTTCAAGGATCTTGAATGTGAGGTAGTCTTTCATCCATCCTACCATGCCCCAGAAGAAGGGGTCTTCGCTCTACAGGTTCACGGTGGAGAAACCAAGAAACTCAGCTGTCTAGCTGATGTAAGTCTGACTTTCATTTCCCAACACATCTGTTTATTCATGAAGAATTTTAAACAATCTCTCCTGTTCATCTTGGACAAAATTATATGAATTTTGACGATGCACTGAAGTGATGCATACTTGAATCACTACAAACAGAACATTAAAACTTATGCATTGATTTTGCTGTGTAAAAGTAAATGCCAACCCCTTGAAGACTGGATACCTGAAAGAAAAGCTGTTGATATGTCATTGAATAATAAACATAAGAATACTCATTGTAGATGCAAAAACTTGTAACTTTAAAACATAGTGCAATAACCTACACATCAGTCATTGACCTTATTATAAACAATCATTAAATTTCATAAACCTTGTATTTTCTAATTTTCAGACTATTTTTATATTGTATGTGATTTAACCCTTTGCACGCTGATGTTGCAATTTGGCACATTCGTACAATTAAATTCAACAATCGTAATAATTAGCTTTCTCCACTGACTTCATATTAGAGAAGCTAATAAATGGCAAAAGTTCTTGGACAACATCTAATAATTATTTGTATAATTGGTGCAATATGAAAATCTTGAAAACAACATGAAAACAATTGTCAATATTCCCCCAAGATTAATTCAGAGTGCAAAGAGTTAAATGTTTAAATCTTGAAGTGACCCAGGTGATGTTTTTTGGAGAGGAGAGTGTTTTATAAACCTTGCATTTTCTAATTTCAGTCAAGTTGTATATTTTACATGTATATGATAAAAATGTTTTGTTTTTATTTGTGATACATATTAGCTTGGTGTGACTCAAGTGATGTTTATGGAGAGGAGAGTGTTGTTTGGTCAAGTTCCACTTCATCTTACTACGACTAGGACAGCTGTACTTCACAACAGCAGCATCAACCATGCATACTTTCAGGTCAGTACCACTAAACCAGATAACTTTGCTAACAATCAGTGAATATTTTCACCTCATCTTCTTGCAGTTTTGTGGCCAATGACATGTGATAATCACTTTATTATGTGAGGCAAGTGCGAAATGTACAGTCCATCCCATGATATTTGTTTGTCATGATATTCTTTCCACTCTATGCGATGTACAACGGTAGAAAAACCCAAATGGTATTAAGTTCCTTGTGAAGGCTAATGGTAGTATGGCTTCAAATAATATTCATCTGCTACCTCTTGACAAAAAGTCATAATGAAATCAGTACATATTAAAGGGGAAGTTCACCCTGACAGAAAGTTTATTGTAAAAATAGCAAAAAAAATAAAAAAAAATATTGCTGAAGGTTTGAGAAAAATTCATCAAATAATTAGAAATTTATTAGAATTTCAATTATTTTATTTGTGAGGTCATATGCGAGCAGCATTCCTACATGGCGAATGGTAAAAAATCAATGAAATGTCATTTTCTCAGAAAATTGAAAATGGTTTTCACTGTACCTTTTGTATATCAATAGATAAATCATTTCACACCCGATCATGAATAGAAAACAAAATTAAGTCATCAGGAACCATACACAATTTGAAATTCATGCATTTTATATTACATAACACACGGGGCAGCTGATCGTTTATGACGTCACAAATCCAAAACTTTGAACTCTAATAACTTTCTTACTCTTTAACAGATTTTCCTCAAACCTTCATCAATATTTTTTAATATTTTTTCTGCTATTTTTATCACAAAGAATTCTTCAGGGTGAACTTCCCCTTTAACTGTTGAATTACTTTAGATACTTGCTTATAAAGTAAAGACAGCCATTGGCCTTGTATATTTCAAACTCACCTATATTTCAAAGTCACCACAATTCATGTGGCACACTTCTCCCATCAGGTGGTAGACCCCAATCCGGTCCCAGGCTTGAACGTATCCCCCATCCAGGGCGTGGTAACGTGGGGTGGGACAACCGAGCTCAAGATTCACCTCACTCCCAGTGCTGTGATGAAGTTTGATACCAGACTAGAGGTTGCTATCAGGGGATGGAAGACCATTGATCTAAGGATGGGTGGGACCGTCGAACCTCCTCTTGTTGATATTGACATGGTAAGCATTTTTTTCTTCTGCTTTTAATGTAGCCATGGCAGGTGTGAGCATTCCAACTCCGCGCAAATAAATCGGGATTTAGTGAAAAATAAAGCTGTTCATGTTGTCCTTGCCTCTTACAGTATATGCTTCTGGGGTGTCTACACTCTTGAACTTAACACATTTAGAAGTCTTGATTTAGCAGGTGAAAGTCCTGTTTAATATCATGTAGAATTACTTGTAGAGTACATATCAAGCACAATTAAATAAGCAATGTCAGTATATTGAAATAAGCATTTATTCATAAACTTTTGAAAACTTTCGATAGTATTTATGATTTTCTGTTAATTTGGTAAGTTTGTCCTGTTGAAATATATTCTTTTCATTAGGAAAGGGCATTTATTTCATGAGAATTGATTGATATGACACTGTATTGTTATCGAAATGGCATATTTACATTTTATTGACTTTCTCTCACAGCCATCTTTCCAGCTTGGAGGAGTATACTGTGGATCTAGTTTGACTGTTCCCTTTAAGATTGTGAATCGAGTGAGAACCAGAGCCAAGGTAGTCTTTGACCTGTCTCGCTTCAGGGATTTCTCGCTCAGATTCGATGCAGACGTCATGGAAGGTACAACATTCTTCTCTAAACCAAAATACTGTTATCAATTTATTGAAAATTAAAAAATATCTGGAAATGTTATGGTGATAATAATATTCCACTTTCATATGGCACTCAACATATTGGAACAATGTCTCATAGCACTTCATAGATATATTATTACTTTTGACCTAAAAATATAATTCTGCCATTAGTGATATATCTCCTCGAATGCTATCAAAATATGGATTTACTCGATTTAGATTATCTTATTATTATGCCTTTATAAAAGACACTTAGTGCTTACATAATGTCTTCTACCATACTTATGCTGATGACATACAGCTTTACTTAACATTTGATCCTAAGGTTTGCAGTGTAGATGAAGCGAAGAAGACTCTTTGTGCTTGTGTCACAGACATCTGTAGTTGGATGACTCATAACAGACTTAGACTCAATGAAGGAAAGACTGAATTTCTTGTCATAGGTTCAAGTCATAACCTTCGTTCCCTTAGTGATGTTAGCCTTGGTATTGGTTCTGCTACTATTGTATCATCCAAATCTGTTAGAAACCTTGGTGCTTACTTAGATTGTAACATGAATATGTTAGAACAAGTTAATAAATTATGTAAATCTGTCAGATTCCATCTAAGAAACATATTGCAGATAAGAAAGTACATAACTGAAGAAACCTGCCACAGTGCTGTTCGTTGTCATATTTTGTCCAGATTAGATTACTGTAACAGCCTATTAACATCTGTTCCCCAAGTGTATTTGAAGTGCTTAAAAAGTTTGCAAAACTGGGCAGCCTGTATTATCTTTAGGGTGGACCAACGTCATGATCCTGGCCTTTTACTTAAATCTCTTCATTGGCTCCCTGTAAAGAAGAGAATTGTCTTTAAATTACTTCTTTTTGTCTTCAAAGCATTTAATAACCAGATGCCAAAATATATCAAAGATAGCCTTGCTTCCCATAGACCAACTCGTCCTAATCTCTGTTCGTCTAAAGACCCATATTTGCTTGCCATACCCAAAACTCATACAAAAACAGGTGATCGCACATTTAGTGTTACTGCTTCTAAAGAATGGAACAACATACCCAATTTCATTAAATCATCAAACTCTTCAGATCAATTCAAGAAACTTCTAAAAACATACCTCTTTTCAGATTAATTTCTTTTGAATGTATTTTTATTGTAATTATTATGTACTCTTGTTTTAAACTCGTTTGTAAACGCTGTGATATAGTTAGCTATGGAGAGCGTACTAAATGCTAGTTATTATTATTATTACATCAAGGCATTCCTCCTAAAAGATTTGACTCTGACTTTCGATAAGGTGCCAAAAGTACTTGAGTAAAAATTATACTTGTTTTGTTTTGTATGTACATCCTATTGTTGAAATTTTGGGATGGTTATACATATAGACCAAATCTCCATTCTTGTTATCAGTTTTACTCTCTTTTCTCCTCTGCAGAATCTGAAGACACCATGAATCCTGGTGTATTCAAGGTCACTGTCGGCGGTGAACAGAAAATCGACTGCGAGCTCCGGTTCAAACCCACCGAGGTGGCCTCCTATGACTTTGTCATGCCCGTCAGCATCAACCAGACAGAGGCTCCGACCCCCGATGGCACCCCCTTCCCACCCACCCCGGCCCCTTCCTCCAAGAGCATCCAGCACATCATCGCACCACGTCCGGTGATAGTGGCGGTGTCCACACCCAAGAGAAGGATCATAGCCACAGCCCTGAGGCAGCCTCTGCAGGTGTCGACCACAGAGCTGTCCTTTACGCTACCTTCGGGCTACCTGGAAATGGGTATGTTAAATGTTCTTCCCACACTTGCGATCTTTAACCAGTTGGATGCTAAGTCCTGAGATTATCTAGGCTTTGTACAGGGACCATACGGTTCCACTAGGCAATGGGTTAATATAACCATGAGGACTTCTAGAACTGGGTGATCCTGAACAAAGCATGTAGTAGTCGTGATTTTCACTAGTCAATGGGCGAAGATATTCAATATGCATTTGATTGATTAAAGATATATGCAATATGGTTTGCCATACACCTGTGATAGATACATGTATCAATTGGTTGTGTGTTATTGGCACTGAGAGTGAAATTTACAGTTTGTACTATCTAATATTTTACATTTATTTATCATCAGTGATATTGATGACTGATTATAAGCTCACTCATTTTTCTATGACAGTTGCTGCTTATCATTCTCTACAAAACCCACTTGAAATTATCAATATTCAAAGTCTTCTTATGGTCAGATATCCTCCTGTTCATTAAGTTTCAAAGTTTGTACTTTGTATGAAAATGTAGCACTATTTGTATTTATCTCCTTATGGATTAATATGATTGTACATAGCGCCGTGGGCATCATGACTTGCAGACGTGTGCGCTCAAGGAGAATCTACCATTATTACCATTGTTATTATCATCATCATCATCATCATCATTATTTTTTTTTGTATGGCAAAGCAAAGACCAAAGAGCATCATCTCTCTCCGCGCCATCAACATCAGCGCTTCCTACCCGGTTGACTCCCACTGTTTAACCAAAGAAGAAGTGATTGTAAAATGATAAGTCAAGGCTTTTAATTGTATCAAACCAGTACTCACTTTCTTATCCTATCTCCAATATCACAGGTCTATCAGGAACTGTCCAACAAGGCCAGTCCATCATGTTGGTCAACAACAGCGCTAAGAGACTGGATTGGTCGCTGGACCTCCGGTCATGCGGCAAGGCCATGGAAGAGGGCATCTTCCGCTTCGTCCGATCCAACGGAGTACCCTTCCTGACCTTTGAGAAAGGTCGTCAGGAGGTCAAAGAGGGTCTGGATCCAGGAGAGGTTTACACCATGGGGTGCATGTTCTGCCCTGGTACGATGGCCATTTTTTATATTTCTTAAATCAAATACTGTAATCTCAAAAAATTTATTCAATGATTCATTTATTTCCAAACTCAAAGGACAAGTCCACCCCAATAAAAAGTTAATTTGAATAAAAAGAGAAAAATCCAGCAATCATAACACTGAAAATTTCATCAAAATTGGATGTAACATAAGAAAGTTCAGGCCATTTTAAGTTTCGCTTAATTTCACAAAACAGTTATGTGCCCATCCAGGTCAGTATGCAAATGGGCGAACTGATGACATCACTCACTCATTATTTCTTTTGTATTTTATTATGTGAAATATGAAATTTTCTCCTCTTTGTCCTGTTAAAGAAAGTTTTATTTTTCCCTGAACTTGTTAATTTACCGTTGTTTAACGTTTTATGGTTCAGTCAAGTTGGTCCTTATTATAAAATCTGTAAAAATAAAAATAATGTATAATTCAAACAATAAAAAATAAAAGAAAAAGTGAGTGAGGGACATCGTTGATTCTTTCATTTGCATGTGACTAAATATGCTTATAACTATTTCATAAAAATAAGCTAAACCTTAAACTGTCACATCTTTCTTATTTTACATCCGATTTTGATAAAATTTTCAGCATTATGCTTGTCTGATTTTTCTTTGTGGATCCATATCAACATTTTTTGATGTGGACTCGACCTTTAAAAAAGCACAAGAAAATACACCATAATATATTATGAGCATCAGCATATTCATTGGATATGTGGTAAGGTGTAAAAAACCCTTGGCTTGTCAGAAATGATAACTAGACGTTCATTGTTAAGAGAACTTGGCATTTACATTCAGAGACCAGCTATGCGTGAGATTTTCTGTGAATCTGAGTGAGATCACAGACATTGTGTACAATGTATATGGGGATAGGCTGTGATAATTGCATGAGACAGAGATTTGAGGGGATGGCATAATAATAATGCAGGAGACTTGGTAGCTCTGTACATTACATAGATCATATACAAAATTATATTAAATAAGGTAAAGAATAACAGCTATATAAAGAAAAGAAGAAATTACATGAAGGAAAGGGGAGCAAGTAATGCAAGTTTATAAAATTGCAAGATATTACACTGGTCTTCAAGATGACCATTGATAAATTTTTTAATGTTGCAAAGATTTACAATTTATCTTTGTCAGCTACAGGAAATGAAATGCAGGGTCTCAGGGTGAAATTACCCCAAAATCTCAACCAAAGGCTTGTTAAAAACCTACATAAAAAGAACCTCTGAAATTTCTATAGCATCTAATTTAGACTCTAATACAATGTACAAAATTTGGCTGACAAGCCAAAAATGAATGCAATATCATATCAATTGGAACCAGTTATGACCAGTTAAATTAGTTGGAACCGGTTATAACCAGTAAAAACCAATTGAGATTTCAAATGATATTTTTGTTCTCCCCCGCAGAGGAACCTGGTGAGTTCCAGGCCAAGATCCCTATCATCTTGGATGGAGCCACAGACAGACCTTACCAGTATATCAATCTACATGGTATCCTCAAATCACCTCAGCTGACCTTCGACCCCTTGGCCATCGTGCTGACCCCTGTGCCACTCTCCACCAAGGTGTCTGCAGACTTCACCATCAGGGCGGCTGGATTTAGAAAGTAAGTCTGCCTTTCTTATGACCACCGCGCACCTTACGACCTGACTGGTCGGCGACTGGCTTGCGCTGAGTGAGGGGAGATGAATCGCAAGGCAGTCATAAGCCTCGACACCGCACACCTTGCGATCCGATCTGCGACTCACGCATGCGCTTTTTGCTTTTTGGCATAGCATCTGAGAAATTGCGCTTACTACTGCGTATGCGCGTTGTTTATCATAATACGCGTTATGCAAGTCTGCTGTCTGATTGGCTGGAGGTTGGATTGAGCTTGCGATCCAGTCATAAGGATTCGACATGTCAAATCCTTCCGATTTTCCTTGCGACTTGTCTCTGACCGGTCTGCGACGCTCAAGCTGACAAGAGCTGTGACGTCACATCTCCCCTCACCCAGTCGCAAGCCAGTCGGCGACCGGTCGGGTCGTAAGGTGTGCGGTGGCCTTTACACTTAACATTATTTGAGTTCTAGTCCTGCAGAATTGCAAGGGTTTATTGTTTTAGTTGCTTTATGCACCAAGCGTTCGTTAGTAACTGAAATGTAATTTCTTTGAATGAATGGAATTTCTGCATGATTGTATTGAAAATTGGCTTGATGAAATAGAATGCCTTTAAGCTAATGCAAAGGAATTAACAGAAAGGGTTGTAATATTTCAAGTTTTTGTGAAGTAGAATTTTTTAATCTTCACAGAGATCCCAGGTATCTGAAAATACCATAAAACTAACAAAATATCCTTTAATCTATGAATCTATCTTTATCTTGTGTTTAGAAATTGTTTTATGCATTTGGATTATGTTTCTACATCTGTTGTGATTAATAAATTTTTTAACTTAGTTTTAATTAAAACAAGTGATCTCTAAAGTGATATCTAACATTTAAACACTGTATGTAAATCTATTTTCAAACTGCAATCGTTTGAAATTTTGTCAGTGAAGATTGTATGAAATTAAGCTTTGCCACTGCAAAATGCAAATGAAAACCTCTACAATTCAAATTGAATCCTATTCAATCCAATTCATCCATGTTACAGGGAGACAGTCATCGATGTTGAACTGCCTGAGGTCGAAGTAGATGACGGCAGCAAGGTCTCCGTCTTGAGTGTGACCTTCCCAGACGGTCAAACCATTCAACCTTGTAGTGCTGATGAAGGTCATAAAGAACCTTATGTCCTCAAGTGCAAGGTGACCTTCTGCTCACCCAAACCAGTGTCCTTCACCATGCCTATCAAGTTTGTGGACTCTGTCGGTAGCAGGTAGGTGATGTCAAGTGCCATTGAGTCAATCTGGACTCCTGTGGGCCGTTTCATAAAGCTGTTCGTAAGAGCAACTTCAAAGATAAATTCCAGTTCTGGTGACGATTTCAAAATGACTTTTTACAGAATCTAATATAATGACCTCCCAAGTGTCTGTTTGTATGAATAAAAAATATGTGCTGAAGGATTCTGGAAGAAATTGTGTAATGGCTGAGAAATAAGCAAAATAAGCGTGGTTTCAGTCACTTTCGTCTGGTCTTTATTCCAGCAATAATAATACACTGTCCCACTTGTGCCTATCTGTGTTGGCGATCTTCATTGTGATCGTATTTCAGCTTAGATTTTATGATTTCACAAAGTTCAGTTTATGTAACTGTACCAGATCTAGATTCACGATGATATAGTCATACTTAACCTTGGTTTTACAGACTTTCTCACAAAATTAGTGTTTTATTGCAATTACTTTCATTTACCTTTAAGAACGACTGGTGATCCTATCTTACGCGCTAAATAATCACCAATGAACATTGAATGGTGAATATCATTAACAGAAGAAAGGGTCAACAGACGTTCTTAAAGTCGCTCTTATCTTACAAACAATTGTATGAGACACCCACCATGGACAAACATCCTCCATGCGGTTCTATCCTGTGAAAGCATGCTCAGTTCGCTCAAAGATTTTCCAGTTCTTTTAGTAATTCCTTCCAGTCATCTTTTCCTATGTCTTCCTCTTCTTCTGCCTTGTATATCCCCAAGCATTATGTCCTGCTCCATACCTTTTGATCTGATAATGCATCCAAAATACCTTAATCTCTGTTTAACAACGGTAGTCTTAAGGGAGTTCTCTTGTCAGTCCATGAAATGAGCAGGAAGGTTCAGTAGTTGCAGTAATAACGGCAGCAGCAATCTGATTTTGTCCCCATTAAACAGCAGTGGCCAGATTTATCTCACACTCTCCACTTGCTTCTTGTGTGTTTCCTTTCTCCATCCCTTCATTCTCAAGCCACCCAACTCAAACTCAAAAGCCATTCTTAAAGGGGGAGGGAACTGTCTGTGGTCTCTCATTAACTGTGTGTTATAAATACATAGTAGTAAAATATGCATTTGAGATATCTACTAATACCACAGAGAATTAATTGACAAATAATTGAATTTATATAGAGAAAATAAAATGTTTTGAGAGGATAAGTAATTGTTTTGCTACTTGATAACATAATTATATTGCTAATTGATAACATAAATATATATGTATTGAGTAGTTAATTAGCATGTTATCATTCAAGTGGGTCTATATTACTAGACTACACTAGCATTATGGGTCAGGAAACTGGCCAGGTATGAGTAGTTGCGGACTCGAGATGGTGCTATCAGTTCGTATCTGCTTTAAAACATGCCTGTCATCCCTCTTCAGCACATGCCCATTACAGTAGACTATTGTAGTAGGGAAGGTGATAGCAGTCAAGGTCAGTAATATATCTACCGGTAGTTTCATTTGATATAAGAAAGAGAAATCACATCCAGCAGAGGACCGACCGTTTTACCATTATATCCTTCTTGAATACGATGACAAGGATTAAACTATTTATTTATTTATTTATTGATATATTCATATTCCACAATCATCAAAGTACATTTCGTAATAAATCATGTTTACAATGAAAAAAAAAATGCATAACACATGCAGGACTGAAACGTAGCAATGAAAAGAAAAAAAGTGGAGGGGCCTACTAAAAAGCAGTGCTTGTAAAATGTAGACCCCCTATTAAAACTTTATACAAGGGTAATATGATACAAATAGAGTAAAATAATCAGCAAAATTCTATACAATTATATAGATATAAACACTGTAACACAAATGTACACTATATACAAAATTGAATATTGACTTTAAAATAATCAATACTACCGTGGATAAGTATGAAGTTCACAAATATTTGATTGAATCAATAAGAATTCAGAAGAAATTTTTTGATGAGTAATTTAAATCGGTTAAGATTAGTTGCCTCTTTCATTTCTCTGTCCAGAGAATTCCAGAGTTTTGGTCCTGTGAAAAATACAGTTTTGCTAGAAAATACTGTTCTACTTTTAGGTAGGTGATAGTCATTTGATTGTCTCGTATTATATGAATGTAAAGTATTGTTTCTCATAAATTTCTTTTGTAAGACATTAGGTACACTATTTCTATCTAGCTGATACATGAATTGGAATAGTTGCAAGCGGTACAGGTCATTGACTTTAAGGATACGTTTCTGACGAAACAATTCATCCGTATGAGCTCTAAAGGACATATTGCATATTATTCTCATTACTTTTTTCTGAAGTAGCAAGACTTTATTTAGTCTCGTTTGAGAGGCATTACCCCATGCCAGAATTCCATAATTAAGATACGGTAGAATTAATGCACAATACAACATGGATAGCGCCTGTGCTGGAAGAACGTTTTTAAGCTTATTGATGACTCCAATATTTCGTGACACAGTTTTGCAAATATTGTTGATATGAGCATTCCACGTAAGCTTGTTATCAATAGTAAGACCTAAGAATTTTGTTGTTTGCACTTCTTTGATTTCAGTATTATCTAAAAGTATTTGATGCGGTAGATGTTTCAATGAATGACTAAAAAGCATATAATTAGTTTTTTGCAGATTCAATGACAGTTTGTTGGCTTTAATCCAGTTTGTTACTTTTTTAAATTCTGTATTCATAGTTCTCACAAGTACATGTGGATCATGATGTGTATAGAAAATATTGGAATCATCAGCAAAGAGAATAAATGAGAGAACATGAGATGTATTTTTCATATCATTAACATAAAGTATAAATAACAAAGGGCCAAGAATACTACCTTGTGGAATTCCACAGGAAACTGGCCTTGTTGGAGATTCTGATTCATTTACTGTAACAAACTGAATTCTATCAGTAAGATAACTCCTAAACCATTGTAAAGCTGTCCCTCTGATACCGTAATTTGATAGCTTATATAACAGTATTTCATGATCTATTGTGTCAAACGCTTTTGAGAAGTCGAGGAATAATCCTACGGTATGATCAGAATTGTCAAAAGAAGTAGATATTTTATTTATTAATGTCAATATAGCATGAGTTGTATTATGTTTTTCTCTAAAACCGAATTGATTATCACATATAATACTATATTTCTTAAGGAAAGCAACTGTCCTTTTATAAATTATCCTTTCAAGAATTTTTGAGAACGAAGTTAACAAGGATATTGGGCGATAATTACTAGTAATCAATTGGTCTCCCTTTTTGAAAATGGGTATAACTTTAGCTATTTTCATCTTCTTTGGGACCTGACCAAGCTGCAATGATAAATTAAATATATGAAGCAGAGGATCAGCAAGAGAATGTATAATGTTTTTCACAACTCTATTTGTTATGCCATCATAACCGGGTGTCTTTTCTGCTTTCAAATTAGATACAATCTCAAGTAATTCTTTTCTATTAACTGGAGTAAGAAATATTGAACTATCATTTTGTTTATCCAAAAAGTCCTTAAACGAATTTTCTACAGGTATAATATTTCCAGCTAACTTCGGTCCAATTTGAGAGAAATATGAATTAAATTCATTTGCTATAGAATGAGTATCTTCAACCATATTTCCATCTACACATAATTTATTAACAGCACTAGATTTGTTAATTTTGTTTAGAGCCCCATTTATTGTTTTCCATGTATTTTTAAGGTCGTTTTTATATGATTGTAATTTTTCTGAATAAAACCTCTTTTTTGCTATTCGGAGAGTAGTTGTTAAGGTATTCTTATAAGACGTGTATCTATTCCGTGAAATATCATTTGGATTTGATATATAAGAAACATACAGATTATTTTTCCGATTGATGGACCTTAATATCAATTTTGAAACCCATGGTAGCTTTGGAACACGTTTATAGTCGTAATTTCGATATTTCTTTAAAGGAACACAAGAATCTAAGCAATCATTAAAATATTTCAAAAATATGTCAAATGAGTCATCGACATTCTCTTTCGAGTTATAAACGTCAGACCAATCAACAGAGCTTAAATTTTCTTGGAGGCGTTCAATATTTTTGTCACTAAAGTTGCGACAGATCCTATATTTCTTTTCCATTTTTGCGAATGATTGCATAGTTTGGAGATGGGTAAAAATAAGAAAATGATCAGAAATGTCTGTCGTTACAATTCCAGCTTTCGGAAGAGGATGAGAGTTACAGAATATATTATCTATAAGCGTAGCAGAATGATCAGTAATACGGGTTGGTCTAGAAATAATCGGCAAAAAAGTAGAAGTTAACATTAATTCAAGGAAATCGTTTGTTGAGTGATTACTGGTCAAGAGATTAATATTGAAATCACCAGTGATGATACAATTGTTATTTATCAATTCTCCGTTTTGCAAAAGTTCATTAGTAGCAAATAAAAAATCTTCTATACAAGAAGTTTGAGGAGGTCTGTAGATGACACCTATTAGAGTTTTCTTATCTTTTTGAATTTTTACTTCTACAAATAAGGATTCAATGATATCATTCATATATTCAAATTTATGTCTAATTGCATAATCAAATGAAGACGGAATATATAATGCTAATCCACCTCCAATTCTATTTTTCCTATTGTTTATAACAATATCATAATTCGGGAGGGTGCATAAGGAATTCGGTGTTTCCGTGAACCAAGTTTCAGTAAGAGCAATGATTGGGGGATTGGCAAACTGTGTATTTTCTAATAATAATCGTAATTTCTCGAAGTTTTGGTTAGCGCTTCTTATATTCAAATGCAAAATAAAAACATTTTCTTCTCCAATCAATTTAGCATAGTCTTTGAATGAATTTTCTGTATAATATGGAGAAGAGGAAAGATTGTATGCTTTATCATGAATATCGAATTCAACTTGAAGTTCATCAAAATTATTTGTAAGAATATCAGTAGAAAATCTATCAAATGGAGTATGATGATTTGAGATAATATTGCTTTTATCCTGATGATTTAGTAATAAGAAATCATCATTATTCAGATGATAAAATGGGAAATCACGCATATTATCCACCATTATGAAATAGAATATATTGCCATTTTAAAACAAAATCTTTGTAAGCTGAGCATATAAAGCATCTTTTAGATTTGATACCAACATGACCCCAAATTCGAGTTTGAAAAATAATGCAGTTGTAATAGTTAACAAAATAAAGATTATCAAATACAATTATTAACGGTCGGTGAAGAATATTTGCACACAAAAATAAGTAAAATGACCTCCATAAAATGTTTGGTATTGAAAAATTATTGAAAGGGCAGTGAAAGAATGCAAAATATACCACGGAAAATAACACAGATATTGATCGATGCGAAAAATTTTGTGACGAGAATTTCATAAGAAATGAAAAGAATACTGGTAAATGGAATAACATGAATAGTCCTACAGCTTAGAAAAGTCCTCTCTGGAATGAATGATGATGGGTTGACACTTCTCATCCTTCCTTACATAGATTCGGCCATTCTGGGTCCACAGGAACTTGTATCCGGCATCTCGGCGGGCCTTGTTGACATCTTTCATTAGCTCCTTAGTGGAAGCGATCAAGTTTTCATTGAGGTAGATCTTGCCATCGCTGTTGTATCCTAGATCCTTTGTGGAGAGGGTCTTCAGTTTCCTTCTCCCATCATACATGATGTTCCGAGCTCGTCTTGTGGTGAATCGCACGATGATTGGGCGGGCTTTGTTATCAGCTTGGCGTTTGGAACCCAGCCGATGAACCACACTAATGCTGATTTATTAAGTTTTTCCTTTGGTAAAATTCAACCCTTCTCTCTGTCTCCTAGATTCTCCATTCCTGTGACAGCCACAGCAGACAACTGCCTCCTGGTGGCTTACCCATTCGTGGCCAAGCACCGGACCGACTTCCAGATCGTAACCGAGCAGGGCCACAGTCTTCGGGCCCACAAGACCGCCTCCAGGGATTCTCTCAATCAAATGGGCGAAGCCATGATCATGCCTGTAGAGTCGCCCAGCAGACCGTCAACACACACCAGTACCAGTACAAGCTCAAGGTTTGGCGCCACCACTTCGACTTACGAAGAGACTGACAGCGTGACAGGTAAAGCTCAAGTAGCTTGTATATTTTCCAGGAACTGTGTAAATGATGTGTAGCATGCTATGGGAGCCAATGCCTCTGAATGTTTTTGAAAGATATATAATGTAATACAAAAGCTGTTCATCTTCACGGTCATCCTCATTCTTGTATTTCAGTTAGTTCTTGTGTCTTTAGGGGTGTTTTACAAATATTTGAGTCTGATTAAAAACCGCACTTAGATTGCGATTTTCCTGTTTTACACCGACACATACATACATGTATCATGCTCAGAGGGCGCATGCTACTGCACAATCAGTGACGTGTTTTAAATGTTAGATATCATGGCACTTAAGCATGCCTAGTCAGACTTAAACCTTTGTGAAACACTGCCATGTCTCTATTGAAGATCTTACTTTGACACCTCCCTTCAAAAAACTAATAATTTGCCTTATTAAATGTTAGATTATTTCCATCTTTCTTTGAGCCCTATTTTACTAAATAGACTGGTACAAAATTGAAGCAAACATGCCACACTGCTCTATTAAACTGAAATATAGCCCTCATGGCTATTAATTAAAAAAACAACATATATCTCTATGTGTTCATTTATTCTATATCCGTTACAGAGTCCACTTACCGCAGCACGCCTCGAGATGGCGCTGTCAACAGGGTCAACTACAGCAGCTCGGCTCCCGCCTATGACGACTCCCGTATGGGCCTAGCCTCACGCTCTCTTGGCTCTGCAGCGTTCCCCAATGAGGATTCCGAGGAGGGTATCTTCCATTCTGAGGTTCTAATGGCGGTACAGCGATGGATCACACTCCATGGTTGGTCAGGGGGACCTTTCCCAGTGTCCATGCCAGAAGGACTCAGAAGGTATGGCTTTCAGGATGGGTAGATATTGTCAAAATAGTATTGTCCGTGTCTTTAAGCCAACTCTCTGTAATTTATGGCTATGTTTGATTTTTTTTTCATTCTTCATGTGCACCTCTAGAGAAATGACTCCCATGGAGTACATGTAACCCAGACAACTAACTCTGATAGAAAGTAGAAATTTGTGTAGTGTGGTTAAAGAGCCAAATCTTGTTGGAAATGCTTGGGATGTTATGCTTCGTGGACCAAGATTTTGTGAGGGAGAGAGCTATGCTTGCTATTAATTCTCACAAGCATACTTCATTACATGTACATCATTACAAACTTACAAGAAATATTTACAAACTATGCTTCTGTTGCAATTGTTGCTCTCAAGAAATTTTCGGAAAGCAGATTCTAAGGACAAGAAGAAATTTGGAAGGTAAAGTAAGGATGTCATGCTCTGTATTGCTTGAAAATGGTCAAATGTGATGTGCGTGTATTGTCCTGTCGTATGTGAGTCGAAACTGCAGTGTAAGAGAAAATAAGTCATTGTGTTGTTTGCAGGAAATTATGCTGTCGGTAAGTAATGCTGTGATGCTTATATTAAAATGTCAGTTATGGTAATTTGATGCCAAAATTTGTAATCAAATTGAGCTTTTTTGAAAAACTGTTATGGATCATATGCAGTTTACATGGTGCTTTAAGCCAATTCAGGCTTTCAATAATCATATTACTGACACTTTTAAATGTTCAGTTTCCTTCAAAATGTTTGATTTTAATACACTGAATGTCATTTTATTAAGAATTTAAACTCAAATATGTTGTAAGCTAGTGGTTTGTAGTTGAAACGTGAACAGGTTTATATGTGTATTTTTAATTAGTGTGAGTCGGGAAATTTATTATGTGGTACTTGTAAGTGTATGTACGTCATGCAGCACATGCTTTTGTCTTGATAACAGAAGGCAGTTTGCTTTTATCATGTAATGATTGGTATATGTATGGATTATTAATCAAAATTGGATCACCATTGAGGTTAATGTCCTAGGGTGTGAATTACAGTGTTTTTGATGAAGTGTGTGTGTGTTTGAGTTTTTTCAGACATGTATCAATCAGATATGATTATTTAATTCTGGGACCGACTTTGACGCCACCATCCAAAAAACATGACCAGGGCTCAAACCTCTGCATCAATGAAGACATTTGGCAGCTGTTTGTAAAAAATGTTCCAAGAAATACTGTAGTTGTCAACCTTGGGGAATGATTGAAATATAGTTATGCCAACAGTGATAATGTACAAGGGGGTGCTTCACAAGGATTTTAGTGTTACTTAGTATTGCTCTTAAATTGAGTTTTGTGCAGTATATAATGCATCACTGAATTGGTTAGATCATTTGCAGGGGATGCCCACTTCCACGCATGAATCAATCAGACTAGGCGTAAAATGAAGTGTGTGCACGTCAGTATTTTAAGCATAAAACTGCATAAAAAGCTCCCCATCCCCCCCCCCCTTGTCTGTTCAGATTCATAATAACATTTACATATATTGTTTCTTTGCTGTGACTTTGTAGTGGTGTGTCCAAGGGCTCGGCAGCGGAAGCAGCCAGGGACAAATCAAGCCAGAGCTCACCAGCCTCCAACAACCAGAAGAGAAGCTACACCAAGACCATCTATGACCTGATGGCACATCTGAGTGGACGGTTGGTTCCTGGTATCCCTATCAACCAGGCCTTACCGGCGGACCCTACGGAGAGGGTTCTACAGCTTCACTGGCAGCATTCTACCCTACTGACATTCCTTAGGTACGCTCACACTTTCATGTAGTGGCATAATTTTCTTAACTCTGAATTATGATTATAGGTATTGTGGTTATGATTTTGTATTATTATTCTGACAGACAAAAGGTATGATTGTTAAACACTTTATTGTAATGGTCGGTTGATTATTTTGACCATCAATCATGTTTCTGATGGTTTTCAAGGCCTTGTATTTTGCATGTGTCTCTGTTTTCTAGTTCCTATGAAATATTTTGAAGTTCTCAAGTTGTCATGACTTAAGTAGTTCATGAAAGGAAGTAAGGATGGAGCAAAGTGGAGGTCGGATGTACAAAACTGATGATTATTTTATGGAATTGCCATAATCTTTATCTCGAACTCTCTCTTGATGTCTCAGGAGTCAAGGAGCCGGTGTGGCCGGGATCAAACCAGAGTACCTGTTTGAGCCCCAGGATTACCAACGATGGATGAAGCTTCAAGAACAGGTCAGGGAGAAGAAGAAAGCCATGCAGGAAGGCAAATCTACTGTAGCCATCACCATAGAAGAAGAGCCACTGGATGAACCCCTCTTTGAGTCGGTCTCCAAGAGAGCCTGGACGGACCTTCTCCTGCAGACTATCAAGGTATGGGGATTAACCCTTCCAATCTTCCATTTGAAATCTCTTTAATATTTCATATTACAATGCATGTAAATGGATTCCTATTTGAATATTGCTTTCTATTATATCACACTGATCTTAAGTGCCTCTACTGATGGAAGTTCTTCCAAATCTTTCTTCCAGGTTTTGGTGTTGGCAAGGATCACACCTCGTCAGTTCCGCACCCTCCCCTGCCCTGGCCACGTGAGCCTTCCATCTATCAACCATGATCCTCTGTGCAGTAACATATACTCTGTAGGAGAGCGCATCCTTCTCTCCTGGCTTAACCATCATTATGAACATCAAAGACAAAAAATATGGAACAACTGCGATAAAGGTAAGAGTGTTGGTTAGGATTTCTCACAAGGAACCTAAAATTATTAACTTATAATCTCTATTTTTGCTAAGTGAATATTTGAAATATTTGACTATTATCAGCAAATAGAATGTTTCATATTCAATTTCACATACATGGTACAAGATGATGTTCATGTACAAGATGATTGATTTCTAATTATCATTATTACAAGGTAAAATCCATGGATGCATACATGTTGATACAAGGCTATCTGCGCGATGGTTTTGAAAACCCTGTAAATTGGATCGCCCAAGCATTATCAGAGCTGCCAAGTAGTACTGATTTTCAGTATTTAGTACTGAATAATTAGAAGAATACTGATGGTTTCATGCAAAATACTGATTTCTCAAGTTTCAGTTTTATGTGTTGCCCTATGGTATTTCTTTGAAAATACTGATTTCCTTGCCGAAATACTGATTTTCAGCTTTAAAAATACTGAAATGTTCTTGTTCAGGTTGGCAGCTCTGCATTATGTATGTTGTTGTACTGCTTTTACTGGCATTAATCCAAGCGGTTGACCTTTTGTTCAAGGGAGGTGAACTATTTCATCCCCCCAATCGAATTTTATGACGTTATGGATTTCTGTCCATAATACGCTGAAAAAAATTGCATACAGTGTGTGTCTCTCCTATCATAAAATATCAATATGACAATACTATTTTTTAAATCTCTTTCGTACAATTGTATAATTGAAAAGGAAATAAAAGAAAACTTTCAAGATCTTTTTTTTTTTTCTATGAAGATTAGTGAAATCTTTTTACGTTTTCCACTAAAATTTCATCAGCATGAATCTTACATTCTTGAGTATAAAGACCATTTTCTTCTCATAATGATGTTTGTTACATTTTTCTCTCATTGATTCTATAACCCTTTTGTAGCCTTTTTGACATATGAAGTACGAAAAAAGTCTAGTATTATTACTCTTTACCGTAACACATACTTCTCTTAATGATGTTTGTTCTTATATTTTTCTCTCATTGATGCTATAAACCATATGTAGCCTTTCTGACATATGAAGTACGAAAAGAGTCTAGTATTATTACTCTTTACCGTAACATATACTTCTCTTAATGATGTTTGTTCTTATATTTTTCTCTCATTGATTCTATAAACCTTTTGTAGCCTTTTGACATATGAAGTACGAAAAGAGTCTAGTATTGTTACTCTTTACCGTAACATATACTTCTCTTAATGATGTTTGTTCTCATATATTTCTCTCATTGATTCTATAAACCTTTTGTAGCCTTTCTGACATATGAAGTACGAAAAGAGTATAGTATTGTTACTCTTTACCGTAACATATACTTCTCTTAATGATGTTTGTTCTTATATTTTTCTCTCATTGATTCTATAAACCTTTTGTAGCCTTTTGACATATGAAGTACGAAAAGAGTCTAGTATTGTTACTCTTTACCGTAACATATACTTCTCTTAATGATGTTTGTTCTCATATATTTCTCTCATTGATTCTATAAACCTTTTGTAGCCTTTCTGACATATGAAGTATGAAAAGAGTATAGTATTAGTACTCTTTACAGTAATATTTACTTCTCTTAATGATGTTTGTTATATTTTCTTTCATTGATTCTATAAACCATTTTTAGCTTTTCTGACGTTATACAATCCTCCTCCAGGTATTTGCATGATTCAGAAATTAAAAAGATATACTTCTTTGTTTTCTGAGTAACCCAGTCACCCAACCTGAGCTTTGAATCCTCAATCTATTTCAATATCCACATAATCCTCTGTTCTCGCCCCCCCCCCTTATTTTTTTTGTTCCCCAAGGGTATGGTTGACTTGGCATGTAACTTGGATCCTCTCCCCAATAGGGCTGTCACCCTTGACATTTAAGCAAGCATATATACCAAAGTACATATAGCAAGCTGTCTTTGTTCTTGTTTTTTCATCAAATTCTATCCTTATATCAAAAATTCAATTTTATATATATCAACGGAATAGTTTTCCTGGTATCGCATCACAATTTGCTCCACATTTTTGAAAGTCTGCTATGCATAAAGGCAATTGTATAGGATATTTTTACATAGGACTGTACATTGCTTGGTTGAGAGCTTTTCTCTTATGACCAAAATATGCTATTCAAATTTGTAAAGAAAAATTATTCCCTGATCAAGAAATTATATTCTTGTGACCAAGAATCATTTTCTTGATATCAATTTTGTATTGTTAACATACGGCCATCTGTGATATCAAAGAATGGGATTGAATGTGAAGTGGCTTGCCAAATGTACATTGAGATAGGCTTGCTAATGTGTGATAGCTCCCTATGGTACCTTAACAAAATTCTGCAACATGTTTACCCATTTTTGCTGTCACTTTAAGCACAGGAATATCCCACAGTGCCTTTTCCGTCCATTCCTCCATCTTTTGCAGAGATAAATTGATGTGAGAATTTTTGATAGCTTAGCCAATGTGCTATCCCTCATGCAATAAAATCGTTGGTGTGATTTTTGTGAAGTTATCTCTCCTACCTCCATCCAAAAGTACTGACTAACACTGGGGCGACCATAACCCGAAGTCCTGTAGTCGTGCATAGAGAATTTTATTATCATTTAATGTTATTACTCCTACACGACCAATACAAATTATTTCATTATCATTATTATTTTCCTGCTTTTATGAAGTACACTTTTGGCGACAAAAGATTTTTTTTCATGTAGCCTATGATATGGTAATGGTGAAACTTAACCTAATTTGTGGTAAATTTTATTAGGTGTTATAAATGGATTCATTCATGTCTAATGGGCTTTAACGTGTTACTCATATAGTAATCAAACCAAGGAAATATGGAAGATTTCAGTTTTATTATTGTACATCTGCTTAAATATAGTTAAAGTTATTTCATTCTTACTTTCATTTCTTTAGATTAGTATTAATACTGTTAACTAGAATCTATGGGTATACTGGTATTCAATGCGGTGATGGTTTGCTATTTCTTCATATTAGAAAGAAATTACCAGTATATAGTTGTGTTCTTTTAGATATACTGACATGATTTAACTAGTGATTGCAAAAGAACAGAGAATGTTGTAGTAAAAGAAGAAAAGAGAGAGATAGTCTGATATTCAATCTGGTACTACTAATTGTTGAATTCTTCAATATTCTTCATCATCTCAGGTAGTCTTGACTTAATCATGATTAAGGTGTATTCCATATATTGTAGAGGACAGAAACTGCTGGCATGTGAGGGCCTTATATACTCGATTGCATGATTTATGATATGTATGTCATACAACAAAAAGAGAATGATTAGAATTGATATATTGCCTCCATTTATTATTTAAGCCTTTGAATATCAGAGTGCACGTGCATGATTTAATTTTTTATAAAGTGTTCATTTACGTGACAAAAGAACAAAATAATCGTTCAAATCCAATGTCTGCCCCCCCCCCCCACATCACATTTATGTTTTTATTAAAAAAAGAAATGCACTTTTTTTAAAATTAGCACGAAAGCCTTCAAATGAAATTATGCTAACAAGCTTTAAAATGTGCCTGCATTTTCATATTCTTTGGTTTGAAAATAAATTTTTATTACGATTTCAAGTATTCTTTGTGTTTAATAATTAGCAGCAAGTTACTTTTAACAAAAGAGAGTGCCTTTGTATATTTCATACTAGCACAGAATAGGCGAGTTAGTGCATTGAAAAAGGGACATTGAGCCTTGAATGTGCAATCAAAGATAAATTGTTGCAATACACAGTGAAAAAACATGCTTTTTATTCTTCAGTCTCCTTTCTTAGAGAACACAACAAGTTCAATTTCTTTAAAAATCGACCAAGTTGTAAAAGCATACAGCATGCATTTAAATTAAATGAGAAGAAAAGTATAAAATCTTCTTTGATCATTCACATTACGTATTAATTTTTTAAAGTTACCAGCCATTTATTAATAATTTTACTTTCAAGACTAGCCGATGTTGACTCACAATGCTACTTTAAACATGCCAACATTTAAGTGGTATTGATAAAAGTAAGAATCCGGTTGTTTATAAGGCATATAGCTTACAGACTTCTTACCTAGGACTTCAAATTCAGTCAGTCTTCCTGTTCTGATATTGAACAAAAAGATGCATCAGGGTTTTTCAAGAACAACTGATCATATTTGGATATAAAGTGTTACTGCTTTTCTGGTGTCAAATTCTTTAATTGATTTATGTATGTTTGTTTTCAGGTGGAGTACCCCCATCTCGCTGGGTAGTCAACTTTGATTATGATCTCCTGGATGGCCTAGTCTTAGCTGCAGTCCTTGCTGCGCATGTTCCATTCCTGGTATGCATAACGCTTGATCAAAGGCTTTTGTAACTTCTAACCCAAATGTATGCAAGTCATGCTTGATTTGAAATACTATCTCTTAAAGTGTTGTACAGATACATGTACATGTATAATTGTTAGACAACTACACTTTAAACTATGCTCAATACATCAGTGATGAATATATATCTTTCTTGGTTATTGGATCCTGACTTTCCTTCATATGATTTAAGCACATTCTTCACTCCATGAAGGAAAACTTCAGGAATTTTCTTTGATGGTCAATTTGCTAGATGAATCCTCCATATTCTTTGAATTCCAATTTTAAGTTGAATGACGTACTCATAGCATGATTATTGTAAAAGCATATGGGCAATTCCATAGAATATGTCCATTCGACCCCCTACATGTGGGACATTCCTGACATGATTTATTATGCAAGTTCATATGAAAAGTTGTAATGCTCTGTAATTATTGTTTCTTGATCAGGCCATGAAGTGAAGTATGTTGGCAGTTAGATGTGTGCTCCAATTGCCTATATTATTTTTTTTTTCACATGTGATGTACTGTTTTGAGTAAATGTCCTTGACAGTGATTGAGATTTGGTGATAAATTCAAATCAATTCAATGTAGAAAAAGGTAGATTATATAGTACAGAACGTTTCTTTTTTCTTCATATCCCTAGTCAAACTTATCTCTTTCAATGCTGAATTTATATGACACTTAATATTAGATTTATCTTTATATGAGACTCCATTTGACATTCTTGTCTTGTCTTTCGCCTTCAGATTAAGACCCATCTTCAAGGAATGTACACCCATCCTTCAACAGCAGAACAGTGTCTTCATAATGCTCTCAAGGTCGTCACCGCCTTCAGGTTCATTGGTCTAGATTATGACATTCAGGTGAGATTATAAATTCAGGTTGGTGATATCAAGCTGAATTATGTATTATATGTGCATTGTTGCCTTTTCTTGATCTGATATACTTGTGGTTTCTCTACTTGAGTAAGAAGAATCTGAAATTTGGGTTTTCATCTTAAAAATAAAGGGTGTCACAAAATATAAAAATCGTTGTTCAGCCAAGGTTGTAATTGGAATTTCAAATATGGAAATCTTTATAATAAAAATTATAATAACATTAATGATAATATAATGCATTTTTTTAATAAACACGACTGATACTTCATGTCTAGGCATAAATACAACATATCGCAAAAAAGATTGCAGAAAAGTAGATCAATCAATTAAATTAATCTAAACTTACATAACATGCATAAATTATATCTTTTGCCAAAAGGAACTTAATTTATAACTGATGCATCTATAAGTAACAAGGGATTATCAGTTTGGATTTTGAACATTGTTTCTAAATTATTTAAAAAGTATCTTTATTGTAATTAACAGGAGATTTATCATTAATATTGTACCAATTTTTTCTGTCTTACTCACAGGCCATCGATATCACCGATCCTAACCCAATCTCACTGATGCTTCTCTGCCAGCATCTATATCAGAGATTACCTCAGTACATGCCCAAGACTGCTGTTGAATTCACGACCTCCCTGCATTCATCAGTTACAAGACAGGTGGGTGTGCGCTAGGAAAGTTCAAAGGTCACTGGATCATGAATGGTGATGTTTCGTTATTGCTTACCTGCCAGGTGTGCCTATTGAATAGAAATATTCCTATTTGGGGAAAAAAAATCATCCAACTAGTGGGTTCCCATTTCTGGAAATTTCTTAGTTATTTATAAGTATTTCTTGGCTGTCAGGTCAGCAGGTATGGTATTGTTTTGTTTCGTTTTATTGCTCTGCCGCGCGCTGCTGCATGTACATGCAGCTGTGTGCAGACTGTAGATTTAATGTGACACATCCAAATATTATGACAGTCTTTCATTGCACTCTCATCCGCGTGTCTTAGGGTCTTTGTAAAGTCAGCCAAAACAAATGCATTTGGATCAACATTACAAAAGAGATCAAGTCAGGAATGCATTCATTTTCTGTCTCGTCCATCTGTGGTATTGAACTGTTTTTCATTTAAATTTTGGCATAATAATTTCAAACTTTCACAACAAAACTAAATTGTATGTATTTCTCAGAACACTTAATGATACCTTCAAACCTAGAGGTACATGTATCAATATTACTTTTTTGAAAGATATGCATAGGCTTTTTAATTTGAAAAAATGTGAAAATGTTGGTCTGTGACAAACTGATCACATTCTAAACCTCTACCTTACCTCAGGTACGACTGACGAATCCCAGCAGCAAGCCTCTGACCTACCATGCCATGGTTGCTGGCCGCGATGCCAGGGACTTCACCCTCCCCCGAGGTAGTCAGGTCCAGATACAACCTAAAGGCAAGCAGGATCTACCTGTGATCTTCACCAGTCGATTCCTGCGTCCTGCCGAAGCTGTCCTGGTCCTGGTTGGTAGGCGGGTTGGTGCTGCCTGTGGTACCACCCTAGTCTTCAATCTCAGGACTACTATTGATAATATCACACCAACGGTAAGATTTTTTAGCCTACTATTTATTGTGACTTTATAACTGCTCTGCTTAGGCCAGTTTTATGGTTTTGTGTTACTTTCGAGCACTGCCAGACTATCAATAAATATATAACCAAGTATAATTATTCTTTTACTGGATATCTTTGATTGTAGTGCTTTAGCTTCATTTGAACACTGCATATTGTGATTGTTTATTTTGTACTTTCTAATGATTATCCATTTTTTTGTGTTTACTTGCTTTTCAAGGCCACCATTAAGTGTGAGTCTCCGTGCTTTGAGCTACAGAAGGTCGATGTTGCTATAGTCAACCCTTTCAATGAGGCAGGTGAGTTCCGCATCGTCCTGGTGGAGGCCAAGACACCCTTCCCTGGCAGCGACTCCAAGCAGAAGGGCCTCTTGAAGAACTCCAAAGGCACCGTCAAGAAAGTCAGGTCCAAGACTGATCATGGTCAGAAGAAGGAGAGGACACCGACACCACCCAAGGTTGAAGAGCATAGCATCGACCGGGATATGTTCGAACGTAAGCAACCAAGAAATCGATTGACTAGCCCTTCAGTCAAACGGTCATGCAAATGTCCCAAGTAGCTATTCCCTTCATATTGCTTAGCATTTCTCTGATATTTTTTCATTATTCTTGGTATTCTTCAGGGAAGCAGTGTTGCTGTGATTCTTCCACTGCACTGATTTTAAAAGTCACGACAATGGGGCCCATGTTCTGAACTCTGGGTGGAGCCTAGCCAAGGCCTGAATCAAATTTTGTTTTACACTGTTTGTTTCTTTACTTTGGAATTATTTCTCAAACCTTCAGAGGGAAGAATTCTATTGTAGTTTCAATTCCACTTAGTTTTGAGTAATTTAAGTACCAAGTGTGTTGATTAACTGATCATGTACTTGTACATTAGTGCCAAATTTGGCTACCCTTAGCAAAAACTGTTCAACTGCAGCCTGAGCTCCGAATAAGACCTAAGGTTTTTGTCATTGCTCTTTTGTCTTTGACATCCAAGCTTCATAGGGAATGACATGAGCTGAAATCTCTGTACATTCTTTTGGTTTGGTGGAGCGGGTACGAAATTTAAAACCTATTAATTTGATTTACTTCATCTTTTACAGAGGACACCAGCGACACCCTTGGGTCCTTCTTCTGCCCTGACCAAACCATCAAGCTCGACGGCAACGGACCCGGCATCGTAACCGTTGACTTCTTACCATTCTACACCGGGAAGCGTCAGTGCTCTGTGCTGTTCATCAGTGAGTCCGTGGGAGAGTTCCTCTACTCGATGGAGGCTACTGCTACATTGCCTCTCCCCTCGCATCTCCCCTTCGTGCCTACCAAACACAGTGTCAGGATCAGTAGTGCCGCAGCAGCAGGTGGGTCTCTTGAATGCACAAGAAAGCAAGGTTTCCTTAGCATGCCAGAAATGTATTTAAAACTGTCCAATGACCTTAATGTCAGTTCTTGTAGTATATGTATTCAATCTGTAGACACCATTCTTCTTCACACTTTAGTACATCAACTGATATTAGATTCACTGTTTTACAGCCATGGCGTATCCTATAATATTACATAGGCTATGTAGATTCGAATCAGTGATAGGTCAATACGCCATCACGTGACCATAGCTGCGAGGATCGCATTTGTTATATTCTAGGTTTTGACGTCACCTCAGGGAATATACTGCGTAGTATTTTCAATTGCGGCGTTATATCCACTAAGGTGACGTCACTCGCTGCATACAAGTTGCGCAACAAGATAGTTTATTTGATGTACGCGTCGATTGCATGAAGAACGCGCTTGATGTATTTTCTAAAAAAAAAATCTATTATGACGTAGACGGATCAGAGCTGTAGCAAGAATTTCGCTCTTGAACCAGATGATGAATGCAATTTCTGATGGCGAATCCACATATACTATATAATATAACAGATATTGCCTGGTCTATCGTTTTAATGAATAACATTTCAACTCCCCTCCGAAGCTATATTTTTCCCTCGGGATAATATTTTCCCTTGGGAAAAATATAACTCCATCGGGGAGAGGAAATGTTATATTCAAACTCTAGGTAGGCAATATCTGTATATTATTTTTTATCCCGGGGGGGGGGTGCTGAAGGGTTCTCAAATCAGAAATGCCTGATACAAAGTGATTGTCAGGTATTTACTACGTTTATTGTATACAATGAAATCTGTATATTAAGACCACTCAAGGAAGAAAAAAAATCAGTCTTCATGAACAGCTGGTCTTTATGGACAGGTTCCTGTAATTACTGTTTTGATAGAGTGAACGATTCACAGAACACCAAATTTGTGGTCTTTACAAACAGGTTGTCAACTGAAACACGTTTGATTGTATCATTTTCTTGAAGAGGTTTTGTAGTAGACGTCTGCTGATTGGAATGTTTCTTTTGATCTTGTCCTCACAGGTAGCGGCAGAGGCCTGTACGGAGGAGACGATCGTATCATCTACTGGCGTTGCGATAGTAACTCTATCCTCAATGAGGAACTCATGGTGCCTATCACCAACTCGGCCCGAGAGAGGGCACTGGTCATCGCAGCCCAGCAGCGCATGACGGACACCGAGATCCGCCGACGTCAGATGACTCACACATTAGCCTGTGGCTCGGTCACCGCTGCCATTGCAGCCTTGGGACTCTCTGATGATCATGTGATCAATGCCAACCAATCAACTGTCTCCTTCAATGCAAAGCAAGAGAAGAAGGATGCTGAAGGCACTCGCTTTACCGTGGAAGTCAACTCCAAGTTCTTTGAAGTTCAACATCATTTCTTTGTGCCGTCCCCACTCTCAAAGAAACCCAAATCAGCGGAGGATATTGTCAAGAATGGTCACAGGGTTGAACGTTCACCGGCTGGACTTGTCGGTAATTCAGGTGAGAATGCAATACTTTTGCTGTGTCTTTTTAATAGGTTTTCTCTCCTTGATTTATTTTGAAAATTCTAGTGTTTTGTTATAATGTTCAAATTGTTAGAAAATTTTTCATCTTAGAATATTTGAGTGTGATTACTTCAAACTTATTATTTAAATTGTACTTCGGTAGCTATGTCTTCTTTCTTTTCATATTAGATTGTTTGCAGTCACTAAACTTTCCTAGAACTATTTCCTAGTTCCAGTGTTCAATTTCAAGTTCTTATATTGTTGCCAATGTTTACATAATGTATTTTACTGCGCTCGATGCTGTTATGTTTTCTTATTAACCAATAAGGAGGAGCCGTGGTGTAGTGGTTCTGACTCTCGCCTTGTAAACAGAGGGTCGTGTGTTCGAATCCCACCGCGGTCTGGCGTCCTTTGGCAAGGCGTTAATCCACACTTTGCCACTCTCGACCCAGGTGCTAAATGGGTACCCGGTAGGATGTGAAAGTCATTGTAGCTTGTCCAGTATTGTGTGCGCCTCACAGGCGACTGACTGGAATACTCCCCAGGGAGTGGAGGATGTGCACACATTGTGTGCGGGAATGACTGATTGAATCCGATGACCGGGGTAATAATATATCTGTAAAGCGCTTAGAAACGTCGTTCCGATGGATTAAGCGCTATATAAAAGCGGATTATTATTAACCAATAAACAGAATAGTAATGGCTATTTATATAGCATTCAGGACTACCATTCAGTATTCTGAACATTATATCTTGTGATCTCTGTAAACCAATACTTATGAACTAATTAAATGACTTCTCAACAAAGTTACTACCGGTAACCAAATATTTCTTTTATCTTGTAGGTGTGATCATAGATGATGGCGTTGTACCCCTACCAATCCGGTTTGCACCCAAGGGTGCTGGTCATTACCCCTGCCGTGTGGTACTAAGATCCCCTAATGATATCAGGGTATACCAGATAGAATGTACCGTCAACCCTGAAGGGACTGTAGCTCAGATTGAATTCACTGCACCTGTTCATCAGTCTGTGTCACAAAACATTCCAGTGGTATGTTTCAGAGAACAAATTCATTATTTTTCTCAATTACATTTTCATTTTCTTTCTTTTATCAAAGCCAAAAGTGTCTTTATAATATTCTGATAATTAATTGGTTTGTCTTTGGAGGCATCCACTTTTTAAAGGGGAAGTTCACCATGACATAACGTTTATTGTAAAATAGTAGAAAAAATAATGAAAATTATTGCAGAAGGTTTGTGAGAAATCCATCAAAGAATTAAAAAGTTATTAGAAATTTAATTATTTGATTTGTGATGTCTAATGCGAGCAGCTTTCATACATATCGAATGGTAAAAAAAGTCAATGAAATGTTGTTTTCTCAGAAAATTGAAAATGGTTTTTACTGTGACATTCAGTGTATCAATAGACAGATCATTTCACACCAGTTCCTAAAAATAAAACAAAAATAAGTCATCCGGACCAATGAAATTAAAATTCATGCATTGTATATTACGTTACATATGGGGCAGCTGCACATTAATGACGTCACAAATCCAAAACTTAAAATTCTAATAACTCCTTTTAAAGTTTCTCCTCCTGAATCTGCTTATGACTACATCATATTCCTTACTCTCTTTGGTTTCATTGTCAACATCTTGGATTACTTAGCATCCAGCTATGACATTGTTGAAAGGTAGTTACTCTTAAAGAGAGATGTTTTGATTCTATATTGAATGACTTGTTTGCATACTGTAGATAGAAAAAGCAACCAGTGATGCCCATTTAAATGTTCTTCCCCCCCCCCTGTATTAAATCTATATTTAATAAATAAAAGGAGAAAATATATAAAAATTTCATATACCATATATGACTGGTATAAAGGGGAAAAAAATTCAGTCGGAGGGTAATCGACCATACACGAAACTCCCTCAGTATGCTATTGAGACGAAACACTGCTATTCAAAATCAGATCGTCCCAATTTCGTTTCTTATGGGCTCCACACCCATCATCATCATCAAATACATGTCATCGAATAATTGTCATCATCAAGGTGAACTCATACATGTGTACCATTTTGATTGTATATTTTTCAAAGGGAGAAAATGCTGTAGAAAAGACGATGTATCTTTCATAAATGTAGTATAACATTTTAATCATACAGTCTGCAGATTTTGTTTTATTAGTCTTGTTTCCATGATAATGGAATCAGATAGATGTAACTTCAGAGCTGCAAATTATTAAGAAAAAGTCATAATTATGATTTTCAGTCAAATTATGCCATTATGCTTTTGACCCTAATTATTACTCTTTTGAGGGCAAAAAAATATGTTAACATGTAATACTATATAGTAATACATTGGGCAGTGGTGAACTCATCTCAAGGTGGCCAATAATCATTCTCATTATTAGCATGATCATGTATCTTTGTCTACATCACTTTGAGTGTTATCATCATATGCTTAAATACTTACACAAAAGAGAGAGTACCAGAGGTGATTCTGAATCTGAACCTTAAAAGAAAGATGATTCATTTCTTTTTAAGGAAACTATTCTTTATATGACCTCTTAGAAAAAATTATAATACCACATGGCGCATATGAAATTATGACTTTTATGTCAAAATTATGACTGTTGAGCTTCTGGCTTACTACTTTGTACTCCTAAAGGTCGGCAGCTCAGTTTAAACTGTAGGCTCTATATCGTTTAATTCAGATAATTTTCTAATGATATATTTCTTCCTTTACCAGGTAAATCAAACGAGTGTTGACTGGCCTCTAAAGATCAGTATTGACGGTGTAGGGTTCCATGGACCTCCGTTCCTACTGGCTAAAGCTATGCAGATCACCTACTATCCACTCATGTTTAGGCCGACATTTGAGTCCTTCATAACGGTGAGACATTCTCTTCCATTTTTTATATCATTTTTGATCATTTTAATATCTTTCAACTGGAATTTGTGGGTATTTTGTTTATTTTTATTCCTTTCTGGAAGAAAACAAAATCATGGGATATTACTGTTAATGATAATAATCATGATATGGTTCATTTATATAGCACAGCTACTATAATAGCATAGACTCTACTGCGCTTGATACTTGGTGCCATATTATTACCTCAGTTGTAGCTGAGCCACCTTTCAGGCGCTAAAGCATTCAAAGAATAAATCCTTCCGGGTACCCATTCACCTCACCTGGGTCGAGTGCAGCATAGTGTGGGTAAATTTCTTGCTGAAGGAAAACACACCATGGCTGGGATTCTAACCCACATCTCTGATTGAAACAACGCCCCCATTGTTCATAACAATGAAATTTGCAATTAACAATATTTCGTGCATTTTTTTTTACAGTGTTTTTTGTTTAAGTCCTGAAGGCTACTAAGAGACTTAGAGCTTAGATTGCTGGCCCAATAAATTGCAGAAATAGTATATCTGTAGAACGGAATCCATTAATACAAAAGAGAGAAAAGCAAATATTTGAACATTCATGTATGAATGATATTTATGTATTTGATTAAATGACTCATTGGCCTGCCTCATCAAAAATATTTTGTTATTTGTAAATATTAATCCATCCATTGAGCATTTGGTGATTACAAAGTGCTTCACAACTTGCTCCACTAGATAAGTATATATTACGAAAATGCATATTTATTGTGCTGAACAAACTATCAACATTTATTGTATGGTTTTATTGAGGTTTCAAGGCTAGGTAAAAATCACTGAACTGTGTTATTTATCCCTCTTTTCCTCAAATATCATTGTAATTGAAACATTCTTATGCTAATAATGTACTTTTAGAAAAGAGGTGGCAGAGTCAAATTTCTGGCTTCGGTCATATACAGAGTAAGATTATATTATCACTGTAACGTGGCATGCTAGAATGTAGATGGTAGTAATGTTAGTAATAAATGCACTTGGATCTTGTCATCTGTCAATTTTGTTAATCATTTCTGAATTATTATCAAAAGATTGGTGATATTGTGAAAATTAACACTGCCCCGGAGACTGTTTCATCAACATTTTTGTCAGACAAGTTGTCAGATCTGACATCTTTCCTTGATACTGATTGGCTGAGAGGCACTGTTACTATAGTAACTGTCAGATAAAATGGGACTTGTCGGATAAAACGTCCGACTAGTCCTTTCATGAAACGCTCCCCTGGTTTCCATAGCATGCATACAGATCTTACTCTTATGTACATGAGAACACTTTTTAGAGAGCAATGATTCTGCATTACAGATTGTCACCTTCCGTTACCACTTTTGTCACATCACATTTATGTTGTTATATCACATTTTGTATTTGTGCATGCATTATCTGTAGTTGTTTGAATCATTCATAATAATGTAATATTGAATGAGTTTAGAGGGAAACTTTAATCTTCAGAACTTTGTAGATTACCCACAATGCTGTTCCACCAATGTCATCACAGGGATATTTTGCATGGATATTGTCATTGTTGTTTGATGTAGACATATTTTCCATTGTTATTTATATGCATGTAGTTTTTTATTTGTTCACTTGTTAATGACATATAGTCACGCACAAGAACTAGAACGTATGGATATATGTGACGTATGGATTCCTATAGATAACCTAGTATTGAGGAAATGTATTCGAAAGATATACTACTCCAACAAAAACTCTACTCTGATAACAAAATGCATGTCAAATACATGTTGGGCCCATTGATCAAATACCTCCGAAATTTTGAAAATTCTGTGCTAGTCACATGATTGCACTGTGTGTATCAATAATAAGTTCAATTTAAAAAAAAACAATAATTAAGGGCATTGGACAACAAGAACTGATGTAACTATTATAGATAGTTGGTATATTTCATATAAATAATGATGAGTAATCATTGTGACACATTTCTTGTACAACTGATTCAGTGTCCAAACTTTTGATTTGTTTTGAGTATCATTCCAAGATACTATGTCCTATTTAATAGAAATAGATTTATGATAAAACTAAAAATGCAAGACAGTTAGATCATGCTTAAGATAATAATAATTCAGGGGTCCGTTGCAGAAAGAGTTGTGTTTAAACGCAAGTCGAATAATCAATCGCAAGTCCCAAAAACGCGCTGTTGATTGGTTGAAAATCAAGTTGCGCATAATTTTTAGAGTTGTTTTTTATTGCAAGTCTTTCTCCAACAGGCCCCAGGTACATTTGCAGTCATTTATGTACATCATGAGTGAATGGTTTTGTTTCCTTCTAACTCTGTTTGTCTGTGATTTTTAGGGTAAGATGATGATGCTGAATACTGATGATGGTACAGAACATCACTTCAGTCTCCAAGGAGAAGGGCAAAAACCTCTAGCTCTGGATCATGTAGAGGTGGAATGTGAAGCTAGACAAAAGTAAGTTTATCATTGATTCAAATTATCATCATTGTCATCTTCACCATCACCATCATCTTCACCATCATCACCATCTTCATCACTGTCATCATCATCATCATTGTTATCCTCATCATTGCTACCATCATTGTCATCATTGTTGTTGTATTCATTGCTACCATCATCATTATTGTCATCTTCAACACTATCATCATCTTCACTATGATCATCATCATTATCACCATCATCACCAGCACTATTATCATCATCTTCATCACTATCATCATTGCTACCATCATCATCACCATCATTACTGTCATCTTCAACACTATCATAATCTTCATCACTATCATCATCATCACCATCATCATCACCATCATCACCAGCACCACCATCACTATTATCATCATCTTCATCACTATCATCATTGTTACCATGATCATGATCATCTTCATTGCTATTATCATTATCATCATTACTGTTACCGTTTTCATAATCACCATCATCTTTGTCACTACCATCATCATCAAAATCATCACCACCGCCTACTTGTCCTTGAGACTTCATTGGGACTCAAAAAAGTGTCTTGGAATAAAGATATTAAGTGGGGAACTGATTGTTTATGGTAATGGCATGTGGTAATGAATCACCAAACCCAGTAACAACCTAGCCAGGCCTAGCAACAGCCATGAGCCATGCATTCATCTTTATCTCAAAGGTATGCATGGCATGTGAAATTATCTAGCTATGTGTCATTGTCTGACTTAGCAACAATAATGAATCGGGTTTTCATCGAGGTTTAGTGTCCCACCATTGTAAGACAAATTCCTGAAAGCGATTCACATACGTTGCATTGTAGTCATTGAAGGTTTATGTTAGAATACCTTTTGTGAACTGGTCATTATGAATTCAAGTCTAGTTTGATGGAATGAATTTCTGATTTGTATTCATGAATGCATGATAAAAGATCCCTCCTCTCTGCCTATTGGTTGATAGCACTAAATTCTATTGTCATACATCATGTTTATGCATGAGATTTTGGAAGTTAGAACCATGGCGTGGTGGTTTCTTCACTAACTGTCAAAAAGATGCTTGTCTTTTGCTGGAGTATATAAGAAAGGCCTTGCTTGTCTGTAGATTGGAGGCAGTGAGCAAGCAAGGCCAGGGTGCAGTGACACATATAACAGAACATGTGACTAGTCATGTGATGATGATGTCATGATCACATGATCACATCAACATATCAATAAACATGCACAACACAAGACTCTACAACATACCATAACCCACAGCTAACCTTTATGCTGCATTCTGGCCTTGTTTATTATCTATTTATGTCAGCCTTTTTTCGGCTGGCATAAATAGGTGATTGCTAGTGGGCTGCGTTTTCAACTCAAAAGTAATTTATGCTAATTAGATTTGAGTCAAAGATTCAACTTTATACATGTATGTCGATATAGGCCATATTTACATTCTTGCATTTCCATCATTTTTATACATTTGCACGTTTAAATAGATTATTAGTTTTTGTCAATGGTTGGTATCAGAAATGAGTATTTTGGGGGGTCAATATTCTTTTGGATAAGAATTTGGTCATTATTTGATTTAAAAAACATGGTGATTATCGGATATTCGAATATTATAAATGAAATAAGTAATTTTTTTAATTCTGAGGTCAACAAACTTAGGATATTGTAATGAATGGGTTTTTGTTTTTTTCCTCTCTCTCTTTAAACTCAGGAAATTGTCTTTTAAAAAAAAATGCTATCATTCTGAGAACTTTTCATTGTAGTTATCAAAATCAGCGATACTGCCATATAGAGGAGTTCTAAGATTAGTTATTGGCAGAATTTATAATTATAAATATTACTGCTGTACCTTACAACCACAGCCTAACATAGGCTATTTTGATAAAATTTACCTATTACAGAATAAAGCGTCTGATCCGTGTACCCAATGTGACGGGGAGGAAGATGATGTATCGCGTGGTGTCTGACCTTCCTATCGTCACCGGTGCTCCAACCATCGTTGTACTGCCGAGTAAGGAAGAAGAGTATACCATCACCGTATCACCATGGAAACGAGGCAAATTTGAAGGCATCCTCTCCTTTATTGCTGGGAGCACTCAGAATTTGAGGTAAGAAAGGAGAATGGTAATTTATTGAGAAAAGAAAATAGTCATCATGAAGTGACTATAATTCTGATTCATGTGTGTTTTATTTGGAATGTTAGTTAGAATACATACTGAGTGATGCTTTCAAGAATACTTATATGAATAATATATGTATGTTACCTCTTTCTTTGCTTGAGTGTCTGTGCAGATTTGCAGATGAATGTCAGGGTCTATTAAAATTTTAGTTCTATCTTTTACTGGTTAGGAGCTAATTGCAACATCCCTCCACTTAACTTCATCTGTTGCCTTCCTGGTAAACTCTTTGCCGTTTTTGTCTACTCCAAGTTTTGACTGTCTTATATTTGATTCTAGGCTTTTTGGGGGTCTAGTTCCATCTTGCTTCGTGTATATCATAAAACAAAAATTATTGATATATAATCCTATTTAACAATTAGAATGTTCAAATTTTTGCCAAATACCTCATCCCTCCATGTTCAAATTGTCTCTTCTTAAATTCCCATTTCCTTTTTTTTATAGCTGTGGTGATATGATAATAATAATATTAATGTTAGAAAATAATTATAAATGATACTATTCAAATATGTATATTTTTTGTCCAATGAAAAGAGGACTAAATCAGGATATTCGCATTATGCAGGAAGGTAGTAAAACTGCCACATCCCTTCCAAAACTCTATTCATTTAGAAATGTGAGCATTTACCAAATATACTCCATTTGATTTATTTGCGTAGATATTGATTCCAAGAAATAATATTCATTGTACTAAAAAAAAAATCTTTTAATCTGTGCTACAGGGATGAACCTGATGATAGTGATATCAGCTCTGATCAAGCTGAGCGTGACCTACGTCCTTACAGTGGCAAGTCATCTATCAGCAGCATAGCATCATCCTCACAGAATACCGGGGGTAGCAAGATACGTGATGAGACGTCTGGTTACCGAGTCTGGTTCTCCCTGGCTGTCAAAGGTCAGTGAACAACAGAATAAAAATAGCGAATAGCCAAAAGTGCAATGTTGCGAGATTTTGCATGAGAAAAAAACACTCTAGCCTTGTTGAATAGGTCATCTATCTTTCACTAAATGCGAAATCTTGTACTATCCAACTCATACCTTTTAGCAGTTTAAGTTGTACAATGCCTCGGAAGTTGGCAAATGATTGATTTCTTCCTACGTTATTCTATGAAATTGCGGGAAATGAAAGCAAATCCTTGCAGAGCACATACTATCTACAGAAGCAGTGCAAGAGTAGCCAGTAGACCTTACACGTAATGCTCCTCTTTTTTTACTGAGCAAATTGAATCAAATCATATTGTGCCATCGCCTCGTGTCCAATGGTACATTTTGGATGGTACGTGTGTTATGGTCTGACTGTGTGACATTCAGCCTCCCTTTGGTTGGGTACAACAAGCTAAATAGGCGTTGTACAATATACAATAATACACATCATCAGGGGCGTTATTATACACAATAGGTACCTTAGAACAGCTATAACACTTAAAGTTAATGAGTGTGAGTGATTGCTAATGCCTAAGCAAAATAATGTGTAGTATGTTTCATAAGATAGTGTTGGGGATATATTTTAGCCAAACATTTGATTAGGGCCCATATCACCATTTTATAATTCGTAATGTGATATATACATTGATGTGTTGTAGTCAAAGATTTCTCTGGACTATATATGTACGGAGTGTATATCCTGCTGCTTCACTAATGCCCCTTTTACAAGACATTGATCTACATGTGACTGGCTTGACCCAGCTGAAAGGGCACCTGGCAAGAATTAATTTCTTGAAAAGCTAGAACACCGGGAAAATCCCCACATATCTGAGAAACCAAAATAAATTGCCGTCTAGAATTGAAATTTGATAATTATGTATAGGATGGGATTTGTACTTTCATTTTCTGCAAAAATTCAGATGAACACGGACAGATATGTTATAACTGAATATATAATGTGATGATAATATGTATGAAATGTACAATTGCTTGGATCATTATATTTCATTGATTTTATGGATATACAGCCACACCCCCGCCACCGGAGCGCATCCTCGGAATCACCTGCGCTGCTCAGTCCGCGTCGCTGATGGAGGTTGAGATCTTCAACCCAACCAAGGATGAACTTACCTTTGATGTATCCATCGAGGGAGAGGGGCTTCGTGGTGACCCCACGGTGACCTTGAAGCCTGCTCAGAAGAAGTACTACCAGCTAGTCTTTGCTCCAGCGATCATCGGTCAGACAACCGGAAGGTGAGTGGCAAGCTTTTAGTTCAATTATTAAAACTAGAAGTTCATTGCTTCAAGCCTTAACCCTAAGCTATGCATGACTGTTCTGCTAACCATAAAGCAGATCTAAATCTGCATTTCTTATGTTATGAATGTTAAATGAGCGAAGATAAAATATCTAATTTTTGTCTTCAAGTCAAGATTAAAATCTTATGCATAATATCTTCATTTGATTGTTCATTTTGAATAAATATTTCAATATCACCAATGACATTAGAACAAAGAAAATGTGTTTACTGCCAGAAGATTGAAAACTTTCTTATTAATGATCTATACAGTGCATCTCACTTTAGGAGTGATTTGAGTAAGGTTTAATCTATAAAATGATATGGTACAGTGATTAGATGGCATTGTTGAATGATAATTGCAAGTGTCTTTTAAAGTACCACCAGTACTGAGGTCTGGTACTCACTGAACCTGATGGCTCAGACCCTAGCAGTCTCATTAATCAAATAGATACAAAGCATTCATTAGACAGCATTGTTGGTTGATGTTGCATAGGATACTAAGTGTCTTCTACTGTCTTTGACCCCTGCAGCCTGATCTTCCAGAATGCAACCATCGGTGAATTCTGGTACTCACTGAACCTGACAGCAGAGACTCCAGCACCCACTACCCTCCCACACATGGAGTGTGAGCTTGGTAAATGGAATCGTCAGTTCATCCCGTTGAGTAACCCGACCGAAGAGACCTTGGAGCTGACTCCTAGCTGCTCCAACCAGGAGAACTTCACCCTAGAGGTCGACCAGGAAAGAAAGGTGAGTTCTTAACCTTCTCTACTTTATCCACCTCCTTTACTCCTGATGGGTGTTTCATAAAGCTGTTTGTAAGTTAAAAGCGACTTTACAAATGACTGGTGATCCGTTCTTAGGAACTAAATCTACACCTATGAAAACCTGGTCTAAGTCGTTTATCTCAAGAAAGGGTCACCTGTTACTGTCATAGTAACTTTGTCATATAATCCTTGATTGTGATTGGCTGTTGGGCCCTGTTACCATGGTAGTTAACATAATGGCAAAGTTACCCTAATCATAAAGTTTTCTATGAAGAAGGCCATTGGACATAGGGAACTGGGTATCCCTCTGCATAAACTGTCTATGATGGTATTTTAACTTCAACAGGAGAACAGCAGTGATATGATTTCATGGATCACCTTTAGAACAATTATGTATAACCAGGTTCAATTATATTATATCAGCAACATTGTGTAGGCCATGTAAGGATTTAGGAATGAGAGAGAAAATATGATTACTCGTGTCATATTCTTGAAAGTTATGTTAGAAAATGTGAAAAATTCAAATATATATAAAAGGTATTTTGGAGTCAAGCAGAGGCAATGTTTGAGTCATTTTCAGCCCATGAATTCACTGAATGCGTTTTTGAACTCCTTTTAAAAACTTCTTCTTTTATTCAGATTGTCTTGGCTCCTCACTCTACGGAAGAAGTCCCTCTTCAATTCATGCCTTCAGCCCTTGGTCAGTCTACGCACACTGCAAAGATAACCTTCAAATGTGAACAGGTATCTACACCATTCATTCAACTGCATTTGCTATTCTTTTTATCCTTGTATTGGATTAACTGGTTTCAAAATAATGAATTCAGATTCATTATATCTAGAACCTAGGTGGATATCTGTTATATTTGGGATATCTGTTCTTTTTATTCAGTTATTAGTGATGCTTCATTTTCTATGTTCTGATTTGAATCTATGGTAGACTTTACATAATTTTCGCCAAAGTCAAAACACTATTTTAGAACTAAATATGCAAAACATATCTTTATTACATGTTCTAAGTCAAATTTAGCCTTAAAGACGAACAGGTTTATATGGTCCGAAGAGATTTAAATAAGGCAGAGGTCACCTAGTCAGCAGGCACAGACCCTGATTGAAACTTTGATCAACAAGTGTGTCTCCACGCAAAGACTAGCACATGTTTCAATCCTGAGCGAAAATAGGCTGCACATTCAGACCCTTAACTTCAGTGAAGGGTTTGCACAGTAGACCTGTCTCCTGTAACGCAACTCTCTCTAAGACAAGTTTCTGCACTATATTTGCATTTTGATTTCGCAAACTCTGCAACAATATTTTTGCATTACCTTCTCCATTCAGCTTGGTGATTGGGTGTTCATAGCATCTGGTACAGGTCTAACCCCGACACCCTTGGATCCAGTCAGTGTGAGTGCTACCCTGGGATCAAACACCTCTCTCATCATCCCATTCAGGAATCCCACTTCAGAAAATATCCTGGTTGATATTGTCCTTTCTGGTGAGTATCTCTGTAACTTTCTGATTTTCAGCTTGTTTCCTTTTTAGCTAATATTAACATGAATTGGCCTGTCTGTATCAGGTTTGTTGTTTGATTGTGTATGTCTCTTCAGTTAGTATGTTTCTTGTTATGCATTTGAAAAAAAAAGATGTTATTAAATTGCTATTTCTGAACTCTCATTCGAAGGTTTAATTAGAAGGGGGATCTAAAGCTTTCTTCACCATCAATGGTGTCATGCATACCTTATGTTTAATGTTAGCATTAAACAATATTCTTAGATATTTGCTTCATGAGTCCTCAGTGGCAATTGAAACCAGTCACATAAACATTTGACTATGAGGACCTAAAATCCCTTGTCCACTGTTACCATCGCTATACAGACAACACAGAACTTGCCGAGTCCGCTCAAGGCCGTCTTGACCGAAACCGAATCAAGACTGAATCGGCCTTCTGCCTGCTCCTGAAGCGAACTGCCAGTATCCCTGTAGGACCAAAGGCCACTCTGGATATCCCCATCACCTTTGCCCCTGATCGTATGAACCTCCATGAAGCACTGTGTATTGTTTCTATCAAGAGAGAGAATGGAGAGCACTGGGATTACTTGCCCATGAAGGACCCGGACCATCCATCAGCCAGGAGGTAAGCATGAACACATTTTGTCTTTAAATATACTCGGTTTTAGGAAAGCATTCCGTTCCAGAATATTGTTTTTGCCATGATTTTGTTGGGAAGGTGTAATTGATGTTTGAAATTTTTAGAAATTGTAAGCAATATATTGTTTTTTGTAGTTAATACTTTTTAAGAAAGGATAAATATATGAAAATAATGAAAACCAGAGTATGAATTTACCCTTGTCATCCATCGGCCAGGAGGTAAGCTGAAGGCAGTTTGTTTTTAAATCTTGATTATCTTTTAACTGCTTTAGAAAGCATTCCATTCCAGGAGATTATTGTTGTCATGGTTTTTTTGGGGGGAGGGGGTAGGGAAAGTTGACTTGATAGTAGAAATTCTAGTAAATAATAAACTTATTAGCTTTTGTTGGAGCTGATGTAAACAAACTTCCAACTCCAAACTTCATTGGAATCACTCACCCTGGGTTGTCTGTTTGCAGTTTTATTTCATCAGTAATCTTGTGGAAATTGGCAGGGATATGTGTGTATGTCTACTTAGTCAACTAAATTCTTATTCTCTTTTCCTTCTAGGGACCATGACAGGCGTGAGAAGAGCGGTGGTCTTCGCGACATCCGCTGGCTCTACCCCATCAACGGGATCCCAGAATCCCAACCCAAGGTTGACCGTGGTGCGGTGATCAGCTGCCAGGCTAGGAGTAGGATAGAGGAGAGGTTGGAGGTCTCGCTGACAGGTGCCGTACCTAGCTCGGCCAGTAGCCATCAGATGGTCAAGACTAGAGCGGTCACTCCCAAGGATCAGAATCGGACGATAGAGGAAGATGGTGTGGTGGCTGGAGAAGGTACAAACATCCTTGTTTTGGGAGTCTACTATTACAATTTTTTTTTTCAAAGTGTTCGTTCTGCAATAGATCAGGAAAAAATGAAAGGGAAAATGCCACTTACCCAAGTCCATAATTCTTGTACGATTTCTTTTTCTTGAAATAAAGTGGTTGCTTAAATTTCAAATGCACACAAAGGCCTAGTCAGTTGAGGTTTATTTGATCCTTTTGCTCTATTTATTGAATTTACTTGGTACAATAATGGTTTGAGAGTATCATATTCCTGAAACACATTTCTGTATAATACATCTCTCATTTTTAGGCAACACTCTTGCCAGTGAGTTCAACTACGAGCTTCTCTACCCCAATGATGAGGCCAAGGTACAGCTAGAGAATGCCGTCTCTCTTCAGCTCATACGCAAACAGAGAGAGAAGCTTTCAGGCAACATGACACTCGTATTCAACGTCATCTATGCACCATTCAAGATCATGAGGTAGTCTTCTTTTGCCTTATTTCCAACCTTGTAAAAATTTCTTAAATTGTAATACATTTATCATTAAGTAAAAATATAATTTGTCATAGTTACTCACCCAGCTTTGTATGTTTGTTGTATTATCACAGACTATTTCTGTTATACAGATCATACAGAGATAACCATATAGAATTTTGACTTGTCAATGCATTGAACTGATAGCTTGTATCATTAAGTTTACATACTAACTTCTCCATTTGTTAGGAAAAAGAAGGGACATAAATCGCAGTGTTTTTCTTGTATATTGATTATTCAAAAGCCCTTGGAAATTTCTATCATAATCAAAAGAAATATTTAATCCGACATCAAATCTCTTGGGCCCAGTGAAAATTCAGGCAACACTAAGAACATGTATGGGGGTGTTCTGGGTGCGGTGTTTGACAAAGAGTTAAATGTGACTTTAAGAGTCGTGCTTAAATTCAGATGCACAATAGAGGTGCGCATCCTCTTCATAATTTTGACCAATGCGATGTAGCACCTTAACTGCAATTTTTAAAGTCACATTTAACTCTTAAAGAAACAAATCCCTGGTCTGAAAAATGCTTGATTCATTAAATTCTTGGAAGGTCATTTTATGCAGGCTCTAATGTATTCCTCAACAATTTTTTTTCTTTCTGGTAATATGAAAAATTAGCTGATTTTGTAAAGACATATAGGCTGTATTCGCAAAAGAGGTTTCAATCGTATCATGGTATAAAACCATAGACTTGCGGATTTTTTTTTTTTACATAATTACACTTATTTGTGTCCAATGAGAAAAGTTCTATGCTAGTTTTTTTTTTTTTGCAAAAGGGACTCAATTGAAGCGTGATAAAACATGATCCAATTCCATATTTGTAATCTCTTTTCCTTTCTATCTATAACAGACACAATGTTCAACTATGTATCAAGGCAACCACTGGAGGAGTATGGCGGTTCCCTCTTGGTTTCATCTCCACTGAGCCAACCGTTGATGATCTCATCACCATAGAATCAGTAGGGCTCAACAAACAAGCCATGGTTGGGTTTAGGCTTACCAGCCAAGCTAGGTAAGTTATTGGTGGTTTTGTAAAGACTCGTCAGTCTTACACAGGTTGAAACTTTGTGCTCCTGAACAGCTATAATAGCTCCTGTAATTATCTTCCATAAATTCACCTGACATTATTCAGGTAAAGATTAAAAAGAACATGGTGTGAAATCTTCCTAAAAGTTAAATAAATGTTTCTTCATATACAGTTGACATCACATTTTCACTTCCGTGAGTGAAAATATTGCTTTTTTTTTATAGCATACTAATTAAAATTTCCATTTGTTGAAAGCTTTCAATAACTCCGCTCATCCGGTCCAAAGGGCAAGATGAGCGTTTGCCGTGGCGTCCATCCACTATTTCAAAATGCTACTACTTCGCCGTTTCAAGTCCGAATTCAATTCTGTTTGCTTCATATGATAGCACTAGGTGGGGCATTCAAAATTTCTACACAGAATATTGAAATTCATTGAATATGCTACTTTATGCGCATTTTTCAAAATTCACAAAAAATGCTACTTCTTCTTTATTTGTTGACCGATTTTGATTTTTTTTTTGCTTCCATCTGGTAGAGCTTCACGAGGTTCACCACACTTCTACACAGAATTTTGACATTTTGACCAGAACAATTTTTATGCTAATTTATACATATTTTTTAAAATTCACATAAACTGCTTCTTTATTTGTTGACCGATTTTGATTTTTTTCTTCCATCTTGTAGAACTTTATGAGGTTCACAAAATGTTGAAATTTTGTCTGGAAAATTATTCTGATTTAAGCAAAATTTATTCATGAATCACAAAAAATATTTTTCTTCATTTGTTGATCAATTTCAATTTTGTTTGCTTTATATGATAGCTCGAGGTGGTGATACAATTTTGAAACTCATTGAATCTGCTATTTATTCATATATTTTCAAAACTTACAAAAATTATTTGTTGATTTTGGTTACTACATTAGGTCCACCAAGGTTCTACACAGAGTTAAGAAACTTTGACTAGATTATTATCTAATTTAATTTAATAGATCACAAAAATGCTTCTATGTAATTTTTCAATTCTAAATCCTCAATTTATGTCAGTGTCAACTGGGTTGAAATTAAAATTGTGTTACGAGATGCCGGATGAGCTCCACATCATTGATGTGCTAGTTTTTAGAGCTGAGACAGTGTATTTTTATATCTTTTTAACATTTACTTCCAATCTTTTAAAAGGACAAGTCCACCCCAACAAAACTTGATTTGAATAAAAAGAGAAAAATTCAACAAGCATAACACTGAAAATTTCATCAAAATCGGATGTAAAATAAGAAAGTTATGGCATTTTAAAGTTTCGCTTATTTTCAACAAAACAGTTGTATGAACGAGCCAGTTGCATCCAAATGAGAGAGTTGATGACATCTCTCACTATTTCTTTTGTATTTTATTATATGAAATTTTTATTTTCTCGTGGTCATTGTCATGTGGAATGAAGTTTCATTCCTACGTGGAATTCCATTATTTTAACATTTTGTGCTTCAGGCAATGAGGTCCTAATCATCCAATTCGTAAAAATTGAAATATTGTATAATTCAAACAATAAAAAAAACAAAAGAAATAGTGAGTGACATCATCGACTCTCTCATTTGGATGTAACCGGCTCGTTCATATAACTATTTTGTTGAAAATAAGCGAAACTTTGACATGTCATAACTTTCTTATTTTACATCTGATTTTGATAAAATTTTCAGCATTGTGCTTGTCTGATTTTTCTCTATTGATTTAAATCAACAATTTTCTGAGGTGGACTTGACCTTTAAGAATCCCCATCTTGAGTTTGGCATACAGCTCCCCATAATACAATACATTTTGATTACCATTTTCTTGCAGGCATCCTATAGGCTTCCAGTCTTACTTTGTAGCTGAGAGTGATGTTGAGTTCTCAGTGAGCCCCCAGACGGGGGAACTCAAACCTCTAGGTACACCAGGAACTCTTATTACCGTAGGATTCACACCCAAGCTCTATGGAAAGACTTATCATGCCAAGCTCGTTGTACAGGTAAGAAGTACTTTCTACTGCATGTGTGTCTTCATTATGCTTTTGACACTCTCTACCCATGGTCGCCTTTTATGAAGCTGTGCATGACTTTGACTAGTGATCCATTATCGTCTAAATGATTTACTCATAATTTTCCTATCCGTTTAGCAGCAAGCTATTGATAGAATATGCGTGTAATATCATAGCCTTTGCTGTATGTTAGGAATTTGAATGGATAGGTATGCGCTATTCAAAAGTAGTACTTTACGGTTCTTTTTTTAATGGAAAATCGTTTATGCAGCCTGGGACTGACTTATCTTTTCTTGGAAGAATCATACAGATTAACTGTGACAAGAAAAGCAAGTGGTCTTTACGGATACACTCAATGTAAAAATTAAGAGAGACCAACCTTCAATCTTTCTGCTACAGAAATTTTGACCGTACTAAATGCTTACATTGGTAATTCTCCTCACAGACTGCCGACATGCAATGGACGTACCAACTGAAGGGGGTTACACCGGAGTACACCCCGCCCACAGGACAGTCCCAGAAACCTATCCAAGGACCCCACCCTAGTCCCATCAGACGAAACAAACCCAAGAACTTCATCCTTGACAACCTCAGCCTGACCACAACGGCAGTGTCTTCACCCATCAAAGGAGCTCCGGTACTCATGAAAACAACAAATGGTATTTAACTCTCAGATGAACATAGATCCCAGATAACCTTAGCCCGACTACAGGTATCAAAGGAGCTCCAGTACGTACTCCTGAAAACAAATTTTCGTTATCTGCAATGATTTCATGGGCACAACTTGAAGGAGCTGTAACATTCCTAGAAAGATCATGGCTGTTATAGTACAGGGCCTGTTTCATAAAACCTGTTTTGAAGTTCAAAGCTACTGAAGTCATTCACTTTCATTGGCTGATAATGAAATTAACAAGTATTTATGAAACCCAGATCAAGGAATGTGTTGCCATGAAAAGCAAGAGTGGAGGGGAGACACAACATATTAGCTTCTGGTTAGAAGTGAAGACCACAGTAGGCATTTACGTTTGCACTTTTACATATGTACAGATTTTTACTGCAGTAAATTTGATGAAATTTTTGTTGCGGAGTCCCTAGAAATTCTTTGATATGTCCATTATTTATTGTAGAATAGGTCTAAAATTATTGAAATTGTTCATATTTTAGTAATATATAGAGAGATTTCATGAGATATTAAGATCTTAGGGTACCTCCAGACTTCTATATACCACCTTTATTATGCAATACTGATACTATGATGCTGTTATTCATCCGTCCATTCTGGTACTACCGTATTGCAACATTCCGTCCGACAATTTCCAAGTATTCCAACCAATCACCATGAATTTCAATTTCTTCTAAGTCTTGTGAACCACCTTCGATATAATAATTCCTTCAGTATTTAATTCATTTAATTATTCTGGTACTACAACATGCTAATACCTGTGCTTATGTCATTCAGTTATGGTTTTCATGTATATACAAGAATGCTGTGATTAATTTCAAGCACATAAAATTCACCTTGAATAAAGGAACATAACAACATATTAATATAATGTAAATAGTTTTATTACAAAAGATTACCTGTACATTTTCGTCTTCATTGTAAGTGTCAAGAAATTTGGAAATAAAGAATCTTACCAAAATTTTTTACTGTTTAATCTGTGAACTAGACTTAAACTTCAGTATCTGCTCCATGAAAATACATATATAGCCCAAGTTTATAACAAAAATATATGAAAGTGGCAAGCATAATGGAGATCAGCAATAGGGAATGAAAATCAAACAACTGTTGACGGCATACAATATTAATCCATCATACAGAAACACAATACCAATTACAATATATGACTTAATGAGATTTACATATGAAATTTATACTAAACATTGTCAGACTAAGACAAAATAACTTTCAATAATTTGATCTGAGTCTTAGAAGGGCACAAATAATAAAGGTCAATTATCATTGATATAAGACAATATATAAAATGCACAAACTTGTAAAATGAATTCTCAAAAACCAACCAGGATCAAATACTCGACTGTAAATTGCAATTATTAGTCATGAACGATAAGCCCAGTAATCATCTTGATTTCAATAATATGATTACAACACAAATCTGGATGATTAATAAATAAAATAAAATAAATGCAAGTTGTAACAATTTCAAACTAAATTCAACAGCAACCGATAAAAGCAAATAACCTAGGAATTAATTTTCCCACAAATGCTTTTTCTGTGTTAATTATCAGTTTTGAGCTAAGATTTCACAAAGATAACTTTACATTAATGTACCAACAAAACTTTCTCATAAAATAATTGGAGGTGACTTCAATGCATGTTTCCTGTAATTATGTAAAACATAAAATGTCAATAATTTCTTACTCTTTAGCTGATCATGTAAACAATTTGAAATTCACTTTATGATTGTTGTGAGGCAATTTTTTTTTCAGCCTAAAATTTGCACAAACATTAAAAACAACTAATACAGTTGTTATAGTTGCTCTTTCAACAATCACTTTACCACAATATATATACCCAAATTTACTCACTATTTTGCCATCTTTGATAGGTGAGTGTGTATACACAGAAATGGACCAACATTTTTTAAAATGAGGCAGAAGAAACAAAAACAATAAATCACATTGTAAAAAGTAAACAAACAATGCATGCAATATATCTGCCCATGTCTAACAAAAAACAGATGGGCATTTTCCAAATTCAAGCTTTGCAAGAGGTGGCAATAAGTTTTTCTTTTCTAGAAAAGTGAGTTTTTATGATGCAGCACTTTCAACATACCCTTCTCAAATTGTAGAAAGGAGGAATTCCGTTTTATATCAAGATAGATGCTAAAACATCCAATAGTGCAGCTACATTTTCAAATGAAATATCAGTTTGGGTGTATACTGTTGTCTTTTGCAGACCATGAGAGATGAACACAAAATGATATTCTCATTCCCACACAATCAAATACTTCATCATCAAGTTTATTTTCTTTTTCAAATGTTGCAGTACATAAGTGCCATAATACGTGTTTAATACACCAAGGTTATTACTTTCAATTTATTCACTGCCATACTTTGTCTACATTAAAGATATGCTTTTCACTCTGCACTTTGTGTCCTAAATTGGTGGAGCTAAGGGGGGGTCTTAGCCCCACCAATTTCCCGGGGTTAAGCTTAGCCCAATTCGTTTTCACACTACGTTTTAGCAAAGTGGGCTAGCACGGTAAATAGTACGGTACTATCTGGTCCAACAAAAAGCAGGGTTAGCCGGCATATTGCGGTGCTAAAAGATGCAGTGTGAATCGAAACCGGGCTAAGCAAAAGCCAATCACAGAAGTTGAAATTGCATGTTGATCACGCTCTGTATGGTAAAATCATCAATATTCATGAGCTGTGGGATAGTCCAGGGTTAACGCGTTAACCCCGGCTAAGCAGATAGTATGGGGTTAAGAAAGACAGTGTGAATCCATAAAAAGATAGTATGTGGTTAAGGAAATGCAATGTGAAAAGCATATAACAGTTTGTGCACACTCCCTAATATGCATAAACTATAAATGAAAAGTTCTTTTTAACATGCATAATCAAATCATTGTCCTTTTACTCGCATATCAGAAAATACAAATAAGAATGAAAGACTGTCTTCTTTTTTGGATAACCTTTACTTGTATTTAAGTAAATGACAAAAACATAAGTTGTCTCAAGATGAATATTTTATTCATAATATTCTTAAAAGCAACAAAATGATTGTTGTTCTAATATCCTAGCCTGATGAGATAACATCAGTTGCAAAACATATCAAATTGCATAAGTAAAGAGGAATGCATTTCATTCAAGGTTTTCGTAAAAAGAGTGCATCTTGTTTGAGTAGGCATATATGGAAACCAGTATCATTTCAATTTTGATCAGGGGGGACGGTGCAAGGATATCTCAATCGGGGGGGGGGGTATGACCCAAAGGTGAGGCGTCTTTTTTTTCAATTAAATGATAAGGGTTCTCCTTTCCCTCCTTTTTTTTCTTTTTCACACTACTTGAAAGCATCACAAGGAAGTAATCACCTCGCCGCCCCTGATCATGATTTAACATTAAGATTCTGTTGTGATAATGTAAGGGGAAAAAATAAAACTGTTCTCCTTTTGTCGAACTCTCATCTTCCTTGTAAGTGGTATCAGTTTCTTCTTGATCTTCCAACCAGTAGAAATACAATGGGTGATTTCAAGTACATGAGCAGAGTTGAAATGCGGTGTCGAATGTCATCTGCTGAACCGAGCATCACAGCTGGCGATGACGATCTACGTGTGATTTCCCCATTCACCAACACAGATTGGGAAAATCATTATTTCAAGTCCGGTGTTGGTATTGGTGATTTGAAGCTCACGAACAGGATGAATCATCCAAGTAAAATTAGATTTTTAGTTACTGCAAATCAATGCATCTTAAACAATCTAATGGACAATAATGTTTACTCTTTCGGATCCTTGAAGTTATTTTAGCCTTTGCATTCTGTACGATGAGATTTTACTGTAATTTCGCCCCAAGTTTAATTTTCTTTGTCAAGAAGTTCTCGCGTAAAGTTCAGGCACAGAGACGTGACATCAAAGGCTATCAATAGCCTGATCGGTATCGCTCCTCTGAACCCAGCTCAGTGTTGGAGCATGGTTCAGCAGCCTTTTCACACTGAACAACGAAGTTGAAATCACCCATTGCATATCTTGATCCATAAATCGCTAAGTACATGAGGAATGATGGCAGTAATCAATGCATAAGAGATGTCTCATCAAGCCATTACAAGACCAGTAACTTCGGTTTCATCCGCGTCACATATTTCTGTCGTAAAAAAATAAAGCCATTAAATTTTAGTCAGTTTGATAAAATCGGACTTGGTAGATTCCACAGTAAATGATTTCTATAAAAAGCCCTAATTGATCACCTTTTATTTTCAAAGTTGCAAATATTTATCCACTTTTGAAATTAGAAAATATAAAAATTAGCTTGAAAGCTGTGATTTTGATGTTTCGTTGTGTCGTCAAATAAAAATGCATAGCATCAAACAATATATACAGTGCGCCCCAGAAAAAAAAGGAAATTAGAGTTCCCATGACTTTCTTACAGCTATTCCTCTATATTTTGATACCTAATATGATTTGCACACTTCACGCAATAAACAGCAAGACAAGTTTGATATCTTAGTGTCAAAGCCAGGTTGCGCACAAAAAATTGGACAAGATCGGTTCCTGATACGATGTTCTTTATTATTATTTGATGATTGGATCATTAGCATTTCGTTTCTTTGTATCGTCTGTTAAGATACTCTCAAGATTTCTAAAAGGAGTGGTATAAGATTCTGCGCATATTTATTGTTTGTAATCTACCATGCGTGAACGATTTGCCGAGCTGTTGATTTCTAATTAAAATTGAGATTATACTCTCACCACATGATGCACCATAAAGGAACAGTATACATGTATACCAATTTTATTTTTGTTCAGGATTCAAAGATTCTTACACCAGAACATAGGTTGGGGGTTATTTTATTCAGAATTTGTTAAGATCCCAGACCAATATTGCTCATATTCAATACCAAAATAATATAAAATGACATAAATAGAATCTTGTTAAAATCATATCAAGAAATCAATGATTCCTTCTTTTTTTAATTCAATTTAATCAAGAAATTAGGTTAACATGGTGGCAGGGTCTTTGTACGATTATATTCTGAGTCTAGACATACCGAAAAGTAAGCCATTGGTTGGATGACGTCTGAATATCTCCTCATAGCTTCAATTATGTGATGGGGTTGGATAGCAAGATACTGACTCAACGCTGCTAAGGATGAACCACGGTCCTGTTTAAGAAAAAAAATTCAAAAAAAAAATACAAAATATTGTGATTTCTTGTAATGATAGAGGAACCAATGACAGATCCAGGTGGTGGCACATGAGGGGCGCCCTCTATATTTTGAGAATTACCCATTGAACATGAAAAATTACAAATCCTGGATTCGCCACCAGGGAGTATGGCATAAGCATAACTGAGAAGGGACAGGGGATGTACATGTAAGATATGTACTAAAAAGTAAATCATCACTTATGGAGAGCACTAGATAACTAACAAATCAAATTATACCGGTAATATTTGAAAAATATCCAATACCCCCCTGCACCTTTTTTTTGGAAAATACTTGAATATATTTATGTCATAGACAAATCTTAAAACTTGGTTAAATTTTATGGTCAAAATTTCATGGAATATGTCCCTATCAGTTTAAGCATCACACAGATTTGATAGTGATGATAACACCACCCACCCTAGTGCCTCCAGGGTTAGTTGGAACATGGGGTAAGTTGAAACATTGTTATTTTCTTTAACGCCTGTACAATAAATTTATGCAATACTGCCCTCAATTTATTGCAATAATAATTCAACACTGATGGTCTCCCCTATATGTATTTCTTGCTTCTATGTAGGGAACAAACATACATGTATATCTGTTTTAATCAAGGTACAATGTCTTTATTACCCTCTTCACACTGGTTTTCAAATTATTCTTGGTGCTGTGGCGGGACGGCGACGCCGCTATAAACCCACAATAAATGCATTCACAGTAGAAAAGTTATCCCGGGACAATCCCCGCATAAATTTCATGTATTCACACTGCAGCGAGTGATTTTTTTATTACCTCCGTAACAAAACACGTGTAGGCTTTTGATGCCATGAGTGACCCGACTCTGATACACCGGAAATACTTGAGGGCGGGGAATCGAACCCACGTCCTTCAGATTGAAAGACTAGAGTCATAACCACTAGATTACGACGCCCCCACATTATAGAAAACATATCACAAGTGGTTTATCCCCGGTACTGTAGCCGTGTGCCTTCACACTGAAGGAACACCATGACAGTCGTGGGGCTGTCCCACTGCATTAGTTTATTGCGGATTCAAGAATTCGCACTGAAGGCCCCCCCGCTACAGTCCCTGTAATGTGGCAGTGTTTGTGTCCAGTGTAAAGACTATTCCCTTTCAATATCACTGTCATGTCTCTGTGCAGGTTTGGACTGTACTGAAACACTGAATACCCAGAATAAAGAAGTCAACATAATTATACAACTACAGTGTATCAACCATTGTGATGTAACAATTTCACACACAAAGACTAACAGAGCTATTCCAATTCATGGATTCTGGGGACCTAGTTACGGGGAATTCTACAGATGAATGTAGTGACAAACTGAATACCCAGAATAAAGAAGTCAATATCATTATACAACCACTGTGATGTATGTACCAAGTTCACACAAAAAGAATAACTTACAAGTTAGAGCTATTCCAATTCATGAATTATTCTTTCTGGGGACCTAGTTACGGGGTATTCAATTCATCTGTGATCAAACTGACTTTCTGAATATGCATGAAAGCCTGAGAAATAACTGGACCATATTTCAAATAGCTAATAAATATTCATGGCCTGATGAGGATTCCCAAGACGTGATCAACTTTTACTAACCTTGGACAAACCACCTAAACCCTTGACAGGTACATAAGGATAGCTTCATCAAGGTCTAAGGTGTGAGCAGTCGAGCGCACAAGGCCAGTATACAGTGACACATGTAACCAACATCATAACAATATCATCATACAGCCATGTACAACATAAGACCATACAACAAGCCTAACCTCTAACCTTTACACTGTGTACTGGTCTTGTTATTATCTATTTATGCTGGCCGTTTTTCGCCAGCATGAATTGGTAATGCTAGTGGGGCTGCGTTTTCGACTCGATTTTCATTTATGCTAATTATTTGGGGATGAAACCACAACCAAATTCCTTAGTGTACTCACTTTAAGGGGAGGGGGTCTAACCCTAAAAAGATAATTTGCGAAAAAGCTGAAAATTGCCTTAAAGTGTCATCCAATTTAATAAAAACAGCTGTATAATTGCACTGAGCATTAGGGAATTGATGTCCTTTTAATTTGGAAGAGAAATAAATTACATTTGCATATTCGTGTAAAATCTCAGTTTGATAAAATTTTCAGTCTTTTTTTTGGGGGGGAGTGGATTTACAAAAACCCATCTTATTGTTGAAAATGAGGGTTTATTAAAGCTATATGATTCGATATAGCAGGGTTAATAAATTTCATTGTCATCAAAGGTCGTCATACACCTTATCCATTATTTGAATTTGAAAACATGTTTTGTGGGGGGTTTTTCTATTATAAACACAAAGAAAACAACCTTTTTTCTGGTTCATAAACAGATCTCTATTTTAAATGAGTTTTGTGAATTAAATGCATTGTCTAAGAAACAAAATAATCTTTATGTTTTGTCAATTCAGTTCAATTTACTTGAATGTAAACTATGTAAGGATTTTTTATCATTTCTCATTCAGAAATGAAAAGGATTTGAAATTCAAATAACTTGATCATGTACCTTTTTCTTTTTCTTTGACTTTGCTTTCGAAGTCCCTCCTGGCGTGAGAGGGGCCTTGGAGTCCCCCTGTGACTGCGATGAACTATCCGAGTTGTTGCTGTTATTAGACGCACTCAGGTTGCCTCCATTCCCATTGCCATTGGTGGATGAGAGGAAGGGCGATACCATTTTGTCCGTGGGGGATTTGGGGGACGAAGGGACGGGGGATTGTGAGGGTGTTGAGGGCGGGGTGTTGGCTGCTTTGAGCTTGGCATGGTGGGGGTGGGTCGTTAAGGGGGAGAGGTTGCTGAAGCATATCGGGCTCATGGATTTCGAGATGGGGTCGCAGGGGGACGCAAGCATGTCACGCTGGACCAGCAGGGAGAGATCCACGATCTGAAAATGCAATTAAATGCAAGAAAACATGCAATTACTACAATACAGGTCACAAAAAGTCTTCCAAAATACAATTTTCAATTCGCTGTAACCAGTGACAGGTCAGGAGATTTAAGATACACAATTTTCCTTCTAGAACCAAGTGGTCTAAATGACAAATGAAATTCCAACAGTCAGAGGTTTAAGATGACCATGATACAATACTTGGTAAATGACTTTCATGCACATATCAAGAACCAATTTCAGAGAATAAAGGCAGTTCAAAAGAGTATTTTGAAAATTTCTTTCAAAATATAAATGTCTAAATGAAAGCCCTAGTAGTATGTTTATATGCCATATGTTGATTTCAAAGAAAAAATGTAGTTCAAAAGTCTATATTCATTCATTTGCAAAATTAACTTTAAAATACAAAGCTTGGAATCAGTAGTAGAATATCCAGTCCATTCACTGAGACATGTATCTCATCAAAAAATAATGACTTTAAGAACCCTTAAAGTTGATGATCAGCCAAGTTACCATTGAATAGACCAGTTCGTAGTTACTTCATGGGCAATTTTGGTCAAATGACCTTTCATTTCTTTCATCATGATAAGCAGATTTCAAAGCAAGATATTACGTAAGCTTGCCTTACATAGCAGGATGAAGAAATTGAATAGACCAGGTGACTAGAATAGCACACCAATGAACACTTAATGAAGGTATTTGTTGCATTCCTACTTTGAATGCATATCTTAGCATGTTGCACAATGTACTTGACAAACTGAAATACCAGTCGTTCGTGGAAGCATTGTTGTTTTTTGTGGATGTAAATGAAAACGACAATTCAAAAGAATATATGAATAATCAAGACATCAAAGTTGGTGCTTATCTCATTAGATTTTAAAGCACCATGTCACTTTAGTACAAATGACCTTCTTCTGATCATGCGTAGAATCTTTCGATCATGCGCAGAAAGGAACTACGAACTGGCTTATTAATGGCAGTGAAGCATACAAACTATCTCAACAATTTCAAATGAGACATACCTGTGCTACTGTTTCATGAGCAAGGAATCCTACTATCTCCATGGCAAAGGCATTAGGTTTAGGTTCTAGGTTACCAATGTCTAACCACTCCTTGAACTTGCTTGATTTCCTGACTGTAGGAAACAAAGGAACAACATAATTGACAATTAAAGGCATTGGATAACATTTATTTGATTTTTTTTTTTCAATCTGAGCTGCAAGGTCACACTTGTCACCTGTGTCTGTGATATGTTACAACAAGTGGAATGCCTCTGGCCGTCTCACCTGCATCACACGGTTCAATATAGCAGCAGTGCTGACTTTGAATACTACTCTAACTCGCACAAGATGTTCAGTGATCCATGGTTACTCTTATGTCCACTTTTTATGAACTAGACCAATAAACTTACAGAGATATGATGGTTATTCAACAAAAAAACCCAACATGGCCAAAGTTCATTGACCTTACATGACCTTTGACCTTGATCATGTGACCTGAAACTCGAACAGGATGTTCAGTGATACTTGATTACTCTTATGTACAAGTTTCATGAATCAGATCCATAAACTTTCAAAGTTATGATGGTAATTCAACAGATACACCCAATTCGGCCAAAGTTCATTGACCTTTGACCTTGGTCATGTGACCTGAAATGCGCACAGGATGTTCAGTGATACTTGATTACTCTAATGTCCAAGTTTAATGAACAAGACCAATAAACTTTCAAAGTTATGATGGTAATTCAACAGATACCCCCGATTCGGCCAAAGTTCATTGACCCTAAATGACCTTTGACCTTAATCATGAGACCTGAAACTTGCACAAAATTTTCAGTGATGCTTGATTACTATTATGTCCAAGTGTCATGAATCAGATCCACAAACTTTTAAAGTTATGATGGGAATTCAACAGATATCCCCAATTCGGCCAAAGTTCATTGACCCTAAATGACCTTTGACCTTGTTCATGTGACGTGAAACTCATGCAGGATATTCAGTGATACTTGATTAACCTTATGTCCAAGTTTCATGAACTAGGTCCATATATTTTCTAAGTTATGATGACATTTCGAAAACTTAACCTCAGGTTAAGATTTCGATGTTGAATCCTCCAACATGGTCTAAGTTCATTGACCCTAAATGACCTTTGACCTTGGTCATGTGACATGAAACTCTAATAGGATGTTCAGTAATACTTGATTAACCTTATGGCCAAGTTTTATTAACTAGGTCTACATACTTTCTAAGTTATGACATCATTTCAAAAACTTAACCTCAGGTTAAGATTTGATGTTGACGCCGCCGTCGCCGCCGCCGCCGCCGTCGGAAAAGCGGCGCCTATAGTCTCACTTTGCTTCGCAGGTGAGACAAAAATGAAGCCCAGAAAAAAAAATCACATCCGAAAATCATTACTTAGTGCTTCAAAAAAGTGGAATACAAAGTGACAGGAAACACCATCTTAATTTCTTCACATTTCATCACTTATGTGTTCTACTATTATCGGCACAATAGAAATTACACAAAGTCTTCAATCATAACGTAACACAAGCATTTCTTTTAATTTTTGTTTGTTGGTTTCAGAGTTTTTAGGTCGATAGAAAAGCATCCATGAACACATTTCATCTAAATTAATAAATTACATGTCTATAACATTAACTTATGCCTTCGATACTCAAAGAGAACATGAAAGGCAATATTGCTTATCTTACTGAAGTTCATTCTCCTCGCCTCTGTGTATTCCTTGTAAGAATTCAAATCCATTCCGCGGGCCTTCTGGTCGGCCCTATCCTGTCTCTCCAGCTTGATCGGATCTACTTCATCGGATTCTAATAAACTGGACAGCTCCCCCGTGTGGTCGATACTGGACAGGAAGTCCTGGCATAACTTTCTTCTCTTGGCCTGTGTGGCCTTCAGCTCTGAAGAGTGAAATCGATATGGCCTGTGGTTAGTCATTTCAAATATGAAAGCAACATAAAACATCACCATGCCTACTTTGTTATCTATTAGTATTCTACAAAGTATAAAGTTAAAAGTAGCTATTCTTGATTTCTTTAAAAAAAACTACCTTTTTCTGTCTGCTAATCTTTTTTAATTTATCCCATTTTTTATTGTATCATTTTGGTGGTGTTCTCAAGGAAAGCTCCCTCACTGTCTCCAATATATCTATCCATCTATCTATCTATCTATATATCTATCTTTCCATCTAATCATCCATCAATCAATTAATAAATCTATCTAACTGTCTGTCTACTTACCTACCTATCTATCTCTCAATCTATCTATCTATATATCTATCCATCCATCTATCAATTTTTATCTATCTATCAATTTTCTATCAATCTATCTACCTACCTATCTATCTATCCAGGTATCTGTCTTTCTGTCCCTTTGATTTTATTCCCATACTCTGATAATGATTCTTACCATCAGTGATATCCTCTTCATCATCCATACTGATTTGCCGTGTTAGTTTCATTCCCATATCTTTGAAACTCAAGAATTGAAACAGTCTTTTCAGTTTATCATGATCATTCCTCATGAGAAATATGAAATCTTCAATGCTGATAAACCTCGCTCCTCTCAGCATACAGACGTCTGCTGCCCTCTGTAGCTGGAAAAATAATAGCATCATCACCAAATTTTTGTTAAAGGTCAAGTCCACCTCAGAAAAATGTTGATTTGAATCAATAGAGAAAAAATTTCAGACAAGCATAATGCTGAAAATTTCATCAAAATCAGATGTAAAATAAGAATGTTATAACACTTAAAAATTCCTCTTATTTTACACAAAATAGTTATATGCAGAATTTTGTCATATGCAAATGAGAGAATCAATGATATCCCTCACTCACTATTTCTTTTGTTTTTTATTGTTTGAATATACAATATTTTAATTATCACAAATTTGACAATACAGATCAACTTGACTGAACCATAAAATGTTAAACAATTGTAATTCCACATGTTCAGGGTGAAATAAAACTTTGCTGCACAGGACTGAGGAGAAATTAGAATGTTTCATATTTCATATAATAAATATAACAGAAATACTAGTAGTGAGTGAGTGATGTCATCAGTTCCCTCATTTGCATGTACATATAACTATTTTGTGAAATTAAGCAAAACTTTAAAATGTCATAACTTTCTTATTTTACATCCGATTTTGATGAAATTTTCTGTGCTGTGGCTGGAACATTTGCTCTATTATCATAAAGTCATTCTAAAGCCATTTCAGCACAATAGATGACAGGGGTGCTATGATATGTAACATTTTTTCTTCCTTTTTGATATGAAAGCATTCCTTAATCTTTCAATTTATAATTTGAATATTTGGGCTATGTGCTCATTCTCTTTTTTTATCATGCAATTGCCAATTCCATCAATTAAATTTTATTTCAAATCAATTCAATGTCTTTACTTCCAAATAACAAATGTTCACATTTCCAACAGAAAATTGCATTTGCTGGTGATATGTCAGTAATACCTCATGTATGAATCATAGCACCAGTAAAGTCATTCTAGCACAGCTTTGTGCGATTGTTTTGAGCTTTGTCTCAATACAAGTTTTGAACATTGTATAATAAACTCATGTGCATGCATAGTCATTATTTCTGGTGATATGTCAGTAATACCTGATGGTTGTTTCACACTACTTACCAGTATAGTCATCTGATGGTGCACAATATCTTCAATCAGTGATGCAGACTCATATACAGGCTTCTTGCAGTCCCCCAATGCAAACCTGATCAAAGAGAATAGAAAAAAATATGATCAAAATTAAATTGTACATACACTACTCCCATGTCATTACATTTGTCTTAAGTTCCAATGATGATAATCCATGTATACATGATGAGGGCCATGTTGCATAAATCACTTTTACAGTTATTTTGCAATTCAATTCAATTGATTTTCCACATATTGAGTAAAAAATAGATACAATATCAGTACTATCGAATACATACACAGATGATAACAATACAAGTATAAATAGTTACAATGTAATACATAAAAAAGACAATCCAAGGATAACTTACATGGATTCGTTCATTTTGACTGGCTGTTATATAGGAGCTGGTGGGTGTTTCATAAAGCTGTTCACAAATTAAGAATGACTTTACGAACGACTGGTGATCATTTTTCATGGTATATACCAAAATGTTCATTGGCGATGGTTAAGCGCATTAGAAAAGATCACCAGTCGTTCTTAAAGTCGCTCTTAACTTACAAGCAGCTTTATGAAACAGCCCCCTGGTACTATGGTAATTACCATTGGATGAGAATGTTAATATAATTATTTTTTATTCAACAGGGCCCACATGTATTTGATAAATTGTTCATGCTTGAAGACTATGTATTTGAAAATGAGTGATCTGGATGACTGTATTGTAATGTTAAATACTGCCATCTTTGTCAACACCAAAGCTGCCAGACAAGTTGGTACAGTGAGTGCAGGGTTTTGCAGTTTTCATATTTTAAAAAGGAATAAATTATCTGCTGAATGAAACGATTAAAAAATCTGTGAAATGTTCAAACTCTTTGTCTGCACAGCTCTGTCTGAATAAATGGAATGCTGCCATCTTGTGGCCAAATCTATATATTTGAAACATAGAGTTGGATTTATCCACCTCTATGATTTGAAATCATCCTTCTCTTTCACAGTTCACCCCGTCCTCCATTTCTCAGATCAAAGAATATTAAATGACAGCATGTCCCAGACTTCACTTCCAAATACTCTCAATTGGATCAAACTAATAAGATCATTACAGCCTTTGAATTGAAAAGAATAAAAGGTTTATACACAGAAGGATAGGTAATCTTTATTGGAAATGCTTCTTTCTTTTTTAGAAGTTATGATGCAAATTTTTCAGTCAATACTGCAGGGAACAATAACATAATAATAATAACAACAATAGCATTTTCAGTCCTAAGAGAAAAGCTCTCAACTAATGCACAGCCCTATGTAAAAATATGCTATACAAAAGACTTTATGCATAGCAGTCTTTAAAAAATGTAGAGCAAATTGCCGGTGACACGACAATTGCTCCTGCGACAATTGCTCAAGACTGTATTTCGTCTAAGATATAGGGTTAGGGATGTTTCAATAAGGTTTTATTATTTGTAGGTTTGGGGTTAGGTTTAAGATAGCATATAGTGCTAAATTCAGGGTTGAAGTTGGCCATTCAATTAGTGTGTGGAAATCATAGCAGAGCAACTATCAAATGTAATGGAACCATTACAACCTCACCTCCCCCACCCTTTTTTTTATTGTCATCCAAAGTTTTAATTCCCATAATGCAATAAATACTGCATAATTAGTTTCTTCTAATCTTTCATCCTCTCTAGGACATCAAATAGCCTTCAGATCAACAGGTAGGCCCAATTACATATTTGTCAGTATTATATTGGATTATATTCCATTATAGAGTTAATCCTCGATTAAGAATTTGTCAAAATGATGGCCAATTTGAACCACAAAATAATCCCCAGTATGCTGATATTAAAGAACATACAATTTTTTGTTGCATAATTTCTTCAAATGAAAACATGATCACAAGAGTTATCATCTGAAAAGTTAAAGGTATTGTTTACATTTGTGAGCAGCCGATTTAAAAAATTCTCAAACCAAGATGAAACATGTGTACAAGTGCATGTATTAGAACTAATAAACCCTGAAAACAACCATTATTGAGAATGAAAAGCTAAAACTACAAGGCAAGCACCGATTTTGTAAATAGGCGTCTTATAGACGCCTAAATAGTACACATAAGTGAATGGGATGAAATTAAGATGGTGTTTCCGGTCACTTTATATTTCAATTTTTGAAGCACTAAATAATGATTTTCGAACGCAATTTTTTCTGGGCTTCATTTTTGTAACATATCACAGACACAGGTGACAAGTGTGACCTTCTAGCTCAGATTTTTTAAAAGTCAAACCAATGTTAACCAATCACTTTAATACTAAATGTTGAAAATGATTTTTTTTTTAAAATCTTCAACTTTGGATCAAGTATTGCATCTCATTATCATTTTTGTAAACCTCATGAATATTGTAATTGAATGTTTTCTATTCATGACATAATGCCATGAAAGAAAAGAATGATCAGGGCCCTGTCTTACAGAATTATGATTAATCCAATCAATCGTAACTCTATGGAAATCCATCAGTGTCATAATTTTTTCTACAGGAAATTTGTAAAATGTCCTTCGTAAACAAAGGAAAACACACCAAATTGTCAAGAAATTAATGACTTTATGGATAAAAATTCATATCTAGAAACTATTTTGAACAAACATGCATTTCATATGTTGACTTTGCTGGCTTTCCATAGTTGCGATTGATCAGATCAATTGCAACTCTTTGTAAGAAGGGCCCCTGGACTCAGTCTTACAAAGAGTTATGATTGATCCGATTGACAACAACTGCATGGAAATCCATCAATGCCATATTTTTTTTCTACAAGAAATTCACAAGATTTCCTTTTCAAGCAAAGATTATCACACTGAATTGAATTTGCAATAAATCAATGAATTTATGAATGTACTGCATATTTTTTAAGCAAACACGCATTTTAGATGTTGATGTTGCTGGCTTTCCATAGGTGTGGTTGATTGGATCAATAGCAACTCTTTGTAAGACGGGGGCCTGGTCCTCTACCGAGACACATAAGTATTGTACATGGCAATATAACAAGAGATACCGTACATGGATTCCTTCAGTCATATTTTCAATGTTGAAACAAAACATACTGAATCTTATGATGTTCTTTTTGGTTACATCCTTGAATTAGAATCAAATAGAAGAATTATGAAACCTTCCAACAATACAGGATTAAATAAGGAAATTGAGGATGACATGTAATGTATTGGATTGGCATAGACAAGTGTTTTGGGGTATACAGTATGTAACTAATAATGTGCACTTCTTGGTAACGACTTTAATCAAGTTTACCGAATGACCAGGGTTGTCGGTACTCTATTAGAGATTAAATGATCATGAGAGGGGATTTACTAGGTATACGCTGAGGTCTGGAGTTGGGCCAGTTTAAGCTCATTTTGGAATGCATTTGACTTTCCCTCTGACTTTCCCTCTTCACTCAGTGATTGTAAAGGGACTAACAACACACAAACACAACAACAATAATGGCAATGGCCACAACCACCACAACAACAAACAACAGCAGCAACGGCAACAGCAAAGTCAAAACAACTTCCATTCATGTGTTGCTATTTGAGTCCAAGTAAAGGAAAAGGAAACCTTTGGAACAAAATAGCTTGTGTCAAAACAGAAAATCAAAGAAACAGATCAACGAAAGTTTGAGAAAAATTGAATAGGTAATAAGTAAGTTGGGAGCATTTGAATTTTAGATCATTGTTATAATGTAGATCCTCTCATTGGCAATGCGACAAAAATGTGTGATATCACATGTGAACAACTTTCCCATTGCTTTTGTTATTTGTTTTGTATATAATTCACTTAAAATGCCTCTTTTATCACATCTATCAGTAGATCATTAATTCTACAATATAGCCATATAGGAGGGCTTGTAATACAGATTTTCAAAGAATGTATTATAGATAAAGAGTTTGTATCACCATAAGATTGAGCATAATGAAGCTATTTTGGGGGTATTTTATAGTCCATCAAAGGGAAAGTTAATTGTTCACATGTGACATCAAACATATTTGTCGCATTTGCCAATGGGAGGATCTCCATAGCATTAGTGATCGCAATATTCAAATGCTCAGAACTTTCTCATTATTTGTCAGAATTTCCTTAAACTTTCTTTGATTTTTCTCTTTCCCCACAAGCCCACTTGTTCCAAGGGTTTCCTTCCCCTCTAACTATGGTAAAAATAGTCAAAATTATATGTGACAATGAATCAGGATTCCTGTATCATCCATTGACAAGCCATCAATCTACAGTTGCCTCTCTCTACCCAGGTGTAAAAGGAGAATACACATTACATAGGGCAGATTGGTAAATGTAAAGATAGAACAGGCACAGGCATTTTCAATAGACATCCTTTGGGAAAACATGTACATACGTGTATCATTTTAGTATCCACTAGGTAGATTATATAAAGTTTATATCAAACGTAATAATTTGATATGGAAAATGAATACTAGTATTAGGCAAAATCAAGAGTTTTCAGGTGACATAGGTTCCCCCTCAAAATAAAACTGATTGAAATTTCTTTTAAAAATTACACAGTATAGGGTACCCATTTAGATATATAACGTACAAAACGTACACATACATATTCAGAGAGCTATCTGCTATTTCTTGTACATATCTTCCTCAATAGTTGTTGATTTATTGACATTGGGATAGTTTCCCTGACCCCTTACTCAGAGTTTATTGCTCTAGATCTCTCTAACTTAATAAATTCACATTTCTTGGCGCAGGTAGTCATTATGACATTCAATTAATGAGAAGTAATAATGCTTCCAGGGACTTTCTGGCGAGGCGGCTGTTTCGAGGAAATCATTACCTCACTTTTCCACTCAACACTTTGAACGGAATGTTTACAACATGAACAAGGATTTGAGTTTCAAGCTGGGACAACATAGAAAATGCACTTTTCAAGGGTATTTACAGTGCGTCCCAGAAAAAACGAAACCGAGATTTAGCGATCATTTATCATTGCTTAATCATACATAAAATAGACAAATGACCTACCAATTTAAAGCTTAGAATCTCCTCTTCCATCTGATATTACTTAGATTATTTTTCATTCACGCATGAGTGAGCAAATGCAATTTGAAGAAAGGATATCAAAAATTCATTTTTCGGGGGGTATCTGGGTATCAAAAAGAAAACCACATTTTCGAAAAGTTCAATATCTCCTCTTTAATTTGATAGCTAAATTACAGAAAATGGTGAGGAAATAACAAAGTTCTGGTCATTTGAAATAAGGCTTGAATTTCAATAATTTCATAAAATGAAGAGGTTCTCCAGGCTGGCTTTCAAACTCACTCGACACTCTGTTTTGTTGACGATCAGCCAAGCATTAAATCTTTTGTTCACCATGCGAAAGCTTCTGTGGGAAACCGGTGAAAACACGTTCATCTCATGAAATTATGGAAATACATGCCTTATTTCAAATGACCAGAACTTTTTTATTTCTTGACAATTTTCTGTAATTTAGGTACCAAATTAAAGAGCGGATATTGAACTTTTCAGAAATGTGGTTTTCTTTTTGAAACCCAGATACCCCCCGCCAAATGAGTTTTTGGTATCCTTTCTTCAAATTGTTTTTGCTCACTCATGCGTGAATAAGAAATAACCTAAGTAATATCGGATGAAAGAGGAGATTCTAAGCTTTAAATTGGTAGGTCATTTGTCTATTCTATTTATGAATAAGTTATGATAAATGATCGCTAAATCTCGGTTTCGTTTATTCTGGGACGCACTAGTTATTCTCGTATATCTAGAGGTGTTGTGGCTCGGTGGATAAGTCTCTGCATTTTTAACCAAAATATTTTGGGTTCAAATCCCATTGCAGCACTCGCGTCCTTTGCCAAGGCATTTACCTAAATTTGCCACTCTCCACCCAGGACTAGTAAACGGATACCCGGAAAGAAGGAATATCTTGAATGCTTGAGTATCTAATCAGAGTAGTCATGCTAAAGCCAGGACAATCGTATGCAGCCCTTAGAAACATTGTATGCGCTATAGTAATGTTGCATATCATTATTATCATACAGTATATCCACCTAGCTTTAGGTATGGCAAAGCTACAGGCTATAATTCTCCGTGCTTACAGCTTTTTCAGGAATACCTTCCGCAGGTACCTTTTTACCTCACCTAGGTCAGGTGATATCCTTTCTAAGGGAAACTAATGCCGTGGCTGAGATTTGAACCCACCACCCTTTGATTGCGTGGCAAGCAAGTGGCCAAACCACTTAGACCACAACAGTTATAATCCATTCAAATTCCATATGGCAATTCAAACTAGAGATTCTCAGTCTTGAGAGACAATTTGTTTATAGGCCTAATCATTTGATCTCTGAGCAACAATCCAATCCAGAAACAAGCAAAAAACATTGCCGATTGAAAGTTCATTGGATGGCCCACATTACTTTTAGCAGTGCATTAATTAGGCGGAAACTTTCATCAGTCACTTCATGTTATACCAATTTGCCCTGAAAGAAAGCTACCAGTTAGCATTGAAAAGAGAAACAGAATTGAACTCTCCCTTTTGTGCCATACTTTCAGAAGCTGCAATCAAATGTAAATTTCCCAGAAAGCTAATGAATTATGAGCATAACAAGCATTTCATCAAGGAGCATGGAAGTAAGTATTGACCCTATTCCACCCATCTCCGATATCACACTTGAAGGTATTCTGTTTCCTTCACTCCATAGTTTGATAGTCCGTGTGGTTTTGACAGCTATGCTTCCCAAAGGTATCCCCCCAAAGTTTCTTCTCTTAAAGCTAGAATCCGTCTGCTGCAGCGGATCTAGCGGAATCCCAGAGATGCCAAGGTCAAAGACCAGCTATGCGTAAGATTTTCTGTGACTCGGCTTGAGATCACAGGATCTGTAAATGTATATGGGGATGATAATCACAATGATACCCAGGGTAACCATTTCAGTTCCGAAAACTGTTCTCCCAGCAGGCCCTGCTATTATCATTACCCCCACTTCACCTTGATCAGGCACATGAGCATTCAAGGAATTTCTTCCTACCGGGTACCCATTTACCTCACCTGGGTCGAGTGCAGAACAATATGGATAAATTTCTTGTCGAAGGCAATTACGCCATGGCTGGGATTCGAACCCCGGGGGGGCCACTTCCATTCACGAGTGGATACCATGCGCGACCATGGGGTCCCGAAAAGCACCCTAAACACGTAATTTCCATATTCTGAAAATGCACCCCTTTACAAGTATTAGCGTGCAAAACCCTACCCTTAACAAGTGATGGAAACCAAACAATACTCTTGGCAAATATTCCCAAATATTCAAAGTCCGGAGACTAGTTCACTGGGCCACCATGCTCCACCATACAGAGCAATGTTTTCTACATACCAATGTTTTCCCAGCTTTTTGCTAGGGATTGGCGGTGATGCAGGAGTGAGAAGGGAATGTTGGGGGATCCTGAGCAGGAGTCCCTATCAAAGGCGGGAATCTCACGCCCAAATGCATGAGAATTGGCACGCTTGGAATCCTATTGAAGAGGGTCCAATGAAATGACCTCGTTAACTTTGTATGGATAAGCCCATCAGATGATTTCAGTATCATTTTTTTTGTGTGTGTGTAAAAAATCTTGTTTTCCTCATACTTCTTCCAATGTTGTGCATGATAACCAGTACTATTTGCACTAGTACTATCTGCAATCCAACAAGTACTATCTGCAATGCAATTGTTGAATGTTCAATCAGATGACCATGCATCTATACAAAATTTTACAATTATTTCACTGCTTCTTCAAGAAATCATTATTGTTTCACAATGTGTATGTTGCTTAAACAAAATTTATCAAAATATGACATTCAGTATGATTTTCAAAGGATTTCTCTAAAATTTAGGCCTCACTGTGAATACTGGAATGCTGCTTTAAACCTTCAAGCAACCCGCCCCAGTACAGAGCAAAGTTTGGTATGACCACACATAACTTACAATCCCACTCTCATCCGTGCCTTCCTCCAGTCTGCCAGTCATCATTAATCAACATTGACTCAAAATGATTTTTCTTCATCTTGAATTCTTTCATTTTTCTGCTGACATTATCTGAAATAAGCCTCAGACCTTATCAACGGTTGGTGGTCTAGGTTCACTGACCAATTGATCTCTATTTTTATTCACTTTTTTTTGAGGGGATATCGTTGTTTTGATGAGCTAAGACCCATGATAATGTAGACCTACATGAGGAGCATTTATATGAGGTCAACAAACTGAGATGAGGCATTTTCCAGGAACTAGATATGTATTGTTTCCTCTTTCTATCACTCACTCTCACTCTCTTTCTCCCTTTCCTGTTCTCTCTTCCTACCTGCAATTCATAAATTTGCATGGCCCTATTCTTCTGCAGGATATTTTCATTCATTGTATGGTTCAAAGAGCTACTCAAACAAAACTAACAAGGTACAAGACACACATCTTTCTGTACTAAAAAAAAAAAAAAACATTGATGAGGATGAGTCGATATGTGACCTGAAGATAATCCTATAATGACTTTATTGCTTTATTTACAGCTATCAAATCACCATGAAGAGATAGTATTTATTAGGCTGAATTGACCACCCACAAATTTTCTGTAATGAATGGATTGACTTGGTGGTGAAGAGGCAACCCTTCTCTTCTTCACCATGGCTTTCCTATGTAACAGGGGCATGAGTTTCATCCCTAATCAGTAAGTACAGGAGAAATTGAATTATGGTAATCCTCTACCAATTGTGACTGGATATTTAGCATTCAAATTTTTATTGATATTGTTGTGAAAAGATAAGAACTTTCAGACAAAGTTGGCGATGGTTTTGCCTTCTATCCCAGTATCTCTTCAACATCAACAGAGGGAGGGGGAGAGGCCGGCTGGGGGGGAAAGGGAGGGAGATAATAAAATATAAGCAGAACTGCAGAACATAGAATAAAAGTTAAAATTATCATTCTAAACATATGATTGGTTGTTGTAAAACAATGAGAATGTGCTTGTATTTATAGTTGAGTGACCTAAATAATGGCAATGGCCTTTTACATCCCCAAGATAATCATTCAACATGTACTTGGTTTGGTGTTAGCTCATTATAGGAAAAGTGGTATTATCTTTCATGCACTCCTTACCTACACAAATGAGTGCACAAAGTTCAATGTCAAGAAACCAGGATATATTCTCTATCAATCTTCACACAAATTAATCATTCTTTCATTCTTACGAGACTTCCGTAATGGTCTTAAATTAAGGACATATCATTTCGAGGAATAAACAAACAAAAAGTCACATGACTTTGTTATCTTTTTAGGATATACAATTACAAAAACAGACTGTTAGTACATAGCTTGGAAAATTAGAAAATGATACTTTTTTCTCATATCCCCATTAACTGATATAGCAAGGTCAAAGTAATGACGTTGGTTAATATTTGACACAGTTATTGGACACAATGATTATCTGTGTTTAATTGTTATGATCAATTGCGTCAAAACACAAAATGATTATTGTTTGAATACACTGACAAAACAAATATAACTGTCTATTTTTTTATTCAAAGCTATAGACCATTATTATTGAGTCATGCATGGTATATTGTAGGAAAGAATTCAATGAACAGCAAATAGTGGACACCTTTGATTCCCATAATTTGTCAATGGTACAAGAGTTGCGAGAACATACAAGATGAGATACAGTATTCATATTTTCACTACAATATCAAACCAAGGGTGGTGAAGACGATGACAAATCGCCAATAGTAACGGTGGTGGTGGTGATGAGGATGATGATGATAATGGTGGTGGTGATGGTGGTGATGGTGGTGGTGGTGGTGCTGCTGCTGCTGATGACGATGATGATGATAATGGTGGTGGTGGTAGTGGTGGTGTTGGTGTTGGCAGTGGTAGTTATTGTGGTGGTAACTATAATGATTATGGTGGTGATGATGATGATGATGATACTGCTGCTGCTGCTGCTGCTGATGTCAAAGATAATGGTGGTAGTGGTGATGATGGTGATGATGATGCTACTGATGCTGCTGCAGATAATGATGATGAATCAGATGAATCTGATCAATCAGAAAAATACCTCCTATATCAAGAGACCCATGTCCCCCACTGAGAGTGTTCCCATTGGCAACAAGACCACTTTATGTGAAGTGAGTATGAAAACCACTTTCAGCTGATCAAACGGGAACGCAAACAAAGTGATCATCCAAACTGGTTTCCTAAACCAGTTTCCAGTTAACTAATAATAATAATCCACTTTTACATCGGAACGATGTGTCCAAGCACTTTACAGATATATTATTAACCCGGTCATCGGATTAAATCAGTCACAAAATGTGTGCACATCCTCCACTCCCTGGGGAGCATTCCAGTCAGTCGCCTGTGAGGCGCACACAGTACTGGACAAGCTACAATGATTTTCACATCCTACCGGTTACCCATTTAGCACCTGGGTCGAGAGTGGCAAAGTGTGGATTAACGCCTTGCCACAGGATGCCAGACCGCAGTAGGATTCGAACACACAACCCTCTGTTTACAAGGCGAGAGTCAGAACCACTACACTACGGCTCCTCCACTATGTCTAGAAAGTATGAGAACAATGTCTATAGCTAGTTTTGAATGAAGCACCAAACAGTTCCAAGGCCACTGCACTATAATTCTACTGGTGTAACACTTCATTCCGATTCAATGTACCACAGATATAAAAGACACAATCAGTATTTGAAATCGACCAACGTTTGGGGGGCATTGTTTTGTCTTGGAATAAGTTATGCTTAATGGTAGGCTACAATCGATTGCATCCTTTATGGAACTGGGCCCAGATATTATCTCTTCAGAGGTAAAAGATTTTAATCATTTCCGATTGTTTCTGGTTCACCTTGACAGCTACTAGACCATGGAGAACCTTCAGAATAGGAAGAGCAGCTCAACTAGACGCCTAGTTTGCAAACATAGAATCATCAACAGCCACAACAATCCATGCGTGGCCAATTTAGAGAACAGCAGTGATCAATAAGCATGACAAAACCACACCTACCTGTGACTGCCGAGACGTGACCTGGAAATATTCTGTTCATTTATCTTTTTTCTCTCTCTCTCCCTCTTTCCACCCCCCCCCCCTTAAATTGCATCATTGAATGTACTGATAAGAAATGATTTAAACTGTAAATTAATTTCCATAAAGCACTGATTAATTCATTATATTGTGCGACATTCGACAAGGACAACACGCTTCCTATACTTTTATCAAGCACCACAGGACAATACATTAACAGTATAACTGCAGCAGAATAAAAAATTACTTCCAATTTGTGAAAAACTTTCAGGAATTATTTATTTCATTATATTTTATTTTATTTCTGGCAAAAGGAAAAGAGTTTTAAAAGACCCATTGATCGGAGGCCAGGAATTTACCAAAAGGAGACTGGTATTGTTGTCTATAGGTCCAATGTGCCCTTGCCAGAAATTATCCAATACCTCTAAGTCCATCAGAGCAGGCCTTAAATTTCTATATATTTTATAGGAACATTTCTATAATACTTAAATTTTAAAAAACGTATTTTCATTGCTGGAAGTAGAATCTGAAAATGTAGATACTCTGAAAATTCTACTCTAAACAAAGTTAAATCATCCCTTTAAGTCTTTAGGGGTGTGCAGAAGTTAGAAGTGAGCTGTCACTTGTGCTCTGTTATTCCATATCTCTGTGCTTTAAAATGTCTTTGGCACTTGTTCAAAGACACAAGTCTCCTTCTGAGAACTCCTCAAGGTTTCATCTAAACAATTTTTGGAAAGACTTGTAATTAAAGAAGGCCCATTTACCAGACATTTTAACAAATCATCTTTCGGTGAAGCTTTCATGATCATGTTTAAACATGGACCTACTACAACAAAAGACTCGCCTCCCCTGCCATGAGCTGAAATTAAATTTGATCAAAATAGATCATGTTTTTTTGCTATGACTGTTGCACTGTTTATGCCCCGGTTCCACATCCCATTCCAAGAAAGCCAAGACAGTTAAATGAATTAGTGGGACTGTGAACTGCTTCCTGCTATGATAGAAGTTTAAAGGTTAAGAAGGATGGAGATTGTCAAGTAAACAAACATTATTAAATCAATAACCTGAACATGTCATTGCAGATTTATTGGTCCACAAAATTATGATGAAATTAATTAATTTCAAACTGATTTAAGGCTGATTACAACTAAATAAATTTGACAGTGACAGACTAAAACTACAAATGTTTCTTTTAATCCAAGTAAATGTTGATATGGTTTACCCGTAAGCATGATCCAATTAGGAACAATGGCTTTGGTATTTTTTTCCCACAATGTTTTGTGTTTATTTTTCTTTTTGATTTATTTATTTTGTTTTAACTCTCCCTTTCAGATGATGCCCATTTTATACTCCCATTTTGACTGAAACACTTTTATTAAGATTATTCTGAAAGTGAACCATCTTACTTTAATGAAAAACTACAGCTGTGCAAAAACACCCTGGGAGGCATCTAAAAAGACACCCATGCACAACACGACACAAAACCAACGACTCCTCTTCAATTAAATGGCTATGGAAGAATTAATGAAATAAATCGCATACATGTGTGATTCTGTCAAGAAATAGATTCAGTTTTAATCATCACTGAACTATTGTTTTCAACAAGTCTGATGGTTTCAATTATCATAAATACCATCGCATTTCTATTTCTTTTAAACATAGTATAGCAGGCCTCGAAATAGGATTTTGGGGGGCAAGGCCACTTTTTTGAGGGGCACTTTTTCACTGAGGCCAGGCAGCAGAGGGCACCAAGGCCATACAGAGGGGCACCAAGGCCACTTTTTAAGGGGCATGTAATAAATTATTTGTAGGTGTTAAAGTTTCGCGGCGTGGGGGGGGCTTTCCATAGTCGATGTTATACATCAGATTCATTCTAAACATGTACTTGTACGGATATATCGGAGGGAGGGGGGGTGTTTCATAAAGCTGTTCGTAAGTTACGAACGACTGGTGATACCTTCTTGAGCTACATGTAATTAAATGTGAATCTGATTAGCACCCAAGAAAGTATCACCGGTCGTTCGTAAGTTGTTCGTAACTGACGAACAGCTTTATGAAACACTCCCATTCAAAGTACTGTACTTACGCATCGCGCGCGCTCGCCAGGACAGTACAGCGCGCGCGACATTTGTGTAGTACACATACGGAGCTCGCGCTCGTCCATTCTTATGCTGCAGCTTACATAGCATATGTAAAGCGCGCTAGCTGTGTATAGTTGTGTATAGCTAGCTCATCGTTCGGCGCGGCTTCGGACTAGACTGCATACATGCACTGGACGTCGCTGGTAAAGCTAAGGTATTGAATACTTTTTGAGATCGGAGAAAAGTTTTCCTCGCTCAGAAAAAAAAGTGCAGACTTTCAAAAGGGGCACATTATATATCAGAAAAAGGGCACATTTATGAGAAAAAGGGCACCACGGCCATATAAAAAGGGCACATTTTTAGTGGCCGTAACTTTTAGCAAAAAGAAGAAGGGCATGACGGCCAGTAATGGGGGCATCGACGGCCATGGCCGTCGATGGCCGTCGATTATTTCAAGGCCTGGTATAGAATCCAAGGCAGTTCTTTATCTTGAACAAAACGGAGCTTCACCTATCAAACATTTGGCCATTGCAAGTTTTTTGCTTTCCCATCCTGAGAGGTTATGTTTTTACCGATGACTTCAGTTGAAAATATGGTATTTGGCTACCTTTAAACCTTGTTCTGGGATACTGATAAATGTGACTTTACTCATGCAATAAAAATTAATTTAAAAATACAATGCAATTAATTGTATTTCAACGAAGAAGTTGGAAGAGTAAAATCGAAATTAATGAATATTTTATTATACATACTCCCCAAGCAGTGAAAATAGTGTAACTCAATAGTACTTGTTAATTGTTATGGCCAGGAAGTGGTCAGTAATTAACGAGACATTATAAAAATTCAGGTAAAGAGAGGTGGTTATTAAGCCCCTCGGGGCTATGAAAATCAATACAACATAATTGATGGAAAGGCAAAAAGTATGAAATAATATCAATGGAAATGCTCAATTATAACAGGTTGTTTCTTATCAATGTTTGGGAAATGAATTCAACATTTTTTTTTTTACTTTTTTTTCTTCAACTAGGCAGAGAACAAAGTCAGTGCTTTCTACTTTCGATCAGGGGACTTTTTAAAGTGTGAAGTGTGACGTAAATGCTGCAATCTTCTTCTAATTACTGTATGAATGGTGGTCTAAGTCAAAGGCCCAAAAATGCCCCCCCCCCCTCCCTTAAAAAGTTCATATCAATAATAGTAATGATAATAATAAATACATAAATGAATCAAACAATAATATAAAATTAAATAAACAAAAAATTAGATAAGGTAAAAAAGAGAAAATTAATATAAGGGAATAACCTAAAATGATAAACATTATTATGATATCTTTATATATCCAGTGCCCCCCCCCCCCTCTCTCTCTCTCTCTCTCCCACTCTCCATGTCTCTCTCTGTACCAAGTTCACCTGTTCTGTGTTTTAATCTCATATTCATGCATTTATTTTGAATTCGATTCAACCACATCCAATATGAGAAAGTAATTGGTGAGATTGGGAAATTCAACTCCCATTATCTGCGTGGTTGCTTCCAATCAAGTTAAAATCTCAAAAAGATGTGAAATTTAGATCAATGCATTCATTTCAACTACGATTTGATTAACCAATCAAATTAAACTCTTTCTGAAATTCAAATATTGACAAGTTTATTTCGATGCATCATGTAATGGGTGCTAACTAGAATAATGGAAGTACACTACAGTAATAAGAATATGCAGAATATTTTCATTCACTCTCAATTTAAATGATTTAAATATATCCAGGGCTCTGTAACAAAAAGATTAACGATTAATCGCTAATTTGAAAGAACAATTCTGATTGGTTCCTAGTCAGTCTGGAGAGCAAAATGCGCATGCAAAGATGATCTTGATAGGCCATTTTAGTTAGCGATTAATCGCTAACCTTTGTTTTACGGAGCCCAGGGCTCCATAACACAAAGATTAGCGATCAATCGCTAAATGAACTGACCAATCAATATCAATGTTACACGCGCATTTGGTTTAAAATGCTGACCAGGGACTAATCAGTGCGCTTCTCTCATATTTGCAATCCATCGCAAACCTTTGTGTTGCGGAGCCCAGATCAGAAATTGTTTTCATTTTGGAATTATGTAAATGATTTCACTTCAAATGTTGTTCTAATGTCATGAACTATACAAGCCAAAACTTTGGCTGAAATCTATAAGGGTGCTCTACTGGGGCCGCGGAAGCGGGGGGGGATGGGAGGGGGGAGGAGGGGGCGGCTGCAGGGGCTTCAACCCCTGCACTTTTTTCCAAAACCGTGTACAAAAGAGTAAAAATGACCATCCGATTATGATTTTTTTTTGCATGGTCAGCCCCCCTCCCCAACTTTCAAAAACCTTTCCATGGCCCCTGCTTTAAACCTTAACCCGAATGATAATACATTACAAATAATAACAAGGTGACAAATTATTTTTCTTCGCTGTTCGAGCCAGAACCATGATTGAAATCTTTATGGACGTAGTATACAAATTACAATTACTTAATTACATACATCATGCGCAGTAATGACAAATTAGTTTTTCTTCCCTACTTTCAAGCTCATTAGAGGATGAATGAGAGTTGTTGTCATGGCCGTTAGCGACTGAATGAGAGTTTGATGACATTTGTTGAAGGAGAGATAAGTGGAGAGGGAAGAGAAAATTAACCTCTTGGTTTCCTTTCAATGACAGATCACTTAGTTACGTCTTATTAGTTCCAACAAGAAATAGATGCTTCATTCTAACAACAGAGTGCCTTTCTCAGTCTGTTCTGTTAAAATGTAATGTTAAATGTCAAGTCCTTCCCAGAAAAATATTGATTTGAATCAATAGAGAAAAATCAAACAAGCAAAATGCCGGGAATTTCATCAAAATCGGATGTAAAATAAGAAAGTTATGGCATTTTAAAGTTTCAATTTTTTTCACAAAACAGTTATATGCACAATTCAGTGATATGCAAATGAGAGAGTCAATGACGTCCGGCACTCACTATTTCTCTTTTTTTATTGTTTGCATTACAAAATATTTTAATTTTTACAGATCTGGCAATAATGACCCAACTTGAAAGAACCATAAAGTGTTAAAACAATGGTAAAAAATAAGAATTTTTCATATTTTAGATAATAAAATACAAAACAAAATAGTGAGTGATGTCATCAGTCCCCTCATTTGCATACAGACAAGGAAGTGCGGATAACAATTTGGTGAATTTAAGAGAACCTTAAAAATGTCATAACTTTCTTACTTTACATCCGATTTTGAGGGAACTTTTCGTGTTATGCTTGTTGGATTTTTATCTTTATATTTAAACCAACTTTCTGTTGGCCTGGACTTCTCCTTTAAGTTTACTGTCTTCCCTTCATTTTTTAGAAACTTTTCTTTGTGTCTATCCAGTTCCATGACACTTGCTCCGGCGACAATTGCTCTGAAGGAAAATCTGCACTTTAATCCAAAAATAAAAACTAACCTCCTAAACGAAATAAACCCTAATCCTTGTCTTTACAGTATTCTGAACCGAAAATTCTATTACGATCCTAACTCTAACCCTATGCCGTAGAAAAAATAGTACGACCGAAGCAATCATCGCAGGAGCAAATCCACCGTCCTACAGAACTTTTCTGACCCCAGACTATCCCCATACTATCTCTTTTTGAGTGTGTGTTTCTGTCTTTCTTACCCCAACACCATTCTGCCGGGCTTGCTTAGACACAAATAGCCAGGATATCACACAGCTCATGATTATTGACAATTATGGCAATATTTCTCCTAAACCCGGTTTGGTTTCAGACGACATCTCTCAGCACCACAACTGGACACCTATAGCACTGCAATAATATGGCAAACCATGATTTTTAACAGGGCCATATAGTATTCTACTATATGCCAATAAAATGTAGTCTGAAACTGAAGAGGGTTTAGCCAACCCTTAGCCTTCCCCCCCCCCCACCCCCTCTAACTTCTTAAGCCAACGACAGACTTAAGTAGCTTCCATTTTGCATGTTGTTATCCAAGCAAACTTTTGCAAACTCCCTTGATAGAATTTCTTGGAAATATTTTTATTTTCCATCTGTTGGAAGCTATAATGCACAAGGAGTCTCCATAACACCTGTGGATTTGTTGATCTGAAGAAGCATCGAAAAACATGAAATGAGACAACAGAAAGAAACTTGGCATCACAGACTAACATATGTGCTCCATCTCTCACATCGGGAGAGTTCACACTAGCCCAACAAAGATAAAAACCTCACATTTTTGTCAGTATGAAAGCTACATGTTACTACCTGATATATTTCCAAATTAAAATTCCTAGATATTATAGTAAATAGGTATTTTAAACATTAATATCAAAACAACTTTGCATGGATTTATCTGAAATTAAAGGCATCAATTATGAAAGCCAACAACAAAAACATTACACATAGGCATCAGGGAGCAAGAAAATCTAGGCCTACAATCATCTAAATCTTTTCAATGGAGGTGATAACATCTGCAATAGTTACTTGCCCACAAACTATGAGAACTTTGTTTGTTTGCTTTTATTTCTGTACTCAAGTATTAAATCTGTCATGTATTAATTATGATTAATATGCCATATACATGTATAATAACAATAGTAATGCCAACAATAATGATGATAATAATAGGATTTATGAGGGGCGAATTATCTACTTTTCAACTTTGCTTCAAAAATACATAGTTTATAAAAAAAGAATATGTAATACAATTTTTATCTGGTTTCAGCCGGTGTGAAAAAGCAGAATAATTCCTGCATGCATGCATGCATGAAGAAGTTATTGAAAATTACAAATATTTATCTTAGTCAGGCAGGTGTGAATGAGTCTATTGTTTTTTTTTCATATGTATCCGCGTCATTCAGTCATGTGCTTATTACTGATCTAATCCCTACAGAAAAACAATGCAGCCAGGGCGTTCGACTGGAGAGCCATCGAATCTATCAGTCTGGTATTGGACGTCAAGAATGACAGTTCCTCAGCAATGACAGTTCCTTGCTAATCCGAAACAAATACTAACATGATCCTTTTCGCCCATCCTCAAAGTGCAGCCAACAAAGTTCACAAACTGGCCAAAATGATAGACGTACGTTTGGAAGTTGCCAAGAGCATGCTGTTTAATGAAGAAATCATCGACACATCCAATGAGACTCTCAAATCCTCCCAAGCTCCCACAAAATATTGAATATTCTTTTTTTGTGAAATGTGAACATCGCATGTAGCAAATTATTCCATTATTACTGGATGTCCTATTTTGCTTTAAAGGTTTTAACATTTTTTTTTGTACAGCTACATATAGGTGGTTTGAATAAAACTGAATAAAAACGACTGTTTACGACTCGCCGTACGGCCGCCGTAGAACAAATGTGACCAAGGTATTACTCATCAGAGAGATGCTCTACACTGACAGTAAAAAACAGATAGAACAGTGTTTAAGCCTGTCACTCTAACAACAAGTTATCAAGTTCCTAATTGTTTAAACTTTTTAAACAACTTGTTAAAAAAACTTTTTGAACTTGTTTAAAAACTGCAAACAGTTGTTTAAAAAGTTTAAACAATAGTTGATAGAGGGACGGGCTTAAACAATGTGCTTGAAATTTCAATTGAGAGAGAACACACCATCCCCTGGACATCCTCTCGGGGGAGGGAGGGCACTCACATGTATTGGTGGTACGGGTATGTGCCAGTGTGCTGACCCCTTTTTCAGACCTAATTTTCAGTTCTCAAGACACTCTATATGACAAAAGTTCCATTCAGAAGCCGCCCCGCTCGCAAAACCCTTATCACGAAATCTCTCAGTTTCCTAGCCCTGCCAAAATTGTCCAGCGCAAGCACCACATGCAAGAGATGCAAGTACGGCTTCAAACTCCCACCCCTAGCAGCTCCATGCACCGCTAGTGCCCACATTATACATACATGGCGCTAGCATGGACCGTACCTATTGTACCATGATCCTGTTCTGTAGACCATGGACCAAGGTCCATGTGTAGACCCTGTATTTCACACCACCTGATATATATTTAGCTCCCACACTGTGAAAACTGTGGTGTTAAAACTAATACCAATTGGTGTTAATAGAGGACCAAACCCTGAGGTGTTAAAATTGCACCCTAGAGATAGAACATAACACCAAATAGTGTAAATGTAACAACCAAAGGTGTTGTAATAACACCTATAGGTGTAAAACTAACACCACCAATTTAACACTGGTGTAAAATAACTGGTGTGGTCCTCTATGTACACCGGTTAACACCACAGTTTTTGGTGTGCAAGGCCCATATGTTACCCTTGTGCTCAAGTCCTTAGACCCCCATTTCAGGGTTTCGTGAGGCACACCCCCATCACAATTTGAGTGCCCCCCCCCCAGGACAAATTCTATGGACATACCATTCTGTGCCAATTTGCTAAATATGTTCCGACTATGCAAATCCATTTCATAAACTTGTTTAAATATCAAAATAGCTATAACAGTTTCGAGCGACTGAAATCATTCATTTAATTGGCTTAAAATAATAAATAAATAATATAGGATTTGTAAAGTGCACGTATCCACCTTGCTAGGTGCTCAAGGCACTCATATATTACCCCGGATATAGTCTACCGATTCTGGTGCGCACAGCTTTTTGAGGAATTACTTCCTGCCGGTACCCATTTACCTCACCTGGGTCGAGTGCAGCAGAGTGTGGATTAATTTCTTGCTGAAGGGAAACACGCCATGGCTAGGATTCGAACCCACGACCCGCTGTTTGAAAGGCGAGAGTCAGAATCACTAGACCATGATGTGCCCACAATAGTAAACTTGTTATAGAAATTCTGCGTAATTATTAAAACAAATCTTTCTGAAAGAGGACCTAGTACAATTATCCATATGAGTCAATAATTAAGGCCTATTAAACCCTATCATGTTATGATATCTGTGAAAGGCAAAATGGTGCAATTAGCAGAGGCATGTACAGAGGCCAACACATTTATCGAGCAGGTGATACTTCAAAATACATTAAATAATGAGTTATAATGAGAGGAAGGAAGAAATGGAAATGGGTGGGGGAGGAATTCAACATGACGAGCAGAAGGAACAGTAGATATGACACCAACAATCATGTAGTCATTGTAGCCCGTACCAGCGACGATGACAGACCGAGCAACCACAAAAAATGTAGGTCCACCAGGAACACCTCTCTCATTCCTTGACCAGATGCAACGTGTAACGGGACGGCAGGATACAATCTAGGACGATCTGAAAATCAGATTAAAGTTATTCCTCACGAAATTGTTAAATTAAATCTAATGTGTGTCATAGAGTTTGGAGGGGGGGCTTGATGGGTGTAACGGCCGAGCTGCCAAGTGCTAATAGGGTGCTCGACCACAAAGGGGAAGCAATGGATTTGGTTCATGGGGAGAATGTCAAGCGTTCAGCTTCTTGGGTAAATTGAAAAACAAGAAAACATTCACAATGGGAACTTAAACTTCCTGACATGTGTTCACACCATCTTTTATGTCCATACAAAATTCTTCATCACTGTCTGCATCACTGTATGTAGAGGGATGCCAGACCCAAATCATTTCAAATATTTTGATAAAACATTTTTGAAAATTTGATTCAGCTCCAGTGTACCCACTTCCAAAGAATAAAGCATGTTGGTTGCTTGCACTAGTTGCTTGAACCATGAAGCCAATCCTTGGTTCCACTGCTTAGTTCCATGTACATACCTTAGGTACAATAGAATGATTCTCCCAGGACATGTTCCATGGGCAATAACAGAAATTGAAAAAGAATTCAAAGATCCATCCCTTGACCCTCTTCTTCCCTCTGGCCATGTACCAATGAGAAATCAAATCTAAAAAACACAATCCATGAGAATTTATCTGAAGTTTCTCTGAAACCATGAAAGAAAATAGCATTTTTTTTCACTCATTGGGGATACAGAGCATTTTTAGTAGCATAGTTAAAGAGCTATACATCCCTAGAACGACCAAGAAAGAAAAGAGCACGTTTTCACTCAATGAAGCTACAAAGCATTTAGTAACAGATAAAAAAAGATGTCCCCAGGAACAACTCCCATTACAAACTGTTTGTGCGCCTAAATGCGGGCTGTTTGGGTATTACATACGTGCATCTCCATGGACAGACAGAGAGTTGGCCAAGGCCTACTGCTACTATGGTAACTTCTCCATTTTTAGACCTGCCAACATTAAAAAAAGCAAGATCTGAACAAATGGCCAGGGGTCCACGGAGCTGGCTAAGTCCCCGGTGGTGACCAGGGGCAGTGCCCCCTGAAGTTCCTAGATGTTTAATAACAACTTTAACCCAACATGTAAAATGACTGGGCTTTTCAAGATGTCTTGAGGGTGACCGACATTTGCTCCTGCGACAATTGCTCCAGGATTAATTATGTCTAAGATGTAGGGTTATGGTTAGGGTTGCAATAGGGTTATAGGTTGGGTTTAGGGTAGGGTATAGTGTTGAACCCAGGGTTGAAGGTGGTCATTTGATAATTGCATGGAATTTACAGAGGAGCAATTGTCGCCAGAGAAAATGTCATGAAACCATATTAAGGACTGGGGAGGCATACATGTAAATTGGTCTGTGGCAATTTTTCCATTATTTTCTTCACATGGAATTTTAGAAATAAGGATATCCTAATTTTTTGTCATTTTAAAAGTTAAAAAATCAGGACAATCCTGATAAAGTCAAGACAGTTGGCAGATCTGCGTTTTGCGCATAAACTACAGATTGTACATCTGCATTGGGGTTGTGAAAATCATGTACTGAGCAGTGAAAGAGAGTGTGAGAGAGATTATACAAAGAATACGGTAAGAATGAGAGAGAGAAAGACAGACCCTGAAGAGGGACCGCTACAAACTATCTTCCATTCAGAAAACTGATGAAAATGTCGTCTGCAAACTTGACCTTTACAGAATTTCTCAAACTGTCACGGAAAATGTGATGAAATGTGTTCATATCCAACTGGCATACATCACTCTGTATGATCCAGTGGCCAAAATCACTTTTTTTATTTCGGACAAAAGCACCATATCTTTCATAAATCTCTACTATTTCATGACAAGACATCTTTGAATACAATTAAAAATGATTAATTCAAATGGCACATGTTGTTCCTAACCATATTTTCTATTTAAAAAAAGGGGAAAGAAAGATGACCTTTAAAGGTTAGGGGTAATATTCCTTTTAAGACCCTTTCATCAAATCATATATTTTTCAACCTTTGACATAGGATATGGAACATAATCCACTTTCAAATGTCAACTTTTCCTAACTTTACACTTTCACTCATTTATCTTTCATTTAACCATTAATAAAATTCTATCTAGAACAAATAATGCAACTTCCAATTTTATAGATAAAATCTAAAGTATATGAAAATCATTTGTGATAATTTACTATATATATATATATATATATATATATATATATATATATATATATATGACTTGAAAAATCAAAAAGGGAATATGATTATGAATATGAAAATTTAATCAAATAAAAGCCACAACCTGTGTCTGGCTTTGCTGGTGCGGGTTGACTTATATCACATTTAAGACTGTTTTGATTGGTGATTAATTACAGTCAGTCATTGCGTGAACTATAATGAATTATTTCCAATTTGATTAATACAAGGTCCCCATCATGTAACATCCTGTTATAAAACTTGAACACAACAAAATTTCTCACAAAAATCAAAACAAACATTGTAAAGAAACAGCTGGAATTTCTAATTCCAAACAAATACACAAAGTAAAAACACTGTTTTCAATTTGAAGCACCTTGTTTAAACCCATTACTATGACAAGTTGTTTAAACTTTTAAACAATTTTCTATATTTTTTTTAGATTTTTAAAACTTTAAACAATATGTTTAAAACTTTAAATATGTTCAAAACTCTAAATATTAGTTTTTAAAGTGACAGGCTTAAACATGCTTAAAATTTCAAATAACCTTTTAACATTGTACATAAACCGCTTAATTTAGAGGCACCATTTTATTGATCAGTGAGTGACATAGACTGGGTATGAAAGCAACAATTAAGCAAACATCAAATTGCAGAATGTTTATTAGTTATCTCAATATGATTCTGGACTATCTCAAGCTGCATAAATGACAAAAAATGTAGATCAAAGAAAAACAAAACATGCTACAGTTTAATAATAATTATTATCATACTTGCTTAGATAGCGCTTAACATTTACTATATCAAAAGTCTATAGTAAGGCAGTTTAACACTGGAAAGCTCCAAACATATCGACAAAAATTAATAGGGACCTACATGTATGCTCAAGAATTAATCATCTAATATCTTTTTAATGTCCTAAAATCCCAATTGATGTGATTCCGGAATGAACAGAATTATAAGGTAAGTCTATTTCCATCAGTCTCGAGTCTGAGGCAATTTCACAAATCATACTTCGTCTGTTCACTGGGAAATTAATTTCACCATACTCTGCCACCTATCTCAAGTTCTGACAGCAAGTCTGTTGCTGTATTTCACGGTCTGATTGATATATAAACATTAAAAGTGCATCAATTTACGAGAAAGGGGTAATGATTCCACAAACTGACACATATTACAAAACTATGTCAACATAGCTGGACTCTTTATTAACAATCATGGACAGGAGCCAAGGAATGGAAGAAATAAAGTGCACATAATGACCCACTAAATCCTTCCAATATGGAAGTCCAACCAAATTTCTGTCAATTTCCACAAAGCTCTCTATCCACTAGATATCAAATATAAAGAGAGGATTTGCGAGAGGATGATGTTGCATTTTTGTGGCATTATTGGAATTATGAGATGACGATATGGATATGAGAGGGCAGGAAGGGGGAGAGGGTTGCCCCCCCCCCCCCCCTACTACCATCACCATCACTCAGTTGTGAATTAAACTTCCCCCTAAAAAGACAGACTTTGTATTGATTTACAATTGTGAAAGACAGAGAACATAAGATTGTAATAAATGTACAACAAATGAGAATGGTTGCTATTTTTTAAATATTTAATTGTGTATTTACGGAAGATGCCTAATACCCTTTTCATACTGCCCTCTTCATTTTTCGCCGGCGAACTTCACCGGTGGAGTTCTCCTGTGTACCTTTCATACTGGACACTTTCCCCTTTGCTGGCGAACTTCGCCGGTGAAAAGCGCAATATGAAAGGGGTATAATATGATCTGGGCACCAAGAAAGTGGCACTGTGATATTGGTTGGGGTGATAGCATTGATGACCATGGTGGTGGTTGTGATGGTGATAGTGGTGGTGGTGGTGGTGGCTCTGGTGGTTATGGTGATGATAATGTTAATGTTGATAATGGTTACGATGATGGCAATGATGATGATGAATAATGATGTTGATGATAATGAGGAGGAGGATCACAATGATGTTGATGATGATGATGATGATGATAATTATAAAGATGATGTTGATGACTTTGATAATGATAATAATAATGATCACGACGATGATGACAATGATGACGACTTGATGATGATGAATAATGATGTTGATGATAATGAGGATCACATTGATGTTGATGATGATGATATTAATGATGATGATAATAATGATGAGATGATGATGATGATGATGATGATGTTGATGACGATGATGCTTGGGATGCCAATGATTCATTTCCAGCATACCCCAAAATGAAGAACATCAAGAATTTACTGGCTTTGAAATACACCACTACAACTTGTATCATTTTTATTCTTTGCCATGTAAATACCAACAACAAAAATCATATCTAGTGAAGCCCAGTGAAGTTTAAAAATTGAAGCAACTTTATTTATTCTGACACAAAACATGGCAAACATGTGACTAAAGTGATAACTGACATATTGCATTCATTGGAATGCATCCTTCGGCAGATTCTTTCAAACTGTTAGAAAATTGATATTTCCTGCGAGTCCTTTCAGACCAAGAAAGAGCATTTCTGATCAATATCAGATTCACAAGGCTCTCATTCCACTTTGTACATCCAATAAAATTACATCCTAATCACGGAGAAAAGCAATTAGCGTTGTGGCACTAATCTAACATTTCCACTAACATCCGTGAGGGCGATAAAAAGAAACCCATGTTTTTCTTCTATCCAGCTGTCAACTCTAAGACACCATACCTTTGTAGCAGCCAGAGGCTCAAGTCCTGAGGGGAACGAGACTGAAATTATTTCCATGTGAAGTTAATGATTAATGATATCAAACTTCACATCTCATTGAGAGAAACATGAAAATGGAAGTCATCCTTAATCATCAGTATTCTTGAAGACTCCATCATGGTTAGAAGATTCTTGGCAAAGTTACAAGACTACTTCAAACGAGTGTGTTGCCCCTCCTTTCATCTAGATAACAGGGGTGGTGATGTGTCCACAAAGAATTTTCTGCCCATACCACTTAAATCAATATTATCCGGATGTTGGATTTGTAAGTTTCTTCATCTAAATTCAAGCTTGAAAAGATTTTTAAATACTATAATTATTGTTATTTTAATGCAGATTAAACAGCAAACACTTGACTAGAAAAGTCTTGATCTGTCACAAATAAAGGTCAGCAAAGATTAATTTGAGCGATATCACTTCTGCTCAAAAACATACCAGTTGATCTAGGACAGGGTTGGGCTCAATTACAAGGTAACTTATCAATAACGTAATTAATTGCATTTTTTGAGTGATTTTAATTGTAATTGAAATTTTGAAAGGGAAAGTAATTGTAATTGAAAAAAATGTAATTGACTTCAATTACTTTTAATTACATTTAATTACTTTCCAATAAACTTACTTGATTTTATGATTTAATTTCATGACCTTTTCATGTTAACTGCTTCAGCATCAAAGATTGTACTACATGTAGGCAGAATCTGTGCTCTTTATTACACTGTAGTTTATTAAACATAAACCTTCGTCTTGTCAGTTTCTCTGTAACTTACATGTAGAATTATGTAGAAATAAGAGGCAGTAGTACATACAGATATATACAGAATACAAATTAATTTCATTTATGACCTTTATAGAAAGTAATTGAAAAGTAATTGTAATTGAACATTTCTTCAATTATGTAGTTGTAATTGAAGAAAGTTATTGAGATCAATTAGATTTGGACTATTAAAGGGGAAGTCAACTGCAACAAAAATTTGATTTGAATAAAGGGAGAAAATTCAAGCAAGCATAATGCTGGAGATATCATCAAAATTGGATAACCTTGTAAAATCCCTGAGCAAAAATATCTGCAGGTTAGTGTACTCATCAGAATTCTGAGAATTTTCATAATGCAATCATGTTCTAAACTAAACATGTATCCAAAGCCTATTCATTTTCTTAAAGGGGAAATTCACTCTGGTGATAAATTGGTTTTAGTTAAAGCAGAACAAACTAGAGACAAATATTGGTGAAAGTTTGATGAAAATCCATCAAAGAATAATAGATCAAGTAGGTCCATGAATAGATTTATGATTTTTTTAAATTCATGACTCTGTTATTCTTCATGGAATTGTGATGTCATATATGAGCAGCTTGCCCATGTCATGTTGTGTGATATAATTTCCCCAAAATGCCATTTTCTATTTAAAAAAATTGATAGTTGTTTCATTTGTGCATGGGATATGTCATGATTGTCATCATTCACAACATTCCATACCCCCTTCTATACAGGAATGATTTATATTCATCATGTTCCTGTAAAAGAACAAAACCTATGAAACGTATATTAGGAGCCTGTATGATGAATAGAAGAGCTGCTTTCATAATTTGATGTAAATTTTTTTTTAATTCATAACTCTTATTCTTTAACACATTTTCATCAGAAATTCACCGAATATTTTTTTCTCAATTTTATCAGTATTTAATGAAATCAAATTTATCACCAGGGTGAACGTCCCCTTTAAAATGGGAAGCATGAATTCACCAAAATTCAACTCCTGCCAGTACAGTCCTCTCCTCATTACCAAATCATTGATAATTCTCTCTCCCTTTCACCAGTAGCATCAGCTTTTAAACGTGAAGCTCCTAGATTCATACTTGAAGTGTGGTGGTTAGCCTCCTAATTGCTCTCCAGACACCTCTCACCCCATTCACACTAGCTTGCTACGCAGTCGCTGGCAATGGGTCTAAATGGGTCTATACAGGTGCAATGAGTGACCATAACTTGGTCACAGAGCGGCTTATAATGTTTTCAGTGTGAACACATACCCATGGGTGCATGTATTCACTCATGGAAAATAATGCCCTCTTTCACATGTAGCATTTATTATACACTTTTTGTTGTTTGAGGCCTCACTGAGGATAATGCTCTACAGAAAACTGCTCTCTGCCTGCATGTTTCTGTGTTTTTTTTTCCTTTCTGAGGCATTTTAAATTTCATATTATCAAAACTTTGAAGAAAGATGGAACTTGAGATAATTTTTTAGTGTAAATTTAGTAGAAAATCGAGTGACACTGAAATTATGATAAAAGTAACCAATATTCTCACTGCAAATGATTTTGTTGATTGGGCAAATTAATTTTGAAGTATGTACATTTAGTTTTTCAGATTAAATACATTTTCCTAAAATCTGATAAAATGTTAAGAGTAAAAACATAATGTCAAAAAGTACTTTTGAGAGTATAAGAACAAAAAAAAGATACACACCAGAATAATTGATACTAATATTGCATAAGCTTTCTTTCCAATGACTTAATCTCTGATGTAATACTTTGTTAATGAAATTAAACTGCCAAGGATTCATTTTCAGACAACCCTCCCCACTTTCCCTCTGCCGACTCCGAGAGCGTTATACAAACCCATGGACTTAACAGAGGAAGGGTAGAGGATTCCTGCCACTGAACAAAGCCAACAAAGCACATAATCTATCTGAAACAAAATTCCGGAAGCACGTCGTTAATGGTCATTAGCAGGGAGCCAGCGCTTGCGCCGTCGTCGATTGCCGCACCGCTAGACAGGATCCTATGCACTCGGAGGGTCAGTTAAGTTCGCAACGTCCGGCCAACTGTAACATAATAGCCTTTACTTTCGTCAAATTGTTTGCTTGTGGCCAGACGAGATTGGGCAGGTTGCCCAGGCGGAGGGGCTTTGGTGGCGATGCCAGGTGTGGGCTGAGGAGATTGTTATCGCCAGAGATGACGTGAAAGATGACGAGGGAACGGTTGTTTGTGCTCCGGAGGCTCGACTCTCATACGAGAATTGCTTTCTTCCGCTATGATCAGAAATTCACCTCCCTAAAGAAAGGGTGGATTGAGTGTAAAAATAAATCATTATCTACTGTACAGTGCCTTGAGACTACTCATCTTCCTACTATCGAATACTGTCCTACTATTTTCTGAAGATGCTACTATTTTCTGAAGATGCCACTAATCACTGTAAAAAATATTGGGTAAAATCTTTACCACCATGAGGGAAATTAAGTGTCCAATCATTTTGGGCAGCATTTTACCCAATGCGGGAAGCAGCAATTACGATAGAATGGGCAGTTTTCATCCTACTGGAAAAATAAAAATGCCCAAAAGAAATGCCCAATGTTGGTTGGACACCCAATTACGCTCATGGAGCACTTTTACCCAATATTTCTTAGAGTTTTATACTGTACTTTACATAATTTTATGAAGGCAATGTGTAGCATTTAGGATTCTATAACAATCAGTCATAAAGGAATTATTGTACGAGGAATGGTATTAGTGATTTTCACAATTTATTTTCAGCCAATCAGAAGCATGGATTTCTAGTAGCTTATAACAATAGATGGTGAAATTCACCCCACATTTGTTTCATGGAATGCTCCTCAGAACAAAATATGGTGTATCTTTCACGAGGGGCCAATTTCATAAAGGACTTGCAACTGTTGTAACTTTGTCATAATAGCAGTTACCATGGTAACAGAGCTCAGCAGCCAATCATAATCAAAGTTTCCATGGTAGTTGCCATAATGACAAAGCTACAACAGCTGTAACCCTTTTATGAAACAGCCCCAGAACTAATTAAGTTTGCAATAGTACAGGAAAGCCATTTACATGTATTTTGAATTTTGTTTAAAAAGTTGAAAAATCATGCGGAATGGAACCTTTTATTCACATTGTTTTCTATGGCCAGAAACATTCTGAAACATAAATTCCGATTTTTGTCTTTAAGAGAGTTTCGGAAAAAGTGTTTACTATCACATCAATAAGAAAACATTATTAAATCTGCTTACATCACTCAATAATTAAACATACATGTAGCTTCTAAGTGTCTAATTATCATAATAATACTATATCATGAAATCATTGAAATAGTCATGTTTGGTAGAGATGATCATGTAAGATGGCAATTAAAGCCTGGAATAGAGTATGTAAAATCAGTGGAGGGAGGGGAAATAAAGTATTTTTATGAAATTATATCCCATATTCAACCAATCATCAATGAATATTCAATGCGAAGACAATCTAAAGTTGTTTTTAAAGTGCATTAAGAGTTCCAAATGAGTCTACATCTTCTGAAGATCTCCGCACATGACGATCTCACTCAAAATCTTTCTTTTTGCGATCTATCTCTTTTATCGCTGACATCTAACACTCCATTTGTTGCATACTCTATCAATAACTGATAATTGACAAATAATAATTACACTTCCTTATATAGCGCATATATCACTTACTTTATCAGAATTCAAAATAATAATCTATGTTTGAAATATCTGTAGAGATGTACAGACATGGCACCCATTAAACTGCTCAAATTAATAGAGATGAATAGCTATGGGGGTATTTGAGAATTTGAGACTTCTTTTTCTACCTGTTAACCACCCCCCCCCCCCCTTCAGCATTTCACCATTTTCACCTCATTAAAATTCTTATTTCGAAATCAGTGCATAAAGGTACTCCTTTCTCTCAATATCCCACTTGATCCTGTCAGGATTTTATCTTTCTTTATATACCTCTGTTCTATCTATCCATCAATCCATCTCTCCATCCCTCATCTATCGCATGCACTGAAGAACATGTTGTTACCATAGCAACCACTGTCATCCCTGGATGAGCATACTATCATCCATCAAGTCAATGAAGCACGCTGGAACCTGCTCTCAAACCAAGCAGGACAGGGCATACTTAAAACAAATCTTTTACACTTTGTCTTTCAAAAATGACAGGCGGAATGGGGATGAAGCGCTACAGGGGTCCTGTTTCATAAAACTTGCTTATAACAACAAATTTGCAATAAGCTACTGAAATACTTTAATCTGATTGGTGGATGGTAAACTTGTTAAAGAAATTGAGCATTTGTTATTATAACAAGTTTTTATGACATGGGAACCTTGTAATTTTAATCGAAAGGAAGAAATACAGGAGCAAACCTTTTGCTTCCAGCGCATGCAAAATTTTGAGACTACTGGAACTGAATGGGAAATTGTGCAATGTAGATTCTTTCAGTCTATTTCAGTCACTGTTTGTTTGTTGTTGTTTTTTTGCTTATTGTTTTATTGTTATGGGTTTTTTTTTTTTTTGCTTTTCGCTTTTTCTGTATTGCCCAGATAAACTCAGAATGGAATTTGTTTTTATTTCTCATTCGTGCCATTGATTAGAATCTAGGGCTGTTTTTAAATTTTTACCTCACTCACTTTCAAAGCCTTACAAACAATGGTAGCGTTCAATCATTTTTTTTCTTATTTAGATTTCTCAAAGGGGTATAAAACACCCTTAAAATACCAAATGGTTACAAAACTGTGAATTTTGTCTATTCTGCACACCACTGCTTATTGTGCGTGAACAGTGTGAACAGGCATAACAAAGATTTAGCGGGATACATTATAAGCTTAGGTAGCAGAAAACAACCACTTTATGTCTTCACACCAAAGTATATGCAAATCATTGTATAATCAACAGAAAAGGGCAACTCATTACCAAAACTGTCAGTGGGTACTTTCTCACCTTTAACATCATGAAAAATACCTGGTAATTAGTCAGTGTGAAAGATAAATATTTGTAATAGCAAATGAGTATTAAAGCAGTAGAAACATTAAAACGCTAAGTTCCTTTTCGGCAGCTATGCCAAAACCAGGGTAATAATATGCAGTGCTTAGGAAAAAAATATTTAATAAAATATAAATGTTGCAAACTATTATCTTTATCATATCACCAAAAGAATATACCGTGAAAGATACTTTTTAACATAATTAAGAAAGTTTGTTTCTGAGCTAAACCCCATTTCGAGTTTTTTTTTATTTGTATATAAACTCCTTTTCTGTTTTTGTAAAAATATAAAAAGAAATTCAGAGGTTTCTTTACAAGTTTATGTTCATAAACCCCCTTCTATTGATTATGCAAGGTCTGACTTAAGATTAATAATCTTAATATTTAGTTTACTTATCTTCTATGTTACCATGGTAAACATAGCTTCAGAAAACCTCATTCATTTTCTACTTTTTACTCACTCTTTTTAATTCTATCTTCTTCACATCTCTCCGAATATCTTCTCTGCCACTGCACCTCCTTTTTCTCATTGTTTTTCTTTTACTACCCCGATTCCCCTTTCTCCCCCCCCCCTGTCCCTTCTCTCCCTCCCTCTCTCTCTCTCTCTCTTTCTTCCACATTCTAACTTTCTTAACATTCTACAAAAATAATTGTGATAAGCCTCCATCCCACTATTCATTCACTCAATTTCTTCTACACCATGTTTTAGAAAACCTTTCTATTTTTCGTTCATGGTTTCATCCCTTATTTCTTCCATTGTAAGACCTCTCCATCTAATTCTATTCATCTCCTTCATCAATCCCTTCATCCAAACTCTCTCTCTCCTTCTTTCTTTCTTTCTTTCTCTCTCTCTTTCTTTCTTTCTTTCTTTCATTCTTTCTTACTTCCTTCCTTCCTTCCTTCCTTACTTCCTTCCTTTCTGTCTTTCTTTCTATATTTCTTTCTTTCTCTCTCTCTTTCTTTCTACCTGCATTGGTACCCTTCTCTGCTCCTCGTTCACTTCGTCTCACGGCACGGCCAACCAATTTCAAGCATCAATAGCTCCAAATCGTAGCTGAATGTTCCGCTCTGGATGCCAAACAATGCAACAAGCGAGAACGACACGTGTTGACATACCCAGTTAATGACGGTTTATTCTGTATAATGTCTTCTCATTTGGGCATCGTTTGGAAACAGGTAAAACTCTTTTGAGTTTCACAGCACAAAGGAAAAGTGCAAGGACTGAACATCCATATTCCATATGCCTCCTACACAGACTAGAACCCTGTTCAATACAAATAATACCATTATGATAATACTTTGCTATTATTGGTAATTACCATGGTAACAGTGCTCAATAGCCAATCAAAATCAATGCTTTCACATTGATCCTGTGTATAGGAGAGTCACAACCTATTCATGTTAAAACCAATACACCGTTACTCAAAGTGTAGGGTGTTCATCCGGTGTATTGCACCGGACCCGGCAAAAATCTTCAGAAGGTCACGTCAATCTTCAATCCAAAATAATCAATGCGATGATTGTGGGCAGAGAAAGACAAAAACAACTTATAAGTTTTATGTGACAGGAACTAGTTTGGGGAAAAAGTATACCAGGGGCCTGTTTCATAAAGGACTTGCAACTGTTATAACTTTGCCATTGTGGCAACTACCATGACAACCTTGATTCTGATTGGCTGCTGAGCCCTGGTAGTTGCCATTATGGGAAAGTTACAACAGTCGCAAGTCCTTTATGAAACGGGCCCCAGATCTCTTTCCATATAATGACTGCGCAAGTAATGCTGATGAAAAAAACATCTATGATTTATAAACTTATGTGCAAATGTGAAGCTCATACCAAAACATCTTTAATTTTCCAAACTCACATCTAAATAAGGATAATTCACTGTTGTTAATTCAGATCTATGTTGACTTACTTCATCAACACTGCTGACTAACAATACTATCCATCATGACTGCTATATATATGAGACCTAGATAGATCCTTGTCATTTGATTGGTTGGTCGATATCGATTATTCAGCCCAGTTACAATGACATCATCAACCGTGCAATTTTGGATCCATATGATTTGTCCATTGCACGCGCGCACCCAGACTGCAGGCACCGCTTGTGTTTGCAGCGCACATTACGCGATAATCAACAGACCAAGCTCGCACCGCATGAGTATATTTTGCATCGAAATTTACAAATTTCATTTGAAAAAGAATCTATTTCTGGGTGTCCTATATATCAAATAATGAATTTCTTTTCATTCGTGCAATGGACAGAATACTTCTTTCGGTGAAAGATGAAATGAATGATCCATTCAACAAGGCATATGGATCATTTCATCTTTCCCCTCATGAAGTATTTGGTCCATTGCACTCATAAACATTCATTATTTGTATAATATAACATAAGAATGTGATGTGAGGATGGCAGTAAAAACACACTCCAATGGTGAAATTTTTGTTTTGCTCTAATTTGCCAAGCAATTATTTTGGAACACTGAAAGTTCAAAATATTAGTTTTTTCCTCACATTATAAAAACAGATGGATTTAATACTCTCAAGTTAAACATTTTCAACTTAGTAGATCCATGGTTAGTGGGCAGATTTAACCTTTACACAAGCTTTACAGGTACGACCAGCTCAAATACATGCTCAAATCAATATCAGGATAAAGTTGTAGTCGGATATTTCACTCAACTTATGATCCTGGTATCCTTTCTTAATATTCTTTTTTTGGTCAAGATGATTTGTTATACCAGGTGGCATGTAATGAAAATAGGAGTGCTATTGAAACAGGGAATTCAGCGATTGATGTTTACTCAAATGGATTTATTTCATTCCCCTGTGCAAAAACTTCCATAGTGATCAGTTACTTTCTAAGAATTCTATATAGATCTACTGCATGAAAAGCGCTATGAGAAAACAGAGTTCTAAATCATTCTAGAAATGAAAACATGAAAAAACGCAGAAGTAAGATCTTCTTAAATCATGCGGACTATAAACATTAGACAGTAAGACTTATTACTAGTTGAGATGATAATGAAGGGATGATCATCATGATCATGATGACAATACTGATTCTGATAGTGATGAGTGATGACTAATGATGATAATAATGATGATGTTAATACTGATGATGATGATGATGCTGCTGCTGCTGATGATGATGATGATATTACTGATTCTGATAATACTGATCCTGATAGAGATGATTATGATAATGATGATGTTGATAATAATGATGATGATGCTGCTGCTGCTGATGATTATGATGATGATGATTATGATGATATTGATTATGATGATGATGATTATTATTATTATGATGATGATGATGATGATGATGAAAACAATGATGATGATGTTGATGTTGATGATGATGATGAAGGCAATGCTGATCTAAAGAGAAAATGACAAAAGTGAAAACAATGATAACTGCCATTATAGCATACAATTGGTGCGATCGTCTAGAACACAACCCTCACCTATCAGTTCAGATTTGAAGTTCATGAGCTTAAGTTAAATGCTTCAAATTGCTTGGCAGAGTAGAATGACCAAGCAGTTAATTACTCCATAAGAACACTCCTGAACTTGAAGATAATCACTTCAATTGAGGGTTGTCATTGTCCCTTCTACTCTCACATTATCTCCATGATGCACTCTTCCAACATCAAATCCATGTCATTCCAGAAAACCCTCTCAAGCGAGCGTCTATTCTCGGCCTCTTCCCCATCTCCACAAGGGCTCTCACGCCATAACACTTTCTCACTGTTTTTCCAACGCGCCAAACCACAAAACTCACAATCTCTGTCTAAATTTCAAGCCGATTTCAAGCAATTGCCTCCCTCGAAGTGACAGAAAAAAGCAAGGAAAACAAACATTGCCTACATCGGCAGGTGTTGATAAAACAGATAAATTATTTATTAGACTGTGTCCATATGTAATGTAATATTGTGGAGTAAAGTGGGCTTCGACGGACTTGCATGCAAGATTTCTCAACATTTCCATCAAAATTGAAGTTCAGTGCACTTCCTCTTTTCACGAGACTTTTATTTCCATCTTTTACTGAGCTATAGACAGAAACACTTGTCTCTTAAAAAAAAGTAAATATCATACTAACACAAACTTTGCCCTAATTCAAAATGGTTGTCAATGAAGGAGTTTTGGGCAAATGACTTAACAATGTTCCTTCACTTACTGCATAATTTCTGTACAAAAAACTGAACGGGACTTGTTGTACTATGCAATACATTTAAGGCTAAATTTCATTCACCTATTCTTTTTTCATTCACACGAGACATTTTTCATATCATATCTAAAATTAATCATTTTTTGCAATTTTTTTCATATTGTTTTCACTCAACCATGATATCAAAGTTATCTATAATTGTTTTCATATATTATTGATAGCTTAAGGTCCTCTCCGAGGGACCTGGTAATGAGGATAAATGCCTTACCAAAGGGCACTAGTGCACCAAGCAAGTAGGATTCGAACCCGGGTCACCGGAATCCGAAATCCCTGCTCTGCAGACAGAGCTATAGTGCCTCATGCCATTAGTCTCATCCATTCAAGTAGTCTTACAATAACATGGACAATATTTTGTCAATAAAGAAAATCAAAACTACAGATAAATACCTACAATGATTATCTAGTTTTATGGCTTCAATAGATCCATCATGCCTGTACTAACAACTCAACAAGAAAAGATTTATAATAAATCTACGGAAGAAAGGCTGCATATTCAAATATTGGCACACCTGAGTGACTGGGTTAAAGCGTTTAGAATACGAGGGAGGATTATTAGTGCACCTGATCTTGGTCAATCTTTGCTTTCATCAAAAAGAGATCACAGGAAATCAAATTATTCACTACATTAATTCCACAGAATAGTAAACCCCCTCTCATTGAAACACGTTTTGTATGATGGATGGAGATGAGGGTTGGAGGAGAATGGAGATGTAATTTTCTGTGTCTAATTTCAGAGCACACTTGGCCAACTTCTTTGTGAAGTTTTTTGACTGACTCATACTGCAATATGGGACATGATAAATGGCCTTTGTAATTCGGACTAGGTTATAGTCGCTTTATCTCCTCTTATAGCCCCAGGAGGTTTCTGTTTTCTTCTTTATTATATGTAATAGCAAAATGGTGCAAATCAAATTTTCAAGTTCGCTATTCAAAAAAAAATCATTTATTTATTTGTTGGCTTTGTGGACAATGTGGAGCAGTTTTGAAAGTTAGATTTATTCATTCTGTATTAAACAGACTTCAAGATTTCTTGGAATAATCGTCTTGAAAATACGTTGTTGCGAGTTCCTGACTATGTATACTTAAAGGGAAAGAACCCTTTGGAACAAGTAGGCTGTGTAAAAACAGAAAAATCTAAGAATAAGAACAAAAAAAGTTTGAGAAAAATCGGACAAAAAGTTATGAGCATTTGAATATTGCGATCACTAATGCCATGGAGATCCTCCCATTGGCAATGCGGCAAGGATGTGTGATGTCACATGTGAACAACTTTCCCTTTGATTGACTATAAAATACCCAAAAAATTTATCTTTTTGCTTTTTCTTATGGTGATACAAACTCTTTATCCCGGATGTATTCTTTAAAATCTGTATTACATGCCCTCCTATAGAAAGAACACATGATCTACTGATAGATGGGATAAAAGAGGCAGTTTAAGTGAAATATATTCTAAAGTAATGGGGAGACTTGTTCACAAGTGACATCACACATCTTTGTCGCATTGCCAATGTGAGGATCTCCATAGCATTAGTGATGGCAATATTCAAATGCTCATCACTTTCTCATTATTTGTATTTTTCTCAAACTTTCGTTAATCTGTTTCTTTGATTTTTCTGTTTGCACACAAGCTGTCTTGTTCCAAAGGTTTCATTCTCCTTTAATTTCAAATTTCTAACTTCAATGAGAACATATTCGTTTATATATATCACATTATAGAATCGATTGCAATTAAAGGTCTAATGCACATCACCTAGGCATGCAATCTTTTACAATCAGCTGCAAATATTGATTTTATCTCTGATGAAAACAATGTCTCTTGCTGCACAAAGATATCTTGACAAAATCTTCAAAGTTATGAAAGCATTCATTTCATCACTGCTTTCACAAAGACTACGTTCTCACCACCTTCCTAAAACTAGTTTAGTGGAAACTAAAACGTTTGATGTGAACAGTTGAAGCGCTCTTCCAAACCGGTATATTAAACCACCTTGCGATGTCGTTTTCAAGATCGCTTTGCCTCGTTAAACTGGTTTTAGCGTAAGTGAGGACACAACCGTTCTTCGGGAAGCAATCTTTGCACATTTTGAGTGCGCTACTCCACATGGCAGGTGCAGAATGCCTACGCTGCGGTTTCAAATTTCGCACAAAATGTGTCACCCCACTGAGACCGTTTCTATAGCAACAAGATCGCTTTATGTGAAGTGATTTTTAAAACCGCTTTCGTGTAATCAAATGGGAATGCTAGCAAAGCAATCTTCAAAACTAGTTTCCTGAACCCGTTTTCAGTAAACTTGTTTTAGAAAGCGTAATGACAACGGTGTCAAATTGACTTTAAGACCAAGTTCTCTCACTATTTATACCCCATTCTCAAAATAATTGTTTTCATCTTTTTCACAACGGAAGCTCCCTTTTAAAACACAAACACCAACCAAGGTCAAGAAATAATGTCAAGGACACCCCTTCCCTAAAGAGATCTGAAATTAGTAATGTTGCGTCACTATTATCATTCATTCTGAAAATGATGCACTTTTAAGATTTCAGATCACCTGTTCTCACATCAGAATCTCTTAGGGTGCTTCTACTTGATTTGGGCCCCGCAACACAAAACTTAGCATTTGATCGTGGGGCAGCTGTTTATGATTGATCATACACAATAATCAATGCAATCTAACGTAAGAACCAGCCCCATGATCAATCACTAAGTTTTATGTAACAGGGTCCCTACATGAGTTAGAATAACAAACATGAATCACAAATAAAAACACAAACACATACATTATTATCCACACACAAAAAAGTTGTTAAAGTTATTATCTCCTTTCCAAGCCCAACCACTACAAGTTGATATATGAAGGAAGTACATAGAAATGAATGTTATCTTGGAAAGCACGTCTTACAAAGTGTTATGATTGACCCAATCAACCTCAAGTATATAGAAATCCATCGATGTCATCATTTTTTCTTCAAGAAATTTGCACATTTTGCACCTTTGTAAACAAAGATAAGCACACCAAATTTTCAAGAAAACTAAATTTATGAATGGACATCATGCTGAACAAACATGAAACATTGCTGGCTTTCCATAGTTGGGTTGATTGGATCAATCGCAACTTTTTGTAAGATGGGGGCCCAGGCCCTGTCTTAGAAATATTTAAGATTGATCCGGTCAACATCAACTGGATGGAAATCCATCAATGTCATAATTTATTATACAGGAAATTTGCACCATGTCCTTGTAAACAAAGAGAAGCACACTTTTCAAGAAAAGGATGAGTGGTGAATATACAGCATCTCTACAAAATATTTTGAACATGCATTTTAGATGTTGATGGTGCTGGCTTTCCATAGTAGCGATTGATCCAATCAATTGTAACTCTACGGAAATCCATCAGTGTCACAATTTTTTCGGCAGGAAATCTGCACAATGTCCCTTGTATAAAACAAAGGGGAACACACCAAAATGTCAAGAAAGCAATGACTTTATGAATACATAAATCATACCACGACAACATTTTGAATCAACATGCATTCTAGATGTGAGCATTGCTGGCTTTCCATAGTTGAGGTTGATCAAATCACTCGCAACTCTTTGTAAGATGTGCCCAGGACTGGAAATGAGCAACAGTAATATACCCTAGAATGATTGAGATTCAAATTGTATTTTAACAATTTTTCTAGAACCATGATGTTACTACATGTTGTTTTTAGATGTTCAATTCCCTCCCTCCTCCTGAAAAAAATTTAAGAAATATATCAAGAGGGACAAAATCAATGTTTGTACTTGGTGTGTGTGTGTGTGATGGAAGCTATATCAATTATAATTATTGAAAATCTAAAGTAAATATCTTCATTATAGAAAAATAGCAGAGCAATTAAAGGTCACCATTTTTTGTTTGGAATATGGGTCAAAAACCCTCCTGCTATCCAGGTATAAATAGGTTGATTGAGGGGTTGCCTATTATGACGCAGAATGAACGTAGATTGGGCGGGTAAACTAGCAACCATCACTTCCAAATGAGGTATCCTCAGGCCCCCTTCACACCAATCAAAAAAAATATATCACAAAGAAATATCACAAAGGACTATCTTGAATCATATCTTTGATCATATTTTTGGTAAAGCGTTATATGTATTCAATACATCCAGGAGGGGAGAAAATGAAATATTCCATAATATAAGTAAATTACATAAATTATTAATTATCAATTATAAATTATAACATAAAGTAAAAATTTACAAAAGAATCAATGAGTGTATACGGTGTCATCAACCTTCTTAATTGCAAATCCCCCTGTTATGCATAGTTTTGTGAAATATGCAAAACTTTCTTATTTTACGCTTGGTTTTGATGAAACTTCTGTGTTATACTGGTTTCTATTTATATATTCAAATCAAATTATTGTTAGTGGTTGAAAGTAACAGGTAGTGAGTGGTCTTTAGTATCGGATAAAGATGTGAATTGCACTCAAACTAAGTGTATGTTTCAACCCACAAGCTTCCATTCTGTGGCTCCTGATATCCCGACGCCCACCACCTGTTAACCTATCTACTACGCTATTTCACATGAATTTGAAATGCATTTATAATCTATGTGTTGTACGTGTAAATGTTCAATGTTTCTAAAAATGACATTGACTTGACTTGCATGGAATGGCACTGAATTGAACTCAATAGTTTGTTGAATTCTAATTATACTGTGGGTATTCCTATAGGGAGGCGCGATAGCTCAGTCGGTAGAACGCAGGATTCGTATTTCGGTGACCCGGGTTCGATTCCCTCTTGGTGCGCTAGTGCCCTTTGGTAACGCATTAATCCTCATTGCCAGGTCCCTCGGAGAGGAACTTAAGCCATCGGTCCTCTGGTTGCTTAGCAATCAGGTAAAAAATCACCACCATCACCGTAATCAGTTTACGATATGAACAAGGCCTCGAGACTAACCATCACCTGATCATCCCTCCCAGACGCTAACCTGAGATGACACCTCGCATTCAGAGCTCCAAAAACGCACCAGGATTACCCACGTCAAGCCCAATCAACCCGCCCTGCAATAAACCCATGACATAGACCTGAACTCATAATGAGCAACGGAGGTGACGACTTCGGACGTCTGAAGGTTGTCGGACTAAAAGCGTCCGTCCGTCCCGTCTTCTTGGGCATGGAACTGAAACGCTGGAGCCTACAGATGGATGAATATAAAACTGACAAGTCATGTGATGTCTTTGAGAAATCTTTCTTTGATTGAAGATGTTGAGGGGAAAAAGAGTACAGACCAATAGCAAGTGAACTGAGGTGCAATGCTGCCATCTCTATGTTGTTGTCACCACAATGAAATCTGTGCGCAGGCTGTTTCTTGTCTAATTGTCTCTTTGAATTTTATAATCATCTGTTTCTCTCTGTCTCGTCTCTATCTCCACCTCCCTTTCTCTCTACTCCAATCTCTCTCTCTGTGCTAATTTACCACTTTCGCTCATGTGTCTGTAAAAATATGACTGCTAATAAACAAATTAACAAACTGATTATGTTAAAAATCTTTTCATATCAGACTTTTCAATTCATTTTCTTCCTTAATTCTCGATTTGTTTTTGGGGTCCAAATCCAAGCTACTACGTACGCAACCCCTTTTCTACGTCATTCTCACTTATCCATTTAAGAACGGTCTATATGGTGTCCTCTATAGTGCAAGACCTGATATGAAATGACAATCGCAATTCACTTTTTTACCACAGAGTCACCACATAAGCCAAATTGGTATAGAGATACCTTGATACAGCATTCTCAATCTGTGTCCTGAATTTGATGACCCTTCTAAACATCTGTGGAGTTTTGATGACACCTTGCAATCAATCAATCAACGAAAATATAAAAATCACACAAAATTCCAAGTTAATACCAATGGATTAGTTAAAAGTAAGCTAATAAGCTAACATTATTCAATTCAACCACTGTTTCTGGGACATTCGAAAGGTTTTAAAGAGATGTTTGAAGAAATCCTTTAATCTACAGGAAGTCTGCCTGAGGTTTCAAGCAGACTTGGACCCCTAGCATGGAGCAAATTTTGAAAAAGAAAAGAAAAAGAATCAGAGACGAGCTCATTTGGTGCAACATATGTGCGATGAGGATTATGTTTGTCACAATGCGGGAACGGTCGAATCCGACACGCTCATGTTGCCATCATTACCGGCAACCTCCCACAGGCATCAACCCTACGCCGTCAAATTAACCCTAGCATCCTGCCCGCCACCGGTCCTTCACTATCCCGGGACCCTGAGGGTTAATTGCTTGGGAGCAACGTGGGTATGTAGCAGGTGATTGTAGCAAGTGTATGATGGGATTGCAATTTTTTCTGCACTTTCCGTGTCAGCTGTTACACCTACTGCAGCCCTAGCTGCATTCCTCTGATACAACATCTTGTTCTTGCTCTTTTCTGTTCCTTGGCTCACATATCAACATGATTTCAGAAAAAATCTCCCCTTGAGCAACTTGTGGTTTATATCATTGGAAACATTATAAGGAAAAGAAACATATTTACATTAGATTTTGCATCCATTAGGAAAACCTACGATAAAAAAGGATCTCTGGGGAAAGAATTGAGAAAGGAAAATTTGTAAGATATCTCTATCCCTTGGTGAAATATGCTGGAAATCATTAAAGATGAGGCAAGGAACTTGCTGAATTCAGAAAATAAAAGAAATATTTTGTTTTCTCCTGTTATATCGAATACAAATATGGTAAAAAAATTTAGTTTTGTTGACTTTACCTATGATTTGTAAAGAACAGTGTAACATGAAAACACATGTCGAACGTGCTTGCAAGTGAGTTTTCAAAAGCAATACTTTTAAAGTGCTACTATTTTAATCCATGGTGTATCCTATAGCTGACTATTCAATTATCATTTAATTAGCATAAATGATAAATGGTGGTGATTTTTTACCTAATTGCTAAGAAAGCATGCATGAATGCTTGTGTACAGCAAGCAACCAGAGGACCGACAGCTTAAAGGAAACCAAAACCCAAGAAGGGAAGTCACCTTATTGGAAAGAGTAAAATGAGAGGAACAATTTAAAAAAAGTTTCATCAAAATCGGTTGTGAAATAAGCAAGTTATGGGAGTTTGAAAACTCTTGTTTTACTTTCTATGGGCATCCTCAAATTGGCATTCATGCTTCAAAATGGCTGATTTTGTGGACAACTCTCCATTTGTTTTGTACACAAATTTTCAGATTTTCCTCATTGTCTTTCAAATTGCATCTTGACTCCTTGTCATGGGAAAATACAAGGTCAGGAGGAGATAATGTGAAATATGTAAAATAAAGGGGAAAATCTGAAAATATGTGTACAAAACAAATGGAGAGTTGTCCACAAAATCAGTCATTTTGAAGCACGTTTGCCAATTTGAGGATCTACATAGTAAGTACAACAAGACTTTTAATCGTCTATAACTTGCCTATTTCATAACCGATTTTGATGAAACTTTTTTTAAATTGTTCCTCTCATTTTACTCTTTCCAATAAGATTGCTTCTCTTCTTGGGTTTTGGTTTCCTTTAATTTCCACTCCGAAGGACCTGGTAATAATGCCTTACCAAAGGGCACGAGCGTATCAAGTGGCAATCGTGCCCAGGTCATCGGAATACAAAAACCCTGCTCTTTCAACTGAGCTATTGTGCCTCCTAAATGTAATTTCTCCTTTAATCTTATATCAGGGTTCCCAGCTTTTCAAGAAATCAAAATTCCATGATTTTTCCCTAATTTTCCCCTGATGAAGTTTAAAACTTCCCTGATAATTATTTAAGCCCCTTCCCAGTTTCACATGTTTTCTAGGTTGTTGCAGTGAATTAGATCTATTTCCTGTATAAAACTAATAATGTAAAACTGATCAATAAACACGAAAAAACATCATAACCAGCCATTCAATGGACCTTGTTTTGATATGCAACAAAATAAAACAGAGTCTGACTGACTACTGTGCTTTCGACTTTTGGGCCGATCAAAATTCCCTGATTTTTTCCTTATTTTAGGCATTTTTCCCTGATTTGAGGTATTTCCTATCAAATTCCCTGATTTTTCTCTGAATGGAAAAAGGTAAAATAATTTTCACTGATTTCCCTGATGGGCTGGGAATCCTGTATGATTGTCAATCAAATATTTTTGAACATCCACTTCTTGGTTGACTGGAAAACCCCTCCAAAATAACAGTACTTAGCACTGGCTATATTCTATGCATTATAGCATGCAATTATTTCAATACAAATGGAATATATACTTTATTCATTGTATTAAAAGAATCAAAATAAATCGGACTGGAACAGTTTTCTCAGTAAAATATACCCCAAAAATTTGCATTATTAGATGATTATGTGTACTTGAGTTTCAACTGAATTTCCCCAATATCAGCGATGTGCCTCTATTTTATTTGTAATAATCATCTTTTACTTTTCTATTAAATTGCATAAAAATAATGCATAATGACAACAACGATTATGCAAACTTTCTGATAAAAATATCACTCTGGGGCTTTAACAGAGTATTAGTACCAAATATTCTCCACTTGGCTTTACAAGATTACCTTCTAAAACTCCTTTATTTCTTATTCAAAAGACAAATCGGAAAGGAGATTAATGTCGATGTTTGATGCCATTATACAGCTTGAAACAACTGTCATTAATTTCCTTTCAAAGGAAGCACTTGATTGATTTTCTCGCTGTGACATTTACTTATTTTGCATTCCTACTCCATTATCTTGCAAAAAAGCTTGCATAACAACCTCTCGTCCAGTAAAGGGGGATTTCCTTGCTTCGACGAGTCTATATATAGCGTATGATGTCATTGTACATCAATGCCTATCCCTCTTTCTCGCTGAGCTCGCGCTGATGGACGATTGTCCTTGGGCTAGAATTAGCAGGTTATTAGGTTTCAAATGAGAGTCTAATATACAAGTACAGCCTCAAGAAGAAGGTCGTTGGATGCCCGCTAAAGTTTCTTACAGAGAGGAAGGAGGCATTTCCAGACCTCTTTCATCTACGCCCGCTTGAAGATGAAGTACGTCATTGGCTTCGATTCAACATGTCCTATGGAACATGATGAAATGATCATAAAATGTGATCATCACGCAAACTATCACATGGTGGTATTCAGTAGTCGCATGTGTACTCTCCAAATTTTTCTGACAGATCATCATGTAAACTGATCTCTCGACAAAGTTGAAGTTCACAAAGAAAGCTCAACTAATCCATTCACTCAGCAAATTATATTAAATCATACATTTTTTTTTATTTTGAACAGTTTCATCTTGATCCAATTGCTTTCTATGTTAATCGGTGTGTTGAGTTTTATTGTGACTATGTCATTTTGCTATGTAATTTTTGTGTCGTTATGTTTATCTTTTCTGTTTGAAGCATGGTCAATTTGGGGATTAACTTTGACACGCTAAAAGCTTTGTTAAATCAAAGTATCCCCCTTCCTCCATCTCTCTCTTATCTTTTATATAATACCAACCCATTTGTCATTTTAATCGATCTGTAAAAAAAATATATATATGATACATTTTTGAGAAATGTCAGGTAACACTGAATAGAATTGAAATGAAATGCATATTAAAACTTGATCAGCCACTAGAAAATTGAGTAATACACAAATTCATATTTTTAGTTCTCAAACTTTCTTTTGACACTCTTTTGACACTGCGAACATCGCTGCAATCTTGGAGGAATCTTTGAAAAATACCTATCGATTTGTAAGGATTTTTTTTCATGGCTATATTAAAAAGTATTTTGCCTTCATCACACTGATAAAATACCCTTACCAAGTGTTTTTTTTCCTTTTCAAGAAGGTGTCAATGCACCTCATATGAAGTGAGAAATAGACACCACATTGACACACAGTGTAAACCCTGCTGTTCGTTGGTCAACAACCAAAACACCTGTGGGCGAGACTTGGCCGGCATCTATCCCTAAAGTATATATGGCCGTGTTGTGATACGCTGCCCCGTCTTCAAGCTATGATTCACGCATCGCACCGTCATGAATTCACGAGGGCTAGTTGATGAGGAGGGGGAATTAAGATCAGGAAGGGGCACAAATGTTTGAGAGACATTACATCATACCTTAAGATAGAGGGGTCGGTAATTGCTTTGTAGCTTGTCCATGATGACGTATGCTGATTATCTCCAAACCCTCGGTGGCCAATGACGAACTATCTTGCCAAGGATAATACTCTCATTTTGAAAAAACATTTGTGACCCCTTTTAAAAGCAGTCAAGATTTGCTTTATTTGCATGAAATGCCAGAATGCTGACAACACTTAAAATGGAAAAAAATTAAGGAAAGCATCACAAGCAGATATTTCAAGCTCATTAGATAATGCATAAATTTCAATGTTCATGGACTGTAATGCAGTATCAAACATAATTTACAGATCTGGGGAAAAAATGAATTGTGTTATGAAACAATAAACAAAGAGACTTTTGTCTTCCCTATCATAATTCAAGGGTGAGCTCCAGCTTATGCTACTATTAACTGGTTTTATCTGAAATGACAGGATTCCAGTAAAATAATGTTGTGGGCAGCCATCAGACACTGGAATCAGTTGGTCTGAGGTCAAACCAGTTGGTGAAATACATAACAGAAAAGTAAAAGTCAGATTATTTTTATACCTGGCAAAAGTGCCACGTTATCTATTGGTTTGGAGGGGTAATTTTTTTATTTATTTTTTTTTTTCGTTTTGCATTCATGGTATGGAAATAATTATAATTCTAGGACATAATTTTGTATTGAAAAGACATGTTTCCCATTGAAAACATGTACTGCAGAAAAGTGATGTGTCAGTTTTGATAAACATACTCGAATTCTTCTTTCCTTGAAGGTATATATCTTCCATCATTGCCAATGTCGAAGAAAGAAAAAGCTGCAGGAGATGAACGCAATCTCTCATGGCAGAAGCCATTTGTCATTAAACACTTTGTCAAGAAATATTTTCAAGAAAAAGACCTGGGCCCAGTCTTACAAAGAGTTACAATTGATCCAATCAATCATAACACTATGAAAATCCATCAGTGTCACAATTTTTTCTACAGGAAATTTGCAAAATGTCCTTTGTAAACAAAGCAGAATACCAAATTGTCAAGAAATCAATGAATTTATGGATATACATTTCATAACTAGAATTTTTTTGAATAAACATGCATTCTATGTGTTGACTTTGCTGGCTTTCCATAGTTACGATTGATTGGATCGATCGTAACTCTTTGTACAACAGGGCCCAGAAGCTGAGATTGGCATTGAATAGAATGATGTGAGTGGGAGTGTACGATGACAATCCTGTCACAGATATGTCAATATAAACGCCTTGTAAAATGATGTGATTCATGTTCACTCATTCACATGACAGAGTGATACATGTGGGAGGGTTTAGAACTTTTGTTTTACTTAACAAGTGTCCCTCTATATTTATCACCTGTTGACAAAAATATTCTGTAAAGTATACATGAAAATGTGGACTCGAACATGCTACATGTATGCACGATTTGGGCGAAAGTCAGTCCCATCCCAGCCTCCCCCTCCTCCCCCCCCCCCAAAAAAAAAAGGATACCCAAGTTGCAATTGGTTAAACCATTGACATTGATATTATTCAACTTCAAGATTTTCTTTAAAATATTCTTGAATATATGGCTAATTTCATTTTTTTTTCATGTCAAATATGAAACCTATAGAGGAAGAATCAATAACATTTTCAACCCACTGACCACAGTTTATTACAAGTATACTACACATTTTCAAAAGACCCTTGCCTGATATGGCATGCGGAACAATGGGTTAGATAAAAATATCCATTTTGACTCGGTCACTTTGTGCACTCAATTTTTTTTTTGGGGGGGGGGGGATAAAGTACACCATTTACGAGACACTGCCCCCTGGAAATTGGAATTTACTGTACAAATATAGAGGCCTATTATAGAAAGATCAAACTTATTAAAACAAATTGTTAGAAATACCATGACTTTGTACTTAGCCAGCACTTGTACCAAAAGTACAAAGGCCATTAACTTCTAGAATATTCAACTGTCCTATTTCGAGCAGTTGCTAATCTGCGACAAATGGGAAATAGTACTGTGGTTTTTACAGTCTTGACAGAATTCTCCATAAGCACAACATTGACATTGCAATCACTGAATGAATAAATACACAAAAAGATCGAATTCAAGGTCATCAACTAATATTGGATCAACTCATCAGACCATTCGAGGACAAAAACAGTTATTTATTAGTCATCATATTGAGTTCTTTGTGCCAAAGTTAGCATATATAGAACACATTGAGACACTCTTCCATGAAAAAATTACTTTCATTTTGAACAATACTTCTTAAGGACTGGATTGACTAAGCAAGGCCTTTTTTTCTTTAGGAGGGGTCACCGAGGAGTATGAAGTACACTGAAGCCCTCTTCACATTGCCAATACCCAGCTTGCTTGCTTTCTGTCTGTCTTATTACTGAAGTGAAGTTACATGAAATAACACAAATGTTAAAGATAAATACCAGTTGTGGTAACGATCTCGAAATGAGTTCGAACAGAATCCATTTAAAATTACCACCAAAGTGTTTGCATGAAAATGAAAAAAATGCATAATTGCTGAGAAATGAGCAAAATAAGCACGGAATTCCATCAAATGTTGGGTATTTTTTAAAACACTGTCCCACATATATTTGCATTTCTGTGTAAGTGATCATCAGTTTTCTCGATTTTGAGATCAGATTTATCGATTTTGAGCTAAGATTTCATGATTTTACAAAGATAAGGTGACACTAATGTACAAGATCTATATGCATGATATTTGACAATTAACCTTTATTTAAAGGATTTTCTCATGAAATAATTGTTGTGTAAAAATCACCTAATACACATGATAAGTTCAAAAGAAACTCTTCCCCTCTTGACTATGCAAGCTTCTTTGATCGTTTGTTGGAAAAACATTCAAGGATTTATTCTATCTTTCTTGTTACTCCTTAAAGGCATGGTCACACCGCCCGAGCGTTGTTGGAGCGGTCGTGGAGCGGAGAGAAAAAAAATTATTACCACTCGCTCCCGTTCACCATTTTCGATTTCTATTGTTTTTATTTTTTTTTCTATTTTTTTTTTTTTTTCCCCAATTTCGTGAACGAAATTCGACCCCCTCTCCCTACCGCTCCAACAACGCTCGGGCAGTGTGACCATGCCTTTACCTCATTTTTGGGGGGTACGTTTGCAGTTTTGGCACCTGCTGAAAATGGCTAAAAAGGGCAAATGCCTCCTTGCCCCCCCCCCCCCATTGTCACTGGCCACTTCTTCCGTTCATATTATCTGATCATTTACAGGTCATTTGCGGCCTCAACAAAAAAATTAACTTCGTGACTTTTCAAGAATGCCTCATGAAAGATGCATTTTCTTTTAAAACGAACCAATTTTTAATTGGTAATAATCAAGGTGTTAATGGGTTATCTGGGTCAATAACCAATTAATGGTACACCACAAAGCAGGTCTGCCACAAAGACTCCAGTTGCTCCACCACAAAGGCGTGAGTTATTCTAACACAGTTTCGGTGGTATTCAATCCAGGTACTTTCAAGTAATGACTATATCATTGCTCCGATCTAGAAATTATTTGATCTGATTTGGATCTAAAGCTTTACATGTTTATAAAAGCTTCCATAAATAAAAGTAATTTGAAAAATAGAGATGTATTTACATTTAAATCTTTCTGTTTGATTTTTTATATGCCACTTTTTTTAATTGTGAAGAATGCAGAATTAGTGAGTTTTTTATATTCATTTTTACACACAGAAAAGTTGATCATAAGGGGGTGTTTCACAAAGGTTTACATTTAAGTACCGGTATGACTAAGAATTGCACTTAAATGCAGATGCGTAACAAACATAATATGCAACATGCAAGCTTATTTACCAATATGCAGTAGTGCGCATCCTCTTCAAATAATCCGACCAATGAGGTCATGCCTTTTGTACCGCACCTATCTAGGCATTTAAGTGAGACTCTTAGTACACGCTTTGTGAAACTCCCCCCAGGTTGATAACTTTGTACTTGCATTTGTATTTGAAGAGGAAATTTGTCTAGTTTCAGGCAGCTTTTTTAATTTTCTACCAATGCTTCCATTCAACTGCTACAACCTTGATAACTTCTTTGAAAGACACATAGCTGTATGTCATAAAGAATATGACTCAAATTCTGCAAATGATCAGAGGTAGGGATGATATTTTCTTTAATAATAAATTGAGATATTAGAACTGTAGGTGAGATCGGGGTTAGTTGGAATGTGGGGTAAGTTGAAACATTGTAATTTTCTTTAACGCCTGTAAAATAAATTAATTTATTCAATAATGCCGTCAATTAATTGCTATTAATAATACAACACTGTTGTATTATTAAAGATAAATGTCAGTTGTGGTAACGATTTCATACAGAATCCAATGAAATGACCACCAAAGTGTCTTTTTGTAAAATTGAAAAATATGTGCCAAAGGATTCTTGAAGAAATTGTGCAATTGCTGAGATATTAGCAAATAAGCACGGGATTCGGGTCAAGCGTCGGCCGACATTCAAAGCAAAATAATACACTGTCCCACGTGCGCTTATCTGTGTTGGTGATCTTCATTGTGAACATTTTTCAGCGTACATTTCAAGATTTCTTAAAGTTCAGTTTATGTAAACTGTACCAGATCTAGATCCTTGATGATATGGTGACAATTAAGCCTGCTTTTACAGACTTTCTCGTGAAATCAGTGTTTACTGCAACTACTTTCATTTATCTTTAATAGCAATACATTGAGGGCAGTATTGCATAAATTTATTTTACAGGCTTTACAGAAAATTAAAATGTTTCAACTTACCCCACGTTCCAACTAACCCAGATCTGCCCTACTTGCAGACTTTCTACACTCAATAGAGCTTATCGGGTCCCACTCCAGGGGTCCCTTGCAGAAAGAGTTGCGTTTAAACGCAAGTCAAAAAATCAATCGCAAGTCCCAAATGCGCGCTGTTGATTGGTTGAAAATCAAGTTGCGCATGATGTTTAGAGTTGCGTTTGATTGCAACTCTTTCTGCAACGGGCCCCTGGGGTCTGATAACAGGGACCCATCCTTTGGATTGAATTTTAAATCCTTTGAGTGCATTATAGCTTCTTATGGAGTTAACTGTGCATATTTTATAGACACTTTGGCCTGAATTCACAAAGGTGGTCTTGAAAACCCACGGTGGAGTCCATGGTTTATGTAGATTTCCTGTATAAATTACGCTTAATTTAGCGCGTACCCGGCACGTGTATAAAAAATCTCCAATTCATATGCGCGCTTTTGTCACAGTGCGTCAAATTGACGCCTGTTACCATGGTTAGATACGCTATTTTATTAATGAGTCCACTGTTTTTATTCATGAGTCCACTCTTCAAACATTTGACTTATTAGTAAAAATAGCAAATTTAACCATAGTAACAGGCGTCAATTTGGCGCACTGTGACAAAGGCGCGCATCGGAATTGGCCATTTTCTATCTACGGCCCGTATACGCACTGAATTAAGCGTAATTTATACAGGAAATCTGCATAAACCATGGACTCAACAGTGGGTTTTCAAAACCACCTTTGAGTATTCGGGCCTTTGACTCAAGAAAGAGGTGAAATCCATTCTCAAAGACGCATAGCTCACTCAAAAAGGACTGATCTCTCATCTCACTGCAACAGGAGTGTCATAAAGGACTTGATTAACTCTTCTACAGAGTAAGGAAAATAAATCACATTCTGCTAATGAAAATGAAAACCAAGACTCATTATGAAACATATAGGCTTCCAAGAAAGGTAATATCCACAGATTTCATATCCTATTAGGAATTGTTTCAATTCAATTTTCAAACTAAAAATGTGAACGAGGGAAAGATTTTTTTTTTTAAATCTTACTATCAGTTGAAAGTAAGGCCAGTTCAGGTTCTGGTTTTAGGACTGGACCCTTCCCCACTACAAAGTTAAAGGTATGTTCAAAGTAAGGTTCAATCAGGACTTTTTTAACATGGTTTTCCAATACTTATACCCCTTTCATAAACCCAATCATGCGGCTAATAGCAGCATAATTTGGTCGTAAAATTGGAGGAGGACCAGAGTTATCCGCATTATTTTGATGCTGCTATTATCCGCATAATAGCAGCATCGGGACAAGGTTTTGAGTTTATGAACGCATTTCCAAATAATGCGGATAATTGCCATGGTGCGGTCACAAGGCCACCCTTTTCCAACACAACCGCATCGGAGGGGGCGTGTCCAGTTGTCATGACGATTATCCGCCTTTTTCAGGATGGGCGCTCGTAAAAATAATGCGGCTTATTTTCGGAGTTTGTGAACGCAATTTTTATTGAATTATCCGCATTACTCTTAGGCGGCTAATTGGAGGATGGGTTTATGAAAAGGGTATTATAAAGCACAGCTGCATTTTGCAATTTTCAACATTCATAAAAATAACCATCCAAAATGCGAACATGAAATAAAGAAAAGGTGCATTTTGAAAGGTGATTCCACAGTGCATACTTTATGTATAAGATACATTTAAAGTTGACTGAATGCAAAAAATATTTTAGTTATATCTTATTCTTCGGTGGATTTCAATCCAAACTCCACCTCATTTTTAAATTATGAGCATGAGTAAATAAAAAAAAGTTGGTGGACTATTTCTGAATCCATGAACACAATTTTTCATCGCAAGCAGTAGCGTAATGACTAAAAATGATATGATGTATCAGGCAAAAGTTATAAAAAGTTGTGAGCAAGCAAATGTTTTAACATTTTAATCACAAAAATCTAATTTTGCGATAGATTTTGACATACAAAAAACGTAATATGTCACCTTTCTCTCTTTCCTTTCTTATTTTTCTAGGTCGAAAAAAATCTGTATGCCAGAGCTGCATCCAATACAGAGTACTGACTGCATGTATTTGAGGGTGAATTTCAGGAAAGGGGTACAGTTGTGCTATACTAGTCTGCTGGGCAAACCCTTCACTCAAGTTAAGGGTCTGAATGTAGAGCCTACTCATGCCTTGTGTACTGAAGGCTCTCCTGTATTGGAACAGCACGTTGTATATGTGCTAGTCTATGCATGGAGGCACACTTGTTGATCAAAGTGCCAATCAGGGTCTCTGCCTGCAGACTAGTGCTATACTTCCTTGGGCAAGCTGCAGTGGGTGGGCTTTAAGGTAATGCTACAAGTCAGGCAGCACGTTCGGGTTTGGTTCGGCAGGGTTCGGCAATTTTTTTCCGAGCTTTGGTTCAGTTTGGGGTTTGGCTACAGCTTTCGATGGGAAAAAAACTTTGCTTGAAAGCTGACCTGCACTGACTATCTTTCATGTGTATATATAAGTTCTAATTTGTAATTCCAGCTTAAGAAGATCAACTGAACGCACCCTAAACCAGGCACACACCACGATCCAGGTCCTCCAGATGTGTTCACACACGAGAGAAACAGGATTAGGTCTGCCACAAGGATACTTGTGGTAAATTCTACACACACATTAATATGCACACATATCAAGAACAGGACATAACTACATGGTCATCTTTTTTTGCTTTTGATTTATTATTTTCACATGGATCCCGTCGTGACCAACGATGAAGTAGTTCTATTACAGAAATGTGCCTTGCTTCCTTTTACAGGTGTTTGCGGATAATGAATGGGAAAATAATACCGAATATCGCTGCACTTGCGAAACCACTTTTTCAAGCGAAACGCGAGTCATACTGCAAGTTGAGATGAGTATGCGGACAAAAATAATGCTGCACATACGAAACCACTTATTTCAGTAATATGGGTGAGATGACTGTGCGGATAATGAATGGGAAAATAATGCGGAACATTGCTGCGCATGCAAAACCACTTGTTTCGCTGAAACGCGGCTCATAGGTGAGCTGAGTATGCAGACAACAAATAGAAAAAAATAATGCACAACATCGTTGCACAAACAGAACTTTTTTTCTGCCAAAAGATAGCTTGTACAAGAGATGAGTTTGCGTAAAGCAAGAGGGGGATAATGCACATCATTTATGTGCAAGCAAAACGAATGTATTTCCGCAAATTGCCAGTCACAGAACGGGTTAGCTATCAACTTTTGAAAAATATTCTGGCAAATAAATGGTGATGTTGATGATGATTATGATGATGATGATGATGAGGATAATTACAGTGATTATGATAGTGCTGCATACAATATCCTGGTGTGTGTTACATTATTTACTTATTTTAGCTATTGTTGTGTTGTAAAAAGCTTTACCATCTTAAGTATTGTTAAATCCCCCTAAGGTGCATATTATCACTATCTCAATTACTGTAATTACTAGATTATATGAATTGGCATGCCCTGAAACTGATTGCATGTGACTGATATGTAATGAAAATGTGTCTTACAGGATACATTTTGCAATATTTTCATGAAATTATATTTTGATCAGGTGACCAATCAAAATAAAAACTTTGTGAACATTTTTATTCCATCCTGTTTGATATATAAAACCTGTACCTAATCATGGAATTAGCTTGGTCTGAAGCTTTTCGATATTCAAGCACTAAAACAAATTAGGATGATAAGTGCTCAAAATAACCTATTTCACAGAAAAATGAAAACATTGTAGAGAGAGAGAGCGCTATATGCTAAACCATCTCAAATTTGAATTTTAATGACTGAAAGAAAAAGATACAATTGCCACTAAACTTGTGATTGATTGAATGGTTAGATGACACACTCTAATTCCAAGGATTTAAAATAAATTCAAATCAACTGTGAATGGTGAACAGCCAAATTTTGGATTTATTTTAACCTTTAGGATAAAATTAAAAATCTCAAATGATTTAAATTCAAATCGTTTAGCTTTTTTTTAATCCTAATGGTTTGAATCTTAATCTAATATTCGGCTGGTCACTATTCAGAGCCAATATGTATTTATCTTAAATCCTTGGAATTTAGAGTGAATGAAACCTTTGGAACAAATAGGCTTGTGTAGAAACAGAAAAATCAAAGAATGAGAATAAAGAAAGTTTGAGAAAAATCAGACAAATAGTGAGAAAGTTATGAGCATTTGAATATTGCAATCACTAATGCTATGGAGATCCTCACATTGGCAATGCGACAAGGATGTGTGATGTCACTGATGAACAACTTTCCCTTTGGTGGACTATAAAATACCCTAAAAATGTCTCTTTTTACTTTTTCTTATGATGATACAAACTCTTTCTCCATGATGTATTCTTAAAAAATATGTATTACCGGTACATGCCCTCATGTAGAAAGAACAGTATGATTTATGGATAGATGTGATAAATGAGGCAATTTAAGTGAAATATATACTAAAAGTAATGGGGAGAGTTGTTCACAAGTGACATCACACATCTTTGTCGCATTGCCAATTTGCTATCTCCATAGCATTAGTGATCGCAATATTCAAATGCTCATAACTTTCTCATTATTTGTCTGATTTTTCTCAAACTTTCGTTGATCTGTTTCTTTGATTTTTCTGTTTTCACACAAGCTATCTTGTTCCAATGATTTCATTCTCCTTTAATTCAACTTTTTCTACTCCTTGATTAATGGTCATTATTACATCACATTTATACTAGGACATTTTACACAGGCATTCCTATGCACACTTGTGGTCTCTCTCCCATGCACAGTTGACATTGAGGCCGTTCTCATTACGCTTTCTAAAACTAGTTTACTGGAAACCGATTCAGGAAACCACTTTAGAAGATCGCTTTGCTAGCGTTCTCACTTGATCACACGAAAGTGGTTTTCAAACTCACTTCACGTAAAGCGCTCTTGTTGCTATGGAAACGCTCTCAGTGGGGTGAGACGTTTCGCGCGAAATAAACCGCAGCATAGGCATTCTACACCTGTTGTGTGGAGTAGCGCGCTCAAAATGTGCGAAGATCGCTTCCCGAAGAACGGTTGTGTCCTCACTTACGCTAAAACCAGTTTAACGAGGCAAAGCGATCTTGAAAACTACATCGCGAGGTGGTTTTCCAAACTGGTTTGGAAGATCGCTTCCAAGACTAGTTTTAGGAACGTAGTGAGAACAGCCACATTGTTTCTTTTGAATAGGGTAGGAATCATATTCATCATAACCACAGACAGACACACTTCACAGACGTTAGTTTCCTTCATGCGGTAAGACATATTCATACTTACCACACCTCCCTAGGATTTTCACATTTTTCTCATCAAACGACATCTATGTTGTTAACCAAAATATCAGTTAGCTGGGGTTTTTAAGATATCAGTCTAGTTGTTTTTTCAAATGCCTTGGATAAACTATTAGATGTGCAGAAAAATATTCAAAGCAAGATATTGAAAATTTAGAAAATTCAACAAAGTGAAGACACATGAATTGTGAACCAATAGAAAAGTGAAAGGATCTTAAGACCTCCTAACTCACATTCCGCAATGTATCATCAGCAAAAAGAGGCAAAAGTATCTTTGGCAAAAAACAATTATAATATTTGTGTATCTTACAAATTTGAGGCTGTCATTATTTCTATAATAATCATTTTCTAAGTCTCTAACATCCAAATATTTTGCTATGTTTAAGTGTCAGATGGCAAACGAGTACATGTATGGGCAAGAGGAAATCAAAATATCATGATTTTTTTTTCAGCTGAATATAAACATAGGATTTATATAGCGCACATATCCATCTTGCTAGGTGCTCAAGGCGCTCCTATATCACCCCGGATAAGGTAGACTAACGATTCTGGTGCGCACAGCTTTCTGAGAAATTACTTCCTACCGGTACCCGTTTACTTCACCTGGATCGAGTCAAGCTCAGTGTGGATAAATTTCATGCTGAAGGAAAACACGCCATGGCTAGGATTCGAACCCACGACCCTCTGTTTGAAAGGTGAGAGTCAGAACTACTAGACCAAGATGCACCCACACGATATGATATGATATGACATAATATGGTAATGTAATACCATATAAGAAGGTATTACATGGATAGAGTTACACAACATAAACCTCTCTTTTTATATTCTTTTTTCTTCATTTTTTTTCCTTTTCCACTACTGGTACTACAAAATATCACAAGGGGGCGGTTGCCCCTGCCCCCTCCTTCCTTCGAGATGACACCCTGGCTGCGAAGGAAAATTAATTACATTTTAGGTCCTGTGTGATTTAATTATCTCATGTTCAGCAGTACAAGTTTCCACAAATCTGATAACGCTGACAAATCTAGAGATTTTGTGCACTTGGAAGTTTTCTGTTTATAACATTACTCATTCCAGTAAATATAAACATTTATGCGGTATCTAAATCTCTCAAGCCCATGACTTCCACATAACCCTTTGGCCCAGTTACAGTAGGTCACGTTTGCAATGTTCTAAAGGTGTAATTCAATGATATTTCTATTTTAAAAATCTTGGTATCTGATTAGCTGATCGCAATGACACTTTGCAAGATTGCGGCTATAGTTTAAAACCGCTGCATCAGGCCAATTCATTGACAACATTGAACACTACCCCTGACTGAAAATATTTTTGAAAACTAACATTTCATGATAAATGATATAATTCAAATCTGGCAGTAATAATTGAAATTCCAAACTTCTGAAATAAAAATGATCAAAATAAAATGATATAAACGAGCAGCCAACCTGGTATGATATTAAGTGTTTTGGCCTATGAGCGAATAAAATTCAACTAAGAAAAAATGATATGGGGGAAAAACAGTAGAAGGACAATATGAATCTTGTCTCATAACGATTTTGTCAAAATGTATATTTGTTGGTCTATAAGATTGAGTTTTACTTTCAATGTTGTTTGTAGATTATTGACTCAATGCAAGTAGAGGTGACTTGCAATGCGGCAAGTCCTGCCATTCGCAAATGTTTCCAAATCTGTATTAATAAGTTTCATAACAATTTATTCAAAGAATTGCAATAAAACAATACACCAATTATCACAAAAAATAATAATCTAATATACCCCAAAACAATTGGTACACTCCGCTTCTTTGAGGAATCCAGAAACGAATTATCTGTAGGAGTAGGCGTTAAAAGACGCGCTTTGTAAAGCCAGGCTGGAGGTTCCATTAGCGAAGAGGGAGAGAAGGTTTTGATGAAAGATCAACCTAGTTTCATATAGCATTGATGGATGAGAGTTCCAATAACAGACCTCATAATCACTGACTAAATTTATTCATTTACAAAGGACAATGATAAATGATTATTGAAGCTCAAATTTGTCCGACGAGTCAATGAACTTGAATGCTCCATTATCTTCAGATTCTGCTCTGTTGAACATCCCCAGTGTACACTCAAGTTTAAAGGACTTCAACATCATATAGCAAAAAATATACTCTTCTCAGTAGGTGGTTTCAGACCGCCTCGAAGCTCGCCAGTTCCAGGTATTCTCTGATCGGGAAATTTACCCCGATCAGAAAATACCAGGTATTTTGATAATGTGAAAGCAAACTACGCGTAATCTCCCCGAAAGAAAATACCCACTAAATAGTAGGTACTTGGCGAAATTACGAGAACTTTCGTGGGGATTTTTCCAAGGTCGCAGGTATTTTGGCAATGTTAAAGCAAATTACGGGAACTTTTCTCCCAGCGTGTCGTTGGGCGCGGCGGCGTGGGTGGCTGCTGGGCTAGTGATTTTGAATCTCCCGCCTTGCCTGCTTATCAGACCACACTGCGCATGCTCGTAACTTCGGGAACTTATCCCGAAGGATGTGTTTCGGGGCGGTGTGAATGCAGGAATAATTAATGGGTATTTTTTAGCCTTAAAAAGTTCTCGTAATTTAACGGGGATTCTTGTGATCTAGGTGTTTGAAACCACCTAGTGAAAGAAATACATGCAGGCTAAGGGCAAATCATCCCTTGAAATAAAAGTTTATAATAAAAAGTTTTTAAAAGTGTTAACAGGTAAAAAAATAGGCCCTGTAATTGGCAAAATAGCTCCCCCCCAAAAAAAAATTAATAAGAATTACCAGTGAGTTTAATAATTTGGAATGTATTCACGCAAGAATGATAGCTTCCCTACATGTGCATAAAACAATACCTTCCCTCATCCTTAATACAAAAGCAGAGAATTTGCCAGCACAACGTCAATGTCCTACATTTCCAATTCGTCTAATGCCAATTCGTCCAAATGCCAACTCGTCTACTATCATTTGGTCTACCATCAATTCGTCCACTCACCACAAGATCTACCTTCATTTAGTCTAATGCCATTCCGTCTAATAACCAGTTGGTCCTATAGCCATTCAGTCCATATACCATTTGGTCTAATTAAACTAAAGTGTTAATTGTGCAAAATGAATGAAAAGAATATGGGTATTAGACCAACCGGTTATTAGAAGAAATGGTAATCTAGACAAAATGGTGATTAGAAAAAGTGATGATTGGGCCAAATAAATTATTATTGGACCAAATGGTTGTTAGACAAAATGTTGGACTGAATGGCATTAGAGTAGACTAAATGAAGGTAGACTATGTGGTGAGTGGACGAATTGGCAGTTTATCCTACATTCTACGTTCACCTACTGATGCAGGGGAATTCTCTGGGAGTTATGGGTGGCCCAAATATTCAGGACATTCAGAGGTTCTAGGTTGCCGGAGATCTAGCCAATGGCATGCATTGGGCCAAACTCCTTGGAGCACATTTCATGTAACAAATAGTAATTTTCACTGACAACTGATAGTTACAAGCTACTGCGAATCCTTGCATCTGATTGGCTCAGAACAAATTAATAAGTGCAAATCAGTGACTATTTGCTTCATGAAACACCTCATCTTGATGAGGATGGGGTATTTAATATTAGACAAATTAACATCAAAAGTGTTGTGGCTGAGTGGATAAGTCTCCAAAGTATGAACCACAAAGTCCAAGGTTCAATCCCACTGCAGCACTCGCATGCAGTGGCAAGGTGTTTATCTGCATTTGCCACTCTCCACCCATGTGTAGTGAATGGGTACCAGGGGGGTGTTTCACAAATATTTAAGTATGACTTAGAGTCACACTTACATGCCTAGTTGCGTTATAGTGCATTATATAAAGCATAACTGCATTGGTCAGATCATGCAAAGAGGACGCGCACTACTGCGTATTGATCAATAAGATTGCGCGTTGTATATCAGATACTAGTTCGCGCCGGCATTTAAGTGCGATTTAAGTCATACTTAAATCTTTGTGAAACACCCCCTGGTAGGAAGAGAATGCTTGAGCATCCTCACAGCCTAGCTAATGCCGGGGTAACAATATTAACATTATCATGTTAACACTGGGGCAGGCCTACAGTTTTCGGCACTGCAGTGGCTCCACTGGCTAAATATAACACTGAACATTATCAAAACACATAAACCTGCTTTCTGTATATACGGGCCATGCTTTTCTTTTAATCCTTAAGAGTTTTGAACATCCATGTTTGTATTAAGAGTGAGAGGTCAGACAATCATTAAATAAAGCATCAAACTTTCATTGAATCCTCAGAGAAATCAGAAATGTTCTTGAGATTGTTTTCAAAGACTAATAATTGATGCACAAAATGAAAAGTTGTGGTAGAACAAATCATATTTCTCACTTCAAAATCAAATATCAGGAAATTGAAAATGCTACTTCTTGTGAATATCAAGCTTCTAATTAAACATTGTCAAGTTATTATTTTTGTTACTCTGATGTGAAAAAAAAATAATCAGGAATCAATTACTCACAATCATATACTTACTACGTAAGTGCTACCAAATAAACAAATAACCATATCATGATCTGAAATAGAAAGTTGTGGTTTTTATACACAAGTGTTAGATTTCAAAAATTAAATTCTTGGGGTGCAATTATTTCCTTGTGAATATAATATCTCCACCCCCAGGTTGAACAATTCAAGCTTTTCAAGATATATGGAGCATTGTGGTCTGGTGGTGTCTCTGGACTTTGAAACAGAGGGTCTCGAGTTTGAATCTCAGACCTGGTGGGTGTTTCATAAAGCTGTTCGTAAGTAAAGAGCAACTTTAAGAACGACTGGTGATCCTCTCTTCTGGAAAATGGTATATTCACTGGCGATGGTTAAGCGCGTAAGAAATGTTCACCAGTCGTTCTTAAAGTCGCTCTTGACGTACGAACAGCTTTATGCAACGGCCCCCTGGGTCCTGAAACAAAGGTTAGCGATTGATCGTACGCTTGATTTGCACAATTGATTGTACATTGTAGTCGATGTAATCGATCATAGAAAAGAGTTTTACGATCATTGCTAAGCTTTGTGTTACGGGATCCTGGTGTGTATCCCTCCAGCAAGAATGTTATCTACTTCATGTTGCACTCAACCCTGGTGAGGTGAATCAGTACCTGACAGGATTTGGTCCTTGAATGCATCAAGCACCTTTAAACAGTAGCTGGAGTAAAACCCGGGGTAGTATACAGTAGCCTATAGTATGCCATTGAAACGTACGACACCCGATAATCAGCGCTCTACAAATGTTTCATAATTATTACATGTCCCATCGTATTCCTTACCATACAGGGGCCCACGGAAGCGGGGGGGGGGGCTGGGGGGCTTCATACCCACCCACCCCACTTTTTTCCAAAACTGTGTACAAAAAACGTAAAATTACCAAAGGATTGTGATTTTTTGCATGGTCAGCCCCCCCCCCCCCTTGAAAACCGTTCTGCAGCCCCTGCCATACAATATCTATTAGATATATCATTTATCTCATCCACCCAAATTGGTCAAATATCTATCTTTCACGAAATATAATTTGACAAAACAATTTGTATTTAGCATTTGAAACATATATTGTGTAAGGTTTTCTTTCAACGTTACACCAGTCAAGTCTAAGAGATGAAGTACATGCATAATGGCACTTACAAGGTCATTGCCTTAATTGCTTTATAACTACATACTCCAGTTAACATTAGGTATTTAATACCTTTGTTAGGATTTCAAAAAGGTTATCAAAACCAGCCACTTAAGCACTTCAGAAAAAAAATGCAAGTGCTTTGTATACAGGTTCAGTAGATTGTTGTGTTTCCAAAAATTTAGATCAATACTTAAAAAAAAAAACTTTGCACAATGAATTTATGTGTTACAAAATTAATGATGATTGTCTTATGAAGTCTTCAGTACCTCCGTTTTAAAGGAATACTCCGGGCTGAAGATATTTATATCTTAATAGAGTAAATTTCAGAGCGCTGAAAATTTTATCACAATCAGATAGGAAATAACAAAGTTATTAGATCTTAAAGTTTAGCAATATTTTGTGAAAACAGCTACATGCACGTTATCATGAATATTCATTACATCCCCATTTTCCTTTTTCTTTAATATGTTAATACAAGAAATCAGAAGTGTTTTGTTTTTTTATAAAAAATCATCCCCTGCCAAGCATTCAAGATTCCCAGGAAGATTCTTTAGGTTTCAAGACCAGGGCTCCGTAACACAAAGAAATTCAATCATCGCTATAATGAACTGACCAATCAATATCAATGTTATACGCGCATTAGGTTTGAAATACTGACCAGGGACCAATCAGTGCGGTTCTTTTCATATTTGCAATCCATCGCAAACCTTTGTGTTATGGAGCCCAGAACACAAAGCTTTTTAGCAATGATCGTAGAACATTTTTCTATGATTAATTCTATTGACTACAATGTACAATCAATCGTAAGCGTTCCATTAATCGCTCACCTTTGTGTTACGAGAGCCAGGGTTTCTGGAAATATTAATTATAAAAATGACTTTATTAACCTTCATATTATACATGCAGTAGTATACATACTCTAAAATTTTCTAAGCTTAGTCATCAATTCAATTGTTTATAATTGTCAATCATTTCATTGATGCCTATTCTTATTATATTCATTATGCATTGTAAAATTGCCATTATTAAAGAACAATGCACACTATTGGTAACTTTTTAGTGACTATCACTGTGAAACCTCACTCATAAACATGATATTTGAACTCTTTTTTTTTTAATCACAAAGTACATTTGCATCAAGTTACATACAGGACAAAACCACCCAGGATCCTACTAAATTTTGCACTTGAATAAGCATAAGTGTTATGTTCGATATAAAATATGGATTTTTATTCAAAATGAGATTCTATTCATATCAATAATTCAGGATTACTCTAAATATAAGACATTCATGCAGTTCTCTGGTGATATTCAATAGAGAAAACAGGTTTGTCTAGACGGACTGATGGTCGAAAATTTTTCTCGTGAAAATTTATTTGATGGATTTTATTTGAAATGAACTTGAATGAAGAGAGCATCCTTTTGGTTTTCAGAACCAACCACAGACTGCGGAGACCACTTTTCACAAACTCCATGACCTTGACCAAGCCAATGTATTGATTTTACTGCACCAAACAATGAGGAAACTGATTGAAATGATGGTTGGATTTATCACATTCAATTGGATGTAATCCGACATTTCTCCTGTGAGCATTTTCAAGTTTCAAGGGCATGCTTTTTCTCAATGCTATTACAAAGTTCATTGGTCTGAAAAATACTGTGGTGGTAACAGAATTACTCTATTTCAAACAAGAAAACAAGACAACAAATTTTATTTCACTGGGAGTAATCCTTTAAAAGATACAAATATATTACTGTTAAGCCAAAGAGGAACTTTGTAAACAATTCACAAAGAAACTAGAATTCAATGGACAATTATCATCAATCACGTACTTGAAGCGTCGCAATCAAGTGATTGATTCTGTTAATCTTTCCAGGTAGTTAGTGATAACAAAGAGGATGTTTTCACCTGTTTTTGATGCTTTTGATACAATGGAGGGTTTGGCCTTATTAACAATTTAGAACACAACATGACCTCAATTAATAGGTCAACTATCTATTTTGCTCCACGCTTTGGGAGGGTTTTTTTTTTCATTTGTTATCTTCCATTTTATTTTTTTTTCAGTTCCGTTTTAATATTTGATCCTTCCCCTCCATCATTGTCATCCATTTCATTAACCAATCCCTGTCTCTCTCACCCCCACCCTCTCTCTCTCCGCCTCTCTTACCTTTTGTCTCCAATTCTTTCTATATCTCTCTCTTTCATTCTCTTGTTTCTCTCTCTCCTATTTCATTATTGTCCAGACTCACCAGTTATCAAGATTTTATCCCTACCTTTATATTAATTGGATTCAGTAAAATTAGATGATTTGGTATCATTCAAGACCATTATACATGTATAGTTCTTCTACAATGTCATCCAAGAACTAACAATCAGTAACAGCTGATTCGGAATTCCCAACTAGTCTAAAAGTGTAGACCCACATCTGCATTGTGTGCGTCACAGCTGATTCTAGGAGTCTGCATTGCAGACTAGGTGTATTGTGGCTGCAGATTCTGAAATGGCTCACTTCGCTAACTAGCAGCACGTGATCCCACACTGTAAAAACTGAGGTGTCTAAACTGACACCGATTGGTGTTAATAGAGGACCACACCCTGAGGTGTTAAAATTACACCCTAGAGATTAAACATAACACCAATGACCAAAGAGTGTAAATGTAACAACAAAAGGTGTTGTAATAACACCTATAGGTGTAAAACTAACACCACCAATTTAACAACGGTGTAAAATAACTGGTGTGGTCCTCTATGTACACCGGTTAACACCACAGTTTTTGCTGTGCACCTCAAACCATTCAGAGTCTGCATAGCAGACTAATTCCCAACTATCAGTTATCTTCAAGGCAAAATCATGCAACATTCAGATTCTCTTAATCAATAACTAAATATTCAAAGGAAACCCGATTCTTAGAAAGACTCAAATAGAGGTTGAAAAAAACATGTTTGAATGTGACATCATATAAATAAGTCTGTTTGGATGTATTTATCACAATCATTTATCTAGTCACTATGAAAACAAGACAAAGGTATTCTAACATAATCATGACTCAGCTTCAAAATGATAAATGTTTCAGTTATTTGTTCTGAAAGTTTCATATGTCTGAGAAACAAGCCATAATTATGATCTTGAGCTTTATGATACCATAGTATTGAACATTTTTTTTTGCACAAATGTGTATTTTCCCTGCTGAAGATGGCCTTTATGTTCAAAACCTACTGTATATCCAATGAAATAGCCAGGAATCCATAATACAGGGAATGAAAAAGGCAGAGTACTATAACCTTTTTTTCGAAGGTCAAGTCAAACCATGTGCACAAAAAGTTTATTTCAACAAAGAAAACTCAAACAAGCCAAACATGGTACATTGCATTGGAATTGGATAAATAACAAAGTTATTTATTGCATGTGTAGCACGGGACCGTTTTGGGTGGGGGAGGATCTTTTACTTATACAATAACAGAACAGTGCAGCGGAAGGGTTTTTAAACGAAGAGTCCCCACCCTGTCCGTCTACAGAGGTAGAACTTAAATAAAACACTATTAGGTTGTAATTATTATTAATATGTAATAATCACACATCACATAATCAAACACCATCAATCAACAACATTCACACTATGCTATTAATTAATGTAAATCATAATACTCGATAAAATAAACTAACATACTCATTATATAAAGGATATATGTTCCTTTAATTCTAAGCTAAATTAACATTATATACATGATATTTACAGTTATAAAAATGGTGTAACTCCTAGTTACATAATTACTTGAACAAGTATGAACATATAGTTCAAATTATACTTCATAACTTAATTTACTGGACATAACTTTAAAACAGTTGTCAAACAACTACTGATGGATTAAGACTAACATAATGACATTGAGGGTCTCAGTGCAGAAATACATAGAATGTAGAAGCTGTTCATGGTCAGACGACCAGTGACCTGAGAATCAGGAAAATACGGAAATTATTGAAAAGTGATGTCTGGAGGAAGATGCTCTCTCTCCATCTCAAAAGTTGTGTATGATTTAATCAAAACTTGATTAAATATTTCTAATATTAAATATCAAACTTCATCTCAAACATTTTTATATCAACTAGGATTAGTAAATGGTTTTACAATAACATAATATCAAAACAATAAAATAGAATGGTTTAGCACAATGATATTCAGGAAAGTCTTTAATCAGATACATTAGAGTCCGCACGGTATTAACGCGGCAAGATAGGGAACTCAGCCTATCCGCTTGACCAGAATAATACCGTTTAGTTGTTTTGGATTCGCGACTTGCTTAAAATTTCTAATTCGCAAAGTTCAAAAGGCTCAACTATAAAACTCGCACCATGCTCGTGCTGCTAGACAATCATAAATAACAAGTGCTTTACCATGAACAATAATCATAGATGGTTAGTAACAATTATAAGAAATTCAAACATTCAATAAGATGTAGATCATAGAATAGTATCTATCATCACATATGTCAAACTAAACTTTAAAATATTATTCAATCGAAGATTGATAATAAGCCAAATGTGTAGAAGACCATTTTGGAAAAGTAACATTCAAAAATAAATCTATAAGATCAGTTATTAAATAATCTTATAAACTGAGATATGGAAGGATGACTTCGGATCTTACCTGAGAATCAGGAAAAAAGAGAAGTTACATGATAGTAACTTTATGGTGGATGTTTCCTCTCCATCTCGAAAGTTGTGAAGAGGATGTCTCCAGAACTTCTATATAAAGGTATTTTCGATGATACCATTATTTTGGGGAAGGGGTGTGTATATTTATGACTGATAATACTTTTTGATCCTAAGTCATCTCTTTTAACACAAAAAAAACAGTAAACAATAATTGCTGACCCCTTTAGGGTAGCAGAGATGGAACAGCCCATCAACTTTTCCCCAAAATACTACTACGTCATTCATGACATTCACGTCATTATTTTCTGGGAATAAGGACCACCTGACCCTTACTCACGCTAGCCAGAACTGACCATTGGCTCTCTCTTTCGCTCACTCTCTCCCAGTATGTACAAAAGGTCATGCAAGTCATCTCACTCTCTCCTCTCTCACTCTGACCATCTCGTTCAATATCCCTACCATGCCTACAAAAAGGGGGGGGGGGTATTACAAGGGTTTTATCCTTTTCACTACATATAATATATGTAGCACCAAAAGGGTGCTACAACTCTTCCCTACTTAAAAAAAATGTTCTTCCACAAAAGAACATAAACAAATCATTCCATAGATCATATACAAAAGATAAACAAGATCATTCAATATTAGTTTGCTCAAAAAATAAAGGATCCAATTCCGACCGACGACCACTTGCAACTGAAGAGTACGGATTCCCAGAATCCAGTTGTTGCAGAAAAGTTATGTGTGGCATCTTGCCTGATGCACTCGGTGAATTACGATGCTGTAGTTCATGCAAAGGGTCCTGACATAGCAGTGTAGACCAACTCGAAGCATTTGAAGAATTGTCCTTGGGCTCCGGACCATTGTCCTTACAGTCACAAAGTATATCATCGTATGCTAAGTGTTTCAGCTCACCAATCTCAATATTGATAGCGTCTCTGTATTACCCATGACGATAATCAATGTTCAAGTTCAAAAGATGCATTCTCTAACAGCAGCTAACCGAAAACTGTCTTGTAGTGGTGTCTTCTTGACTTGTCCCTGAGTTCAAAACGAGGAACTGTATCTCAATGGGGTAGGCCTCTGACAGGATCCAGGTCTCATCCAGGATGCTAGCAGATGGACTTCTACCTCTCAACTCCTCTGAGAACCCTCATGCCCTAACTTAAAATTCTTAGATTAAGTTATGACAATTCTAACAAACTATAACTTAAACAATGATAAGATCATTAACTAAATGCCTAACAAAACAGAATAAGAACTAAAAAACAATGCAATGAAATAACAAACATCCTACCAAGTGACCTAATCTGTCAACAGAACTTACAACTCAAACACAGTATGCATATTGATTAAATAAAACTTAAAAGTCATTCTCAAACACAAATACACACACATACCAGTGCCTGTTCAACTCATGACAGGTCTTTTCCTAAACAGACTTGCATTTCAAGTACAAGTATGATTTAAAAAGATTCACCAGGGTGGGTGAAAAATTATCTATTCATACTTAATCAATTATACTGACTTTCTGAATCTTACTTCAATTTCTGAGGTTGCATTCAATGCTAAATCCTCATGCTCTATAACCTGGAATAGTATTGGTAAGTCTGGAATTTATTTAATTCAATCTTTCAAAATCATCACTGTTTCCAACAACTTTGCTGTTCATCCTATCTTACTCCCTATACCAATTTTCTCAGTAGCAAACTTATTTTCGCTAATCCCAAATGAAATACCTCAATCAAAAGGGTTATTCTTTAGACGATACAAGTTATATCCCCTACTGAATGGCTCGAATGGAAAACAATTCGATATATCACTCATACCGACAATGTTTAACTTCAGGAGAAGAATTTACTAGATCGGAACAAACAAAAGTTCATCAGCGTAACTCTCAACAATTAATTGACATTTGTGCATATCCAGTAGGTGAATCGTACCATTCGCCTCTATTCTGATATAATTGTTTCATTCCAATTGACAACAATAATTTATGATGGAGGACCTTTTGCGCAACATCTCTTGATTTGCAATGCAGGGAAGGTCATTTTCAATCTTTTCACTAAGATGAGTCTTCCATCTTCACAGAATTTAATACACATTATCATCATAAAATTGCGTCCTGAGTCAATATATGAACTCTCAAAAACAAAGACCAAATCAAAAGACTAAAAAATGTTCACCAGACCATACCATTACTAATTCCATTTAAAAAAGGTTAACTTACAGAATTACAACTAACAACGACATAGCCACAATCATGTGAATAACAAGAAGTGGAATCAAAACAAATGTTCTATCAAACTTTTTAGATGAGTGATTGATAGTACCAGGATCTGAACAGGAATAGTCTCGAACCTAGACCCTATAATGAATGAACCATAAGTGAGCGCACATATGCTGCAAAAGTATAATGCAAAAGATTTTCCAAATAACCTCTTATGCATCCTCCTATCCATGTAATATCTTCTTACTCAAACAACAGAGCTAAATGGTGTAGAGATAGGATTTTCAAAACAAACAATATAATGGAACAAAATGAACTTCAGTCATATACAAGTTCCTAAAGGTATTTTCACATAATACCTATACTTACACCTTCTCTCCCTTAATACCATTTATTCAAAAGATAAACAAAAGGAATATACTAACACTTTGGTCATACAAATCAGAAACCTAACAAGTACAAAGACATATCAATGCTATCTTCTACCAACAAAAATATAAACCTCGCTCTGCTACCAATTGTAGCACGGGACCGTTTTGGGTGGGGGAGGATCTTTTACTTATACAATAACAGAACAGTGCAGCGGAAGGGTTTTTAAACGAAAGAATCCCCACCCTGTCCGTCTACAGAGGTAGAACTTAAATAAAACACTATTAGGTTGTAATTATTATTAATATGTAATAATCACACATCACATAATCAAACACCATCAATCAACAACATTCACACTATGCTATTAATTAATGTAAATCATAATACTCGATAAAATAAACTAACATACTCATTATATAAAGGATATATGTTCCTTTAATTCTAAACTAAATTAACATTATATACATGATATTTACAATTATAAAAATGTTGTAACTCCTAGTTACATAATTACTTGAACAAGTATGAACATATAGTTCAAATTATACTTCATAACTTAATTTACTGGACATAACTTTAAAACAGTTGTCAAACAACTACTGATAGATTAAGACTAACATAATGACATTGAGGGTCTCAGTGCAGAAATAAATAGAATGTAGAAGCTGTTCATGGTCAGACGACCAGTGACCTGAGAATCAGGAAAATACGGAAATTATTGAAAAGTGATGTCTGGAGGAAGATGCTCTCTCTCCATCTCAAAAGTTGTGTATGATTTAATCAAAACTTGATTAAATATTTCTAATACTAAATATCAAACTTCATCTCAATTATTTTATATCAACTAGGATTAGTAAATGGTTTTACAGTAACATGATATAAAAACAATAAAATAGAATGGTTTAGCACAATGATATTCAGGAAAGTCTTTAATCAGATACATTAGAGTCCGCACGGTATTAACGCGGCAAGATAGGGAACTCAGCCTATCCGCTTGACCAGAATAATACCATTCAGTGGTTTTGGATTTGCGACTTGCTTAATATTTCTAATTCGCAAAGTTCAAAAGGCTCAACTATAAAACTCGCACCATGCTCGTGCTGCTAGACAATCATAAATAACAAGTGCTCCACCATGAACAATAATCATAGATGGTTAGTAACAATTATAAGAAATTCAAACATTCAATAAGATGTAGATCATAGAATAGTATCTATCATCACATATGTCAAACTAAACTTTAAAATATTATTCAATCGAAGATTGATAATAAGCCAAATGTGTAGAAGACCATTTTGGAAAAGTAACATTCAAAAATAAATCTATAAGATCAGTTATTAAATAATCTTATAAACTGAGATATGGAAGGATGACTTCGGATCTTACCTGAGAATCAGGAAAAAAAAAGAGAAGTTACATGATAGTAACTTTATGGTGGATGTTTCCTCTCCATCTCGAAAGTTGTGAAGAGGATGTCTCCAGAACTTCTATATAAAGGTATTTTCGATGATACCATTATTTTGGGGAAGGGGTGTGTATATTTATGACTGATAATACTTTTTGATCCTAAGTCATCTCTTTTAACACAAAAAAACCAGTAAACAATAATTGCTGACCCCTTTAGGGTAGCAGAGATGGAACAGCCCATCAACTTTTCCCCAAAATACTACTACGTCATTCATGACATTCACGTCATTATTTTCTGGGAATAAGGACCACCTGACCCTTACTCACGCTAGCCAGAACTGACCATTGGCTCTCTCTTTCGCTCACTCTCTCCCAGTATGTACAAAAGGTCATGCAAGTCATCTCACTCTCTCCTCTCTCACTCTGACCATCTCGTTCAATATCCCTACCATGCCTACAAAAGGGGGGGGGGGGTATTACAAGGGTTTTATCCTTTTCACTACATATAATATATGTAGCACCAAAAGGGTGCTACACATGGTAAAGGCAATACACAAATGAGATAGCCAATGAAGAGTGAACATGTATCTCAAATTCACTATTTCTTTTGTAGTTCATGGTATGAATTGTTTAATTTTTCATGGAAAATGTAAATCATTTAATCAAATTGTGACTGTAATTATGATTTGATCAGGATTTTCTCTATCAACAAATTAATAAAATTTAAAAGGTAGGCCTATACTTTTTTACATATTCTATATGATAAAATCTAGAACTCAGAAACAGTGACTGTATGACATCCCTCATCCGCATACTGACCTGGATAGTTGTCTATTTATTGGAAATAAAAAAAATTAGGAATGCCTCAATTTTTTTCTTTTAAATCTGATTTCGATGAAATTTTCAGCGCTGGGATTGTCTGAATTTGCTCTTTTTTTTTTTAAATCACCTTGTTATTGGGATGGTGTTGGCATTTGTAGAACAGGTCAGCTACAGTCCTTAACTTACAACATTCTCAGGGGGTGTGGATGGGAATGGAGGGGGGGCAAATGTCTCATCCATCCTCAGCTAAGCCACTGCCTCCCGCCCTATCCATTGAAGAGATAGCGTGCGATTGTTCCGTACCAAAACAAGATAGTGTATCAAACAACCAGTGCAATGTTCGTCAAAACAGGACTTGAATGGGACACTGTACTGAGAAAGGGGCGTGACCACACAGTTGCTTCAATAGTAGATTACAGTTACATGTACAACAATAACACCAGACAAATAGATGCCTCTGAGGTTCAATGACCTTCAGACCTGTTCACACTGAAGGGTTTTGGGAGTGAGTCACAATGTAGTAGTCCATGCTACAGTATCTTGGGTGCAAACAGGGCCGTATTTGGAATATGAGTTCTGGTGTTGGAATTTGGGGGACTCCATATCTGACTCACTGGAGACAGAGAGGTGTACGAAAACCATAAAAATAAACTAAAAATGTTTGTTTTTGTTTATTGTTCTACTCATAAAGATATGATACATGATGACAGAAACTAACAAGGTTGCATGAATTGACTATTGGGCTACCCACATTCATTCAATAATAATTTGTTTTATAAATATACATATTTACATAAAGCGTGCCTCATTTTTTTCTCTCTCCTGCTCTCTCTTATACACGAGTCATAGTTCAATAGTATACTGAAAGGCAGCTAATTTTTTACTTCAATTAAAAACTCACAGAGTAAGAACAATAATTATATAATATTGGATGGCCTTGAGGTTAATACAAGGAAATATTGGACGAGCTTTGCATAAATATTGGACGAGTCGAAGACGAGTCCAATATTTTGCAAAGCGAGTCCTATATTTCCTTGTATTGACCGAAAAATGGGACATCCAGTATTATGATTATTATTCATACAGAGAATTTTAGCAAATAATTTTTAACTTACCCTCCCGCCCTGAGACTCTGACTCTGCTGTATGATGGGGGGACCTAAAGCTACGCACTTTGTTTTCAAACAATAAAAACTGTCCCAATTTTAATATTTCAACAAATTATATTTCACTAATTTGTGGCAAACATTCTAAAGATCATTAACCAAGTAGAAAATATCACAAAACTCACTAATACGAAAATCCCGTCGTGTTTTTCGAAAACCTCTTAATTTCGCCGCCCGATGTAGAAGGGGTCCTAAAGCTACGCACTCGATTTATCATGCAAAAAATAGTATTTCCTGTGCCTCAATTTCTAAAATATATTCAAATTATTATAGGATAAAATGAAATTAAAGCGAATATAACTCCAAACTTCCTAACAGTTGTTGGTTTTCTCTGCATTTAGAGATTTACTGCAGCCTCTGTAGAAAAAATTTAATAGGAATTGTTCATCACTGCACTCTGCAGTCACAGTTCCACACACAGTGCGCATTTGCCATTGAAAACTGCATGCGCGCGCGATGAGTGGTGCGTACACTTCGGGAATTCCCCTTCTAGTCGTCCAATATTTTCAATATTGTGTCACCTCGGAAAAAATATTAGGCGAGTTCAACAAACTTTTTAAGTGGGTCGAGTGCACCAACAAAATATCACTTGTATTTGGGCTCTAAAATTGTCTGTATGAATAATAATAAAAAAGAACGATATCCCTCTGCTTTTTATGGAGGAGAGGGTTTGCAATTCCACCTTGTTTTCTTTGAGACTCTAGAAATTATTGTGATAAATACTCCCAAACAGACTTATTCATGTGATGTCACATTCAAACATGTTTTTTTCAACCTCTATTTGAGTCTTTCTGAGAATCAAGTTTCTTTTGAATATTTACTTGAGCAAAGAGCAAGGTGAAGTTGTTTCATTGTTCGGTTTAATATTTCACTTTAAAATGCATTTATTATTTATCTATCTCACCTCCAATGAAGATGATTAAAAAACATGACAAAGACAATAGAAGAAAATCAGAAAATAGCATAGAATTGAGAACCAGACAATGCCTGGGGGTCACATAAACAAATTGAAAATTCTGTCCAGAAGTTCTCCACATTGGCTGGTGTCTAAAGAGAAATAAACAGCAACGTAAACATGAAATTATAAATCAAACTTAGATTACAAACCTTCATTGTAACACAAGACAAACAATGGGTTTCAAATTGAAAACAAGATAGTATGCAAATTGAATAAAACCAGCAATTTCTTTATCAAATTTGAAAAAGAGTGGAAAGTCAGTTGAATTTTGAGAGTGTGAAGGGGAATTGTAATAGTATGCAGGTTTAACAGAAAAATGACCGTATAATAAGAAAATCATATAATCAAGATTCATGCGAAAAGTATATTCTGTGAAAAGGCTTCTTAGATATGGATTGAATTCTAACTAAGCTTCTGCATGGAATTGGGGATGGTAATTAGTTACATTTATGTAGATGTAACAGACATGAATAACAACAAAAGACAGGAGTAATTAAGAATGAAACAGCATAGACCTCTCTTCTTTGTGTTTTCTATTCTTTTTTTCCTTATTTCCCCTTTTTCCTTCTTGAAAAATCACAGAAAGCAGTGGGCAACACCTTCCCACCTCCCCTCCCCCTTCACCCATTGAAGCCCCTCCCCCATTCAATCCCCTCCCCCCCCCTAATCACCCCTATGTTAAAATAATTTCTCTGAGAACCATGAGCAGTCTTCAGAGGTTCAAGTTTACCCCGGATGACAATGAGAAATAAAATCATGAAAGGGGGGATCGACATACCAGGTTAATAACATTTCGAGGTTCTTCACATCCAATGCACCCACCATGTGCAACATTCAGTCCAGGTCCCAGGTACCCCAGCGGGCCAGCCACTTCTCTATTTTTATCCCAATTCACTTGCTTGAAAGCCGCAAGTGCAACTCATGTGTTAGTGATTGATACTGATATTCTTGTTTGCCTGGCTGAAGTAGCAGTCAATGTAGCATTTAACATCAGCCAGCGTGATTGGTTAGGCTTGTAACTCTTATCCGATGGTTAACCAATTCCGGTTATCAGTTTACTTTACCGCTCATCATCCTATTTTGCCTTGGTTATATAAAAACAGCATAAAGTGCGAACTAGGGACTTCATTCATATTGGTATTTTCAACCAGTCCTGTACTATTTAAAGAGCTCACAGACGTCTCATTAGCCCGACAACTGATAGAACTGCATAGACAGTCCTCCACAAACTTCCTGTAAATCCTGCCGGCCCTCGACTTATTTTTGCAAGTCTAGCCCTGCCAATAGTTATATGAGCTGGCCCTGCAAAATAGCAGGGCTATAGATCCTCATTATTCTCATGCTCAGCCCAAAAGAATCCAGCTAGTTAGAAGTTTAAATAAAGCGATATAGTCTTGGATTAAGGATAGTCAAGGTGTAGTGTAAAGAGCGTACTAGATTAGCTCCCGCAAAACAAAATGTAAAATTACTTCCAAATGAAGCGCCAAGTAGGTCCATCTCCGGAAAATTTGATCCAGATGACTGAATCAACCAATCCTCAAATGACAGCCTCTACAGTGCAAGGGGGGGATTGGGCAACTGAAGAGTTACTCTGTCCATGGACCTACTCTGCTCTGTCTGAGCTGTGCTTCTTCTACAAATGTGCCTTTGAAATATTACCTCTTTAAAGAGAAATTCCAGTAGTTGCAGTAAACACTGATTTCATGAGAAAGTCTGTAAAACCAGGCTTAATTGTCAGTATATCACCGAGGATCTAGATCTCGTACAGTTACATAAACTGAACTTTGTGAAATCTTGAAATCTATGCTGAAAAATGTTCACACTGAAGATCACCAACACAGATAGGCACACGTGGGACAATGTATTATTCTTGCTGGAATAAAGACCCGACGGAAGTGACCGAATCCGCACTTATTTTGCTGATTTCTCAGCAATTACACAATTTCTTCCAGAATCCTTTGGTACATATTTTTTTATTCATACAAACAGACACTTGGGTGGTCATTATATTAGATTCTGTAAAAAGTCATTTTGAGATCGTTACCAAAACTGGAATTTATCTTTAAGACCATTAAAACATCTCAGAACCAGCAACAAGATAAATGTTGCTATTGCAGTTAACAAAGCATGGTTCTTAGAAAATCATTCAACTGTCCAAACACTGTGCAACAGCCAAAGTAATAAAATACATTCAAGTATACACACCTGTCATTCAGTTTGCTTTCCCCCCCCATCTACAGTTTTTCATCTTGCCCCCCACCCCTCCCCAGAGATGCCAAGTTAAAAAAAATGTTATGCGTGAGATTTTCACGACTCGACGTCTCTGTGCGCGCGCGGCCAGTACTTACATTCGTACGTTGCGAAAAAGCGAGCGCACATTGCGCGCACGCATGAGATATGGGCTTCAAAACCATGCAATGCACGCACGCGATTCATCGTATCACGTACTAGCTGTGCGCTGACTGCACTCTCGATTCGTCTCGCATGCCGGGCTAGACGCAAAGGCGGTCGGCCAGTCGTATAATCTGGCGAATAATGCTACTTTTTCTCTTTTTTTTCTGTCGGGTCCCGATGCGTGAGAAAAATGGGTGCCATGCGTGAGATCGTGAGACGGACCCTGAATGCGTGAGTCTCACGCACAATGCGTGAGACTTGGTAGCTCTGCCTCCCTGCATGTCAGTGTGGCACTGTCCATCTTTCACCATCCATCCTGAACATTAATGTCTGCTCTCTTCATCAAGGTCATAATGAATGTTTGCTTAACATTAATACATCATTCCATCCAACTGTCACGTGCTGATATATTTTCAATGTGTTCACATGTGTCCTTTGCATCATGTGGGGGGTCACAGAGTGTATATAACCACATGAACTTGTCTGGAATAGATCAAACTCCATTAGGTTTTAATGTGAAGCTACATGAATGGCACTTTTGTTCGTCTCTAAAAGAATTTAATCTTGACCTTTGACGAATGAAGTGTTCAAAGAAACTTGCAATCACAAATCAATTTGGGGGAAAAAACATCAATTATAAGTCTTTCAATTAATTTAAAATTTGCGTTATATGGCTGATCTGCTTCCTACCACAAATATCTATTGGTTATTGTTTGAATTGACAAATGTAAATTGGCATCAGAAATGGGCAATTTTTGCACAATTTTCTTCCAACACCCCCTAAGCCTGAACAGTCAGATAGATTTCTGGTTCCATGTTAACAATTCCAACCCCCCCCCCCCCTCCGCCTGCATTAAGCCCGCACACTAGTGATAAAGACCACACAAATCTCCACTTGATTTTTGTATTTCTTGCATCTCTAGAAAGCAAACTTGTTCATTAAACTTTTGCAAGCTTTTTTCCAAACCCCTTCCCATCATGAACAATATTTTGACAATGCACTTTGTGGTTTTCATAAAAGGATCAATTCTTCACATAAACATCATATGATTAGCTCATATAGGGCACTTCACACTTTTATTGTCACCACACCAACACAATAAATAAGCGATGAAATTTTTATCATCTACCCACTCCTGTCTCAACTCTGGTGCCAAGATATTACTCAATGAACATAAGTGAAGTTCACACAGGATTGTGCAACATGTCCAAGTGGAGCGTTGTGGCCCAGTGGATTAGTCTTCGGACTTTGAAACAGAGAGTCGTGGGTTCGAATCCCAGCCATTGCATAATTTCCTTCAGCAAGAAACTGATCCACACTGTGCTGCACTCAACCCAGGTGAGGTAAATGGGTACCGGTAGGAAGTAATTCCTTAAAAGCTGTGTGCGCTATGAATGCCTAGCTTAGCCGGGTAATATAGGAGTGCCTTGAGCACCTAACAAGGTGGATATGTGCGCAATATAAATACTCTACATTATTATGTCAGTTTCCAAGAGAATAAAAAGCTATTTTGAATAAAAAATTGTCTACTAATTATCAGTGATAAACACACATGTAAAATTGAGAAGACCCCCATTTTATCAATGATTACACATTCAAAGATATATGCATTGGGATCACACATTACATAAACTTTTACTCAAACCATCCCCCCCCCTAGAATGATATGTGCTTAAAAGTCAGTAAAATCAATTCTGTTACAAACCCACTTTAGTTTGGAGTTCAAACCACAACTTAAACTTAATCTGACATGGTTGTCATGTGAACATGACTATAATATATCTTTATAACCACTGAGGGGTCTCCTCTGACAAGAAATTCTGGGAAATCTTGTGAATATGGCACCCATCCACAGGAAATTCACTTCCATAACTATTTGCTTACTTTGACGTTGGATTATTCAGACAATGTAGTTGTAGTCTGGGAAAACAGACATTTTGATAATTTACAAGCTAAAGAAGCATTGAAGCAAGATTAAATCATGGAGCTACTTAAATTCTGGTAAAGTTTATGACCATGAAGAAGAATCCTAAAAAAAAGTTTTCCTTCAGCAGATATTGGAAAACTCATATAGCTACTGAAAGACATAACCATGTAAAGTAATTACCAATATTTCCAAGACTGGTTCATTTCATTGTATGGGGTAGGTAATGCCTGTAGAATATCTGCTTTGTTTCATATTATTTTGAGACCATTTCACGTCATCTCACAATGACAGAACTACAGGCACTCCTTTTGATGATATTCAAACGTTTTAGACTTAGTTCTGGGCTCCCTCCATTCTGTGTTTTATGCTACTACATATATCATACTTCCATGGTTTCATAATTTCTTATTCACATAAAGACATTCCTGGGCCCGTCTAACAAAGAGTTGCGATTGATCCAATCAATCACAACTATGGAAAGCCAGCAAAGTCATCATATAAAATGCATGCTAATTTTTTTTTAATCTAGATATGTATGTATATCCATATATTCAGTGATTTCTTGACAATTTGGTGTGATCTCCTTTGTTTACAAAGGACATTTTGCAAACTTCCTGTAGAAAAAAATCTGACACTGGTGGATTTCCATAGAGTTAACTGATTGGATCAATCGTAACTCCTTGTAAGACGGGGCCCTGGCTTTACAGATTTGCAGATGAATCAACACCTGAATAAGAAAGACTAATAATTCACCCATTAACACCATACAGACTTTTGATTGGTCAGTTCTCCGTTGCAACAAACAGAAGTCACATACTTTTTGCAGTTCTGTGGAAAAGTTTGTTGAACTTGAAACTGCCGGGACAGCAAACCTCTAAAAAAAAGAAATTGCAGAATGCACAAAAGGGGACAAAACTATGTTTAGGAATGATGATAAAGAGAAAATATTTGTTTTCCTGTTAAAAGTGTGATTTTTCTATTACCTTGGAGGTCTTTCTTGCTTCCAAAGACAATTGTGACTCATCTACAGAGGACTTTTTTTCTTGATCAAGATTTGTTTAAACAATAGAATTAATTGGGAGGTGTGATGGGACATTAAATAGGTCATCCTGCATGCATCTACACATAACTGATACCCTTTTCATAAACCTATCCTCCAATTAGCCGCCTAAGAGTAATGCGGATAATTCAATAAAAATTGCGTTCACAAACTCCGAAAATAAGCCGCATTATTTTTACGAGCGTCCGTCCTGAAAAAGGCGGATAATCGTCATGACAACTGGACACGCCCCCTCCGATGCGGTTGTGTTGGAAAAGGGTGACCTTGTGACCGCACCATGGCAATTATCCGCATTATTTGGAAATGCGTTCATAAACTCAAAATCTTGTCCCGATGCTGCTATTATGCGGATAATAGCAGCATCAAAATAATGCGGATAACTCTGGTCCTCTTCCAATTTTACGACAAATTATGCTGCTATTAGCCGCATAATTGGGTTTATGAAAGGGGTATTAGAATTTATAGGTACATACAAGCCTACATATTGTAACTATATATATGTGCTACACTCAACCCAGGTGAGGTAAATGGGTACCTGGCAGGAATTTATTCCTTGAAACGCAGTGCCCGTAACAGCTGCACTGCTAAAGCCAGGGTTATTATGCTGCATGTACTGTAGAGCGCTTAGAGAATTCCGCAAGTATAATTTTTAGTATAGTTATATATGTACCATAAAGTGCATTGAGTATTAACATGATAACTTGGACATGACACTCAAGTTGAAAAATTCAAGTAGGCATGACAACATGAATGACAATCTACATTGTGTACATATTAATACACACACACACACAATACTAATTTGCCTGACCTAGCAACCAATATTCGTGTAAAATTTGCACACATCTGCTTGTGACAGGTAAAAGCACACAAATGCCATTTTTGCAAACGGGTGCTCGAGAAAGTGAAGCACTCCAGCATTTAACTGTTATACTCAAGAACTTGTGAAAAAACACTCTTGATCATCTCGAGTTTTTTTTTTTATTGGTATTCAAAATCACATATAATCACAATATTTACAGGTGATTGGAAATGATTTGAAACAGTTCAAAAGCAGTAAAATCACAAAACAAAGATGAAATAAAAAAATAAGTGGAAAAAAAAATAAAAAGGGTGACATAAATCAAAATAAGACATTGGACGATACAGGTTTTAAAAGATGAGGTAACTTATCATCTACAGGTTCTTGACCTTGACGAAGATTTGTTTAAACAATAGAATTAATTGGGAGGTGTGAAGGAACATTAAATAGGTCATCCTGCATGCATCTTCATCAGGTATAAGCGTTTAGGCCAAGGGCTAAAGTCACGCTCAGAGACAAACAAATATAGAGGTCCTGTGGATTGGTTCCCAGACAATGAACAATCAGGTCTGGGGTTCAATCTCCCATTGCGCTAATGTCATTTGGCAAGACATGAATCGACAATTGCCACTTTCAATCCAAAGTGTACATGGGTACTTTCAGGAAGATATTCTATGTTGAATGCTGTGACCACTTAAATGCCCATCTTGATTTATTATTAGTACCTGAGAATATGCAGAGATAGTACTGGAGTGGTGCAAGCAACTTGTTCGGTGGATCTTGTAACTACCTGTACACAAGGACATGGAAAATTATTAATTTCAACAATTATATCAACTTGTATCCCAGAAGAACCCTTTGGCATTAAAAAAAAGCCATACAGAAGATCAAGAAGAAACACCGGGCAAACATACAGGTTGGAAAAGGTTAATCAAAAGTCAAATACACCAGGAAGCTGTATTCAGGTGGATGCAATGCAGAGGCACATCTGCATGATCATACATGTAGAAATAGAAAAAATTCTGATTATTTAAAACTTAAGAGAAAACAAAAAAAGGCCAGAAAGTACAACATCAAAGGTGACACATGGATCTATTACCCTGTCACCTGTCCTATTAACACAAAGAAATTCCTTTTATTTGAGACATCAAAGTAGCTCCAAAATAGCTTGATGACTCACCTGAGCTCTCTACATGTGTCTTCATGCACCTACTAATGTAGGACAGATGACCCATTGTGCCTGGAAGAACCGAGCTCTGGGGGACAGTTATACTTCACAGTTATGCTGCTAATCACATTTGTTAATCCTATATCCAGTCTTGTCCTTTGGGTGACCATTATAATCCCCTTGTTCCACTGATAATCACTTCTGTTAATCCAATTGGGAGGGGTTGTTTGTAGCTCTTCAAGGGTTGGTGTTTTAGCAAGGGGAACAGTGATCTCAACGATGTAAAGCAAGCAACCACTTAGCAGTCATTACTCACAGATTATTTTAAAATACTACTAGTTTATTTTTTTTGCATCCACAAAATGGGCTTTGTCTTAAAGAGAGACAGTCATTTAAAAGTTCAGAATTATGTGTTCGTAAGTCTCTATAGAGCAAGAAAATAAGAAGTTTGCTGTATTACTTTTAGCAAAGCAAAAAATTACCAAAATGTCAACTATACAAAAAATCAGTCAAAATTAAGTTAAAAGCAGGAGTCTGACCAGTAAAGGATGCTGAGCCAACCGGATAACTTTTCTTTCTTTTTAGCCGAAAGCAAAATTTTGCTGTGACTTTTGAAAATAAGCCTCAATGATTGTAATAGGATATTAAAATAAGTAATATAATACAGTGGTTTATTTTCAGTTGGTCTAATGTCAATTTGTCCAATTACCAACACGTCAGTCTACTATCATTTGGTCTACCATCGGTTTGTCCACTATCCACATAGTCTAATTGCAATTTCGTCCACTCACCATTTCATCTAATAACCAGTTGGTCCAATAGCCATTTAATAGTCCATATACCAATTGATCTAATTGGTCTAAGTGTTAGTTGGGCGAAGAGAATAAAATGGAAAGGATAATAAACCAACTGTTAATGAGACGAAACGGTCATAGACCAACTGGTGATTAATCGAAGTGAAGATTGGACCAAATGGTTGTTAGACAAAACATTGATAAACGGAATGGCATTAGACTAAATGAAGGTAGACCATGTGATGAGTAGACAAGTTGGCAATAGACCAATTGGCAATTTACGAATACAGTACAATGTCATGCAATATTGCTTTCATGATTCATCAAATTTTAAAATACATTTTTTTCTTTAAAATGCACAAATCTTATTGGACCTGGACATGAATATTAATGTTTATGGAATTGAAACTGTAAAGTTTTCACACTGTCTATTTATTCTGATTTTCAAAAATCTCACTCGATGGTGGAATCCTTCACAATAAAAAGATAAGAGAATTCTCTGAACAACCAAGGTTTGGGCAACATTCCATACATGAATCAAGGACAACGAATGCTATGCTCTGCATTTAAAGAATTTCAATCAATTTTCTTTTTTCTCCTTGTGTGTTTAAATGGGCTAATTCATTAACCCCCTTTTGGACAGATCAATACAAAAGAATGTCAAGATTTATGATCCATTAAACTGTGAAAAGTAAATGGCATTCCATAGCAAGTGTCCTTGACCATGGCATTCCATACCATTCTTTCTCATTTCTTTTCATTGCATGAATAGTTAGTTCTGAATCTGAATCATTTCAAGGATTAAAGAAGTAGAGCACAGCCTACACAGTCCCCATTACCATGTTACCTAGCATAGAACACTATCATTGGATAAAATATACAATATGTCCGACAGGTATGCTTGACGACACATGTTTACCCAACAGCGACCCTACATGATACAATCGACAGGTTTTGAAAGTCATGTCAGGGAAAATCTTTTTAAAAAACCCACTATCAATATATTCATGTAATTTCACAAAATGCATTTAGTTTTTTCATGGGGGTGGAACAAAGAAACTAATCATTACATAGGTACATACAAGCCTACATATTGTAACTATATATCTACAATAAAGTGCATTGAGCAACATGAAAACTTGGACATCACACTGAAGTTGAAAATTCAATTAAGCATAACTACACGTATGATAATCTACACTATCATCACCATGGAGCTGATCATCACTTTGTACACAATTTAGTTTGCCTGACCTAGCAACCAATATTGGTATAAAATTTGCACACACCTGTTAGTGGCAGGTAAAAACACACAAATGCCATTTTTACACATGGGTGCTCGAGAAAGTGAAGCACTAGAGCATATAACTGTTATTCTCAAGAAGTAGTGAAAAAACACTCTTTGATCTTCTCTAAAGATTTACAGATGAGGTAACTCATCATCTACAGGTTCTTGACCTTAAGTTCCGAACCATTAACCTCCCTAACCCCGGCTTTACACACATTGTGTCAATAAGTTGCTATTTAGGGGACTCTTTATACCACCCCGGTGTAAATCCTACCCCTATTCAAGTATTGATTCTTCTAAACCACAGTCCAACGTTCTGAGAATCTGTGCGATTATCTTCACATTCGATTGTGAGGAAGTTTACGGGAGGAAGGACCTGTCTACACCAATTCAATCAGTAATCTTCGGCAAAAGATCATTTTGATCGGGCGGCGGCACGTTCCCAAAGGATATTTAGAGTAAAAGGAAATAAGGGGCTTTTGACATGAAAATCAACAATTGCATTAGTAGCATTCCAATGCCACTAATATTCACTTCTTAGAAACTGTCATTACATTGTTGAATGTAAAGAGAAATAGAGACAAGGAGAGTGGTGCTAATTTGGTAAGAATGGACTCTCTTTCTCCCCAAACAACAATTGAATTATGATTGTTTCCCTTCAAGGCATATACTTCTCACGGAACATCTATTCATCTTAACTATGGTGCCAAATATGTCATTGATATTACCCCCCACAAGGACTTACAAAGGAAGTTGTTTATTCATTGTAATGAATTAGTTACAATATGAAAATGAAAACAAATCTCTCATAACTTCATAATTATTTCACTCTTGATATAATTACATATACAGTCCAGGTGGGTGTTTCATAAAGCTGTTCGTAAGTTAAGAGTGACTTTAAGAACGACTGGTGATCCTTTCTTGTGGTGAATGGTATTACATTGGCGATGGTTGAGCGTGTAAGAAAGGTTCACCAGTCGTTTTTAAAGTCGCTCTTATCTTACGAACAGCTTTATGAAACGGCCCCCAGACGTGTTCCAGAAGGGAGTACAAGTAATTTAAATTTACATTCATAAATACAATAAAATAGGTAAATATCAATTATATTGGAACTGATAATGGCAAAGTCAAATATATTCCTACAGCCTAGCCAACAAGACTTAGACAACTTGTTGTGGGACTTGTAACGTTTTCATTATCTTGGGGAATGACAGACCAACTTTAATTTCCTGCTAAATATACATGTAATACGTAGCATCCATATTCAGAATTTGAATTCCACCTGATATGTGTAACTTGTAGTCTTGTACAAAAAATTCTCAAACCATAATGAAACAAGGTACAAGTGCATGTATTAGAACTAATAAACACTGAAAACAACCATTATTGAGAATGAAAAGCTAAAACTACAAGGCAAACCCTGATTTTGGTTATAGGCGTCTTAGTACACATAAGTGTATGGGATGAAATTAAGATGGTGTTTCCGGTCACTTTATATTTCAATTTTTGAAGCACTAAATAATTATTTTCGAACACAATTTTTTCTGGGCTTCATTTTTGTAACATACATGTATGACACAGGTGACAAGTGTGACCTGCTAGCTCAGATTTTTTAAAAGTCAAACCAATGTTAACCAATCACTTTAACAGATAAAAAGCAAAAATGGATAGTTCATACCTTCAGTATGACAAATGCATACAAGTCACATAAAACTTGTAAAGCAAAATACAAAATGTACAGTATCAGCCTGTGATTAAACAAAGATATATTTTCACAAATCAACATTGATACAGATTTAATATACATGTACATTTTACAGGTGTCTCAATAGAGTACATGATATAATTCAGATACTGAAGACATTAAAGTATTAACTCAATGGGATTTTTTTTCTTTTCTCTTCTTTTTTTTTCTTTTTTTCTCTTTTTTTCTTTTTTTCTTCTTTTTTTTCTTTTTTTCCTTTTTTTTGTTTTCGTTTTTCTCTTTTCTTTTCTTTATTTTTTCTCCTCTTTCTTTTCTCTTTTCTTCGATTTCGTTTTTTTCCTCTCACTTTTTTTTTCATTTTTTGTTTTTTTCTTTTTTTTCTCCTTTTCTCCTTTTTTTCTTTATATTTTTTTTCTCATATCAATTGTTTCTCTTTCATCTTCTTTTTTTTCATGTTCTTTTCTTTTTTTACCCATTGTTTATCATTGATCTTCCATTTAACAATGCATTTGATACAATGTAAATTCTAGAATGCACATACATGTATCTACTTTGATCACTAACATCAAGGGCAGAGATATCCAATGCTCGTCTGTTAATGGGCCACGGTCTGTCTCAATCCTCAATTGGAGTAGGCTTCTCGGCAAAGAATATACTGTTACAGCTGCTGAATCATTGGAGCTATACCTGCAGACCAATTCGTTTAACAGTTAATCTAGGAGAGTGTTACATTAGCATTTCATTGTCCACCATGTTGTCAAACCTGACGATTTTCCTTGATGTTGAGATTTTGCTTTGCTGAGAAGAATAGTTCCTCATATCTGACAAGTCCATCAAGAAATGTTCCCCTGCAGAAGAATATCCTCATGCAGCCTTCGTCTCGGATGGAACAGCATCCGCTCTTGTCGTATCCTAACCACGCAATGTTCCTTTTTTTCATCAGATACACCACCAACTGGTCGGTGTACGTACGTACCTTTGCCAGGTCTTTTTTTACATTAAAGAGCTGCAATTTATGTGTATTTGCTTTCAAGAATCTGATGCTGTTTCACCAAACATACAGTAAGCGATAGGTCTGATGCGGCAACACTACAAACGGTCGTTGTGGAGAGAACAACTAGCAAGAGGGTAGGCGGTGGTTGTTTAGCACTCACTGTAGTTCTGCTGTATCAGACAGATCACTGCTCAGCATAGATAAAGCTGGAGCCTCAACCTAGACTATAGCCAGGGCTCGACATTCGCAGAGGCCGGTGACCCAGAGCAACAAAAAATGGAAGTCAGGCCACCAATATTCTGTAAAAGCCCACACTTGGTAGCCCAGTAGGGCTACCTAACTACCTAAGTTCGATATCATGTATGCAAAATAAAATACAGATAACTGATTAAAAATCAATTTGTGGTGATAAAAAAAGAATCATCAGAATTCTACAATCACTGATCACTGGGATCAACTCATATTTTTAAGAGAAACAAATGGAATACTAGATCGAGGCATCAATTTGCCTTCTTTTACTCGAACTTGGGCATAGATCTATTTTTAATTCCATTTATTTGAGCTAAAAATAACAAATCACTCAATTATGATCACTGATTTGATTTTCTGGTATTTCATTTAAATCACCACAAAACAATTTGTCATCAGTTATTAGTAATTAAAACAAAACAAGAAGATAAATATGCCCTAATGTAAAATAAAGGAAAACATTACTTACAAAATGGCATAGAAAAGGGCAGAGAAAATGACAATGTACAAGCACAGTCCATTCAAGAACCTGGCTGCATGTAGTGCAACACTGATATCATATACAGTAGAATACAAATAATTGATTAAAAATCATTCTGTGGTGATAAAAAAGAAGCATCAGAATTCTACAATCACTGATCACTGGGGGAAACTCATATTTTTAAGAGAAACAAATGGAAAACTAGATCAAGGTATTGATTTGTCGTCTTATACTCGAACTTGGGCATAGATAGATCTAATTTACATTCCATTTATTTGACCTAAAAATGACAAATCACTCAATTATGATCATTGATTTGATTTTCTGGTATTTCTTTAAAATCACCACAAAACAATTTGTCATCAGTTATTTGCATTAAAAAGGATAAATTGGCCCTGAATTAAAACAAAACTTTATTCAATAATACTATCTAGATGTCAATTATACCATAAACCTAATTAAATATTTAATCATTCCAAATACACCATACTATAGGTGGGTCAAAGAGACTGCATTCTACATGTACTTCTTCAATTCACAACACTACAATAATACAATGTACATACTGTACAAACAATGATGTACTGGTTTTATTCTGAGAAGTCCAAAAGAGTGAACAGACTATATTGTTTCATCAATTATTTGTAATTCGGTAAGAAACCTTAGAAATGTACTCCAAATATTCTCATTTCCGACAGGGAAATTGCACATGGACAACAGCTGAAAACAAAATGAGTAAAACAAACACTGGCGGATTTCTGAAAACGAGCACAAACCACAATCACATAGTGATCATCTACATTTTAACACAATTGATCGGGTATAAAAAGATGAACATGAAATTTAATCCCGTAGTACGTTGACTGCTGCATACTGCATAGCCACTGTCTACTCGTAGCATGACGTTAGCCTCATTCAAGCCAATATTTGTATTACTTTAAATAGTAATTATATGAAACCGCACACACAACACATCTAAATAATGACTTGTACATACCTGTATATTCAAACCAATCTTACAATAAAATCTTCATTTCTTAAATGGCAATATCAAGTCATCTTTAATGACATCAAACATAAGATTTGTTGTTCTTGTTTCACATATTAGTTATTTATGCAGTAACATATTTCAATTACTGTGATTCTTAATCTTTACAAAGAAATTATTTATTGCCAGTTTTGCTTTTCTTTATTTCTTTTCTTTTTAGGAGTGTATAATCTCTGATTCATTGAACCAAGTAGTAAGGCCCAGAGAGCTTCTTGTCAGACAGGCACTGAATGTTGCGCACTCTGTCGATTTAGCCAATAATTTTACCGAGACAACACTGGTATCAGATAAACCAGTTTACTAGAGGGGTGAATCTGGAGACTCTCCACCATTCAGGTAAGCTATCATATAGAAAAAAAATTAATGAAAAGGCAACATTTATGAGCAAATTCTAACATGCAGTGCAAAAAAGTGTCTGAGAAGCTAGACTATTTGAATGAAAGTGAATGTCAATGCCCATTAGGTCATTCACCTCATTTCTTGAGTAGCTTGACTCTGACTGTGATGCATGATTAATGAAAGAAGGCGGCTGTATTACATGGTTCTTCTAAGAGATGATAAGCTATCTTCTCATCCCTTATGAATGACCAGCTCAGGGGGTAACTACAAGGTGCCTCAAAAAAAGTTGTGCTTGACCACTAAAACACAACTTTCACTTGTGTGCACAGGGGAGCGTTTCCTATAAAAAAGGATTACAAAGGTGGTTTCAAACTGCCTCAATTGCAAGAATCCCTGTTAAATAGCAAAAACTTTTTCAGTCTAAGAAATACCTGTTAATTATTTTTTCTGCATTCATATTGCCCCGAAAATTTGCTTTCACACTGCCAAAATACCTGCGACCTTGGAAAAAACATCTCGCGAAAGTTCTCATAATTTTGACAAGTACCTCCATTTAGCGGGTATTTTCTTAACAGGGGAGATTATGAGTAATTTGCTTGCACACTACCAAACTACCTTGAACTGACGAACTTCGAGGCGGTCTGATTTTATCCTACAGACCAACTTTAACCATATAGTAATAGTCAAAAGTCATACAGATCTATTTTCATCCAATTAAAATCAAGGAGAGTATGATCTGAAAACTTTTCACATAATTTTTTTTTATGAAACCCTCTCTGGGGCAACCATGAATTTTAGCAAAAAGGGATGAATGTAAATGACTTTAATCAAATCATTCCTTATTACTTTGTCAATATTAATGATTTTGTATGCAGGTGCATTGCATAGTTGGCCTTCATGTACAAAGCCTAATGAATATATAGGGATATCCTACAGCTGTACATGTACTGTATGAATACCTCAAGGATCACTCTTATAATAAAAAAAAGTACATATCCACGTATGGGAAATTATTCCTAAAAATTCCTAAATCTCCCTATTAATGATTTTTTATTGTTAAAGCAATTATAAATAATTTTTAGTCATTTTGGCCATGACTGTATAAACAAGCAGATAGATTTATCAATTGACATATTATGACTTCTGAGCAAATAACATAAAAACTGCACGTATTAATAATTGAAACTTGTTTTGACCGATAAGACTTTAGGGAAGTACCCTGTGAAGAAAATGACGTCAACAATAATGACATCATCTCTCTCTCAAATAAACAAAACACATACTTGTACATTTGTATAAACTGCACATAAAGACTCGTACAAGGTTTTCCATAAAAAAAACTATGCAATTCAACATGTTCAACCAATTTGGCACTGTCATTACAACAAACAAAATGGCATAATCAAAATGTCTAAATCTTGATTTCTTCTAAAGCATCCTTTAATACAGAAAACCATCCCTTGTCAGATGGCTTGTTCAAAAGACATTGACAAAAATATTCTTCTAATACATGTATTTCAATATAAAAACTTGACAATTGCTGTCACCTTCATATCTGTACAGGTAAGAGTAGAATACTTGAAATTCATTTTTCTTGTGTTTCTACATCATGACCTTGATAGTGACCTTGATGTGCTGCTATGAAGTGCTTAATTCATCTTCTGGTTCTAATGAAAAAAAAAACTTATTATCAAGTGCAATTTCGCATTGTGATATAGATTCCTTCAACGAAAATCTAGGCCTATATTTAAAGAGTGTAATTCTACCAATGGTTCATAAATTTCTTTCTAAATGTAACAGACCAGACCAATGGCTGTTTCTGTTTTACTATACCGGTACTAAAAAAAAAATAATACTTTCGTATTGGGACACTGTGTAGTGAAGACATTATTGAATGCAGACCCAAGTTCATACTCGTAATCATTAGTATAAATCAGTCTAGACAAGATGGAGGGGTTTCTCTGATCACTATCCTTTGAGACTGATACACATTTCATGAAGCATCTTATCAGTGGTTTTCACTGGAAACTGTTAAGAAGCTACTGAAATACTTGCATTGGATTGGCTGAGATGGGATTGTCTGTGAAAAATCACTGACGATGACATTTTGTGAAACTGTCCACTTGAGACGTTCTCGTCCTCCCATCTACCTATTCTCCAGGCAACTATGATTGTCATCCAACCAAAACGTAATACCACATTCATAATGAAGGTTTCATGTGTGGGTCGGGTTGTACATCCTGACTGGGAACAAGTCAGAGAGATGCCCAGGTTCTAAAAACTGGTACAATGAACCTGTGTTTAAAGACCACTCAAGGAGATGAGGAAAGTGGTCTTTAAGTTGGTGACCTCATTCATAATGAATACTTCATGTGGGTCATGTCATCTATTCTGATTGGGGATGAGTCTGACAGATAGTCAGGTTCAAGACCAAGACCAATCAAGGGGATGAGTGGTCTTTGAGCTAGTGGCCTCATATATAATGAAGGTGTTGTGTTGGTCTGGTTGAAGATGTACATTCTAACTGGGATAGAGTCTGAGAGACAGAAAGGTTCTAAAAATGGGTACATGTACAATGATCCTGTCTTCAAAAGGCCAGTCAAGGTCATGAGGAAAGTGATCTTTGAGCTGATGACATCATTCTTCAGGTTTCATATATAGGCCTTGTGACAGAGAGCAGGTCTGAAAGACAGTCAGGCTCTAAAACTGGTACTAGGGGATGGGGAAAGGGGTATTTGAGCTGGTTGCATCATTCATACACATCGGCGGTTTCATATGAGTCAGGTTATAAAAATGTACATTCTGAGGCTGTTCTCATTAAGCTTTCTAAAACTAGTTTACTGGAAACCAATTCAGGAAACCAGTTTGGAAGATCGATTTGCTAGCATTCCCACTTGATCACACGAAAGTGGTTTTCAAAATCACTTCACGTAAAGCGATCTTGTTGCTATGGAAACGCTCTCAGTAGGGTGACACATTTCACATGAAATTCAAAACCACAGCATAGGCATTCTACACCTGTCGTGTGGAGTAGTGTGCTCAACATGTGCGAAGATCGCTTCACGAAGAACGGTTGTGTCCTCACCTGCGCTAAAACCAGTTTACCGAGGAGAAGCGATCTTGAAAACTACATCGAGAGGTGGTTTGGAAGATCGCTTCCAAGACCGTTTCGACCGTTCTCACTACGTATTAAACTAGTTTCCAGTAAACTAGTTTTAGGAATGTAGTGAGAACGGTGTCTCTGACTAGGAGATTCTAGTCTGACAGACAGATAGGTTACAAAGAACCTGTCTTTAGAGATAATTCAAGGGGATGATGCATAGTGGTCTTTGAGCCAGTAGCTTTCAGGTCGGTCAGGTTGTACATACATATTCTAACAAGCAGAAAGTCTGGGAGGTAGCTAAGTTCTGAATACATAGTTACAATGTTCCTGTGTTTAAAGGCCAATCAAGAAAAGGCCATGGGTAAATGGGCTTCGAGCCTACGTCATGCTTACTTCAAAATGGTTTCTTTTAGAAGGTGCTCCAAATGAGAACCACGTTCCAAGAAATCAGACAACTGTGATTCTACATATGTTGGGTTATTAAAGGAGAATGAAACTTTTGGAACAAGATAGCTTGTTTGAAAACAGAAATATCAAAGAAACAGTTCAACAAAAGTTTTAGAAAAATCGGACAAATAATGAGAAAGTTATGAGCATTTGAATATTGCAATCACTAATGCTATGGAGATCCTCAAATTGGCAATGCGACAAAGATGTGTGATGTCACTTGTGAACAACTCTCCCCATTACTTTAGTATACATTTCACTTAAATTGCCTCTTTTATCACATCTTTCAGTAGACCATACATGCATTCTTAAGGCATGTAATACCAATTTTTTAAAGAATACATCATGGATAGAGAGTTTGTATCACCAAAAGAAAAAGCAGAAAGAGACATTTTGAGGGTATTTCATAGTCCATCAAAGGGAAAGTTGTTTATTTATATATTTATTTCTGCATGTCATGATAATGTACACATGTGACATCACACAACCTTGTCGCATTGCCAATGGGATGATCTCCATAATAGTGATTGCAATATTTAAATGCTCATAACTTTCTCATTATTTTTCTGATTTTTCTCAAACTTTCTTTATTCTTATTCTTTGATTTTTATGTTTTGACACAAGCCTACTTATTCCAAAGGTTTCATTTCCCTTTAAAAGCAGCTCAGAATGGAATCTGAAGAACATTCATGGTTTGAATATATGTAAGAAGAAACATGAAAACCTGCTTGATTTGAATACTGGAGCAAAAGAACGTCAGCATGAAACTACTAGTAGGAATCTTCAACCCTCGTAAATATATAAATGCTAAAACATTCACTCAGGCAAAGGGCAATTTCTGAAAAGAATGTCTGAAACAGTCATGTATAACTGCTATGGTCACAAATACCTTTACGAACAGGGATCGTAAAGCTATTTGTTTCCATAGCACGGACGGACAATAGTCTTATAAATTGCCCCTAGATCAAGTGATACAGAATGTCCATTGGCACAAATAAAGGGAACTGGTTATTCAGAAAGTAGTGCAGCAAACAATTATTTCATGGGGAAAGTCTTTTAAATAAAGGTTAATTATCACCATAAACCTACACCTGGTATGTACATAAATGTTAACTTTATCTTTGTGAAATCATGAAATCTTGGCTCAAAACCGATAAATCTGATGATCACTATTACACGCAGAAAAGCGTTAGACAATGTACTGTTTCAACATTCTTTGGGAAAATTCTTCCAAAGCCATTTGACAGTGACACATGTTTTTTTATCTATTCATGTACATTGGTTCTAATTTCATTCATGGATTCTGTTTGAACTCATTTTGAGATCATTACCACAACTGGTATATTTCTTTAAGAAAATATTACCCCCCCCTCACATGACCAGTTACATCAATGCTTTTGTATATAAATTTGGACAATAAACTTGAGGTTATATACAAAACATACATTGTACCTAAATCCTAAAAGTTAATTATGCAGACAATATAAAGTAGACTTGAGTATGGCACTTGTGAAATTCTTAGAAAATGTTTTATTGACCATAAATGTGTTAATGATAATAATAATATCAATGTATTTTGAGCCAGATTCTAAAAGAGCCATGACTTTTACTGGTACTACTAAGATAAGGGAAAAGGATGAGTCTTTTCTCCAAGTAGTTATATCCTGAAATTGTATACAGGTGTATATTATGTTTAATGAATGCTTCATATTAATTTTAAGAAAACCATGCGTGTAGCTTGATAGGGAATAAAAAAATAAAATAAAACATGACAGAAATTGGTTTGAAACCCAAACTAATTGAAGCTTTGTTTTCCATCCTCAATTAAGATAAAAAAAATATTAAAATTTTGAATTCGTATTGTTTTATTGACCAACATATTGTAAATCATTAGAATTTGAAATTATTTTGAATTTATTCTATCATGACTTCATGTTGAAGCAAAAAGAACCGCTCATTTAGAAGTCACTTTAATGTTACTAATACGTGTAACTATCAACCTCGGTATCATCCACCTACAATTTGGGTCTGATTTTATTAGATTTCTTTATCGACAGGAAGCTAATTCCCAAGCATAGCAGCACACGTATCAACTAGATTCAATGTTTCTCCATTCATATACCAATGGAACAGTTGCCATGACAACCAAACAAGTTTGTTGCACACACATGATACATCACATCACTGGCAGACAAGATTACAGCTTTCTGAGGAAGATGTAACACATGTGAAATGAGTGTGTCTAAAGTCTCCCTAAACTGTAATAGTAACTCATCAAACATACTTTGTGTAAATGTTGTGCAGTGAATCCGCAGTGCGATGTCTATAAAAAAAATAGGTCTTAACATGTAGCAATTCCAGCTACAAACTGCAACAGTTGGTCCTGTTTTTAGAAAACTTGTTATCATAACAAAATTACAATCACAGAAAGCGACTGAAACTATGTCATTTGATCGGCTGATGATAAATTCGTCATCGAAATTTGGTATTTGTTACTATGAAATTCTTTATGAAATGGGGCCAAGTGTTTGCTGAGGAAGGTATCAGAGGACTCCATTAAAGATACCTCAGAGGCGAACAAACTTTGAAAGCAAACAAAAACACAAAATATTACCAAGTCATAGAAAGTTCACTTCTGAATGAAAGGTGAAAACTTCTCAGCACACAAATATTTCCTCCCATTTGTCATCGAGCGACACACAGGGTGACTCAAGGGTCTGACTATGTCACGAACTCCAGTGTAGATTTCTTAGAATTGTTCTGTATTTTCTTCTTTATCTCCATTCGTTTGCTTTCGCACAAACAGAGCACCTATGTTATTGAAAATGAATTGCATATTTGTGAGACGCAAAGGTAGTAAATTGTTGTCTGACCGCAAGGAGCTTTGGGATCAGCCTGGGTAAAGGTTACGGGATGGAGAGAGCTTTAGGACCTGGAGGAGCCAATGGTGGCTCCGAATCCCTCCACCTTCCCCCCCCCAAAGAAAAAAAAGAAGGGCTGACCGAACGGGGATAAAGTAAGCCACTCCAGTGCTCCCTCCTTCAAAAGCCCCAGTGCCCCCTCAAAGAATCAAATATATGAAATATAAAAGGGATCATCATCGTGGAAGTTGAAGAGATGTAGCCTACATGTACATTGTAGGATGGTTGACTGCAGTAAGGCTATCAATGAACTACCCTATCCCTGAAAAGCACTACTCCACCCCCCAACCAGAAGAAAATGAAAAAAAGGAAGGGATCATGGATATTTCAATTAAAAGGATGGAGAATTGATTACAGCAGGGCTATTAAAAGCAAACTGCTCCCTCCAATAAAAACCTTACCCCCCCCCCTCAAAAAAAATTAATAAAAAATTGAAAGAAAAATGAATAAGAATGAAAAGGAAACAATCATGGACGGTAGCTCCAGTTGAAGGGATGAGGGATAATTGACTGCAGAAAGGCTGTGTTAGCCACTATCCCTTTCAACAACCCCCCCCCCCCCACGAAAAAACATAAATCTTGTACATGTAGGCCTCAATATATGAACATGGACATTACAGTGTATAAAATATGGTTATACTGCTAGCTAGCACTAGCTCTGAGAGTGAATTGCTTGAATGAGTTCATCGTGAAACTACGTGTATGTCTAATGTGCAGCCTCTACCCTTTGGAATCAATATTAACATGAACAACTTGTTTAACAACTTGTTTCTGCTAGTTACTAGTAGACTATGACTTGGTTCGCCATACATGTACTTCACACAACTCCAGCATCTCATCATAGCTACAGGTATTAATGGTTTTCTACTTCACATTCAATAAAAATTCTGCATTCACCTCTCAACAAGAAGCCATGAAAAGTCAGAAGAAAATGAAGTGACAATAAATTTGTATAAGAGTAAATGGCAATGATAATATAGATAAAGGGGCATAGAATCATTAAGAAAGAAGGAACAGACAGATAGAAATTGAAAATATGTACAGATATTTGTACTTTGTTTAACAATACAAAATAACTGCATTCAGACTTAACTTTTGACGATGATGTCTTATCTCACAATTTAAGAAAGGTGTTACTGTTTCAAGCTAGCCATACAGACAATGTGACTTTATCAAAAAGAAATGATTTACAGAGAACCTGTAAATGTTATGGTACAAATGAAAGAGAGAGAGGTGCAAAAGATTTATTTTTTTAAATGACGTTCTGACTACAATTTACATCCTACAAGTTATGATTAGCTTAAAGATACTTCTGGACTCTTTATTTTTACAGATAAGATTACAGACTTGCAGGAAAACATGAGAAAAGCCTCAAACACCCTTGAACTTGAAATGACAAATTTAGATCCAGGCAGCGACAAACCAATATCAAAGATATTAGATACAATACCAGGTAAACCACACTACAACACCATACCACCACAATCTCAGATCAGACACATAATACCCCTATCTTGCTGACCACGACTATGACAACATTCCACTTGCCACACATACCACAAGTCCACTCATGAATACTAAAGAGATTTGCTCTTTGTGGATACCTTCTGGACAAACGAAGAAGAAAAAGAACCGTCTGGTATAGTTGATCATCAGTCATCACACTTCAACTTCAAGACGGGATAAAACATGCTGTCTGACAGAGCAAAATTTGTAAATTTTATACTTTGAAGAACTGCTCTGGTGAGTCTAACTTCGAACATGATGTGCATTTAAATAGATTCTTTTATCAAAAATAACAATTGCTTCTACATATTAAAGGTTACTGTACAAAAAAAAGCTTCATAATGTAGTTTAACAGCAATCTTCATGAAACTGCTACAAACCTTCTAAATCTTATGTCCTCTGTCCTTTTTTCTATTCCCATTTTAATTTCATTTTTATCTTCTCCTCTATACTGTATATCTCCCCCTCCTCATCCTCATCCCCCTACTCCCCCCCCCCCATCCCCTCCTTTTCCCCTCCCCTTCTCATCCTTCCCCCTCTCTTTCTCTCTCTATCTTCTACCATCTAAGAAGCGTTGTGACCCAGTGGATTAGTCTTCGAACTTTGAAACAGAGGGTCGTGGGTTCGAATCCCAGCCATGGCGCAATTTCCTTCAGCAAGAAATTTATCCACATTGTGCTGCACTAAACCCAGGTGAGTAGAATGGGTACCCGGTAGGAAGAAATTCCTCGAATGCTCGAGCGCCAAATCAAGGTAGCCGTGCTAAAGCCTGGGTAATAATAGCAGGGCCCGCTGGGAGAACAGTTTTCGGAACTGAAGTGGCTACCCTAGGTAAATATGCCGCTATTATTATTATCATTATTACTATCTCACTTCCATCCTTACAGGACATGTAAGTTTGGTATTTCTCTTTCCTTATGAGTTGTAAACGACCTTTTTAACATTTTTTCTTTTTGTACCAGCTACATATGGGTGGTTTTAATAGAATGAAATAAAACGGCTGTATTCAATATGACTGCAGAATAAAGGACAGTTTGTCTGTTTGCTTTTTCTGCACAATGTAATTGTAAATTGTCTTAATATTACACACACACATACACAAAAAAAACACCAGCTGAAAAAAAAAAACTTAAGAAAGTGAAACTTGTACAATAAACTTCATAACTTACATCATGCTCTGTATTTCTGGAATGAAGCTGACTCTATTGGCTGCTTTAGCTGGATGAGCTGGGGGAGACATGGTGTTGGAATCAGCAGGGCTCATCACCTGCGATGAAGTACTCTGTAAAGAACAAAGAGACAACATTTTTCTTCACAGGAGAGCTATGTGCAAAGTAATATACCCCTTTCATAAACCCAATTATGCGGATATTATCCGCATAATTTGGTCGTAAAATCGGAGCAGGACCAGAGTTATCCGCATTATTTTGATGCTGCAATTATCCACATAAAAGCAGCATCAGGACCAGATTTTGACTTTATGAACGCATTTCGAAAGTAATGCGGATAATTGCCAAGGTGCGGTCACAAGGTCACCCTTTTCCAATGCAACCTTGCTCTCTGTTACTCCTCAGTCCTCCCTGTGTCGTGAAATAAGGTTGGCAATGTTTGGCTTATTTTCTCTTTTTCTATGTGACAAATGTTAGATATTCTTACACTTTCAGTTTTCATTACAGCTATTCATCATATAACTTGGCTCTTATGTAAATTTGATTCTTTAAATTATTTTTTCTTAATTGAAAATAGAGATTGAATAACGAAAATTTTCTTGCCATATTACCTTCCACCAATAGAAGGCGTACACAAATATGTGCCCAAAATTCAAGTTTTTGAGCGCTCTGGTGTATACAAAAATTATTCCAAAGTTACTAATGAAAAATAAAATTCAATTGTATGGAAATTAGTAATTTGGGTCACAAAAGTGATATTTTAATGATTTTTTAAGGTGTGTGCTATGTACAGCATTGGCATACCATAGACATAGTCCTACCCACTCAAGGGTTCATTTCTATTCTGCCTGTGGGGAATGTACAGGTAGGACTATGGTATGCCAATGATGTACACAGCACACAATTTAAAAAATCATTAAAATATCACTTTTGTGAACAAAAATACTAATTTCCGTACAGTTGCAATTTATTTTTCATTAGTAACTTGGGAATAATTTTTGTATTCACCAGAGCGCTCAAAAACTTGAATTTTGGGCATATTTTTGTGTATGCCCTCTATTGGTGGAAAGTAATATGGCAAGAAAATTTTCTTTTTTTGATCTCTGTTTTTAATTAAGAAAAAAATGATTTAAAGAATCAAATTTAAATAAGAGTCAAGTTGTATCAATAATAAGTGTATTGGGAACTGACAGTGTCAAAAAATTAAGCATTTGTCCCAAAGAAAAAGAGAAAATAAGTCAAACATTGCCAACCTTATTTCACCACACAGGGAGGACTGGAGGAGTAACAGAGAACAAGGTTATATCATAACCTTGTTCATAGAATGAGTGAGTCCTACCTGTAGATTCACCACAGGCAGGGTGGTAGCAGTGAATAAGTGGGTTGCGGAGTGACACAAAAATTGACATATTTGAGGAGAAAACATATTGCTCAAACTCTGCGAATTTTGAATTGCTCTAATAATTTTGATTTATTGATTGGATTCTATGTTGTTCTAGCTTTAATATGCTGCATTACATTAAAAAATTGGTGTATTATTTCATTAATTTCGATTAAAAACGTAAACCCTTACCCAGTTACGGAGTGACATCTGAAATATCAACTCCCTGGCAAAGTAAAATTAACTTATCTTTTAAATTTTTTGTTTAATATGATGTAAAATGATGACCTTCAGATTATCCAAAAGAAAAATTTAAAAAACAAGCAATAGTTTTTTGTTAATTTGAAATTAAGTAAAAAAAGCAATAATATGTATACCCATGTATAGAGTTTCTTGTATGGTTTGGATTCACCTATAAGGAGATGCGTAACTAAGAAAAAAAAATGTGGCTAATTATGTTCCCCCTTTTGTATTAATGAAATTCCATATGAGTTTTATGAGAAAAATTTGATCAAGATTTGAAATAGAGCCAATACAAATTTTTGGAAAATGTCCACTTTTGCTTGGAATTGCCCAACTTTAAAATCTCACAACTTTCTTATTTTACATCTGATTTTGATAAAATTCTCAGCATTAACCTTGTTTGCTATTTCTTTATTGATTCAAATCAATAATTTTCTGGGAGGACTTGGCCTTTAAATCTGATAAAGAAATTAAAACTTCAGAAAATATTACTAGGGAATTAGGGTCATTTTCAGAAAAATGCACCAATTGATGGGGAAAAATCGTAAAAATGAAGTCTACAGAATGGGTTGAAAGATGCATATTGTGAAGGTACCATGTATGAGAAAGTGGCAACAGAAAAGGGGCAAGTCATTGTTGCGTCAATTTGAAGTACTGACCGGATTAACCCAAGCACTGTATATCAATGTTACAGAGGTTAATCATTAGCATTGCCCACTTATGTTACTCAATTAAATCACTTTTGAAATGATTGGAATTGAAATGCACACAATTTAGTTTAAGTGTGGTACTAACAATTTTATTTCTGAAGCCAAAATATTTGCAAGATGGAAAAATATTCAATATTGTTTTTCAGAAGCAGGATTTTACCAAATAACATATAACAAAAAGTACCATAAAGATCATTGCACATCTTTCGTTCAGTATAATGTTCATAATTTGAATGCTCAAGGCAACCTTAAAATAAGTTTCATCCATAACCTGAGATCTTGAGCAATGCATGATCAATGTTGGGAATCCAAAGATAGTCTAACATTAAATCCTCTCGATGGCATTTAACTTTGTCAATCTTCGTTACGGAAGTTAAAATTAAGTTACAAGTTGCAGTACTTAGTTTTGTTAGCTTAGGAACATCCATATCAAGGTATTCGTATAACATTTTTTTAAAGATTAATGTAGTTCTAACGCATTTTAATTCCCCCCCAAAAAAAATAAAAAATGTTAAAAACAGAACAGGAAACGGACAAGTGTCATTTTTGTTGTCGTTCTTGTTCACAGTTGGAATGAGAAAACCGAATAACAGGGCCACAGAATTGCAGTTCATCTTAAAAAGTTTCTGGCAATAAACAAAATATAACAATCGTAGTCCCGTAACCAGGATGAGTTGTTTGGGTTATGAGGAATCCCGCTGCTTGCCAATAGCCAAAAAAGACAGAGAGAGAAAAAGAAAAAAAACATCTAAAAAGGACATGGGGAATCGAATAATAATAAAGCGAGGTGAATGAAACAAGAGGCTAAAAAATCACAAATACATAAATTATTAATGGAATCTATATAATCTAATCGCGATTTTTATTTCATTATTTTGTTTCATCGAGATACACAATTACGCATCCTGTTCATGATTTACAAAAATGATGAAAAGCCAAAGTGTTTGATTATCGAAATACATATTTCGTAAATAAATTCCAACAAACCTTGAGTGTTTGAATGCCCCTTTCTACGTTTTCATGTCAAATATTTCAGTGCTTTTCATGCGCATTAAAGGGGTCATTCAGGCTGAAAAAATATGTTCTGGATAATAATCTGACAAACAAAATACTGCACATATGATCAAAATCAAACAAGGAATAACAAAGTTATGCCAATTTAAAGATTTGCATTATTTTAGTGAAACAGTTTTTGGTCTATATCTTCATGAATATTAAAAGAGTTGATTGATGTTGTACGTATATGTAACCCCCACTTGTTCTTTTGTATTCTATTACATGAAATTATTTTTTATTCAATTTATATCCTGTTTATTTGAAAGCATGCTTAAAATGTCTGGTTTTTATATTGGAATGACACATATTTTCAGCTCGCGCTTTGCACTCGCTGCACATCAGTTCCTTAGCAAGACATCCATCCTTTTTATGATTACAAAAAGTTAATAGAATGTCCCGTTTTGGGTTCTGAACCTCAAAAAGTGCATGTTTTACCTTTTCAATAATTGTTTATTGGAAATATATCTTGTTCTCAAATTAAAAAGTTCAAAAATGATTTTTTTCAGATCAAAACACAACAAATTTACAGTCGCATCAATTAAGATACCAATCCTTGTAATTGGTACAAAAACTGTTTAGAATGTAAAGGTTTCAGTCAGAATACTAAAAAAAATCAGCTAGCACTTTGTACTCGTATTAATACTTAATTCAGATATCATCCTGATCATTTTTACAAAAAAAAATGCTGAGAATCTCAAGTTTTTAGGTTAGACTATACACAAGTTTTAGCTCACGCTTTGCCCTCACATTTTTGATCGGTGAAATAACCCTCCTCATGAGTCATTGCAAATAGTTTTCCTTTCTCTTTCCTTGTCCATGAAAGCTTAATTGTTTCTCCTTCCCTTTCTTTCCACCATTTCTGCCGACTTCAGCATTAGACAAAGCCATGTCACCTGTTCTGGAACTAGAATCGTACTATCAGTTCCGGCAAAGTACAGCAAAGAAGTGTATTAACTTCCGTAACAGTAACTGTTACAGAAGTAAATGCACTCTATATAGCAAAGGCAATTAGAAATGTTAAGTTCTAAAGAAGATGCCAATATTCCACATTTGTAGTATGAATAATTTAAAATTCCAAAAGCATTAAATATCGTATATAATTCCCGGGAAATTGTTTTCGCTGGCAATTTTCCCTCTTTACAAAGTGATGTTGAAAATAAGGTGTGTAATAATAATTTTACAAGGATGAATAGCTATCATTTTTATGGTAAGTAGGTGGAGGGTACCTTATATTTCTATGATTTATATCTGTATGATCCGGAGTGATTCAATATAGCACAAATTTGTAGCATATTCAAGAAAAAATGTTACGGAAGTTAATGCGTTACGGAAGTTAATGTCTTCATGATTTAAGGTCCAACGTGGTCCTTATTTAGCAGCCCTAACTTTGAAAACTGTATTTATTATGAAAGGTGTCTCTTATTCTATATAATACTGAATTCTCAACAGAACTGCAAAAGTGCATATTTTCTTAGGGTGCGTTCCGGATGTTAAAGCTAAAGCTGTTTAGTCATACATTTCATTTTTTAAGAATAGTCCTTTATTTTCGTGTAAAACAGGAAACACATATGATAATTCCCTATCAATTATTTATTATTGATTATCACTCTACTTGCAGACACATTATCATATAATATAATTCAGTTTGAAAGGGAGAAAAAACCTGTGGAAGTATTCTTTATGGAGGTTAAAATAAATTTGGGACAAAGTTAAAAGTGAAATTAATCACAAAGTGATCATCAAATACTAGGATAAGCGCAGTATGTCAGACGTTTACACCATGCTGCCCTCACCATACATTAATGTAGGTAAGATACAGATTACTTATAAAAGAGAATGATAGTAAAATCTAGACAGTGTCAAGAAACAAAAAGCAAAAATAAAAGGCTTTTGTAATAAAATTAGAGCTTTACAAATCACTGGTCGCATTAGACAGGAATAACCGTCGTTTCTGGGGATTTATTCAACAATTTCTGACATTTTACTGTAATCCCCATTCACCGACGGTAAAGTGTCCATGTGGGCTCGCATTTGTTATAACACCCGCACTTTTGTCAATCCAGAGTCCAAACTTTGGTGTCATATTTCACATCGAAGTTACACTCTAAGGATATATAAACTACAAACTAAAAATATTTAATTATTCAATTTTAAAATACTTTAAACGATATAGATGAAAATGCATGAAAATTATACTTTACCGATGTTTAGTTGGGAAGAACACAGCAAAAACGATCAAAATGGCAGCCAAACTATGAAATATTTACAAACGAACGGAGAGGGCGTCAAAAATTTACGAATGTGATATCGATATTGATTCCACCAGCACACCTACAAGGCAATATACGAATACAATAATACGATACGATACACTACACGGAGACAAACGATACTAGTTATAATCCCGGGGGGGCACTCAGTATATAATGCATAGTGGGTATGTGCCGCGGAGGGGACCCCCATTTTTACACCCAAATTTCCGTTCCAAGGCATAGCATTTTTCTCTTTTTGAGAAAAAAATCAAAGAAAGCCGCTCCAAAACTTCGCATATTTTTCGTTACGCCGTTCCGGGCGCATTGATCTGCTGCAGTTTTGGTGAAAAGCGGCCGCCGAAATCTGCCCTAGCACACCCGGCGGAGGCCGCGTTAGCTGCATCATGCACGCATGCCCGTTCCATAGGGGTGCATACGCACGTACTCACACGCTGGTGATCCGTTCCAAGTACCCCCGTTTTCACAAAATTGTAGTTCCGAAGCCCGTTCCGAGGACCCTCCTTTTTACAATAAGTCCACTCCAAGGCCCACGTTTTTTGTCTCGCCCGCGGCACACCCCTACCACTTTTTTGGTCGAGTGCCCCCCCCCCGGGTTATAATTGTGATATATCGAGACATTAATTATAATAACAATAATGACGTCATTCAAGATGGCAACTTGCAAGAAAAACTGTCAGGTCAGGAGAAAATGTCTTCGATGACAGATTTCTCAATCATCCAGTGAATTTTTTTCAATAATGCCGGTCCAAGGCACTTGTTCACTGCTACCATCTGGCCTGTGGAGAATCTACAGGTAGGACTATGGTATGCCAATGCTGTATAGAGCACACACTTTAAAAAATCATTAAAATATCACTTTTGTGACCAAAATTACTAATTTCCATATAGTTTCAATTTATTTATCATTAGTAATGTGGGAATAATTTTTGTATTCACCAGAGCGCTCAAAAACTTGAATTTTGGGCATATTTTTGTGTACGCCCTCTATTGGTGGAAAGTAATATGGCAAGAAAATTTTCTTTTTTTTATCTCTGTTTTTAATTAAGAAAAAAATGATTTAAAGAATCAAATTTAAATAAGAGTCAAGTTGTATCAATAATAAGTGTATTGGGAACTGTCAGTGTAAAAAAATCAGGCATTTGCCCCAAAGAAAAAGAGAAAATAAGCCAAACATTGCCACCTTTATTTTGTCACACATGGAGATATAACTGAGAACAAGGTTATATTATAACCTTGTTCATTGAATGAGTGGTCCAAGGTATGCAATTACTTAAGTTATTTATATTTCCCTGATAATGGAAACCATGAAACTGTAAATTTCGCTCAAAAAAAGTTTTAAATCGCGATCTATAAAACGCTAGTTCACTATACGTTGTCTGTAGCCACGGGCCCCTAAGCTCTTCAGTCTATGTATGGTGAGTGGAGCCAATGTAGTTCAGCGGAACAACCAAAATACAGAGACTGAAGCTTTTGGTCTATGGTCGCATATGCTTTGTGACGCTAGTCTATTATTTGTCATTATCTTGATACAAAAAATTATAGAAAATGTTCAGGGTTGTGAAGCTAGCGACCATAAGATAGTCGAGACACGTTTTTTGTGAATTGTATCATTTTTTTGAGAATGACCCAATAGCTCCTGAGCAATCCAAATTACTCTAACACAAGATCGTGATATCCCCTAGAGCATTACCATGTCCATGTGTCACTCACACACACATATGCACTTACCATGGCCATGCCCCCCCAAAAAATAAAAATACAGAAAAAAAAATAGCTCCTATGCGACTTGAATTTATGTATCGAGAATTGTGATGCGTTTTTCGTGTAATGTATTCAATGCCACGAATAGCCGTAAGAATAGCCGTAAATTTGAAAACCACTAGGGCCTAGGCCTAACTTGTTAGTCATTTTTGTCAACGGTACACACAATCGAATACACGGGACTACAACTAAAGCATGAACCAAAATAACCTCTCAGAAAATATGCAACCTAGAAACTTACCTTACTGTCATGGCTACTACTTCCAGTCGATGAATCTTTAGATTTATCAGATTTCTTTGATTTCACCTTTTGCTTTGTCATTTCCCTTTCTAGCTTGATTTCCACAGTATAATAATTCTGACTCGTCTTTTTCGCTTTTCAAGTCAGTCTCACGAATAAATGGCGCATGCGCAGCCGGCTCAAAAAGATAAACTGTGAGCAGACGACGCGACCAAAATATTAAATATTGGAAGGCTCTTGTAAAATATAGATGGGCCTTTTTTAAATCATTTTCATTGAAAACTTCGGAACAATGGTAACAACAACGTGGCATGAGAATCGATTTGATTTTAAAAAGAGGAACTCGGAGTTTGCATCTTCCTCGCATAAATCAAAGTGATATCCGTGGATAAACCATTTTAAAGCTCAGTATTAGTAAATGGGATCACATAGTGTATTTGACAATGATTTTCAGAATCATAACAAAGTCTTCATAACCAATTATCAATTCTATATAAGGCTCATTCTCTTTTGTAATGTACACTACTGTTTTTTTTTATGTTTAGCAGCATTTTTTTCACTCACCAAAATTCAGTTAGTACATCTTGAAATATGTTACTATTTTTCGAAAAGTCCATATATCATTATTCTACATGTAAATAGGGAAGTTTCAAAGATATTGGATATTAATACTGGTGTGTTCAAACAATTACAAAACGAAATATTAACAAGATGTAATAAATGACAAGAGAGAAAAAATGATAATTTTTTTTCTTTTTAAACATGTGCACACCTAGTTACCAATAATGCATATAGCATTTCCATTTATTTGAAAGCAGGATAAAAGAGCATTGTAGATTAAACGCCTTGCTCACGGGCATAGGTGCCACGGCCGGGGATCGAACCCCGGACTTTCAATGTATAGCCAGGCGCCTTAGACCACTCGGCCACGCCACCTCCACTTCAATGCAATTTTTTTTATTTTTTTTTTAAGGATGTTTTATTATATTCTCTCAAATCAAAATACACAGATTCTATAAACAATTTGTACAAACTATTTGAAACATAATTATAAATTATACAATAAATCCATTACAATATAATTATACAACTTATACATCAAACTTAAAAAATACTAGAAATTAATACTAGTGCGTTTCAGCAATTACAAAATGAAATATTAACAAAATATATGACATGATCAGAGAGAAAAAAAGATTTTAAAAAATGTTGTTCCACCTCCCACCCCCCCCCCCTCCCCTCCGTCCCCAGGTTAGGAGCATTCTCCCCTTTATTCCTATACTCTACATGAAAGGGACTGCAATTCTCCGTATTATTTTTTTTTCTGTGTTTTTATTTATTTTGTTTTGTGGCTTTGTCTCTCGTATGTATACCTTTGCCTCACTCTCCCTATTTATTCTTTTAATTAAGATTTTCCCATTTCCTTAAATGAAGAGACATCTTGCCTCTACCTAGCGCCAGCCTTCTTTCTTCCCATTCTTCTTCTTTAAATTTCCTTTTAATTTCATCCATGGTTATAAGAGCACCCTTTTCACTCCCTTTGAAGATTAAAAATTTAACAAAGATTAAAAAGTGATTGATTAAGCGTTCTTTTCCTTCGTCCTTTAATTCTACCCCTACAAGAATTTCCTCCCAGCTTAAATTACCCGTAGAAACCAAACCAAACATCTCCTTACAATTAGCCCAAACCAGACAAGCAAATTCACATTCCAAAAAAAGATGGCGATATGTTTCCTCCTCTTTTTTACAATAACAACAAAGGTTATTTTGTGAGATTTTAAAAACGGAACAAGTGATGATTTGTGTAAGCAATACCATGTAACATTTTAAACTGAAATTCAAACGAGAATCGATGACGTCATCCACTGAAGGTGTGGGCCTATTGTCAAAACTGCAAAAATTGGATATCTTACATTTGATAAGAATGAATAGACATAACAGTGGCTCACAAGGGATTTTTTTTAGGGGGTTAAGCTGAAATGAATGTTAGTAATCAAAAAAGGGTCAGTCTTCACCATAAATTTTAGGTCGTTTCGTACCCAGCACAAATTTAACAAGCAAAAAAAAAAAGGGTCTTCAACATTTTTTGAGGGGGATTGGGTATCACAAAAATTTAAGGGTGTTGAACACCTATGACCCCCCCCCCTTTGGTACGCCATTGAGATAAAATGAATATTGTGTGGCATCATCGATTCTCATTTGCATATCACACGTGTTGTTCATTTTAAGCCTCGTTGTTTTGCGATATTTTGAGATTTTTTAATTTTGATGACTTTCTTAATGTAATTTTGAATTTTTATTTTTTTAAGTATTAGGCCTATGCTTGTTTGATTTTTCTTCATTTGAATATTTAAATTATCTTTCTCTTCGGATGGACTTGGCCTAAAACAGCCACCTCTCCAAAGTTAAATTGTCTATTGGCAGCTCGTCAACTCATCACATGGTCTACCGTCATTTAGTCTATTGCCATTTTGTCCATCAACATTTCGTCTAACAACATTTGGTCCAATTATCACTTCGTCTAATCACCAGTTCGTCTTTGTCCATTTTGTCTCATAACCAGTTGGTCTATTCATTTCGCCAATTAGACCAAATGGTATATGGACTAGATGGCTATTGGACCAACTGGTTATTAGACTAAATGGTGAGTGTAAGAAATGGCAATGAGACAGTGTGGATAGTGGATGAACTGATGGTAGACCAAATGGAAGTAGATGAGTTGGTAATTAGACTAATTGGTTATAGAACAATTGAAAATAAACTTTCTCCTCGTATGCACAAGATATTCAATGTTTCATCCAGAAAGGTGAAACTGACAATCACTTCGTGTTATTTGTGTATGTATTTGAGTTTTGTCAGACATGTATCAATCAGATATGATTATTTACGTCTTGGACCGACCTTTAACGTCACCATCCGAAAGACGTGACCAGGGGCCCGTTGCAGAAAGAGTTGCAATCGATCGCAACTCTAAAAATCATGCGCAACTTGATTTTCAACCAATCTACAGCGCGCACTTGGGACTTGCGTTTGATTTTTTGACTTGCGTTTAAACGCAACTCTTTCTGCAACAGGCCCCAGGGCTCGAACCTCTGCATCAATTTGTAACTTCCCCACAGCTTGGATAACAGGCGCACGCCACAACGCCCAGTTGTAATTTGTTTTAAGATGTAAACTTTATTATTTAGATAAGATTTAATGTATTAGTTATTAAATATATTTTGTAAAGCGCATAGACAGTCTTTTGGCTATTATGCGCTATATAAATTTCAAATATTATTATTATTATTATAGTTAGAGAAGGCCTATTGATAGAAGTTACGAATCTGCTTTCTTCATCGATAAACCCTACAAATCTGCCTCTTTCACTTCTAAAGATTCTTGCAATTCAATAAAAGGTATAAATCACGTGATTTGTGTACATATCACATGATAAAGATCATGTTGGGGTCACGTGTGTAATGAAGAATGAGGGAAATGGAAATCATCTCCATGGTAGCGTGAAGCTTGTTTTCATCAATGCATCCATGCGTTGGTTTCCACGTAGGTTCTGACGCCACAGATCTTGCTTATGTTCACGTGCCTTGTGTTGTCACGGTTGCTTTTTGTGTTATTACTTTACAAAGCACCGGCGGAATTCCCACTTTTGGAGAGGGGTGGCCTGAACAATCAGTCCCTCGTTTTTCACGATAGCAGTTATTAAGCTCTATTTCATATCACTAAATTTATTTTTGTATGATATGATAGGGCCTTCATAAATAATTATGACACACAGCAAAATCTGTGGTGTTAACCGGTGTACATAGAGGACCACACCAGTTATTTTACACCGGTGTTAAATTGGTGGTGTTAGTTTTACACTTAGGTGTTATTTCAACATCTTTGCTGTTACATTTACACTCTTTGGTGTTATGTTCAATCTGTAGGGTGTAATTTTAACACCTCAGGGTGTGGTCCTCTATTAACACCAATTGGTGTCAGTTTTAACACCACAGCATGGATTCCCTTTTGAATCCTATTTAAATGCTTTAAATTATTGATTAACTGCTATTAGGCGATCTAAAAACACAAAAGTTCTCGTACGATCGCTCTGCTTTCTTTTCCTACATGATTATTATGGCCTTTCCAACAAGAAATTAGAAGGTTTCAAATACTACACTAATCATGAATTTATTATCTTGATTCAATGATATTATCAAGGATATTTGAAATTTAATCAAGATCATAGTAATTTTCACAAAATTATATTAAAACGTCTACTATCAAACAGTGGCGTACAGATGGGGGGTTTGGGGCGCTTGACCACCTCTCTCCTCCCCCCCCCCCAGAAAAAAAATCACGACCAAGAAAAAAAAGAGAAAGGGAAAGAAAAGGAAAGAGAAAAGGGTGAAATATGATCTTATTTTCTGAATATTATATCAAACTCTATCACAAAATGGCATTTTTTAAATAAATGTCAAAAATGTTCCTCGCTCACTTCATTAGCTCGCAACCTTTTAATAAACTTTGCCCGATGTGTGTGTGTGTGTGTATTATAATACTGATAAAATAATATAATAAGATTTAGCCAAAAAAATGAAAGGTTTTCGCTCAAAAATAAAGGTGATTTTTGTTCAAAATTCTATATTTCAGCATTACGATCTGATTTCCAGGGGGCGCTGCCTATATGGTTTATCACATATATTTCATTTCATTTTCATTCATTTCACCTTCATGAGTAAACAAGTGGAATGCCTCTGGCCGTCTCACCTGCATCACGCGATTCAAAATAGCAGCAGTGCTGACTTTGAAAACTACTATAACTCGCACAAGATGTTCAGTGATACTTGGTTACTCTTATTTCCACAATTTATGAACTAGACCAATACACTTACAGAGATAGGATGGTAATTCAACAAATACCCTAAATGTGGCCAAAATTCATTGACCTCACATGACCTTTGACCTTGGTCATGTGACCTAAAATGCGCACAGGGTGTTCAGTGATACTTGATTACTCTTATGTCCAAGTTTTATGAACTAAACCAACATACTTTTAAAGTTATGATGGTAATTCAACAAATACCCCCAATTCGGCCAAAGTTCATTGACCCTAAATGACCTTTGACCTTGACCATGTGACCTGAAACTTGCACAGGATGTTCAGTGGTATTTGATTACTATCATGTCCAAGTTTCATGAATCAGATCCAAAAACTTTTCAAGTTTTTATTGTAATTCAACAGATACCCCCATATCGGCCAAAGTTCATTGACCCTAAATGACCTTTGACCTTGGTCATGTGACGTGAAACTCAGGCAGGATCTTTGATGATACTTGGTTAACCTTATATCCAAGTTTCATGAATCAGATCCAAAAACTTTTCAAGTTTTTATTGTAATTCAACAGATACCCCCATATCGGCCAAAGTTCATTGACCCTAAATGACCTTTGACCTTGGTCATGTGACGTGAAACTCAGGCAGGATCTTTGATGATACTTGGTTAACCTTATATCCAAGTTTAATGAACTAGGTCCATATATTTTCTAAGTTATGATGACATTTCAAAAACTTAACCTCAGGTTAAGATTTTGATGTTGATTCCTCCAACATGGTCTAAGTTCATTGACCCTAAATGACCTTTGACCTTGGTCATGTGACATGAAACTGTAATACTTGATTAATCTTATGGCCAAGTTTCATGAACTAGGTCCATATACTTTCTAAGTTGTGATGTCATTTCAAAAACTTAACCTCAGGTTAAGATTTGATGTTGACGCCGCCGCCGTCGGAAAAGCGGCGCCTATAGTCTCACTGCTTCGCAGGTGAGACAAAAAAACAACAACACATATTTACAATTATTTAATGTGTACAATAAAATTAGGAATTGGTTATCTGCAGAGGCCCAGAACAAGCGTATTATACAACAGAAAATAATTAAAAATTAAAACAGGAAAGCAATGGTATATATATAATTATGTACAACTTCAACAATAAGTGTTACATGTACGCAGCACCCCCGAGAAAAAGATCCGCTCTTCCCAGGACCATGGATGAAACTATCTATTACAGCAATCGCATCCTAATTATATTTGAATATCACTCATGACGTATGTAGCATAACATTATTCAATTTGAGTGAGTTTTGGAATGAAAAGTCCCATTTTTATTCTTGGAACGATTGAAGAGGTTGGAAAGGATTTGCTATCCTGGATGGAGATCACATCCTGGAGTTTATCTCGAAACTCGTTCATAATTATCATTATTCCTGTTCCCAGATTTCGGTATTAGGCCTACTTCCAGTCCCTTTCTTAAATCAAATACACTTCCCATATACCATCTCTGTCATATCTAGGTCCATTATCTATCTATCTATATATCTGTCTGTTTGTCTGTCTGTCTGTCTGTCTATCTATCTATCTACATATCTGATCTATCTATCTATGGTATCTATCTATATATTTATCTATCCATCTATCTATCTATGGTATCTATCTATAGCTATCTATTTATCTACCTATGGTATCTTTCTATCTATCTATCTATCATTTTTCTATCTATGGTATCTATCTATCTACCTACCTATCTATCTATCTATCTATTTATCTATCCATCTATCTATCTATCTATGGTATCTATCTAGCTATCTATTTATCTATATTATCTACCTATGGTATCTTTTTATCTTTTTATCTATCTACCATCTATCTATCTATGGTATCTATCTATCTACCTATCTATCTAACTACCTATCTATCTATCTACCTATCTATCGATCTATCTATCTATCTATGGTATCTATCTATATACCTATCTATCTATCTATCTATTTATCAATCTATCTATGGTATCTATCTATCTATCTATCTATGGTATCTATCTATCTATCTACCTAACTTACTATCTTTTCTTTTTTCTTTCTTTCTCTTTTTCTTTCTATTTATATATACATGTATATATATATATATATAACTATATATCTACCCGTCGATCCATATCTCTTTCTTTCACAGTCCTACTTCCCTTTATTCTCTTTTTTTATAATCGTATATAATGGTTATACTTTATTCAAGTGCTAATTTTTACGCCAATAAAATATCTTCATCAACCAATGATTCAAGTAGACCATATATCACGTAAGACTATATAGTTATCCATTTTCTAAGTTTTCTCGAAGTTTTTCTTATTCTTCCATTGCCATTGTAATATGATCGTAATTTCAGATTGCTTAAATTCATATAATATTGTCATTATATAGTTACACATAGTTTATCACTACACATGGGGTAGGTGATGCCTCCTACGTCTTTATTTTCAAATAGGGAGAAAGCAAGATGAAAATGTAAATAATAGAAGATCCTACCTTGTTTATGTAACTCTATATTACCCCTATTATTTTATCAACGAAAATAGATATCATCTATAGCTCCGTCGCCCCCCCCCCCCCCCCCCCCCTCCATCAAAATCCTTACTGCCGCCTCTCATTACACGCCAAGCAAGTGAAGCGTTAATGGAATAAAGAAAAAAAATATTCATAAACCCGGATAGTAAAAAAGGGACCCTTGAACTTCACGCAGAGTTGATTAGATTTTTCTAAGTAAACGCTTTTATACCCATAAATAAGCTTTCCGTTTCATTTATACTTGAAAATATCAATATATCCGCATCATCAGATAGTACGAGATCCCGCCCACATAATCTCGAAAATATCGAGGCATACAAAAAATATCTCCAGATGAAGTGGTTGATGGTTCGACTCTCAGTTGGGGACTCGTATTCTAGATTCACCGCGAACATGATCTTGAAGATATTATTTAACGGGCTCGGGCTATTTAGATGAAGGAGTTGAAGTATATATATTGTCTGTGGCTGCATGCAGAGTAACTCCACATAAACATGACCCCAAAAATACAGTATAAAAACGTCACCCACAGTCAGTAAAAATTCATCAGAAATTCAATTTCCTCTCCTGAAATCTGAAGTCTCACAGATATATGTATACACTCTTAAAAATGTTGGGAAACATACATGTCCACACGACAATTGGTTGAAACTTTATCCTTTTCTTGGTAGTTTTAAATAAATAAATAATTTATGCTTCGGGTGAAAACTGAACAGTATTGGCTGAAAACTACCTAGAGTTGGATAAAAGATTTAACCAATTGTTTTGTGGACAGGATGCTGCCCAACAGTTTAAGAGTGTATGTTGGCTTGTTGATAACAAGATAATGCTGAAAATTAATGACGAAGTGTAGGATGTCGAAAATTTGAGTATTTTCTTACAGTATACAGTTGATTTATGTCTTCTAGTTTTTTAGAAAACTTCTGTCTCAAAGTCTTACATGAAGTAGATCATAATGTAAAAAATAAAAATAAACTTCACTCTAAAAAAAATATTTGGTAAAAGTGCCCCATGAGGGTAATTATGTGTCCAACCAACATTGGACATTTCTTTTGGGCATTTTCATTTATCCAGTGTGATGAAAATTCTAAAGTAATTTCTGCTTATTTTTTATCCTTAAAGGGCAATATGCCTCCCGCATTGGGTAAAATACTGCCCAAAATTGGTTGGACACATAATTACCCTCGTGGTGGTTAAAACTTTACGCAATATTTTTTACAGTGTAAATATATACGAAATTGTATATTGTATGCCATTTTGGATTCATTAAAAAAATCGTTGTTGGTTGAATAACGATACATAGGACAAATGTTTATTTTGCAGTAGCGTAATGAGCACCAAAAATATGAGGGGCCGAGATGTGGCGCATCGGGCAAAATTTGTTTTTAAAAAAATCGCAATATTTTGTTGCAAAATTCAAGTTTATAATACAACATCAATGTAATTACAGTTGCACATGGGACTTAGTTTCTTGTCTTAAAAAAGAAAGAGAGATAGGGGGAGAGATTACTCATTAAAATATCTGTATATTGAGCATGATAAAGTGAAAGTAATAATAATAATATAATGATAAATATAAGAATAATCAGAAGAAGAAGAAGAAGTAGAAAAAATAAGAAGAAGAACACAGCTATCTTGAGCACAACCAGACTGATAAGAAAAACTTTGGGACATTAGTATAATATAAAGTTCTTAGTTCTATTCTAAAACACTTGGTGCCTGTTGTTAGAGCAAAGTGACTCAAGGATACTCTGCCTATATCTGATCAGAGGAGTAATAATTATAATGAATAATGATGATAATAACAATAATAAGAAGAATAACAATTATAATAATAATTATAATAATAACAAATATAATAATAATTATAATTATAATAATGATAATAATAACAGTAATGATAACAGTTATACATTTACCAGGAACTCCCAACTCCCTGCATTAACATAACTCTTCATATATCAAAATGTATCTATTCATATTTTGATAGATTGCTTCTAGAGAGCAGAAGTGCTAGTCAAAGCATGTTCCCCGTCATTATCAAGTCTAAAATAAAAAGAATTAAATACGTAGGCCGATATATTCTTGAAGAGATCAATGATATCATTTCAATTATTGTTCAATAAAAAATTGCTAATATCTGGGCCATAGTACATGGCGGTTTGTAATGAAATCCTGAGTAATGCAGAATTTTGTCGTTTCACTGACAGTGTGTCGGTGAATCACTTGGAATGACGAGTGTGAAAATGAACATCAATGACAAAATAAATGAATTAACAATAATCATCTAAAAGAAAGGATAAACTTTCTGTATATTTTATAAATGCAGGGATTCGAGTTTTATACGTTACATCCATTTTCCTTACTTCTTAATGTATAATCCATTGATATGCTCTGGCGCGGATCCAGAGTTGGAATTTTACGGGCGGCTGATTATGCGCCAAAGTTATGCGCGCTCCCTATAGGGGAGGGTGCAGGGAGGGGAGATTCCCCCACCCCCTCCCGCGCGGAGCGAGAAGTTTTTGATATCTCCTCAAATTCAAATCAAAAGAAGACGTCTCTTGCGTCTCTAGAAGAAAACTGAAACTAGGCGAATTATTAAATAAAGAGTGATGAGAGATCTGAGGACAAAGAAAAATAGAGAGAGAGATAAAAGATAGACAATGCAACATACACAAGTAATTTTCAAAATAAAATCACTCAATATGATTATCTAATGTTTTGTGTCCTTTTGATACTGTTATGTATCCTCTCAAATTTCTCGATTATTATTGTCTATATATTGAACATCTGAAATTCATGGAAAGCGATATCAAAGGACTTCAATATTTCCTTGCATTATTTTGAGTTTTCAACACAAATAACCTTTGCTTACATGTAGAAAACAAATACATTTTACATGTATCACCTATGACCTACTTTCCAAGAACTGAACTTGCCATGACACTTCACATCCTCTATCGTGAAAGTAATTGACCTTCTGTGTTATTTCACACATTGTTTTTACTCACTGTATCAATCATTTTCTTGCTTTGATACTTGCATTAAATAATTTTATTCAATAATTGTCCTGATGGAATTTTAACGTATCAGCTTTTTCAAGTTATAATAATTTTGAAATTGATAAAATATAATTTTTGTTAATGAAAGTTTCAATCTCCAAGTTTCCAGCATTTACAGGACCTAGCAATTACATTAAAATTGAACTTTCTCAATTAATGAAACAACAATGCTTATGCATGGAATTTGCCTGAATGTAAATTCACCTAAATTTACAAATTACCTTCCTCTTTTAATATAGATAAACATGAGCGGATCCAGCTTTCATCAATAGGGGGCGGGGCGAAAAAAAGATTCAACCATGATATTCCCGATCGGCCGCTCAAAGATGATTTTTTTTATTTTCTTTGAAGGGGTGGTCCTATATATAGCAGTCACTTTTTACCTATATTCTTATAAAACATCATAAATGTATCATAATTTCATAAGACCTATTTTAAAAAGTGTGAGCAAAGAAGCGCGAGCTGAAATTTGCGAAAATTTCATGTTTTTTGTTCCTAATATTGAACATTCTGAGTAATGTTTTTGATCCTGAACAAGATGCGTATGTAATTATAGGGCTATAATTACTGCGAGAGCGAAGCGCGAGCAGAAATCTTTAACATATAGGTTCTGGCCTGATCGAAAAGACGTATTTGACGACCAATCAAATAATGCGAGCGCGAATCTCGAACTGAAATGTTTTGACATTCCGACCTAAAAATGGACGTTCGAAGCACGTTTTGTAATCATGAACAGGATAGGTACATAACTAAATAATGCGAGCGCAAAGCGCGAGCGGAAAATTTGAGATTTAACGGGACACACTATTCATGCTTTGTAAAGCATAAAAAAGCAGGGTAATTGGGTATCTTCCTACATTTATAATGCGAGCGAGTACCGCGATCAGAAAATTTTTGATATTCTGATCTGAAACTGGATAATTTAAGCATGTCTTAAATAAAGAACCAGCAGCATATCTCAGTAAACATGCGTGCGTGCGCGTGTTTTAGATTTAGACTTAAAAATCTGTGTATTCTAAATACATATTTTATCATGAAAATCAACCATGTGAGCGCGAAGCGCAAGCTGAAAATATTTGATAATCCGATTTGAAAAAGATCCATTTAAGCACAATTTCAAGCACTGTAGTAAAAAAATCTGAAGTGGATATGGAATGCACTTAATAAATGATGCGAGCGCGAAGCGCGAGCTGATATTTTCATATATAATCATCAATTTGACCGAGAAACGGGACAATCTTACGATATTTGTTCTTTATATATCTTCCCATTCCTCTTCCTAAGCGCGAGATAAAACTTGCCGATATTCCTTTCTGAAAAAAAATGATAATTTGATTATTTAAAATTCATGAAAATATTGTTATATCATTCATTAATCTAATAACCCTAAATGAGTGCCCGATTTTTTTTCATATCAAGGCCTGAAAACTGGACATTTTAAGCACATTTGTAATTTTGAATAGGATGCATTGGGTAATATATTTTTAACATTTAAGCAAAAATCGCCAGCCGAAATGTTTTATAAAACGTCAGGAAAATGGGATTTTAAGTTATTTGTATAGACGTATACACTACTCACCAATTAAAATGCAAGAGCGCACCGCTAGCTGATTGGTTTTGACAATCAGACATGAAAAGGGATATTTTGAGAACTTTATGGAACACACAAAGAGTGAAGGTACTTGAGAAATCAAATATGCGAGCGCGCAGCCCGGGCTGAAAATTTTCAATTTGTTCTGTTTTCATTTTCAACAGAATAATGTAAAGTGGTCGAAATAATTGCAATGATACATGCAAATGAAACTTATTCAAACGATATAAATTGAGGTGTGAACAATATATATTTTTAAACAAGTTGTTTAAAAAGTTAAACAATTACAACAAAAAGTTTAAACAACTTGTTGTTAGAGTGTCGGGCTTAAACAACGTGCATTTTTTTTTTACTGTGCCCTGTATTTTCTTTCAAACATTCTTATTTGCACCTATATTCAGTAGTACAAAAAATTGGACAGATATTTATTTGGAAAAGTTTTGTTATTGAGTGAGTCCCTGTTATTTTTATGTTTTTATTACAAAAAAGGGGCTTCTAATTAAAAGTTGACATGTGCATTGAATCAAGGCTGGTCTAGGATTTAATTAATGGGGGAGGGATGGGGTCACAAAAATGTTTATTTTTGTGTGTTTCTGTTTGACGATTTTTATTTCATGCAACACATACCGACTTGCAAGGCAACGGACCCCCCCCCCCCGCCCCCATCCGCCATGAAATGATTATGACATAACATGCAAATCATTGAATTAAAAAAAACCGCACCTCTCCTTATGGTGTTACCATGCATGGTGTATAGGTGGCACAATGGCAGCCTCAAATTTATTCGAAACAAGCCTACTTTTCTTACCATTTTACCGGAACCACATTGCCCAATATTATATGCCTCCTTTAACATCTGAAGTCATTTTTACACAAGTGTTTTTTTTTCTCGAAAAAGGGCCTACATCGAACATACTGGAAATGTGAGTAATAGACTCTATAATTTTGTCCAGAGACTTTGCACCCATTTCCACCCCCATCCTACGCCCTTTCATCACGCAGCATCCGCCTCTCTTCCGTCTTTTAACTGAGATCATAACACGACAAAAGCAGAGGTGTGGAATATCACCAGAGATTCGGCGCCTTTACCGGAAGTAATCGGAAAACACACACAGCGGGTGAGGTCCCCTAATCACTTTCATTTGTGACGTAATCGTTCAAAGGGAAAAGCGTCGATATTGACTTTGGAAAAGGACGATGAAAGTTCCTCTGTGCGTGGAAATTTTTTTTGAATATATACAAACTACAGAAAGAAGGTTTGAACTTATACGTCATATTTGTTTTAACCGTTTATTTGGCATCGTACAAAAGGGTGAACCTCATAGATTAAAAAAAAATGAACAAATCAATCACCTGATCTTTCAATCAATTATTCATCCATCCTTCAATCAATCGATCTGTCAATCCATCCAGCGATCCCTCAATCAATCAATCCACCCATTTATCAAGTAATCAATGAGCCATTATAGAAAGAAAGAAAGAAAGAAAGAAAGAAAGGGACAAAGATTAGTTAGATAATTAAATGAAAAAAAATAGATAAATAAATAATACATTGATAAATGAATACAAACTGAGTAAATACGTACATAATCTCACTTAAAAACCCCCAAACAATTATGCAAGTCTGAAAATATGTCAATACAGGGACGGCCCCATGGTAATTTCAGAAGGTTCAATTGGATGACGTAGGTCAGGAGTGTTCTTTCTCCCCTTTTTCTTGTTATTCTCCTTGTTTTTGTTTTCTTCAGATTTCAGTTTTCACTAATTGAAAATTTACAGGGGAGTTTTTGCCCCTATCACCTCTGCCCATTCCCCACGTAGCGTCACCCTTTCAGTTAAGATTTTTTTTAAAGGATGTTTTATTGTATACTCTCAAATCAAAATACACATTCACATTCCATAAGCAAGTTGTACAAACTATTTGAAACATGATTATAAACTATACGATAAATCCATAACAAATATAATTATACAAATTATACACCAAACTTCAAAGATACTAGAAATTAATACTAATGCGTTTCAGCAATTACAAAATGAAATATTAACAAGATGACTGTATGAAATGATGAGAGAGAGAGAGAGAGAGAAAAAAAAGGATGCGAGTTGCAATCGATTAAATATTACTTAACCCTATGTTTGGTAATTCATTTGAATTCCTTTCTTTCTTGATATGCTACAAAAACAGATTTTACAGAAAGAAATAAGCATATTCTGTAAATTGTTATAACAGGAGAGATTTTTTTTACAATATTTCCACAATTTTACAGAACAGGTCTCTTTAAAAGAACGGGGGGGGGGGTATTACAATAAATTTGTAAGGTTACATACACCAAATACAAATTTTCTGTAATTTTACACAAATGCAAGTAAGATTACACAGTGCAGTAAGGTGTTCTCGAGACTCTGCTGCGGGAAATTTTGTTGTTGTTTTTTAAGTGGAAATTGTCTAACAGTGTATATAACGTTTATGGACCATTCGCTTATTAATTTTACTATTATCATTATTATTTTATTTCATTTTTTTTCTATTTTTGAGGGGCGGGGGGGGTCAAGGGAGATTCGAGACACTCTCCCAAACTCTGAAAGGGCTTCTGAAAGGTGCGCACCATAGCTTGTCGCGCGATTCATTGAAATCGCTATTTCTCCGCAATCTCGAAAATCTATGACTTAAATTGGATATAAAACTGTAAACTTGAGGAAATAGGGCTTCCTTTGTCTTTTTTTGGCTGTATGGTTATCTCATTTTTTGTTGTATATTTATTTCTTGAAAGAAAACCTTTTGCAGTCTCTATTTATTTCCGGTTCCTTTCCGCCTCTTTCTCCTCTGTCGCAGGTGGCTCTTGGAATATTTGGAAGGATTTCGAGGAAGTAACCATGGTAATAATGCGAAACAATCATATTAGGTCCATGTGTTGCTTGATTGTATTGACAGATTAAGAAATTGGGATCTCCTTATCAAATGTTTTGCTTTGTATGCATTCAAGCAATTAGTGTGAAAAGAGAGACTACAATATATATATATATACATTGGCGGCGGAAGCCAAAAAAAAATAGGGGGGAGTCTTCCTGAAATTTTGTGATGGACACATGTAAAAAAATTTGACAAGCAAAAAAATAAAAATAAAAAAAGGTCATCAACCTAAATTTTAGGGGGGAACAAAAAACATTTTAAGAAGGATCCACCAGAATTTAGGGGGGACGCAGGAAACAAAATTGACAAGCAAAAAAAAAAAGAAAAAAAAGGTTATCAGCTAAAAATTTAGGGGGGACCTGCCCCCCCCGCTTCCGCCACCTATGTATATATATATATATCATCATCAAACATAATGTGCCTTATTTTATATACCCATTTGAAAAAAAAATCTTGTAGTGTTAAGATTGAGTATCTTCAAAATGAAAAGATCAATTTTTTTAATATTTCGATTAGAGGCCGCTGAACGGTTTTGAAAGGGGGCTGAGCCGAAGGTGAGGGGGGGGGGGCTGACCATGCAGAAAACAAATCACAATCAGATGTTTCTTTCTACGTTTTTGTACACATTTATTGGAAAGTGTGGGATCTAAAGCCCCCCCCCCCCGAGTGCCAGGTTTAGCGGCCCTTGTCAAAGATGTTTTATTCTTTTATTATACCTTTCAATAAACTCAAAGCAGGTTTAAAATATTCTACGGGTACATTCATATTTTTTTTTATAAAGAAATGTATACGAAATCATTGTTATTTGAAAATACCTTTAAGTTGGAAGGGTGGCTTTTAATGTTTATAGAGATCATATGAGTAAGCCTAAAATACACCTTTTTTCCATAATGGGCACACCCTATATATTGCGAAAAGAAAAAAAAACTTGTCACAGAACCAATCTCCAAAATAGTTGTTATCATGAAATTGCAGATGGCAGAGGGATCTGCAAATAAACCAAAATGCCAACAAAAATCGCTCTAGGGATTCCATTTTCAATCAAATTTTAGGAAAAAATGATAAAATTAACTTGCACAAAGAGAGCGAGAAGAGCAGAATGTCAATGAATGACATATGCATCCTTTGAGATATAAAGGAAGACTTAATAGTTCATGACGTCATCTAGACCACCATAAATTTGGCAAGTTTGAAGCCCCCACTTCCCCCCTCCCTTCCCCCGAGTCAGTAGCCCCCTCGCCAATCATGCAAATCGACACAGTGTCTTTGTTTGGTGTGCGCAAGTCTGTATGGTGGGCGTTTTAAATAGCAAGTATAGGAAATTGGAAATATTGCACAATTTCCAAAGAATTAATACATTTTTGTATTCCTGGCTGATTGTTTTGCCCAACATGGATGTGGCATTTCGTGTAGTTGTGCCCAACAAAATCCGGTAATATTGCTTATCTGAGCTCTTTGAAATTTCTTTCTTTAAATAAGGTCTCATAGAGGCCTAGCCGTTTTGGCTTCAAGGATGAGGAAATGAATACACACAGATTATTATGAAATGGGATCCGCTTTACACCTCGTAAGAATTGAATAAATATTGAGTTACTAAATATTTTTCATGGAAACTCTGGCAACAAATATGACCAAGTAAAACAGATAGGTCTTCTTGTTGATTTTTTTTCTCCGTTTTTGTCTCAGTAAATCACAGATTACCATAAATAAACAATTATTCATACAGTGAGTTGATGACTCCAGCTACAGCTTTACATGTTACTCTTTTTTATATGTTCAGAGCATATTTATATTTTAGAAAATTATCAATTTTATCAATTTGAAATTGTTATAATTCATTTTGTTGGGTGTTTGTATGAAAGTTTCAGTAGTGTATGTAATATAAAGTTATGAAACGATAATCTCATTAATTTGTATGCATCAGCATTAAAAATCATTTGTGTATTGTTTTAATTGTGATTTTTTGTTGCTCACAGGTATATCCATTCTTTTCTTAATTAATTAATTCACTTTAATTGAAGTAGTTTTCAATTTCAATGAATTAATTGATAAGTGTTAACATGTAGGGCCGAGTATAGTAATTGCTTGGCTGAATTGTGAATATGATCATGGGAAACAAAGTGGAGAAAGGAAAAGTGCAAATTATACTATCCACCGAATGATATAACACAAAATATCAAAATGAAAAGTAAGTTCCCCCAGTGGAAGTATGATTTATGTTTCAAGATTTCGTCCACATCAATACAGGTTGTTCGTTGGTGTTGTTTTGTTCTCATGCTGCTGTCTGATTTTATGGCATCTCGGTCATAATTTTAGTAACATGATACATATCTTAACGGAGCAATTTTTGCATGACGAACACGTGACATTCTAACACAGAAAATGGTGTATGTCTAGTTTGTTCAAGGTAACGATTAAAAATACCTAAGACATTTTCTTTATTAGTACTGAAATATACCGAATGACAAGTTAAAAGACGAAGTCGTTTCACGATGACAGACATCTCAATAATTGAATTCTCTGAGACCTTGGAACAGGTGGAAGATGATGATGACGATGACACTGCATAAAACAAGCACAGAACAAAGAGACAAATACACACACATCATCATCAGAGTCGAAGTCGAAGAGAAGTGGGTAATTATATAATGAGGATACTTGTTATTTCGGTATAAGAAGATTGATTGAAGAGAGAGATAAGAATTAGTTTTAGCGTATAGCATAATTTTATGTCATGACGCAAACACCGAATGAAAGCTAATTCCCTCTACGATTTCTGTCTTATGATCGTCATTCCTTTCAACTGAGATCACCGTTTAGAGAATCAGTGAAGTCTTTGTTTCACAAGAGATTTATCGGGAGTAATGAAGTGTTTATTGTGAAAGAGTGTTAAGGATTTAAATAAAATCAACCTAGGGAAAACAATACGACGCAATTAAAAGGTGTTAACAATACCAATTTTATTTTTTAATAAGTAAAACATACAAGATAACAATCAAGAATAAATTTATACAAGAATTTGTGTAATTGCAATTAAATATAAGCTAAATAAGTTCAAGTAAGTACAAAAAGAAAGTGAGAAATAAGGGTTAATGTAAAGATGAAAGGAATGAGTCGTCACCTAATACTGATGGAAAATCTCTTGGAAGATTGAAAGATTATTAATGCATTATGATGGAATGATAGACACAGAGATATAAAGATGAGAATTGAAAGGTAAGTAAAAACAAGGCATAGTTAATTAATTAATTTTAAGTAGGTAAGTAAGTAAGTGAGTGAGTGAGTAAGTAGGTAAGTAAATAAACATTCTCACAAAGAGAAAGACTCTAAAACAGATTATTTCAAACATGTGGATTTTTCAGACGAGACAGAATCTATCTAAACCGCGGGTCATTTTCCTATATGCATGCAGTCTGTCTTTATTTGCGCTCTATTCTAAGCTTGAAAAGGGGTATCTTCAGGAATTCTCTGAAACCTCTGACTCACTCAATAACCTGTACTATTTTTGAAACCCCAAAGAAGCCAAACTAAATACTTCACGCTGGAACGCTCATACTCTAAGCGTGACTATCACCATGCGGTTAGGTCCTGGATCGTTCCACGTCAGATGGACCAAACGTTGAACCACGCCTAAACAGGTGATAGACTTACAACAGGTAGAACCTAGACTTAGATGGGATCTTCTTTTAAGTCCCCATGTCAATTATCGCAGTGTGAGTAATTCTGATCGGTTTCAGATACCTAAAAAGAAAACGTTCAACACCTTTACAGCTTGGGTGGACAGGTTTTTGTTTAGAATCGATATTGGGATCGTTCTGTGACCTGGCAAAAATACTTATCCACATTTTATTGAAATTTCTTTTGGAAAGTTATACCAACCTGTAACATTCCATAGACAGCCAAGAACCTGCTGCTACTAAAAATTCAAATTATTGTGGTAAAAATAAAACTGTATCCTTATTTTCTACCGAGTTACGATTGTTCAGAAGTACGAATGCATCATTAAAACAATTGTGACACCTTGCTTCGTTTACAGATTGGAAGTGATGGAAGGGGGTAATGGATGGGGGGGGGGGTAAGGTACCGCTGCCCCATATCCGTCCCCATGGCATCCCCATTGTGGCGACATCATACGCATCAATTCAATATTCATGGAGATGTTTCTCTTTTAAAAATTATGTAAAATTTGATATTCGTTTCAGATTTTGCCATGAATACATAGGCCTTTAGCATCGACACAAAACAAACGATTAATACAAATTATATTTTACTTTGCTGTTGACTATTTCATGTATTCATTGCTAAAAACTGTTTTTTAAGAGATACACGAAGTTCCCCCGCTTTTAAGGTAATTTTTCACGTCCCATGAAATTCTGAGAAATTAATTTAAAAAAGAAATACACGATAACTTAAATCATAAAAATTCAGTATGAATAAATGAAATACGACTACAGACAAATATGAAGAGTTCATCAATATCCTTTGGTGATTAGCTTATAAGTTTATGGTATGTAAACAATGTGACATTTTGTTCAAGGTCACATGACTCGTCACGTGACGTAATTCCGGAATTCCACCATTGATCAGATCGGTGGATCCCACCGACTTTAAGCTATGTCAAGTTCGCGATGTTTTTTGGTGGCGTAATATTACACAAGTTCCGTTTGACTTTTCGTTTATTGACGTCAGCAACCCACCTTGCATGGAAATAACATTACCCTTGCATCCATCTCCTCGTTACATATTTTAATTATACATGTAGGTGTAAACATATAATTAAAACAACAAAGCGTCTCTTACATTACCGAGAGAAAATAAACAAACATGTACATTTAGCAGATAATGCACAGAATTTGTAAGCAGCATCAAAATCTTTGCTCTTTCAGTTTGAGGGAGATATGCATTATTTGTTTTACAACACACAGCCGATTTTTTTTTTCAGAGCTGTGAAATATATACACTCAGAATATCTGATAAAAGATCTTTTTCACAATTTGTTAAAAATTACAATAGTTATCCTACAATACATTAACAGTTTGTCTTCATTCAAGAGTATACTTAATAAAATATTATATACTTTCAGTGGAACAAAATTGAGTCACGGCCCATAATAATAGTACCTTCCCCTAGATTCCGAATGACGATATAATTTGAAAAAAGAATTATCATCGCAGTTCTTGCAAAAAAATTTTTTTGGACTTTCCCTTTAAGGATAATATCCCTCAATTGATACATTTTCGTTTTCTTCTGGAACAATAGTATAGAAGGCCTATTTCAATTTTGTTTCAATTCTCATGATGATAGTGAAACAGAGACAGGAGACAAACCCTTCGACTTGCACGTAACGAGGCCAAAGTACTTATTGTATTCCTGTACGCATGAAAAGTAGGGGCAGATGATTATTTCAAAATTCTCTATGAAGAGCAGCAAGCTTAATAAATGCTTGGTAATCTTTATACTTGTACATCAGTGGGCAACTTTGAATCAGCTACCGATCACGAGACCGTGTTTTTTATTTGCTCATTTTTTAAAAGACTTCCTCCGTAACGTCTTAATTACATTATGTCCTGAAAAAAATATCAGTTTCGTCATCGTTCTTATCAGCAAATTTTAACGACATTCGGTTCAAGGACATTATTCACATGATACAATTAAAAAAAAAGGAAAATTGCAGTGATACAGATAATAGCAACAGCTACAAACATAAAATTAAACACTTAATGCATAAATTCGTATTTCACCCTTCAAAGTGATTATTTTTAGTATAGGGCCTTGGCCACGTGCTGAAGTAAATAGCGTGCATGCCCCTCCGGAGATGTAAAGTTTGAGCAAAATGTAACATGACGTCATTATTCAATGATTTCTCGAATGACGTCATCATCATCACGTGTGTCTCTTCTTTGTTTTAGACGGCTAGACTGACTGGGGGATTTACTTTGAATTATATTAATGACTGAAAATGTATTCTTGATGCTTTGCAAGTTGGTTTGTGTGTGTTCATATCATCATTCAAACTATGGAGGTTGCTGCGAGCAAAGTTTGAATGAAAATGAAAACGAATTTAAAGGACAAGTCCACCCCAAGAAAAAGTTGATTTGAAAAAAAGAGAGAAAAATCCAACAAGCACAACACTGAAAATTTCATCAAAATTTGATGTAAAATAAGAAAGTTATGACATTTTAAAGTTTTGCTTAATTTCACAAAACAGTTATATGTACATCTTGGTGGGCATGCAAATGAGAAGACTGATGACGTCATCCACTCACTATTTCTTTTGTATTTCAATATATGAAATAGGGAATATTCTAATTTTTCCTCATTGTCAAGTGAAACAACCATTAATTCCTCCTTGAACATGTGGAATGAGCATTGTTTAATACTATAGGATTCATTCAAGTTGATCCTTTTTGTCAAATTCATTAAAAATAAAATATTGTATAATTCACAACATGAAAAACAAATGAAATAGTGAGTGATGGACATCATCGAATTTCTCATTTGAATTGTGCATATCACTGTTTTGTGAAAAATAAGCAAAACTTTAAAGTGTCATAACTTTCTTATTTTACATCCGATTTTGATGACATTTTTAGCATTTTGCTAGTTTGATTTTTCTATATTTATTCAAATCAACAATTCTCTGGGGTGGACTTGACCTTTAAAAAACACATGTCATGATGTCGGTAAGCTCAGTTTGCTGATTCGAATCAGTAATAAATGGTATTCGATTTGGGGCTTCTTGAGATTCCATTAACCCTATTCACCATTAGAATGTCTATTAATGGAAATCAAAACATATCATTGTTCTGCTGTCCTGATTCTTTTGCACGCAGTTTAAACTAAAATGTGCCCCCCACCCGTAAAATTGAACTAAGTTAACATTTGAACATTCAGTAATTTTAAGGGAAAATGATTAACCTTTTCAAATTGCCAATCTTAAAAAAAAAATCTTTTTAAAGGGAAACATTTGACTTTTTTTTAAAGAAATGTAATGTATATTGCCGATCGTATGGCAATTAAACCGTTGTTCCGGACAAAACTTGGTTTGGAACTTTCGATCCCGTTCCTCATATAGAATTTTTGTAAGGGACAATTATTATAGAAACTAAAACTAACAGTCAATCAGAATCAATCTTTTCATGGTGAATGTCATGATGACAAAGTTGATTATAAGCCATATTATAAGCCATTATTTAACAGACATTGGTGCATTAAATTTATGAAAACTACATGATTTAATTCGTCCTCCTGTATCAATACACATCTTCATCATGTTCATGTGAATGGTTGGTCATTATGGTACAGTTTCCACGTTTTTAATTATTTGACCCTTCCACATTGTACATTATTCATATTACATCCTATATAATAATAATATAGGATATTTATATTGCGCACATATCCACCTTTACCCGGCTAAGCTAAGCGTTCACAGCGCACACAGCTTCTTAAGGAATTACTTCCTACCGGTACCCATTTACCTCACCTGGGTTGAGTGCAGCACATTGTGGATCAGTTTCTTGCTGAAGGAAATTACGCCATGGCTGGGATTCGAACCCACGACCCTCTGTTTCAAAGTCCGAAGACTAATCCACTGGGCCACAACGCTCCAACAAATATACGAAGCACCATTTGGTGCTTGTTGTATGTCATAATACAAAGTATTATTTTCGTGGCCTGAAGATTAGAGTTTATCTAAAATAAAAGAGGAAATTTTAAGGGATTCATTTTGACATTTTAAACAATAATGAATACTATATAGTATCACGTGCACGGCACGTTGTTCCTGCTTCAGACATTTCATATGAGATGCGCGAAGCGTTTCCGCCCTCTTTTTTTATACGCATCGGGGTAAAGCAAATTACTCTTTCAATAAATCTTAATATTCCTGATGTGAAAGAAAAGTAAAAAAAAATCTTAACCTGAATTGTCTTGTCCATCTCCCTTTCCCCCTTTATATCCATAAACATGTGCATCTCCCTATATTCTCTATCCCTCTCTCTCCATTTATTTCCCCTTCATCATCCTCTTCTCTTTCTCTCCCTCCCTCCCTCTTATCATTTCCTCTCCCCCTCTCTCTCTCTCCTTTCACTTAGTTTGTCTCGCCATCTCCCTACTCTCTATTTTCTGACTCCCTTCCCTCTTTTCATTCATTCCTCCCGGTCTCTCTCCCTCTCTCTCTTCCTCTCTTCTTCTATACATCTCATTTGATGCAACACTTTAATTCACTTCTATCCACCCTTTTGAATTTCTTTTATAGTGTTTCTGTATTCATACATGATCGCATATAACTTAGAATATGTCATCTCACTTTGCCTTTTTTTTCTCTCCTTCTAAAGAGTGCATTGACTTTGAAATTTCTTTGAGTATTGATAATATGAAATCACTGGCTGTTCCGTGCAAGTTCCATTATGGTTGATTGGTGGTATAATAAACGCTGTTCAATTACCTCACGCTGGCGTCATTGTTATTATCATCAACGAATATTACTTTCACCTGATTTCCCCTTATAAGTTTAATCCCTATTTCAAATTATTATCTTGAACGTTCTATCGAATTGAAATATAAAAAAACATATGCCTCAATTCGAACTGTGTTTCAAAAATATAGAGCGTGAAACAGAACTTGAATAATATAATTTCAAGGTTGTCTTTGTCATATCAAGTAAATGATCCCGACAAAAAGTCAGGAAGTTTTCATCGCCAAATACAACATGTGGGCGGGGCTCATGGGAGATGACGTCATCGTGATTGACATGCCCTCTGGCGAGATGTCGATCAAAGCTGGACGAGCGAGCAACGCGACAGCAAATCGTTGATAATCGCATCAAGAAAAAAACGCGCGAATAGAATTTCACGCATGAATTGCAAAAGACGAATCTTGCGAGGCGTTAAAGAAAAAGTGTGAAGTAAGATGAAGGAGTTAGTATTTTCTTTCCTCTTTTTTTCTTCTTCTCTGATGATCGTTGAATATGGAAAGAAGCAGCTGAGAATACACCAGCATCAAGATCGCGGAAAAGAAAATAGCAACAAAGCTACAATATCGGTGGACCAGAGTACATTTACTGCAGTATCGAGGAGGGAGAAGCCGAAGTAAAAGGAAGGGGTAATAAGATGAAATTATTTGAATATTCAAACAAAGAAAATGTAGCGACAGAGTAAGAAATATAAGACTTCGGTATAAAGACTGCGATTAAAAATCCTAATCAACAGTAAATAATTTGATAGAGTGAGATGAATTCTTTCTCAATGTTGTTGATTGAAAGTCAATCTAATAGATAGTGGTCATCAGGGACCAATCCAAAATTGGATTGAAAGATTCAATCGAATAAGATTTAATACTTTCCACAGCGTCATGGAACTTTCGTTCTGTTGCTGTGTACCCGTGATGATGATGATAATACTTAATCTATTGGATTGAAAAAAAAAATCAATTTAAATTTGAATTAGTCCCTGAACGCAATCCATTTCAATCTAAGGAATTAAGAAAGTATAAGTCACAAAAATAACTTTGGAGAGCATGTTGAAAAGCTTCAGTATGCCCGTTTTTAATAATAATGTTATTTTCAGAAAAAAAAAATACTTTTCAATGGAGAAGGGTTGAAGGGATTTTGATAAGAGACGAAATAATTTGATTACAAACCAATCTATATCGTGCCAGTCCATACATCATCATCATCAAAAAATGTATACAATCCAGTAGTTTGAAACAATATTTTTTTCGCACCTTTTTCCAAATACCAAAATGAATAACGGAAGCCATTGTAGAATAAATTAGATATTGGCTGATCAAGAATTTGAAAAGACGGAGATGCAATGGAAAGCAAGATCAGAAGGGGATACACCACTATACTTTTTTTCCGGGTCCGTTTCTGTCCCTCTTTCCGCATGCTATTTTGATGCCCAACTCATGAGACGCCCCCACATAGCATAGACCAGTTTGTCAAAGGGTCATGTTACTACATGCTTGCCCCCCCCCCGGTCAAAATACCCCGTTGTCGCCCTTGGAAGATATCTTATGCGGAGATTGTATCCTTAAATTTTCGCACCATTCCACGCTTGAAAAGTGGTTTGTATAACGACAAAAAAAATAGTCACAACCTCTTTTTTTTGGGGGGGGGGAGCACTAGCGTATCCAGCATTTATAATGACAAAGAAGGGTATGGGTCCATGCACAAGCGTAACAGAGTCTCTATTGCCCCCAGGCAATAATTGGGGCCCCCTGAAATGCTTTGTAGGATCTGATGCTGGATACGCACGGGGAGGGTGTGGTTTGGGACCCTACTTTTTAAATCCAGGCATTTTCTGCACTTTTCACCCATCAATATTTGATTTCATACGGCATCTTTCACACGACACGTTTTTTATTTTATGATATTTTTATTTTCTAACGACGAATGCAAATTTTTTTAAATGAAGAATATTTATTTTTAAAAAAATGAAGCCAATGGTAAGCACATAAGTCGTTTCCACCGTCCTGCAATCTTTTACGAACGCCACGACAGATCTCACATCATTTACCACCTTTTCAACAGTGACTTGAATCATGACAACTAAGTAACATTGGGAGAAAAAATGAAAGAAAAGAAGACATATGTCTGGATCGTGCCACTCCATAATAACTCGATAGTATTTGATTTAAAGAATATTTTCGTTACATTAAGCCCCCCCCCCCCCTCTGGCCCTCTTTAAAAAAATCCTTGGGCCATCTCTGCACTGAAACAAAGCGTTGACATAAGCTACATACAAAATTTCCGACTGAACAATATTGGTTGGAGTGAAATACTGTATGGCACGTATACCTGACTTTGGTTTCGATTCGTTGTCTTATTTGAATTTGTCCAATCAGATACAGTTTCTGATTTCGAAGTAACATGAAGACCTTTGAAAAGTATTCATTAACGATTCATGCTATTGGTTCATTAATGAACCAATGAATGAATCTTGTATGACAAATGGGAAATGTGATCTATAATAATATATATAACCAAATCCGTTTCCATAAAAACCTTGTAAAGTGTGATACCATATACCTAAACGTTGTTTCACTGGTAAATTACTTTAGATTCGAACCCAAGGACGAAGTTTTGGTGGTTCACCACTTCACCATGTGTACCAGGATACGGATGTTAGGAAGATTTTGTTTCCAACAAACGGACCAAAACTCTTCAAAAAGAGGGGCATCGTATGCACCCTATATGTAATTTACAATTGGTCCGATTCGTTACTCACTATTAATCACTATTGATATTTTTGTTTAAATACTGGAAGTGAGATCAGGTAGAGAGGAAATATATCTCCATCATTTTCTAGGTAATGCGGAACTTACACCTCAAAAATAATGGTGTCCGTTCGTCTAAATCATGGATAGCAAAATAGTCACCGGAGAAATTCTTTTACAATAAATCACTTTTTTTGTAAAATCAATTCTTTGCGCCTTATCGCCGGAAGTTTCAATGAATATAATCTTTAATCAAAATAAGCTTTTCTCATATGAAATGCTCATATGAATATATATATACGTGTGTGTGTGTGTAAAGCTTTACATGTACAACAGCTTTTTGGCAACTCTTTTTTATTTAAATATTGTAAAGAAATGGATGAAGAGAACAATGGTAGGCGTAGCTTATATATATATATATATATATATATATATATATTTATTCGATTTCATTTGTAAACAAATATCACTTTAGATGGAAATCAAAGCGCATTTTGATACAAAAAATACAACCCCCATTCGATCTTATTAGCATGAATAATTTGAACCACATTTCAATTTTTTTATATTCTTGGCGAATACGTGCGTTCATTTTTTAAAGTTATGTATAAACAGGGAATCTTATCTACAATCATTCTGCTTCTAAGGTTTCATTAACATTTCCGTTTTATGTACTTAATTAATGTAGGATGATAATTATATCATATTTTATAATACGTATGTAACAAAGGTTGTTCAGCATCATTATATAATAACATGTATAATGAAAGTTTTGAAACGTGACGAATTTGTTGACATAAAACCTAAATAAAAACGAAGTTTGTGGTACCGATACTATAACGAATGTGATTTATCATTTTAATGATATATGGGTATGTTTTATAAGACTACATGATGAGAATGTTGCATCATGGGAAAGGATTCGATAAGGCACTCTAGTTTATCCAGTGATGTTTAAAATGACTGTGACATATATTCGCTTTAAATGAAGTAATTAATATAATTTTTCTTGAATCTTTTAGAAGTATTTTGTACTATATTCTTTATAATGCTAGCATGTAAAACAACATGAATATGAAAATCAATTTAAAAATATAGGACAGTAATTGGTTTCTATATTCCAATATTCAACAAAATTTGAGGCGTTGATGTCAGAGCGGATTCGGTCGATGTTTAATACTTTCATTATTTTATGAAGAAATTATTTTTCTAAATGTAATTGGACTCCCATGTGTAGAAAAGTCATCATGAGAATGGGGGAAAAATCTCATACAAGTGCAAATTAGCCTAAAATTCTTCTCTGCTTCCCCAATATAGTATACCGATTTATATTGTTGCAATAACGTGATGGAAAATATCAATATCGTTGGTATATGAATTTAAAATGCGTGTATTGTATAATGATTGCAATTACGCTAAAGTAGCCCCAACCACATTTCCAAACCACACCACCATCCACGTTCGTGATAACACGAGAAGGGCTGAATAACTCAATAATATATAATAAAAATGAAACAACAACAGCAGCGAAAAGAACAGCAACCTCGGTTCCTATGACGTAATTACCGAGGGGGTAAATGGTGTAATCGTGCCCCCCCCCCCCCCCGGCTCCCATGGTTAATGGAGAAACGTAGACGGGGGAGGGGTGAATTTGGGATTTACCAGATGGGGTATATATTAAACAAAATAAATAACAAGAAGCAAAAATTACACACGCGGGAGTATTTTCCTGTCCATTTTTTTTTTTTTTTTGGGGGGGGGGCGGGGTAATGGTCTAGGGGCCGAGGCCTGCTCGGATCCTATGTTAGGTGGGATGAAAATGGGGAAGTTATGAGTAAAAAAAAATATTTATGGGTGATGGGTATGTCCGTATGATTGTTTTTCGATCTACTCCTTAAAGGACAAGTCCACCCCAACAAAAACTTGATTTGAATAAAAAGAGAAAAAATCAACAAGCATAACACTGAAAATTTCATCAAAATCGGATGTAAAATAAGAAAGTTAAGGCATTTTTATGTTTTGCTTATTTTCAACAAAATAGTTATATGAACGAGCCAGTTACGTCCAAATGAGAGAGTTGATGACATCACTCACTCACTATTTCTTTTGTATTTTATTATTAGAAATATGAAATATTTTTATTTTCTCATCATTGTCATGTGAAATGAAGTTTCATTCCTCCCTGAACACGTGGAATTCCATTATTTTAACATTTTGTGCTTCAGGCAAGGAGGTCCTAATCGTCAAATTCGTAAAAATTGAAATATTGTATAATTCAAACAATAAAAAACAAAAGAAATAGTGAGTGAGTGACATCATCGACTCTCTCATTTGGATGTAACTGGCTCGTTCATATAACTATTTTGTTGAAAATAAGCGAAACTTTGAAATGTCATAACTTTCTTATTTTACATCCGATTTTGATGAAATTTTCAGGATTGTGCTTGTCTGATTTTTCTCTATTGATTCAAATCAACATTTTTTTGAGGTGGACTTGACCTTTAAAAATAATCGAAGGGCATGTGAAGAATTTTACAGAGCGACGCACCCTCTTTCTCCCCTCCTCTCCCCTCCTCTCTCTTTCTTTTTGTTTTTCTCACACACTCTCCCCTCCCCCTCTCTCTGTCTTCCTCCCGCTGAATACTTCATAATACCAATTTGCTTATTGTTTCCCTCCATTTTAATTTTCTCTCTATTTTCTTAGTAAAGTACTTTAATCTGCATCAACAAAATCCTTATTTTGTTCTATGTTAATTAAGGAAATGAAATTTGACTATACACGTATATCCCAATACATCCAAAGCGCATTCCTTTCCCGTTTCATAAAAGCATTAGACAATATTTATCTAAACAACTTTCAGTGGGGTATGAAATACAAGATGAAATTGTTGAAGCAACAACAATCGCCTATTGTTCTCATATAAGAGACAAGCTATAATATAACAATATAAACATTTATATATACTTGATTATAGACTCCTCTTTCAATACAATTTTGCCAAATATCTAATTTCATGGATATACATTATACAGTCCGTAAACATGGTAAAGCCCTTTTAAAAGGGTTCGGATGGGAGGGGGATGTCTGTCTAAAATATGGATACGAATTTGGATGAATTATTGTTATTAAATCAAATCGCTATCAATAAGAGAAATGGCCATAACCATGTCATGGAAACAGAAATGGTCATTAAACGAATAAAAAAAATGCAACATCTGAAACGTAATAAAAAATCAAATATATTTTTAAGTGATATACCCTAATAATCTAGATCACACATAGTATCATTTTATAAGTACACTGCAAAAACTCCGGTGTTGATTTAACACCAGCTCGTAATCTATATATGTCCACATCAGAGAAGTGTTAAACAACATCAGTTTTGTTTTGGTCTGACACCAGATAGGTGTTTATTAACACAAACTAAAACAGCATCGGTTTGATTCCAAACTGGTGTTGTTTCAATACTTCTCTGGTGTGGACATATATAGATTCTGGGCTGGTGTTAAATCAACACCAGAGTGTTTGCAGTGTATGAAAAAACCGTAATTATATCAGTCTGTTTCCCGGGTGTGTTTATAGAATATTTTTAAATGATAATTCGACAGTGGCGGATCCAGGAATCAATGAAAGGACATGAGGATCTTTGCTATGGACGATAAACAAGATGCGCAAAAGGGGAACTTTATTTGTTCGGAAAAAATGCAGAGGGTATCCCCCCTTCCGCCCACCTCCCTCTGCATCTAGCTGCGCGAATCAAAGAGATGCAGAACGTTGCAAAAATCGTTCGACATTGTGAAAGGGCAACTGTGAGCACCCCGACAATGTGAGCACCTAGTAGTATTTAGCTTGAAAGCTTTGTTTTCTTAAAGGTAAGCAGGAAATATTATAACTAAGAATAAAACTCCTAATATATATATTTGTATATATATAATATGTATAATATTATGAATGTTCTAATATTTTTGTCAGGTAGGAAATAAGTGATGTGATCACAATGTTTATGGTGAAAATTCGTTGTCTTAACGTAGGCAGAAAATTGTAATCTAAGAATGAAAATTTATTTTATAATGAGCTTCATAGTTTGCATGTTCAAATTTTGGTCTCGCCTGCATAGCAGAGCGAGACTATCGCGCCGCTTTTCTGACGGCGGCGGCGTATTCAACATTGAAATCTTAACCGAAGTTAAAGTTTTTGAAATGTCATCATAACTTCGAAAGTATATGGACCTACAGTTTATTTAGAGTCAATGAACCTAGATTATGTTGAGGGAATCAAAACGAGATCTTAACCAAGGTTATTTTTTTAATGTTAGAACTAAGAAAATGAAGAAAGTATAACGGATTTTGTTCATGAAATTTAGACATAAGAATACTCAAGTATCACTGATCACCTTGCAAAAGTCTCAGTTCACATGATCAAGGTCAAATGTCAATGGACATAGTATTTTATTATCATATGAATGGTGTTTTTGTGAATAATTATACATGTAGCCATCTTCAATTCAGTTCTGCAGCCATATAAAATCGCGCAATAAAGGCGAAACTGCCAGAGGCGCTCCACTTGTTGGGTTAAGGCATGAAGGAAGTGATCATCTTAAATCAATAAAAATGTTTTATGGAGATCGGATTGACCCCCAAAATAAATAAGTAAATAAATAAATTCATAAGTAACTTTTATTTTTGCTTTGTTTGCGGGGTGAAAAGTTACATTCGTGTCGTCACAAAAATTGTAGGCCTATTGTATGAAATTACAAATTATTTTAATCAAATTTGTACTTCGTGAATATGAAACAATATTTTCTCCTCATTCCAAGCTCATCGTGGATATTGTTTTTGGTACATGGAAGATAGTTTCATTCATGTATGAAAAACGAAAAAAAAAATCATGTCAATAAAAAAAGTGACCGACACCATCAGCCTAAATACTGATTGCATTACTACAATGCCACTACTATAGGATATACCTACCAGTATTCCCTGGTTCCATCAAAATAATCATTATATATAAAACAAAAATGAATCACCTAACTTCGTTGTTTTTATGCGTTTGTTTGATGTTTTGCATGTTTGATTTCACTGTATTTATTCTCATATATCCTTGCCAGGCTGGAATACTTCTTTGAAATCCCTTTATGCCATTGAAATAGTTTTGGTCATGGTTTAGCCAAATTCATGTTCGACACATAACACATTTTTTGTGTAATCGAATTCGTCCCACAGCTCTGCATGTCATCAAAAGATATTATTGTTTATCAGTAAAGTTACCCCCTGAATGTCCTGATGTATATGCCATCTACATTGATTTTTTGCTTGCTCTCTTCGCTCGCATTTTACAGATATTCATAATTTTTTCACGTAGTGCCCTATGCTGTGTCGTTTCGTGATTCTAGCCCTTTGTCCGTCTTAAAGATGAAAAAGGTCCTTAAAAAAGGGTGACCTGGGGCGAAAATTAAAAATTTTGTGAAATTGGTTTTATTTGCATTTAGGTGATTTCATTCGGCTTCGACTCGGCAATCCGATCCAGAGAGATGGGAAGTTAACCTTAATTGACAAAATAAGACTGTTCCGAAAAATAAACCTATACATTTCAATGTACAAACGAACAAAAAATACATATTACAAACTTCTTCAATATTGTCCATTTTAGAAAGAGCCGTCCTTATTAGACGTGAGAGGTGCACTTGAGAAATCCGTTTCGCATCCTGTCATTTTCAGTGTTTATGATTGTTCTTAATTAAGTAGTTAATTGTTAAGTTTCGTTTGATCACGAACGTTATTCCAAGGTGTTGTCACGGTAAAATGCGAATTCGTCTACTGCCAACTCGTCTACTTACCACATGGTCTACCTCCATTTAGTCTAATGCCGTTCCGTCTAACAACCCTTTGATCCAATAACCATTTGGTCCAATAATCACTTCGTCTAATCACCAGTTCGTCTATGACCATTTCGTCTAATAACCAGTTGGTCTAATACCCATCTTCTTTTCATTCATTTTGTTTACAATACAACACTTACTAGTATATATATATATAGTCCAATGTCTAACGCTTGTCACAGAGGGTCGTGAATTCGAATCCGCCATTGCCTATATAACGTCTTGACAAGGCGTTAATCCACACATTGCCACTCTCCATCCAGGGGGTTAAATGGGGGCTCGGTAGGATGTGAAAGCCTATGTAGTACCTCTGTTATGCCTAGCAAATCTAGTCTTAAAACTATAGGGAGTGGAGAAAGTGCATACATTGTGTGCAGGCATGCCAGGATTCCATGACGGGGGTAATCTGTGGTTCCGATATATAAGCGGATCATTATTATAATCCATAATGATATAAATACAACACTCTCATTTTGTGTTATAGGGTGTGTGTATTGGGGGTTGTAGTAGTGACTTATCAAAATGAGTAACCATGGTTATTCACTATTATCATTTGAATATCAGATTTGGACACACAATCTTAAAAAGTGAAATATTTTTTCTCACATAATTAATTATATGTTAGGCCTAAGTGAATATTTCCCTAGTCACTTTGTCACATGACTTCTACTCGAAATAATATTGTCTGAAAAAACTTGAAGCACTTTGGGGAAGGTCGTCCAAATTCTCCCATATCCTCATTAACGTTTTTATGACGCAGGGGCCATGGGACGGTTGTGAAAATGGGGGTGGGGGCGGCTTGGTCGAAAGTTGGGTGTGGGGGGGAGGGAGGGAGAAACGATCCCCTGACCACGGTTCCACGCACTCTGTGATATGATCGAGGGGATTTCTTGTCAAGGAAGGTGCGGGGGTGGGGGACATATTCCAATATTTATCCGTTTTTCAAAACATCATTTCACGAACTGCTGTATAGTCCTGGGGCCGTTTCATACAGCTGTTTGTAAGTTAAGAGTGACTTAAATTAAGAACGACTATAGCGATCCTTTCTTGTGGAAAGCAATATTTCCACCATTAGGTGTTAATAATTATTTAGCGCGTAAGAAAAGTTCATCAGTCGTTCTTATAAAGTCGCTATGAACTTACGAACATCTTGAGAGAAAAAAAAAACAGAGGCAATTCCTTGCAGGAATGTAGAATTGCCCTATAAAAAGTAACCAATGCGTGGAACATGGAATAGAAGTAAAGAATTGTTCACGAGTGACTTGTAAAGCTGCAATCTGCAGCTACTAACTCATTTCGCTTGTCATATTTTTTTGGTTTTATCATGTAGGCCTATATACCTCCTTCACGTATATCCTGTATCCCATTATTTATTGTTTCATCAGATTCAATGTTGAAGAATAATGATGATCTGGACTCATGTGCAATAATGAATCAGCTTTATTTCTTTCGTTGAAACGTGCATGGTATGATCCATTGTTAGAATATGAATAATACCGTATTCTATATATTTATCCGACTGTTATATATGATCAGGGAATTTTTTTTGCCTAAGTATAATCATACCTCTTTAAACATTCCGTATGTTGCAATGGAGGCTGTATAGCCTGTCCAACGAGTTCAGAAATGATAACGTATTGCATCATTATAAAGTCAAATTAAATTGCACGCAGTGGCGGCACCATGCACAGTAAAAACGCTGTTTAAGATTTTATACAACGCTTTTTACTATGATTATGAACCTTACAGTATTTGTTTAACCATTTAAACAATCATGTTTGATTTATTGAAGATTAGATATTGAAAATAAAACTTTGTTGCTTAAGATTCAAACACTTGTTTAAACTGTTTAAACAATTACTGTAAGGTTCGTATAATAAACAGCGTTGTATTTTTTTTTACTATGTGAGTTTTAAAATGGAGAGCAAAAGAAAATGAAACGATGAGAGGGCAAGAGCGGATACTCTACAATTTGGGTGTTAATTTTGTTTTAATTTATGGGTGGGGGCAACTGGGGAGCCCCCATGCTCGATCCCTTACTGCATAATTATACAAACGACTTACAAAGCGCCAAGCCCACTCTGCATACAGCTCTGTAACATTATCTTCATTTTTATAGGCCGACATATAAAAATATTCGTTCCAAACAGTCTAAATGAAGTGCAGATATAATACTGTTTGTATATTCAATTTCTTTTATCATGTTTATTTACAAGGAACGAATTCTCGTCACTCTCCTCAATAATATTGAAAGAAGTAAATGAACATCACATTTCGGTTAATTTAGTGATTTAAGACCGTTATGCTTAGTCCGGGATGATCAAGTAGGCCTATACTTGACATGGTTTCATATTTTTCTTAAAGAAAACATATAGGACAAAAATAACATTTAAGGATATAGAACATAAAAGCAGGAACGAGGAAAGCAAAGCGAAGGATCACATAGGCCTTGTTAGAAAAACAAATTTTTGTGTAACATATCTCAATGGTATTCTTATTTTATACAGGCGGCGGGGTCGCCTTACGATTTATAATTCTAGACTCGTATTGTGGTATTTCTTTTCACACTAAATGGGGGCTTCAAGTATGTCTTAAAACAAAAATGATATTTTAAATATGTACCGACATAGCAACGCACTTTGCTAATCAATTGACAACGATTGTGTCCTTATTTTGGAAACCCCTCCCGGGCCCCCTATGGCTGCCAGTAGTGCTCTAAAGTTGGCTTCATGGTATAGGTCCATGATTTGTACATGTAATTTTCTATTTCTATATATTCTGAATATAGTCAGAGGGTTATATCGAGATCAATGTTACATTTTTAGATCAATTTTCTCTACAACTTGCATTGTCTGACCCTTGCATTTATAATGTTCGATAAAGACTCGTACAAATCAATGGAAAACAAAATGGATACCTATTCAATAAACAAACCCAACATTGCGACAAATATAATGCTGGATGGTATTCATACACACAATGTTGGTAAAAATGAAAGTCTGTAATCCACCATTCTGTTTGTAATTTGGTTTATGATTGCTTATGATTGCCTGTTTATTTTTGTGGCCTGGGAAATTTATTTTTTGAAGAACTTGATGGCTCAAAATGTGCCGTCTATATGCACACTATATACACAGCTGCGAGGGACAGGATTCTCCTTTATATCCTTTATCTTGCGCTTCATAATATAACCTAACAGGATTCGAGCTCAGATTCTATTTCAAATTAAGTATGGACATTCATCCGACCAATGAAAAGGCGTCATTGTATATCATGCCATATTGTTCTTATAGTGTTTTTGTATAATTTGAATTTGTGATCCGGTATAAAAACGCTTATAGGCCTGCATTCAATTATTGAAGTATAACTGTTTGGGGCTCTGTTTCACCATCACATCTCTGTGGTCGTGTAAAAAGCAAACAATATAATAACTTCTGAACAATATTGGCCCTATCATGGGTGTCTTAATTGGGTGTATGGTAACACATACTTCACGAGCGTACATTATACATTATGGGAGGGAGGGGGGGGGGGGCTTGGGGCATTCCAAAGTTTCATGAAGAGCATACAGTAAAAGAAGAAGAAAAAGAAATATAATGAAAGGAAAAGGGTGAAATGCAAAATCATAAAATTGCATTTTTAATTTGAAACGGTCAAAATTATTGTTCGCTCGCTTCGCTTACTCGGGATTCAGAAAATTTGACAGAGAACACATGCCATGCCACCACCAATATTCGTCACTTCTCGGCTGTAGTACAAAGTCAGAAAATTGTGATTGAATAAACTGATATTATCCAAGTGATGTAATGCAAATCGCATTGAATGTTAATTCATAAATGCACTGTATAAATGCAAACTTATTTTTTTTCTCATTTATATAGTGTATTTTTTGGGTTGTGAAAATTAATTTCTGATTTCATCATTTCGATGAGTAATATGTATCATTCATCTCATTTTGAGAAGAAGGTCTCCTCGATTTATGAAAAGTCACGTCACAACTTTGCATAATTCACACTGACGTTGGTCCACCTTTCACGAAATTAGGAAAATGTATATTCTTGATCGGGCAACATGCTACTTCATTTATTTTCTATTCGTCGTGTCGTACTATACATGACACGCAAATTCAGATTGATTCGATAACGTAGATATAGAACCGCAGAGCCATGTGCTACTTGGCCTTTGTCGCTGTATACTACTACGAGTATATACTTTCTGTTGTTGATTCTCACACAACAGTCATTCATAAATTTGTCTGCTTGGTATTGTAGTGTGACGTCATGGGTTCGTGGAACTAGAAGAGGCGGAGCTTGCGACAACCCCGCCCACTATAGAGCGTGCGTTCCGTGCACGTTGTATTTCATATCGCATGCATGCAACGAGCCGAGTGAACTCACCGCTGCGATGATACAGAGTTCGTTCACATCAGGATCGCTCGCTCTGATGTGAGTCATTTATTGATAACAAGGATCTTGCACATATCCACATGCACGTACGTGGATACTCGCACTTCGATTTACTATCACAATTTCGACACTCGAGCTACTTGCTACTGATACGCAAATTTACTGTTCGGGGACGTTTATAAACCCCCTACACTTTTTTTCTCGCGTACATTTGACTTTAATTTCTAAACGCTTATGAAGTCTTAACCACAATCGACGTTTCATTTGCCTGTAATGTCACTGAGCGATTCGGTTCCAAATATTATATTTTCGTTCTGATAATATACTCGCCCAGATCAGGTCTTGCTGGCCCTGATCAACTTTTTTTTTATCTCTCGGTGTTTTTACCAGAACTTGTGTGGAACATTTACGAACGCTTTGTGGTTAGAGGTGTGGTTTGAGTATCTATTCAACATCGCCTGGCCCAGTCAGGGTTTCCGACAAGAAATCTGAAATCATTTTTTTCCCGCCCTTTCATCTCGACAAAACCACTCGCGTGGTAGAAAACCCCACTCCGCATCAATGCATATTACTGACGTTGAACATCTCCTGTCATCCACAGCTCCTTTGGCTAACCAGCCCAGCAAAGACCCGGTACGGAGGAACAACATTCATAACAATTATAAGATGGCCGAAGGGGGCCAGAGGAATAAGGCCTCATCCGTCTTCAAAGGAGGGGAACGGTCTCTTGTGGACGCTTTATCGGAGTATCCTGGGGAGTTGGTGAAGACGGAGAGCCCTAACTTTGCCTGCTCCGTGCTTCCATCTCACTGGAGGTGCAATAAGAGTTTGCCCGTGGCTTTCAAAGTTGTTTCGTTGGGGGAAACCAAGGATGGAACGATGGTGACGATCGCAGCGGGAAATGATGAAAACTACTGCGCCGAATTGAAAAACAACACAGCAGTGATGAAGAACCAAGTGGCTCGTTTTAATGACCTGCGTTTCGTTGGACGATCTGGCCGTGGTAAGTTGGGAAAATTAATTTGATATTAATATTATTCGGACCATATGTACACCGTTGTGTAGCTTGATGACGAGGAGCGCTGAAAATCTGAGGCGAGCTTTTTCGCTTGGTGTCCCCCCGAATCTTTGCGAGCGCAATTGTTTGCTTGATATGGCTTCATCATACCAATGCATGAATCATGCACTTGTCGAAAATTCTTTCATCGTGAATTTTCGGTAGCAATAAGAGAATATAACCTTGAAATTCCTTTTAGTCATTTTCATGATATTGTCAAGTTATTGTTTAACATCACCGGAAATAATTACGCGTGTATGCGTAACTATTTGATCAACAAAGTAAATTCATTGACTGAGTTTTTACTTTGACTAAAGCGTGGGTAGATTGGTGAGCAATGCGATGCAGCTTTTGTATGTACACCGCTCCGCGATATATCCCCTGTGCGAATTGTATACAACTGGGGCCTACTTCGAATTTTCGCCCACGCGTCATAACTTCTTTGAAAATCCTTACTTTCCACCCAATGACATAATGAAAGATCCATGAAAATCTGTGCTTTGAGTTGATAACACCTTCGGAAGTGATTAAAGTGACTTATATTTCGAGAAATCTTGCGAACTGTCAAGAAACGGAATGAGATTTGATCTGGTTAATAATACCCGTCTCTTCGTGATCTGTATCAATGAGACCGCCCGGAGTTCCGGGGTTGCAGACTGTGGGCGATCCGCTTCCACCGCCGGTCTATATGATTTATTCTCTTATAAATATAAGTCAAACTTTCGGAAAAGCATGAAGTATTTTGGTAGTAAAATGGATAAGGAGTAAATTGGAAATCAATACTCACCCTTTTCTTCTAGATAGCTGACTGATATCAGTTTTGATCTCTATTTAAATTTCAGACTTTGCCTTTGGCCTCATTTTAATAAAAACTTTTTGGTGTCTTACAGTATCATGGTCATATATTCAATGTTGCCAACTTCTACATTCAGCTATATATTTTGTGGATTATAATTTATGTTGTAATAGTTAAACTAAGGTATTTTAATGTTTGTATTTTATGATAATATTTGTCAAAATATATTTTGTAGTGTAATTACGCCCAAGAATGTTAGTTTCAATAATCCAGGAATTCAAGGTTTATCTATGTAAAGTAAGAAAATAATGAAAAGGAAAGCCCTTTATATTTTAACTGTTTAAAATATCGATATTTTTTCAAAGAATGTGAATTTTGAAATTAGTATTATGAAAGTACAACTCATTCACTCTTTGTATATTCTATTTTGACTATTAGATGCATCATTTGAAAAATATTAAAGATAATTATTTGTTAAAATAAATTGTGTAAACACTTTGTTATATTTTGAAATGTTTAACAAGATATTGCAGGCTCATATATTTTCTCACTAATTTCATGATCAGTGCTTGTTAGGAATAAATGGAAGAAATAAGTAGTTAAAAGATTTAAACAAGCTTATGAATGTTTACAATAGGCTATTCATTCATTTATTTGTTATACAGCGTTCTTATATAGATAACAAATATTCCCTTTATTGTAAACTAAGTGATTTTTAAAAAACATACCAATATGAGGAATGAAAAATGCATATTGAGTGACATTGTACTGAATTATAAAAATGTGTTTGAGTAATCTGCATAGGCTTATAAGGAGATATACTCCGACACATACATTTTTACTTTGTAAATGGATTAGTCAAAATAACCATTGTGGTGCTGAATATGACTCTGCCCCCCCCCCCATGGTCAAAGTTAAATCCAAATCATTAACTAGAATAGAATCTACACAAATGTTTGTTAATTCTGACCGGCGTTATTGGTTAGACACTTTTCCACCAACAGCGTGCATATTTTTACCATTTTTTAAGAGTGCTTATGAGCAGAGTGAAAGTTATTAGGAAAGTCAATAGTTCCTCTTTTTGTTTGTTTTTTTAATTTTCGATTTCCATTGAATTCATACAAGGGATAACCCCCCTTTTAAAAGCTCCAGGGACTAATTGTCCAATGTTAATGCCATTGAATAGCTCTCACCTTCTCATTGCCCATAAAGGCTATGCTATATGGAGGAAGGACATTCAGAACATGAACCAACTGAATACATTATTGAATGTAGAGATCGAATAATAGTGGACAAATGAATGATCCATTCCATGTAAGTGGAATAGGAAGAGAAACCAAATTCTTGGAATGAAAAATTAAGGTTGAATTTTCAGAAATGAAATAAAGATTTTGTATTAAGTAGGAAGGATAGAAGTGAGAAATTCCACTTTTTTTGGATAATTAAGTTTTCAAGGAAATGGAGAGGGTTTTTTATCGCAAAATTTCAAAAGATTTGTGACAAAAGGAAGTTCTATGGATTTTTTTTCTTATAAAAAAAACACAGCGTATGCCCATTCACCTCCTTATTTAGTTATCAAGGCTTAAATGGAAATGTGCAGCAAATACAATTAACCCTCCTAGATAACTACAGTCTGTCGTTACATTGATCAATGAAAAAATAGAAAAGAAAAGTGATGTGTTATAAACATGCTTCACTTTTAGGATCAGCTAAGAATATCTGCATAGAAGGTGATTGATTAATAATAACAATGGTTTGATAGATAAATATCCTCTTGAAATATATTAAAATTTAGTTTGAAATAGATAGTTTAATGACTCCATGGCCCATATTTAGTGAATATTTCATTTGGGAGTGAAAACTGAAAGAATTAATGATGTTGATATTAATTGTCGTATCAACCCCTCTGAAAATTTTGTTACTTGCTCATGTTAAAAATCAAAATACTTTGAGAATTTGTACACTACAATGAATGTGCATACCATTGACACAAACAACGCTCAGACTGCATTATTCATCAGCAACATGTTTCACATTTCATCCTTGCATCTCTGTTGGCACTAATTAACCCCCATGTGAACTCTCTCTCTCTCTCTCTATACCTGAGCTTTTTATCTTCATTGGGTATGTTCACACTCCACCAAGAAACACACAAAAAAAAATTTAATGCTACAGAAACATGTAAAATACATTTTATTTTGGTTTGATATAATTTATTGCAGAGTCTACATGTAGTCTAAATGTTGTACATTAAAACCAAACTGTGTCAAGGAAACATATGAAATATGTTATTTTAACATTTTGCATGAATTTGCACTGAAAAATAAGTAAGTAAAAACAACTATTCAATGTTACAGAATTATACAGAATTATAAATTGTTAGAAATTATTTCTAGACCAATCAATGTATAAAACCGAAATATGTAATGTGATAATGTGAAAGAAACATACAAAATAGGCTTTTGTATCTGTTGGAGAATTTTGCATATTTTTCAAGGAATTTGAAATTAAAAAGAAAATTATGAAAGTGTACATTATTTTAAGTGTTATCTCCTTGAGTAAATTCAAATCACTTCAAATTCTTGATATGATGTGAAGGAATGTCATGATTTTCTTTCTTCTTTAATATGAAATATTCATGGTGTTCAAGAAACATCAGCTACAAGTGGTGAAACTAAGTTTTCCATTATTATTGTTTAACAGAAACTAAAACAAAACTTGCATGTAGCACTGTATTCTGTATTATATTACTAAATAATATCGGGTAATTCCAACCCTCAATAGTATTCTATATAAAGCAGAGATTGAAGGGACAAATATATTCGTTAATTTCCCAAATCCTTTTAGACAGAAAAGTGTAGCAAATTATCATACTGTGATGTATTTGATTATTGTGAATAATATATGCAGTTTATTATAATTGTTGGTTTGCTGAAGAATTATACCACATATCATCATCATCATCATAGTTTTGCCAATAGCCACTTCCTTACAAATAATTTCCAGTGCTGTAATATTTGTCAATGTTTGAATGAATACACTTTGTATTTATATACCAATTGTTCTTAAATAAACATGGTAATTAATCGAATTATCTAATCATTCCTATTTTAAAGAAATTCCAAACAAGCATCAATTTTTGTACATTAATTAAGTAGACCAGACAATTTTTTTGTCATACAGCTTACGACTTACTTCACAATGCCAAACTTCAGACAGAATTCAGGCAGTTGCAACTTGCAAAGGGGGGTTTTAAATCCTGACAATTTCACTTTTGGCTGACGACTGTGCTATTCATTGCCTGCATATATTGAGGATGACAGGTTTGCTATCTTATGAAGGATGAGCACATTATACTGTGGGACTGGTAAAGGGACTGACAATTTGTGAAAGTGATATACAGCATGTCAGTATATGGATGGAAACACTTAATGTCGTGGAATGTATTTCACGTGAAAGAGAGAGAGATTAGGTTTAGGGGTGGGGTCTCTTTGATAATAATTTCACAATAAGATTTGATGAAATGAATATTTTAAAAAGAATTCTTTAAAACCTGAAAAGTGGAAATTTTTTAATGCAGAGTAGTCTTAACATTAAAATTTGGTAGGCAAATTGTTCATTTGATCAATTACATGTAGTGTACCACCAGTATTGCCGGAATCAGTAGGCCGACTTATTAAAGGTACAAAACAAGTCCAACACCTTAATTTTTTTGGTTGAATATTGTTAAATCATACTTGGGAGTCGGGAGCACCGAGCCCCAACTCAGTACGAAAAAAAAAGGTAGGAAACGTTTATGATCTTGAAGGATAAGTGATGTGAGTGAAAGGGGCTTTTTTTGTTATCACGTTCTTGTTCTGTATCCTATTTAATGTTCTTCACTTTTTGCATGTCCTGTTTATTTCTTAAAGAAGTATCACAAGTTTTTAATAACATGTACATGAATGTTGGAAATATTTCCCATCTTCATTACGGATCTCTTTTATCCGTTGACTATTGAAATCTGTCGTTCTCTTCAGCTCTGTGACAGGATCACTCCATTCCATAAGACATCAAGTTAACTGCTGTATAAGTTTGTAGGCCTACATGTATATTATAGGCCTATTGTGATGCTCAAAAGTTAGTGTTACCATGGACCTTTGCTAGTAGGTCCATGGTGATACTGGACCAGGGTGATACCCACTTGATAATGAACATAATGTTCTATGGTAGCTTCTACCATGTATTAGATATATTTAAGTTTGAGGTTAGGTGATAAAATATTACATTCAATAAAGTTTGTGTCTCTGGGCTTGCCCAACATTGCAATATTGTTTTCAGCATTTAGCATGAAGGAGTGCATTTTGTGGCGGAGTTCACTAACTTTTGAGGCTTTTGATCACAACCATTCATGCTCTGTAGTGACAGTATCCTACATGTGCTTTACTACACCCTGCATCCTTCATTTATTGCGCAAACTTTGAATCAGAATTTGTCATTATTCAGCGTTTGTCTTTGTTCCCACTCCTCTTCATGTATTTATAAAGCAACCCATGTGATCCATGGAGACACAGTAACACTGTAGGACATCGGAGCCTGTGATATAAAGCAAGATGTTTGAATAAGCTTCATCAAAAGATTGTTGAATTAGTTAACCGGACACGATATTCAAAGGGCTCATCCGGCGTGCACAAAAGACTTTGAAATGCTTGTAGAGTGCAGTGCACCGTTAGGCACTGCCTTCGCTTTCTAATGAAATTTCTGGAAGAGATATGTTGCGTATTCAATAACTTGGGAGAATGAACAAAGTCCTTTGTTAAGAGGAAAATATGGATGAATAGGACGATTTATTGGGTCACAGAGAGCAGTGATACCGGTGGGTGTTTCATTGAGGGGGGGTCAATGACATGGGTTCAGTGTAGAAATGACGCAGAATTTTTCTTTGATCTTTGACGTATTCAATAAATGAAATTTATCCGTTTGTGCAGGAGCCAAGGACCTGGCAAGGTTAGTGTGTGTCATTGTTTATGAGCGCTCATTTCAATAAGTATATATATATCATTCAACCTTCCCCTCTTTCCACATATAGTCTTATATTGTAGATACATGTACACCTTGACTATATACAATTCTTGTATTTCACAAGTTGATTTCATGGACTTCTAATCTTATCAAGAAATTGCCATCGGTTATACTTGCGGATAAATTTTATTGTATCCTGATAATAATATTGAAATGTCTTTTGATCAAATCTTCATTGCCTGCCATTGCACTCTTTGATTCTTCCATCCTTGGATCGATGTATGTGTAGTATATTGGTATGTGCACTATTGAACTATATGTGGTACATGGAAAGACTTGGGCGCTACTGTGGCTGACATTCACATACATGCTAATGGGCTACATCCTGATGGGTGTCAAATGAATGAGCTCATTTAAGGAATTGACATGTCCAAAGCAGGTGACGCAATGTAACTGTTAACGGTTGAAAGAAAAACATGAAAGCCAGACAAAATCATTGCTAGTAAATGCTGCAGTCGCTTCCCCCCCTACGGTCGCTGAACGGTGAGTCGAAAACAGCCGAGTTTATTTTTTTGTACCAGCTATATACATATGGGTGGTTTGCATTAAAGGACAAGTCTACCCCAACAAAAACTTGATTTGAATAAAAAGAGAAAAATTCAACAAGCATAACACTGAAAATTTCATCAAAATCGGATGTAAAATAAGAAAGTTATGGCATTTTAAGGTTTCGCTTATTTTCAACAAAATAGTTATATGAACGAGCCAGTTACATCCAAATGAGAGAGTTGATGACATCACTCACTATTTCTTTTGTATTTTATTATATGAAATATGAAATATTTTTATTTCTCGTCATTGTCATGTGAAATGAAGTTTCATTCCTCCCTGAACACGTGGAATTCCATTATTTTAACATTTTGTGCTTCAGGCAAGGAGGTCCTAATCATCAAATTCGTAAAAATTGAAATATTGTATAATTCAAACAATAAAAAACAAAAGAAATAGTGAGTGAGTGACATCATCGACTCTCTCATTTGGATGTAACTGGCTCGTTCATATAACTATTTTGTTGAAAATAGGCGAAACTTTGAAATGTCATAACTTTCTTATTTTACATCCGATTTTGATGAAATTTTCAGCATTGTGCTTGTCTGATTTTTCTCTATTGATTCAAATCAACATTTTTTTGAGGTGGACTTAACTTTTAAATAAGGTCAAACGGCTGTTTTAAACTCGCCGTGTGGCGGCTGGAGGGAAAATGTGACTGCGGCATAAGCAATACGCTATAACTGTTCACAGTATTGGAGTGGCACTTAAACCCCTTTCATAAACCCCATTAAAATGAATTAGGCGGCTAATAGCAGCATAATTTGGTCGTAAAATTGGAGGAGGACAAGAGTTATCCGCATTACTCTGATGCTGCTATTATCCGCATAATAGCAGCATCGGGACAAGATTTTGAGTTTATGAACGCATTTCCAAATAATGCGGATAATTGCCATGGTGCGGTCACAAGGTCACCCTTTTCCAACACAACCGCATCGGAGGGGGCGTGTCCAGTTGTCATGGCGATTATCCGCCTTTTTCAGGACGGGCGCTCGTAAAAATAATGCGGCTTATTTTCGGAGTTTATGAACGCAATTTTTATTGAATTATCCGCATTACTCTTAGGTGGCTAATTGGAGGATAGGTTTATGAAAAGGGTATTACTTGCCCAAACTACCTGCTTACAGTGAAAACAAAACAAGAAATAGAACTGACAAAATTATTGCTGGTACATTTGTAAGGAACACATTGACCCATGGTCTTGCAAAGGAACTTGGCCAAAATAAACAGTTGACATTTAAAAAAAAATGAAACCATGCAGACACATCATTGCCACAGTAGTAAGGAACACACTAGCCATGGTGTTAAAAGGAAAGGCATACATGTATTTAAAGAGTAAATTTTAATTCAATTTTGAATAGAGTTTGATTTATAATAATCGCTGATGCCATTAAAAAATACTTTAATCATTGATCAAATCAAATATTTGAGTGCATTTGAGTATAAAAAAGATGAAATATTCAACCAAATTATGAAAATATTTCTAGCAAGGTCATGGATAGCAATAAACATTGACATTTCATCATCCTGATTCCTGATCAATATTTGCTTATCCACAGACTCTTGAAAAAATGAGAGAGTCTGTAATATCAATCTTTGGGAATTTCAAACACACAAGGGAAGCATTTCACGAAACAAAAAGTGAGTGATTTTCACTAACTACTTGTTGTAAGCTAATGAAATTCTGGTATCTGATTGGCTCAGAACAAGTAAGTGGTTGAAAAGCACTGACAAGATGACCCCCCCACCCTCTGTTCCTGTACACAATTTGTTTATTACCAGGAGTTAATAACAAGATGAGAATTTATTGGGAGGAACTATTGAATAATTAAAAAGAGAATACACCCACAGAGAGCAAGTTACAGTGCACACGTACAATTGCTAAATTGCTCAGGGATTGTTGTGGGGTTGGGGTGAATAGGGTGAAAATTTGCCAGGAAGGGTGTTCCGAAGAAGAAATACATTTATTTTCACATCCTTGAATCAATAATGATGCTGTGTTAGGGTTCTTTGGAATCAGAATGAGTTTCCCTGGAATATACAGGTGCCTCCAGCATTGAATCAGCACAAAAAAGAATAGATTATTGATTACGTCTCAGGGCATGACCTCTTTCTTGCATTGTGTCTTTGTTTACAGAGACTACTTCGGAGTTCATTTTTCTTGCTTTCAATGTCTCATATTGTCTGTCTCAAATCTCACAGACTCTTCGGTGTTTGCTTAGAAGGGGGGTAGAGGGGTGGAAGGATAAAACACAAGCTTTATGAAATTCTGGAATCTGAACTTTTTTGTATGTCATAAAGTGATCCTGCATGTTCTTTGGTGTATTATCTCTTACTCAGGGTATTTCCCCCTAACATCCGCAAAAGCTCTTCTTGTTATTAATTGTCGGTTTCTGTTTATTATCACTCACAAGTTTATGACATATAGGCCTAAACAAGAGTTTGCCTATTGCATGAATTGAGGTCACATTTAATTGGAGTCATAGAGCGTGGGGGGAAATCTGTTATAATCTATATTACAGATTTATTGCTTATGGATCATTGGTATTATTTTCAAGGACAAGGCTTATGTTTATTTATGTATCTCGTTCAATATTGACAGTCTAGCACCACTGGCTTCCAATGGGACAGAAGAGATGCTGTCAAGGTTTAAAACATCCTATCAGTTTATCATGTGTGGTTTGTTGATTATTTCCATCACTAGTAGCCAAGCATGGTTTTTGTAAACACCCACCAATCAAAGCCACCACCACCACTAACACCACTGATACCACCAAACACCTCTTATTGTATCGCCATAGCAACCAGGTAAACCATCGCCCTCCCTGAAACCTCAGACCTATGATTATGACCATTCATAAATTTTCACCTAAAATCGTGTCTCGATTGACCAATATACTCATCAAAGACAGTCCGATTGTTCGTGCAGATTACCTCCAATATAAATTAAACATGGTGCTTTTCCACTCTTTGTTGTCATAGCAACAATATTTATCAGTTTTTCTCACAACACAAAACTCGAACTGCAAACAATTCAGTCGCCTTCCTATTATCTTATTGAAGCAAACCATATCTTATATAGAAAGAACGACCTTCCTTTCTTCATGGTTTCTTGATCAGTCATAGTCAATGACTTTGTGCAAAGTGTGTGCATTGCCTTTATTAAAAAAAAAGAAACTCACAGGTGGAAATAGGTACAATGGAAAGCTGGAATGCTTAAAAAGATTTTAGGAGACCTTTTTGGCGGACCATGAAGCGAAAAAAGCCAAAAATGCAGCAACCATTTATACATTTGTATTGCCACTTTTCAACAATGTGTTTAGAGTGGAAGTAGAACTCTCTCAGTTCAAAGTCGGGTGTTAGTTACATTTGATCCTGACATGGACATTTTTGGTTGGTACAGCTTAAATCAAGAGAAAAGAGAACAGCGAAGAGCTTACAATATCCAATCTATTTTATGAACAAAGTTATCAAGCAAGTAGAAAAGTTCCAAAATCGTACAGCACAGCAAATTCTTTGGTGCTTTATGATTAACATTTCACAATCAGTCAGAAAGTTTCTTATTAAGTATGAGTCTCAAGTTGTATCTTCATGTATAAGACACAGTTCTCACTACCTTCCTAAAACTACTTTAGTGGAAACTAGTTTAACATGTAGTGAGAACGGTCGAAGCGATCTTCCAAACCGGTTCAGAAAACCACCTCGCGAAGTAGTTTTCAAGATCGGTTTGTCTTGTTAAACTGGTTTTAGCATAAGTGAGGACACAACTCTTCTTCCGGAAGCGATTTTCACACATTTTGAGCGTGCTACTCCACACAACAAATGTAGAATGCCTATGCTGTGGTTTTGAATTTCGTGCGAAACGTTTCACCCCACTGAGAAGGTTTCCATAGCAACAAGATTGCTTTATGTGAAGTGATTTTGAGAACCGTTTTCGTGTGATGAAGTGGGAACGCTTGCAAAGCGATCTTCCAAACTGGTCTCCTGAATGGGTTTCCAGTAAACTAGTTTTAGAAAGCGTAATGAGAACGGCCTCATAGTTGAAGCAGGGAAGTGGGAGTTTGAAGCAAGCCGAATGTATTGACGATATGTCTCCTTGAAGCAAGAGAGGGATACGGGAACGGCATGGTTGAAGTACCTGCCAGACACATGCTGCACGGGGTGTCATTGCGGTACACCATACCTGTCCCGCTTTGAACTCAATCTATACAAGATTATCATGTGTTTAGTTTGAAGTACACTTATTCACATCTTGATGAATTGGGGCAGGGTTCAGTACCTGTTAACCACTAATCACTCAGTCTTTCGTTAGGACTGTAAGCGTCCTCCTGTCTTTCGCCCCCCAGCAAAATTCTCGGGATAATTTGGACTATGCTTTCTAAAAAGAAAAAGTTCCATTTTAAACCATGTCTTAGACAAGATAGTGTATAACCCTTTGGAGGTTGCGATTCCTCAAAAATTGGAAGAAATTGTGATTTTGAAATTATTCTAATTTTTTACCAACATACAACCAACTTGTCATAATGTAAAGTAGTAAATGCTATTTAAATACTTTTGTGTTAGTCTGGTTGAAAAAAAACTGTGAAATTGTGAATTGTAATGTATTAATATTGTATTGAGCAGATAAATGGCAAGTTTATGACAGACTACATGTATCACATAAACTATCCATGAACATTCCTTCTTTTAGTTTCATTTAATTTGTATTGTAATGCATGAAACAATCAAGTATTTTTTGTGTAATAATTTCTTATGAACACTTTTTGTAAGGATAAACTGTGGTGCATTAAAAGGGTTAAACAAAGTCTGGTATATCTTTGTAAGAGATAGCATGGGGAGGTAATGATTGTTTTATAAGAGTTTGATAAAAAAAAGTACCTGCAGATTAGATTTCATAATCATGTAGAAGCCTTTGTGGTTAACTTATGATGTGGTTTGATAAAACTATACAAAGGCTCGAACAATGAGAAACATAGCAACAGCAGATGGAAAATTGATAACACAATGTATAGCAGTTCAGACGTGGAAAAATATAATTGTATTATTTTCCAAACCTGGCTGTTTTTTCAGACACATCCTATGTTTGCCTTTTCTTATTGTTATATGTAAGTGTCAATAAATAACTCCAGGCTTAAGCATCCCACATCTTTCTTTAATAACACTCTCCCCGACAGTTTCATAAGTATTGATTTCCACGAGTAGTCTTGTGCATTTAGCAGCATGGTTTTCTAGCGCCTCTAGGGAGTGCGCACAGTTTGAACATAGCACCGCAGGAGAATTCTCCATTTCAGTTTTTTTCATGCGAGCCTCTCAAGCTTGTGAAATCAGACTTGATTCGTCTCTTTGGGGAGGAATTACTCAGGGAAACTGTCTAAATTGGAAATTATTTTTTATGGGACATTTCCACTCAAGACATATTTTGCTCTTTTTGGAATGACTGAAGTTCCATGTTTATGAAACATTACATACATGTACTTCTGAATCTTTGACAACAGAAAACATTGTATTTTCAAATTTTCAGGTTTAACACAATCATAAATTTATGAAAAAGTAGGTCAAATAATATTTATTTGAATAATGTTAAATTGTTGAGTCTAGATCAACTATATTACTATTTAATAGGTCAGTTAGATATACTGTAGAATGTTTTTTCAAAGTAAACAATAGCCCATTCACAAAAATAAATTGAAATGAATACTTAGAATAAAAAATGTTTGTTATGAAGAAAAAATCCAAATCATGATTTTGAATTCAAAGCCTTTCCTTATATTTTCACTTATTCTTCTTTGCTTATTAAATTTTCCCTCTGCTCCATCTCTTGTTTTCTCCCATCTTCTAGATTTAAATGTTTTCATCTGCTTTTAAATCAATTTTTATCAGTCTCTATAAAGAAAGACCATATGATTTCAGTTAAAAACACTTCAGCCAACTTTCCATTTGCTTAACTTAATGTTGTTCATGTTCAGTAATTAGTTTTTTTTTCTTTTTGTCTTCTGTAGGCAAGAGCTTCACACTGTCCATCTTCATCTACACCAACCCTCCTCAGATCGCTACATACAACCGTGCAATAAAGGTCACCGTAGATGGGCCCAGAGAACCTCGAAGTAAGCCTAGTTTTATTTCTTTTAAGCATTGCGCAATCCAAAACAACACCTTTCGTGAACGAATGGTGTTTTCCATAAAATGTGAATATTCCGAAATTGTCAAAATTATTTTTCAGATTATTTTATTTGAAGATTAGCATGATGCTAGGAATAGTAATGATATAATAATAGGCATTTATATAGCGCCATCTATCTAGAAATATTCTATTCCGAGGTGCAATGTTATTATTATTATTACCACGGCTTTAGCTCGCGCTACCTTTCAGAACTCATGTATACAAGGAATTAATCTTGCCGGTACCCATTCACCTCACCTGGGTCGAGTGCAGCACAATGTGGATAAATTTCTTGCTGAAGGACATTACGCCATGGCTGGGATTCGAACCCACGACCCTCTGTTTCAAAGTCAGAAGACTAATCCACTGGGCCGCAACGCTCCACTCAAATCAGAAATCTGCTTTGCTGCAAGCCCTGTGGTCAGAGTACAAGGAAAGTCCAAAATCGGCTTCAAGATCTAGCTGATGATGATGCAATGTGGACCTCAATTTGGTTCTTTTCCTACAGGGAGGCTTGAAGAAGACTTGAATTTCCAATTTTTATATTCATTCATGCACATCATTCAGAATTCTGATATTGAAATTTTTAAAGGTTGGAATGTCGATATCAAATGCTTTAACAATTTCCTTTGAAAGTCGGATGGCAACAGATTTTGTAGTTTGTGCCACGCTTTAGACTTCATACATTTCCTAGCTCTACAGTCTGCCAGTTGTTCCAAATTGATTGCATTTCATACGCTTTAGACTGTTTTTAACTAAACTTATGTAAATCAGTCCTCATTAAGAATAAAAGGTTGTTTTTCAAAATAAAAACATCCTTGTCTTCTTTCAGTTGAAATAACTTTCATCTTGGCATGGTGCCTAGAACCGTAATTTTGTTTATTTTATTTGAACAATATTGTGGGATATCATTTGGTGTTAGGGCAATTAACATGTATCAGGCAAATTACTTGGCCATAAGATATGTATGAAGCTGATTACCATTGGATATGATTTTTAAATTCTAATTGGAATTTCTGACTTTCCTGATATTCAACAGAGTTCTTTTCAATACTCCGTAACTACAGTCCCTTTTTAGCAGTCTTTTTAGCAGTTGGACTTGAAAGAAAGTGGCAGGGGATGTCCGAGTTCTTCTTGATTGATCTGAAACTTTGATCTCCATGATCTGAATATAGAAGCAAGTCTGTAGATTTTGCCCCCTACTTATCTTAACAAAGCCTTTAACTGGACTGAAAAATTCAGAATTCGTAGAACTAGGTTAAAGGGAGATCACTTTCACTTTCGCTCATGTGTCAGTGCGTTGTTATCAATAAAATGCCTTTATAGCTTGCTGAAGACCCCCTCATTGTACGAACATTGTTGAAAGCCGACTTTCACTTTCTGGTCTTGGGCTGCATGGTAAAATATGATAAGGAGGGAAGCATTGCATTGCGATTTTGAACACTGTGTTTACGACTTTGGATAGCAGAATATTGAAACCACTGGAATGACTTTCATCTTCTGTCAGCTCCTTGAAAGAAAAAAAAAATACTATCAATATTTCTGCATCACAGTACTATTAAGCATACGCAGTTTTTCATATGAGCTGCGTATTCTTTAATTCCAGGTGAAAGGATCAAAGCTGAGCTCCATGTACATGTATAATAGTGCTTCTGCTTTTAATACTAGAGCTTTTGCAATTTAATATTTCCTGACTGGTTTGATAATCTGAATTCACTTCCAGTTCCGGGGTGTTAGCAGCTAGCATTTTACTTTGAATGTTGAAAGGAAATATTGTATGGAAATCTATAATTTTGTTCATTGAAAAATTACTTATAGCTGATAGTAAAAAGAATGCATTTTGCAAGAAAACAATGTTCAAGCATTTTCTTGTGTGGCTATCATTGAGTATACTATTCAATGATGAAATAGTTTGACTGATTGATTTTCTCTTTATTCTAACCAAAACTTAACTTATAAAAAAAACAGATTATACCTGTCTCTAATAGAACTACTGAGAGATAATGGCTTTATTGACACTCATTATCTCTTTGTAGCAATATTTAATTTCTTTGTCGTCCTCCAATTTGTTCATGCAGCTAGTAGTATGACTCACTTACAGGCCATATAGATCTGTTTGGATTTCAGATTTTATTATATCAAGGTATTGGTCATCAGATACGGACTAGGATTGATTAGCCAGGTCCCTGTATCACAAGGCTTTGTGATTGATCATCTGGCTGTTTTTACTATTGATTGCATTCATGATTGTGTACGATCGATCCTAAGAAACAGTTCTATGATTGATCGTTAAGCTTTGTGTTAAAGGGACCCTGGACCTGACGCTACTGCCCCTATGAATGGGTCATCTTTATTATTAGGTGTTCTTGTCCTATTCGGAATCCATTGATCAAACAAAGATAGGAATACTTACAATTCGTAAGATTAATCGACAAAAGCAATCCAGGAATAGCACACATTCCGGGCATAGTTGTGGATCTCTTTTATCAGGTTTAGTGTAAACTGCTGCTTTAAGGACACTCTTTTGTTGAGTGCGATTTTGAAGAGAGAAAAAAAAGTTCAAATTTTAACCTGATTACTACATGTAGGGGATCCCCAATATGCTAATGTCTTCAATTCTCAATCATGAAGGCCGATAGGAAAATGGAAAAACGATGTGTCATGATAATAATGATGAGAAAGGATATAGTAAATTTCTCTTTATACATGTATGTAATACTTATTAGAATTATGATTATAAACCGCTTTTTATTCCTATGAATATTTTTTCACTCCAAAGATTAAAGAGTATTTTTGTTACTCCTCAGATTTGTTTCACCGAAAGATTATTTTTTTCATCCCATAGATAGAGTATTTTTCACTCCTCAAGAATATTTTTTCACTCCTTAGCTTTTTTTACTGCAACACCTAGGGCTCTTCGAATTTGAAATAGTCCTTGTAATTTTAGCTGGACTTGTCACTTCATCATTCAATGAAGCATCTGGGAATCTAAAAAAAAAATCTCATGATTCCTAGGGAGCTGGGAAGGTAGGGTCCTGTCCCATATTACTTTTCCTTGCATCAATCCATAACAGTGGGGATTTTACCGATTTTATTCTAGAGTCGATCTTAATCCATCCATGGAATTGACAGAATTAGAGGACTCGCCGATAACATGTTCAGCGTTACAAGAGAAATGTCGCACTTCCAGCGAGGGAGGGCTTTTTTTCTGTAATGTTTTCCCTTTTTTCTTGCAAACCAACCCACTGCTTATTTTGTTCTCTAAAATAACACCCCATAAATGAATACAAGACGATGGTGGTCAGGCATTGTGGTTTTCATCAGAGCTATGGAGGGGGTGGATGTATGGCACAGAAGGTGTTGAGTTTGTCTCTGCATAAAGCAATATTATCAGCAGGACTGAAGGGACTGATCAGAAGTGTATAAAATCAAATATCACCCTCCATGGTCGATATCCCAAGTTTTTATCATCATGTTACAAAAGCATAGTGTTGTGTTTTGATGGTGATCTGTTAATGTTCAGCTAGATGCATGAACCTTTATTTTCATTCTCCCATACAATGAAAATTTATTGTCCCCCCCCCCCTAAAAAAAGGAAAGGTAATGATAATGATAATAGGCCTATAAGAAAAAAAGAGAAAATCATTGAACAAATAATTTTTGATAAGGAACCTTCATTTTTCATACCATGCTAATTTCTATGCTATTTTGTATAGGTTTTAGTTTGTGAAAACCTGAAGAAAAGCTCGAAATTCATCCTTAAAATCTTAAAAGTGAGACTGTAGATTTGAAAAAAATAATATCTCATTGACTTCAAACAAAGTGAGGATGAATCAGAATCAATTTGAATATTGTATATTCTTTATTCTTTAGATCAGGGTTCCATTTCATAGATACCTGTTATAATAACAAATACAAAATTGATATAAGCAAATTACCATTAGCCAATCAGAAAGGAGGATTTCACTAGCTTTCTACTGTTATTCCAAACTTGTTAAATGAAACGGGCCCCAGAATATATTCTTGGATCAGTAAGAGCCATCATTGAGTGTGAAATTAAGTAATGGTGAATGACTTTGTAATCTATCACATCAAAAATTAGTGTTAAAATGGGAGGATGAAAGGGTGGGGGAGAGAATGGTAATGGAGTTATAAGATCTCGGAACAAGATAGACAGGTAATGGTTAGACAGAATAGCATTACCGACAAGTTCAATTGAATTTAGATGCTGCGATCAATACAGCGGTTTGCAAGCTTCACGATTCCCCAAGTTGCGATTACGACAGCCCGCGACCCCCTCGGGCGCGATATGGTTGCCGATCGTTTTGCTTGGCTTTTCATCGAGATGGATCGGTTGCCGAGGTCCTGGGACAAATTATCGGGGGCTAACTTCGCTGGCTTGACCTCGCTCAAGGGGGTGGGGATTTGTGCACCCTGTCGGGCAGCCAGCCTCGTGTTAGCTTAGCTGTAGCTGCCCCACGAAAAAACATTTCCCCATCATGTATATGGCCAGGCGTTATTTTCTTTCCTTGAACAAGTCTTTTGGTTAACTTTTCATGAATTGCTCTTGGAAGAAAGAAGAGGTGGAATAACTACCCCATGAAAGGAGGGCTTTGTCAATAATCGGATAGGGTCCAGTACGCCCGCCTGCCCGCCAGCCAGTCCGGCTGGCCCACTTGCTGCCGGGAGGAGGGTGTAGACATTTTGTCCTGTGATTGTTCTTTATTTGTCAAGAACTTGTAGAAGCACCAAAAAAACTAGCCCCTGTGTCTATTGTTTACCCTCTGAAATTTGAAACGTACTTTAATGAAAGGAAAAGGGCACTGAGTGGATGAATATTCCAAGAGTTGTTGGATTTATGATCTTTGAATGGAGCTGTTTATTCGGTGCACCAAGGTTATGATTCTTGAGGGACTTTATTAGAGCAAGATATAGCAATATGAAATGGCAGAGAGTGGCTTTTGTAGTACTAAATTCTCATTTTGATTGGCACTTGACTTGCACTTAAACAGGACTTCAATTTAAGAAAAGGACCATCGTGATCACAATGAATTAGTCATTTAGTATTTTGACCGGAATTATTGTTGCTCTTCAGTTACACATTCAAAGCAGAGCTCAAATTACTTTTGTATGAGAAGGCAATTCCTATTCATTAATAGAAACCATTTTCACAGAATTCTGACATAATCGGAGAAGCAAAACTACCCTTTGTTAAAAAGGAGAGGAGAAAGAAAGTATTAAAAGCCAATTAGCTCATTCTAAGCAAGCAGCAAAGCACTTATAAATACAAATCAATCTTTCATCAAAACTTTGTGAGCATATACATGTATGTATGCCATTCAATTCAATTGCCATAGAAAACAAGCCATAAAATGCAATTTATGTCCCTCGCAATTTCCCCAATAAAATGATCAAGAGCTAGAAAACAGAAGAACTTTCTATCAATGCACTACTACAAAAAATATACATAGTCCTAGCTTGTTTCCAGTTTCATTTTTATATCTAAATTTAGTCGCTTTAATATTCCAATCAGTGGCCAAATCTTCTGTCTAGAGTCCAATTGCTATTAAAATAGAATGTCCCTAATCATATCTTATTTCACAATACATTGGTCATTTCAAATAATTTCTGATTAAAAGAAGAAAATGGCAACAAAAAAACTACTAGCCTACATGCGAGGCTATAGGAAGCTTGGCTCGCTATCCATATAACCTTGTTGAAGTCTGTTATCATATCCTTCTAAAGGATTATCAAGAATAAAAATCACTAAATACCGGGATTTGGGAATGATATACAAGCAGAGACCTCAGAAAGTGCAACGTTACAGTCACAGACACAGAGATATCCAATGATATTCTTTTGATTATAAATGTCATATATTCCCATACTATCCGTTATTTCCCTGAAATTTGTGTAATGATTACATAATCATTTAAAAAGTAGTATTAAAAAGAAAACATATTGTTATAAATGATTTTTTCCTGTAGGATGCTCTTGGGTTTTGGTCATGATTGAAAAGATAACTTAAGATCATTCTATATCATGGTTTATATGAAAGTAGTTTAGCCTCTATTTCTCTAATCATAAATTTATTCTTTATGTAAATAGAAAGTAGCTAATGGTCAAGCAGACACTGTAAAACATGACACAAAATGCAATCTTTGGAATTATTATTGAGAGCAGCATTTGGTCGTCATCAAACACCACAATGTTTGTATTTATTTGCATTTACTCACTGCACAGTAGTTTTGCTCACTGTAGATTATCCAAATCAAGTTCCTGTGCCGAGACCAAGACCTTGTATCAGGCCAAGGCTTCTGTGTTTTATTGAGGGTCATTGATTGGTCCTCTCAGGACTAAATGACAGATTTCAAGGGGAATAGGACCATTTCAATTCAGAGCGGAATTTGACATGATCAGTTAAGAAGAAAATCATGACATTAAATACTTGGCTTTTGAAGGCAGAGGGGTGTATTCTTACTCAATGTTTTGGACCAGAATACTAGTAGTCATTTTGAAATAAATTCAGTTTCAAAATTTGCACCCTTTCTCATTTACTCCTATGTGCGTTCAAATTCAATTATGAATTCTGACTGTAATAACATAAATCTGATAGGCCTAGTGTATGATTTCACTATGAAACGTCTTGTCACTGATCAAATTGCTCTTGACCAATCAGCTACAAGTGTTTCAGTAGCTTATAAATATGTAACCCATGTCAGTGAAATCGTTGAAGAAAGCATAATTTGTGAAATAAGTTACTCAGGAAAATTATATTTCTATTTGGGAGCGTGAAGTGAACTAGTCAAATTGGACCTCAGTGATAATTTCACTTTGCTTTACATGATATGACTTTATTGTCTAATTTGAAATTCACCAAGTGAAATATGATTTTTGTGCCTCATCATGGGGCAAAAAATGTGCGTAGAATTACTTATTACAATATAATGTGAATCAATACTCGGCCATATTCCTAGTCCTATTTAACGATATAAAGAGAAGTCTAGTTCCACCTGCGCAAAGTTTCACAGTCTTGCGACAATAACTAGAACAAGTGGAACATTACGCTTTCAAGGGTGTTTTCTATGCTTGGTCAGCGAAGAGTCAATTTTGTTCAGAATTTCATGGACATTTTGTAAGGAGACCATTGTCAATGTCCAATCTTGCATTGCAGCAATCTCTCCATTGTTTAGGATTCAACTATTTGAAGGTGGCATTCAGCGAAAATGTCAAATTCTTACCGAGAATAAAGAAATCAATTCTAGAATAAATAGGTGAAAATGTGAAAGCGTTTTGTGATACTATCTGGAATTTGTCAGTGTTATGGGAATAATTTGAGGGTAACAAGCAGATGTTAAGGTTTTTATTTCATGAATAAAAACATGGATTATACTTGTTTCTTTGTATTTGCTTTCTTCTACACATCGGTAGATGCAATCATATAAAAGTATATTCCAAGAAATTGATGATTTGAATTCCCCGAAGTAGCTTTTTAAATAACATATGAACCCATAGGCCATTTCCCACTGGAACATGGTGGTTGGTGTCCCAAACAGTATAGAAATTGCTGAATTCAGTAGTCAGTGGGTTAACTTTTTAATCAAATAATAGGGGTAATGTTAAAGGACAAGTCCACCCCAACAAAAAACTTGATTTGAATAAAAAGAGAAAAATTCAACAAGCATAACACTGAAAATTTCATCAAAATCGGATGTAAAATAAGAAAGTTATGGCATTTTAAAGTTTCGCTTATTTTCATCAAAATAGTTGTATGAACGAGCCAGTTACATCCAAATGAGAGAGTTGATGACATCACTCACTCACTATTTCTTTTGTATTTTATTATATGAAATATGAAATATTTTTATTTTCTCGTCATTTTCATGTGAAATTAAGTTTCATTCCTCCCTGAACACGTGGAATTCCATTATTTTAACATTTTTTGCTTCAGGCATTGAGGTCCTAATCATCAAATTCGTAAAAATTGAAATATTGTAGAATTCAAACAATAAAAAACAAAAGAAATAGTGAGTGATGTCATCGACTCTCTCATTTGGATGTAACTGGCTCGTTCATATAACTATTTTGTTGAAAATAAGGGAAACTTTGAAATGTCATAACTTTCTTATTTTACATCCGATTTTGATGAAATTTTCAGCATTGTGCTTGTCTGATTTTTCTCTATTGATTTAAATCAACATTTTTCTGAGGTGGACTTGACCTTTAAAACTAGGCTGAGTAAAAACTGCAATTCCGTATAATTATCACTGTTATGGTTGTGTGATTGAATATTTTCGCTGAGACACAAGTAAACAAAATATTTACTCATAAAGTTAGCACAATGTCTTGTAAGATACATGTATTTGGTTATTGAACATACATGTATTGGAATGTTTTAAAGGATATCCTTTTTAACCAGAAGTAATTCATGAAATCCAAGTCCTTTATTTCCTTCCTCGTTATCTCTTAAAACTTCCTTATCCTCTTCACATCATTTCCTCTTCAAGCAATATTTTTATTGATAAAGCATCGCTTTCATTGACTTTCTTTTTGAATATTAATTACAGGAAGTTGTTTGCAGTCGTATTAGGGGAAAACATAAAGAAAAATCAAGGGCAGACACTATTAGGGGAAAGTTTAGAAATTTATCATTAATAATAATCACTTTCAAGAACATTAGCAATATTTTTTGTTTATGTAATGAAAAATATTTGTCAACACTCCAAAGTGAGCATTAGAAGCTGTACTAACTCTCCCTTTGAATAAAACGATCTTGAGAAGGTATAATTTTCAGATTCACTAATAATACTTGGCATTCTTAATGATGAATATTTGGCTCAAAACTTGTATGATGTGTACAAGTGTCCATAATTATATGCATATTCGCATCGCCACAAAGGAGAGGGTTTGAAATGCTATTTTACTTAAGAAAACATTTACGTATTGCAAAATCTACAATCTATTTGGTATTTTTATAAACTCATAATACTTAACCTACAAATCATCATGATTTTCACAGTATTTTTGTAAATTTATTTGCTATTGAGAAACCAACATTGATTTTTTTTCTGAAAATATTAAACTGTATTGGCCATGTGTGTAATGTCACAAGAAATGACTCCTTACTGATCTTACTCCATTACTTAGCTATGTATCCATAGATAGATATGTTCAATCATGTACTTTTTGTAGCCACAAAAAAGTGAAACTTTAAATGCATTTATGGTTTCTGTCCATGGAAATCCCCATAGAACTTCAACTTAATGAAAACAATCAGTAGATTTTATATCGCACAAAGATGACAATAGTAAGACTTAAGTTGGCTAACCTTTAAAGGTAAAAAAAAAAGTAATTGCAGCAAACCATTTTTCATGAGAAAGTCTTTAAAATCAAGATTAATTACCACCATATTATCATAGATCTAGATAAGGTACATTGAAATCAACTCAACTTTGTGTAATCTTAAATGAAAACCTATTATTCTGATGATCACTAATACAAAAAGGCATATGTGGGACAATGTATTGATATTGATTGGAAAAATACCCAACATTTTATGAAATTCTGTGCTTATTTTGCTCATTTCTCAGCAATTACATATATTTTCCAGAGCCAATTGTCATGCAGTTTTTTATTTATACATACAAACACTTGGGTAGTCATTTTATTGGATTCTGTTCAAACTCATTTTGAGATCGTGACCACAACTGGTATTTATCTTTAATTCTACATTTTTTTGTAATTTCTTTCATTCATTACTCATGAAAGTGAGGTTTTTGACCCCGTTTTGAGGGGAAGCATCTACTTCCTTTGGTGTGAATGCATTCTGATTTGATCTGAGTGTATACTACTCCTTTCTTAGAAATGTGGATTTTGGATCAGGATATTGAAACTTGCAGCATATATTCAATCCCATTCAGTATTATTCATTCAGCCAAAGTAATGTTATGTTATTGGAGACAAATTAAGGGTTTACTTTGTAGGGTAGGAAAGATAACTTTTTTTTTACAAAAGAAAATTTGATCATATTTTACCCTCTGATAATTGCATTATTGGCAGAGGTCTTTTTCATATAGATGGCATGGATTTTTAATATTGCTGTGAATTATGTTTTGGCTACATGTTTGACTTTGTTTGCGTGACAAATTGAATAATGTAGAATTGAAGTATTAAGATGTGATCATGAATCAATTAGCAATTAAGTGGTGGACTATGAAATGTGATAAATGATGACATCTTCTGTTTGTAGACCAGTGTTAAACATGTAGCCCTTTTTCACAGAACCCATCCCTAGTCAATCTTCTCTGATTACTATGCAAATCGTTGTTATCGAATCATGCATTTACACTTAAAATGTTCCAGTGAAATGACCCAGGATGACAGAATAATTCACAACCAATACATGACTTCAGACTTCCTGTATGGTGCCACTATTTCTCTCATGGGCTTCGACCATTGCCTGAGATGAGGTCACGGCTCAATGTCATGATTGGCCCCCCTCAAAGTGCCAAACTAGCAGCCGATTTCCATGAAATTCTTGGAAATCGGTCTTAAAGGGAAAGTAGAGTAATGGTCTGGAGAACTGTGAAAGCGATTGAGTTGAAGTAATTGAATTTGTTGATTTTTTTCCCCAATAAAACGTTTGTGTTTTGTAATTGCCTCACACTTATGCACTTTATTCAAAATCAGACTAGGCAAACTTAAAATGACAAAACTGGAATTTGAAAAAGGTAGGCATTCATGATAAAGAGAAATGACCATTTCCCCATTATGTGTTATACCCCCATAATCAATGTGCTGGTGATTCTGAATGCCCAAGTTCCTATTGGAAACACGTCAAACAATCCTTCCGAAAGATTTTTAGAGATTGCCTTGTTCATTTTGCCAAAGAATATTTATTTATTTACGATGACACAAAACTGAAACATTTGCCCAAGTGGCAATTTATGAGATTTGTATACATTCTCTGTATCAAATTCCTATTTATATTGATTAATAGTGTTGGACAAGGGTGTATCGTGAAAATTAGTGAGATGATTATGGGTTAATTTTTAGTTTCAATCATCTTTTGTTATTAAGAGGGTTGCCATTGTAGTAAGAAGTCTGATCATGAAGCCATTAGTTTTAGCTGTCAGAAGTGATTTCCTCCCCCTGTGTTGAGGTGTCTAGGCTACAGCTCGAAGTAGGCTTACTTTGGGAAATTAAGCAGGGCAAGGCACAATACTTGTATTTCAAGTATACCTCTTTCATTTCAGAAGCGATAATGGGGTTTTTCCCTTCATATTTTTGAGATCTGACTTACTTAATTTAGACCAATTTTGCTTCTTTTAGGTTTATTTGACCCAATGTGAGAATCAGATGAAGAACAGATGCATTCTAACAAAATAATTTGTATCAATTTTAACTACCTGCTAGTATGCTACGTATGACTGTTTATAAAGTGCATATTCCAAATAAGGCATGATTGGTTCATGAAAGGCCATATGATCAGCATATTTTCTTGGAGGTTTGGACCAGTTGCTTTCGTCTTGAAACTTTGTTCTCTGCAAAAGTGAAAACTTTCTTCAACAAGATTCAAGCAAACAAAGTAAGTACATAATACCATCAATATCAAAGTCCCTTGTTTGTCGCCTTCCCAAGAGGCATGGTGATTTGCGGAGGAAGCGATGCCTTTTCAAGAAGGTGATTCCCCCCTCCTCCTCCAACAAAATGGCTGCTTGAGAATGTCCGACCCCAAATACAACTTGAATGAAGGAATTAATGTAAACACACCAGTTGGACCAATAAAGCTGTTGTTGATTTTCTCAAAAATCGTTTGGGCCTGGACCCTCTTAGAAGGCTTCTTGAAAAGCTTAATCAAGCAAGTGTAGAAATACAAAGGACCAGAATTTCTGAAGTAAGTCTTATTGTCTGCATCGTGCGCCCTATAAAGCACTCCCCTCTCCCCCTCATCCACATGGACTATTATCCCTTTTCGTTGAATGTCTCTCATTAAATGCCTTTTTGTTGAATGTCTCAATAGCCTCCTACTCAGGGACGTTAGTCAGGTGTGTGCGTATGCGCGACCGATTGGCCACCTTAAGTGGATCTGCCGTGGCAGGGAGAGGTCATTGGCGGTCAGCGGAACGCCGCTGTTTGATTCCCCGGCCGAGGTGATCCCGGGACCCCATGAATAACCATGGTTGGGAGCGTGTTGTCAGTTTGTGCAAGCCCGACTCCCATTTGTCGGATTGTTTGTACGGCTGTTAGGAATTTGAATCTCTTATTTCTCTCTTTACCCTCCTCCGTCCCTCTACCTCTCCTCTTTTTTCTGCTTGTGAAGCATTTGAGAGAAAAAAAACTGAAGTTATTCTGATAGCATGAGGCACTGGCTTGGGATATTATCTGAATTTCATCTCTGTAAATCTATTTCGTATAGTAATCATCCCTTTTTTCTGCTTTGTGGCATGAGAAGTAATGTTTAAATTATCATTACTTTCAGTTCTAAGTGAAGTATGGAATTCGCAATCAATGTCAATTTACCAATTAGGATTTAACCAATTAAGAATCATTATTCTTAAAAATGTTGTTTGAAGTTCATCTCTATAACCAAGGAGCTTGAAGCTCCTTGCTATAACTCCATTTCATATCTGCCAAGTGGTTGTACTATTAATAGGAATATATACCTATATAAGGGGGGGAAGAAATTTTTCATTTTAACCTGTGTGTTCCTTTACATTTCAGTGAAATTCCAGGGAAATTTTTGAATAATTTGTTCCTATTTCTTGGCTGTCAGGCTTTGACCATTATGTATCATAATTATAAATAGTTCCCTTTTCTGTTGCGTAGCAGAGAAAGTAGTGTTTAAATTATCATTACTTTAATTTATTTTTAGCTAAGTATGGAATTAGCAGTTATTTTCACTCTGCCAATGAAGAATATAACAATTAAGAATTGATTTCCCATTTTTGGTTATAGTGGTGTAAGAATGACTGAAGACATTTGTTAATATTTTATTTTCTTACAAATTTTCCCCCACTTCATAATTTATTGCAAGGTCAAGACATGTTAAAATGACTCCCCTTATTAGCTTGTAAACTGCATGCTTTATGGAAGCCCTTGAAATAGGATTCAATTCAAATCAAGATTGGGTCTATTTATTACACCCGATTATGTTTAAGTCCTCTCTATATATTTGCAAATCAAATTAAAGTATATTGCTCTGCATTCAATTTCTTGGTATTGATTTTGCATTTGATCATGTTTTCTCCATGCAATAACATCTCAATCTCAACCACTGAGCCCGAACTAGAACACAGAAGTGATATCGTCCTGTCAATTTTATTGTTATTTCAAATCTCCATGAATTCAATATTCCCAATCGATATCGGCAGTAAATTTGGCACCGTCCTCGCTCCTGTCTCTCGGCGCGAACATGCAAACAAAGATGCACCTAAGATTTGTTGATACCTGTTGGACAGGGGTTTTGTTCTCCCCAATCAATACCTCACACAAAACCCGTAAGTTCAAAGTGGTCCCTACACTGTCAACAGGTTTGCAGGCATTGGAGCGTTTCTAAAGAAGATTGAAGATGAGTTTCCATTGTTTCTTCTTGACTCAAGGTGATTACTGAAGTCTATCCCTCACACCTGCGTGGTTTCCCAGCCGACACAATGGCATGCCCTAAGATAGATCTCCAATCCTTCGGGTCCAGGAGACCCAACAATAGACTTCTCATTAATATTGGCTTAATGCTTTGGTCTGATCAGGAAGGTTGTGTAACTAAATTATAATCATGTACACTACTTAATAGTTTTTGGTAGAAGTGCTTGAAGAACTAGTTGGATCTTCAGTATGATGCAGGAAATTTAAACTAATCATTGGAGTTTGTTTTATTTTGTTTTATTCATTTCTATTTATACATGTAGTAGGCCTACTGAATTGAATAATTGGAACTTTTGTACCTACCATACTTATGCAAGACTGAGAAATTCCAAGTCAGATATTCTGGCTGGAATTTATATTTTTTCTTTGTAAAATGCATCAATGCATTGTACTTCACAAAGTAAGAATGTTTTCTTAGTATTTCCATGAATAGGGCCTGTATGTAAATTTTATAAAAATATTTTTCATGATGCGTAACTATCTCTAAATATAAAGTAAGTGGTATATATGACTTATACCATGAAGATATTAATTTAGAAAAGGCTTGCGGTTTATATAGATAATGCTGTCTTAATGTATAATCTCATATTCCAAAGCCTAAACCATGAATGTGAGACTTATTTTCTATCTTCTCTACTTGAAGTATTGCAACAATCTACATGTCGGTCTCTGATAACATGACTTTCGTATGCTTTTCTTTCTGAGCACATATTGGTCCTTTCCTAGATGCTTGGGACATGCCAAGAAATACTAGCAACATGTGTTTCTAGGGATTGCCTGAGGTAGGCTTGGGAAGGAATAGATAGAAGTGTGCCAACATTTTGGTCAAAGAGGTCACGGTATAATTTATATACCGGAGACTGATATTGGAACATACCATATCATTCAACATCCTTAATCCTGAATTATGCAGCATGTGAGGGCTGTTCTGTTTCAGTCGTATGATTTCACCGGTTAACCCTTGATTTCCCTGTTCATGCATCAAAACTTGTACCTTTTTCTAGTTGTGACACCCCACAGGTGGAAGGGTGAAAGTGTCTGCAGTTGTCTCTGCTACATTTGTTCTTCCTAATCTGTCCCTGGAGTAGCCTTCAAACCATTTTTCTTCAGACCATGTTTGATCCAGTAACAGCTTGCTGGCTGTCTCTGTGCGAGCCGTGGCCGGTGTATCTGCTGCGTGGTTGCCAGGGGTAACGAGATCTACTGGCGCTGGGAAAATCCCCTGACTCATGAAGAGGAACAAAGGCAACGTGCCTGAACCCTTCTTAACTTGTCATATCTTTTTAAACCAAATGATCTTCTTTTGGTGTTTGTTTAAGGGAAATGCTTTTGAGATTTGTTGAGAAAGCTGACAAACCAGTTCCTTTAAACCCCATTGTGGTTTGGTTACTAGAGCAATTATTGTCAGTGTCAATTGCTCTTGATTGGGATCTGTGGAGAGACCTGTTTACAGGGATCATGACTTTTCATACCATATCTACAATGTTCACTTTAGATCATGGCACCGTGCCATACCATATAGTTGCAGAAGACATCATTTATCACATGTGTGAATACTTCTTCAAATGGATATACTTAATTATTTCTTCAAATACGATTATGAATAGATTTTGAAAAAACAAAACAAGGGGAGATAGTGGTAAAAGTAATGGATCACAGTAGAATATTCAAAGAAAGTGTTGTATGCATTGTGCTAAAAGAGAAATCAAGTAGATGCTTAGAGCAAAATCAGAGGATACAGATTATACTTGTAAAGGAAACTCCAATAAGAAATATTACTTGTGTCCAGGCATGTTCCATTTGTGCAGAGTGGAACCCGGGCTCATGCCAAATAGAATGTAATCAATCGTCAAGGAAGATGTCACCAATCTCTCCCTCGCCCTGCCAAAACGGATCTCTTTTCCTGCCAGATGAACTTGCCAGCACAGTCTTATTGATTTTCCTTTAAGTCCACTCGGTAGAGCGAGCATTTGGACACCCACAAAATGCCGATAATGGTCAGATCATTGAGAGGCAAGGTGCCGCAAAGCTAGATTTGTGGTCAGTCCGCTCAGGTAGTTTGCTCCACGTGCCACCACCACGACAGGAGTTGTTTAGACATATATAGAAGACCACATTGTTGGTATTTGAGGGATAGGTGGTGAAAGTGGGAGGGGACGTTTCTGCCTATACGCTAACTCTCTCCAGAGTGTGGCGTAGACACAGCAAGGACAGACACACTGCAGAGATATCATCTCTGGTTGAGCAAGGTAGCAAACCTCAAGTTCAGTACAACTAGCTACTTGTGTTGTAGGCCTACCAGTTGAATACCGGGAGATTGGTTCTTCTGGCACCAAACTCCTAAAAAGACATGATAATGCCACCATTCTAGGCATTGCTGATATCACAAAGCAGTCATTAGTTTATCTGAAATATAGACATAATGACCATCAAATGCAGTAAATTGTTATTGGTAATAGAGCTGAAAGGGTCAGAAGTTCTCATGGATAAGTCCCTTTTCCCTCTGGTCTGATCATGGATCCCTCTAGTAGGATCCATGGTCTGGAGAGTGTTTCATGAAAGGACTTGTCAGACGTTTTATCCGACAAGTCCCATTTTATCCGATAGTTACCATAGGAACAGTGCCTCTAAGCCAATCAAAATCATGGAAAGATGTCAGATCTGACAACTTGTCAGATGAAAATATTGATGAAATGCTATCGAGCCCAGCCTGAGGGAAGGTGTGAAACCAGTATACAGGTGTTTGATATAAAGCAATCATTCTTAATCATCATGGAACATGATCGCTTTGGAAGACGATGGAAGACAAATAGAAATTGGTCAGTGGTTCATTCAACTAGTCCCACACTCTGCTGTAAGTGCTACCAGTAGGCATGTATTATTCATATGTCATCCAGCTACCACTGCTGGTGTAAGTTGCCAGGAAATCTAATAGATACATAGTACCTTAATCCCTCTGCACTTCTTAGGCAAGATTAGCCTAATCTCCTGTGGTATCTAATGGATTCTTTGGCAAGGATAAGGAGGCTTAGAGGATTAGCCTAGCGTGCCAATGAGGATTTTCAAGTTAAATTTGATATTTTTGTACTACTTCATATTGTATTTGAGAGTATTGAGCGAATTGTATATGATCCGGTTGGTTTGGGGTGGGATATTGAGAACTAGTGGAAGTCTGGTACTGTGTCAGTATCTTAGGTCAGAAGCGCTGTATCATTGGCATTGGTTTCATGTGTAGGCCTACCACAGCTTCATCAACAATGAACTTCAGAAGAACGAACAGGAGAGCAAACTTTATGAAGTTTTATATAGGAAGGAGCCATTGATTTTTTTAAAAATGCATGAATGGGAAAACAGAATGCTTCTTAATTGTTCAGAAAATAAAGTTTTTAGGTTTAAAGCATTATTCTTGATTATATATTATGTTTTACCATACAGAAAAAATAATTTTAGTGTCAATGTATTGTGACAATACATTGATACTATTCATCTTTTCTGAAGAGAGAAGGTAATAATTTAAACGCTCTCATGTATCTCAGAGGACATGCAGGCTGAATTGTAGTATTACTAATGTCATTTATATCTAGGAATTCACCTTCTAAAAGTATATATTCCAGAAATCAACATGGTCAAACAGAATGGTTTGTGGTTCATGCATTTTCTTTCTTAATTTTGGAAATTTGAATCCTTATGCATAGGAATGATTGACATACTCAGTGATCAATAAGGGATTACTCTCTATCATGAAGAGAGAGGGGGGGGGGGCTAGGGTAAGAGAAGGGGGAGGGATATGAAGAGGGGTAAAATGAAGAAATCTGTACTCCCCATTAGCAAGTTGTTGCACTAGATGGCAAAGCACTAATCTCCTTGCCAAATATTTTCTCTGCTCGAAATAACCCCCCTTGTTGGCTCAATTTGGCTTGGACATTCTGTCAGCAATCACAGATATCTATCACCCATTCAAAAAGATCAAGTTTGTAGAGCTTAATATGGTGATAGCAGACAAATCAGAACTTTTATTGTTGTAGTTGCTTTGTTTGAACTCGACAAGGAGTAGCAGTCCTCTATTCAACAATGATTTGAATCGCAGATGAGGGATAGATGTGAGTTATAACACGTATTCAGGAACTATTTCCACCCCTCTGCATATCCGCTTGAGATTGGTGTTGTATGATGTAGAAGAAATGACCATCAAACATTTTAAATACTGGCTGGAGTCCAAATGACACCTTACCTATGTCATGATGTTTATCTCTATCGGAATTTCCATGTTATGTTGTTTACCATGGAGACACATGTATATTTCTTGAACAGAAGCATGCAATCTTTCATGTGTAAAACCAATACAAGTTGGAGGAAAGATTGTAAAGTAAACAGTGGTATATCTTGGATTGCTGCCAATATTATGAGGATGTTTAGATTTCTTTTCAATCTGTTTCATTTCATCAACTGCATTTTGTGCAGTCGAAGTTATTGCGAAACTATCATACAGTTGCTGTGTTTATGAACTAAATGTTCCATCATCTCTATCTCTCTATATATATATCTTATCTTTAAAACTTGTTTCCAAATTGTCTCACCAATCCTACATCTTCCAATTACTTAAGGTATTTCAGGTTTCATTACACTCTGTTGTAATTCACGTGGGGCGTACTGTTGTAACCTCCGTGGCATGTACTATATATAACCCCATAGTCTTACTACGCACCCATACACTACGGAGTACCTACCCTTACAGAGTGCAGAATTCTTTGAAAAGGGAAGTTTGCTTTAGAGTTTCAATCACAAATCCAAACACCAAGGTCCATCTCAGAATCAACAGAAGCCAAAGGTGGGCTGCAGTTTTAGAGCAGCCACCCTTCAACCTACTTCAAGAAATAGATTACTTTGTAGATTGATTGGTGAGATAAGATTGGGGATGGGATATTGATGAGGAGTCTTACTTTGTTTGAACTTTGTTGGAAGGATAACAGAAGGTGGTTTCAGACCGCCTCGAAGTTCGCCAGTTCCAGGTATTCTCTGATCGGGAAATTTACCCCGATCAGAAAATACCAGGTATTTTGGTAATGTGAAAGCAAACTACGCGTAATCTCCCCGAAAGAAAATACCCGCTAAATAGTGGGTACTTGGCGAAATTACGAGAACTTTCGTGGGGATTTTTCCAAGGTCGCAGGTATTTTGGCGATGTGAAAGCAAATTACGGGAACTTTTATCCCAGCGTGTCGTTGGGCGCGGCGGCGTGGGTGGCTGCTGGGCTAGAGATTTTGAATCTCCCGCCTTGCCTGCTTATCAGACCACACTGCGCATGCTCGTAACTTCGGGAACTTATCCCGAAGGATGTGTTTCGGGGCGGTGTGAATGCAGGAATAATTAACGGGTATTTTTTAGCCTTAAAAAGTTCTCGTAATTTAACGGGGATTCTTGTGATCGAGGCGGTTTGAAACCGCCTATTGGGTGTAAACAATCCCTTTGATGCATTTTTTTATGAATGGGGTTGACTTAAAGTTAAACTGATAATCTTGTAGCCTATTCAAGGTGTATGGATTTTCAGAATGAGACCTTATTTAAATCATTTGAGGCTTCACCCTAGCTTCACCTTACCGCCCCCCCCCCCCTTTCCGATATCCCTACAATTTGCATCCCTTCAGAATTTGCTGCTAAAAATTTTTTTTGCAAAACAGAAAGCATTCAAGATTTTCGGTTACATTTCTGAAACTACTATTTACCAGCAATTAATCCTCTACATGTGAATGAAAATTGCTGGATAATACTGGAGGACCTAATTTCTTTTTTGGCTCACAGAAGCAACAAAACATTGACTACATTGCAAAAACATTTAGTGAACAAGTAAAAATGCAATAGTCGATGATACATTTTCTTCATGATATATATTGTTTAAAATAATGAACAGGTAAAAAATATATGAGTTAATGGTATATTTTACTTAATGATATGTATATATATGTTTAATGTTATATGATAATTTGTTATGAATCTTTACAGGACCGAAACCCAAGGACCAGGAGTCCCGTTTGATGCCCCCTCCCATCATCAACACCGGCCACACCCATCCCTTTGGTGAGATCAGCCCCCATCATCCAAACCACCATATTGGAAGACAGCAGTCCTTCCAGAACCAGAGCCGTATGCCTAGGTCTTACCCTCTTAGTCCAACTTCGGGATCGTATGGTAGGTTATCAAGTTTCCTAGGGTTATCTTTAAGGGAGATGTACATTGCAGTCAAGGTCGGCCTCAAGACCACATTTTTGCCAGCATTGACTGTGGCTGCAGGACATGTACAAACTGTATAGGAGGGGGTTTCCAACACTTCTATAATACAGCGCAAAATGGAGATATATATAAGGGCACAAGTCATATGCAATGCCAATGAGAGGGACGTAAAAGGGCACCCACGGCCATGACCCACGCTATTCTTGGATTAACTGAAGGACTACTGAACCCATGCCTTATGCAGACTTTGTAGATGAAGTGTGTACCAAATTTTTTTCCTAACGTTGAGAAATTATTAATAATAATGAATGCAAGCATGTTCACACTGTAAAAACTGTGGTGTTAAAACTGATACCAATTGGTGTTAATAGAGGACCACACCCTGAGGTGTTGAAGTAACACCCTAGCGATTGAACATAACACCAAAGAGTGTAAATGTAACAACCATAGGTGTTGTAATAACACCTATAGGTGTAAAACTAACACCACCAATTTAACACCAGTGTAAAAGAACTGGTGTGGTCCTCTATGTACACCGGTTAACACCACAGTTTTTGCTGTGCATAATTGAACCTTTTTAATTTTACATCTGCATAATTATGTCTATTTAATACATAAAAAAACCCTGCATAAATCATTATTTCAGATTGGTCAATTCTGAGTAGAATCTAGAAGATGTATAGTCTGCTGGCTCATACCTACACTGTATAAACAGTTGGGTTTTGAAACTGACGCCATGCTATTGGTTTTCATAGAGGACCATGGGTGTTAAACTTACACCCTAGAAATTGAAAATAACACCAGTGTTAAAGAGTGTTGAAGTAGCAACCAAAGGTGTTGTAAGAACATGCATAGATGTTGAACTTAACACCAATATGTAACACTGGTGTAAAATGTTGGGTGCTGTCCTCAATGTCAGCACCCAAGTTTTTGCTGTGTATATAAACTATTCATCATATGCAACGGGTTAAAATATTCATCCATTCCGAGCTGGAGGCTTTTAACTGCTTTTAACCCTTGACTACTGAATTTTCACATTCTAATAGGTTCGGTATAGAGTCCACCATGTTGCCAATGACTTGAAACTCTTTCCTATCTTCGCACAGTTAAAATTCCCCTTGTGGATACCTTCATTTCAGTTTAGAATAGAACTGATTTATTAACTCTCAGATAATTTCATAAATCAAAAATAGTTCAGAACTAAATATTTTGGTCTTGGGGCAGTATAAGATAATTTTTTTTTTATTATGATGGAATCCATCAACACATCATTTGAAAATATCTGGGGGGAAACACCCCTGAACAAAATAATGTAATGTTTTCAAAGAGAATTTTATTTTCATTTTTCTAGTTATCATTGACAGACATAAGTAAAATAATGATAATAATGCCATGGGTCATGTTAATTATTAGTCTTGTGATGTTCTGTATGAACGGAACTGGACACATGATCTGTAAAGCGATCATCAATGTTGGAAACTGAAAAACATTTAAAATATTAATCTACTGTATTCATTATCTCCATATGCAAATTGTGGATACTGGATGATCTACTTGATGTGGATTCATTATATATGTTTTATAGTAGGGTGTTGGAAAAGAGATTTAACAGAGGAATGGGGGAAAATGTGAACACCAACTGAAAGTGAGGGTATACCATGGGAGTGCTTAGCTTGGAGCACTTTTTAGGAGGAGGACGAAGAGGATGAGAGAGAGAGAGATGAAAAGAGAGAAAGAGGGAGACAGAGGAAGAGATAGATGGAAAGAGAAGGAAAGAGGGGGAGAGAGATGGAGGATATGGAAGGGGGGAAATGTTAGTGCACTAACATGAGTCCGCACTCATGTGCTGATTATGCAGAGGAAGGTCCCGGCAAAGATGAACGCACGGTCATTGACACTCGAGGGGGGGAATGCACACGGATTGCGATGCGTTTGCTTCGATTTTTTTTTTTTTAACAAGAAAAATCTTATTTTTGGCTCATGTTTTCTGGAGAAAGGAGAAGTGAAGGACCAGTGACCATGTCTTGCAGGATGGAAGTATGATTTTTTTTGTAATGGATCCTTTGTTTTTGTTTTGATATGATGATGAAGGAATATGTAATAAAGACTAGGTGGGTGCGAAGTAACGCTCAGATGCTCGGATTGGGGACACTCGCGCTTGAGTTTCACTCGCATAAAAAGTGCAGACAAAATCAAAGAAGTTGAAGTTGGAGATTGGTATGATGTTATGAAGAGGGATACATTAATGTGATTAGATAAGGGGGGGAGATAAAGAGGATAGATTGCGAGGATACATGATGCTCACTAGATCTATACACAGGGATGGTTTATGTGATGAAGGCAGCTTTAGAAGGGCAGTAAAAAAGAATGGGAACTGGTGAGTCATTTTCGGAGCTCTTCATGATGTATTTCTTGAAACTAGAAAATAATGTTTAAGTACTTGTAGTTTTCATTAGTTATTTCCTCCGATGATCAAGAGAGGTACTTGAGGCTTCTGTTTTGAGATCAAGTAAAGTTTATTGCAAGTAAGTAGGCCGTTTGCTTTGGGTGGCTTTATCACAGTACACCTGGTGGTTTTCACGATATCTAAGAAAATAACATTTGAGACACCTTGGTCTTTTAAGTTGTGGTCTTTCTTAAACTAAAGGTAGATGCAAGAATATCACTCTGAAAACACAACAACAATGAGACGAAATATGATTAAGAATGGATTTCACATTGATGGAGATGGACGGAGTATAGCAAGACATTGCGAAGCCATTGTTTCTCTTGTCTATTGCCGAAAGCAAAAATCAATTTGACTGTGGAACATAAGCGCTGAAGCCAGGCACAGTCCTGCCTTTGATTAGTCCCCGAGAATCTACTGTCTGTGGTCGCCAAATTTCATTTTGTTTTGATTTTTCCACACCACCATCCTTTCTTCGATCAATCGTTGGACTTTGAACCAATTACACAAGACAATGCCGAGCTGTTGTCTCCACGGTTTCCAATGACAATGTTTCCATTTCATCTGTTTTTCTTTTCCGGCTCTTTTCTTTCCCGATCGAGCCGGTATTCGTTTCGTTTCCGCTCAAACATCCTATCGGCTGGGTGTTTTTCTTCGCTGGAACAGATGCAGAAATTGAGAAGAACATGAGACTCGTTCGACGCAGTGGCGGTGGCTTTAATGCAACTAAATGTCAACGCTGTCTGCTACACGTGTGGAGGTGGTGCTGATATCGTTACAAAGCTGCGACCCACTTCTTTCTCAATTCCCTTCTGGAGTACATATCCCCTGGATCCTTTAGTATTTAGTTTTAAGGGGTTTCACAGGAAAGAGATTTTGTTAAGATATTTCTACTGATGCCATACTAACACCCTTAATGTAAATATAATATCAAAGAATAGTATTTTTAAATAATAAGCTGGGCTTTGATACTCAATTCCTGGAACTAGATTATTTTTACTGTTAACAGTGCACATATCTCTTACCCTTAATAGATTTTACTTTTGATGCAATATTTCACTTCAATCACCCCATTCCAAGTTCCATTAGTAGTGCATATTTTTTTCCGGAAATATTTCCTATTTGAAATCTTACTTCAAAGGTTATAGAAAGAAAATAAAATGGAAAATTAATTTTCTGACATTTAAGGATACTCCACAATGGTTCTAGGAGATTTTAATTAATCCATTCCCTGTATAAACTTTAAAATACCTTCTAGTGAATATGAAGGAATGGAAAAATCAAGTGGTCAGTCAGTCAATACTAGAGGCACTATATTGCTCATTTTCAAAGTAATTTATAAAGACATAATTTTCATGAGGTGGGTTAAGGGTTGAGGATGAGTTTAAACAGCTTTGCATAAATAACATCTTAGGAGATGACAAAACAAACTAGGTTACTCATCCTTGAAATGATCAGGGGAATATCATTTCTTAGCTATATTCCTTGGCCACGCCCATTGTGAAACCTATTTTTGCACCTGATAATTTTGGCACCCTTCCTCATAAGAAAGCATAAAAAGTGGGTTAGGAGCTGTCAGGGAGAGTTAAGTCTTTTTGGTTCAAGATAAGGTTACATATGTCGGGTATGTAACCACACTATGACTGGTCACTAGGCGGAGGCAGAGGGGATCGTAAAGGCAGGAGTTCAGACCGTTTAATTGATTGGCAAATGTCCAGGAAATTCAAGTAGTAGTATGTGCTCGCTACTGTTTTTGAACTTGGCATGTTTTCAGGATAGAGTATTTATAATAAAGACTTAACAGGTTCATGTCCTTTCAGCTCTGCCCCTTTAAATTGCTTTTTAAGATTTTTCTTTTTGTTGGTTGAATAATGTATGATAATGCATCTCTGAAGTCTTAAGGAAGATTGCGGTGGAGGAATACCCTGAAACTTATTTATTTTCATCGAAAGTCAGTCAGAGGGGATGCAATCACTTTCATGTGTGTTATCAAGTGACATTTCTGTGAGACATCCGTTGAAAGATGACACCTTCCTTTCCGATGTGAATTTGAGCCCTGATTAGCATCCTCCATGATAAACGACATGTCCAACTCAAGGAACCCATCGCATGGGGACTGAGAAAAAATATGGCCATGTCCACCCCCTCCATCGCATCTACATTTTCATGAGTCCCCTGCTTCTCCTTCTAATGGCCGAAGCTGTATCCCATGACGCTCTTGGCATAAATCACTCGAGGTTGCTGTGTACCCCCCTCTCCCTCCATCCAGTCACCGATATGAATCCCCCAGTTGTACAAAAGCCGCCCCTGTCCATTTAGGCATTGAGGACCGGGTTCACATGATCACATGAGAGCCGTACATCTTCCAGTGAGTGCGAGGGCACCGGAGCGTACCGTCTCCGCAGGCCAATTTGCCGGGCGCTTGCCTACCCTTTGCCCCTACCCTCGGAGTGGCAACAAGCGGGTAATTTCTTGTTCTTTTGTTGGTCCGCGTGGCTCCCGTTCGTCGCGGCTGAGGAGGCAGAGAGGAGATTGGCCCCAAACCCTCTCGTTTTCCAGCGAGCACCCTCCGCTGTTTCTTTCGCCTCATTGCACAGTAACATACACCCCAGTATTACCCCTCCACCTTCCCTCGCACCCTCACCTCTCTCCCCATACAAAGCAACCGGAAATCGGCCTCTGTAGGTCCCTTCTTTCACACAAAATTTTCATAATTAATGAAGCTTCCAGGGACATTCTCATTGTAAGTGTTTGCCGTTTGGTGCGAATAGAGGTCCTTTTTTTTTCCTAATTCATAATTGTGATTATTTTCATTGATACCATTTCACTGCCAGACTCTTTTTTTCACCTCTCAGACATCTGGAGCACAATTTCTATCACTATTAGAGGGGGGAGGGGAGGGGGACAAATATAATTGCTCACATGGCAGGATGCATTTTACAATTACGGACAGGATATATTCATCATTCTTAGACCAGTGTAAAGAATGGCAGGTCGGAATGGTTATTGAATGAACTTTTTTTTTTTACTTCTGATTAATAGACTCAATCACCTATTGTGTCATTATTGAAGTGCACTTTTTGTGTCATTTCCTGTTTATGGATTTTAAACCCTTTTTACCCACATAAAACTATTGTGCTCTGAATATCAAAATGTCTTGGAAACATGATAGATTGCCATTTTTAAAGACTGTTTTTGCTTCATTTTCAGATCAATAACATTACAATAAGCGGTCACATCCAGCCCGTAACCTATTTCCTTTGTTTTTGACTTGCAGACTTCCTCTCTTCCAAGATTTCAATGAACATGTCGTGACAGAACTCCGAAATAGATTTACCATATAAATGCTTGTTTTGGGTACAAATCCAACATGAAAACATTTCAATATGCAAAGAAAACATATTAATCTGGGTCTTCATCATCCTCTGCATCTTCCTGTTTGTTATTGCATTGATTTATCATTTGTATAGTCAAATGTTGAAGGTCTGGGCTTTGAAAATCAGCCAGGCTCACAGGAAAGGGAGTTAACATTATTTGTCGAAGAAAGGATGACAAATTCAATTCATTAGTATGATAATCATGATGATTATATGATGAGGTATGATTGCAGGAGAGGATGCTGTCCTTTCAATGGTAGAAGGGTGCTATATCAATATTTTAATGCAGGGTTAATGTCCTTATAGAATTTGAAAGTGATAATGTTGCGATATTGAGAAAAGAACCAGGGCCCTGTGACCTGCAACATAGTGATTGAGCATTAGAGCTGATTCTGTGATTGATAGCATTGCTTACTGTGTATGATTGATCACAAAAATCAACCCCAACATCATTCACTAATTTTCATGTAACCGGTATCAGCTCAGCCTTCTTTCGATCTCAATTAAAACAAAATCATCGCCGGCTTCAGACTTCAAACGTATCTCCAGAAAGTGCATTCTATATATTTCCATGCAAAATCTTAACTGTTTCAAGCACTTTCTCATGTTATCTGATGATTGCACTTTTTTTAAAGTGCAAAATACTTTGATTTCATCTTTCTCTGATTCCTTCTCTCGATGCAAGTACATGCTTGGTATTATTATAGTACATTGACTCGACTCCTGCCTTTTTACTTTCTAGAAGCAAGCAGCAATTAAAGAACGTTCACCATGGAAAGGCAATGAAGCGTGGTGCTAAAGCCAGTGATATGCTCAGTTCAACTCTATATCATATAATCATCTGTTCAGAAGCACAAGGCCGTTAATTGTCTGTTAGAGTATATGATTTAATGCCTTTCTTGCTCCGAAAGAGACGATATGATTAATGGCACTTCTTTCATTGATTATAAGCAACACTTTACATTAGTGTTCTATGTGTATGCCTTTGGTGTGTAGTTGACTTGTTGAGGAGGAACACATCATTTCACCATGTTATATCATTATGAGTATTTAAGTCACATGTACTTTTATCGGTAGCCTTGTTTAACCTCTCTGTAAGTTATCACATTTCATTAGCCTAATTATAAAGAAATGCCATTAAATTTAACGACGGTTATGTCTGTTTTGTTGACAATTCTTAGGAAGTATTAAAATGATTATGTAACACAAGTAGATTTTCAACTTGTGGTTGATTAATTGTAAGTTTTGCTCTTTATTTTGGTTAATTTTACTTCGGAAATGCACTTGAATTCACGGGATGTTATAAAGGTGATATAACTGTTTACATATTTTTAATTATTATGCAAAATGCATGATCTTTGAAGCGCATTTTTATTTAACTGGGGTGATAGTAACGTGATATTTGATTTGTGAAGTCAGCCATGGATGTGTTTTGTTTCGAAATGTTTAATCATTATAACATGCAACTTTCAATTGAATGATGTAATGAGAGCTGATTGATGATAAGTAGGGAGTAAAAAATAAAAAATAAATACTTTAGTGAGCTGGTCGTTATACCATAGAGCTATGGTTATACCAGTCCTAGGCCTATGGGAGCCTCCATGTGTGGCAATAATCAAAATTCATATTGCCAAGTGTTTTTGTGGTTCATAATATGAAGATTGTGAACATGCAATTTTCTACCTGATTTTACTCTCAAATATAGTTGCTCTACAGATTTTTATTTATTGTTCATTTATCATTGTTATGCTACATCAAGATTGACATTGCTATTTGTTTGTGCAATACAGGCTATAATTGGTGGGCAAGGAAAGGATGTTGTTTTCTATACTTCGCCAAACAAACTTTAACAAGAAAATGTTTAGTTGCTTTACATTATAAGTTGCAAGAGTTTACCCCAAATACAATTTGGTTGATTATCGGTAGTTTAACCTTTATGGTTTCTCTAGATTAGATTTGTTAGGTTTTTTTTGCTGTTGTTGTATATTTTGCATCAATTGGCTTATAGGAAGTAAATGGCTTCAATGTTTATCGTTTCCCAGATCATTGGCAGTTTTGAATAATTAAGCCATTTTTATTTGATTCTTGCACACTTTCAATTGTTTCAGGTGTGTACTTTAATATTTCACATTAAAATGTTTGAAAACCAAAACTTTAATTTCAACAGGCTCTGCATCGAAATAATATGGTTCCAGTATCTACCAGGTCACCAAATATTTGACAAAATAAGTCGTTAATTCATATGAATTACCTTAAAGATGACTAATTACTATTTTCAAAGGCGTGATTAACTCCTGTCCTGTGCCATCTTTTATGATGTTGTTCAGTAAAGTGCCGGAGGACCTTTCCGTTGGTTCTTGGTCATCCCACACGCAGCTTAGGTAGTATTGTTCATGTGAACTTCAGTATAATCCCTTGAAATCCAGGGCCAAGGTTGTTGCTTGTTGGTGGGCAAATGTATATGTCTTGATCAGTGAGTACTGTTGAAGTCTGACAAGAAGATGCTGCCATCTCAGAGTTGTTCTGGTTTAAATTTATGCACAAGCTTGAGATATTTGAGTCACCATTTGGGTATCCTCACCTAACAACTTGTGTGAATCGCGAGTGTGTGGACATGAGCCTTGGGACATATAGAGTAAGCCATGTTTATTTATTTTTTTTAAAATTTAGTAGTAGTATCAAGTTTGCACCTGCTTGTTTTGTTTTATGATTAAGGAGAATGAGATGGGGTATGCATAGTTATGTTTAATCCTTTGACAAGCCTCATTCTATATGAAACCTTGATACGTTTGGGTTCGAGCCATGGTATGCTCGGATCAGTTATGCCTTCGAAGCCTGAAAGAATGCTGACTTGCTGCTTCCATAAAACCCTTGTTGGTCATGACCCCATGGATGGATGTGAATCTATGGAGTGTGAAATGATAGGTGATTAGAACAACCCTTGGATTTGTCACCTTGATAATGGTGTATTAAATGAGAGGTGTTCCTTTGGGAATGCTTGATGATTGTCTTTGACTGCTGTAGGTCAAGATCAGGGGACGGTGACGATGACAGAAATGCTTTCACAAGAAGGGCTGTTGCCATCATAAAAGGGTTCTGTGACCTTCAACTCATACTACCATCCCTGGTTAATAGATTAACCTTGCATTGGAAGGCAACCTTGGCAGAGGGTGGGCTGGGAGAAAGGAAAAAGAAGTGCTGGAAGTCAGACTCAATTGCTTGCCCATCATTGTGATAGCCCTTTGCTAATGAACCATTTGCGTCATTTCATTTGCAATAATGTGCCCGTTGACTGATGTTTTGTTAGACTGGATGAACCCATTTGGACCCAATCCGGTTAGTTCTCGGGGTTGATAGGCGAATGGGTGGCTGGCAGGATGATCAGGTGTACCGATTCAGTTCTCACCTTGGGTGAATTAACAGAAGGATAGTATGGGTTTCCAGCTTGTCAATAGAAAATATTGAAGGGAAGAGAGAGAAAGGGAAATAGACAGAGAAAGAGAGTACAAAACAGAGCAAGACATGAATATAGTAAGAGACAAACATACATATAGAAAGAGACAGGATGGGGAGGGGTGGAGCCAGAGACAGAAGTAAATATGAAGATATAAAGAGAAACAGAGATAACAGAGATAGACAAAGAAATACTGCAAAATCACATTAAAGAATCTGTTTTGTTGTTGGAGTATCGGTTCGTATTCTATGTAACTGATTATAGAGATGACTGTAACTCTGTAAGTACAGAAAGACACTGTTGGTTGAAAGAAAAATGTTTTTTTTTTAAATAATTGTTATCTTTGCAATCTCATCATCATATCTCTGGTGTGATATGGTACTGAGGTGCTCAATTACTTGTGGCACGCAATCAGACAAAAATAACATCACCACCACAGACTCCTTCGAATATGCAGGTACATGGAAGCGCATGTGTGCATTGTTGTTTTAGTGCCTGTAAATGATATTATATAGAACTGAATTGTACAGCTGCTGGGCCTAACTTTTGTTTTGTTGCATGATTTATGGGCATTTTATGGTAAGCCCCTTCCAGCCAATTACAAGTTTAGCTTCTCTCAATTATACATCTCACCGTGCTGATGATATTAAAAATCCCTCTCTTTTATTTGAATTGTTAAGTTTTGATATTATTTGAATAGCATTTTGTTGCTTCTCAGCATGCCACAAAACCACTTCCAAATTGATTCATTTCTTTTCAGGGTTGTGGCGTTCGAAAGAGTGTACGAAGTGCTCAATTACCTTCTTAACAATTTGCCCATTTAAAAGGCTTTTATGAAGAATATTGTTGATTTGTAGATTTTACTTAAAACTGTGATAGGAACGTGAAATAAAACCCAGCAAAGTATTGCAGATTACCAATTTTAGCTTACAGACCCAGCCAAAAAATAAGCATCAAGCAAATAAAGATATGAACATAGTTTTTTTTGTGTGTGTTATTCCAGATGAACAATAAAAATTGAATTATCTAGATAATCAGAATGAGATGATAACCATTTCGCATCCAGTCACTAAGTTTCATGAGTTGCCACATCATTTTTTTGTGGCTCAATAGCCAAACAAAATTGATTTGTACTCGGCTCTAAATGTTATTTTCTTCAAGTGCTGGTATAAGGAAAGATTTTGTGTAGAGAATTGCATTACAACTTGTCTATGAGTATACGAGTTTGCATCCCGGTAGCTTCAAACCGGTGATATGTCAGGCATGCAAATTTAGTGATTATAATATTTGATGATATATCAACCTCAAAACCCCCCCTCCCCCTGACAGGAGAGATGCTCGTTTGTGTAGAGGATTTAGGGAGGGGTATTTAAGTGAAATAAGAGAGACAAGCTCTATCTTCTTTTGGTATTAGGTATCAGTGCTCTTATTTTCTTTCTTTTCCCACAAGTGCTGTTTACCTGTCTCCCAACTAGACATCGGCTATCGGATATCTCCCCAACTTTAATGAGTGATTCAATCCAATGCATAATGGAAAGTAATTGGAACCCGCCGTCCACCATTACAAAAATGCTCCAGAAGTAAAGGGAAGAATAGAAAAGAAGAGGCTTGCATAATGTCTTCTTATGTGACTCAAGTTTCATCTCAGTCCTAGAGAGGGACCGTATAGGCCTTCAGAGTGCATTCCCACTTTCTCTTTACCTTTGAATAGTAGGTTCATACCAGGAGATATGCCTCCTGTTGTTTGGTTCTCTTGTTTCTCTTTCTGTGGTGTTGGTGCGGTGTAATTCGACACGTTTCTAAACGTATCTTCTGGAGAGTACAAACATGGCTGCAGCCACAATATACCCTCCTTGAATGTTTTCAACAGCGTTTCCCCCAATTTTCTGTTTGGAGTGCCTTTGCGTCTCAAATTTAGCATTTCGTACTAATTAGTTTGTTGTGAAGTCATGTCCAAACTTCCCGATGGTTGGACTTAAGATTGAAAAAGACTTTTTTGGCTGTCGTTGCATATATAGATGTTCAGTTTGGATATATATATAAAACACCCCTACAATACTGTTACTAAATGAAATGTGAAGTTCAGATTTGATTGATGGCATTAAGACATGCATTCTCTATAAGTAGGTGTTTGTACTTTGATTTGAGAAATCATATAGTTGATGACAAACAGAAATTTTTTGTTGTCTTAGAGAAGTATCATACTTTATATGAATATATAAAGCTGGTAATTGTTGAATTCTAGAGTTTATTTTCAAATAATGGTCAACAGGTTTGTGAAAACTCCTCTTTTAGCTCCCAAATAAAAAAAAATATGAGGTTATGGTGGTCTAACCATTAGTCTATATTAAGGAATACATTTTGTTCGTACATGAATTTATAATCTGATAATAAACATTTGAATTACCTTAATTGCAAATACAGACATTTTGATGACATACAAGACTCGGTTTGTAGGTTCATACGTGGCTGTTATTGTTCTTCCAGATTTTAATGTTAGTGTGATTTTATTTTTTGATGACATACAAGACTCAGTTTGTAGGTTCGTACATGGCTGTTATTGATTTTGATGTTAGTGTGATTTTATTTGGTGAAATAACAAACTAAAATTTGCTGTTCAAAGGGATCATTAAAGAAAGTTAATGTCTTTATTTTCCTAGTTGTTAAAACAACCTCATACGTGGAAAAAAAATTACTGTATGGAAATGTTAAAATACAATGTATACCTTCATGAATTGCTTTTTTTAGATATCCATTGAGCTTTTTTCTTCTTCTACTTCAAAGAACCAATATTCTCTGATCGATCGTCCAGAGCAAAACCATGAAATTGCCAAAATATATCGCTCGTTCAGACAGACCAAATCATGATGGAATTAGGATGTTTGGGGAAATCTGTCGGTAAAATGAGAAAGGCATATGAGTGTGTGTACTAAACGGCTAATCAATATTACTTGAAGATTGCGGTGGGATTTCATTGATTTTAGCCGGTCAGTGACACACAATTAAAGAAATACATTTCTCTCTCTCTCATAGAGCGATTCTTTTACCGTCCCGACAAATGTGCAAGTCCAATTTCATCACAGCATTATCCAGGCCTAGTATTAGCAAATAATTTCATTTTTGTCTTTTTTTATTGCATCAGTTCTTCTGTTTTACAGTAGTCTAATATTTAGTCATGAAAAATCTTATATTGATTTCAGAGTTGCAAATGTGATGGATTTATTTCAAAATCAACAGTTTCTTATTTTTCCGATACAAATTTTTTTTTCTTCCAAAGTCTAGTTCTCAATCATCAAGTGATTTATTTGTTGCAAGGAAAATAAACTTTTGAATTTTATTCTTCATTTGCTTCTTGACACCCATTAATGCCAATATTTAGTGGGGATAGGTTGTGATTTTGTGCAATGGGAGGGTTGGTAACTTGGTAGTCTGCAGGCACAGACCCTGATTGAAACATTGATCAACAAGTGGGTATTCATACAAAAGACTAGCACATTTAAAACTTGTTGTTTCATTTATCAGGCCAGAGCAAAGGACCTTCATTACACAAGTCTTAGTAAACCTTTATCTCGAGTGAGGGGTTTTGCACAACAGACTAGTAACTTGGTACAACCATGGATGTAGACTAGTCTGCAGGCACAGACCCCGATCGAATCTTTGATCAATAAGTGTGTCACCACGCAAAGACCAGCACATGCAGAACTTGCTGTTTCAGAGCAAGAGGGCCTTCAGTACGCAAGGCCTGATTAGGCTGCAATTCAGACCCTTTACTCGAGTGAAGGGTTAGCAAAGCAGACTAGATGTAGACTAGGAGTATGTCCATGGTGTGACCTTGTCCTGGCTGAGGACAAGTAGTGGGTGTCCCCTGGCTGTGTTGATTGTGTGGGCCATCCAGACAGGATCTGTGACCCTCAAGGCTGGGGGAAGGGATGTGTCTGGTGGTTGGTCCCAAGAGAAGGATCATCATCAGGGGTGATGGTATATTTATAGGGGTGGTGTGTGGAGAGGTGACCGTCTGACCATGGACCTATCATGAACTGACCTACTTATTAGATTCTTGGGGCTGGATGAAGTAGGAAATTAAAGATGACACTTCGGTCTTACTTTCCCACCACAATTGTTTGTGAAGTCTTTTGTGGCAATTACTAGGCTACTCACACCCAATGGAACCTAAATGCTGTTAATGATGAATAGGTTCATCACTCCTTAATGGATTCAATTAAAAGGATTGTATGTAAACTGATAAATGCCAATGTTACATCAAGCTCTTTGATCAGGGAATTGTTACTAATACCCTTTTCATAAACCTATCCTCCAATTAGCCGCCTAAGAGTAATGCGGATAATTCAATAAAAATTGCGTTCATAAACTCCGAAAATTAGCCGCATTATTTTTACGAGCGCCCGTCCTGAAAAAGGCGGATAATCGCCATGACAACTGGACACGCCCCCTCCGATGCAGTTGTGTTGGAAAAGGGTGACCTTGTGACCGCACCATGGCAATTATCCGCATTATTTGGAAATGCGTTCATAAACTCAAAATCTTATCCCGATGCCGCTATTATGCGGATAATAGCAGCATCAGAGTAATGCGGATAACTCTTGTCCTCCTCCAATTTTACGACCAAATTATGCTGCTATTAGCCGCCTAATTCATAGTAATTGGGTTTATGAAAGGGGTATGAGAGGCCGCTTTGATCATGATCAAGAGCAGGGCGTACTGATAACTGTATATTTACATTAATATATCACTGATAAACCAATATGTCCACATTGACTTGGATCCTCTTTATAGTGAAGCAATTTGCTGCAAGATCTGGTAATGTATTCACATTCCCTGTATAAGCATGTTTAAACTATTAAGAAATACAGTAGAATAAGAGCTATAAGCATGGTAAGTGACTGCTGTTATGTGTTTATTGGTGGTAGATGTTCTATGTTTATATTTTCTTCCAGGGGGGGTGTTGAGTTGGGACACGCTTTTACAGCGTTAACAACATGAAACAATGTTCGACTTGAACAATTCAATTAAATGTTTGATGCAGATGACATGAGTAGCGATTCTAGCACCTTGGAAATTAAAACGGTTCCTTCTACCAGCATGTTGCCACTGCACTGGTATCAAAGCTTCATAGTGCAGTGCACTGTTCCCACACAATGCACTTCCAGCTGGTAGCAGTTCTGTCACTCACGCACCTCATGAATAATTCATGAAGACCCTCATTTACATGCTGATTGACAGTTGGGTCCTACCACTTCCACGTTCGTGGGTGGAAGCCGAGTTGATGGGACTTCCATGTGACTAGATATGGGGTATAATAGGAAGTGTTTTTGTCGAGATTTTCTAATTGTATCATCAGCATCAACACTTCAAGGTCATCAGACAATCAATTTGGATACAGACAGTTTTATCTTGGAAAGAAGTCCCGTGACTTTTTTAAATACCTTGTTTTTTCGTTCCTACCTGGTCTGCTTCCTTCCGCTCCCCTCCGGATGTGAGTGATAATGGAGCAATCCACGCATGACTGGCTGTCACATGCAGCAGTTGTCCTTATACACACACAGGGTGACTGTATACACACTGGGTCCTATTGTAATTGAATACTAAGGATTTCGGTGTTTCAGTGAGTGTGTGAGAGGGCGATGAGGCAATCCATAAGTTTTCCAAGAAACCGTGCAGTCATGACACTGGTATGCTAGGGTCAATAGCACACAGGAAGGAAAATGGGTAGGATAATAGACACTTGAGTCCTTTCCTTTTGAAAGGAGTGAAGACATTGTAGTGAAAGAGGTAAGTCAGGAAAACTGCTTCCCTTTAATTCCATAAAGGTTGATGGGTCATTGATTTCCTGAACTGAGGGTGACATGAATGCATCTGATTAGATCATCACTGATCATGTTAACCCAATGACTTCTGGATTGTCCATTCCCATTTGCCTTAAGAATATATAGATATTGATTTGATTCACACAGCCAAAGGGTTCATCATCCATTCATTCTTCAAGTTCCAAGAGAATATAATCAGACCCAAATAAATGTTTCCATCATGTGTATTATATAAAAAAAGCAATTACTACTAATATGATAGACCATAAGTAATTTAATGGACTGCATAAATTTACAAAGAAAAATCATCCTTGTCACAAAACTGCATGTAAGTGATGTCGAAAAAATTCCAATTTGAATTCAATTTGAATTCATTTTCCAACTGGAAATACCAATTGGAAATCAATTGACATACACAAGTCCTCCAGAATTACACTCTCAAACAAGTTTCCTTTTTTTTTAATTCTGTGAAAAGTGAGGATTTTCATTGGCGGTCAATATAAGTAGGATGACGGTAATGAGGAAATCATTTCCAGTTGACATGCTCTTGTGAAAGTGACAGAAAACCATTTCGTCCATTCTTGTTTGGGAAATTCCAAATGAAGAAAAAACTTCACTTTCATATAGATAAAAAATTGACCTTCATAAAGTTAAAATCTCATTTAGTGACAGCTTTTAACATGATATTCAGAAATTCATAGTATATTCCCTTTCAATTCCCCTATTTCCTTCATTTTTTGTTTGTTGTGGAACTTATTTGGGGGATTCTATTGGCATACAGATTTGGGGAGGGGCTTGCAGGTACTTGCCCCCCCCCCCCATACAAGGTTGATTACTGTGTTCATTCATCTTAGAGTTAGACTACATTATTGAACATAAGCACTGTATTACCTAAAATAAACAAACCAATTAAAATAAATTCTTCTACATATAATATTAGAATTGATCCATATAACCTTATTACATTGTAATACACAAACCAATTAACAAAATGAATTCTTCTACAAAATAGGCCTATATTAAATTGATCCATATAACCTTTGTTCATGTAAGGATTAGGAAATGTATTAATTTCATCTTTATCCTTACCCTAAACTCAATTACTCTCATGTATATCATAAATGATAACAGAGTGGAGTTTGTGTAGGCCTTTGTCTTCTCTCAACTAAATGTCTAAAACAGGAAGGCAATGGTTTTGAATGATTTTTGTTTTATTTCAACAAGGAACTTTAGATTGGGGAAACCCCGTCACTGCTTTGGTGTAGGCTTATAGTGTGACCTTTCCTCTTTTCTTTCACTCTTCGGTGATTGCAAAATCAATAAAGGAAGCTTTAAAATAAAGCAATCCAGGATAAGATTGGTACCATGTGCTGACATCCCTGCAGTATTATGAAATATTTCCAAAAAGTTGCATATTTCTGCTGAGAAGGTACGACGCCTACATCCTTGCCATGCTGTGCGAGTATAGAGGGTTGTGGAGTAATTACAAGTATTTGGTGTATTTAAGAATTAATCCATAATCCTTGTATATAATTAATATCTTTTGATGATGAATGCAATATGTGGAGTTACAAGAAAATACATGCGTTTTCATGATGATTAATACATACAAGTATTTGTCCAATTGCATGTGAAACTCAACTTGATGAAAAGCACTTGATAAGTATAATGCAGGATTAATACCTTTCAAATGAACTCACAAACCCTATCTTGTTTCCATTTGCCTACAAAGGGGACATTGTGTAGGAGATTGCATAGCAACTCATACTGCAAGCTATGATTCATTTGCTTTGGCAGTGGGGAATATGGGCAGAGGAGAATAGGAGAGAGAGAAGGAATAAGAGAGAAAGGGGGAAAGGCTGAAAAGAGAGGGGTAGATAGAGAGTAAATAGAGAGAGGGGGTAGAAAGAATCACAGACAGGAGGGGGGGGGGAGGGGTGTGACTGAGTCTTGGGGGTAGAAAGAGTGAAACACAGAGAGAAGGGTGAAGGGGAAGACAGGGTCTCAGAGAGGGGGGGGGGTAGAAAGAGAGAACACAGAGGGGGAGAGAAAGAAAAGAGAAAGACAGAGAGAGAGAGACACACACACACATACACACACGAAGAAGGAGATAGTGAAAGAGTGACAGAGGGGGGGGGGGTAAAAAGAGAGAAAGATAGAGGGGGTTCACAGTGATAGACAGATGGGTAGAAAGGTAATGAGAAAGAAAGACAGAGAGACAGGTAGAGACAGAGAAAAAGACAGATGGAGAGAGGGAGGGGGAGAGAGAGAGTGACAGAGTCATGGAGAGAAGGGGAGGATAAGAGTTGAACTTTTGGCTGACCTCTCTAATGACTCATGTTGGGTATGAGACATGGACCATGAAATATCAGCTGTTAACATGACTATGTTCTTTGAGCTTCATCCCAACTATTAGTGTCATTAACATGACTCTCTGATACCTCAGGAAAATAGTTTCAGGTTCTGAAGTGCATTTCTAATGAGCATTTAATTACAATTAATTAGTATATTAATAGACGTTTAAGTATGCTTTATTAATTGAAGGAGTGTTTGAAGCATTAGGGCCAAGATATATATTTGGTAGCTTAATGTGGCATTTATAGTAGTTTTATTCAGTGAGATGCTGAAAAATAGTTAATCGACATTCAAGTATGTTTTATTGGATTAAGAAATGTGTTAAGCATTAGGGCAAACATATTTATTTTGGTACCTTAATGTGGCTTTTATAAGTATGATTTCTTCGGTTAGACACTGAGAAAAAGTGTACAGTTGTAGTCGATGCATACAGTTTATTTCAAGTAGTGTGTAATTGAGTTAATTCTGCAGAACATAAATTCATGATAAATTGATAGGCAATCATGCTTACTCTTTGTTAGTTCTTATTGATCAGTGATATTAACCAACCTCTGTTTCTTGTCTTTTTATATTTCTTACAACAGATAACATCCAGCACCAAGGACAAGCTTCAAAGCCATGGTCCTACTACAACCCTTACCCAACAACAGTAGCGCAACCGTCAGATTCCTCAATACTAACGCCCCAGATCAAGACTGAACCGACAGACCTTGCGTTGCTAGGTCAGCAGAACTCGACTCTCCAACAATACCCCAAGCCTGACAGCATCTACCCCACCTCGATAACAAGGGCCAGCGAGGTCCAGGATTCCCGGTTTGTTTACCCATCCGCTCAAGCCGTCAGCTCCACCTCCTACACACCTTCGTCCATGTCCGTGCTGTCATCCGGAGGTGATTCACCCCGCACCATCTTGCCAATGACACCCAATCCGTTTCCTCTATCCTCTCAGGATATCTTCTCCAGCTCCACCACCACGCCCGTCACGCTGACATCGCCACCCTACCTGCCAAACTCTCCCCCGTATCACCTGTACCCCCACCTGTACATGTCGTCGCCGTCGTCGCAAACCTACTACGACGGCTCCCACATACCCATGCTGCCGTCGACGAGACCGGACGAGAAGCAGGAGATCAAACAAGACAACAGACCGCGGGACGTCGGAGGAGAAACCATCTCGCAAATTCCCCACCCGTCGGCTGAAATGTCGCTGACGGTGGCTCTGAACTACGGCAGCCACCCTCAAAGTCAGATTGAACTGAACACGGCCAGGACAATGGGACAGAGTATGGGTATGCAGAATAGTGGGGTCGCTCTGATGCAGCAGCATCGAAACAACAGTCCTGTTACTAACATATCACCAATGCAACAAGGCATGGGACAGATGAATATTAACACCACCGTCGGACACTTACCTACTGTTGATGATTCAAGAAAAGAGGACGTCTGGCGGCCATACTGATTCCTTGGCGGTCATGGATATATTTTTCAGACTATTTGAAGGACTCTATCGAGTCTATTTGATAGACCGTTTAGATTGGCGTATTCCCAGCGACACTGCTACCTATGTATTGATGAACAGGCAAAAACGATGCAAAGTGGATTCGCGGTGATGTTCGTAATTGATACGAAGTATAAGCCTGCGGTTTCCAATTGTGTCGTATGATATTATCTTTGACTGACTGGAACGACAACCACCCTCCTTAAAAGTTTTATATTCGTGATTCATTATTTCAATTCCATTCCATGTAGTCCCATGCACTTGTTTTTGTGTGTGTGAGTGAGCTGTAACATAATCGCTTCACATCATCATCATTCACAGATAAAACAGAGGATATATAAGAGTGTACATATTGAATTTTATGTACCATATAGTCAAAAAGTGTGAGACAAGGGCATGGTTAATTGCAAGATTCATGTAAGATAACAATCATCAGTCTGCAATGCAATTTATTCAACCTCTTTTAAAAAGTATATTAAATGTGTTCAGTGGTGCAGATGCTGTCGTTTTAGAGCTTTAATGATCACCCTTTTAAATGGAAGGTTCCATCGAAAAGAAGAATACTCATTGTAAATTTTTTGTCACAGATATTATGAATGAACCTCACCTTCGTGTAAATACAGATACAAAGTTTTCTTTTTGTCTTAAACCTGTAAAAAGAGATGATATGTGTGGGTTTTTTTATGATTGTCATATGTTACAGCAATGTTATCAAATACTTTGTGCAATGAGTGATGTTGAGAATGGTTCTCAACCCTTCATAGAGTTGATAATGTATTTTTAAAAAGGAAATGGAAACATATTTTGAATTTGTAAAAAATAATGTGAATAAATCAATGATGAATCTCCTGAAAGTTTTATGCTAATCAGCATTGGTAGTAAATGAACTATGTCCCTGGATATTTGAAGTACATTTGGAGTTGAATGAAGTGAAAATAACAGGCTTTCCTAGAGTTGATGAGAACATTGAAATTTAGATAATTTCTTTTGAAGCAGAAGGACGTTAAATCACATGCTTGAACACATAAGTAATGCCTTTATGTCTCTAAAGGAATAAAATGTTTAGTTGATGGTTTGTGGGGGAGTGGTGCATCGATGATTTTGAGAGCATGGTTTGATTATTGCAGTATGTTTGAAGTTCCAACTCAAGTTTTATTTTTTGGTTATTTCCTTCCTTTTAATTGAGGGGATTTTAAGGGTTTTCATCTCAAAAAAGACTCTGCATGAGACAACTGAATGACGTTTTTAACTCAAAATGTGTGGCTGTCAGATTGAATGGTGTTTAAAGAGAAAGTACTGGCATAAGGTTGTTGAAGTGTTCATTAAAAGTTCTGCAGTTTCTTGGTCTATAATCTGGGCAGACAATAAAAAAAATCCATAAAATTCATGTCAAAATATCTGTAGTATTGTTGATTAATTTTATATGCCAATATACAAATGTGACAAACATTTTCTTTTGAAATAGAAATCGGCCTTTTGCATTGTGTTAATGTCAGCCTTAAATACGTTTAAATTATAAGTAATGCCTTTTCAGTTTATTTCATAATTCAATGTAGTTGACCAGTGACCGAGTTACAAACTCGCATGTTTGCTTTTGCCATTTTTTCATGTGGAAAAGTTGTTTCTTGTAAGTTCTTCATAATCTTTCATCTCGTGGTTGTTTTCTGAAAATTTAGGTTGTAATTTGTAAAGACGTTGCCCTTTCTGATCTGTAATATTGTTAAGTGCTTTGTAATTTGAAATAGCTTGTCTTATCTATACACATTGTTTGTCTTGCAAATACGTGTGTAAAGTAAACTCTTTCATAGCCTATGTGATTCAGTAAACAAAATCATGATGACTGAATATTCATTTATTGGAATCCATATGATAACGGGACATAAAACTCGTCTTTTATTTATTCAAACATGAATTCCATCTTCAGTCTTTGGCAAGTATTTAGATATGTAATATATTCAAAACCATATTCTCTTCCATGAGGCAATATATATTTATTGGTAGCAAACATTAATTTATACGATGTATTAACCATGCCACCTTCGCCTTTTATGAAATATATATAGATTCATCTGATACTGGGTTTTTTTATGATACCATCCCAACATTCCAAAAGTAAGGTTTCTTTTATCCCTATTTCTTAAGTGCCATTTTAGGATGGATAAATAATCCCCCTTAATACCTGTTCATGAAAGTATATCAGGATGTGGCATTGATAAGAAAAGAAAAAATAAATGTGTTTTTCTTAACGTAATTTAAAAGTGGTGTGTGGGTTGTAGAAACCTATACCCATTGGATATGTGATGATTTCCTTTTGTCTTTATTTATTGAAACTTTTCTTGAAAGGTTGTGCAACTTAATTATGCGGTCCACTGTGATGTTGTATTCCATGTTTAAATAATTGAGCTTTGTTTTGTTCATGTTTGTGATTTTTACAGGGAATAAAACAATCTGTTCACTTTAATTATTATTTTGCCCTTTTCGTCATTTTTAGTGTCTTAATTTTCTTGACTGAATGAGAGTGCTACAATTTATTTTGAATAACATTTTTGAAAAAAAAAATGATATTCTTATTTTTCGAATAATGAGATGGAAGTCTAGATATCGAGATGTATGAATACTAGTAATTGATGACACCTGTGGTCATCATCTGATTAGAGTGGGGATAATGATTATGATGATGATGATGTGGTGGTGATGATGATGATGATTGTGGTTGTGATGGTGATGATGATGAAAAATAGAAAGGTACTTAGCACTGACAATGGAGGTCAGGTGATGTTGATTATGATGATGATGATACAGATTATGATGGTGATGATGATGATTGTGATGATGATGATGACAACGATGATTATGATTGTGGTGGTGGTGGTGGTGGTTATGATGATGATGGTGGTGGTGGTGGTGGTGGTTATGATGATGATGGTGGTGGTGGTGGTATGATGATGTTGATGATGATGGTGGTAGTTGGTTTGGTGATGATGGTGATATAGTGGTGGCGATGATAATGATGAAATAAAACAACATTTCTATTGCACCCTTTTTTAGATAGGTACAAAGCGCAAATGATGATGATGATGATGGTGGTGGTGATGATGATGATGGTGGTGGTGGTATGATGATGATGATGATGATGGTGGTGGTGGTGATGATGTTGATGATGATGGTGGTAGTTGGTTTGGTGATGATGGTGATAGTGGTGGCGATGATAATGATGATGAAATAAAACAATAGCATTTTTATTGCACCCTTTTTTTAGATAGGTACAAAGCGCAAATGATGATGATGATGATGGTGGTGATGATGATGATGATTGTGGTGGTGGTGGTGGTGGTGTAGAAGGTGATGATTATGATGATAATATAATCATGACCATGATGGTGATTTTGGTGGCTGTAGTGATGATGATGATAATCAACATTATCATTATAACATGATGATGATGATGATGATGATAGTGGTGTTTGTGGTGGTAATGGTGACGATGGGTGGTGGTGATGATGTTGATTATAGTGATAGTGATGATGGTGGTGATGATGATGATAATGGCGGTGTAGGTGACGATGATGCTGACAATGGTGTTGGTGATGACGATGATGATAATTATGGTTGTGGTGATGATAATGGTGGTAAATGTGCTGGTGACAGTATAGTGAAAATGGTAATGATGATTATAGTGGTGATGTTGGTGATGATATTAACATTAATGATGGTGGTGATGAGTTTGATAATAGTTTCAATACTGATGACGCTGGCGGTTGCTATGGTAATGAAGATGATGCTGATAAATGGTGATAATATTTGAGATAATATGTGGTGATAATCGTTCACGAATATAGGAATATTTAAGTCAGAAAGTGTCCATTACGTCTGAATCAGATCTAAGGGGGAAAAGAGAAAGAATAATCAAACCTCCCGTCAAATGTACAGAAGTTCTATATTCATTTTTTAAATACATTAAAGAACATCAGGTGACTCATGATTTCCCAAACGATTTGGATCATGAATCCCCCAAAACAAGAGCGCAAATATTTCTCTTGAAAATTCAAGAAAGTGCATTTGTCATCATTTTCATCGAAACTATTTGCAATGGGGAAGATGCACTCAAAATTAATGTGCGTTCAAGAATTATTAATAAACTTTATATATTTCAACTTAAGCCCATTCTGTTGAAAAAGAATGAGGAAGAAAGTGAAAATTGCAATAACATGAATACATATTATATAATCAGAGAAAACCCGTCTATTTTGAGGAGCTTTCAAATATGTTTTAAATTTTTCTTTTAAGTACATTCCTCCAACATGTCGAGGACGGAGGTGGCCTAGCCTGCAAACACAGACCCTGAAACTTTGATCAAAAGGTGTGTCTCTATGCAAAGACTAGCTCATACAATACTTGCTGTTTCAATTCAGGTATACACAAGGCATGCGTAGGCTGCAAATGCAGACCCTTAACTCGAGTGAAGGGTTTGCACAGCAGATAGAGGTGGCCAGTGACTTCATAGTCTAACAAGTGATGTAAAAATAATGAAATCGATTGGTCTCGTACAGACAAGGATGTATAGGCCCCAATTTGCAAGAGACAATATTTAACTGTAAGAAAATTTATCCTTAAAGAAGTTCTTGCAGCAGAGTCTCGAGAACACATGTAATCTTACCAGATTGCGTAACCTTACAGGAAATTGGTATTTGGTGTATGGAATCTTACAAATTTCCTTAAATAAAACACCCTTTCCCCTTTTTAAACAGACCTGTTCTGTTAAATTGCAGAAAAATTCCTGTTTTATGAATTTACAGAATGATTCTGTTATTGTTTTCTGCAAAATCTTCTTTTTTCCACTGTAAAATCACGTTTTTTCAACAGTGTAGGCCTACATAAATGCAGGAACTGTGTGCCTATTGTGGCACAATGGATTATCAATATATATATATTTTTTTTTTATTCAACCATGATTTATATTGATTGCGGTTTGGAAGTTAGCATCGCATTTATGAGTAATAAATACTGAAAACTCAGTGCAGGATTGTTGGATTATCAAATACGCAATAATCATGCACACGATTCTTCAGAAAACGCCATGTTTGCATTTATACTGATATCATCGATTTGACAATTCTTATAATTCCTCATTTTCAAATTTTGAATTATTAGTTGAAAATGAAAGAGGCTATATATCGAGATATCTGATTATATATACGGGTATTATGTATACGCAAATTTGTGAAGACAAAATCGGGTCCCTCAAAATAATTCATTAATTATCAAGCTACAATTGATTAAGTAAATGATAATTGTTCGAAGTGCCTTTATCAAGAAAAAATGAAACATTATAAAGAAAATCTAATCGATACCATACTGTTACTACATAATCCAATGTTAAATGTTTTGGACCCCACGGAAGACCAGCGTCACTCTGCCATTCACGCTGAATGTGGGCTATCCACCGTATTTTATTGTATATGTGCTTTTAATACGGAAATAAATGCTACTACTACTATACTACTACTACTACTGCTACTATACATGCACTAAAGAAACAATGAAAAAAGGTTAATTGAAACGCTTACTATAGTTTTGAATGTCAGAATAACATTTCGACAAAAAGTTCACAAGTCATTATCTTTAATCCAGTTGAAGGCTTTTTATTTGGCCACTATAATCAAATGCAAAATGACAGCAAGGCCTTTTTTCCCTTAGATAAACGCGCATTAGTATAACACTTTATTTAATTTCACGAAAGAGATTTATATTGATGTACTGATTTGAAAAAGAAAAATCTATGATTTACTTCATATTTTAGGTCCTATACAGGTAAATTAAAGAAAACAAGATAATGTTATTAACAAAATTCGGTTTGCTACAGTACTCGAACATGCTTCTATCTTTTCGCCGGATGTCATCGTGAATAGCTACCGGCATCTTGGGTAGATGGTAAAACAGTTTTTATTCATGTACAAAAGCATATGGTTCCTCCTGCATATATATATATCCATGTCGCGCGAATCTCCTCCGGCGTTTAAACATTTCAGCTTGTGTTTCCTCCGTCATCGGTAACGATTGCAAAAAATGTAAATGATTTGATTATTGTCCCAATAAAATTCGATACACCTACTTTCGGAGACAAGGTAAACCAATATTCAAATGATTATGTCCGAAATTTGCAAACGCCGCGGGCTTCTCGATCCCCGGGTTACGTGTTTCGGCTCACACGATTTGACAGGTTTTCATCTCTTTTTTTCCCGCGCTATTCTTCTGGGGCCATCATCCAAGGGAGAGGGGCTGCCGGTAGAGACCCGCAAACGCACTGAATACTTGATGATCGCGGTGTAATGTTACTCCCACATCCCCCGCCTGCTTTCTAACCGTCATCTTCGCCGGCGTGTTCGGCGGGATGATTGGCCGTGAAGTGGACGGGTCCCCGAGGTGTTGCACAGCTTATGAAAATACATGAAGTTGGGTAATGTTTTGGCCGTTTTGTGTCCTTTTGTTTGAATGTTAGAGGTAGGGAAAAGGGGTCGAGATTTAGGTGGAAGATATTTATTTTCTTTTTCCATCTACTTACAAGATGTTATTCTCATCATACATATTCAATTTCCACTTTCAATTTTTCCTATTTGCAATAATGATATTCGATATCAGCTTAGATTTAAGCAATATTTTTCCAGGACCACGACTATTGCTAATTTTTATTCAAAGAATTTCCCTTAAACCTATATAACATAATATCGGAAACCATTATGATATCAGTTAACCTGGATTCAGATGTTGTCTCGAGCATGATTTTTGTTCATTAATTTGAATATCTTCAAAGCGTAGTACAATCATGATAATGAAAATTTTACATTGCCTACTCCACAATCTGATCATTTTTTTACACAATAATGATCTTCTTCATGGTCTTAAGATAATTATATACAACCTACATCATTTGCATTTACAAACATTAAAGATCAGGGGCACGTTTCATAAAATGTAACTTTACCACTATGACAACTACCACGGCAACCGTTATTCTGATTGGTTGCTGAGCCCTGTTACCATGGTAGTTGCCATTGTGGTAAAGTTGCAACAGTTGCAAGTCCTTTATGAAACGGTCCCCAGTTCCGTTTGATACTAATAACCATCTTTAAAGCCAAGAGAAATATTGCATGTTTGTTCAACCCGAGGCGATAAATTTGTCATTCTTCGATTTGAATAATATTGCAACACATCCATAGTCATAGAGCAGCGGAAAGGTAAAGTACCTGACTGTATGAATAAATTTATTTCGAAATTCCACTTCTTGGTAAAAACCTTGTCCATTCTCGATTATGATGGAATAACAGGAGATGTGAGCAGTGGAAGTTTAGGGGTGGAGGAGTGGGGGAGGGGAAGGGGGGTTGGAGGTAAGCGATGGAATAGTTTTCAAATGTGCATTAATTTATATTTCCATGCATCTCATATACACTCTTTCACATTGTGCTAACTTTATCAATTTCATTTATTTACTCATTTATCTTATTAATTGGTTTATTTGATTGATTGATTGATTTATTTTTTTATTTTATTTTATTATTATTTGTTATATATTTTATTTTATTTATTTATTAATTCATCTATCTATCTATCTATCCATCCATCCATCCATCCATCCATCCATCCACCCATCCATCCATCCATCTATCTATCTATCTATCTATCCATCCATCCATCCATCCATCCATCCATCTATCTATCTATCTATCTAACTTTATTTATACATTTATTTATTTATCTAAAAATCTATTCATTCATTAACTTAATGAGTAATTAATTGATTAATGATTATTTATTTATTTATTAGTTTTCATTTACTTATTTATCTATTGTTTCATTATTCATTCAATTTCCACACGAAAATCACATCATTGATAATACATAATCCAGATTTAATATATTAACATTGAGGAGGGGGGGGGTCATCAAACGCAATAAAGGTAAAACTCCCTATGTAGATGTACCTCACTCAACCTCGGTCTCCCAACCCCACCCCCTTGTCTCCCGACTCTTCCTCTGCCCCCCCCCCCCCCCCTCCCTTTCTCTCTGTCTTCCCTCATTCTTGTTTATTGCCATTTTTCTATATCACTGTTTTGTACCCCCCCTGTGCATCCCTTATCCCACCTTTTAATCCCCATATTCATGCCCTCACAGACTATTGATATCTCCATATGCTCTGGGGATCGTTGCAGAAAGAGTTGCGTTTAAACGCAAGTCAAAAATCAATCGCAAGTCCCAAATGCGCGCTGTTGATTGGCTAAAAATCAAGTTGCGCATGATTTTTAGAGTTGCGATTGATTGCAACTCTTTCTGGTGTTAGCCATTACTCTTGATTACTAAGTTTCCTTTGTTTTATATTAAAACGAAACAAAATGAAAATCCCCATCTCTTCTTAGGAAACTCAACCGGTTTACTTTCACTGATAACCATCTACTATATCGAAAGTAAACGCCATTTTAGCATAAATTAGTTGTGCAATAAGAGTAGAAGTTATTGAAAAAAAAACTGTCTCTCACTCTTTATAGTCATATGTCTATATTTTAGATCCAACACCCTCCATAATTAGCTAAATCCGTGAACACAAAAATCTTAATGCTGTTTACGTTTCACATGTAGGCGTTTACAAAAGCTTTACAAAGTGACGGAGAATAAATAATTACGGCCTTTATTATCGCAATGAAAATGCATCGCATTCAAAATCATCCACCGTGTGCCATATAGATACATGGTCTCACAGGCCTAATTCATTCCCCATAGACTCATGTGTTAAATTGGCACTTTAAAATATTCATAAAAAATAAGGATGAAATTCGGGGGTCGAATGTTTACTACCAGTGGATAGGATTTATATCTGGCAATCCATATCTGACCAGAAAAGGGTCCCTCGTGTTTGAAGACACCGTCGGGGGGAGCAGATTCATCAACTCAAACAGCAAAATAGCCGTAATCCTTCCGCCAGTCAAAATATAGTCCAAAATTGGTGATATTTCTTCCCAATTAGGGAAAAGGAAGTTCAATAATTACCAAAAATAGAATCAGTGTTAGATGGACAATCATATGCATACACTTTGTCAATCAGCCATATCAAAATAAAAAAAATAGCAATGGGTTGGCTCGAATGAATATCTAGGGCCTGCCACTAGTGATTAGGCCCGTGAGACCACATGTATATACTAATAACATCTCTATGCCGTGTGCATGCATTCAGTGATAGTGCGCCCTCTATAAACGGAATCACGTCTTAAATCGACACAAAACAGACGAACGGACGCAACGCGTCTTTAAACGGAACCAGAGTTTGGCAATCGAGGGTACGGGCCGGTGGAGGGGGGGGGGGCTAGAAGTGACCCTTAGGACATCGACCGACTGTACCCCTTTAACAAACAACACGAATAAGGAGACACTCGCGCCTGCAAGATCCCCAATTTTATGTCCTCATTTCCCATTTCGGTTTTACACTATAGTTTTTATTCGTTCAAAGGCATCCTTCTCAACTGATCCTTTTCGAGGCCGTGTCCCCGCAAGCGCTTAATTGATTTGTCAACTTACAATTTCCTTTTCTTCAACCTCTCTCTATTCATCTCTCTCACTGAACCGGCAACTTTCTCGATCTTGATTAAGAACCGTGATCTTAAATCAAAGCTAATTCCCAATTCCTCACGAGCCTCGTAAAAATGTTGGAGGTGTCTGATATCTCATTACTTCTTTAACCTTTGATAATTCTTTTCTTAGTGGCAGTTTGGGTCATTTTGGTTAGTCTAGGAGATCGGGTTTCATCAGAGACTGAAACAAGGGAGGAAGGGAAACTCCAGATTGTCGAAAATTGAATGATCCGTTTTTTCCTGTCATAAAAATCAGCGTTAAAAATGAAATGCCGGTGAGATTAGTTTGCGAAATGATTATAGGTGGTACAAAGCCAATTTGTAATATTTTCTGAAAACAATTTTTCTAGCAACTTCTGGCATTTCAATAATCATTAGCCTTGCATTGGCCCTTTTGAAGATATCTATTGATTGGTATATTAGTGTTTGGTATCATTTGAATTTCTGATGGATTTACGAACATTCAATACAGGTCTGAATTTTAGTTGTTGTCAAGTTTCTCACTCTTCTCGGCACCTGAAACAGACCACATTTTCTGAAAACAATTTTTTCTAGCAACTTCTGGCATTTCAATCATCATTAGCCTTGCATTGGCCCTGTTGAAGATATCTATTGATTGGTATATTAGTGTTTGGTATCATTTGAATTTTTGATGGATTTACCAACATTCAATACAGGTTTGCAGTTAATTTTGAAATTCTCAAGATGGGAAGGGTCGTTGCTCGGAACATAGCCCTCTTACATACAAAATGATTGGTGATTGGTGTTTTTTTTTTTACCTGATTGCTAAGAAATCATGAATGCTTGTTAGCAAGCAACCAGAGGACCGACGGCTTAAGGTCCCCTCCGAAGGACCTGGTACTGAGGATTAAAGCCTCACCAAAGGGCACTAGCGCACCAAGTGGGAATCGAACCCGGGTCACCAGAATACGAATCCCCCGCTCTACCGACTGAGCTATCGCGCCTGTGCACATGTCTATGTTCCTCTTTTCATTTTCAGTTTTACTTGCACCACCCTTCTCTCCATCTTTCTTTCCGTTGCCTCTTTTTCTCCTTATAATTTTATACTTGGTGTAGTGGTTCTGACTCTCGCCTTGTAAACAGAGGGTCGTGTGTTCGAATCCCACCGCGGTCTAGCGTCCTTTTGCAAGGCGTTAATCCACACTTTGCCACTCTCGACCCAGGTGCTAAATGGGTACCCGGTAGGATGCGAAAGATATTGTATGTTTGATTTTGCCAGCGCCATAATGAGGCTGCGATGAATGCAAGGAATGCTCCCCAGGGAGTGGAAATTGTGCACTTTTCGTGCGGGATTGAAATGAATCCAATGACCGGGGTAATAATATGCTGTAACGCGCTTTGGGCCATTCTGGGAAAAGCGCTTTATAAAAATTGGGTATTATTATTATTATTATTATGCTTGAATTTATCACTATTATTATTGCTATCATTTAAATCACTTTCTTTTATCTTTGTAGTCGCGTATTCGCTTTATTTTTATTTTTTTAAGATTACTTGTTTTTAGCCCCTCCCCGGCTCCATTATTGTATAGCTTTGTTAATTAGTATTGAAACTAAGTTTAGGGACTTGCCTGTTGTGCAATTGGCATTGCTTTCCTTTTTTAAGTCACTCCGTTCAGTTAATTTATCTTTTATGTTTGTTCTGAAATATCATTGAACTGTCTATATTGTTTTGGATATGTACTATTACTTCGATTATATTTTTTGCTTCGTTGAACAGAAATAAAATAAATCTAAATCCAAATAAAATATTCATCCTACGTTGATAAAAATTTAATCATTATGCATATTATTTCAAACCTGTAAAACAAGATGAGCGTCTTAATAAAAAACTATTAAAATTATTTGCTAACAGTAAGTGCCATTAGATTTTTTTTTTTTGAAATTTAAAGACTCGGTCCAAGAATGGTAATGGTCTGCGTTGTATCATTGTCTATTTGTTTTCATTGGACTTGACATGTCGAACCGCCCTCTCATGTTCCATATCCATTATGCATAATTTCCTTTTTTAAAATAGTGTTGATGAGTAGCGAAAATATTGTGATGTCAGGGACAATTATGATAAAACGTAAATCATCGCTTTCACCTTGTTTTCGAATTTTAGTTGGTGTCAAGTTTCTCACTCTTCTCGGCACCTGAAACAGACCACATGCTATCAGATCCATTGATAAAATGAAGAAGAAAAATAGATAAAATGAACTTAAAGAAAAGAAAGCGAAAGTGACTTCATTAGTTTAAAATGAGGAGCTATTCTTATTCATTTATTTTGGAAGGACACAAAAGAGGAAAGCGACAGAGTGTAAAACTCAATATTTGTTAATATCAATTATTCATGTCTCATAGATTCGGTATGTAAAAATCGATTAAATTCAAATAAAACGCCATGTTGAAATATTCTGCATATTTTTCTATAATTAAACACGAATTGACCTTCAAATGTATACACAATTATAAATAAAAAAAATTACTTTCGGTAGCGTAAATAAGACGTGCTCGTTTTCAAAGCATATTTACAAACGGACATACCAATGAATTATTGTCCTTGCCCTTATTGAGTTTATTAGTTGATGTGGTTTATAAGTTGACAACGTAGAATAATAAATATAAATTTATTATTGAACACAACCGTCTTTTGTTTCACATTTTAAACAAACATTGACACGTAAGCATACAATACATGTTAATGACACATTAATGGCAATGTCAAATATCTAAGAGAAAGAGAAACCTCCAAAACAAAGATATGAAATAGATTTTCAGGGACATCAGTAGACAGTGACGAAGGACCGACCCAATGAATTCGTCATCAGATAGCCAGTGAAATAAAAACAAATATGTGCCTACACATCTCGTTAATTTCCTCTAAACTCATCAATTCTTAAAGTTCAACCATTTAATAACGAAATCTCAATATAGAACTTTTGACAGGTAAAATATCTGGTTACAATTCGTAATTCCGAAGGTTCGTAATTCCGAAAAACGTAAATTGCCTATACCTCGATGTTCGTACCGAAAACGTAAAAGGGTTCGTTAATCCGAACATTTGTGGCGTTATTCCGAAGGTTCGATAATCCAAAAACGAAGTAAGGTTCGTTGTTCCGAAGGTTCGTTAGTCCAAAAATGAAATTAGGTTCGTTAATCGTTTCGTTTTCGGACTAACGAACCTTAAGAATTACGAACGTTCGGAATATCCGAACCTTCGGAATAACGAAGCTTGGGAATTACGAATATATGCGAAAATGGTTGAGGGCATTTGATATAAACAGGATGCTCTCTGGACTGATGATTTTAATTTGGATACATAAATAAGTGGTCAAAAGGAGGAAATTATCCACTATTACCATATCAAGTAATAATTCTCAACGAAAACAATAATAAACAGGCTACAGAAATCCGATATGATGCAAATGTTATAAATATTATAAGGGATCTTTAATGATGTGAGGCCCCCAACAAAATATTGGTTTTCGGTGTAAAAAAAATTGCTAGGAATAGAAAATTACTGCATCGTAGTCTATATTTGAAAAAAATGTTCCTTTTGAACTATATTGAATGGATAGAGATTTACAATTTTCAATCGTATATGAAACATTATGAATGATTGGTAAGAATAGAATGGATAGAGCTTGAAAAATGGAATGGATTGAGTTTTAAGGAATGGATAGAACTTGAAAGAATGGAATGGATATAGATTTAAAGGGGAATGAAAGCTTTGGAACAAGTACGCTTGTGTCGAAACAGAAAAATCAAAGAATAAGAACAAAGAAAATTTGAGAAAAATCGGACAAATAATGAGAAAGTTATGAGCATTTGAATATTGCAATCGCAAATGCTATGGAGATCCTCCCATTGGCAATGCGACAAGGATATGTGATGTCACATGTGAACAACTTTCCCTTTGATGGACTATAAAATACTCCCAAAATGTCTCTTTTTGCCTTTTCTTTTGGTGATACAAACTCTTTATCCATGATGTATTCTTTAAAAATCTGTATTACATGCCCTCGTATAGAAAGAACGCATTATCTACTGATAGATGTGATAAACGAGGCAGTTTAAGTGAAATATATACTAAAGTAATGGAGAGAGAGTTGTTCATAAGTGACATCACACATCTTTGTAGCATTCAGAAGCGTAAATCTCTCCCAAAAGGTAGGGGGACACAGGGGCGGATCCAGCCTTCGCCAATTATAGGGGGGCGGAAATTTGTTTCAGCCATATTTTCCCCGATCGGCAGCTCGAAGATAATTTTTGTTTGTTTCTTTGAAGGGGTAGTCCTCATTAGTTACTTCTTAGCTTTATTCTTATAAATTAATATGTAATATCATAATCCTCATTTATATGATGCGAGCGCGAAGCGCGAGCTAATTTTTTGGGAAATTTCATGTATTTTTCCTAAAATTTGAACTGATTCTGTGCAATGTTTGTTATCCTGAAAAATACATGTATGCAACTTAATGATTACTACGAACGCAAAGCGCGAGCGGAAATAAAGTAGCATTTAACGAGCTGAATCTTTTTGACATTTTCACCTAAAGAAAGGAAATTCTAAGCACTTTTTGTAACTCAAGCAGAATAGGTATATGAGTAAACAATTAAAGCGAGCGCGAAGCGCGAGAGGAAAATTTCTAGATCTAGTCCTATAATATTTACTGAACGAGACACTCTATTAATGATTTGTAATCCTGAAAAAGTTGAGTATTAATAATGCGAGCGCAAAGCGCGAGCCAAAAAAAATTACGTACGTTTTGAACTGGTACCTGTTGAAAAGGTACCTGTTAAGGACTGCTTGCACTTAGCCATGGAGGCGTCACATATTTTAACAATAAAAAAATGCGAGCGCGAGCTGAACATTTTTGAACTTTTTTAAAGAAAGAATGGAAAATTTCAATCAGTTTTTGTAATCGTGAACAGGATAGCTATATAATTTAACGATTGATGCGAGCGCGAAGCGCGAGCAGAAAAAAAAATCGAGATTTAGACCTAAAAGTGGGCCACTCTGTTCATGTTTTGTAAATCATCAAAATGATGAGTAATATGGGGTCTTCCTACTTTAATAATGCGAGCACAAAGCGCGAGCATGAAATTTTTGATATTGTGATCTGAAACTGGATGATTTAAATTAGAGAACAAGTTGAGTATCTGAATAAACATGCGCGAGCGTGTTTCATATTTAGAATCTAGGCATTCTAAATACAACTTTAATCATGAAAATCATGAAACTTTGAAATTCCGATCTGAAAAAAGAGTCAATTTCAGCTTTATATTTCAAGCACTTTGTAGAAAAATTGTAAGGTGGATATGGATCGCATTTAAAAAGAGCTGATATTATTATTACTTTGAGTTTTGACACAGGACCCGGACATCCTTACGACATGTCATCATATGAAAATGATGACTATCTTCCTATTCCTCTTGCTAAGTGCGAGATGAAGCAAAAGGGACAATTTAATCATTAAATTGATATCATATTTATTAATGCCCAATGAGGGCGCGAAATCTGACGATATGATGGCATAAAAACTGGACATTTCACTTTTGTGATTATGATTATGAATAGGATGCATCAGTTAATATATTTTTAACCATTAATGCGAGCGCAAATCGCAGGCTATAATTTTTGATAAACTGTCATGAAAAGGGGATTTTAAGTAGTTTGTTGTATAATCAATATTGAAACATTTATATAACTCGCCAATCAAAATGCGAGCGTGCAGCGCGGTAGCTGCGTCTTAACAATCAGACCTGAAAAGGGATATTTTGAAAACTCTATGGAATACACGAAAATAATAGGTACCTGATAAATCAAAATTTGCGAGCGCGCAGCGCACGCAGCAAATAATAACATTCAAACCATAAAACTGACATTTTTACAGAGCACTTTTTAAAAACCAATTTGTAAATTACACAAAATAATGAAAGTTCGATTTCCGAGGTGACATATGTGTTGTATATTGACTTCCAAACTTGATATTCGAACTCCATATTGAACAAGATATGTAAATCACCTAACGGGCAATGCGAGCGCGAAGCGCGAGCGAAAATTTTATATGGTGGCACGAAAGATTCTTTTTATTTTCCAAGTCTTCCCCTCATCTTATTTTATGCACTCGTCGTCCTTCTCTTCTTTTCTCCTCTCTTTTTCCTCTTTTTTCCCTTCTTTTTCCCCCTTTTTTCTTTTTTGCTCCGCCAAGGGGGGGGGGGGAGCTCGGCCCCCTGGATCCGCCTATGGGAACAAGGGGCGGGAAAATATGACAAGAAACAAAAAGGTTATCATCGACAAAGTAAGGTCATCTCGTTCCAAAATACATGTTTTATTTCGATTTAGAATGGTATATTTCTTACCATCATAAAAGACCAAAATTAGTAGGGGGACATTTGATATATACCAAAATAGTAGGGGGGACACGTCCCCCCTGGGATTTCCGCCCATGGTAGCATTGCCAATATGAGGATCTCCATAGCATTAGTGATTGCAATATTCAAATGTTCATAACCTTTTCATTATTTGTCCGATTTTTCTGAAATTTTTGTTGATATGTTTCTTTTATTTTTCTGTTTTACACATGCTATCTTGTTCCAAATGTTTCATTCTCCTTTAAAGAACAGGATGGATAGAGCTTTAAAGAATGGAATAAACAAAGCTTTAAAGAATGGAATTGATAGAACTTTAAAGAATGGAATTGATAGAGCTTTAAAGAACGGAATTGATAGAGCTTTAAAGAACGGAATAAATAAATCTTTAAATAATGGAATTGATAGAGCTTTAAAGAATGGAATGAATAGAGTTTTAAAGAATGGACTAGACATGGACTAGAATGGATAGAGTTTTGAAGAAAAGGATGGAGAGAGCTCTCCTACTTACTTTTTTCCAATTCTTTCTTGCTTTCCCTCTCTTTCTTGTTTCCTTCTTTTTATTTTCATATTATTTTTCTATTCGTTAGAAAGTAGCATTTTAGTGTTACATAGTTATCTATCTTCTTAAAAACTGAATGTTTAATCGGAGTAATTTTCTTTGGAGAAAATTATCATGATTTGCTTTCGAGGATTAGATCACAAGACAGAGATATGAATAAATAGCGCTTGCTTTGCGAGACAACTTATGGTATGATATTATTTTCACTGTTAACTCTTGCGTAGGGCAAAAAAGGGAGCAGAATTAAGGTAATGGCACAACCCAGAGAAAACTAGTGAACATGAAAATGTATACAAAACAAATACACAGGAACACTTGGAACAAAGACAGATAAATAAAAGCTAGAGAGAGGAAGAGAGAGAGAGAGAGAGAGAGAGGGGGGGGGGGCTGTGGAGGAATAAGAGAAAATGAGGATGGGGGTCAAAATCGGGAAATGATGGAGGGCAAAGCGATATACAGTGCGTCCCAGAAAAAAGGAAACTGGGTTTGATCATGTTTATCATATTTAGTTCTGTTTTCATTTGCATATATTAATAAGAACAGAACTAAACATGATCGCTACGAGGAAAACGATTTATCCAACATCCTTCTTTTTTTGTTTCAATCGGATGTTTTTAATCCAGAGTCAAGTGAAGACTTTTATGGTGGGTGTCTAACATCCCGGTCTAACAAATTTCCTGGGCCCCGTCTTACAAAGAGTTACGATCGATCCAATCAATCGTAATTATGAAAATCCAACAGTGCCATGATTTTTTTTCTACAGGAAATTTGCCAAATGTCCTTTGTAAACATTGAAAAACACACTGAATGTTCAAGAAAACAATTAAACTGAATGTATGAATGTACACCATCGTTAGAAAATATTTTGATCAAACACGCGTTGTGGATGTTGGTGTTGCTGGCCGTCCATAGTTGTGATTGATCGGATCAATCATAACTCTTTGTAAGACAGGGCCTAGGGGCTCCTTGCAGAAAGAGTTGCAATCAATCGCAACTCTAAAAATCACGTGCAATTTGATTTTCGACCAATCAACAACGCGCATTCGGGACTTGCGCATGATTTTTAGAGTTGCAATTGATTGCAACTCTTTCTGCAACGGCCCCTGATGTGACATGATGTCTATATGAAGGAATCCTCTTTCAGAAAAGAGAAAAATATAAACTGATAATGACAATATTTCATAACGACTAAATTTAGATGGTATTCATTGATAAAAATACTCCCACTCATTTTGACTAATAGGATTGAACTCCGAAATTTAAGAGGAAATGGCCACAGTAGTCTAATGGTTATTTAAACCCTTATTTTGAAACCACTAGTGGGAATAAACAGCATAAACAAATATTTTACCATTATTTTCATTTTTTCATACAAGTTCCATTTTCCAAATAGTAACAGGAATCTGTCTTTTTAAAGCTGCTAAGAATATTTGGCACAGGCCTGTATACATCTTCAGTTTCGGATCATTCTTCCCGAAGCATGTATAAAAAATAAAAGAACTGACATGTTTTTTTTTGGTTTATATGTAACTGACATCTTAAGGCTTTACTCGGAGTGATGCTCGACCCCCTTGACAATGATGTTGAATTTTACGCCTTGAATATCATACTCAGAAAGCGTCACGGGGCTTCATTTTTAAAACTTCCCTTTCGCGTCATTTTAGGGTTGAGTTGAGAAGCAACCCCATCAAGACAAATAATTTTCAAAACGGGCGTTTGAACTCGTTTGCATTGTTTTGTCTCCTCGGAAGTAAACTTGGCGGCTTGGTTGACGACGAAGCTGACTGGTTGTGACACCTTTGACGAGTCAATTTCACTGGAGCACATCGCCGTGACCTCGAACAATTACAGCTTGATTTATGGCTGAAGAATATGGAAATTAGTGATAATTATCCTCACAGCAGCGTGTAGCATGGAAGGCGTGAAAGATAGTGGCACAAGGGAGGTGGAGACCCCGGGTGGAGACTCCCATTTCCCTTTGCTTGAATTAGGTTCTAACATTCAGAGTTGAAATATGGTCATTACCATGTGAAATGTATTTAAACTTGGTGTTAAAGACCGCACTTTTAAAGAGGCAGGATGAAGGAATGAAATAAGAGATTTTTTTATTTTAGAGAGAGAGGGGGGGGGGGGGGGGGGGCGTTAGAGGGGAGAGGACGGGAGCGGGAGAGAGAAAGAAAGAGAGGGGGAGTCCGGAGGATGAGAGGAAGCCATGATGGGAGTGCAGAGGGTGACGTACATGAGAGAGAATAGCTTTATTATGTGAGAGCGTAAAAAAATATATAAGAGAATGAAAATTAAACCCCTTTCATAAACCCAATTAAAATGAATTAGGCGGCTAATAGCAGCATAATTTGGTCGTAAAATTGGAGGAGGACAAGAGTTATCCGCATTACTCTGATGCTGCTATTATCCGCATAATAGCGGCATCGGGATAAGATTTTGAGTTTATGAACGCATTTCCAAATAATGCAGATAATTGCCATAGTGCGGTCACAAGGTCACCCTTTTCCAACACAACCGCATCGGAGGGGGCGTGTCCAGTTGTCATGGCGATTATCCGCCTTTTTCAGGACGGGCGCTCGTAAAAATAATGCGGCTTATTTTTGGAGTTTATGAACGCAAATTTTATTGAATTATCCGCATTACTCTTAGGCGGCTAATTGGAGGATAGGTTTATGAAAAGGGTGAAATTTAGTGAAAATTAGGGAGAGAAAACTGAAAGAGGGGAGATAGAGATAAAGAAGAGGATTGAGGAGAGGGAGATCTAGTTTGGAGGATGCGACCTTCAAACCATCTCCACGTCATACCATGGAATATTCTCTTACCGTCATCCAAACTTTCCCTAAATCCTCGGCAAAGATCTTTTCAGAAACCGCAGCTCCACATGTGGTAAAATCGAGAGCTACCAAAATCTTGACAGCCCCAAACTTTGACGTGCGCAACTTTTTTTGGTTTTCCCGCGTTTCTCTCTTGGTTTTCCCCTCTCCGAGTTTTGCCACCATTTTAGTTCTTCCTTTCGGTGTCAGTTTCACTCTGTCCATTCAAACATTGGTTTTTATCACTAGTCACCTGGTTTCACTTCTTCGATTGAGTTTGATTGGTGGGATTGATAGAGGGAGAGGAACAATAAAAGAAAGGATGGATTAGGTCGACTGTTAAAACGGTAAAACCACAAAGTGACCAATGCTGTTGCAACTGACACGCTATAGTGGTGATCATGGTGATGATGATGATGACCATCATGATTATTATAGGATGTCAATGGTGATTGTTATGATGATGGTGTGGTCAATTGTGATAAAAGTGAAGATTGTATCCTGCAGATTGTGCTGGCGATGATTATTATTAGGATGGTGATGATAATGAGGATGATCGTGATGTTTGATGATGATTAGAATGATGATGATTGTGATGATGATTGGGATGATGAAGATGGCAAGGGTGTTGATAACGATGAGGATAATCTTGATTTTTTGATGAAGATGATTAGGTTGACGATGGCGATTGTGGCGTTAATGATGATAACGATTATTAGATGGTGATAACAACGAGGATGATGATTAATTTGATCACTGACAAAGCAGATGACGCTGACGATGTTAATAAAAATCTTAGCGACAAGGACAATGGTCGTGAATAATATGTTGTGACGATGATGAAAGTGGAACATGAGTTATAGAAATGGAGAGAACATTACATTAATTTTTCTTACAAATAATATGGAAATAAAGGTTCAAAGGGATGTGAATTATGACAAACAAAAAATAGAGCCTACTGCATTATTTTCAGATGGAACATAACCTTGCTCGTGCTTTTCTCCTGATTAAATATTCTCAATCTTCCCTAGCAAAGCGCAAATAAATCCCCAATGAAATAAAATTTTAATTTCTTCTACAATGCGCCGAATCTACTCTGTAGAATGCTCAAGGTGCTATGAAAGAAAGAGGAAGAAAAATATATATACAGTAAGAAACAAAAGATAAGACTTGATACAAAGAAGTTACAGGTATAAGAAAGCACATGGAATTAAAATAAAAAAAAAAATCTCTGCCCTCTCCCATTCACCCCCACCATCTCTCTCTCCCCTACTCTCTTAACATCCCATCCATGCATCTAATTGTTTTTTTTTCTTAAAAATCCCAACTAAGTGCTTAGTCCACTTCATTAAAGGTCTGGGGAGCGTTTCATGAAGGGAGTTTGTCCGACAAGTTCTGTTTTATCCGACAATTACCATAGTAACAGTACCTCTCAGCCAATCAGAATCAAGGAAAGGTGTCAGATCTGACAACTTGTCGGACAAAAATGTTGATGAAATGCTCCCCAGGTCACACCGCCCGAGCGTTGTTGGAGCGGTCGTGGAGCGGTAGGGAGAGGGGGTCTAATTTCGTTCACAAAATTGGGGTAAAAAAATCAAAAACAAAAATCGAAAACAAAACAAAAACAATCGAAATCGAAAATGGTGAACGGGAGCCAACGGTGATGATTTTTTTTCTCTCCGCTCCACGACAGCTCCAACAACGCTCGGGCGGGGTGACCAGGCCTTTAACTATTCACTGTCACTCTTACAAAGAATTAAATGACAATCCAAAGTCAAACCTGCTCATTCCAACGACAATCACTTTATAATGAGGGTCCATCCACCAATCTATCCATCCATTTCATTCAAATAAACATTATTTTCTCAATTTTCACAAAACATTATTTTCAATGAAAATCAGAGAGTAATCCTTCTGCTCCTTTGAAACAACACATGTTACAATAGCAACTGCAAAAAAAGTTGTTTTGTAGGTTAGTTTTAATTCTCCAAAATCAATTATTTGTACAGAAACTGAAAAAAAATTACATCACATCAATAACCCACAGACTTGCTACATAAAATGATGTCAATGTTCCTACTGACAAATCTGAATATGTAATGAATATCAAACTTTCAAGTATATGAATATTTTCAAAAGTCATACATTATTTTCCATGATTTAAGGAAAAAAATAACAAATAAAGTATGTAGTCAGAAAAAAAGAGAATATGAAGAGTAGTTATTAAGTCCCTTCATCACTTTTGGGATAAATTGGGTTAAAAATACATCAATGGCACTAATACTACATGAGCAATAGCGCCATCTAAGATGAAGATGTGAAAACAAGAACCCCCAACTCTTTATTCAAAAGGGTAAATGGTGAAAGTCTGATAAAAGGACAAAGGAAATCTAAAATATATTTGAAAACCAAATTGGAATAAATAACAATTTTAATGGCAATGAGATGTAAATGTATGATAACTTTTAGCAAGACTAATCAAATAGAAAGTATTAAACATCTTATTTTCTTTATCCAAAATTAGAAAGTAAAAAAAAATAGATTACATAAAGGTGATTTATTAATATTGTAATCATTATTATTTATTTATTCATATATTTATTTTATCATTATTATTATTATCATTTTTTTTTTTTTTTTGGGGGGGGGCTATTGTAGACTCTCATTAGCATAACCTACACATTGCCAATTTCACATTTTCATGTATTTACTGATTTACAAAAATAACAATTTGTTTAAACTGTCATTAATTTTTCTTATTGCATCTAATGAAGTGGTGCAAAATGTATTTTTAAATATCCTTTAAAGAGGAACTTGCCAGAGAACTTCCCCATTTCTGGTGCCAATAAGCAACTTTGGCATGGGAAATTTCAGCATTGTTCAGAAGAACTAATTTGCAAAAACACCAATTTGTCTGTTTAAACTGTCATTAATTTTTTTCTTATTGCATCTAATGAAGGGGTGCAAAATGTATTTTTTAAATATCCTTTAAAGAGGAACTTGCCAGAGAACTTCCCCATTTCTGGTGCCAATAAGCAACTTTGGCATGGGAAATTTCAGCATTGTTCAGAAAAACTAATTTACAAAAACACCAATTTGTAATTTGTTTCTTATTGCATCCAATGAAGGGGTGCAAAATGTATTTTTTAAATATCCTTTAAAGAGGAACTTGCCAGAGAACTTCCCCTCTATGTAATATGTGTGTAATTTCTGGTGCCAATAAGCAACTTTGGTATGGGAAAATTTTAGCATTGTTCACAAGAATGAATAGTGTACAGTAGGCCTAAACTTCTTTTCATCAAATGATCTACACAACAGCGTTCCAGCCATTTCAAAATAATTGCAAACAAGAATGAGCAAGTTTAACAAAATTATGTGTTAGAAACAGAATTTGATCCAGTAATGGGTATAAAATTTCTTACACAAAAAACATGAAAGACTCAAAACAGATAAGGTGGCAAGTTATACAATATAAAATCTTTTAAATTCTTTTATCTACAACATTGCAAGAAATAATTTTGTTTTCAAATAACACTCATTCATCATTCAAAATGATAATTTCTTCCAGTTTCATATTTTAAATAGGGTAACCACACATTGGCGGCGGAGAAGATTATCTTTTGTGTTTTGGGGGATGGCTATTGTTGCGTCCCCCCAAATACAAAAGATAATCCTCTGCTCCGCCGCCAATGTAACCGACCCAGATTTGAAGAAATTACTTTAAAAATGAAAACACTTGGTCTGTTTCACAAAACTTGTAATAACAACATTTACAATAAGAGTTAGTACCTACTGAAATCCTTCAATATTATTGGCTGATAGTTAATTTGTTAGAGAAATTGTGCATTAGTTATTATCAATATGAGTCTTAACGAAACAGGATCATGATGTATGAGGATGACATTAAATAAAGCAATAATCTTTTGAAACACTATTGTTTGAAATGCTGGCGAATACCTCCATTACAGAAAAGGAGCCTCAATGTTTGTGCAAATAACATTTTCAGCAATCACAATAATAAACAATACAACTAAAAACTAACTGAATGGGAATTTGGTAAAGTATCTGAGCTATAACAAACTATCAAAAAATCTGAGTAATATATATATATATAGGCCTGGGCGAACATCCGTTCATTTTTAATCTTGAGCCCTTGCAACCAATCGGCCAAAATGCATAATGCACAAGAATCGCATTCATACTTTGTGCTGAACGTCGTGACAATTGAGTATACCCATTTCGTTTTCTGCAAGTGTACAAATCTTTCTGAAATTTTCAGTGCTGTGTCTGACATTATTTCATGTGTTCCTTAATACTTTGTTTTCACTAAGGTCAGTGCTGTCGTCGTTAAGCGGATGTGACGTCACTCAGCCCCTGCCTTTACACGGCATAAACGAATGGTCACCAAAAGTTACTGATGCTTTTAACACTGCTGTAGAGAACAGTGTCACACAGTAGCATGTCAGCAGTGTGTTCACATTGTGGACTCTTAGTATGTTCATACTGTACTGTGGACGTCTCTTCAGAGTTCAGTGCTCACAGTGTGTTCACATTTGTGATTCACATTGTTAGAAACTCATAATAACCATGTGAAGATGATCCCACACTGTAAACAACTCGATAAATTACCAATTCATCTACTGCCAACTCGTCCACTCACCATATTTCAAGCAATAACATATAACATGAAATACAAAATACTTTGCCTCCACTATCAATGAATGTCCCATTGCACACAGTTAATAATCAGCACATAACTGTTTGTGAAATTAAGCAACAATAATATTCACAACTTGTTTTTTTCATTGATTTTGAACCAACATAACAGAGACCAAACAAAGCTTTTTGGTCTATGCCAATGGTGGCCGACTTCGAGCAAATTTCCCCACCAGAAATCGTTCGCAAATGATTTGCGAAAAATTTCTGGTGGGGAAATTGAAATTTTCAGTGTAATGTTTGCTTGATTTTTCTCTAATTATTTAAATGAACATTATGCTAGGATGGACTTGACCTCAATAATTGCTCAGGACAAGGAGGAAGTTGAATGTCCTCTCCGAGGGACATGAGGAAAAATACCTTCTAAAGGGCACCTTGATAGCTTTGAACCAGTCACCTATAACCAAAAGAGCATGACAAATATTGATTAGAGAAGCTGTATACCCCAGAAAACCCTCCAAATGATGCTTGATGTAGTCCATTTCTCTCCAACTCCACCCCCTTTTGTTATTGTATACTAGCGATATAATCATATGTTTTATGAAATGTTACTATATTCAGGGATTGACCTTCAAAATAGTTGTAAGGCCTTACATTCTTGTTTTGTTTTTGTTGTAGTTGACATTTCAATTCATTTCATTTCATTTCATTTCATTTATTTCCACATAAAAACACATGATACATAATATACATAAAGCTGAACATAATTGTGGAGGAGTCACTAAAAGCCAAGGGCTTGTCAAGAGTGACTCCTACTGTAGAGTTACTTTTACATAATACATATACATAATACAAGTATCAAATTATTACAAGGAAAGAATATTACTACAAAAGAGAGAGGGAAGAAGAAAGAAAAGCAAGAAGGAGATTGATAAAGTGATAAAACAAGCAAGTTATGTGTTGGTTATTACATTACATATTCTCTAGTAGCAACTGTTTATATTTTCTCTTGAAATGGTTTAAAGATTTACTTTGTCTTATGCTATCAGGTAGATTATTCCATAACAGTGGACCTTCATAAAATATTGATGATTTAGCAACTTGTTTCTTCATCAAAGGTGGATGAAATTTATCCTTATTTCGGGTATTATATGTATGTACATCTTTATTGAATAAGAAGAATGATTCGAAAGACTTGGGTAGCAAGTTGTTATAGCAACAGTACATAAAAGTAGCAATATAATATTGACACATTTCATTAATTGGCAAAATATTTGTTTTTTTGAACAAGGGTTTACTAGAAGATAGATAAGTGGAATGAGTTACAATACGTATAGCCTTCTTCTGTAAGACATGTATGCGATTCAATTTAGTTTTAGAAGCAAATCCCCAAACCACTATACAGTAACCTAAGTATGATGTAATAAAAGAATGATATAAGACCTTCAGGACATCCTGTGGTAAAAAACTTAGTTTATTAAGTATTCCTATACTTTTTGCAAGTTTGTTATTCAATTGTGAGATATGCGAGTTCCAAGTAAGTTTTTCATCAATTGTAACACCCAAAAAATTAAATTCTTTAACGCGTTGTATCGGGATATTTCTAAATAATAATGATCTATGATCATTTACATTCTTGCAATTACCAAATATCATATATTTTGTTTTTTCAACATTCAAAATCATATGGTTTGTTTTCATCCATGTGTCTATATATTCTAATTGTTCATTCATGGTTATTATAAGATTTTCAGTATCATTTCCTGTTAAGTAGACGGATGTGTCATCTGCAAATAATATGTATTTAAGTTTGTCAGAACTGCAGTAAATATCATTAATATAAATTAAAAATAACAGCGGACCAAGTATTGATCCCTGGGGCACTCCACATCCTACCGTCACTTGATGTGACATACTCCCATTTAAATAAACATATTGTTGTCGATTACATAAATAATCAATGAACCACTGTAGTGAAATACCTCTAATACCATAATGTAGAAGTTTGCAAATCAAAATGCTATGGTCAATTATATCGAAAGCTTTTGTTAGATCTATAAATACGGAAATCAATTTATCATTTTTATTGATTGATTCATTAATATTCTGAACTAATTGTAATAATGCTGAGGATGTGGAGTGCCCGTTTCTAAATCCATACTGACTTTGATATAAAACATTATTTTTGTTTAGAAAAGAGATCAGTCTGTTGTAAATGCATCTTTCAAGAATTTTGCTAAATACAGGGAGTACTGCAATCGGTCGATAATTATTCCTATTTTCTCTATCTCCTCTCTTGTGAATAGGTATCACTTTAGATATTTTCATTTTACTTGGAACTACACCTTGCTGTATACTGGAATTAAGAATATTACACAGTGGAGAAACAATAATATAAATTGCTCGTTTGAGTACTTGCACACAAATGGAATCAAAACCAGGACTTGTGTTGTTCTTCATTTGTTTAACAATTTCAATAATTTCGCTACAGGTGATAGGGTTAAAATATATTGAAGATGAGTTGGGTTTCTTTAAGAACGAACGAAAATCATTAAGTCCATGATCTGTTCCTTGTTTATCAATGAGTTGTTTACCAACAGTCGAAAAAAATTCATTTAGAGCATTTGCCATTTGCGCATTGTCTGTTATTGTTTCATTATTCACCTTAAGACTTGCAATATTAGTATTTTTTACATTTTTTTTGAGAAGTTTGTTTATTAGTTTCCACATACAAGTCATGTCATTTTTTACACTTTCAAATTTATTCAAGTAATACATGGATTTTGCATATTTTAGTTTTGAGTTTAATGAATTCCGAAATTTAGTATATTTCAGCTTGTTATTCAAAGTTGGATTTAAAACATACTGTTTATGTAAGTGCCTTCGTTTTGTACAAAGATTTTTCAAAGTATTATTTAACCATGGTTTCCTCACACTATTTTTACTATGTTTACACTTTTCCAATGGAAAACTTTTATCGTACAACAGCTGAAATTTTGATAAAAAAGAATTATATGAAACCTCAACATCATAGTCATTAATATCCCAATCAATGCATTGTAAGTCATCTAAAAAAATTCCAAACCCTGTTTTTTCTAGAATGGAATAAAATGCAATTGACTTTTGAAATGAGACGAAAAGTACAATTTTTTTCTTATTCCGGAATTTACACACTGTGTTTGCTTTAAGTTTTTCCAGAGCAATGAAGCGAAGAGCAGCTACTGGACGGAACTGGAAGGACACAAGAGTGACAAACTTCTTGACAGATAACGGGCTTGAGATTCGGAGGGTGGTCACTGAAAGACACAGGCAGCTGGAAAAAGTGTATCAGAGAATCAAAGCCAGGGGTAATCCATGTCTTTGATGTGTGGCATGTTTTCAAAGGTAAGCAACATACGGAATGATTTGGTACTGGATATACACTTTCAAATAAAGCAAAAGTTCTTGATTGTTCTCAAAGATGTTGTTTTAAGTCATATAGGCCTGTATCCCCATTTTATGGGGTTAAGATGTAAGCAGTGTAAGAGTAGAAATAATCAAAATGTGATTTTAAATAAGAAACACTGTAATTGAAAGAGTTCACTAACCCAATACTACTTTGTTGATGTCCACTACGTCACACTCACAAGGTTTTTCCATGAAAATGACCATTAAAGGGATGGTCCGGGCTGAAAATATTTATATCTTGATACATAGAGTAGAATTCACTGAGCAAAATGCCGAAAATTTCATCAAAATCAGATAACAAATAATAAAGTTATTGAATTTTAAAGTTTAGCAATATTTTGTGAAAACAGAAGTCATGAATATTCATTAGGTGGACTGATGTCATATCCCCACTTTCCGTTTTTTATGTTATTACACAAAATCAAAATTTTTTCATTATTTCATACTTGTGTGAATAATATGCCTCCCTTATAATGAAATAAGTTGCACAGCAATAAATATCTAATGCACTAAATCAGTTGTCAATCCAATTTTTCTAGATCTTGGAAGAAAAAATATTGATAAACCTAATTTCATATTATAAAATACTTTTAGCCCGGACCATCCCTCTAAGGACTCGAGGTTTCTTCTTCATACTTGGTTCTCTCTTTGTCTCTCCCTGTCTCTCTCTCCCACTCTCAGTAACTGTGGTCTTTCTAAACACACACATTTCCTTCTTATCCAGAAATGGTATGAGTCAACTGGTCCAAGAATATAGAAACATTGTGACTGTCATAACAAGTCCAGGGTATAAATACAGAGTACAAAAATATATTTGAGAGATTTTGGGGTTATTGAGCTACAGCTCAACCCCGCATTATCACACAGTTTGAGTTTGTTCTCCTGGCCCATCCCATGGCTGTAAACAAAGGAGTCCTATAGCGTTCATATACATGTACTTGTTATTCATATTTCTTCACCTGTATATACTTCTCATCGTTATTCCATATTTGTGCTTCTCTTACATCCTTTTCTACCATCAAGAAAGGGTGAATAAATATATTATATTGGAACTGAATAATCATCGGCGTCTCGTCATCTTTTTTCGTTTGTAACACTGGCCTCGATACACCATCGAACGCTACCACAACTACAGAAATATATATATCAACAATCATAAAAATATACAGTGTTACATTTGGTGGCAGCGGTAAAAGGCTTACACCTTCCGCTCATATTTTCTTCAAACTGTTCCTGTGCCAATCTACAAAATAGAACTTCATATCAATGATTTTGATATGTTCATCTAAGGTATGACGTCATGTCTTCAGAACCAGTATCAAGACGCCCACCGACACCCAAGAGGATCTTCACATCGAAGGCAAGGAGTCTGGCAGGTGATGAGTGCATCAAAAAGGATGTTTAAGGACAGAGTGAGCCAGCAATGAAGGCCAAAAGTGTGGCAAGTTCACAGTTGTCCCACAAAAATGCCAGAATGGCGGCAGCATTCCAGGCTGAGCTGGCAGTGATGGATCAAGAGGACTGGCTCGAAGCCCTCAAGTATGAGCAGTTAATGAAAATGTGAGAGGAGCAATGAAAGTTGAAAGAACTTAAGCTGAAGCTGAGAAGAGTTTAAGATGATGGAGAAGCAAATATGGACTTCTATGTCGATGATGGGATAAGGTCAGATGTAGCATCAGCAGTTATGCTACCCAATAACAGCCAAGCAATCTGTGCTAAAGCCAGACTAATGCTGCATAAGATTGCATCCAACAAGAGGGAGGTCCAAGAGAACTTCAACGAGGAGGGTCCGACTGAGGAGGATATAGGGATACAAGGCATGCCGACAGTTGAAAGAGTACTCAGAGTTGTATGGTGTGTCAAGATTGAACTCGAGGAAAGACCGTTCACCAGACGCGGAGTGCTATCAACAGTCAACTCATTCTACAATCCTCATGGTTTCCTCAGCCTTGTCATGCTGAGAGGGAAGCAGATACTTCAAGAGCTTTGTCGAAGCAAGCTTGAATGGGACAGTCCAATGCCAGACAATCTTCGTCCAGCCTGGGAAAGATGGCTGCAGGAGGTTTTTCATTTGGAGAAGCTCCAGATAGCCAGATGTTATAAACCCCATGACTTTGGACAGGTCAAGGCGGCAGAGATTCACCACTTCTCAGATGCAAGCCAGAACGGGTATGGACAATGTTCCGATATTTGCTTTGTGAACACTGAGGATAAGGCCCACTGTTGTTTTGTCATCGGAAAGTCTTGAGTGACTCCACTGCAGCAGGTCAGCATTCCAAGGTTGGAGGTGATAAGAGCTACAGTTTCCGCAAAGAAAAATGAGTTCATTTCTGAAGCAGGAGCTAAATTATGACGACATCAAGGAGTTGTTCTGGACTGACAGCAAGGTTGTACTGAGTTACATGCAGAATGTGGCCAGGAGACTCCATGTCCACGTAGCAAACAGGATTCAACTAATATTGCTTTCTCTGTAGGTAGATAGATAAACTTTTACTTTTGTTTTTTCAAGGCAAAAAGGCATGTGAGAAATTGGAGCTGCCTGGGGAGAAGCAGACATCATCCCTGGAAGATTACCACAGTCTGGTCAATGGGTATGCTTCTAAGCTAAAGGCATGACATGGGAAGATCACCACTGGTAGCCACATCAAGAAAAGAAGTTCATTGTGTATTAATCAAAGTTGATAAAGCTTATGAAGACCTGTTCCTCATGTCATTCACCTACATCATTGTTCAAGAGAGAAATTGGGTCAATAGCCATAGGAGAATGTGATAGTGTTCAGCAGCTACGAAGGTATGCTTGGCCGGGGTCGAGAGAGCCAGCCCTTCTATGGAAATCTGCCTGCAGGCAACATTCGGTTGCCAGCATCATTTCTGTTTGGTGGTGGAAGTAGCAGGGAAACCCTTCGGATTCTCATACATTTCAGAGTATGACCACCAAAAGAAGGTCCTCTTCCAAACTATCCAATAAAAGTTGTAGCGACACCAAGACCGCTTCATTCAAGAACTTTTTATTAAGATGGATGACTATCCTGACTCCGGCCAATAGACTCCTAATCCCATGGACCATATGAATAGGATTCACCTCCCTCCTCCGTTTAGCGGGGATAAAGATTTTCCACGGTAGCAGCGCCAATATAAAGCCTGCATCAAAGCACAAATGGGTTTGAATGGCGCCGCGCTTGAGAGCGAGTGTGCCCCCCTTATGCCTTTCTGATGCTGCTTAACATGTCCATGAATGACTTCATCGGGATATAAAAGATAATTATAAATTATTGTGCGATGCTCTTGTGAAGGCATTCACAAAGGACCAGGACATTGCATCGTTTCAGGGGGTTAGAGCTGGAAGGCAGAGAAAGCCAAGTGAGACGCTTGAAGCATACAAGTCTCATATTCCCCATCTTGTGAGAATGGCCTTTCGTAAGTATAATGATGTGGCAAGAGAGGACGAGCTATTTCATCATTTTGTTGCCGGTCTGGAGCCTAATCTCCAGGCTAAGTGAGATGAGCATGGTACAGTCAATGTCTATTTGGCTCGGCGCATTGCTGAACAGAGCGAACAAGATGGCCTTTCATCCCCTCATCCTCGTGGCCTGTCCCCTCGTTGCGTTCTTTTTCAGACACTCGAGGTAGTAGCCATGGTGGTGGTTAGGGAAACGAATATCTGCTGATAGTGTGGACTGACTTTCAGCTAACAGACAAAACTCCATCCTCAGATGAAGAGTTCACAGAGAAAGGCAAGGAAGAAAGGATTTGTAAAATCTGTATTGTCCTATACATTATTACACAACATTAAAAATTGTACTGGTCAAAATTCAAACAATCCCAAATCCATCCATAATTCATTGGTTGAAATAGACATACCGGTATGTGTAATACAATGTTCATTAATTAAAGGAAAATATCCTGCTTGTTGATTTTAAAAATTATGATTTTTTTTATTTGTTTTCTAGGTTCCCCTCTTTATCTTAAAACTTGAATGGAAAAGTATACTCTGGGATGCCTTCTCCTGCAATTTACTGTAAAAAGTCAATGTGGCAATTGAACAGTTTTTTCAGCAATCATGATTACAAGTTCTCTTACCCTGCTATTTGAATTTTGACTCATATAGGCAAGGTCATAAGTCAAGAGAGCAGTTTGTCCCCAGGTGTAGTGTGTTGCCCCATGAAGATCGGAAGTACATTGTGTTTGAGTCTAACCTCATGCAGGTCTTCGAACGCTGCGGGAAATATTTGTCTGGCAATGTTATTACGACATAGACTGTGACAGGGACTGCGAGTGTTTCACCTTTGACAACGTATCCAAGTGGGATAGCCAGCCGCTTTGATTCCGTCCCAGTTGAGAGCATCAACACTATTTGCTGGAGGAAGTTCCTCCAAAACACTCTGCATCCTAAACTTCCTTGGAGTGGAATGCATCATAGAAAGAACATTCTTCAGGCACCAGAGAGCAATTCTGCAGGCTGTGGTACAGAAGGTTTGGAGAACACAACACGATAACATCTTGGCCAGGTACCCTCATGTAGGGAGAGTGATGTGGCTGAAACCGAAGTTGATGGAACCTTGAAAAGTCAAATAACTTCCAAAGAGGGGACATGGCTAGAGCTGCCAAATGCTTCTAGAAAGCTGCTATAGAGGAAGACAGCTGCATCAAGGAAGGGGATGTGGTGGAAAAGGCAATGTGGGACACGGCATAGGCGTCGCCATCATTCCAAACGTGGGGTGGCATTGGTACTTTCAACGGAAACTGGGGAGGTCTTAGATTTGAAGTTTTATTTAAGATATGTAAGGAGTGTGATGTTAAGAAGGATTGGGATAGGGAAGGGGAAGAATACAAGGAATGGTGGGAGGGTCATGAAGAACGCTTAGCTTATTATGAGGGTAGTAGTGGGTTGATGGGAGGTTGAAGCAGCATCTAGAATGTGGTGTAGGTCTGTAAAGAAACATAATCTTAGACATAGATATATGGTTAGTGATGGCAATAGTAAATCATACAATACTGGCAGCTTCTAAGAATGGTCTGGAATGAGAGGCCCTCTCAGATGTTTGTACCATCCTCAGGCTGCCTCCGTCCAGTCTTGTGGATGACCACAGTTTCCAGACACATTCAGCTCATCTCTATGCAAAGTCTACAGAAGTGATATTTTCATATTCACGTTCAAAAGGCGATATTGCAATGATGAATCAGCTTCACTTGGAGGGATGCGGAGACACTACTCTTGGACTGAAAATTAGTCTCCTAAGGAAGCAATCAATCAAGGTACCCTTGAAGATAATCAAACCATCTCCTAAACCTACAGCAGCTTGCGTAGAGTTGGAACCTGTGTCACCCTTTGATGACTCAGACCAGGAAACTCCAGCTGTACATTCTTCTGTCCCTATGCATTCCCCTGCAGCTATATGCTACCAAGGACGTGAGACACACCATCATCGACAGCATCGGACTTCACAACTTTGTTTGGGTGAATGAGTCACCGGATAAAATGAACATCAAACATGTGGTCTTGAAGTCCCCTTCGAAGGAATATGACAACATTTTCCGTCATGTAATTGATGGCGTCAGGGATAATGGAGTATCCTGTGAGAGGACTATTATCTATTGTCAATCTAGAAAGACATGCAGTGACGTATATGCAACGTTCATCGCTCTGCTGCCGAGAGATTGCCATAGGTATGTGAACATATACGAACACTGAACACGATAGCCAGGAAAAAATAATCGAATCAATGGCAATACCTCAAGGAGAAGTAGAGTACTGATCGCAACCATCGCTTACAGTATGGGAGTCGATTCCAGTCAAGTACATAGAGCAGTTTTTGTGGGAAGACCAGCGCAATGGACGATTACATCCAAATGAGTGGACGGGTGGGTTGGGATGGCAAGCCAAGCATTGCAATTACTATGTTACCCTGGAGACACCGCAGGAAGAGCATCATCATCATCCATGAAAGACTTCATTGGAGCCACTCGCTGTAGGAGAAGGATCATCAGGGAGGTGTTTGGGGCTGTGAGTGATCACTGGAAACATTTATCCCACACAATTGATGTGACATATGTAAACCGGATTATTTATTACGGAAATATTGGAGGTAATCGCTTTGCCGTTGTAAAGTCTTTCAAACAACTATGCATCAAAGTCTATGCATCCACATACTTGAATCAACCAAGAATATGCATCAACATATAAGAATACTATAAAGCACAACCCGACAGTTCGTGGTTCATGGAGATACCATATCATGTGGTTAAGGGGCAAAAAATGGGACAGGAAACACAAGAGCCAAGAAGATATCCAGTGTCATTAAGGAAACCCCAGGCCGGAATTTCTGTTCCCCTGGGGCCCATTTCATAAAGCTGTTTGTAAGTTACCAATAACTTTATGCATGACTGGTGACCATTTCTTGTTCTAAATAATATACCTATGAAAATGATTTTGTGCCTAAGAACAGGTTCCAGTCGTGCGTAAAGTTGTGCGTAACCTTACGAACAGCTTTATGAAACACCACCCTGGTCCCATATGTGCGAATCCATGTATGGCTTTAGAGAGCAGCTATCTCATAGATGATGGACTATTGGCAGTTGCTCTTGAATGCTCATTTATGTCAAGGTAACTTTTATAAAGTTTTGAAACATATATCACACTCTTGGAACTATAATTTACAAAATTTATTTTGTTGCAAATTGATATATAAAAAAGTTGGGAGAAAATGTGAATGAAGTGCACCCCCCAAACCCCAAGTTTTAGTATGGGGACAAATTCAGCTATAATTTCTTAACATCATTAGAGTAAGACATGTTTGGTATGAAAAATTTCATATTGAATCTTAATTAATCAATAGACCTAGGGAGCGTAAGGAATTTAGTGATAAATGTATTGTGAAGTCACTAACCTCAGTTACATAGAGCTTTAATATATATGTCTGTTTTTTTTTTTTGGAGGGGGGGGGGGAGGGTATTGGGAGGCTGAATGTCCATGAGGACCAGACCAAGCAAGTGGGCTCTGCAGTATGTTGGTGTTAAGCTGTTCTGTCTGCCACCAGGAACAAGCTTTACGCACCGGTAGCAATGTACATGTAGCAGAGGTCCCGGACAGTCTGTAGAGGCCAACCAAAAATCAGCTTTGGCCGCTTCTGAGAATGATTAAGGACAAGAAGCCCTCTCAGATGTTTGTACCATCCTCAGGCTGCCTCCTGTGCTGACCACAGTTTCCAGACACATTCAGCTCATCTCTCTGCAAAGTCTACAGAAGTGATATTTTCATATTCACGTTCAAAAGGCGATATTGCTATGATGAATCAGCTTCACTTGGAGGGATGCGGAGACACTACTCTTGGACTGAATATCGGTCTCCTAAGGAAGCAAAGGCCTGTGACTTCACCGAGGCAACAGAGAAGTACCTACAGAAAAAATGTCCAGAAAGAGATTAAGTCTGGATCACTAGTAATCAAGGTACCCTCAAAGATAATCAAACCATCTCCTAAACCTACAGCAGCTTACATCGCGTTGGAATCAGTGCCACTTTTTGATGACTCAGACCAGGAAACTCCAGCTGTACATTCTTCACCTGTCCCTATGTATTCCCCTGCTTCCTCCATTCTCCCAAGCCCTACTGTCCCCAAGACTTCTCCTCCAGCTCCACTACAACTCATGCCACAGACCCCACCAAGAAACATCATATTGCAAGATGAGTAAGATATCCAGGAGGTGTTGATTCAGGTAACTAGACCAAAGACAAAGGCTGGCAACTTAAAGGTCAGATCAGTCACTGTTGTTACCGAAACTTTCTACCATGTAAATGGCATAGAAAAAGAGAGGAAATGTCCAGACCCATACTCTCACTTTGACAACCCCCTATTACACCACAATACTTCAACTTATGATGAATACAAGAAATGGTGGGAGGGTCATAAAGATGAATGCTTTGCTAACCATGGGGGAAGCAGTGGGATGATTAAGTTGAAGCAGCATCTAGAATGTGGTGTAGGTCTGATGAGAAACATAATCTTAGATACAAATGTATAGATGGTGATAGTGAATCATACAATAAGATTAAGGGAAATATATGGTACATGTGAAAGTGAACTGGTAGAAGAGTTAGATTCTTTAGGCCATAAGAGGGAAAAAGGATTTAGACTTTGGAAAGTTAATATGTAAATGTATTTATTTCTTTTTTTAGGAAACAATGTTGACTGGAGACATGATAACTGGAGATGGGTAAGACAAAAAAATATTACAAACCATCACCCAATGGTTCGCGGAGGATTATTTGTAGAAAAATTTAACTTCTTGAACATCGCGATGCAGTCTTATTTTTTTGCTACAATCTTATCATAAATAATGTCAAGGGGAGGGGCATAATTGCCCGGGAGCGAGTACTTATTTTTCACCTGACCCCTGGGCTAGATAGGGTGTAATTCCTCTCTTTCTTTCTTCCTTGCAGGCAGAATCCATCAAGGAGATGCTAGCTCATGAAAGGGAACAACTGTAATTTTTTATGTGGGAGGACCGAGAGAGCAGGGAGAGAATGTGGAGAGAGGACAGAGAGAGACAGGCGTGAGAGAGAGGAAAGAGAGAGGCGACTGTTGTGAGAACAATAAGAGAAGAGGGAGGATAGAAGATGGAGCATGCTTTTCTCCGTAATGACTCAAAGGATGAGTCCATCAAAAGGAATGGGACCAGCTCAAGACAAGGGACCAGCTTAAGACATGGGACCAGCTTAAGACATGGGACCAGCTCAAGGCATGGGACCAAGCCTTACTGTCCCCAAGACCTCTTCTCCAGCTCCCCAACAACTCACGCCACAGACCCCACCGAGGAACATCATATTACAAGATGAGGAAGATGTCCAAGAGGTGCTGATTCAGGTAACCAGACCGAAGACAAAAACTGGCAACTTAAAGGTCAGATCTGTCACCGTTGTTACTGAAACTTTCTATCACGTAAATGGCCTAGAAAAGAGAGGAAATGTCCAGACACATACTTCTCACTTTGACTATGATGATTAATTTATTTACGTGTATAGGCTTTGAAATTCTTGTGTATACATTGTATTAGCATTGCCCATCTATTAGTAATTCTTACAATTTACAAACCTTCAAAGCTCACATCTTACAAGTTTTTTGGTTTCCATTTTCTTTGCCAATAGATCAAACATAGAGGATGACATAGCTGAACATCTGTACAAGCGCTTCGAAAGCTTGCAGTCAGATCTAATACTAGCAGCATGTGATATCTTCAATGTTACTAGATGGTCAACCGAGGAGACCCTAGGTGCCTATGAAAATGCTGCTTTGGATGTCGTCATTGACCACTTCAGGGATGCTATGGAACCTACAAACATCAACAGAGTTCATCATGAGTGGGCAGTGCTAAAGACGCATATTAGTAGAATGTCACACACTCGCTGTTCCAAGGTATGGAAGCAGGCCTTCAGCGATGAGGACCACATGGAGGAATGCCCAAACGTGATGGGTGTGATTGAGATCATACTCTTGCTGCCCCTACCTACAGCAGCCTGTGACAGGGAATTTTCCCTCTTGAAGCGTACCAAGACTGACTGGAGGTCACGGGTGTATGTAGACATGCTTCACAAACTGATGTGCATATCTATGCATGGCCCATCAACAGCCTAATACGATCCATCGGGAGCTGTTGAAAAGTGGTGTTTGACGACATCAAGACGTATTACAGTCTCCACATCTGCCTCAACCTCCGGAGCTGACGATGATGATCATTAACTGACAAGATGCCTCAAGGATTGAAGCCTCGAATTTGAACCAGGCTGAATTGAACTAACTCCAGTTAAGCGTTACTATTGTTTGTTTGTCCTCATCCGCAGGTTTCATATATTATGCCACATATTTTTTTTCAATTTTTAAAAGTTGTTGTTCATCTCAGCCTCCCTATATCACAATGGCTATCAACAGGTACTATTCCTTAGGGATATCCCTGTTAAAGATTCCATTGTAGTGTTATGTGATAAGACAAATTTCACATATTCAATAATATACTACCTCCCGGACGGAAGAAATACATGGAATATCAAGGATAGCGACAAGATAACGCAATGGCTCAACAACATCCACAAAGAAAACGACGATGACGACGCTAGACTGGTATGAACATGGACATAGCAGAGAGACTGCAACCAACTATTGTTATACTTCAATAATCTTAACCATGTTAATGCCAAGACTGAGTGAACAGAAGGAAGACCATGACAGATTCATTGACTGTAAATTAGACTGTGTTCAGACTGAGGACAATTTCTTTCTCTATGTTTATTTATTTTGATGTTCATTTCTATTGATGTTTCATGTTCATGTATAATATTTCTTTTGCTTCTATCTGATATTTGGATGGCTCTGGTAAGTCAGACCACTTTTCCGTACTTTTTCGTGATGTGTGTATAATCATATTTGAGTTAAAAAGAAAAAAAATATGTATGCTACATTTATAATTCACTTACTTAAAAATATTTCATGTTGTATGAACTGATAGAATTCCAACATGATTTTTGTTAGCATATTAGTGTATATTACAAAGCAAAATTGATAACTGATTTTCTATACATCGCTATGAATTAATTCAGTTAGAAGAATCATAAAGTTAGTTCAATTACAACAGGATTTAGTATTGATGATCTTTCATCTCTTATATGTCACTGTTATAGTCAATGCATGATTATCCAAAATGTTCAGAGAGAACATAAATCAAGGTGTTGAAAGATTTAGAAGAGAGATAAGCGCGAACTCCCATATAGGGGAAATTTGAATGCAATGATGAAAATAATGCTGACATGCACAAGCTTGAATTGATCTGATATGATATGTTTTATTTGAACTAACAGTTCAGGACAAAATTACATTATGGTATTGTAAAATGAGTTTTACTGATCAGTAACTTATGTATTTCAGTCGAATTTATATGTCAAATGGTTAACATGTAAAGGAAATTATTTTTTTCCAGTGAGAATGATACTGGACTACACTATGAATGTGTAAGGAATATCAAAATTACATTGTGAGCTCCAATGCTAGAGTATTTCACCGCTTTGTGTATAGCATGAAAATAGATCAAGTTTGAAAGTACTTGAAAAGACCCATAGAAGACATTATCCGAGCAAATTTGGAGTGGAAATTGCTAAAAAGTGGGAAGGAGCACGATTTGTTTCTGCGTCATCTTCCCATTCATACAATGTATGCAATGTTGGGTCTGTTAGTTTATTTTATCATTATTTTGTACTCTGTAATGAATGTAATTTGAATTGTTTTTTTTAATATATATTTAATAATCATATGCCATTTTTATATTCATTTTTATCCTCTTGCATCAGGTCCATACTGATCATGTTTTATCCTGTATATGATATATGTATGATACAATGATAAATTTGTTTAATGTTCATGTAATCATCTTGCAGAATATTCAACCTACATACTCTGTTCACCATCCTTACCTAGAGGTGAGTTTACAATATATTTGACCTGTGTTTTTGCACCTGCTTCATCATTTGTTGGACTTAAAAATATCAGTTAAAAAACTATCAAAACTTGCCAGTCAGACAGCATTATCAAGAGAGTGTTACACTTGTGTTCCTTTTGTTTCACTTTTACCTAATCGATCTATGTTTTTGGTTCATATTTTTATTAGTTATTTCATGGCAATGACAAATATGTTTCATACTTTTCATTTTACAATGGATAGCTTTACTTACAATATCCGTGGTGTTCATAGTCATGCTTAAGGTCATGTAATAGTGCCTTGGTTCAAAACTAAGTCAATGTGTACACATTTGTTGATTGGACATTATTCCTCATAACCAAGTCTTTCCCTATGATAGGACTTAAAAACTAATGATCCATGATTTTTTTGTACATATACAAGGCTTTCATATCAAATAAAACCACTGAAAGATGACTTTCCTATCTTTTTTAAATTTCTAGATATTAAATATACCTACTTTAAATTCAAAATACTTTCTGTAAATGTCATGTTAGGTACTAAGAAACAACACTCCTCATTTGTTAAAGGCCAATCAACCTAAATATATATATTGGATTTGAAGAAATAAAGAGATGTCAAGCAAGCACAACACTGAAAATTTCATCAAATTGGGATGTGAAATAAGAAACCTGTGCCATTCCCCCAAGTGAAAAAAAGTAGTAAAACGTTTGTGTTCTAGCATCCTTATTTTCAGAGATGCCACATACATGTACAGTTAAAATTGGTAAGAAAGTCTGAAAATCATCTAAACTGAGTCACTCTGTACACAGAAAAGGTGGTTTTAATAGCTGAAAATGAGCATCGTTAGTCTGAAATCAAACTTTAGTCTGAAAAGCAGCATCCCTGCACATTACATCAGATTTTGACAAGTTTTTAAGTGTTTTAAGTGCTCCTTCAATTTGTCTCTAGTTGTTCAGACCATCTGTAAGTAGGGTGGATTTGGTGTTAAACCTTATTTCAATTAAAAGCTTACAAACGTGTCAAGCATCAAAAACAGTTAAGGTAGAATAGATATTACAAATGTTGTTACCATACAGACACTGCATAAGTAGAAATGTACTGGTTCAGTTTCTGTAAAGCAGCATCTGTCCTACACACTTCTTGCCAGCCATCTGTGCATATTCCTTGACTTCTTCTTCGTCTGCTGCTTGAGGGCGGTATTGCTTGTAGACCGGGTACGGCATGGCGATGTGTTTGTGTAGTACCAATACCTCTTCAAGGCTAACTGCCGCATCAGCTGGGATAATATACAAAATTATTGAAATTGTAACAATTATACGGCTACAAGTAGTAATTTTATTCCTAAGGTGATAGTTAATCTACTTCCACTGTTTTAATAGAGAAAAATATGGATATATAACAGCATGAATAATAATCATAATAATTCATCCAAAAGGCCAATCTGAATGTTAAATAGATATTTCATTGGATTGCCAATTTAGAGAATGCTAAGATTATGCAAAGTTAAAGAGCTTTCATTTAGGAATGGCACAATATACTGCACTCAAAATGACATGGTTTTTTTTCAGTTCATTTCTCTCTAATTACAGTCAAGAAGTTACCAATTACAATCACTGAGTGATTAACAACAGAGGAACTGTAAAATTTTCACAAGACTGAGCATCTGATTTGGCATCAAAGTACAGACCACAAGGTGTGAATAAGAACAAGTGGAATGCCTCTGGCCGTCTCACCTGCATCACGCGGTTCAATATAGCAGCAGTGCTGACTTTGAATACTACTCTAACTCGCACAAGATGTTCAGTGATACATGGTTACTCTTATGTCCACTTTTTATGAACTAGACCAATAAACTTACAGAGATATGATGGTTATTCAACAAAAAACCCCAACATGGCCAAAGTTCATTGACCTTACATGACCTTTGACCTTGATCATGTGACCTGAAACTCGAACAGGATGTTCAGTGATACTTGATTACTCTTATGTACAAGTTTCATGAATCAGATCCATAAACTTTCAAAGTTATGATGGTAATTCAACAGATACACCAAATTCGGCCAAAGTTCATTGACCTTTGACCTTGGTCATGTGACCTGAAACGCGCACAGGATGTTCAGTGATACTTGATTACTCTAATGTCCAAGTTTAATGAACTAGACCAATAAACTTTCAAAGTTATGATGGTAATTCAACGGATACCCCCGATTCGGCAAAAGTTCATTGACCCTAAATGACCTTTGACCTTAATCATGAGACCTGAAACTTGCACAAAATTTTCAGTGATGCTTGATTACTATTGTGTCCAAGTTTCATGAATCAGATCCATAAACTTTCAAAGTTGTGATGGGAATTCAACAGATATCCCCAATTCGGCCAAAGTTCATTGACCCTAAATGACCTTTGACCTTGGTCATGTGACGTGAAACTCATGTAGGATGTTCAGTGATACTTGATTAACCTAATGTCCAAGTTTCATGAACTAGGTCCATATATTTTCTAAGTTATGATGACATTTCAAAAACTTAACCTCAGGTTAAGATTTCGATGTTGATTCCTCCAACATGGTCTAAGTTCATTGACCCTAAATGACCTTTGACCTTGGCATGTGACATGAAACTCTAATAGGATGTTCAGTAATACTTGATTAACCTTATGGCCAAGTTTCAAGAACTAGGTCCATATACTTTCTAAGTTATGATGTCATTTCAAAAACTTAACCTCAGGTTAAGATTTGATGTTGACGCCGCCGCCGCCGTTGTTGGAAAAGCGGCGCCTATAGTCTCACTTTGCTTCGCAGGTGAGACAAAAACTTTATGAAAGAATCCCCCCCCCTCCTTCATGGTTTACTTATATAGAACAAAAACCTACACAAAAATGCTCTCTGTGACCAGTGATCTTTTTAAATTTTATTATCGTAATTTATTTTGTACGTCAATCTGTTTTTTAAATGTGCATCCCCCTCTTGAGGGATCTGAGAGGGGAGGGGCAAAAAGGAACCCCCCCTTTGAGGACCTTTTTTTTCTTGTGAATTAAAAAAAATTAAAGTGTACACCACTTCCCCCCTGCGGTAAGTCCAGAGTCTGTCCCTGTATTTTGATTAGCTTACATTCATTTTCCGATGCAAAGCGCGAGTACTTGTTCACATCCAGCTTTGGTAAACAGTCCTCAATGGGTAGGAAGGTGTAAGCCTCGGGACATAGTAAATAAGAAGGGTAAAACTGACCCTGTAGAAGAAGAAAAGACACATCATATTGGGATGGGAATCACAGTGCTTATTGAGGAACGACAATCAGGTGGACAAAACTCCATCATTGGCCAATTTTAGATTTGGTGCTGCAATAATCAGCAACACGCTAAAAATGCTCAAGTGATAAAGCCTTACATGAAACTCGATTCAGTTTCCTATCACAAATAAAGAAAAATGACACTTCACCATATCTACATAGATTTGCTCTTTAGAACCTCATGGATTCCTACCTGCAAACAGATGAAATGTATGCCTCCACTGTGATGATAACTGATAAAGGTCTCCAAGTCTAGACTATACTACGTGATCACACAGGACCACTACTACCAAGATGTCGTAAGCTAACCTAATAAACCTCTGTATATAGTGTTCTAAACCCATCTTTACTGGTCTGTTATTTGCGTCCAAGTATATTTAATATCCGCCAATGCCAGATCAAGAATATAATCCACCTCCCTTAACTTTTTTTTCAAATAATGACCTCTGGGAGCTTTATGTGACCCCAAAATCAAGTCATATCATCATCAATCACATATATTAAAGAGCCACGTTTGAAAGTGATTGCTCAAATGGTTCTTCAGTTATGGTGAGAAAGAGATATTTTTAGGTGTATAATGACCACTGTGACCATTGATCAACATGGTGCTTTGTCATTTTAACCATTGCTGTATAAGATATAGGGACCAGGGAATAATTTTCCTGGTATCGCATCGCGATTTGCTCCACATTTTTGAAAGACTACTATGCATAAAGTCTTTTGTATAGCATGTTTTTACATACAACTGTATTACTTAGTTGAGGGTTTTTCTCTCATGACCAAAAATGCCATTCAAATTTGTAAAGCAAAATTAATCCCTGGCAACAATATCTTAATTGTCATTTAGCCATTGTTTAAATAATATAATAATATTAGATGCTTACATATCACATAATACAGAATCTCTATGCACTTTACATAAAAGGAATTTAGTCTAATACCAGTATAGAATAAAAAGACAAAAATACTAGATGGAAATTTAACAAATTAACATTGTAACATACCTTTCCTAAGCCAAATAATCTAACATGAGAAAAAATATGCTTTTAACGTTTTGAGGAAGGTGGAAGTATAAGTAATGGCCCTCAGATGATTAGGTAATTTATTCCATGGTGCAGGTGCTGCTGACTGAAAGACACAATCCCCAAAGGAACATGCTTTAAACGTTGGTACAGTTGATAAATTCTGGCTAGAGGAGCGGAGATTTCTTTGCGGGACATATTCAGTAATTAGATCAGACAGATATAATGGGGACTTAATAACTAATGTGACTTATTGCTAGAATCTTAAGCAGTAAAGTTGTCTCTGAACTTCATATTCATGATCAATTTCAAACTTTAAGGCCCGAATTCACAAAGGTGGTTTTGAAAACCCACGGTTGAATAAATGGTTTATGCAGATTTCCTGTATGAATTACGCTTAATTTAGCGCGTATCGGGCGCATGTGTAAGAAATATCCAATGCTGACGCACGATTTTATCATAGTGCGCCAAATTGATGCCTATTTCCATGGTTGGATACGCTATTTTATATATGAGTTCAATGTTTGAAGAGTGGACACATTACTTCAAGACAGTGGACTCATGAATGGACAACCATGGCAACAGGCATCAATTTGGCGCACTGTGACAAAAGCGTGCATCAGCATTAGACATTTTTTAATATACGCGGTAAAATAAGCGTAATTTACACAGGAAATCAGCACTAACCATGAACTCAACCGTGGGTTTTCAAAACCTCCTTCATGATTTCGGGCCATTGTTGTTTAAAGAGAAATTCCAGTAGTTGCAGTAAACACTGATTTCATGAGAAAGTCTGTAAAACAAGGCTTAATTGTCAGTATATCATCGAGGATCTAGATCTGGTACAGTTATATCAACTGAACTTTGTGAAATCTTGAAATCTACGCTGAAAAATGTTCACACCGAAGATCCCCAACACAGATAAGCGCACGTGGGACAATGTGTAATTATTGCTTAGAGCGTCGGGCCCAACGCTCTACCCGAATCCTGTGCTTATTTGCTGATTTCTCAGCAATTACACAATGTCTTCCAGAATCCTTTGGCACATGCGTTTTATTTATACAAACAGACACTTTGGTGGTCATTTCATTGGATTCTGTACGAACTCATTTTGATATCGTTACCAAAACTAGCATTTACCTTTAAGATGTCTTACCTTGTACCTCATTTTTCTACATGAATGCACATAGAAGCCCATATAGTAGTACTCTAATGATGGAGCAGTCACATTCAGTAATCTTGTAAAAGCTAGTTCCCTGGAATGGAAAAATGAAAAAAAAAAAAAATCAGAAAATTCATAAATAGTTATCAATAAGTAAATTTGGGCCATTATCGTTAAGAACATTTTCTGTCCATATTGCCCTAAAAATTTCTTACCAATATCAATAACTATCAACAAAAGATCATAATACGCATTTTTTATCCATTATAGCGATGTCACATACTCAATATACACTGTAAGTTCAGCTTAGACTGGGTAATAGAGGAACATTTTCAACAAGGAAGATATAACAATATAAACACCTTATGTTAATATTATTATCATTACTAATAATTTCAATACTTAATAATTAGAAATAATTAGAAATTCATGAACATGCAAGCACAGATTTTTGTTTTATAATTTTATCTGTAATCAAGATGAATGATTAACAATCTAGAGGCAAAAATATGCCGAACATATTTTGACAGGTCTTACATGGACACATGGGCAGATCATAAAACCAAACTCTGCAGTTCAAATTAAACTTCGGTTTTCTTTTCTCAATGGAACATAATGCATCTTTGAATTTGCATGCAAGCTGGCCAGGCATCGATTTTCCAAGTAGAGATCATAAAAGTGGCAGTTACAGGAATACATGTATTTGAATTACAGGAATACATGTATTTGAATTACAGAAATCGAATGGGAATAAGAAGCAACTGTAAATGAAATACCCGATGCTCTTGCAATTTTTTCTTCAATTTTTTTTTCTGATCATATTTACTTGATTTAAAGAATAATTTGCCCACAAACCTTAGTGCTGAGTAGGTACCCAATGTGAGGTGTCTGTACTCAGGATCGTAGTAGAAGTAGACCGATGATACGCACGTCGGTAGTATATCAATGACACCGACGGCAATGATTTTACCATCAAGGACGTAATGTTGATGGAAGGATCCATAGCCGCATTCAGGGCTGTCATCCGAGTACTGTTCAACAAGGGGTGAATCTACCAAGAAACGCTTGTACTGGAGATGGAGAAAGGGAGAAACAGAAAGAAAGAGAAACAGAGAAATAGATAATTCATTAATGTAATAGTATCACAGAAACAGGAATTTGGCCCGCTTATTCTAGTAAACTCGGCCACCCAACACAAATTGATTCAGTGATAGTTGCACTGTGCTACTGTCGTATCATGCAATTCATTACAAGTGCAGTACAATAATATATTACTTTTTGTGTGTGATAATAGCACCAAGTGTTGCAACTATTCAAAGTTTGTGTTTGGCTGCTAAGCTCACAGAGTTGCAAATTTCCTTGTTTTTATGGTAGTTCAGAAGAATATTTAAATACACTCTTTATGAAGTGTCATAAACATGAAGTAATTTCAGACTTATAATTCCATTATTGATTTATTTTGCTAATTATGAATTCATTTATTTATCAAAGAAAATGAATCTAAGCTAAAAACTGAAAATGTTAGTATTGGAATGTGTAGTAAGCAGGTAAGCCTGGTTTAGACATAAATTCTGGCTGAAGATGTTTTCAACAATTCAGAGCTCTAGAGAGTTTGGTTCTTTTCATGTTCATATAAATATTGTTTAAAACTGGATTATAAATAAAGTAGGCTCTGTAGTAAGCTTTAATATACTAGTACACATAATGCAGTCAATGACAGATTTCTTTTACAGCTTTAAACATCCTAACATGTCTATAGTTCATGACAAGTCACACTCATTAACAACAGGGGAATTTAATATAAATAAAATCAAAGGATATGACATGTAATATTACATTGCATAATACAGATCAGTATCTGTGAGCAAATTAAACAGTCTACACATCTTGCAAAGAAAATAAATATTGACAATAAAAATTGACACTTTAAGATGTATCTCGCCATAGGAGACGTCTCAAACAGAAAAGTTTCTTTGATCTCACCAGGAAGATGTCTCTCCTATGTCTCAAAGACTTCTCTAAGACACCCTTCAGACAAGGTGACAAGCACTTTGCCTGACAGGTACAATGATGTTGCTGATAAGTCTCCAAGTACATGTAGCTGGTGCAACAGCTCAAGACTTTTCTTAAATGTAGCCACGTCTCAGAGATCTTTCCGAGCAGTCGCTGCAACTAAGATAAGTCTCCAAGATGTTGGAGCAACATCCGGGTGACTGTGTTAGCAAGTGCTTTTCCTTGGTTAGACCAAAGGAAACTTTATGTTGGAGATGGTGCCACGACTGTTGTCTCTGAGACATCTCCTTTGGTGAGATAGGACCTTTAACTTGGAAAAATGGAATAGCCCACTTACTTCAAAGAGAGCACACTCATCCGGGGGATCATTGTGCACAAAGGTCTGATATTTCTCATAAACCTTGTGGCTCTCCTTCTCTGTATTTAAGTATTCTTGACTTGGTGGATTTGTGCGAATCAATTTGATCTAGAGGTCAAAGGTCAAATGTGATATATACAAAAACAATGTACTGCTGATCAGTACATAAGGACTGATATTTCTTGGAAAGGAGAAAGGGAAAGGGAGAAAGAGAACGGGAAAATGGTGAAAGAAACTGGGAGAGAGAAAGGAACGGAAAGAATGAAAGAGAGAACACAAGAGAGGAAAGAGAAATGGAAAAGGGAGAAGAGAAACTGGACGAGAAGGGAAGGGGGAGAGCAAATTGGAGAAGGCAAGGGAAAAGGGGAGGAGACTAAGAGAAATGAAAGACAGAGAAAAGAGAGAGGCAAGTGAAAAGGGTAGAGGGAGGAAGAAAAGGGAGCGGAAGGAAGAAAAGGGAGAGAAAGCAAGAGAGAGATAGGGGGCAACAGAGAGTGAAAGGAGAGGGGGTTATGATAATCCTGATTGAAGAGAGAGCATGGAGGAAGGCTGGGGAGTTAGACCGTTACCTAATGATTTTCCTTTTTTTTGTTTAAATAGAAGATACCTTACGTTCACTGCAGATATGAATTACCTGTCTGAGATTGCACTTGGTCTCTGCATCATTGTGGATGCACATCTGATATTTTGTGTAGACCCGATGACTTTCTTCAAGTGTTCGCTTAAAATCATCCGACATTGGATTAGATCGAACCAGTTTGATCTAATCAAAACACAGAAAAGAAAGGGATTTTACACTTCTGAGGCAATGCATCCTTCTTACGGAAATAATGAGGAGTCTTTCATTCTTTAATTAATTTCATGAAAATTATAATTCACTCCATACAGCCACGTCCTCCATGCTTTCTCTTCAATACAACACAGCATAATTAATGAAAAAAAAACTGCATCCTTCTACATAATAAATATGTGCAAAGCAGATATTCATTATAGCTATCCAAAAAGTAATGAAATAAATTTTCACAGTAATTGTTAATTTCAAATAAGGAAAGTCGGAAACTATTAGTGCTTTTTAGAAAAAGGAAATCTTATATATTTTGGATGACTACATTAATTACATTGAAACATTATTATGTAACATGGTGATTGAATATGGGAGTGCTTTTTCATATGAAAATATTTCAAAGTTCACAAAATGAAATTTAAAAAAAATAATGAATGTGTAACATCACTAGCTTCTTGATATGTACACCTGTTATGTTACTGTTTTCTGAAACTAAGCAGAATCTCAAAATGTTAAAACTTGTTAAAATACTTTACCAGATACCTGTAATTCTGCCCATAATAATATTCACACTTTAGCAGGCAGGGGCAGATACTGGTTTACCAAGGAGATGGGGGGGGGGGAATTTTCTAACTTAATTAAAACACCTTACTACAATTGCCCCCCCCCCCCCCCCGATCATGCATCAATGATTACCTCCAGGCGATGTTTAGGATCCTGGCCAGGTATAGCATCTACTATAAACTCCTCCAGTGATTTTGGTGAATTCTCATGCTTAGATGAATTACTTGGTCTAATGTTGGCTTCAGAACTCTCTGTATTAGCCTTCTGCTTCAGCCTCTCTTGGCGCTTTTCTAGCCGTAATAGTTTTGATTTCTTGCATGGTGGTTTGGTTGGGTCTGCACCTAAGCCTAAAATAAGTTTACAAAGATTTGAAATCAATAGAACCTCAAGTTATCTTTTTGTTACAGTAAAATTGTAACATAAACCTGTAACAAAACCTGTGTATAAAGATTGCACAAGTGAGACAAGAAAAGTAGTGTTTTTTGAGCAGCAGTCTATAGGGATAATTTCAGGTAAAACATGTTTCAATGGGAAAATGGAAACCAAAATTGTGATCTTGACGGCAAGTGGTCCTATACAGGAGGTCCATGAAGAATAACGTCTGACTGTAGAAATAAATAGAATATTTTCTGAATATTCAAGAAACAAATATAATAAAGAAGTTGGGAAAGAAATAGGAGGAAGAAAAGAAAAAGAAAAAATGTAGATAAGTGTTTGGGAAGAATCTCTTCAATTTGAAATGATGATGTAATGATTATGCTTTTACCTGGTTTAGGTATCCTCTTCTGCTTCTCTATAGAGACAGTTGCAGGACTTTCATCACTCGTCCCTGCTCTTTCTCCTTCTATTCCTCCATGCTCCGATGGAACTATGACATCTAACTGACCTTTGACATCTGACCGACCTTTCGCTACTCTGGCCTCACCCTCTGACTCTTGAACTCCTCCTTGTATCTTTGATATATCCTCCATGGGTATCTGTGGAAGCTCCTGATGCAAAGGGGGCATTGGATGCACCCCTCCAGGGGCATCTTCCCCGTCATGCTGTACCACTCCCTCCCCTCCTGGCTTTTCTCCGGTGGTGAAGAATTTGGTCGCCCTTTTCAGAACTTTTTTCTGTGATTTCTTCAACTTCAACGAGGGTGCATGGCATCTGATGGTGTACTGTGGACAGCACATCTTATCCATAGTAGGCTTGTAGACATATTTACCACTTCTGTAAATTCAATGAAGGAACATTTTAGTAGACTGTCCATATAAATTCCTATGGAGAAAGTAGCACTTCTAGTTGTGAAAAGTGCATTTACTTTAAGAATTGCAAAGCCAAAGCATTACAGAATGTATTTAAAAAATTCCTGATATAGCAGCATTTAAATTCAACTAAAATTCATAAATTTATTTTTTGAAACGGGCTCCTTTTTTTTAAATTTCACTGCACTGTCCTAATTTCAGTAACAATCAAATTACTTAATTCTCGTATGCTGTTTTTTATATTTTTTACTTATCTTCTGTGCCTAATTTTACCATCATATGATGAAGAGTTGTCCTAGTTTACCAAGTTGTAAACAATGATCAATTTACCAGTAATTAGTAATCTGTAGTACATATTCTGAAGTCCATTTCAACTTGGGCCATAGCCTAACTCTTGGCTGGAACAATGGGAAGCGCAAAATTTTGTCAAATTGCATGTTCCTTATGTTTTGTTTTTTTAATGAAAGTTGCCTTTTTAGCAAGAGTTTCTATCATAACAACTATTTTATAAAATGGAGCCCTGGTGCAGACGGTTCACACTGGTCTTAAAGACATTCTTACCTTCTCCAACCTCTATCAATAAGATCCTGGTAATCCTGACATGTTAGGTTGTGAGCCCACATTCCTATCAAATCAACAAAACATATTCGACATTAATATTCAGAATGCCAGATTGGTGTCGGGTGCATAGACCTCCAAGAGGTCTTACATGTACTAAAAATCTGTTTATTGCAAGGTCAATAACAAAGTCTACTGAGACATATAAAGATTTCAATTAGGAAACCCTTAGAATAGGCTTAGTAATTATTCACTGAATGCACCTACATGTAGTGTCCACAGCTTTAAGCTTGCACTCTTTCAAACATGGAAGCAACATACTACACACTTTGAAAGTCTTTGATTCATGGGTATGCCTATCTCATTGAACCAGTAATAAAAAAACAATCTAAGGGCAAGTCTACCCAGCAAAAAGTTAATTTGAATAAAAGAGATAAATCAAATAAGCATATAATACAGGAAGTTTCATCAAATCAGATGAAAGATAAGAAAGTTACGACATGAAACAAAAAAAATGAAAAAATTTGCACAAGTCATAACGATAAATGTAGATCATAGTCCTGCATTTTCCTGGTAGAGTTCCAATTATTCATTAACTTGGCACAACAGGTGAAATAGTTGTGGATTGACAGAAATAGCCCCCCCCCCCCTCCTGCATGAAATTGCCTCTAAATTGCTGCGGTACATGTACTAGACCTAATGCAGTTTCACACATGCCGACTTTGAGCAAAATGTTTGTTAATGTCAAAGCAATTCAATCACATTTTAAAGGTCAATATTCCCACCACTTTTTAGCATATCGCGATCAGGAGCAGCTATATTCTGCCTTCAATCCCGACCTCATTAACATTTTCAGACATCACTTCACTTGCCTTTTCCATAATTTTGATATGAGCTAAAGTTAGTGACCAAAATCATGCGAATATACGACGAATAAACTTGTAAGCTGCCACAGGCATATAAAACTATGGAGAAGAAAAGGATGCCAAGGGAAGTGATATCTGAATGAGAATTTGCCAATCATCAAGATCGAGCCAAAATACAGCCATTTCTGATTGCGATATTCAGAAAAAGCAGTGGGTATTTGAAATGTGATTGAGCTGAGCCTGAGAGAGACTTGCCATGGCATTTGCAAATGATTTCTTGTGGGGAAATTTGCTCAACTCAGTCAGCCAGTGCAAAACTGCATTTAGCACCGAATGTCATGGCAAGTCTCTCAGTAGACCAAAAGCTTCGGTCTCTGTTATTTTGGTTGTTTAGCTGAACTCCGTTGGCTTCACTCACCAAATACAGAGACCGAAGTTCTAGCGCGATCTGTACAGGGGACTCAATGGCCATATGATTATGTACTTAAGATCGGATAAGATCGGATAAAACGGGAAGTGAATTTGCGTGACAGCCGAGGTAAGTCACTGTTTTTGTTCCTTTTAACTTGATTTTTCTCCGTTTTTTGGCAATTAATGCCAAAAGGGAATATTAATTTGCATTTTGGTCGCAATAATTTTCAAAATTTTGATTCATTAAAGACAAAAATTGAAGAGCCCCGACAGGGGGATTTTGCATTGCAAGTCCCCTAATGGTGGCTGCACGATAGTGAGCCGTCTGTGTATGAGGAGAAATAAAAAAAATTTAAAAATGTTAAAAAACTCCTCGAAACAGACGGCTGCCAGCTGTCTAGTCTCTCAGTCACATTTCAAGGTCAGTAAACAATATGCGATATGCCAATCACTTTTCAAAATATCAGTACTATTGGGAAAGGCTGTATTTCGGCTTCTATCTCGACGTCATCATTTAAAATCTGTTAGACATCACTTCACTTGGCAACTTGACTTGGCCATCATTTTGATATGAACTGAACCAAATATTTAGCGACCAAAACATACAGCGAACAAATTACCGCAGGCAAATGTTTAAACCCTAACTTCAGTCTATATAAAAATTACTGCAAAGCGAACTGAGGATTCAAAAGATTCATTGATTTTTTGATGACGTTGTCACGTCGAGATCGAAGCTGGAAATTTGGAATACAGCCGTGCCGTTCCCGATAATATTCACAAAAGCAGTGGGTACCGTATACCCCCCGTTTATCATTGACCTTGAAATTTGATTTGAGGGATTTGCTATAATTGCATTGCTATATGCGGCATTTGAGAACAATTTCAGATGGGGAAATTTGCTTGAAGTCGGCCGGTACGAGCCCTGCTCCGCGAGCTAGCAAACTCCGCTCAACGTCGGCTCTCTCGGCCGGCCCTCGACGCTGGTCCATAGCTCGCTACACTACCACTGCAATCTTCGTACCATGCGAAAAGTTTGAGTCAGGCGATCCGCAATATCCACATCTGTAGCCTTCATGTTCCGAAAGATATTCCACAATTGAGTGTTGCATTACAGCTTTAGAAAATGCCACTTCCTATATGGATGATAGATTCCTCGGGAAACAGTTATAGAACCGGATTAAGCCACAGGACTGAGCCGTACTCTTCTCGGCAATTAGCCTAACTTAGTTTCGTCTAGCTAGTTAAGTTCCGCATATAATTCTTTAAAACTAGCCAGCAGTTTTATCTTGCAAACTATTGTTATGGTACCTCCAAAATATTAAAGCTAGCTCAAAGAGATGTGTAGATATGTTTATAGGGAAAGTGGGGGTAATAACGAACACCTTTCTGATCAGAGCGATAGCAAGAATCAAAGTGAGCCTTATTCCAAAACTAGTACATAATTTGATAAAACACACCATATATTAACTCTAACAACGTCTTTATTCAACATCAGGCATCCCTTTAGAATTTATAGTACATTACGCAAATTTTCGGGATTACCCCGCACTTCCGGGACACGGGGTAATCGCGAACGCCATTCGTAGAAACTTAAACAAGTACAAATACGTAATTTGGATTCTTATCGATTTTAATCGGAAGAGACAAGTCAATAGAGGAGGTACCGTGGTCAAGTGGTCTAAGGCGCCTGGCTATACATGGAAAGTCCGGAGTTCGATCCCCGGCACCGGCACCTATGCCCGTGAGCAAGGCATTTAATGTACAATGCTCTTAAATTATCCTGCTTTCAAATAAATGGAAATGCTATCTGCATTATTGGTAACTAGGTGTGCACTTTAAAAAAAAAAATAGTGGAGGTGCCGTGGCCGAGTGGTCCTAAGGCGCTTGGCTTAACACGGGGTTCGATCCCCGGCCACGGCACCTATGCCCTTGAGTAAGGCATTTAATCTACAATGCTCTTTTATCCTGCTTTCAAATAAATGGAAATGCTATCTGCATTATTGCTAACTAGGTAATTGTTTAAAAAAAAAACACAGATCCCTGCATGGGAAGTCAGACAACACTCTGTGTTACGGCTATTAGGCCTATGTCGTGACAGCAGAACCTCACCTCTCCTAGGAGATATTGAGATGTTCGGGATTACCCCACTCTTCAATGAAGGAAACGTAAAAAAAAATCTGTCATATGCATTTTTCCCGATTATTCTTTAATCGGAAGAGACCAGTCACGGACCAGTCAACAGATCCGTGCATGATGGGAAGTCAGACAACATTCTGTGCTACGGCTATTATGCCGTGACAGCAGAACCTCACCTCCCCTGGAGATATTAAGGTGTTCGGGATTACCCCAATCTCCCCTATGCTCATTTTCCCTTGGAGGGGGAGGGGCCCGGGGAGCTAGGGGCCCAGGAAAAAAAACAATTAGGTCACCGTTAATTAGAAAAGAAAAGCAAAAATAGTGATTATGGTATTATTTTCTGAATATATTTCATGTCAAAATCTACCACAAAATAAGGCTGCCAGAGAGCGAAGCGATGTGAGCAAAATTTTTTTAGAAGGTTAGGGTTTTTGCTTCTGATTTGATTTGATTTTTAACCTATTCAAAATGAAAAGTTTTCATTTAAAAAAGGTCGAACATTTACTTTTACCTCTGCTCTTCTCTCGAAATGTTTTGCTCATGCTTGACTGAACACGTGACCCTTATATAACCATTCGTGTCACTAGCGTACCTACGGGGGGGGGGGACAGTCTACCCCCTGACGAGTCACAACCCAATATGCAAAAGACATATCCCTGCCCCCCTCCTGACGAGCTTGAAAACCCTTTTTTCCCCTCCCCCTGACGGGCGAGCTTGAATACCTATTTTGCCCCGTTGACGAGCTTTTTTTGCTTGTCAAATTTTTCGGCGGACGGTTTTGCCCCCCCCCCTGTGGAAAATCCTAGGTACGCTCCTGATTCGTGTACATCATGTATAGTTCACCAATATGCAGAATCATCTCCCTCCCTGGTAATAAGTTTGTTTAGTTGACTTTATTCATTCACATCTAAAAACACTGAATATACAGTTTCCCGCAATCATAGCTGCTATCCAGCGAGGCCGTCACAAGAAAAATTATATACAGAAATTCATAAAAGGTAAAGCCTTCAAATATAATAACTTATATGCCGAAACATACTAAAATTAAAAGTTAAGAAACGTGGACATAAAAGAAATCATTGGAATATTAGCAAAGAATTTGAATCAAAGTAACATAAAAGAAATAAATCGTATGAGCATAAAAGAAAAATTTACAACCGCATATATAACAAGGGAAAGAAAGAAGTATAAGTGATCTTTTTCAATAAAGGCCTGTCTCCTTCATTGAATCTTCTATTTTAATAAGAGCGCAGGCATTCAGAGTCTCTTTCATGTGGGACTAGAAACTGAGGAGTCGTATTATTTCAAATGGGATGGGACATATTGCTTGTTGGGGCTGTTAATTTGCCTAACAGAGAACAATCCACTTATTGATGGTAAAATGTTATGTCTATTTATTTCATAGGGTATACTCATCACTTATATAGAAAATACAACGGCGCGTCGTGTTATTTTGAGGGGGCGTGAGGTGGGGGAGTGATGGTGACCCTTTTTTTCCTTTGAAGAATGCGTGTAAGATTAACTTTAATTGATCATTACGGTATAAATTTGCATTTTATTTGGAACAAGTGGGCTTGTTTGGAAGAGAAAATTCAAAGAATAAGAAGAAAGTTTGAGAAAAATCGGAAAAATAATTAGAAAGTTACGAGCATTTGAATATTGCGATCACTAATCTATGGAGATCATCCTATTGGCAATGCGACAGATATGTGTGATGTCACAAGTGCATAACTTTCCCTTCGATGGACTATAAAATACCCCCAAAATGTCTCTTTTTTTGCTCTTTCTTATGGTGATACAAACTCCTTATCCATGATATTTTCTTTGAAATTCTGTATTACAAGCCCTCCTATATAAAGAATTAATGATCTACAGATAGATGTGATAAAATAGGCATTTTAATTGAAATATATACAAAAGCAATGGGAAAGTATTGTCCACATGTGATATCACACATCTTTTTCGCATTGCCAATGGGAGGATTTACATTACAATAATGATCTAAACTTCAAATGTTCATAACATTCTTAATATTCATTAATTTTTTCTCAAACTTTCGTTGATTGTTTCTTTGATTGTTCCATTTGCACACAAACTATATTGTTCCAAAGGCTTGATTTTCCTTGAAGTGCACATTCCAATATTAAAATGCAAAATTTCTTCGTTCAATCTCTACAAGTTTCCTCGCATTACTAGTTTGACCCTTCTTTGAACAAGAGTTACAGTAGATTTATTTGTTTATGATGCACATTTGCCTGATCTTCGGTGATATATTAACTCCCCCTTTCTCCCCACTCTCGCTATTGCTTCCTTTTTCTCTCTCCCTCTATACCCCCTTTCTCTCATCGAATGAGTCACTTTCCCTCGTAAAGGAAAACATTCATGAATGACATACGCAGGGGCCGCAGAACGGTTATGAAGGGGGGGGGGGAGCTGACCATGCAATAAAATTCACAATCAGATGGTCATTTATATGTTTTTTGTACACGGTTTTGGAATAAAGGGGGGGGGCTGAAGCCCACCAAGCTCCCCGGTTCCGCTGCCCCTGATATTACGCAATAGGAGCTTACAAGTCGAATAGGTGACAGATCGACACATTTACAACGTATTCTTTTTAAAATTTCATCGGTAAATCATTTTCTTTGCATAACATTTGCACATGCGTTTTCCTCAAACAACAGAAACGAAATCGCTAATATGAATTTTAAAAAATGTAGCTTTTAATGATCAGAGAAACGTGAATTTACAAATCATGCGTTACATAATCTTTGAGATTGATATGGAAATAATGACAAAGTGATAATCAGTAATGTAGTATCTATACGTGTACACGTATGTCACGGTATGTCAAAAGAGAGGGTAGATTAAGGGGCGGGTGGAAGACGAACTAAAGCCAGGGGATGTCACTTTTTTCTCATAAATAATTAAGTACGGGGCAATATATCAAGTTCCACGACCGAGACATTTTTTAATTTTTTTCTTCTTCTTTTTTATTTTCTGATTTTCTTCACTAAGTAAATTTGTTTATCTTTGTAAAGGAACCCAGTCGTCGCAAGCTTTGATTTGGGAACGGAAGGGGGGGGGGGCTACCGTTTCTAGATCAAGTTGAATGTCTTTGTTTTACTCGTATTCTTAATGGAAAATAAATTAATTTAATTTGATTACATCAAACTTGGAAAATAGGAGGGACAGTCGGCCCAAACAGCATCGCCCGTACACAACAGTTTTTAGTTGAGTACACCAAGCCATTCTTTTTCTCCGACAAGTTGTCAGATCAGACAATTTCCCTTGATTTTGATTGGTTAAGGAGCACTGTTACTATGGTAACTGTCGGATAAAATGGGACTTGACGGATAAAACGTCCGACAAGTCCTTTCATGAAATGCTCCCCTGGTCTCACGCCTTCCGAGTTAATCCGAGAAAAAAACGAAGTTGTCATGCAAAAAAATATACTTTTATCAGCGCAGGGCTTTGTCCAATGTATCTGCTATTCAATTGGGAATGGATGCAGAGGTTCGAACCCTGGTCACGTCTTTCGGATGACAACGTTAAAGGTTGGTCCCAGATGCAAAATCACAATAATGAATAGCTGAAAGGTATTTGTAGAAAAGGTATTTGTAGAAAATTGGTGAGCCCGGAAAGATGATTTTCGTAAGATTCAGAGCTGACGAATAATTGCAAATAATGTCGTTTGTCCAGACTGAGTCCAGGACAAAACTGTTGTTTTGATTCGCCAATTTCGACAAGGACTGCTTTGTCGTGAAGGGCTTTTGATAATGAATTTTCTGTGTTGTAGATTCCGTCCCCTTCGAAAAAACCCTGATCATGCTGACTGATGTATATGTCTGTAAAAACTAAATTATATACACGCCCTTGCGATCTTGAGCACCTTGTTGACGAAGATATAGATGTGCCGGTTGCAATACTTCATTCTCATTGATGGACATTGTCTATACAAACAATATATCGTCATGCCAATTCATTCTTTAATGATATAAACTATGAACCCGTGACGATCAGATCAAAAGAAATATCTATTCAATTATATTCGTTTTTACGGATAAACACTGATTATGAATAATTTAAACACGAAAGATGAGAAAACAAGAATAAGAAAAGAAAATGTTTCGTTACGATATTTTCATCGTGAAAGGAAAGGTGTCATTTCCATGGAATGGTCCATTTCCGATGTTGGTCAACCTTTCCATCGCATAAACTATTCGTGGATACCTTTCTTTAAAAAAAAAGAAATCAAAGAAGCAGGTGAGGATCAAGGATTTCATAAAATGAGTGCTTCCTCGGATCTGTGCCTGCTCAAAGGTTCTTTAATACGGTCTCCAAAACTCCTCTTTTCTCGAATCTGACATGAGTGGGAAGTGTCCCAGAACAGTTTGTTGGATTGGCGCTATGTTAGTCATGCCTTGAGGATGCTGTTGAATGATCTCGATGCCGATATTTTGTGCGTCTACCGTTTTTGCTTCATGCAGTTCATTTGGGTTTTGTGGATGTCCTCCGAAACTCGGAGACATCTCTGGAGCAGAATGAGGAAGGTGAATTGCGGTTTCCATGGAAATGCAATTAGCTGGTTCTTCATCCTCCAACTTGCGGCTTTCATCTGACCTTGTTGATGGGAGCATGTTCAGAGAACCACCACAATACTGAGATGAAGAGGATGACAGATAGAGGTGGGGGTAAATCGGGTATGCAGATGAAGTCACCGGAACAGCATTGGAGCTGGGGAAGACATTCTGAGCAGGCTGAAACGGCAAGGGAAGTTGGTTTGGTGCTATCGGCAAGATGCCCCGATGTGGAGCTTCTTCGGGTGTTACTCCTGAGATGGTGCTTGTAGGAGGGTTGAATGGTACATCCTCAGGTTGCGTTGGGTAGATGAACTGTGGGTAGTTCTGCTGGACGAAGTTTGTCTCGGGTGGTTCTGACTTTATTTGCGGAGGATGAGTAGATGAGTTGCCAGTAGTAGGATGCTGACCCGATGATAGATATGGACTCGTATGAATTCCAGGCTGGGAAGTATCTGAGGAAAAAAAATGAATGTGGTTTAGATATTATTATAGTTAAAACAATTAAGAATTATTGCGAAATTAGAATTTATTGTCGTTAACATCATTAGCGGTGTAAGCGATCGTGGGTAGCAGATGCGGAGGGATATGGACAATAAAAAATCCCAACACGCAACCGATATCAAGCCTATATCATTTGCTTCGATTTTCAGTTGGGAAGGTATATGGTGTCATCGCTTTCTCCTCTTTCCCTCTCTGATTCTTATTGCTCTATCTCACCCTCCAAATTTTCTCTTTAGTTTGATTGAGGGCGGCGTACTTTAATGGCCGGGGCACACAACATAACGAACGTGACTTCATATTTTTTTAAAAATTAAATTATATTATACCGATAGTGGTATAGACTTAACATTACCCATTATGTTTAATGTCTTCTTTCTTCTTTTCTCCCTCCATGTCATTAATATGTCATTTTCCCTCCTCTTCCCCCCCGTAATCACCTGAAAAAAAAAACTATAGAGGCGGTCGGCATGTGTTCTCTTTTGGGATCGACCTAAAATTGAGTTTATATCCCCTCGCCTCACTCCTTTACTTATATTTCTCTCAATTTGTTCTCGTATTTTGTAATTTTTCTGGAAAATTCCGCGAAATACGGTTTCATTATGATATCGGGATCTTTCAATGATTGACCTCTTTTGATTTTAGTGATTCTAGAAACATTTTATAATGTCTTTTCGTATATCGATGACATATGCATACGATTTCGGACGTATAGTAGAAGAGAGAAAGAGATAGAGAAAAGAGAGAGAGAAGGGGGGATGGACTCGGGGGAGAGAGGGAACAGATGGACGACAAACCAAAACCAACGTCGATGCGGGCGTCGATGGTTCTTTCTGCCATACCACAAGTGCATTCATTATCCTGTCCAAAACCGAGAACATGTGGATAAACTCCAAAAACTCTTGGCTCTCTCTAACTTCGATATGTTCAAGGGAAACTGTCGTTTTTTTTGCTTCTTACAAAGTTCTATTTGCGACAATAATGATCGAGAAATGTTTCCGAAGTCACTCATACTTCCTCCGTATCTCGGACAGAATGGGTTCCGCCCTGTTGTTAGCATCTGGTTATAGTGACGCCGGGAGTGACGCAGTCGTGACTCTGACAGCAGCTTGTCAAACTTTGAAGACATTATATGCACTTTGTCTTAAGACACTCCATGAAAATTATCTAACTCCAAGTGACAAGTCTGATGGAATTATCAAACAAATGTGAGCATAACGTAGATGACATTGCACATATTTTGAAAATAAGCCAACAAGAGGTATTACGCTTATACGCAGACAGCCTGGACAGGTGCCAAGCTATCTTCCCTTCTTCTTCTGGGGACTCTCTTTAATGTATTTCGTAAGTTTAAACGGTTCATCGTTAAACCATAATATTGCTCAAAGACGAATTGGTCGCCTCTTTATATAAATATTCTCAGTTATATGCTAATTTTCTTTATCAATGAAATCCAAACTGATTTTGAGTGATCTTTATAAAACAAAGACGTTTAGACCTATCATATATTCAAGACCGAACGTGATATTTTTGTTTCTTGTGTTGTTCTTCCACTAGTATTTTGAATTCTCCTCAAATTACTTTCATGCAGGCCGGCCATATAATGAATCCCGTAGTATGACATCAGAATGTTACCAGTAGAAATTGAAGATAGAGGATAGCATCCGGGCATCCATCCCTGGTTCATGAATGGCTGCTGTCTTCCAATCTGGTTGCCATGGTTGTGAGAGATAGCTACCCCACAAGAATGGGCGTGGCTTGTATCGATGAGGGAAGAGACACATCGAGGTTCGTGGTCTGGCTTGGACTTGGGTCCTGGAATAAAACGGACAGATCAGGATCTTGTGTCAGATAATGTTTGTAAACTTTACACTCTGACTTAGGCTCGACTGGGGTGGCGTCAGGTTATTTCTTACAGGAAGGTGGGGGAGACGACATGAGGTGACTACGTCATTCTTAATTCAATAACAGGGGCAACATAGGGTAACAGTAACCACAAACTCTGTTTGATATTCTTCTTTCTTTTCATTTTTTCCAGCTCTCTTTTTGCCCCTATTTTTCTTTTTTTTTTTTTTTTTTTGCTAATTCCTAGCTTCATACTATTTAAAAAATATTACCGGCGGTCGCCCTGTTTCTCTGTGGAAAAGTTTTGTTGCGCGATTTTGTATACTTCAATCAATATTCGTCATAACATTCGTAATTATGGGATTAAAACTAATTCGCAAAATAGGTTTTTTTAATCATAACGAGCAAAAGATAGATCACTACAAGGAATAAGGATGTTAAAATGAACCTAGACGAGCTGTCAGAGGTGACGAATTGAACTCTTGTTATGTGAATCATTGAAGGGTACATATGTTATTTTGAGAGTTTTCAAAGAAAATGTCATTCTGTCCATCCCTTTCAGTTAAAGAAGATTGAAGTCAAAAGGGTATGTCTGTTGGTAATTAGCCAATTCACCTGTAACATGATTTCAGCTGATAACATATGCAAAAAGGGAAAAAATATACCCCCAACAAACCTATCCAAAATCGGAGGCAATACTCTCTCCACACCCAGATAGTACACGCATCAGGATTTAAAAAATAGATCAAACTGAAAGAGTATTACAATATCAGTCTCCAGTTACATCCCACGCAAATAATCTTTGCCAGACATTTTCACTCCATGGTTTTCGTCTTTCATTGCCAATATTGATAAGTGTTGACATTTACCTAGGTTACAAACACATTTCGACTGAATGTTAGTTCGAGGAGTGACGGGCAAGTTCATACACTATCAACTTGCTTGTTTTATATAGTATTATAGTATGGTTGACATGGGAACTGTTAATTACCGTGACCATTTAGTGAACAAGACCGATAAACATTTATCTATTCATCCGTTTTCTTCTAGGGTGACCCGGATGGCTCTATTCATAATCAATACAATGTTATCCTTGCCATGTTTGTAGCCCTATAATACGACTAAAAAACTAAAAACGTATGAAAAAGCAGGCCTAAATGAAAAATAAAATATTAGGCACAGATCAAGATGACTTACGTTTAGGTCTTGGTCCATCGACAGTTACCTTAATAGCACTGTTACACGTAGCAATCTGAGGAGGGTTCGTGCATACGAATATTGACAGTGTGAAGCTTTTCCCTGCATGAAAAGCGAAAAGACAGAGTAAAATTCGGTGGAGTACAGATGGGGGGCTTGGGAGCACTTGCCCCCCCCCCCCGCCCCCCAAAAACACCCATTTGATGACCAAGAAAAAAGGGAGAAAAGGGTGAAATTTTTCATTATTTGCTGAATGTCAATGTCAAAATCTATCACAAAATTTGATTTTTTTTTGTAATAAAAATGTCAAAGTTTTTGCTCATTCGCTTCGCTCTCTCATAACTTTATATAAATTTTGCCCGATACGCTATATCTAGCCCCCTCTGATTTTTTGGCTCATTCCGCCACTGGTAAAAAGTAAATTATTCATCCTTTTGTTTGTATGATTCCTGGATGATATACTCACTCTTTGTGAAATCAATTTCAGTCTTTAACATTACCCCCCACCCACACACACACATACACACACAAAAGGGTAAAGAATGACAGATTTGGCTTTCTCTATAATGGATGTCTTTCATTATTGCGCTTACAAAGTTTTAGAACAAAATACGGTCTTGATGAATTAACATTAGTCAAACTGCGATACAGTTTTGATGACGAATCACGATGATTAACCATGATGACGATGATTAGGCATATCGTTAATGCATTCCGATGTGAACATCGTGTAATATCGTGAGAATTGTTTTACAAACAGGGGCAAATCCAGGATTGACCGGGGATGGGGGTGTGGGGGTGTAGTGGAGAACAAGAAATTTTGCCAAGCAAAACACAAAAAAGGGCAAATGTCATCACCACAGAAGCAATTGCCACTAAAATTGACAGCCCCCCCCCAAAAAAAAAAGAAGGAAAAGCGAACAGTGAAAAGTGATGTAGTAAAAATGAGGGATAAAAAGGTAAAACAAAAACAAAAAATCAAATAGGGGTAAAGAAAATAAAGAAGAAAGACGGGTATGGAGATAAAGGGTGTGTAACTGTCGTACCCCCCCCCCCTACCCCCTCCATTGAAGTATACCGGCACCGTCCCTGGCTATGGCGTGCAGCCCTAGACTGAAAGATAAATTACGTATGGCTATCTTGGTTGTTCAAAAGAAAAAAATAAAAGGAGGATAAAATTTCAGTATATAGTTATTGTATTGGAAGGCAGATACAGGGGCCAGAGGGGTTCTTAACCTTGGGAGTAAGATTAGAGGTTTCTTACCACCAAATTCTGTTTGGAATCATCATCTCATAATTTCAATCATGTACACCCTATTTCTTTTTACAACGAACGTTTCAAGAAGGGGAAATGTTGGTAGACCACACGAGCACTTGGTTTGCCACAAGAGGCAGGGTTTATAGTAAAGTGAAGATCATGCTGAACGAGCCAAGATTATAATCAACTTGTGTAGTTTGGACCTAATTGTCAACAGGAAAAAATAGATGAACCAGCGGCTGTGGTTTATTATTTTGAGGTTCTTTTCCAGGGACTCATCAAACTGCATGCTGAAGTGCACTTGGTGATTTTTATCTCACTTTTCAGAAAAAAAGTAGGTTATAGAACCTGGTTATTTGCAATAATATGCCGCGTTTGATTGGTGTCACCTGTCGCGCTGCGCCCGTTCGAAAATTGGTCAAAATTCTTAAAGATTTTTAATTTGTTAATTTTGCCTCCCGCGGGATTGACTCTTTGGGGGTTTTGGAGAGATTGATTGAATAAAGCAGGTTTTATGTATATTTTATTAAAAATAGTGACATCACATTAGTTCGGCATCAGGGTGTTCCAAATGCAGGAGGCGGCAGACGAAATAGAGGTGACGTCATTTTCTAAAATCACAGGGCTATTAGACCAAGGCCTCTTTATTTGCTACTCCTTATTATTCTTTCTTCATTCTCCTCTTTCTCCATTTTTTGCTTTTATTTTTTGTTTTTAGAATGTTTAATTGATATCAAGCCGGAACGGGTTCCTGTGACGAAGAGACTGTCGTTCCGGGGGGGGGGGGGGAGGTCAAATATATTGCTGTATATACACACGCGTGACCAAAAAGACAAACGTGTTTAGGGTATGTTTTTTCCCCAAGCTTTTCCCCGGGGTCAGATTGTGGCGACAACTTGTTTAGCGTCCAAAGTGTGTGAATAAAGCCCGCGAAAAACTTGTATAGGGGGTTATTTTGCACAAAGAGAAAAACTCGTTCAGGGAAGTTTGGAAAAACATTTGACTGCCCCTCCCCAGGGCTGTAGTTACAGACGAGACAATTAAAACATCAAACTTGGTCGACTGGGGCGGCACCGGTATTGGGGTTGGCCGCCACGTTGGCTATTAATGGACTATTTACAAACTAAGACCTTAGGAAACAGCTAATTGAATCAAGACAAGAAAAAAGAATATCTGTTAATGATAAAAACTCTGAAAAATATAAGTAGGCCTATATAAAAAAGAACAAGAACCAACCAATTCAAATATCATTTCGAACGCGCGAATTCTACTCTGGGTTTGGTGTTTGTATGTGGGGTGGGGGTGATGCAGATTTCTCCCAGAACCACCATCAACTCTCATTTGACATCAGTTTTTATGAAGGGAGTTTCATTTTAATTTGAATTTAGTGCGAGGGCCTAATAATATTGTGGACCATGCTAATTTTATACTCTTTCTTATCTATAATTATTTTCCTTCATCTCGCCTTAAGACTTAAAAAATGGGGTTAGTTCTCACATCTGCCTATATTTGCAGTCAGTGGCGCTCATGGAAAATGTTCTAAAAAGTCCGAGCGAGTGAACCAACCGAGCAAAAATAGTGCCTTTTAAAAATGAAAATCTTATTTTGTAATAGATACTGGCATAATGTTCAGATAATGACATTTTACCATTTTCTTTCTATTTCTTCTTCTCAGTTCCCTTTTTTGCGGTAGAGATGGGGAGGGGGCACCCGGCCTTCTCCATCTATTGGCCGGCTATATAAGGCTTGCAGTGTTCATTTACAAAACGACACGTGTATTACTCTCTTAATGGCTACTCCTTTGGGAAAATTTAAGCGAGACACCTTCAAAATAAATACACTACCGGCGCTATATGTCTGAAAACATTTCATGTCTTGCTATCATGAATTAAAGAGCATCAATGTCGCCGAAAGGGAGAGGCCTCTGTGAAACAGACGTACTGCGACCATTAACCAATATATAACAAGACATAAATCATCTAATTTTAGTATGAGCAGCAAAATTAAAACAAGTATATGTTTTCTTTCAGAAATATATGTTTGACTAAAGAATATTTTGCCATATTTTGTTACTTACCCCGGCCTGATTTTCCAACAAAACGCAGGTCATTGAAACGGGCAACTTGATTTTTCATGACTGCTATATTATTTTTCAGTTCAGCGCAACAATTTTCATCATTCCCCGCTCCAATGGTCACAATCGTTCCATCTTTCGTCTCTCCAAGGGAGATCACTTTAAAGGCAACCGGCAAACTCTTATTACTCCGCCAGTGGGGTGGGAGGAGAGAGCAAACGAAGTTGGGACTCTCAGTCTTCATCAGCTCCCCTGGCTGGTCCGACAAGGCATCCATTATCAGAGACCGTTCACCTCCTTTGAAAACGGACGAACCCTTCTTCAAGCCCGCATCAGTCATCTTGATTTATCCACGTCAGGAGAGAAAGCCTAGCTACTTTTGATCCTCGCGATCGCGGTAGCTCGAGAACATCTCCTATAGTTCAAGGAAGACGAGGTGATGATCTCTAGTATAACGTCAGTGACTAAAAGTGATCCTCTAATAAAATGATAGATCTATATATTAGAAGTACGAAGTTACCGGAAGTGCGCGAATCCCTGACGACACCAACACAGATTCAAAGTCCCCCTAGTCCCCACCTCAAAACAGAAGACACCGAGCGATGGCACGCCACGGTATTGATATAAATAGTTATAGATATTGCAACAATCAAGAAGGACTGGTGTACTCCGTGATGCACTTTGTATAAGCGGTTGACACAGAACAACATATTAGTCAAACGAAAAACTATCGAAACACGTATCGACAGAAGTTTGGGTGAGATGTCACTTTTGGCATGTTACGAGCTCTTTAAACGAAGTATCAATTTGTGGTCGTAACACAGACCTGTCGAAAAAAGGGAATCCCGATTTGAACATGTTGTATTTAACCTCAATAATACGAGCTGACATCGCGAGGGTGTAATCACACAACTGGCACTGTCACGGCAGAAGTCTGCGTTTCATGGAAAAGTCACATCACATCCGGGTTAACTCTTACGTATCTAATTTCAGATAATACTTTTGACCCCTCAATTGCCAGAATGGAAAAAAAAACTCCACATGAATCAGTAGCGTAATGAAGAAAAAAAATTATGGCGCATTAATTATGGGGCAAAATCTCTAAAATGGCCGCGACTGAGCGAAGCGAGCGAGCAAAAAAATTGATATCTATAATATCAAAATAATTGATAGATGTTGACATAATATTTGAAAATACTATCAAATCTCTTCCTTTCTCTCTCTCTTTTTTTGGCGCGGGGGGGGGGGTCAATGTACCTCAAGTGCTTCCCCGTATACGCTATCATGATACAAATTGTTAAGAAGCATATACCATGTACATTTTCAAACGAAAGAAAATTTCATATCCAAAATATAAATCCAGGCATCAAAATTGCTATTGACCCCAACAATGATTGTCTTATATAACAGTAAATGTTATCTGATGCCTGTCCTTAAATGAAATGGAATTAACTTTCAGATGATTTGACTTTTAGCCAAAGAGGAGGGATTTGACATTTCTATAACTATAAGCTCATAATGTGAGTGGGTCAGGTCATTTCTTGTCGGTCGACAGCACCTTGTTTGTGTAAATGGTGTGTTATTTCTCTGACTGGTCCGATGTTACCAGCGGAATACCACAAGGGAGTGTTCTCGGACCCCTGCATTTTTATAATCTGCCAGATCAGATTTCGTCAAGTAATATTTATTTATTTGCCGACGACACCAAGATAGCATGCAATGATGCTGAGATATTACAAGCAGACTAGATCGTCTTGCTTCATAGTCTGACAAATCGCTATTAAAGTTTCACCCATAAAGATTGTGTACAAAAATAATAATGAATATAATGACTATACAATGTCATTAAATTCATTATTCTTTTTTCTACACATGAGACCACACATAATTTATCAAAAGTTGAAACAAGTCAAGATTTATATTAGGAGTGATAGTTGACACAAAGCTTGACCAGCGCAGACAAAGATAAATAAAGCCAATAGGCTAATTGATTAATCTAATTATAATAATATTTCTTTATCTTGACAAGGAGAACTTTTTACTCCTATACAAAGGATTGATCAGACCTCATTTTGCAGTATCATGTTGTATGGACTCCATACTTAAAATCAGATATTCAAGCACTAGAAAATGTACAAAAGAAGGGCCCCTAAGTTGGTACATGAGGGAATATGAACAAAGATTGATTCAACCAAAACTTCCTACTATAGCATATCGCCGTGGGCAAGGCCGGAGATATGATCGAAACATACAAGTTATTTCACAGGTATGACCAGGGGCCTGTTGCATAAAACATTTTACCTGAGAAAACTCTGGTAAAAAATGAAAACTACGGTTAGTCTGATTTCTGCCATTGACTTTAACACACGGCAAAAACTCCGGTAAAAACAACCTGAGTTTTCTCAGGTAAAAAGTTTTATGCAACAGGTCCCAGGAGGTATATATTGCCAGATATGGGTCAAGTGCATGGGCCTACTAGAGGTGATAATAAAAAAAATTCATTCCGAGATCAGTCACTGAGATACGTAAGATTTTTTTTCCGCGAGATTGAGAAAACCAGTGGAATAGTCAATAATTTAATAAGAGAGAAAAAAAAATTACGCATGAAGTTGGTAACCGAGGAGATAATTTTTTAAAGTGAAATTATAGCATGTGGAGCACATGATTATTATGAACCTAAATAGATATAGACTTTCAAATTTCTGAATAGAATTACCCTGGGAAGCGGGTCAGTGTCTGGCCGGGGTGCTGAAGCAATCACCCCCTTGGGGTGTTGCGACTTGTGTTATTTTCCAAAGGCAGGACCCCCAGGAAATCTGGTAGGTATGGCAGAAATGTAATGAAAATGAACGCCGTTTTGTAGGAACGCACTCCTCACTTCAGAATTTTCCTACACAGTGTTTGAAATATTGCTTAAATTCACCGTTTTCAGACCAGAATATCAAATATTTTCAGCTCGCGCTTCGTGCTCGCGTTAAGTTGATTTTCATAGTAAAAAAAATGTTAGAATGTTGGGAAATATTTAGAATGCCCAGATTTTAGGTCTAAATCTAAACTCGCGTACGCATTTTTTTTTCATATACGCAGCTTGTGTTTTATTTCAAAAACATGAAATGAAAAACGAAACATGAATACTGTAGTGTCCCAATTTAGGAAATCTAAAGAGTTTCGCTTCGCGCTCGCACCAATCCTGTTCATGTGATTAGAAAAGTGCATAGAATGTCCCGTTTTTAAGTCTAAAATTTAATTTTTGTTTTCGTTTGCGCTTCGCGCCTGCACCAACTGTATGGTTATATTCCTATCCTGTTCATGATTACAAAAAAGTGGAATATCCAGTTCTTAGGTTGGCCGAATGTCAAAAATCTTCAGCTTGCGCTTTGTGCTCGCATTAGGCTATTTGATTGTGGAAATATTTATCGTCTTGTGTGTATATGAAACAACAATGGAAAACTCAGTTGTGTCCCCCACCATTGAGGAGATATTTCAGCCCATATCTGCACCCCCACTGAAAAAAAAAATCGTTCCCAGGCCCTGAACCCGCAACCCGGGGGTTATTGCCTCCCTATATAACACAGTAGTCTACAGATTTATAGAGTGAAAGCACCATAGAGATGAATACTAATATCTCTATGGAAAGCACTCACAACCTGCGACCAAAAAAGCCTATACAGTGCGTATCAAAAAAAAGTTTACACTTTGAAAAAGCCCTGGGAATGAAAAAACATACAACATGAGGGTAATATTTTCACATATAATCTTGGGTTTTGGTCTCATCTATCCAATGAAAGTAAAAGTTTTGACACTATGTTACAATTGAGTGAGCACTGTCCATTTTCGTAAAGCTTGCAGAAATCTGTTTGCGCAGAAATGCTCGTTTGTACGCTGTGTCAAGGGGAAAGGGCGAAATCAAACTTACCCTGCGAAACATTTCTCATACATTTCCCTTGCACTTTTAGTCAATTGAAGTGAAACGGATACATTCAAGCATTTTCTAACAATTTTGCCACCCAAGTTAAAATTTCAACATTTAGTAAACACAACCTTTACCCTTTTTGTTCCAATTGGATCTGAGGACATAACTGAATCTGAACAAAAGTTTATACCAGACATCTCTAGCATTTTTTTAAATAAGTTTTTATCATTTAAAGTGGGTTTACATTTCATTTTTTATTTAATATTTGTTTCTCCACACTTTTCCCAAGCTTGACAATTATTAACAAAATGAAATTCAAGCCTAAGCCATATTATGTAAATCACAGTTCGGTGTAAAACAAATATCGTCACAATGGCCTCTGTGTGTGGGTGAGTGGGATGGGGCGCAATGCACTCCTGGAAGTGGTTTGGGCAAGGAAACAAATTAAAAAAGGTAAAAGATATCTTCAAGTCAATTTTACTAGCTAAATTCCACGTGTTATTCATGATTAAGGTCTACTTTTATTCACATAACTATTTCAAAGTTCTGCGCAAGTCATTTTTCACTAACTTTTCAAAAGTAAGTGGTGCTCACTCAAGCGGAAATATCTTTCGACAGTTGTATCGTCCTTTGCTTAAATGGATCTGTACCAACGTTAAAATGTGGAAAAATCTTCAGGATATTACAAATGTATATATTTTACAGGATTTTTTCTCAGTGTAAACTTTTTTTTGATACGCACTGTATAATGACCACCAGAGCCGTCACCAGCTTTTTTCTAGGGGGGGGGTGCTTTTTATGAAAAAAAAACACCAAAAACAACGTATTAACTCAATTTCATGCAGTTATATAGCCCGCCGGCCAGATCTTTTTCAAAAGAGCCCTCAAGTATCCCTACCCCCCCTCCGGTGTTTTTTTTTTTTTATTTATTTACTTTTTTTTGGTTCTGAAGGGGGGTGCGTTCGCACCCTCCGCACCCCCCCTGGCGACGGCCCTGATACTATTTTTAAACAATAATGAAATTGAAATGATCATATTTAAGAGTGGGCCAGGCCCGAATGGGTCATTTTGTCGAAAGATCAAAATGCTAAAAATAAGGTGACTCTGAACATGTTCGAAGTGAAGATATTTCACTTATGCAAAGTTTTGTCTAGATTTTGCTCCGATTTTCACGATTTCCATTTATTCCCAAGGGTTTTTTTTAAGCGTTTTCCTTGAAATTCTTGAATTTCGTGATCTTCAATGTTCACCCTTTTTCCTTTTTATGTTGGCTATGTTCCGCTTTATTAGTCGCTTACTAATGGCTCTGATCTGCATATTCTCCACGATGCTATTTCCACAATTGCATTGAGATCAGTGGTTAATGGTCGCTCGATTTAAGAAGTCTACTTCCATGCGCGTATGCGGACGTCACATTCTAAACAAAATGAAGAAACGTGGGGTAAATAATCCTGGTCAAGGTCGTTCTTCCAAATTAAAACACAAGAAAAGTGGGAGAAATGAAGGAAAAATGGCTCTTAAGAAATTGCAGATGGAAAGAAAAGAGATAAATCAACTTCAGGACCAGTACAGTCAGGTGAGTATTAGCTCGGTCCCAATCATTCGTTTTGTTGTATGCCCCGGCTGGGTGACGTGGTTTGGCAGTCTCACTCACACCACCACTCATAGTCTGGTCAGTTAGCGGAATTATGTGGACACGGTGGACAAAAGCGTGATTTTTTCTCCAGACCTTTGTTTATGTATAAGAATTAAGAATGGGGTATGCTCCAAAAAATCTGGCTGCAGGAACAGTGAAAAAATGGGTGAAAATGTCAGAATTTATGAGTTCAGATTTGTCTGATATATAGACTAGCGCTAGTGCAAAACTCAATAGCAGTGCATTATTTTGCATTGGATTAGTTCTTGAATTCAGACCCTTTTTGAACAGATCTTCTGTTTGTCCTCGCATCTCAATGCACCAAATATCTGAATGAAGATGCTAACCAAGCCAAAGGGTGACGGTGGAGGGGGTTGAATGTTGGTGTGTGTGTACATATTTTGGTCTTGGGGTAAAGGTGTGCAAGACGCATTTTTTGCATGTGTTGGAAATTGTGTTGCCATGGTAACAGTGTATTATTGCAAAAATAAGGTAAAAATCTTGCAGTTAGAACCACTTCCTCTGTTTTTAACCGATTCTCATGAAATTTGGCACACACATTGGTCTTGAGGTGAAGATGTCTAAGACACACTTTTGTGTGTCTTTCAGAAATCTTGTTGCCATGGTAACAACATATTATCTGGTGAAAATTGTGAAAAAATCTTACAATTCAAACTGCTTCATCAGTTTTCAATCAATTCTAATGAAATTTGGCACACACATTGGTATTGAAGTAAAGATGTACTAGGCACTTTTTGTGTGTGTGTTTCAGAAACTGTGTTGTCATGGTAACAAAATATAATATGGCAAAATTTAGGTAAAAAACTTGCAATTTGAACTACTTCATCATTTTTTAACCAATTCTCGTGAAATTTGGCTCACACATTGGCCTTGGGGTAAAGATGTGCAAGAACCTTTTTTTTGCATTTGTCAGAGAGTGCATTACCAGGGTAGCCACATATGATAGCCAGAATTTCTGGCTATCATATGTGGCTACCCTGGTAACTTGTGGATCAAACTTCTTCCCCTGTTTTTAGTCAGTGCTCATAAAAATTGGAAGAAATATTCATCTCAGGGTAAAGATTCATATTAAATTCTAAATGTCTTCTCTGCATTAAAATGTGGGGTATTAATCACCTTCATTAATATTTCTGGGTTTGGGGGGAAGGGGCAGGATTAGTCCTTTAAATCTGACATCAAAGAAGGTTAAAGGCAGTGGCCATTAGAAACATAAAAATGATAAACACTCTTAAAAAAACACTCTTAAAAAAACGCATCCCCTTAAGGGCATATAGGCTGGAGGTACACTGGATGAATATGAAACCTTCTGCTGAAGCAGAGGAGTTCCAACACTGGCAAGCAAAACAAAATGTGTACCCCTTCTACTTTCAACAGCTGATTTTCCAAACCTTAGTTCCACCTCCCCAAGATGTGCACCCCTCCCCATACCACTTTTAGTTCTACTTCCCCATGCTCAAACCAGTCTACACCTTTGTCCCTCAGGGTTCAATGCATTTTTAAAGCTAGACATTACTCTTTCTTTGGGGGGTGGGTCTTTAGAAAATTACCTCATTAAAATTACAGTTAAAGGATTATGACTAGGAACTAACCCCCCCCCCCCCGAAAAAATAGGGGGCTGATAATACTTTTTAGCAGAAAATGCCCCCCCCCCCCTTCTTCAAAGGTAAGAGTCCTTTGCACTTCAGACCATTCATTTGAAGCTTAATGCATTCAGATTTGATAAAAAAAATGGTTTACAGTACCCAATTAACCATTGTTTATTTATATTCTCCTACTCAGTCTTTTATTCATATTCTGTTCCTGCTCTTTCTTTTTAACTTTCACATCACTCTTGATTTTGAGCTTCACCATGCCATCTCCTGTTTCCTGTCTCTCTCTAAGTATATTTTTTCTGACATATTTTAAAGTGTACCTTTAATCATGCAACTAATTATTATAGAAATATAAATATATACAAAAATATCTGCACTTGTTTTAGAAATTCACTTGCAAATCCATGACTCAGTAACATACCATATCAAAAATATACCTATGTGCACAATAGATTTTAGCCTTATATTTTCTTTCATTTGATTTTTTCAGTATATTTCTGTGACACAGCCCCTGCTTCATGCTTCAAATAAATCATTGATTAATTGGACACCGGAAACTTTTTTTTTTCAAATCAGAATGTTTAAGGCTTTAAATTAATATGCTGAAGTGTAAAGGATTTCCCTTTTTTTTGGGGGGGGGTTAAGTTCCTAGTCGTTATAATTTAATTTTAATCTTTATGTGGCAATTTTCTAAAGCCCCCCCCAAATAAAAAATGTAAGGGGTGTTTTTTTAAGAGTGTTTAAGTTCCTCATGGTCATGGCCTTTAACCTTCTATATTTTTATGTTGTCAGTTTTTAAGGACCTTCTCCCCCCCCCCCAAAAAAAAAGCCTATAAATATTATTGAAGGTGATTAATACCCTGCGCTATTATATGACGTTATAAAGGGGAATCAAACCCAAATAAACACTTGTTTTTAGAGGAAAATGAAAAATCAGACAAGTTTATAGGTCAAAGTTTGAACAATATCGGACAAACCATAACAAAGTTGTGAACATATTAAAGTTATAAACATCGGTAATCACTATACCCATGAAGACTTCAAATTGACCGCATATGTGATGTCACAGTGATTTAAGAAGGCAAGGACCACTCTTCCATGTACTGGAATAATTAATCGGTTAAAATTTCTTTTTTCAAAAGTTTTACTTCAAATTATATCTTTCTTTCATGAGGACATAAAACATACTACCGGGTTTATATTACGGCCCCAATGGAATAGGGATTTAGGAGAAAACCAAAAATCCAAATAACTGCTAGTCTTATGGGAAAGTTGTCCTTGCCGCCCCACCCCTTGTAATAATGTACTTACCCAGTTGCCAATTTGAATTCTACATACTAGTAGCCTTAGGGATCTTAATTTTAAAGCAGCCATAACTATATTTTGCTTGTCTGATTTCTTTAAAACTTTCACCATTCTTATTTTTCTCCTTTTCCATGCACACAACATTATGACCAAGGCTTGATTCCCTTTTAATACTGAATATGAATCTTTACCCAAAATGAATATTTGTGTCAATTTTTATGAGCACAGGCTGAAAACTGAGAAGTAGACTGATCCACAATGAGTTTTCCTCATATTTCTGGCTAAATGTGGTTACCAAGGCAATGCACTCTCTGACAAAAGGTTCTTGCACATCTTTACCTCAAGGCCAATGTGTGAGCCATAATTATTTCATGAGAATTGGTTCAAAACAACAACAAAAAAAAACTGATGAAGAAGTTCAAATTGCAAGTTTACCTAAATTTTGCCATATAATATGTTGTTCCCATGGCAACACAATTTTGGAAACACACACAAAAAGTGCCTTGTACATCTTTACTTCAATACCAATGTGTGTGCCAAATTTCATGAAAATTGATTGAAAACTGATGAAACAGTTTGAATTGTAAGGTTTTTTCACAATTTCCACCAGATAATATGTTGTTACCATGGCAACAAGATTTCTGAAAGACACACAAAAGTGTGTCTTAGACATCTTCACCTCAAGACCAATGTGTGTGCCAAATTTCATGAGAATCGGTTAAAAACAGAGGAAGTGGTTCTAACTGCAAAATTTTTACCTTATTTTTGCAATAATACACTGTTACCATGGCAACACAATTTCCAACACATGCAAACATATGTGTCTTGCACACCTTTACCCCAAGACCAAAATATGTACACACACACCAACATTCAACCCCCTCCACCGTCACCCTTTGGCTTGGTTAGCATCTTCATTCAGATATTTGGTGCATTGAGATGCGAGGACAAACAGAAGATCTGTTCAAAAAGGGTCTGAATTCAAGAACTAATCCAATGCAAAATAATGCACTGCTATTGAGTTTTGCACTAGCGCTAGTCTATATATCAGACAAATCTGAACTCATAAATTCTGACATTTTCACCCATTTTTTCACTGTTCCTGCAGCCAGATTTTTTGGAGCATACCCCATTCTTAATTCTTATACATAAACAAAGGTCTGGAGAAAAAATCATGCTTTTGTCCACCGTGTCCACAAGTAGGGCATTTTTTACGCTAACTGACCAGACTACCATGTGTTCATATCGTCTCGCGAGCGAAGGATTATCAGTCATACGCACGCGACACACCACTACACTTCGAAAATACAGTGGGCTTTTGCCCACATAAAATATTATGTATAAATAAATATTCCACATCCTGCTATGACACTTACCGAATCATTTAGATCCTTCCGTGACTTCTCCTTGAAGTTTCTTTCTAAAAATATGTATATTTTCTTGATCTTTAGTGAAGATTTTACGGAGATAGAAATCAGTCAGCGTTGATATCAATTTTCTCCTGAAGAGGGCGCGTGATTTATATTCATATCAAAGACACGACAAGGGAAAGAATAGGCACCTACACTATTTTACAGGCATATCGACGCAAGGCATTACGCAAAGTCCGTGAAGTGTCCAATCTTTTCATTGTATAGACTTTGGTATACCGTATACGTATTATTGACGTTCGTCAAAGCTTGTACTGCTGGTTTCTTTCCAGGCACGTATATTATTTTCATTTTTTTTTATCAGTCATCTTTTTAAATTAATGCAAATGAGTGTTATCATCACCAATAATAATCATTAATTATGTTTTTTGAAGGCATTTCATTAATTGGTGCCCATAATTAGTAAATTAATCATGAGGATTGCGCATTCAAAGAATTTAGATACAGTTATAAAATTACCGAGGAGCTGAATCAAGGTTGTGAAATTATTAGCGCCACCAACGGGCTTCCTTGTATTTCCGTGGAAGAGACAAGCAAAGTCACTTTGGAGGCACTCACACATTGTACGAGGTTAGTATGTACTAACCTCGTACAATAGACCGTGTTTGACCCTGGATTTCAAAGTAGTCGGCAAACATCGCTTCATTGCTGAAGTAATATTTGCCGAAACTCCTTCTCGCTACGCACCGGGGCTCTTGCCGGTAAGTAGCAATAGATTAAAGAAATATGAAAATAATAATAAAATAATAATCATTAAAAAAAACAAATTTCGCTTACCTCGGCCTCGAAAGTGACTTCGCTTGTCTCTTCCCACGGAAATACAAGGAAGCCCGTTGGTGGCGCTAATAATTTCACAAACTTGATTCAGCTCCTCGGTAATTTTATAACTGTATCTAAATTCTTTGAATGCGCAATCCTTATGATTAATTTACTAATTATGGGCACCAATGAATGAAATACCTTCAAAAACATAATTAAAGATTATTATTGGTGATGATAACACTTATTTGCAATGAATTTAAAAAGATGACTAATAAAAAAAAAATGAAAATAATATACATGCCTGGAAAGAAACCAGCAGTACAGGATTTAACGAACGTCAATAATACGTATACGGTATCCCAAAGTCTATACAATGAAAAGATTGGACACTTCACGGACTTCGCGTAATGCCTTGCGTCGATTTGCGTGTAGAAGTAGTGTAGGTGCCTAGTCTTTCCATTGTCGTGTCTTTGATATGAATATAAATCGCGCGCCCTCTTTAGGCGAAAATTGATATCCGCGCTGAGCAGTTTTCATCTCCGTAAAATCTTCACTAAAGATCAAGAAAATATACATGTTTTTTAAAAGAAACTTCAAGGAGAAGTCACGGAAGGATCTAAATGATTCGGTAAGTGTCATAGCAGAATGTGATAAACAAAATTTTAAGTAATATTTTATGTGGGCAAAAGCCCAGAAAAGTTTAACTGTGTCGCGTTGCATTCGACTGATATTCCTTCGCACGCGAGATGCTTTGAACCCATGGGTGCTTTGGAGGCCGAGGTAAGCAAAATGTGCTTTTTTTATCGGATTATTATTCTATTATTATTTTTATATTCAACAAACTCTTGCTACTTACCGGCAAGAGCCCCGGTGCGTTGCGAGAAGGAGCTTCGGCAAATATTACTTCAGCAATGAAGCGATGTTTGCCGACTACTTCGAAATCCAGGGTCAAACACGGTCTATTGTACGAGGTTAGTACATACTAACCTCGTACAATGTGTGAGTGCACTCACACAACATGTGAGGTTAGCAATACTAACCTCGCACAACGCATGTGGTTTCATAGTGGACTTTGACGTTTTCATTCATCATACGAATGTGAGGGAATGAAAAACGCCCAACGTTTCACTATTTCTCCACTACGGTATTCTTTTTTTAATGATTTAAGTTTGTTTTAAAAAGAAATTGGAAATTATTTATATGGTAGGGGGTCCTAAACTAAAGCTGCGCGGGTCCTAAAGCTACGCACCACTCATCGCGCATGCAGTTTTTAATGGCAAATGCGCACTTTGTGTGGAATTGTGACTGCAGAGTGACGAACGATTCCTATTCAATTTTTTCTACAGAGGCTGCAGTAAATCTCTAAATGCAGAGAACACCCACAACTGTTTTGATTTTTTGAGCTATATTCTCTTTAATTTCATATTATCCTATAATAGTATGAACATATTTTAGAAATTGAGGCACAGGAAATTCTATTTTTCTGCATGATAAATCGAGTGCGTAGCTTTAGGACCCCTTCTAACATCGGGCGGCGAATTCAAGAGGTGTTCGGAAAACACGGCGGGATTTTCGTATTAGTGAGTTTTGTGATACTTTGTTCTTGCTTAATGATCTTTAGAATATTTGCCACAAGTTAGCGACAGATAATTTGTTCAAATATTAAAATTGGCATAGTTTCTATCGTTTGTAAACAAAGTGCGTAGCTTTAGGTCCCCCCATCATAAAAGTGTTTTTATCGCTTACCTCCAAGTCTCAACCAGGATACTCCGTTCGATCCATCCTATATACTGTGGTGGAAAGTACGCAAACAACAATCGAAAAGCAATTTTTCGTAACGAACATTCTCAATTCAAGTCGACGGCGCATAATACACAACAGCAAATTGTCCATAGACTGTGTACAACGGATAGATCGTCTCCGCACAGCGATTCTAAGACCGCTGATTGGTCAATCGCGCAGATCACGTCATGATCACGTGGTCCGAAAAATAATTCCTTCGGACTGCGTGCGGAAGTATCGATAGCGATAACGATATCCGGTCACGATGTGTACGCGGTAAATGGTCTTGGTTCGTGATCGGATCGCTCCGGTATCGATCAAAAATTATCGAAACTCTGCAATTTCATGCATATTCACGCGACGCTCCGGAAGCCAATTGACTTTGTGCACGTTGCAATAGACTCTACAAATTCCAACGAACACGATGACATATAGACGCTAATTTGTAAGATTTTGACGGAAAAGCAAAAAGTAATCGAAATTCTCTTACCTGTGCGGTATCGGTGAGAAAATAGATCCTCCGAGAATACCTTTCATAATTCATATAAAATACGCGAAAGTGAAATTCTAGGTCGATTTTGGTACGAGGTGATAGAGAATTGCACACTTGTTTTGGTGGAATTCTGTGTGGGGAAATAAAAGGCTTGCACTGTGCATGCTTACTATATTTTCATTCATAAATTGGTTCTCGGCAGTGGCTGGATGACGTCATGTAATAAGCAAAAATGTACACGACCGCTACGTTCACGCTCCGCTATCCGTTGTACACAATTTGTCGCTGTGTAATAGGAAATTGTACCAAAAATCAACAGGTTGCATCTCATGTATATACTTATTGGTAAAGTACGCCATCTTTTGACAAGATGATGATGAAAGTGGATTGAATGAGCAAGAAAATAATGCTGATCGCCTAGAATGCAGCTAGCTTGCAACACCGTAAACAAAGGTACAGTATACCGTAAACAAACGGTAGGCACTTAAGAACCAAGTTTGAAAGGACACTCGTAAAATTACGTCACTCTCGCGATGAATATTCATTAGATCGTGGTCGTGCGTGTTCAATACAAACTCTCTGCATGCATGCACTCAGTGTGTATTGAACACGCACGACCACGATCTAATGAATATTCATCGGCGAGAGTGACATAATTTTACGAGTATCCTTTCAAACTTGGTTCTTAAGTGCCTACCGGCTTGTGAATAATATCGCGCGCCCTCTTTAGGCAAAAGTTGATATCAACGCTGATCCAGAGGCATCTACGTGAAGATCACGAAAAATGCTCTATTTTATTTAAAAAAACAGCAAAGAGAATTCAACAAACGATCCATATGGTTCGGTAAGTGTCATAGCAAAATTATAATTCTTAGCTACGATGTAAAGTCACAGTTATTTTAGTAAAATAGGTGTGAAAGATTCGCATGCACCAGGTGCATATGAATCCATCACACACGAGACGATTTGAAACCATGAGTGTGGCAGTCTATGCGCTCGGACAATAAAGTCCAATAATATGGGAGAGAACACGATCAATCTATGCAGTTTCAGTGACTGCCAACGTTACAGACGGGTGCGTTGCGTAACGTTGGCGAAGAACAATAGGAAACAAGATTGCGGCGTAGCCCACTCACACATTGTACGAGGTAGACAGCTGCAGCCGTCTGTTTCGAGGAGTTTTTAACTTTTTTTTTTTATTTCTCCTCGTACACAGACGGCTCGCTATCGTGCAGCCACCATTAGGGGACTTGCAATGCAAAATCCCCCCGTCGGGGCTCTTCAATTTTTGTCTTTAATGAATGAAAATTTTGAAAGTTAATGCGACCAAAATGCAAATTAATATTCCCTCTTGGCATTAATTGCCAAAAAACAGAGAAAAATCAAGTTAAAAGGAACAAAAATAGTGACTTTCCTCGGCTGTCGCGCAAATTCACTTCCCCGTTTTATCCGATCTTAAGTACATAAACCAAGGCTCCACATGAACTTTTTTTGGTGGTGGCCCGTTCGGGCCACCAAAACCTTCAAATAATTTATTTTGGTGGCCCATTAGTAAGGGCCTAAAAAAAACTAAAATATTATGCAGTCACTACCATGTACCACTATTCTTTGTACATCTTGTATGTAAATCGTGCTTGCTGTTATATAGACAGCTGGCAGCCGTCTGTTTTGAGTTTTTTAACTTTTTTTTTTTTATTTCTCCTCGTACACAGACGGCTCGCTATCGTGCAGCCACCATTAGGGGACTTGCAATGCAAAATCCCCCCGTCGGGGCTCTTCAATTTTTGTCTTTAATGAATAAAAATTTTGAAAGTTAATGCGACCAAAATGCAAATTAATATTCCCTCTTGGCATTAATTGCCAAAAAACAGAGAAAAATAAAGTTAAAAGGAACAAAAACAGTGACTTACCTTGGCTGTCGCGCAAATTCACTTCCCCGTTTTATCCGATCTTAAGTACATAAACATATGGCCGTTGAGTCCCCTGTACAGATCGCACTAGAACTTCGGTCTCTGTATTTGGTGAGAGAAGCCAATGGAGTTCAGTTGAACAACCAAAATAACAGAGACTGAAGCTTTTGGTCTAGCTGTTATACTACTTTGCTTATTTTGTGGTAATTCATAAAACCTAGATTATACAGGCCCCAAATCCAGTTTATTTTCTCTTTTCCAGCATATTATACCAGGAGAAAATCACAGAAAAATATGCTGCAGAATTAGAACAATGTGTAAAAGGGGGAAATAAAAAAAAAATTTAGAAGAGTATATTGAAAAAAAGAAAACAAAAATTGTAAAAATGAAAGAAAAAACAAAGAAGAGGAAAAAAAATTTGAGAAAAAAAAACAAAGAAAAAACAAAGAAGAGGGAAAAAAATTTGAGAAAAAAAAAAACAAAGAAAATGTAAGAAAAATGAAGAAGACAAAATTATAAAAAAAAATGGGGAAAATTATTATTATTCAGTAGAAACATGTTCTTTAATCAGGCATATTCAATGGGAAGGGGATGAATGGTTTAATCACTGTAAAAAAAATAAAAGAAAAAAATAATAAAACGGCAAAAGCTATCTGGAAAAAACAGTGAGAAAATTCCTTCCCTATATTTGACAAAATGATGGAAAAAATTCACATTTCATATCAATGAAATGCCTTCCCAAAGTATTTACTTCGTTAAGAGTGGTTTAAGAAGTCATTTATAAACAAGAAACAAAGAAGCTGCCTATTCATTTTTGGCTAGAAGAGACACAGTGTCGAAATAAACCAAATATCAACATACATACAAATGCACATGTGTGACTGTGATGTACTCACCTATGTTCTATGTGTATTAATGCTTTTGGAAATCAGTCTTTTTGAGTGAAAAGAGAGGTCATAATTCCTCCTTTTAATGCTTGCAAATAATCAGGTTTCAGTAATATGGACTGTAGAAGGGCATTTCATTGGTGTAAAATGTGACTTTGACGTAGATTTTCAAAGTTCTGGGGAAGATTTCTTAGCAGTAACATTTCGTATCGCAGCTCCCTGAGTCTGAATAGTCTGCAAGCGCACGGCTAGCTGCAGTGGTTTCATGCATGCAAAGCTCACCCAGACAGCCGGCACAGCCGGCTGAATAATAGTTACTGTATGCTAGTTGTAGGCCTACGTACTGTCATGACTATGCAATCTTTGTGTGTGTGTATTTGTGTGTAGATTAACAAAAAAGGCGCGTGACGAATTTTCTTGCAATTTGAACTGTAGAAAGTTGATAAATGCATGCAAAATCGGGAGAAAAATTGCGCTACTTTGAAAATTATTGGTTGCCCGATTCGGACCACCAAAACTTAACATTTTTTCAATAATGGTTGCCCGAGATGATTTTTTGGTGGCCCCGGGCCACCGCTAATGTTGAGCCTTGCATAAACATATGGCCATTGAGTCCCCTGTACAGATCGCGCTAGAACTTCGGTCTCTGTATTTGGTGAGTGAAGCCAACGGAGTTCAGCTGAACAACCAACATAACAGAGACCGAAGCTTTTGGTCTATGTACGAGGTTAATAGTAGGCCTATATGTTATAATATGCTATAATTTCACAACCTTGATTCAGCTCCTCGGTAATTTTATAACTGTATCTAAATTCTTTGAATGTGCAATCCTTATGATTAATTTACTAATTATGGGCACCAATAAATGAAATACCTTCAAAAACATAATTAAAGATTATTATTGGTGATGATAACACTTATTTGCAATTAATTTAAAAAGATGACTAATTAAAAAAAAAAACTGAAAATAATATACGTGCCTGGAAAGAAACCAGCAGTACAAGCTTTAACGAACGTCAATAATACATATACGGTATTCCCAAAGTCTATACAATGAAAAGATTGGACACTTCACTGACTTCGCGTAATGCCTTGCGTCGATTTGAGTGTAAAATAGTGTAGGTGCCTAGTCTTTCCCTTGTCGTTTCTTTGATATGAATATAAATCGCGCGCCCTCTTTAGGCGAAAATTGATATCCGCGCTGATCAGTTTTCATCTCCGTAAAATCTTCCCTAAAGATCAAGAAAATATACATGTTTTTTAAAAGAAACTTCAAGGAGAAGTCACAGAAGGATCTAAATGATTCGGTAGGTGTCATAGCAGAATGTGATATATAAAATTATTGGTAATATTTTATGTGGGCAAAAGCCCAGAAAAGTTTAACTGTGTCGTGTGTGTCGCGTGCATACTACTGATATTCCTTCGCACGCGAGATGCTTTGAACCCATGGGTGGGCATAGCCGTACATCGGGCAAGTCTCTTCCGTCTTGTCATTTTTTCTCATTTTTTGGATGAATTCTTGTTTAAAAATAAAATCGATGGCGCAGAAATGTCGGAAATGAAGTTGCATCCCATGTACATGATTTAGGGCTAGATCTTTTAGAAGGAAAATAGAAATCTCGGGCGAAAGTTCCAGGTTTTAGCGGCCTACACGCACGTTTATGGATAGGAATACCTGGCTTCATTGAGAGTAAGCCTACGTCAGTAAATGATTTTTACTCTCAAGAAGCCGCCTGGCTATGGCAGATATAGATGTGCTCTCTATAGCTGCAAGAATTACCACAGATGTCATGAAGACCAATGTAATTTTATTTCATTTTCGCGCACTGTCTGTGCGTATTCAGAGCTGTGCAGCTGCGACTGTGCAAAGTGCGCTTGTATGCACTGACTGCGGGCACTCTCAGCCCAGCAACAGTGTACGTCGGCGAGGTGGAGGAAAATAAATTAAAATTTGAAAATTTCACTCCATGATCATATTATGATCAATAAAACAAACTATTAATTATTAGAATTATTCATGTTGATCTTTGTGTTTTTCTTGAAATGAAATTAAAAAAATGAAAAGGTTATTTGTCTGCTGCTGTATAGCTTCCCTTTTACATTCTTATTTTGCATCCCCATCTTCCTCAGTCTTCTTTTTCTTCTAGTTTTAATTCTTTTTCTCTTCATCTACCTTTCCTCTCCTTCCAACTCTACTTTTATTTTTTCATCTCCTTTTTTGTTTCTGCTCCTTTGTCTTCATATTCATTGCTGTCTCCTTCTTTCATCTAGATTAGCAGAAAAAGGCCCAAATGGGTGTGTGTTTCATTGCAAATTCAACTTATCTTATCTTATAAGTAGTAATTTGTATAATTTAGAAAAAAGTACTGGTAGTTGATTTGATTTCTAAAAGTTCTGATTGCAGTAATCAATGGAAGATGAAAGAAAATCATGAACTCTGGTTTCCTGGCTAATGTCTGTTGCTACCCACTCTCTATCTGAATTTGGTAATTGAAAAAGATTGTGCCAGTTGCTTTGCCAGAAGGCTACACTCTGCAGAGTCCAATATTTGTTGGTAACAAGAAGCTGCTGGAATCAGCTCACCCCTCCATCAACTTTGCACAATATTGTTTATAAAATCCTCCATCCTCAGCCCAACTGTCTTGCTATATTCAAAATATTCTGTTTGCTCTTTTTCTTTTGCTTTTAGATCAATCCCAAAGAAATAGAGACATTCTCTGACTTCCCTCTGAGTAAAAGAACGCTGTCTGCCCTTGAAGAGGCTGGCTACAAGGTTCCTACTGAGATCCAGAAAGGGGCGATAGGTCTGGCCTTACAGGGCCACGATGTCCTAGGTGCAGCCAAGACCGGTTCTGGCAAGACTTTAGCATTCCTGATTCCAGTGAGTATCATTTCCTTTCAATATTTGGGTTTAAAATTTAGGACAGATGTCCTGTATTTCTATTGATGCCCACAATCAAAGTGTTGATTATTATGGCAAAGTTGAAGATGTTAACAGAGCTGACAACAATTGCCTAGATGTAAAACCAAAACAAAGTTTTGCTATTTCCACACAAGAAAAGCAAATTTTGACAAGTTTATGTTGATCAGGAGGTCAAAACGTACAAACTGAGATACTGTCGCCCTTATATGTCTAGGAGATAAGAAAGTTGTTGCTAAAAGAAAGCCTTGATGTGTATTGCGTATAATGTTTCACAGAAGCACTTTCAATCTGTCTTGGCAAATATTTATTTATGCTGAGTGGTGATATGGCATTTTTTTCCGGCATTGACCTACTACAACTGGACATTCAACAAGAGCGTTTTATGGCCACCACCTGTTTCCACCTGTTAAAATGGCTGTCACTGAGTTAACTTTCTCTTTTTACGACGAGCGCCCGGGGCGATTGTTTACTCAATCCCTTCTCAGCCTATGATAGTCACAGCTCAATCTCTGGCCCTCTTTCGACCAGATACGGTCATGTAAGTTTGATCGCTACGATCAGAGAAAGTCCCTGCCTTACCTATAATGCAATGCGCAGAATAATTTGTAACGTCTTTTCGCACATTTCTCTGTTGAATGTTTACTGCTTTTTTGCTGTAGATATACTGATCTGCACTCTGATTTCAATGCATTTTGTGAGCTGTTGTTAGCGATGTATGTAAAAAATATGTTTACTGGTATGCATGCCTGTTTTCTTGTTTCTGCGATCATTTTCATAGCGCTAACGTTCGCTGCTGTGAGTTGCTTTTGATAAAGTTAACAAACAACATTGCAATGTGTAGGAGCAGCGTACAATTGATTTCTGCAGTCCATCAGTGACAGCGTGTTTTACGACCGGCTTGATGGGCGTCAGCTGCCAGTGCTGTGTTTATAAAAGGATTAGCCATAACTGTCTTAGGCCCAAAGGAGGGGATTCGTTGAATGTCTCCCCCGGGAGTTGTAGTAGGTCCTTGGTTCCGGTAACAATTGATCCGGGCTTTAAAGATATAGGGGTTAGGGTTGCAATAGGGTTTTGTGTTAGGTTTAAGATGGGGTATAGTGTTAAACGCAAGATTTAAGTTGGTTGTTCCATTTTTGTGTGGAATTTAGAGCAGAGCAACTGTCGCCAGAGCAAATGTCATTGAACCATGCAGAGTAGTGTCCTGTAAAGAGCTATTCAAGTTTATACTTGAATAGCTACAATTTCTTGTTGATGTGATGTAATGGCACCCTGCTGCATATAAAGAAGTCATGCATATACAGTGTACAGTGAAGCTTGTTGTCAGATAGTCATGAGATGTTTTGTTAAATGCTGCATGCTTATACATGACATACTCCATTATGAAGCTATGCAACTTTACATACAAAATGAGGAATTCCCAATTTTATTACAATAATTCTGCCATGTAAAACACAAGTTTCATACAAACAGCCCATTCTTTATTATTTTCAACTTTTTATATTTTTCATCAAATGTCAGTGCCATAATCATTGCTGTGATTCTAGGTGAATTCATAGCCTGATCAACATTCGAATTTTCTTTTTAGAATTGTCATATTGTCATTATATGAAACACAGATATTGGAGTGTCTCTACCGGAACTCCTGGTCTGTACCCGATGGCCTTGGGGCTCTTGTCATCTCGCCTACGAGGGAGCTAGCTTATCAGACGTTTGAAGTACTGTGTAAAGTAGGATCAAAGCATGACTTCTCCGCTGGGCTCATCATCGGAGGAAAGGTATGCATTTGAGTTTGCCAAACATAAACACCATGGGTTTTGTGGTTAATCGGATCAATCGCAAATCTTTGTAAGACGGGGGGGCCCTGGTCCTTTTCCAAGCAATTATTAACACTGTCCCACGTGTGCTTTTCTGTGTTGGTGATCTTCAATGTGGTCATTTTTCAGCTGAGCTTCCATGGTTTCACACAATAATGTTGTAAATAAACCAGATCTAGATCCACTGTGATAGGTTGAAAATCAATCTTGATCTTTAAACAAGTCTTTCTCATAAAATCATTGTGTGCTGCGACTTCTTTCTTCAATAGCTTTAAAATGCACACTGAACCAGCTGTGTTCTCTCTTACAACTGTTATACATCACTACTATCCATCACACAGATTCCTGTTTTTAGTCTTGTGAATTTGTATTCTTGTTTATGTTACCTCATGGATAAACTTTCCATCATATGGTGAGATTCTTGTGATATATTAACCAAAGATATTATTGTTTTCTGTTTTATTTGATGTAGGACTTGAAGACTGAGATGGAGAGGATCCCGAAGACCAATATTGTTGTGTGTACTCCAGGGAGACTCCTACAACACATGGATGAGACGGCCTGCTTTGAGAGCCTAAATCTGAAGATGCTAGGTGAGAAAGGGGAAAAATGTGGTAAAGATGATGATGATGATGAGGGGGTGGAAGACCATGTATGGCTTTGATCATGATAATGATCATCATATGGAGGTGATGTGGTCTAAGGCGCTGGACTGGGGATCCGAGGATGGGGGTTTTGAATGCCGGCTTGGCACTATGCCCTAGAGCAAGGCATTTTATCCACATTGCTGTTTTACCGCATATCAAATAAATAAAAAAAACTATATGCATTATGAATACTAAACTAAATCTTAAGATGCTAGGTGAGAAAGATTGAAAATATGGTAAAGATAATGATAATAATGATAATAATAATAGGCATTTATATAGCGCCATCTATCTAGAAATATTCTATTCCGAGGCGCGATATTATTATTATTACCCCGACTTTAGCTTGAGCTGCCTTTCAGCGCTCATGCATTCAAGGAATTAATCCTACCGGGTACCCATTCACCTCACCTTGGTCGAGTGCAGCACAATGCGGATAAATTTCTTGCCGGAGGAATTTACGCTATGGCTGGGATCCGAACCCATGATCCACTGTTTCAAAGTCTGGAGACTAATCCACTGGGCCACAACGCTCATATGCTATTCTTGTGCCGCACATTCTTTTTTTTTTTGGCCAAGTATTGAAAGGATACCTGATAAGATCTTCTTGCGACGAAGAAAGACAATTTTATTTTGATCCCTTTTGCCCTTTGCTCAAATTCTCCTGAGAATGGAAAGTTTGCTTGCATTGTGTACAAACCAGCCAAAAATCAGATGAAGTCAACTTCAGATGATGATTATTATTAACTAGTAGTATTGCCATCATTAGCATTGATATAATTATCTTTACTATAGTAGTAGTAGTAGTATTGAGAGCGGTGTTGGTTCAGTCGGTAACGCGTCTGCCCGTCGAACCAAAGATCGTGGGTTCGAGTCCACCCCGGGCGGATGACTGAAGCCAGTGCGTTGTGTGTAAACGTCTCTCCCATGTTTCATAGATGGAGGCTATGTTACAATGGAAAACACTCCGTCCCTTGGACAGGACGTTAAATGGAGGCCCCGTGTAGAGGAATCACCACCTTTGCACGTTAAGAACCCACTGCACTATTCGTATAAGAGTAGGGGGAAACCCTGGTATAGTGGTCCACCTGCATTCCCCCAATCAGTTATATCGGGAGGAGAGACCTGCAGGTCATAGTGATTCAGTTCGCTTTTCGCCTCCCAGGCACAGGTGACGCCAAACAAATAATGATAATAATATTAGTAGTAGTAGTAGTAGTAGTAGTATCACTGTTAGTGTTGTTGATTATTGTTATCATCATCAGCAGCAGCAGCAGCAGCATTTATATTCATTCACTAAATGACAAAGAAACATTCATAGAAATCTATGGACACAAAACTAGATCTTGTAAGAAAGTTACATGGATATTAGGGGTAAAAAAATCATAACTATAACCCAATGGCCCTTCCAATCTGTTTGACTATACAGGAATAAAAGAAGTAAAATGGTGAAGAAAGAATCAGATTACAAATTAACTGTGATCCTATTTTTTCAATTTTTACTTTCAGTCCTTGATGAAGCAGATCGTATTCTCGACCTTGGTTTTCAGAAGACAATGGACGCCATCTTGGATCATCTTCCATCTGAACGACAGACTTTACTCTTCTCTGCAACCCAAACCAAGTAAGTCCTTGGAATTTACATGAATTGAAGCTTCTTCACATACTCATGGCTGCAACATATGCACAATATAATAAATAACCTTTTTTACCAAGGAATTATAAGTATTTTTTATTTTGATACAACATAATAATTCCATTTAGCTTTATTGTTCTGGCAAGTTTATCTGACTGTTATTCTTTGGCATATAATCAAGAGGAATAGGTAGGTTCGCCAAGACTTGAAGGGGGGGGGGGGGGGAGGTTACATAATTTCATATTTCCTAGGAGGTAATGGTATAACACATCACCATATTGTTTAGATTTTAATCAGGGAGTGGTCTCTATTTTTCAAACCTGCGAATGAAATTTTGCATTTGATACATGCTCAGTTTCTCTATTTTATGTGTGAAAAATCTCTTCATGCTCTGAATGATAAAGGTGCACAGACTCAAGCTTTCAAACCACTGTTAAAAGCAACAATGAACAAACTTTATTCAAACACCAGCAAAGGTCACAGTGATATTTTAATCATTTGTAAAGTTGTTCTGCTTTTATCTAGCATTTAATACATTTGAACAACGCCAAAGTGAATTTACAGATACTGTATATTTTACCCCAGTCATTGGATTCATCGTTGTTCCACATGTAAAATGCACTGTCTCCACTACCTAGGGAGTATTCTGGAACCCTCCTTGGACCTTCTTGATGCACAGGGTATTATTATATTTCTTGCATACATTGCATGTTTTCAGATCGGTACGTGACCTGGCTAGACTCAGCCTTCTAGAACCCAAGTATGTTGCTGTCCATGAACATCATACTCACAGTACACCGGTTCAGCTAGATCAGGTATGGCAATTGAATAATAATGATATTTAATTCAGTTCTTGTATAGTACATGTACATGTATACAAATATACGAGCTTTGAGTAAGTTATTGATCTGAGGTTGGACTGGCATTGCTATTTTTCCCGATAGTAATAGTAATTCAGGCCAGGACAACCGAGGATAAATAATTCCCTCTATACTTTCAAAATAAAGGCTTGGTATATTTGTTTTATATCCTACATTAAATAACTGAATAAGGTAGAACAATAGTTTATCTACTCTTGTACACGCAGTTCATCTTTTCCTAATCTGAACTTAAATACAGATAACGTGCTGTACAGGCTGATTTACTTTTTTCCGAAACCATGCGCTCAGCGGAACGCGGATTTGTGCCTGTGCCGTCCCTTCACAGGACTTGCCGGGTAGAGTCAACTCGCTGACTGGTGCTCCCGAGAAATTGCATGATCTGTGACATCAGTGATGACATAGTCGACTATTCCATCATTGACGTCACAGAATAGCACATTTTCCTTTTTGGCGTTTCATTTGCGACATCATCGCAAAATAGTGAGAATATGTTTGGTCACATGATGCTATTTAAACCAATCAGCATGCAAGATTTAATTTCTGTAGGATATAATGCATATAATGCATATTATGTACCAGTAACTTCTCTTAGCATTTCCAAAGTGACTCTGATATTACTGCCCCAAACTTTAGACCAGCAAGCCTTTTAGAGTGCACAAGCATTTGAAAGAATTAATTCCTGCCAGGTACCCATTTACCTCACCTGGGATGAGACTGAAAGCAGCACAATGCAGATAATTTTCTTACTGAAGGGAATTAAAACATGGCTGGGATCTGAACCTGTGACCCTGTGTTTCAAAGCCTTGAGACTAATCCACTAGGCCACAACATTCTGCAGTGTGTATACCCCAGGGAGGAAATTGAGAACAGGCCCCTGTGTTTGTTGTTTCTGTGGTTTACAGGGGTCCGTTGCAGAAAGAGTTGCGTTTAAACGCAAGTCAAAAACCCAATCGCAAGTCCCAAATGCGTGCTGTTGATTGGTTGAAAATCAAGTTGCGCATGATTTTTAGAGTTGCGGTTGATTGCAACTCTTTCTGCAACAGGCCCCAGATATTTATCCTTATGGTTTGTTTTACCTTCTGTATCCTTACTGTATCCTTCCAGTCAGTGTCACTCACTCTTGCTTTATCATGTGATATCACTGTGTTATCTTCCAATAGAACTGGGCCCTGTCTTACAAAACGTTATGATTGATCAATCTCAACTGTATGGAAATCCATCCATACCATATTTTTTCTACAGGAAAATGATGAATGTATGAATATACATCATATCTAGAAAACATTTTGAACAAATTTTCATTTTAGATGTTGAGGTTGGTCGTCCATAGTTGTTGTTGATCAGACCAATCGCAACTCTTTGTTAGTTGTGCTCCTGATTTCAGCTTAAATTTTGACCATTGTTTATTTTCCTTTTATATATATCAACTCTTCCTTCCTCCATAAATTAATTTTTTAAAATCAAGTTTAAGGAGAGGATGTCATGAGATAATTTCTTGCCGCTTATGAGATGCTCTTTATTCTACTCTCCCTGACCCTCTTCTAAAGGAAATTTCATATTTGTGTGCTATATATTCAGATAGTATTATTCTGAAGGTTTTTTTTGTCTTTTTCTTAATTTTCTTGTAATTATCCTTGTCATCATCTTTGATTTTATCATCTCAGTTATTCTGTTTCTTTTCATTACAAATGCAGAGTTACATTGTATGTGAGTTGGAGCAGAAGCTGGATGTCTTGTATTCTTTCCTCAAAGCCCACTTAAAACAGAAGATTTTGGTCTTCATGTCCAGTTGCAAGCAGGTACTGTTTGAATACATCCTCCATCTTTGTTTATTTATTTATTATTAATAGTATTATTAGTATTATTTATTTTTCATTTATTTATTTATATATATATATATTTTTTTTTTTTTGGGGGGGGTATTTTGATGAATATTTAGAATAAAGAATAATGACAAAATTTATCCTTATTACAGAGGTACTAAGTGGTATGGATTTTCCATATCTAGTACTGAAAAGGAGAAGAATACTGATGGTTTCATGCAAAATACTGATTTTTTAAGTTCCAGCTGAAAAAAAAAGGATTTCCTCACCAAAATACTGATTTTCAGCTTTTGTAATTCTGAAATGTTTTTGTTCAGAGTTTGGCAGCTCTGTTATTATGGACCCCTCCCCCTTCCATTAAAAAATGTAAGTATGAAAAAAAAATGTTTTTATTTGAAAAAGGAGGTGTTTTATTTCTTGGCAAAAATAGACTTAATATCCTATAAATCAAATGTTATGATATGTTCCTTGTAGAGTCACATTGGAAAAAAGGAATTCAGACAATTTATTTGGTTAACTTGATATGAAATGTACAAATATATCAAGTCACATAGTCACACTTGGCAACCTGCAGGTAAATCATGAAAAATCATTTATTTTAGGCATTACATGTTGCCCCCCTCTTTTTTTTGAGAATCACCCATTGATCATACATGATAATATAGCTAAATCTAAGACAATTTGTCATTGGCGCCCCTCTATTATATATGTTGTGATATGCCACCGGTTCACCATGTGGTCGGTCTTCAAAAGGACGCACTGTTAGGATGGGGGAATGAAGGGAACCCTTTCAATTCCTACTCAGTCTCTTCCATTTTTTTTCTCACTAGCTTCATTCCAACATTCAAACAGTCCTTTTCAGGACTAATAACTACACAATGAAACGTATAAATGGGTTGCATTATCCCTGTTGAATTGTCTTCTGTTTTTTTTTTTTTTGCTCTAGGTCAAGTACGTGTTTGAGGTCCTTGTTAAGTTGAACCCCGGTATCACGGTGATGGGGCTATATGGTTCCATGCATCAGCTACGGAGGGTAGCGGTGTACGAGGAGTTCTGCGTCAGAGATTCAGCCGTACTCCTAGCCACTGACATTGCTGCTAGAGGATTAGGTAATGCCTTAGATAACCATCCAAAATGCAAGAGTTCTATTCATTGTATTTTGCCCAAGCCGTAAAACATGTCTTAGACATTTCCTGTTTTACGTCTTGAACTTTATGTCAGGGGAGCGTTTTATCAGTATTCCTGTCCGATAAGTTGTCAGATCTGACAACTATCCTTGATTTTGATTGGCCGAGTATCTAAGTGTCCATGGTAACAGTTCGACAAAAACAGGACTTGTTGAATAAAAACGTCTGACGAAGCCTTTTCATGAGTGCTCCCCTGATAAGAGGATTACAGTAGTTTATGAAAATATGGGGGGAAAATTTAATGAATGAAAGAAATATGAAAATATAAATGAGAGGCAGTTTGAGCTAAAGTCGGGTTAATAATAATAATAACAACGCGCCTCGGAATAGAATATTTCTAGATAGATGGCACTATATAAATGCCTATTATTATTATTATTATTATTATGTATGAAAACACAACAGATTCTATCATGATTTAGTTGATTTAGTATCTGACAAAGGAACTGTCTACTGATGACTAATCATATTCATAAAACCTTAGACTTTCCTGCAGTGAACTGGGTTGTTCAGTTAGACTGCCCGGAGGATTCCAGTACCTACATACACCGAGTGGGCCGGACGGCCAGGTACGAGAAGGATGGCGAGGCTCTCCTCGTTCTCCTTCCATCGGAAGAGGATGCTATGGTGGCTGAGATGGAGAAAAGGAAAATTCCCGTTGAGAAAATAGAGTGAGTGTCAGGTGAATTCTGGAATAGATTCTCTTTGGAGATATACATAGTTATTTTCTTACAACTCGTTGTTTGCCCAAGGTTTGACAGATGTACCAACACGTGAGTGTTCACAAAGTGAATGCCTAGTATCAAGGCTTATTTGTATATTCAATAGAATAATGAGATAACTAGCTATTCAGAGAAGAATGGAAGAGAAAATTTAAATGCAATCAGTGTTTTTGTGAAATCTGTATATTTCCATTGTTTATATTTTGGGTTTGCACAGTCTATCAAACACTACAAGAAAGAGAACAGATAATATATTGTGCTAATTCAACAAACAAAAAAACACGACTTGATCTTTACCTATTAAGTATAAGGAATCAAGAATCATTTTTTTTAAACACAAGAAAGAGCTTTCCTTGTGTGTTGTAGTTCTAATATGTGTGTTTGTGTATGTGATTAAGATATTTTCATTTACATCTGGGACCTACTTTTAACATCACCATCTTTAAAGGTCAAGTCCACCTCAGAAAAATGTTGATTTTAATCAATAGAGAAAATCAGACAAGAACAACGCTGAAAATTTCATCAAAATTTGATGTAAAATAAGAAAGTTATGACATTTCAAAGTTTTGCTTATTTTCAAAAAAATAGTTATATGAACGAGCCAGTTACATCCAAATGAGAGAGTCGATGATGTCACTCACTCACTATTTCTTTTGTTTTTTTATTGTTTGAATTATACAATATTTCAATTTTTACGAATTTGATGATTAGGACCTCCTTGCCTGAAGCACAAAATGTTAAAATAATGGAATTCCACATGTTCAGGAGAGAATGAACTTCATTTCAAATCAAAATATTTCATATTTCATATAATAAAATACAAAAGAAATAGTGAGTGAGTGATGTCATCAGTTCCTCATTTGCATACCGACTGAGATGTGCATATAACTGTTTTGTGAAATAAAGCGAAACGTTAAAATGCCATAACTTTCTTATTTACATCCGATTTTGATGAAATTTTCAGTGTTATGCTTGTTGAATTTTTCTCTTTTTATTCAAATCAAGTTTTTGTTGGGGTGGACTTGTCCTTTAAGACCTGACCAGGGGTGGAACCTCGAACCTCTGCTTTAATTTGTAAAGTGGGCGCTTCGTGGTCTAGTGGTTCAGACTCTTTCCTTTCATACAGGGTCGTGGGTTCGAATCCTAATCATGGCGGGCTTTTCTTTAGCAAGAAATTTATGCACACTTGTGCTGCACTTGACCCAGTTGAGGTGAATGGGTACCCGGCAGGATTTATTTCCTGAATGCACGAGCGCTGAAAGGCAGCACGAGCTAAATAGATCGGAATATATTGGTGCTATACACAAATGCCTTGTATTATTATTATTACTGGCGTACACCACAGTGACAAGTCATTATCTTGAGATGATAATAATTATACTTGCTTATATAGCGCTTAATACTTACTTTGTCAGAAGTCTCTAAGTGCTCTATGGTATATGCAGCATAATTACCCTGGCTTTAGCAGTGCGGCTGTTACGCGCGCTGCGTTTCAAGGAATAAATTCCTGCCAGGTACCCATTTACCTCACCTGGGTTGAGTGCAGCACATTGTGGATCATTTTCTTGCTGAAGGAAATTACGCCATGGTTGGGATTCGAACCCACGACCCTCTGTTTCAGAGTCCGGAGAATAATCCACTGGGCCATAACGCTCCACATAATGCTATGTATGCGTCCTTTTTCATACAGAGTCAATCCAAACAAGAAGTTTGCTATAGAGAAGAAACTTCAGTCTTTCTGCGCACAGAGTGTAGACCTCAAGCAATCAGCTCAGAGGGCCTTCATTGCTTATCTCAAATCAGTCTACCTTATGAAGAACAAGGATATCTTTAATGTTCATGTGCTTTCTCTTGACAACTTTGCAAGGTAAGTGATTAAAGTAGTTTTTACATCGACTTTAGGTAATTGAAAAAGAAAAATGATCTCCTCAAAGTAATTTAGAGTTGATGAATTGATTTTTGTGCTATGGACTATGATTAGTAGCAAGATGATGCAAATTTAGATTGAAAAGTTAAATGTTTATATCAATAGTGATTGAGGAGATATTGAAGAAAATATTAAAAATGATAGAAAAATGTTCCTGTATGGATTGCTATTATTGTCAGTATTGAATCATTAATTAGAGATGATCATAAAACTTTGTAGTTTGAAAATAATAGCTACTATTGTCCAGTAAAACATGAAAAAAAATTTCAGGAATTAATCTTAGGTTTTGATTAACAGTTTTCTCTTTTTATTCCACTTTTGATGAGTGAAGTAGTTTCTTTGTAAAGTTTTAAGTGTATTTTTAGTTCTTTAAAGGTCAAGTCCACCCCAGAAAAATGTTGATTTGAATAGAGAAAAATCAAACTTGCAGAACGTTGAAAATTTCATCAAATCGGATGTAGAATAAGAAAGCTATGGCAATTTAAAGTTTCCCTTGTTTGTCACAAAACAGTGATATGTACAACTAGATGAGTCAGTCGATGATGTCCATCACTCACTATTTTTTTTTATTGTTTGAATTATATCAATATTTCATTTTTTTATAGATTTGACAATAAGGACCAACTTGACTGAACCATATAGTATTAAACAATGCTAATTCCACAAGGTCAGGGAGGAATTAATTGTTTTATTACTTGACAATGAGTAGAAAATTAGAATATTTCATATAATAAGACACAAAAGATGAAGTGAGTGGATGACGTCATGGTCTCCTCATTTGCATACCGACTAGGATGTGCATATAACTGTTTTGTGAATTAAGCGAAATTTTAAAATATCATCACTTTCTTATTTTACATCCGATTTTGATTAAATTTCCAGTGTTATGTTTGTTGGATTTTTCTCTTTTTATTAAAATCTACTTTTTGTTGGGGTGGAATTGTCCTTTAAAGGTAAATATTACACCTACACATCTCAATACCGATTGGAATCAAAGCTCTTGATTTTATTAAAACTTCACTGCCTTTCATCATTTCTCTTTTATATAATGACAGGTCTCTCGGTTTAGCAGTTGCTCCGAGGGTGAGATTCATCCAGAATGCGGAGAAGAGAAAACAAGAGCAGAGCAAGAAATCAAACAAAAACCAGAGAATATCAGAAACCACATCATCCAAAACTACCTCAGAGTCAAACCCAAATGAAAGAACTTTACAGGAGGACTCACAAAAAGAGGATATCAGAAGAGATGAAAGGAGGAAAGGAAGGACTGAAGATGAAAGTGATGAATCGGAAAAAGAGGATGAGTCGGATGATGAGGAGGCCCCGGGAGCAGGAAGGGATGGAAAAGGAGGAGATGGTTTCCATGACGATGCTGATGAGGAGGAGGATGACTTGCTAGTTAAGAAAGACATCGATGCCAAACAGGTATAACATGGATTTATTTCATTCATTTCTTGTTCTTGTAAATCCCAGTGCATACTGCATAATTCATTGTGATCCAATGTTAAAACAATTGTGTGAGCATTTGATATGAACTTCCAACATATACAAACTTAACAGTCACAGTTCCGAACAGTAAAACCAAATTCAAAATTCCAAGTCATAATGATGTCAATGTTGGCTGTGACTAGAAGCCAGCCAATTCTGACTTTACTACTTTACCACAGGATTGCAGCAAAGCAGAATTTTGATTTTAGTATATCTAGCATTATGTCAAACTTCTTAATTTTAATTCTTGAACCTTTCATATTGTATGCAAAATGCAATTTGTTCCGATATCATGCCGTAGTCGGATCATGTATTTGGTTGTATGCTGAAATTTTTTGATTGATTGTACATTATAGTTAAAGCAATCAGCCATAAAGGTTTGTTCTGTGTTCATTGCCAAACTTGTGTCACAGGGCCAACAGTATGAAGGAGTAAATTAAAGGTAACAGTACCATTCAGACAAGAAAACAGGGTAGAATAACAAATACTGATTAGAATGTAATATTATATATTGCATATTTAATGAAATAAATTTATTTAGGATCACACAAGATCAGTATAAAAACACTGTTTTACATCAAGGTCCTGAAAATGTTAAAAGGTTACATCAAAAATTAAAAATCAAACTTTTTTATTGAATTAATATAATAAATAACATAAAAATGTATCAATGATTTTAACAATAATAATAATCAACAACAACAAAAATAAAAAATGACAATGCAATGTATACAAAAATGCAGCTCATATCCATGTACAGATATACGAATACATACTACAACCTAATATGACGACAGTCATCTTTAACTCTTGTAAACTTCTATACACTGAAACCATAGAAAAATCAAAACTTATGAAACAAGACAACCAGCTGCATATAATAAGCTAAACAAAAGAAGAATGACGATGGGAGTTCGTATTTACTCACTTTAATAAAAATTGTTATTTAGAAGTTTAAATGAAAAAAAAGATGAGGAACCTGAAACCATTTGCAAACCTTGTGACCCATTCAAGGAGTACACACTACTCATCCATCTATCCACCCTTTCACCCAACACACATTCACCCCACAATTAATCATGGCTTAAGAACCCCACCCAGATTCACTCATAAAATCATAAAATGTCAAGAAACAATTACGGTAGATCGATCATCCTGCAATAACACATAAATAAAAATAATTCACTCACTGCTCATTCTTAAATGTACAAGGATAACTATTGTAAAGAGGAGACGAAGCTTGCAACGTCCAGATCCGCACTCAATACAAATTATTGCACGAAAAGTTTACAAAAGACTTAAAGTAAATGAAGCTGGACGTTTACATTGGTAAAGACACGTATAAGTCAACAATCAGTTCAAAAATGCTTTCTTATACAAATGCTTATAAAGATGTTGAATTTTTTTGTAGCCGCGTATGGCAAGGTGTTCCAAAGCTTACCTCCCGCATACATGAAACCATGTTTGAATTGAAAAATTCTAAGCTGAGTTTTGGCAAGATAACAATAAGTGAATCAGCAGGTCTTGAATGAATACATTTGTACATCAGTAATGCTAAAAAAATAATCCCTTCTTTGTTCAATAGATTGCCATTTTAATGACTTAATTGAATAAAGGCCATTTGTATTTTCATAATCAAAACTTTTGTTATGATCCTTGCAGCCCTTTTTTTGTAAGCTTGTAAGTATCTGTTTGTTTTTGGCTGAGCAATTACCCAATACAGAGCATGAATAGTCAAAATAAGGTTGAATAATTTTTTTGTATATCAGATTCAAAACATTTAAATCAAGATAAAAGCCCATTTTTCGCGGAGCAAAAAGTGTTTTGGCAAGTAACCTGGCAAGATTTTGAACGTGACAGTTCCAATGTAACTTACTATCGATCATTACTCCAAAATATCAAATTTTATTTTCCAGTTCAATTTTCTTATTACCTGTAAATATATTAAATGAAAAATAAGACCTTAGACTTAATGACGTTACTTTAGTCTTATCAATATTAATACATAATTCATCATTTACCAATAGGTAAGAGAGTTTAAATCATTTTGTAGTGTATTTATGGCTTTGTCAACACTATTGTGCGAGAAGTAAGTACATCGTCAGCAAAAATATTACATGAACAATATTTCAAACAATCTGTAATATTAATAAATAAGGAAAATAAAATTGGACCAAGGACCCTACCTTGGGGCACATCTGTAATAACATCTGGTTTAGAAAACTGACAATTAACTATTTGTGTTTGTTGAGATAAGTAACTTTTGAACCATTCTATTTCTGACCCCTTAATCTCATAACATATCAGTTTTTTTTATAATAGTTCATGATTAATTGAATCAAAGCATTTTGAAATATCAAGAAAACAAGCTGTGGCAACTTCATTATTATCAAAATATTCTAATCAATCCTCAACTACTTTATGTAGGCAAGTAGTTGTTGAGTGGATTGGTGAAAAATCAAACAGATCAATGTTGAATTGAATTTATTGTCCAATCAAATTGAAATTTGTTGCTGGTTGTCGCTGGTTACCAACAAATTTACAAATACAAATACAATGTATACCAATAAATGATAATTGACAGTATATAAAAGCAAAATGGTGTCATGACTAAATAAATATTTGGATGGTTATTAAACATGAATTAAATAAGCAACATGCTGTTCTCAGGGGACTGATCCCAACCCCTCACATCTAACATACATCAGCCTGCAAGGCGGTTTGACCTCGTATTGCCCTACTGTTAAATATGTGAATTGAGTCTGGTAAAAATGAGAATCTATATCGACTTCGCTTAGAAACGAATTCCCGATCGATTGTACATGTAGTTGTAGTAAATTATCAAGGGGTGTGTAGGGTCTTTCATAATGCGTATGATCTTCAGGAGAACTCAATCAACATATGTATCGTCAATACTTGGCAATTCTTTCCCGATAATACATTGAGCAGTTTTCCTTATTCTTTCTAGTCTTTTCTTGTTAGCAGATGTCAAATTACCAAAGAAACAAACAAAATTGAATATTAGAATTGACTGAACAATTGACCTATAAAACAAGACAAGGAGGGTGCTATCAACACGTATTTTCCTAGTTGTCTGAGGAAAAAGAGCCTTTGAAGATAGTATTATACTTGATTTTGTATTTCTTTTTCAAAGAGTTTTGAGATATGGCATGCAATGGTAACGGGTCGATAATTTGACAGGTCACTTTTGTCTCCCTTGCCTTTGTAAACAGGTTGTTTTAGTGCGTTTCCAATCAAGCGGAACAGTGCCTTCTTCCAAAATTTCATGGAATAAATAAAGAGAATTTGCAATATGAGGAGCCGCTATACAGAAGAGTTTCGAATCAAATTGAGTATATTGTTATTACTCTCAGTACCGAGATTTAAAAAGGCATTTCAAAATTTTGTTTTCATCAGTAAATTCAAATTTGAATTCATAGGTATTCTATACGAAGTATAAGCACAATATAGATGTTATTGTCATTATTATCAGGGGAATCAAGAATTTCGTAGGGTCTAAGATAAATGGTTTCTCTTTGAATATCCTCACAGATTTCTGCCGAAGATGCCAATGATGATGACCTTCTCGCTCCTGGTAGGCGTTCTAAGAAGTCTGAAAAAGCTCTGACCAAGTATGCTCTGGCTAAGAAGATCAGGAAGAAGAACCTACAAGTCAACACCAAGAAGGTCTTTGATGAAGAAGGAGAGGTGAGAAAAGTGGATTAACAGGGTCACAAGAAAATGGGAGTAGGAAAATAGGGAGGAGGGAGGTTGAGGAAGGAGAGGGGCAGATGCATTGATACGAGTGGTATAAGAAGTGTTTTTGAGAAAATAGGGAGGGGCAGAGGTTGAGGACCAGGGGGGCTTTTCATCAATATTTTGGTCCGACAAGTTGTCAGATCTGACAACTTTCCTGGATTCTGATTGGTTGAGAAGCACTGTTACTATAGTAACTGTCGGATAAAACAGGACTTGTTGGATAAATCGTCTGACAATTCCTTTCATGGAACGCTTCCCAGAGGGGCAGACGAAGGCTTTAGTATTAATACAGGTCACAGGAAAGTGTCGGGGAAAATAGGAGGGAGGAGGGGTAGGAGAGAAAAAAAACAATCGAAATCGAAAATGGTGAACGGTAGAAAGCGGTGATGATTTTTTTTTCTCTCCGCTCCACGACCGCTTCACGCTTCAACAAAGCTCGGCCGGTGTGACCAGGCCTTAATGGTAGCTAACAAGGTAGCAGGGCTTGCAGCAAATCCCCCTCCCTCCCCCCCAAAAAAGTAAATGAATGAAAAATGAAGGATTTCATTGTGGCTATCATAATGGCAAATTGATCACAATGAGGAATCCCTGATCCGACATAGTAGGAATTGTCATACTATACTGTTGAGAATTTATCTGGTTATTTTGTTTTATGTTTCATTTATTTTATTTATTTATTTATTCATAAGTCTTTTTTTAGTAGGGTGGCTCCATCAGTAATTGATATAGTGTAGTCCTTGGAGGCCCTACAACAAAAATATTAACATGTAACAAACATGAGTATAAAAAGTGTACAATGTAAGTTGAAACGAACAAACTAAGAAGAGAACAACACAAGGGGCCATTTTATAAATTAAGACTATTATAACGCCAAAATAAAAGACTAAATGAGGATTTGGATTGAGCATTTCTTAAAAAATTAGGTAGATTGTTGTTTGCCCATTTCTGTTTGAACTCTGGGCAAAATCAATCCTGTGCTTTGTGCACTACGAGTATGAATACTATGTACAGTTTCAGATTTTTTAAAGGTACTTAACAAATAGGCTGGATTTTTTTTTATTAAGAAAAACAGAAAATATCATTTTACACTTAAAATATTTCCATCTATCTTTGATGGGAACCCATTTCAGTTTGTTTGAATTAATCTGGGTAGGAGTTCTTAAATTGGATCCCAAGATTACCCTGGCCATTTTTTTGTGTTGTTTAATCATGATATTTTTTGTGTTCTGAGCACAACTTGACCAGGCATTGACTCTTTTTATCAGGTTGAAGGTCAGTGGCCACTAGCTCAACCCAATGTAGCATCTCGTCTCCATGGTGATGATGAGGAGGAGGATGGAGGAGGCATTGACATCGAGAAGGCCAAGAAGTTTATGGAGGAAGAGGATAAACACGATAAGCAACTCTTCAAAGATCGGATCAAGCAAAAGCACTTGGTAAGTACAAACTACATTTACTTATTATTAATACAATTTGATGTGAATTAATCCTGTGAGACAGTTATGATCTATAAAAAAAACAAAAATAAGCATTCTCTTTCATCCTTTGTTAAATTGCAGATAAATAGTGTGAGTTTTTTTGTTATTGATGCTATGGAAAGTGATTAAAATTAAACAATATTGATAATTGCAATAACCATTGTTGTAGGAAATCAAGATGTCTGTGTCAGTAGTGAAATTTGAAGTGACCAAATGTCATTGTTTAGTTTACCTAAATACATTTTTGTTTCTCAAACTCTAAGCCTCAGTTAAACATTTATCCCTTGTCTTGTAGAATTTATTCTGTCTCAACATCCATTATGCCAAATTGATTCTTTTATTCTATTCACAGGAAAGGAAGCTAAAGGAAAAGAAATTAAAGAAGTCAAACAGAAAAAAACAAGACAGTGATGATGAGGTAAATATGTACTTGACCTAAGGTGAAAATACGCATGATTGTGTTCTCACGTTTCGATTTATGTGATTTTTGTGTTCTTTTGAATTTATATTTCTGGGTAATTGCTGATTTTTTATTTGAACATGGTAGTAAATATCAACAAGCGTAGTGATTTCTCTTTTTAATATACAATGGTTCCCAGAATAAACGAAACCGAGATTTAGCGATCATTTATCATAACTTAATCATAAATAGAATCGACAATTGACCTACCAATTTAAAGCTTAGAATCTCCTCTTTCATCTGATATTACTTAGGTTATTTCTTATTCACGCATGAGTGAGCAAATACAATTTTAAGAAAGGATACCAAAAACTCATTTGGCGGGGGTTATCTGGCTTTCAAAAAGAAAACCACATTTCTGAAAAGTTCAATATCTGCTCTTTAATTTGGTACCAAAATTACAAAAAATGGTCGAGAAAAAAAAAGTTCTGTTCATTTGAAATAAGGCTTGTATTTCCATAATTTCATGAGATAAACGTGTTTTCACCGGTTTCCCACAGAAGCTTTCGCATGGTGAACAAAAGATTTAATGCATGGCTGATCGTCAACAAAACAGAGTGTCGAGAGAGTTTGAAAGCCATCCTAGAGAACCTCTTCATTTTATGAAATTATTGAAATTCAAGCCTTATTTCAAATGACCAGAACTTTGTTATTTCGTGACCATTTTCTGTAATTTAGGTATCAAATTAAAGAGGAGATATTGAACTTTTCAAAAAAGTGGTTTTCTTTTTGAAACCCAGATACCCCCCGCCAAATGAGTTTTTGATATCCTTTCTTCAAATTGCATTTGCTCACTCATGCGTGAATGAGAAATCTAAGTAATATCAGATGAAAGAGGAGATTCTAAGCTTTAAATTAGTAGGTCATTTGTCTATTTTATTTATGATTAAGTAATGATAAATGATCGCTAAATCTCGGTTTCGTTTTTTCTGGGACGCACTGTATAACTTCAAGGTTTTAAAAAGAATCATAAATGTGGTGGATTCACATTATGTTGTGCCATCTATTGATTGCAGCGAACAGGCCAATTGTCTAATTTTGCAGTCGACGTCACGCGCAGGCAGCGCACATTGCTATTGTCCTGTAATGCTTCAAAAATGAAAACCATATGGCAGGACTTCACCAAACACGGTCTAAATTTCCCAGACATAAGCAAGCAACTGTTTAACTTCGTGGTAGACATCACGCGCAGGCAGCGCACAGTGCTAGTGTACTGAATTGCTTCAAACGCGAAAACCATATGGCAGGAATTCACAAAAAAAATATGCAGGCAAAGTTCTCTCCCACCTCCTGGACCCAAGTAAACAGCATATCCGGTCGAGCTTTGTCGGCCAGCGCTGAATAATCGTGTGCATAAATTCACTTTAGTACTAGCGCATGCTACAGATGTCGACTTTTTCCCATGAGGCACTGCGAATGTTGGCCTGTCCGCTGCAACCAATAGATGGCGCACCGTACTGTACTTGATGCTAAAAATTCAATTTTGAAAGTCAGCGCAACAAATTCATGGGGATTGTGAGGTCCATGGATATGGACTGATGATAGAAATTGATGGGCTTGACTGAATGTTACCATCATATATCATGGCAACCAAATAACGGTTTATTTGTGGATTGGCAATAGGATGAAGGTTTCTGTCTGTAATTTTGAAATATTTTCATTAAAATTAAGGTGTTTGTCTTGGTTTAAGTCTGAGTTTTTCAAATTATTTTCATTAGGATGAAGGTGTCAGTCTTGGTATCAGTCTGGATGATCATCAAGAGTTTGATCCGATGAGCCTCCCAGATCCTGATGTCTACTCCGCTTTTGTTTCTGATGATGATGATGATAGGGATGCTCATTCTCACAAAGATGAAGAAGAGAGCAGTTCTCAGAAGCAATCACAAAAGTGAGTTCATATTTTTGTATTCACTTGTGAAGATGAAAATACTTTTTTTCATTTCAGAGACTATGTAATTTGATCTGGGTTTTAACAGATATTATAAGATCTGGAAAGTCAACGGGGACAAAAATTTAGAAAGTTGTGGTAATTGCAAGAAAATTTTAAGTAAAAAAAAAATCTCAAAGCAATGGAAATATCTACATGTCAAACTAATTACTGATGTGAGCTTTCCATTGCCATCACTGCATTCTCTGTTTACTTGACACTGACCCGTTTTCTGAAGTCCAGTATAACTTGGACCATGGACTCACTATGTGCTGAAACTATGGTAAGCTGAAATTGTTGAAAGTAAAAATGGAGGAAATATAAAAGCAATTATTGTGAGCTGTCAAGTTATTTTCATATCATTCAGGAAGAAATTTTGTGAAATATAACTTTTAAACATCAGGGACAAGATTTTGTCTTTAAAGGAGAAATATATTGATTATGAATGTGGTATTATTATATAATCAATGGAAAGGTAATGATGTGGGGATCATCAGTGGGTCATTCAAAAATACCGAAAATAATACAAAAAGGTGAAAATCGCCGATTAAAAAACGCTAAAATGCCCCTCCGAAATATGCCTCGCATCGGTCTCTGAATTTACTGGAATTTGATGACGTCACTGTCTGTACTAGAGGCGTGATTGGCTCTCCCACGTGAAGCTCCACTTGCATGCAAAACCTGTTGCGTGGGTACGTTTTCTCCACACTGTCACTGAATACTTCTATCACGAAATGAAAGAAAACCCAGAATTTTATCTAGATTTGGATTTTCAAATTGATGATTTTAAAGATGAAGAGAATGATGATGAAGTGAACAACACAGTGAGGTAGTTGGAGGTAAATAATGGGGGAACAATGCCGATGATTATGATGAAAATTCAACTTGCCTGACGATCACAAGTAAAGTCATGTACATGCCGATTCGCTACCAACTCATGCAGCTGCTGCTACAAGTGGTAGCTATACGTACACCGCGCGGGCCAAATTAAATCCATGAAAATGAATAACCACATCAGAGAGAGTCTATCATAAGAAGGAAAATAATGATATAACTGTACTTACAAACAAGTGAATAATCCGAATTAACCTGAAAGCAAATCAACTCAACGAATAGCAGCAGACGATATGCACCGACCATAAACTTCATGTGGCTGGGATAGATTGTCACTCGTTCTGTTAGATGTAATTTGTAACTCATTAATTTGACAAAATTACGAAACTCGGGGAATTATTTATATATATAAAAATATAGTAACATCTCTTATTATTTTTTGTATTACGATAAAACCTCTTTTGAAGGAAAACGTTGAGATAAACTAAAATTACTTTTAAATCCCCCCCCCCAACATGCGTAGCTTGTATGTCATTGCAAACAAACCATCGCAAACATGCACGTATTCCTTCCTTGCTGATTGAGAGCTGTGCAACACGTGCATAGATCTATTCTCTCAGTCTCAGCCAAGGCGAGCAAACAATACGGCATGTGTTGTTGTGATGGTTTGTTTACGATCACATAATGCTACGCATGATGGGATGATCTTTTACATCTAATTTTAATTTACCCCAACGTTTTCCTTCCAAACAGGTTTTATCATAATTCAAAAAATGATAAGAGATGTTACTATATTTTTATATAGAATAATAATTCCCCGAGTTTCGTAATTTTGTCAAATTAATGAGATAAAAGTTACATCTAACAGAACGAGTGACAATCTATCCAGTCACATGAAGTTTATCGTCAGTGTATATGCCATATCGTCTGGTACTATTCGTTGAGTTGATTTGCCTTCAGGTTCGGATTATTCACATGTTTGTAAGTACAGTTACATCATTTTCCTTCTTATGATAGACTGTCTGGATGTGGTTATTCATGTTCAGCATGAATTCAATTTGGCCCGCGCGGTGTAGCTAGCACTTCCAGCAGCATTAATTGGTAGCGAATCGGTATGTACATGACTTTACTTGTGATTGTGTTGCAAGTTGAATTTTCATCATCATCATCATCGGCGTAATTCCCCCAATTTACCTCCAACTACGTCACTGTGTTGTTTCACTTCATCATCATTCTCTTCATCTCAAAATCATCAATTTGAAAATCCAAATCTAGATAAAATTCTGGGTTTTCTTTCGATCATTTCGGGATCGAAGTATTCAGTGACAATGTGGAGAAAATGTACCCTTGCAACAGGTTTTGCATGCAAGTGGAGCTTCACGTGGGAGAGCCAATCACGCCTCTCGTACAGACAGTGACGTCATAAAAAAATCCCCAATTTCGCGGACGTAATTCTGCGTGTTTGAAGCATTCAGAGAGAGAGAACTTTAAACTATCAATTAACTGAGTTTCATCCGTCTCCATGATAAATGATGTACACCATCGTGTTCTCCTTATTTTCTCCTTTATTGTGATATATGATTCTCCAGTTTTACGATTTTCAATATATTTCTACTTTAAAGGCCCTTTCATGTCCTGTTCTTTCATTATTAAATTTGTCAATTTTTCTTCGTCCTAGGAAATCGAAATCCTCATCAAGCCCAACCAAGAGGAAAACAGTCAAAGAGAAAAGCGAGAAGAAGAAAAAGAAACGGAAGATGATGGATGTAGAGGATGATGTTGCCATGGATACAGGATTATCATTAGAGGATGATGAACAATTAGCACTCCATATGCTCTCTGTTAATAGATTCTGAGATCAAGTGGAGATATTGACTGTATTTAAATCATGACGACATATTTGAATCACATGCGACAGTCAGCTGATCATGATTTCACTTTTGTTGGAAGACTGACGAATGGCCTTCCATACATAGGGGTGATTTCATATCAGGGGATGTCGCAAAATAATTTGATATTTATGATCCATTGCAAATATCAATAGTAAATCTACAGGATCAATTGAAACTTGAAGCTCATCAATTTCTTTTTCCTGTTGTAAGAAGCTGACAAGTATTACAAGCAAATGCAAATTAACAGTAAAAACTGTAACAAGTCTTGTGATTAATTTGGGGAAACATGTTTCGTAAATGATTGTAAGTTTCATGCAACACACCTCTAATCTAGGGCCTGTTTCATAAAGGACTTGCATCTATTGTAACCTTGCCATTATGGCAACTACCATGGAAACCTTGATTATGATTGGCTGCCGAGCCCTATTACCATGGTAGTTGCCATATGGCATGGCAAAGTTACAACAGTTGCAAGTCCTATATGAAACGGGCCCCTGGTGAACACCTCCAAACGGTAGGCGTGTTTCATCAAGGTGTTTTTCTAAAATAGCAATGACTTTATGAATGACTTGAATGTGAAAAGCCAATTGGATGCTCGGTCAGTTTCTAATCTACTCAGCGAAAATTGAAATATGCAGACTTTGATTAAAATTCTGAATTGTTATGAACATCATAAATGCAAAACACATTTCGTCTACAATCTTACAGGCATTGTCATGGCTCTTCAAGTCATGGTCATTCATATGCAATTTCTTTCACAAAACAATATGGGCAAGGCTATAGGAAATGTCGAAAAATATGTTTGACATTTTCCATTGTTGTACCATTTTTGCAAAAGAAATCTGAGGCGAACGCTTTCAAATCATTGACTTATCTATTTGAAGATGATGAATGGAAGGGTATTAACAATGTATGTTGAAATAAATATTTATATTATCCAATGATGAGATGTGCATGTTCCTATTGTTTGCCATTCATATAAGTTGAATAGAAAAAGCATTTAAGTGAATTGTTTGCTCCCAATAATATATGAACTGGAAAGCCAAAGAAACCTGATAATCAAGAGTGGTGGACTTAAATGTATCCAGGGCTATTTTTTTTTTGTAAATTGTCACTCACTCAATCCTCATTCACTCCTCACTCATTTTCCACTCCAAACTTTCTCATTCATTGACAATAACATATTTTTAAGGTATATATGTGAGTGGTTTGAATTGTACAAGGATGCAAAGAAAACACGTTTGGTGTAAGCTTTTGGTAAATTCTACTTTACATTGCTGTAACAAAAAAATAAGAGAAAAAGTAGTTTCAAAGATAATCAGCATCGAGATAACCTAGACTTGGTTTAAACTTGGTTTAAAATTAATCATGAGAATAGCTCCTATAAGAAATAACTACACAGTCAAATAAGTCATGTTGTGGGAAAAAAAAATACAAGAATTTGCATTAATAGAAAGAGGGACACCAAGATTTGATTTAGTTATTAATACACTGCATATTTAATTCAAACATAAGAAAAAATAACACAATTTACAATGCAATAACATACACATGTATGTAATGCTCGACAATACAAAGTGTGTCAATAAGTAGCTAATACAGCAGGGGCTTGAGGTGCAGTAACATCCAAACTCGATGTCATCGCCTGTGAATAGTAACGACAACTACACATAAATTTAATAAGTAACTTGAGTTTGTTTCCTGATTGCAGAAGAAGAGTGGGGTTGGATTCGTAACATCTTGAAAATCCAGATTTCCATGTGATATTCAAAATTGCAAAGGTGAACTGCAGATTCGTCTATTGCCAACTCGTCCACTCATCACATGGTCTACCTTCATTTAGTCTAATGCCATTCCGTCCATAAACCTTTCCTCTAACAACCAGGATATTTGGTTCATTAATCACTTCATCTAATCACTAGTTCGTCGATGACCATTTCGTCTAATACCCATTTTCTTTTCATTCATTTCACCCAATTACCACTTATCCAAATGGTTTATGGACTTAATGGCTATTGGACCAACTAGTTATTAGACGAAATGATGAGTAGATGAAATGGCAATTAGACCATGTGGATAGTGGACGAATTGATGATAGACAAAATGATAGTAGACGAGTTGGTAATTCGACCAATTGGAAATAAACCATTGCAAATCCTGCTGGAATCTTCAACATGTACACTAAATCTTGCATGTGTGTGGTCATGTTTGGTAAAAACTACACAAGTTTGTATTCACTTATAATATTTGCAGATGGTCCAATTTTCTGATCATCTATACACCATCATGACTAAATCCACTTGGTCTACTATCACTTTGGTCCAATTGCCGGTTGGTCTATCGTTCAGTCTTAGGCCCAGATATTCTACTTCCCAATACATGTATGTCTTCTTACGTTTTTACACTTTTCAACTTAAAATCTCATAATGCAAACTAATTGGTGAATGGCCAAGTTGACAAATTCGACACAGTGGGAATAGCCTGACCAGATATGAGACAATTAGACAAAATAGACATTGGACTTGGTGGCAATTAGAACAAATGGTTAGTAGACAAACCAGTCGTACAGAGATGACCTAGGATTACAGCGTGTTGGATGAGACCAAACATACAGTGGGTGTGGACCAAGTGGCAATTTACTGCTACATACAGTTGCTATTAAAAAGGGATTATCTTCTTGAACCCCTAGTACTGTTCTGGATATACAAGGGACAAAGAAAATTTATCTGTACAATATCATTTGGGCAAGTTTTGCCCACACTAGGAAAATATAAAAAGTCACTCATGAACAGACAGGAAGCAAAAACATACAAATGTTTTGATTTTTTTTTAACTCATCACACGTTGGGAGGTTCATGTGAATTTAGCTTTTTAGCTTGAAGCATCAAGATTAGAATGCAAGTAACAAACTGTTGCCTCACAGCGTGTAGAATCATTAAATACATTTTAAGATGGCGTTTTAGTTAATCAGTGCCAACAACAAATCTCCCCACAAATTCTTTTATTTTATTGGATGTAGTACACCAACTAAAAGAAGCAAAGGTACCAATATCAAAGAAATTTTTGAAATGTGTTTGACTAATATTCAAAAGGATTGCTATGAGATATGAATAAACCATTTAATATTTAATTTCACCAGTCCTAGTAAAGCCCACCTCACTATGGAACTGACTGCAAATGAATTTTAAAAAGAAAAATGTGATGATTCTAAATATTCACGAGGTAAATTTGTTCGACTTACTGTAAATTACTGTATGAATAGGTATATCGAGATTGCACATTACAATATAGCCTATCAGGTTCTAGACAACGGCAAAAAGGCAGAGAATCGCAGTGCCACCGATCATAGCTGGCCTGGGAACGGTATACGATTTGGCTTGCTCTCTCTCTGGTTGACCATTCTGGTTCTTGTCCAAATACGATTGAATTTTTAAGAATTAAATTCAGTTGCAGTCATTTGCACAGCGTGGTGTAGGTTTAAAGTGCTTGGAATACAAGATACCTATAATATCATTTTTGTCCAATGACAATGAAAGTTTCATAATGACAAGTTGCTGGGTCAGACAAATATGATGGACCTAGCAACTTAATCATAGTGGGAGGTACTTGACATCAGACAAGTTGTCAGGGTCCCTTTGCAGAAAGAGTTGCAATCAATCGCAGCTCTAAAATTCATGCGTAAATTGATTTTCAACCAATCAACAGCGCGCATTTGGGACTTGCGATTGATTTTTTGGCTTGCGTTTTATAAACGCAACCCTTTCTGCAACGGGCCCCAGATCTGATAACTTCCCTTTGCTTGATTGGCTGAAAAGCTCCGATGTTGGACAATTATTTTGGCAACTTCTCTGTGCCGACAAATTTAATGAAATGGTCTACTAGAAATAATACCTGTACTTGGCTACTTGTCATAGGTGAACTAATCCTTGCTTTCAGTTGGATACCATTAAAAATAACGAAGACCGATAATTAAAGGGTCAAATTAAATCCTCCTGTTGACTGACAATGCATGAAATTCTTGTGAGTCATTGTTTCAATGAAATACATATATACTAGTTCTTTCAGTCCTTTTTATTTGATTCAAATCTGCAACTTGTACGATACATCCACTTCTATTAAAAAAAAAAACGGCTACTCTCATGCGATGAAAGGAATAATATTGCTGATGCGGATTCAGTCCTCTTGCTATGACGATCCTTTCCCCGCTGCTGCCTGCCGCCGTTTCACATCCCAGTTAAAGACACGTGCCATGTCTAAATTTGTGGAGTTAAGGAAAACTAATTTGCAAAGACAGGATTTCTTGGGATAAGAATATTCCTTCCTATGTGATCACCTACCAACGTTTTGTCAAACAGTCTGAAAACTGTCTACATACAAGTTACAACCGAAAGGATGGCTGCACAATTTTACATGAATGGCTTTTTTCAACAATGTCAAAATATACATGTATAACAAAAAAAAATAATAATCATAATACTTTCGGGTATTTATATTGAGCACATATCCACCTTGCTGGGTGATTTCTGCCATTACCCATTTACATTAAGGGCACGTCGTGGTCTAGTGGTTCTGACTCTCACCCTTCAAACAGAGGGTCATGGTTTCAAATCCTAGCCATGGCATAGTTTCCTTCAGCAAAAAATTTATCCACTTTGTTGCACTCAACCCAGGTGAGATGAATGGGTACCCGGCAGGATTAATTCCTTGCATGCACTGAGCACTGGTGATGGTAGCTCGAGCTAAAGCCAGGGTACAATAGCAAGCACTTTTGATCCCTCAGAAAAAAAGCGCTATATAAATCCAGCTATTATTATCATTATTATTATTACATCCTTTAATGCAAAAAAAAAAGGGGGCTATTCCACGGTTACTCACGTTACATTTGGAGACACCTTGACTCATACTTGGAGCTGTAACTCTGTTATTATTGATAGGAACTAAACATCTCCTTATAACAACAAAGTACACAGTCTGACTATCCTTTGTATAAAAACAAAACTTGGGAAATTCTATTATGCTCCTGGCAAACCTTTGGAATGTGTCGGTTACTCACGTTACATGATTTGGACCAACCTGTGGAATAGGCTGTTCTAACCAAATAGAAAAACTGTTGGCCAATCTTGAAAAGGCTCTGCTGTGGTAAAGGATACTGACTTCAGTGGTGGTGTACTGGTCCCTGAGAAAGTCCAGGTCCTTGTCAACCTGAGTCTGGCTCTCTGTTGCTGCTTTCAGGTTCTTGGAGAGGAGAGCCTCGGCATCAGACAGTTCATACTCCAGCATCACATTAGCCTGAAGGAGAGGAGGGGCATACACATTATTAATTATTCCAACTTGATTCTTCTGTACATTGCACTGTAAAGAGCACCCCAAGAAAATCACTACAAGATTGCCACATTACCATGAGCACCAGCAACACCTGACACCGTACAAACCTCTCCAAGACAGCATATAAGTTGCTCTTTGGGAGAGTAAGTTCACTTATTCTTTGGTTAGGTGCTGCCCCCATTGCAAGAGACTACATTTGCAAAGGCAAGTGTAGTCAAACTTGGGTCATTCTTGCTATTCATAGTTACAAAAAATTGGAGATCATTTGATCAGAGTCGAAAACCCCTTAGCAAAAATGTTACAACACTCATTTTTTCCCTGTCACATTGCAGAAACCCCCTAAGGCTTGCCAAGAAGCATTCGCTATTAGAGTAGAGACATTTTTTTTGCACTGCAGCAACAAGCAAAAATTTGGAGTCGAGGGCCTTCCCCTCTGAGGTGATGCACAGTAAGATGTTGCTACAGGCGTTTCTACCAGGCCTCTCAGTTCATCCTAAAGCTTCACTACTTGGTTTGTATATCACATAATAACATAAGCTCTTAAAGGGGAAGTTCACCCTGACAAAAAATTTATTGTAAAAATAGCAGAAAAAATAATAAAAAATATTGCCGAAGGTTTGAGAAAAATTCATCAAATAATTAAAAAGTTATTAGAATTTCAATTATTTGATTTGTGACGTCATATGCGAGCAGATACATAGCGAATGGTAAAAAATCAAATAAATGTCATTTTCTCAGAAAATATAAAATGTTTTTCACTCTACCTTTTGTATATCAATAGACAAATCATTTCACACCCGATCATGAATAGAAAACAAAATTAAGTCATCAGGAACCATACAAAATTTGAAATTCATGCATTTTATATCACATAACACATGGGGCAGCTGCTCGTCTATGACGTCACAAATCCAAAACTTTGAACTCTAATAACTTTCTTACTTTTTAACGGATTTTCCTGAAACCTTCACCAATATTTTTTACTATTTTTTCTGCTATTTTTACAACAAAGTTTTCTTCAGGGTGAACTTCCCCTTTAAATGAATAAATTCATATTCCTCAAAGAGTTCACAATGAGTTAAGATATGAATTAGGTCTGTTTTATCGCGCTTAAACGTCTGCGCACACGGTATTCAACGCATAACCTCATTAATGACCACAATAGCCCGACTGCGACTGAACACGATCTGACCAATGCACTGATGCATGTGTTTATGCAAGTGGGAAATATAGTTTGATTTTTGTAGAAACTAAAATCTTTGAAAAAAACACCCTGTTGAACTAGAAACTGATACTGGTGGTGAACCCTGACTTACCCCTAGCCACAGACAAACTTTCTTGGTAGGTAGTATAGTAGCCTTGGCATACACTTGGTCTGATAAAAGAAACTGTGTCTTTAACTCATCTTCAGAACCCTAGGACAAAATGAAATGTAACAATTTCATAGCAGCATAACTGAGATATGAAATACATTTACATCACTCAACTGCAGAATTATTAAAGAATAATCTGTTACAAGTAATATAATTTGAAAAGAGCGTGTAACAATAAAGTAATAATGAAAATTCTTTAAATAAGTTACATAAAAAAACACTGAAAACAAGTTTGATGATAAACACCGAATACATAACTTTGATCATGCATGCTCATCTTTCAAAAAAGGATTTCTTTTTATACAAGTAAAAAATCAAAGAGCTGCATAATGTCTACATCATGTAATGTATTATTATTATTTGTTTGGCGTCACCTGTGCCTGGGAGGCGAAAAGCGAACTGAATCACTATGACCCGCAGGTCTCTCCTCCCGATATAACTGATTTGGGGGAATGCAGGTGGACCACTACACCGGGGTTTCCCCCTACTCTTATACGAATAGTGCAGTGGGTTCTTAACGTGCAAAGGTGGTGACTCTCCTGTACAAGAGTTTTTTTTTGTTTCAAAGTAATTTGTTTTATAGGGTAACTAAAATGAAGGGTATATTTACCTGTTTACTTTGTAAATGTTTGACAATGTCTAAAGTTGTTCTAATATCAGGAATCTGGCCCTTTAATCTGTGATAAGAGATAGTAAATGATTAAAATATTTGTATTCAAGATAAACAAATTAATAAAAATCAATCATTCACAATCATATTCCTTGAAAATGAAAGTATAGATTCACTCAAGATGGCTTCTTTTTACTCACTTTTATGCAACCAATCCAGAATAAAGAAGTTTAAAATGGGTGTCAGAAATCAGTTCTTATTTTCTCAATTATTAACGTGATTTCAGGTGGCTTCATACATCTATTTGTCATTCATAAATTTCACATATGCAGCCATTAAAAAAAAATCTATGGTAAAAAGAAATTCATCAACAAGCCAACAACTAAAACATGGGGTTATTAATTATTCCACTGTATGTAAAGAAAATAAGAGACAAACACACCTTCTCTTTTTCTGCAATAAATTCATTTCCATGAATTTATACTTTTGATGCTGTTCTTCTAATCTCTTCAACACAATCTCAGCAGACTCATTCTGGGGTTTCTGCATAAAACTGTCTACATCTTCCTGTAAATCAAATTGAAATATGGAAGAAAACAATTCATATTTTCTCAACATCTTGATTTTTATTTTCATCTTATTTTTATTTGTTTTCTAGGGCCTCATTCATTTTTTTACTTTCTCAAATTTCAAACTCTATTTTTCTTCAGATCATGTTGACTAAGTAACAGCAAAGAAATTACTAAATTTTTAAATTCTGGAGACCTCTGCAATAGCTCCAGAACTATAAAATGTGGGATGAACAAAGTTTTTTCAGACCATTTTTCAAAACCATGCGGGCTTAATTGCCTTGAATAGCAATGAGCCAAAGATCAGGGCACAGGAACATTGTGCCGTGTTCTCTCTTTTTTTTTGGGGGGGGGGGCATTTTCAATTGTGCAATAATTTGGCAATGGCAGATTGCCAGCCAGACAACTGAAACCAAAGTGTTTTGTTTGTCTCGCTGAGCAAGTTATCAGCCCATTGACATAGACTACCAAAGTGTGACATCAGTTGCCATGGTGCCATGGCAGGCTGGTTCTAAACAGAGTCGCAGCTGATGGTCGTCTGGCTCATATGAAAAATAGGGTGCAAGCGATCATTCGGATTGCAGCCATATTCTATGAGAAACACACGCTTTCATTCCGGGTTCATTTGTTTAGAACCAGGCCGCCATGACACCATCATGGCCTCGGTACTCTATTGTGCAACTGCTTTCCATGTCCATACGATACAACTTTTAAAAAAGCCAAGCTCAAGAATAAGATTGTGCTGCTCACATCATCATCAACAAATTCTTCTTGCAATTCCAAAAGTTTAATTTTTAAAACACTTGCCGATTTTTAAAAACATGTTGTAAATGAGGAATGATCCTAAGCTTATATTTTTCTCAAGTTCAGACAAATATTAAAATCTGTAGCGTAGGCACAGGAAATGAGTTATGAGTTTCTAATTCCAATTTCCAAGCCTGCACTCCTGCAGCTAGGCCTGGGCTTGTTTACATGCAAAATATCTAATTTTTTCTTGGGGGCAAAAGTTTCAGGTTTTTTGGTGGTACACACTACACGCAAATGAATAGAAAGGAAGACCTGGCTTCGTTGAGAGTAACCTTACGTACGTCGTTAGTAAATGATTTTTCCTCTCTAGAAGCCTCCTGGCTAGCCACACATGGAGATGTAACTGAGAACAACATGAACAAGGTTATATCATAACCTTGTTCATTGATTGAATGAGTGCTCCGAGTAGAGTCCGACGCGGCTGCACACTACTTCATAGTCATACCGTCTTCCGACTAGCCAGGAGGCTTCTAGAGAGTAAAAATCATTTACTAACGTAACTTACTCTCACACAAAGCCAGGGCTTCTATTCTATACATGTGCGTGTAGGAAGCCAAAACCTGAAACTTTCGCCCCCGAGATTTTTACTTTCTCTCTAAAACATCAAGCCCTAAATCATGTACATAGGATACAACTTCATTTCCGACATTTCTATCACTATGGATTTTATTTTTAGACAAGAATTCATTAAAAAATGACAAAAATATCATGAAAAGAAGGAAGAGACTTGCCCGATGTTTACCCCGCCATCTTGTTTTCTATTGTTCTTCACCCACGTTACGCGACGCAAGCGTCCGTATCGTGGTTGTATCCCATGTAGGGGGCCTAGAGGCTAGACTCTAGTCCTAGAATCTAGGCTACTGATGATTTTAGGGCTAGACTCTAGATCTTTTAGAGAGAAAGTAGAAATCTCGGGGGCGAAAGTTTCAGGTTTTGGCTTCCTACACGCACATGTATATAATAGAAGCCCTGGCTTCGTGTGAGAGTAAGTTACGTTAGTAAATGATCCCGGGGGGCCACTTCCATTCACAAGTGGATACCATGCGCGACCATGGGGTCTCGAAAAGCACCCTAAACACGTAATTTCCATATTCTGAAAATGCACCCCTTAACAAGTATTGGCGTGTGAAACCCTACATGTACCTTTAACAAGTATTGGAAACAAACGATACTCTTGGCAATTATTCCCTGAAATGAACCCCTAAACAAGTACAGGAAAGTTTTATTGTTCCTTCGGTCGTCGGCTTTACCTTATTTGGTTTAGTACGACCCCACTACACCTCGCGCAAATCGGACTCTAAACACGAAGTGTTGGGGGCAAAAAGGACATCCTTTATAAAACATTTGAATTTTGTTTTATCATCCCCGCAAATTCGACCCTAAACACGTAATTTTCCTAGCGAAATAGATACCCTTTTTTCATTATTTTTGTGTTTTTGACACCCTTATCACGTACGTAACGTGATAGCCCTATGCCCCTATCATGAAAAAGACATTCTTTTTACACTTGTTCACTGCTACCACCCTGCCTGTGGGGAATCTAGAGGTAGGACTATGGTATGCCAATGTTGTACAGAGCACACACTTTAAAAAATCATTAAAATATCACTTTTGTGACCAAAATTACTAATTTCCATACAGTTGCAATTTATTTTTCATTAGTAATTGGGAATAATTTTTTCATTTACCAGAGCGCTCAAAAACTTGAATTTTGGGCATATATTTGTGTACGCCCTCTATTGGTGGAAAGTAATATGGCAAGGATATTTCATTTTTTAATTAAGAAAAAAATTATTTAAAGAATCAAATTTAAATAAGAGCCAAGTTGTATGAATAATAGATGTAATGGAAACTGTCAGTGTAAAAAATCAAGCATTTGCCCCAAAGAAAAAGAGAAAATAAGCCAAACATTGCCACCCTTATTTTGCCACACATGGAGATATAACTGAGAACAAGGTTATATTATAACCTTGTTCATTAAATGAGTGCCTTTTTACGTGTTTTTTTGGTCGCACATGGTATCCACTCGTCAATGTAAGTGGCCCCTCCGGATAAATGATTTTTTTTCTCTAGAAGCCTCCTGGCTACTTCCGACCGCTTGTCCTCCCTTTCTCATGGCGAATTGTCATTTACGGCGATACGAGGGGCCCGTTTCTCAACACCGTCATAAGTCTAACTTCTTGACTAAATCGGAGATAGTGAGCTACTTGTCCACTAACCGTTTCACGAAGCCCTCTTTACCAAGATCGGGTACAATAACTTCACTAAATATTTATGACACCTCCGAACCTGTCACAACTTCTTTCTTAATGACGTATGGCATCACGTGGGTAGACTATGACATGCAAAAGTGCCGAGAAATTAGAAAATTATAATCTTACGCAATCAACCATAGAGGTTGAAATTAAATCCCAAAACAAGTGGGATAATGCATTCGATGATCATTGTTGTTGGTACAACGCCACAAAACAAGAGCTGTTCACACTCAAGGATATCTGATGCCTCAATCAAGGACCCAACAACATCAATGCTCCTTCTTCCCCAGAACAATCAAGATGTGGAACACTCTCCCAGTAAATGTTGCGACAGCACCATCAACCGAAGCCTTTCGTCTGAAACTGACGAAAGGCAACAACAGCTAGATCAATACCTGTTTTTACTTGCACCATGTATATATTTGGCACATGCACTTTATCCTTGTGACACACACCTCACCAAGTTCTGCAAGAATCTTCAGGATTGAAGGAAGCAGACTACACAGAAGAAGAAGAAGAAAACCATTCATTTTGAAATAGTAAAATAATTTAATCGATAAAAATTCTACCATGTCAGGCCATCCATAACTGGACTTGTATTTGTTGTTTTCAGACCCTATTGACATTTGGATAAATTCTAATCTCTAATTTATGCATAGAATTTGTCAAATCGTAAGATCGGTATCAAAGATTTATAAAAAAAAAATGTTAAACTATATTTCGATGATGTTTGGAATCGTAAAACATTGTATAATTATAATTTTACAAATAAAACCGTTATGGTTTACTTTCGTAAACTATTAAAATTGGATATCCCGGGGGTACCCATCTCAACGACCACATGTGATAATTTTAGTCGTGAAATAAATTATTCATAATTCAATTTTCAGCAATGGAATGCCCCAGACTTCATGGTCTAAGTATGTATGATGCATAATTTACCTTAGACCAAAAGCTTCGGTCTCTGTTTTGTTGGTTGTTCAGCTGAACTTCGTTGGCTTCACTCACCAAATACAGAGACCGAAGTTCTAGCGCGATCTGTACAGGGGACTCAATGGCCATATGTTTATGTACTTAAGATCAGATAAAACAGGGAAGTGAATTTGCGCGACAGCCGAGGTAAGTCACTGTTTTTGTTCCTTTTAACTTCATTTTTCTCTGTTTTTTGGCAATTGATGCCAAGAAGGAATATAAATTTGCACTCTGGTCACTATAATTTTCGAAATTTTTATTCATTAAAGACAAAAATTGAAAAGCCCCGACGGGGGGATTTTGCATTGCAAGTCCCCTAATGGTGGCTGCACGATAGCGAGCCGTCTGTGTACGAGGAGAAATAAAAAAAAAAATGTTAAAAAACTCCTCGAAACAGACGGCTGCCAGCTGTCTAAATTTACCTGTGCTATTATTTTTAAAAGATGTAATTCCCAATTCATCACAATATTTGCAATTTTGTCATAATTTTTCTTTTTGAAAATTATGCTATTTTGTGACAAAGCCTAAGGCTACGTCTCGTCTGCTCTTTTTACCCAATTACCGATAGTATTGATATCAAGGTATTTTAGTTAGGAAGCCTTTCGTGAAACAGGTTAAGTAAGATTGGAACTAACTCCGTGGGTTTGTGGATAAAGATATGACTAACTTGTCCAGGTGTTGAGAAACGGGCCCCTGCATTACTTAGCATAGATCTAGGCTACCGTAGACGGGTTTTAATGTGGAAACTGGAATGAAGATGTAGGCCCTACGCCTACGGTATTGTAAGCGATAGACCCGGGCGATAGACTCTGGATCTCCATTTAATTCACGATTAGCAAGCGCTTAAACCGCCTTAAGAAAATATCTATACGCTTAATAAGACACTATAAATTACATATAACTTTCTAAAATTACTTACAACGAATACAGCCTCAGGAATGCCAGCGGGTTTTGCAAGGTTTTTCTCACTGTCTCCAGCCATGTTTAGAAATTAGAGATCAGAATGAGCGCAGAGGGCGGGCAGCAAAACTTTTTTTGGGGAAAAAATAAAAGGAGAAAAAATGGGGGGGGGGATCCCATCACCCATCAGCATGGGCGGAAATCCCAGGGGGACAGGGGGGACGTGTCTCCCCTACTCAAAATAGTAGGGGGACGCAATATCAAATGTCCCCCTACTATTTGTGGTCTTTTATGATGGCAAGAAATACATCATTCATGTATTTGAGGACGAGATGACTTTACTTTTATGATGATAAGCCTTGTTTTTTGCTTGTCAATTTCTTATTAGTCAAAATGACCTTAAATTTTGGGGGTGATAACCGTTTTTTTTTTTTTTGCTTGTCATATTTTCCAGCCCCTTGTCCCCCTACCCTTTGGGAGAGATTTCCGCCCCTGCCCATCAGTCAAAGTTGTTGGCCATTTTCGTCCCCGATATCGTCCCCAAAAAGTTTCCTCCCATATTTTCTTGCTTTTGGAGACTAAGGGGGTTCGATCAACCCCCCCCCCCCCGAGGCGACTGGCTTGTAAACAGAATATAAGGCAGATCTCTGTCAAGAAAGGGAGGGGTGGCTCTGATGATAAACATTTAGGCCTAATACTGGGGACACCTTTTCTGCAATTACCGATCTTAAAAAATAGGAGGGAAAAATTCATGATCCGTTTTCATTTCGAGCCTCGATCGTTCTTATAGAGGCCTTTAGCTATTGGGCCTAATACTAGAGGTTGTTGGTGTAGGCCTAGTAAGCTGACAATTAAATTATGACAAAAAGCAGACCTGATGGGGCCCGTTGCATAAAACTTTTTACCTGAGAAAACTCAGGTTGTTTTTACCGGAGTTTTTGCCCTGTGCTAAAGTCAATGGCGGAAATCAGACTCTTAGTTTTCAGTTTTTACCACAGTTTTCTCAGGTAAAAAGTTTTATGCAACAGGCTTCTGAGTATATAAGTGATTTATAAAACTTTTTTAGTTATTCCGATCAAAGGACAGCTATCAGAATCGAGAGGATACATAAAAAATGCATCTAAACTCATTATTATCTATAACGATACAAGCAAGAACTTCAGCTGAGCATTCTCGGAATTATGTATAAAGTAATGAACACCTTCGAGGTTCCCCTTCCATGATAGATCAGAGGCGGATCTTAAGGGGGGGCGCTGTGGTTCAGTCAAGTTGGTCCTCACGAAAATCTACATGAAAATTAAAAAAAATAATCAAGGTATAATTCAAACAATAAAATACAACTTAAAGAAGTAGTGAGTGAGGGACATACTGGTCTGTCTCATTTGCATGTCACTGAATAATATACCCTTCTTTACTGTTTTTGACACCCTTATTACTTTATGTACGTAACGTGCCATATGGCTTGAAAAAGATATCTTTTTTACATTTTTTGGGTCACGCATATGGTATCCACTCGTCAATATGGTAGGGGCCCGAGTCATTGCCGCTTCAACTTCAGGTGTTAAGGGAGACATATCATCTAACTGAAAAATGTATATAATATGACGATTTCACGTAATAACATTGAAAAGGTAAATGGGGACATGACAGCGTAGGGGGCTATTACCTTATCAGGGGCGGATCCAGCCTTCGCCAATAGGGGGGGGGGGGCGGATTTTTTTTTCAGCCATATTTCCCCGATCGGCCGCTCGAATATGATTTTTGCCGGGATTTTTTGTTTCTTTGAAGGGGAAGCCTAATTGTCACTTTTTAGCTTTATTCTTATGAAACATTAATGTATAATACAATAACCCTAATGCGAGCGCGAAGCGTGAGCTAAATTTTTTGGAAATCTTATGTACTATTTCCTAAAATTTTGAACATTCTGGGAAATGTTTGTCTTCCTGAAAAAAAAAGATGTGTAGGCCTATGCAAGTTAATAATACTACGAACGTAAAGAGTGAGCAGAAATGAAGTGATGGAAAAGGTTCTGTTAAATACTTGCTTGCAATTAGCCATGAAGACGTTCCACATTTTTAAAAATCAAATAATGCGAGCGCGAAGCGTGAGCCGAAATGTTTTGACATTTTTACCTAAGGAATGAAAATTCTTAGCACTTTTTGTTTAACAGAATAGGTATATAATTAAACATGCAAGCACGAAGCGTGAGCAAAAAAATTCGAGATTTAGACCTACTGAACAAGACACTCTATTCAATTAGTTTTGTAAATCATGAAAAGGATGAGTAAGTGGGGATCTTCATTACATTAATAATGCGAGCGCAGAGCGCGAGCAGAAAATTTTTGTATACGTTTTGAACTGCTCGAAATTGTACCTGTTATGGACTGCTTGCATTTAGCCATGAAGACGTTACATATTTCAACATTCAAATATTGCGAGCGCGAAGCGCGAGCTGAAAAATTTTGACCTTTTTTTACCTGAATAATGGAAATGCTAAGCACTTTTTGTAATCTTGGAAGGACTCTAAGTATATAAACTAAACTTTATTGATGCGAGCACGAAGCGCGAGCGGAAAAATTCTGGACACTCTATTCATGTTTTGTAAATCATGAAAAGGATAAGTTATTTATCCGCGAGCAGACACTTTTTGATATTGTGATCTGAAACTGGATAATGATTTAAATAGAGAACAATCTGCGTATCTGAATTAACGTGTGCTTTAGATTTCGACCTAGAATTTGGGTATTCTAAGTACCTTTCTTATCATGAAAATCAATAAAGCGAGCGCAAAGCGCGAGCTAAAAACATATGATATTCCGATCTAACAAAGGGTCAATTTAAGCGCTGTATTGCAAACAATTTGTGGGAAAATTGTGAATCGTGATGGATGACAGTTAAAAAAGAGCTGATGTATTTTATTATTATTACTTTGAGTTTTTACATAGGACCGGGACATTCTATAAGGGCATTATGTCATAAGAAAATGATGACTATCTTCCTATTTCTCTTCCTAAGCATGAGAGCGCGAAATCTGTTAATATTATGGCCTGAAAACTGGACATTTAAAGCACTTTTGTAATTATGCATAAAATGCACGATATCTATCAATGCGAGCGGAAATCGCGAGCCGAAATTTTTGATAAACTGTCATCAAAGTAGTTTGATTTAGAATTAATATTGGGATATACATAACTCACTAATCAAAATGCTAGCGTGCAGCGCTAGCTGATACGTTTTGACAATCTGACCTGAATAGGGAACTTTTTGAGAACTTTATGGAATACAGGAAAATAATAGGTACCTGACAAATCAAATTTTGCGAGCGCGCAGCGCAAGCAGAAAATGATAATATTCAGACCATAACACAGACATTTTTACAGAGCACTTTTTTAAAATCAATTTGTAAATCAAACAAAATAATGAAAGCTCAATATCCCAGCTGAAATTATGTTTTGTATATTGACTTCAAAGTTTGATATTTCAAGCTCCATATTGAGCAAGATATGCAAATCCCCTAAAAGACAATAAGAGCGCGAAGCGCGAGCGAAAATTTTATATCCTAACAAATAGATTTTTCAAAAAATTATTTTCAAAGTCTTCCCCTCATGTTATTTTATTCAATCATGTTCCTCCTCTTATGTTTGCCTTTCTTCTTTTCTCCTCTCTTTTCCCTTCCTTTTCTTTTTTCCTTTCTTTTTCCCTTTTTTTTCTTTTTTTTTTGCTCCGCCAATAGGGGGGCCCGGCCCCCTCGGCCCCCCTGGATCCGCCTATGCTTATGTCATGATGATGAATGTTCATGACGATATGCATATAAGGGTTCTCCTTAAAAAATCAATAACTTAATTCATTTGTCATCAGATTTTGGTGAAATGTCAGCATTTCTTTGAATAACTTCAGCACGAATCGCGAGGCCAATAAATTTAGACCAATTTTTCTACAAAATCTTGCTCATCTGCATTAATTGGTTTCAAATGAAGAAGAAAAGCTGATTTTCTTAAAGAACTTAAATCGATTGACTTTGCTGGGGAAAAAAAATATTTGGGATCCCGCGGTGGCGGGGCCCCTGTGTTATTTTTTTTATATAGTTCATCAACGCAGTATTTCTTATAGAGTTTTCGATGGTTTATCGTGTTGACTGAGTATGTATCTAACATAGAGATGTATACTAATTATCTAATGGTCTCTCCAAATCGATATTTTGCGTAGTCTTATTTCAAACGTTTCCTAATTTTTTAGCTTTTCAAAGGTGAGTTTTATGTGTCCTAAAAGTGATATTGAGATATTGAAATGTCATTAAGAAAATTATCAAAGGTATATCATATCTCTAAGAAAGCGAAGTATACAGAAATGAATTTGAAGAATGGGGGAAGTCCTTAAAAATACAATTTGAATATTTCAATGTCTGAAATTACTAGCCTAGGGTTGCCTGGTAAATATACACATCGTACCACGGCCGGATCGGAGACGGTGTCTGTTGAGGCTCGGCAAATATTAAATAATTAGCAATCTTTCTTTGTTTGGTGTATACCACAATTATAAAGAGAATTTAACCGAAGTCTGGTAAGTTGAACATACTCTCATTAAAATTCTAACTTTTAAGCTTTTGACTGGATCTGATCTTTCTCCGACTCCGTCCGAGTCACCAGACGTCCGACGGGGAGAAACAGTCTTCATTTCATTGTTTCCATAGATCTACCGGTACCGTTACCCGTTACCATACCGGTAGCCCAATCAAGATTAAGCCGTCTCTATCGGCGTTACGAATTTCCTCGCCCCGCCAGCTATAGCCTGGAGCGTCTAGTCTGAGGACTCCATGATGATGATGTCTTTAAAAAAAAAAAAAAGACATAGGGCCTATACTTCTTCATCATGGAGTCTTGTCTCTTGAATTCCTTCCCATATACCGTAGCCTTAATTTTAAGAGAAGCAAGTAAATACAGATGGGATTAGTCTTGAGGACGCAATGATGATGATTTTTTTAGATATGTCTTACATTTCTTCATCATTGACGTCTTGACACTCTCTCCATAGTGCCTTCAGCGAACGACCAAAACAAAGATGGATTTCCCCAAAAAATCCATCTTTTTAAACCGAAATGACTAGAATTTTGTTAATTTTATTAATTCTTACACCTTCCTACGCCTAATGCGTAGGAAGGTTTTAAATATTACTTTAAAAAATGTAAAAAAATGAAGATTTCTTACCTAACTGATGCCGCGTAGACCTCTCGTTCCACATGTAAACAACGGAAATACAATAGCGTCGACCCTTGAACCGCTTATGTATGACGTACTTCCGGAAAGCAATGCCGTCTTAACGAACAATTTAGAGATAAAAAATCTTATTTAACAAATATTAAAATTATTTCGTGATCATAAATAATTTATATATATTGATATGAATTATTTATGATCACAAAATAAATTTTAATATTTGTTAAATAAGATTTTTTATCTCTAAATTGTTCGTTAAGACGGCATTGCTTTCCGGAAGTATGGCAGTGTATCCTATTGCCGGACACTTTCATTTCAGTGCTTTAAAAATGACAACTAGAGGAAATACAATCAAGAAAAATTATCACTTGCTATTCCAAATATTCTGAAAATTATGAATATGATGAAATTATTTTATATTTTCCAACCGTTTTCTTTGCACTGCACTTGCCGCATACCCCTTCGCGAAAAACAATTATTTTCGTGCGTGACAAATTATATTGTAATTCCGGACGCGCGCCGGACGGGTAAAAATATTCTTGATTATAATGATGTAAGAAAGAATTGGTGTGATTTTTTCGGGATTAATCATCTCATGAGTAAATTCTAAGTTTTTGTTTGCTTTCTTACAACGATTCTGAGCAGATCTTTGTTATAAATTTGCGTTTGCTAACTAATTTCCTTTTTTTAAATTGCGCGTTCGATATTGCACTTCCAAGTGTTAATGCTCGTTCATATCGTAAGACTAAGTTCTATCGATGCGCTGTCGATCATGACGGCTCTCCATCACGGTAAACCTCGCGCACGGCCGGGGTATACCGGGTACATTGAGAACTAGCCGTCGACGATTTAATCGATGGAGCGTACGAGATTGAAATTCGGCAAATCAGGTCCGTATTTCCATCAGAAAATAGATCAATTGGGATCAACTGTTAATGCCAAAACTGTGTTATATGTTATTTCAAGCATTTTCTGCCATTTTTAGAGAAAAATAAGGTAAAAGTTATATTTTCGCCTTGTTTTTGCAATCTCGTTCTTTGAATTGATCTGTGATATTGAACTGCGGAAGTCTTACGGTACGAAATTGATTTCCTACGCAGTTATATGCGCGTCCGGAAATATGATAGTGTCCGGTAATACAATACGTCACTATACGTCATACATAAGCGGTTCAAGGGTCGACGCTATTGTATTTCCGTTGTTTACATGTGGAACGAGAGGTCTACGCGGCATCAGTTAGGTAAGAAATCTTCATTTTTTTACATTTTTTAAAGTAATATTTAAAACCTTCCTACGCATTAGGCGTAGGAAGGTGTAAGAATTAATAAAATTAACAAAATTCTAGTCATTTCGGTTTAAAAAGATGGACTTTGGGGGGAAATCCATCTTTGTTTTGGTCGTTCGCTGAAGGCACTATGGAGAGAGTGTCAAGACGTCAATGATGAAGAAATGTAAGACATATCTAAAAAAATCATCATCATTGCGTCCTCAAGACTAGATGGGATTCCCCTTGGAAATCCATTTTTTTATTAAAAATCACGTAGGCCTAATTCAATTAGGCCCTACATAATTTTTAATAAAAAAGATGGATTTCCAAGAGGAATCCATCTGTATTACTAATCACGTAATAATATATTTTATTATTTGTAAAATAATAATTTTTATCTATAAGTAATCTTTAGAGCGGCATCGCTAACCTGAAGTACCGGTTTGTAATACTTAAGCGGTTCAAGGGTCAACGCCATTGTATTTGCGTTGTTTACATCGGTATTAGTACATGTGGATCATTTCCAATTCCAACATTTCTGAGATATCAATTTCGTTTTTTAAAGAAGAATTCATTCAAAAAATGAGAAAAATGTTATGGTTTACGTCGCCATCTTCATTTCTGGCTTGTCTTTCGCTTGGCGACAGCACGCAAATCGCAATAATCCAACAGTGTTGACCAGCTGCAGTCACTGTCAGTGTCAACAGGGTTACATACACGATATACTATTTATGGTGCAACTCCTGCAGAAGTATTGATTTTTTCCTCTTTTTTGTCCAGGGGGTCCCCAAGATAGGTTGTGTTTTATTGTGTTTTATCATTACTAAAAGTCTGCTCATTGGAGCATCCAGTTGTGTATAGCTTATGATGATATACATGTCCTCCTGATGTAGTCATGACCAAGGGGATTAAACAGAAGACGAGAATTATGTAATCATGTAATGTTACTCAGATAGGGTTAGATCCAGAGAGGGCTCGACTTGAATGGCGAGTCATTTGTTTTATGGCGGGTACATATAGTGTTAGAAAGACACATTCTGTACAAAAGTTAAAGTTTAAGAGTATGCTGATATTTGTAAAAATTTGAAAAATAAAAATGCAAACTTTATTTTAATCATTATCGGTTCTTCACATTGCAGGTTAGTGTCAGTGAAAACCACCATGGTCTGTATATAAATTGCAAAGACGACTTTCTCAGACAAGACTAGGGGAACGTAGCATGAATCAGGTGTTCAAGAATGGGTACTGCAGGCTCCATTCCAGCACTTCAGAACAGACAAGAAGGTGGCTACCCTAAGAGATCCAAGGCCTGGATGGGCCTGAAGGCCACCATCCGCTTCAAGCTTCTCAACAATGGCCTGTGGAGCAGCATGCGTAGCGAGCGGGAGCCGTGGCGCGGCATCCTCCACAACGCGGCGGCAGACTTCGACCAGGAGCAGGACAAGCTGCAGGATGCCGTGGTGGACCTGGAGAGCACGCAGATGTTCCGGGACATGGTCCGCGGGATGGTGCCCCCACCGGGGATGGACTCTGGCGGGAGGTCCGTCTGGGTCTTCATCAGTTCAACCTTCACAGACACAAGGATAGAGAGGGACTTACTTCTTATGGATGCTTACCCGTACATCAGGGACTACTGTCGACAGATTGGCATCGACTTCAATGTAGTCGATTTCCGATGGGGTATCAGGCAAGGAGCATCTAACAGACACATGGCTGCTGATATATGCTACAATGAAGTAGCTCGGTGTAGGTAAGGATCAACTCTAAATGCTTCCTTTTATTGAAAGAAATGAGATCCTGTGGAATTTCATATCCTGGTTCATGTAAATCTCTACATATTTGAAAGCATTTTTCTTTTATTTGAGAGGGACTGATAAAAGTGGAAATGCCCCATTCTGTTATAAATCAGACTATTTCACAGTTTTAACATTTTTCTTCTTTCTCGTTCCATCTGCTCACTTTTTATCCGACAGAGACAATTCTATTGGGCCTTACTTTGTTGCCATCCTTGGGAACAAATATGGATACCGTCCCATACCCCCCAAATTCACAATGACCACATACCAGAAGGTGGTAGCCTACCTCGAGAAAGAAGAGACTAGTGAATCGTTAGAAGCTGTGGCTCTCATGAAGGAATGGTACATTCTGGATACTAATGCACTTAAAGGTATGGTATTATTTCAAAATTTCATGATCAATAATGTTCCATTATTGTATAGCATTTTTATTTGCACTTTATATACTTGCTTTTTGTTACCTTTTCAGTGTCTTTCAGGTTTATCCATTTGACAGAAGTCCATAGAATTTGAAGTTATCACTCATTTTTTGTTTTCATACTGTTTACAAATACCCTCTTAAATTGTACTTCTATATGTTTGCTTAGTTACGATCGTATGACATGAAAAGATCTCTTACAGACCAGAGCACTGTACAGGAATGCACTGTGTGCGGTATCCCAAAATTTTGATTCAACCCGTGTATGAAAATTAATTTCCTTTTATCAATAAATAAATAGGATAATATGTCTTTGAGGTGCACAATTTGTAAAGGTCTTGTATTGCTATCTTTCTGTTTACTGCTACAAAAGTTAGATTCTCTTTTTTGGGGGGTCATATTCTCAATTTTGTTCAGTTTTTATTTTCCTATACATATTATAGTTTTTGTCACTTATTCACTTGTTTATGTCTTTGTTCATTTAACCCACTTAACATTAGGCTATAATTTCCCTGTGATAAATCCCTCAAAGTGTAAACACCTTGACATTTTACAACAAAAATTATTTACTTTGTACAGAATCAGAGTATGTCTTGCAGCCGATTGACTCAAAACTCAAGAATTACTACAGCTTCGATGAAGCCCTAGCTCAGGTCGACCGAGACCAGTGGAACAAGGTGTTTTCTGTTCTTCAGCAAGGCATCTACAGTGCCGTCAAGTACATTCCTGACATGGATCCAGAATACGTCAAGGATGTTATACAGTCAGTTACAGAAGGTGATATGATGATGATGACTATGATGATGATGATGATGATGAGATGATGATGATGATATGAGATGAGATGATGTGAGGTGATGATGATGATGATAATGATCATGATGGTGATGAGATGAGATGAGATGATGATGATGATGATGATGATCATGATGATGATGAGATGTGATGATGATGATGAGATGACGAGATGATGATGATAATGATGATGATGATGAGATGATGATGATGATGATGAGATGAGATGATGATGATGGTGATGATGAGATGTGATGATGATGATGAGATGGTGATGATGATGATGATGAGATGATGATGATGATGAAGATGAGATGATGATGATGATGATGAGATGATGATGATGATGATGATGATGATGATGAGATGTGATCATGATGATGATGATGAGATGATGATGATGATGATAATCATGAATAAGAGATAAAAAATAATGAATCGTAAATCATTTGATATGTGTAATGCAAAAATATGCTCTGTGGAGGCTGGAGTGCTCAAGGCACAAAGATCCATGGACCCCCACGTACCCTTCTCTTACGAAAGAGAAAGAGAACAAGACCCTATAACATAAAGGTTTTTCATAGATTGTAAATTTACAATGGTCAATCAAGGCCATTGTTGCATGTCCATATTGTCTTTAGGATGGTGATGCTAAATGTTGGTCCCTGAGTGATATCTGATTGATACACATCTGTTAGAACTCTAACACACACACACATACACACACACAACAGCTTCTGTGGGTAATAGTGATTCAAAAGTTATTATTTTCCATACCTTGTCCTCCTCTGTCTAAAACCCATGAAATACTTTGTCTCACATGCAGGTGAGATAGAAGTCGGTCTTGAAGGAATCGGCAGCCGGGACTCTGGTGGCCCCCCTCGCTGCTACACCTTCACCCGATCAATCAATGGCCTGGATTCTGCAGAGAGATTCAGCAGGAGATTCCTGGACAGTGGGTCACCGCTGGAGCAGGTGGAGAAGCAGAGGAAACTTGGGGAACTGAAGGAGAAGCTCTCAAAGACACTGCCTCCGGATGCTCTGTACAAGTAAGTGCAGTGAGACTTGCTATAGGGTTCTGTATGGGTCCCATACATTTGCTCCAATGTCAATTCCACACACTAATGGAATGACTAACTTTACATTGTTTCCCAGAAATGTGCTTTTTCAAACCATCCACTGATATGAAGCATCAACTTTGGTGAAACTAGGTATTTATTCATTTAATCTATTACGATGTCTAAACAATAACTGTTTCTTTTCAGTTACGCCCTACGATTTCATCCAAGCCAAGAGGAGATGATGAAGGATGACGGGAACAAGGACACGTTGAAGAGCTTTGTGGATATGTTCTGCCACTTCATGGTCAATTCTATCAAGTCATGTAAGTTAATTCTATAACTTTTGAAATTGAAGGGTGACACATCGTGAGTTCTTGTTGCGATATGGAGTGAGTTAACATTTTTAAATACCATGCTACTTATGGCGATGTTCCTTGGAGATTCATATTAATGACAAGTCACAAATAAAGTTTACTAGCTGCTGTAATCTTGCCATCTGATTAGCTGCTAGCTAATTTTCTGAGAGTGACAGCATTCTATTATTGGAAATGATACTGGGACCTGTGGTGAAAATATAGCAGTGTCAATTGTCATTTCCTGACTAATCCCATTTTGTTGCCCATTTTATCTTATTTTGTGTTGTGAATTCCAGAAATGTACCTAAAGTATTCAAATCTTAATGTTTTTGTGTCTCGCCCACTAGAGGTGAGGCGAGACTTAGGGATCCAAATGTCGTCCGTCCTCGTCCGTCACAAATCTAATGACACATAACTCCACAACCGTAAGTCGCTTTTCAACCATACTTGGATGGTAGATGGACTTGGGGGAACTGCATGTTAGGCTGCAGTCGGAGGTCACATGGTAAGGTCAAAGGTCATCTTCAGGTCAACATTAACGTTTACGTGCAAGGCTTTTATGACAAGCGTTATTCCATCCCAGTCATTTCACAATGAAGTTTTGATACAATTCTGTTGCGTGACCTCGCAAATCACAATATTTCTGGTTATTTTCATAAGTGGGTGAGACACAAAATCGCTTTTGCCTTGTTATGTGAATCTAATTTTACCAAAGATGATAATGAGGTGTCTGTTTGTATCATCTAGATGCCATCACAGCTCTCCAGAACATGGACAACTACCTCTTCACGGAGGTCATGCACCACAGCAGCTTCTGCCGAGATCGGGCAGCAACGGTCATCGGACAGGAAGACAACCTAGAGAGGCTGATGGGATACCTGTCAAGCGAGACCAATAAAGACAACAAGCCTTTTGTCATCCATGGTCTCGGAGGGACGGGGAAGACCGCCCTCATTGCCAAGCTTTTCAGCATGTCTATTGAGAAGCACAAGGGAGATGTTAGAAATAGGTATAAATGGTCATTACCCCGAAAATGCTTGATGAAAGACTGATAACGTTATAAATACATTATAACAAAAATGGTGAATTTGTATGTCATGAATGTCCCTTCTATAATCAGTAGCTGGAATAGTTTATGATATGGTCATTTTATTGTATTTTACTTAGCAGCTGAGTGTTTGGCAAAGCTGTTTGTACGTTACCAATGACTTTACATCTGACTTGTGACCGTTTCTCCTGCTGTAGGAGATATCCTTGTGTAGCTGGCTCAATACCTGAGAACACGTTCCAGTCGATTGTAGAGTTGTGTGTACATGTAACTTTGGGAACACCTGAAATGAAATGCCACCCAATGCAGTCACAAATCGGAATATTGCATGAAAATGAAAAACATGCAGAGCATTTAGTTCAATTTTTACATATGTAGTGTTGTCTGTGAAATATACACAATGTTCATTTTGAAAAAAAAAAAGATAGGTCGACTTGAAAGTGACTTATTTGCAGAAGTTCGCAGGGACATGATGGTGATATGTACATGTATTATTTTATTTTATTGCAGTTTAACTGATTGTTTATTCTTTTGCTTCTCTGCCATGTAGGCCTCACCACATTGTAAGGTTTATCGGCATCACGCCTCAATCCTACGACATTAGGAATCTACTCTATAGCATTTGTGAACAGGTACACTCCTCTTTTTATTCTAAAATTACACTAAATTATATTATATACATCTGACCCCGTATATGTGGAGGGACCTTCCTAAAATGATTCTCTTTACATTTTTTGCATAGTGTAAAAAGTGTAATGCACTGGAGTTACCATGGCTTGTGCATTTCATTATATGGAGTAAATTTTTTGAAAAATAAGGGTCGGATGGACAAAGATGTTGATTATATTATGCAATTTTTATTATTCCACGAGTACTTTGGGTTTGATGAACTACACTTATCTACATCAGGAAGATTATAAACCAAACACTTCTACCCAAATTTTCAGTTCCATCCTCCTAAATATTGCAAGAGTTTTGGAAGTATTACAACAATGCTGAAATGGACTTGAAAGTAAAATTGTTACAATGTAACATACATACATCGTCATCTTTGTTTTTGTGCATTAACTTCTGAAATTTTTGTTTTAAATAGTTCTTTCAGTGTCCCACGATAAATTTGGACTGCCAATTTTCTTTTAAGTTTTAATATATATATATATCAAATCTCAAAGTTCCCAAGAAAATGTTTATAAGTTCATGTCATACCTGCATAATGTCTGTTTCATGTTTTTGATCTATTTCTTGTTTCTTTCCAGATCTGCCATTGTCTTGGTATTGATGATTGCTTGATCCCCAAAGATTACAAGAAACTACAAAATGCATTCTTAATTCTCCTACAGAAGTCTTCAAAGAATCATCCCATAAGTAAGTAGTAATGGTATTCGTAGAAATTTGGTTTTTTTTTATAGGGAAGTCCAGTTAAGTATGATTTGAAGTGAATAAAGAAATGCAGGGCCACTCCATAAGTATGTCTGACCCCATGTATGTGGGATGTTCCCGAAATAATTCTCTCTGTTTTCAAGTTCTTATGAAAAGTTTCATTGCTCTCCCATCATCTCGGCTTGAGCAGTCCATGGAATATAGAGAAAAGTGAGGGTTGGAAAAGATTGAAGTGGGCATGGTTTAGTGTTTCTGACTCTCGCCTTTCAAACAGAGGGTCGTGGGTTTGAATCATAGACATGGTGTGTTTTCCTTCAGAAAGAAATTTATCCACACTGTGCTGCACTCGACCCAGGTGAGGTGAATGGGTACCCGGCAGGATTAATTCCTTGAATGCACCAAGCGCCTTTAGCAGCTGTTGCTACAGCCGGGGTAATATATAGTGCGCCACTGAATAGGCAACTAGATAGATCTCGGCATCTCATAAATGCTATATATTATTATTATATTTTGGATTTGCCCTTGAGAGTAAAATAAAATTTACTAAAATAGTGAATTATCGTTGATTTCTACGTAGGATGGAAAATATAAAACTTGTAATTGTTTCCTTGATGTGGCTTATTCTTACAATGCCTCTCAGCAATCCGGATTATTGATATTGTTTTATGTGAATAATATTAATTGCTCTATCATCCTCCAGTGATCTTCCTCGACTCACTGGACCAGCTATCGGATGAATACCAAGGTCGTGACCTCTTATGGTTACCAAGGCAACTACCTCCTCATGTCCGTTTGGTAGTGACAGTGCGACCTGATGCAGGGTTCTGCCTTACAGCCATCAAAAACCTGATCAACAAGTCAGAATATTTTCTGGAGGTAAGCCTAATGGATAATGGTTGGCATGATATTTTGGTGTAAAATACTTATTTGTAAAAAAAAAAATCAATAATGAATGCAATTTTTTATTGATTTATTTAAATAAGTAGTCAAAGCGAAGGCATGATATCTCAGTTGATAGAGTGGTGGTATCGCAATGGTCATCAAGTTTAAACCCGGTTGGTGCTCTAAGAGGAATGGAGGGGGGGGGTGAGAATGGAAACAAATGGGAAATTAATAGCACAGATAAGAGAAAGTGGAAATGTTGGAAGAAATCCACAGGTACTGATATTGGTTGTTGTGCTTATTTTATCCGTCTGTTCAGAAAGCATGAATGCTTGTCAGTCAGGTCCTCCCTGTTGGACTGTGAAAATCAGGCCGTAGTGTATTGCCTTTAATATGCAAATTCAAAATAAACCTTTCATTGTACATTCTATTTCTTTAAATTATTGGTCATTCTGATTGTGTGAAAAATCATCATCACTGCCACACTCATGAAATGAAAATAAAGTCAAATCAAATCATTTGATGATCAGATTTAAGTACACTAAATCAAAATTACAGTAATATCCTTTCATTTACCCTCTTCAATGAAAAAAGTGAATATATAGATATTTCATTATTATTTTCATTCTTAGATCAAGTCTTTGGCTGAACCTTCCAAACTGCCTATGCTGGAATGCCTTCTTGCAAATAATGGGAGGTGAGTGAATGTACATGTAATATAATATGAATAATAAAATAGGATTTGTTTAGCGCACGTATCCACCTTGCTGGGTGCTCAAGGTGCTCCTATATTACCCTTGCTAAGCTAGTCTACCAATTCTGGTGCGCACAGTTTTTTTAGGAATTACTTCCTGCCGGTACCCATTCACCTTACCTGGGTCGAGTGCATCACAGTGTGGATAAAGTTCTTGTTGAAGGAAAATACCCCATGGCTAAGATTGGAACCCACAACCCTCTGTTTGCAAGGGGAGAGTCAGAACCACTAGACAAGGTTTCTTGAAGGCATTATGGTTTCGCGGTTCTGACTCCCATCTCTTAATCAGAGGATCTCAGGTTCATCAAGTTTTACTCTGGGCGTCATTTGCTTAAATAAAAAGATTGTTGCTGCACTCTGCCTGGGTAAGGTTAATGGGGACCCAGCAGGAATTTGCTCCTTGAAACGCAGAGCGTGTGACGGCTGCTCTGCTAAAGTCACTGTAGAGCACTTAGAAACTTAGAGCACTTAGAAACAAGTGTTTAGTGCTACATGTATATAACCAAGTATAATTATTATCTTGGTGAATGCATGATTGTTACATACATCATCATAAATTTGTGTATTTCCTGTTTTACAGAGCCTAGTTATAAGAACGAATGCACAATTTCTATAACAATTTTACTATCGGCCAATGATAACGAAGGATTTCTATAGCTTTTAATTATTATTGTAATTATAACAAATTTTATGAAATGGCCCTCAGAAGTGCTAATGATAAGCCTCCCCCCCAAAAAAAGAAAAGAAATGAAAAAAAATTCCTTTGTACTTGATGCCTTGTTCCATGTGAGTTTGGGGTACATTCTCATCAATTCCTTTGTTACTCTTAGGACTCTGACAAAAGACCAGATGAAGATCGTCTTGAAAGCACACAAGGACAACAAACCGACAGCTCTGTACATGAAGATAGCCTGTGACATGGCAAGCAACTGGAACTCCCACACACCCCTTAAGACCTGCAGGATAGCTGGAGACATCACAGGCATCATCACACAACTCTTTGAACAGTAAGAATTGAATTTTAAAAAAAATGGTGATGAAAATGATGAAAATTCATATTTTATTGTTCGAAACAGACATGAAATGCTCAGAAAATTTGCTTTGCCTGATTGATCGTGGGCCCGTCAACCGCTGTGCAGCGCCAGATCAACGAGGCTCTATCCCTTTAATGGTTGAACGCCAAACAGGGTAGCAACAACTCCCATCTTTTAATGTCTTTTGGTCTGACGCAGATGGGGTTTGAACCCCCGACCTCCCATGCTCACAGTCTTGAGGCGATAGAATGCTGTCCATCACAAGTTCTTGTGACAACCAAATAGTTCCAAACATGAATTGCAGTTGCCACCATTTCTTTACAATTTTTCTTTTTTTTTCATTTTCAATTTCAGTTTAGTTTCAATTTCAATTACTTACAATTTAATTTTCATTTTTAGATTTAATTTCAATTTCATTATTATTTATATTTAAATTTTTAATTTTTACTTCCAATTACAATTTAATTTTCATTTTCATTTTTAGATTTAATTTCAACTTCAGTTTCATTATTATGTATATTTAAATTTTTCATTTTTTTTTCATTTTAGACTTGAAGAGAAGCACGGGATGCTTTTTGTTGCCCACGCCCTTGGCTACCTGACCTGTTCCCGCTCTGGTCTTACATCCAATGAGCTGCTAGATATATTGTCATGTGATGATCCAGTGTTGGAGGACGTCTTTGAACATTCCACACCACCGATACGAAAGCTACCTCCTCTGCTGTGGACAAGATTAAGGCTAGATCTAGGTAATGATAATGGTGTTCTTTCTCAGTATCTGTCTGTCTGTCTGTCCGTCTGTCTGTCTGTCTCTCTGTCTGTCCGTCTGATTCGATTGGCAAAATTCTTTGTCATACATTGCACGAACTCCATATACCGTATATCTTATATTTGTCCTTGATATTTAATTTATGTTTTATGTTTGCAGGCAGTAATCTTGTTGAAAGTGGCGCAGATAACATGGTTGTCTATAGGTGGTACCACAGGATATTCTACGAGGTTGCCTACACCCGTTACGTGCAGACCAACATGCAACAGCTCCATCAGAGCATCGCTGAATACTTCTCAGAAAGGTTAGTCTTTAACCCAAACTAATAATCATTAAACAGTGAATGTCTGCATGTCTGCTTTGGTCCTTGATGGAGGGTGTACAAGTTTTGTGAAGAGGTGTTGTGGTTCAGTGGATAGGTCTTCTGACTTTGAACCGCAAGGTCTGGGGTTCAAATCCCATCACAGCACTCGCGTCCTTAGGCAAGGCGTTTATGCACATTTGCCACTCCCCACCCAGGTCTAGTAAATAGGTACCCGGTTGGAAGGAATTCCTTGAATGCTTGAGCGTCTGATCAGGGTAGCCGTGCTAAAGCTGGGGTAACCATATACAGTGCTTATAAGCTTTGTATTAAGCACTATATAGATGTTGCATATTAAGGACAAGTCCACCCAACGTAAAGTCGATTTGAATAAAAAGAGAAAGCATAATACTGAAAATTTCATGAAAATCGGATGTAAAGCAAGAAATTTCTGACATTTTTAAAGTTTTGCTTAATTTCACAAAACAATTATGTGCACATCCAGGTGGGTATGCAAATGAGGAGACTGATGACGTCGTCCACTCACTATTTTGTTTGTATTATATTATATGAAATAGGGAATATTCTATTTGTCTCCTCATTTTCAAGTAAACAACGATTAATTCCTCCCTGAACATGTGGAATGAGCATTGTTTAATACAATATGATTCAGTCAAGTTGGTCCTTATTGCCAAATCTATAAAAAATGAAATATTGTATAATTCAACAATGAAAAAAAAGAAATATTGAGTAAGGGACATCATCGACTGTCTCATTCCAGTTGTGCATATCACTGTTTTGTGAAAAATAAGCAAAACTTATATTTAGGGTCACAGGACCTAGACAATAATTATTTACCTTCAAAGCTGTTCGCTAAGTACATTCTGCTTCTTTGCCCCCTTTTGTCTCTCAGATGGGCCCGCACCCCTAAGCCTTATGTGAACAAGAAAACCAAGAAGGTAGATGTGGCCTTCAGACAGGTCCAGACCCAGCCCTTAGTCCTGGACCAAGGACTTCAGGAACAGAGAGGGGGCAGTGCCAGTTCCATCCGGAATGAGTTCAAGAAGACGGCTGGTCCTCGTTACAACATGAGGAAATTGACAGAGCTTCCGTTTCATCTAATCCGAGCAAAGATGTGGGATGAAGTAGAGAAGGTAGGATATCTTTATAACTTCAGCAGACTTGTCAGGAAAACGCTTGAACACAAGATAATTGAAACAAAATGGTTACTTTAAATTCAATTGTAGTATTAATATCATGATACACAAATGACTACCCTTTCATGGTTTAGAATCATTCGTTTCCCTCTTTCTTCCCCTACTCCCGATTTCGGAAATCTTGGAAAACTCATTTTCTGCAAGGAACATACATTAGTAGGGTTCCACAGTCATGGAAAGTCAGGGAATTTGGAAAATTTGTGAAAAGTCATGGAAATGCATCTACCTCTTGGCTGTGGCAGCTTTCCAGTTTGTTGTTTCTCGTAACTCTCATTCTCTGCTATTATAATTGGTCTTCATGATTTCTATTTTTCCCAGCTTTATGACATCCCAATTTCTACATAACTCGCTGGACGTCACAGGAAGTCATGGAAAGCAACAATTTAGTCATGGAATTCTGATTTTAAATTTTTGTGGGAACCCTGATTACGCGAAATGTTAAGCACCCCATCTCCTTCCTCCCCATCCATCACTCAATCAAGGTTAATTAAATTAAACCTCTTAATTTGTCTCTAGGTAATGTGTTCCATACCATGGATAGAAGCCAAATGTCAAACTGGAAGAATTTATCAGCTGATCCTAGAACTAGCCCAGGTGAGTATAAAGAGGATCTGTGGTGTATTTATTTGTAGTTCATAATTTTGGATGTTGATATGAAGTCAAGTCACAGTGGAATGATTCTGTTTGTTTTCTATTTGTTGAAGGTGTTGTTGATGATGAGGATAACAGCATTTATAAGGGGAATGGAGATGATGATTATGGTAGTTATGATGGTGATGTTATTTCTATTATTAATGATGATGATGATAATGTTTTGTAATGACTATGGAGATGATATTTTTTATTGATAGTAATTATGGCAATGATAGTAGTGATAATGTTGTTGATGATATTAGTGATGATGACGATGAAGTACACGATGAAGTACATGTATGTGATATTAATGATGATGATTGTTATATAATAAACAAACAACCATGATAGAAGAATGATGGCAAAGCAACTAAGTAAACATACGCTACCCTGTCATGAATCGCACTTGAAGCCCACAAGTGGCCTTTTATTGCCAGTTCTCGCACCTCGTAGTCAAAACAGTAGGGAACACCGGAATTGTGAAAAGACGCCTTTTGCCTTTAAAGTGGGATACATGCTGAAAGATGCAGTACAGACTTATGACAAGTTACCCAAGTTGAATGAGTGATCTTTTCTTAGCACAGAGATTCAATAATCAAATCTTCCCCCTCTTTTTTTATCAGGCTGCTGACCAATTGGATCACAAGTCCCAGAAGGTAACCGACTTCTACTACATGATACGGGCCAACGCCCAGATCATCCAAGAGAACCCAGAACTCATCACGCAGCAAGCCCTGAATGAACCTGACTCTTCTGCATGCTGCCAGGTCGCTGCTGAATACCTCAAATCAACTTGCAAGAAAAGTGAGTTAGCCTTCATCATTTCGCCTTTATAGCTGTGTGTTTTGTTCAGATATGATGAGATATCATTGAGAGAGTCTGTTTGTTTTTAGTAAATTAAGAGGCTTTTATAGGAGGAGATTATAATTTGTTTAACAAATTTTCGGCATTACTCCTATTTGTTTAAGATCAGTATGCTCGATCTGTAATGAAAATCATAAGATCAGTATGCTCGATCTGTATGAAAATCATAAATCATAAGTCAGAAAAAATTGGAACCAGTGGGATTCGAACCTGCCATCTACTGCTTTCCGGGCAGCGACTCAACCACCAGGCTATTCTGGTTCACGGTTAAGCCACGATGAACTGGAATTCAAATACCCTTGATCCTCTTCTTTCTGACTCATTACTATTCAAATGCCGTCCGCCGTGGACAATAGATAGTAAATTAAGAGGCTTTTATAGGAGGAGATTATAATTTGTTTAACAAATTTTCGGCATTACTCCTATTTGTTTAAGATCAGTATGCTCGATCTGTAATGAAAATCATAAGATCAGTATGCTCGATCTGTATGAAAATCATAAATCATAAGTCAGAAAAAAAAATAAAAGCCTCTTAATTTACTATCTATTGTCCACGGCGGACGGCATTTGAATAGTAATGAGTCAGAAAGAAGAGGATCAAGGGTATTTGAATTCCAGTTCATCGTGGCTTAACCGTGAACCAGAATAGCCTGGTGGTTGAGTCGCTGCCCGGAAAGCAGTAGATGGCAGGTTCGAATCCCACTGGTTCCAATTTTTTCTGACTTATGATTTATGATTTTCATACAGATCGAGCATACTGATCTTATGATTTTCATTACAGATCGAGCATACTGATCTTAAACAAATAGGAGTAATGCCGAAAATTTGTTAAACAAATTATGTTTGTTTTTGTACGAAACATGTCCAGGAGGGTGTTTCACAAAGATTTAAGTATGACTTAGAGTTGCTCTTAAATGCCTAGTTGTGTGCGGTATAAAAAGCATGACCGCATTGATCAGATCATGCTAAGAGAATGTGCACTACTGCGTAGTTAACATGGAGGTTGTGCATTGCATTTCAGATTCATGTCGACATTTAAGTGTGACCTAAATCCATAGAGATGTATTTTATTGACACTAGAGGGCGGACTTCATCAAATTGCTGTGATTCCATGTTTGGGGCGGCCGCCATCTTAAAGAGGGCAAGAGCGCGGATTTATAACACACGGCTCTATGGGAGAATATCACATATTTCACTTTTTTACATTATATTTTCAATTTAATGCTGTATGCAACGTTAAAATCACTAGGCAAAACATTTTTATGTTAAAATATATGATAACCATGCATATTTTATAAAGGAGATGGACTGAACATCCAGAAAACGGGGGAAAAATAGGTTGCTGTACGTGCATTACCTATGATGTAGATCAGGGCTTGGTCTGAAGTCTGAAATCAAAGTAGAAATCATATGGTGAATCACTGATAATCCCATTAAATATAATATTGGAGACTATGCGACGTTATAGCTATATTTAACACCACGGGTGTTAAATCTAGCAGCCCAATCAATAAAGGACCTCACCATCTGGTGTTGGAGTTACACTGACACTGGTGTTAAGATTACCAACATTTAGGATGTTAAAATATATCAACACCAGTCTTGGTGTTCGATTTGAACACGAGTCGGAGAATGTTATGAAGTTGACACCATTTGGTGTTCATTTGACACCCTCGAACACCTGCAGAAACGAACATTTAAACGAAAGTTTAAATCACCCATTGGTGTAAAAAAAAATACCAACACCAGCTTTGGTGTTGTTTCACGGTTCGGATTCACACCATTTGGTGTCCGATTTCAAGTTCTTCAACACCTGCAGCCTGACGGTGTAACTTAACACTAGGGTATTTTTTTAAAATACCCCAACAACTAGTGTTGAGTTACTCCAGTGAAGTGTAACTTCAACAATAATTTTTGTTAAAATATTTCTATCCAACACCTGTCACGGTGTTGTTTCAACACTTCTGAGTATTTGGTGTTTATTTTACACTCTAAGTGTTGTTTCAATACAGTATATTGCTTGAACACTGAGTGTCAAATGAGCACCAAATCAAGAGAACATATGAACACTCTAAAGTGTTAAGTTGACCTTATCTGACACCCTTGTCACGGTATACTATGCTATATGATGGCTAATATATTGAATAACTACTACTCAGTCGACCTCGTTTTCCCCCGTTTTCTGGATGTTCAGTCCATCTCCTTTATAAAATATGCATGGTTATCATATATTTTAACATAAAAATGTTTTGCCTTGTGATTTTAACGTTGCATACAGCATTAAATTGAAAATATAATGTAAAAAAAGTGAAATATGTGATATTCTCCCATAGAGCCGTGTGTTATAAATCCGCGCTCTTGCCCTCTTTAAGATGGCGGCTGCGCAATACATGGAATCACAGCCGCATTACGCGCGCGTCAATGCGAGCAATTACTCTAGTGTCAATATACATCTCTATGCCTGAATCATACTTAAATCTTTGTGAAACACCCCCCCCCCCCCGATTGTGTTCTCCACAAAATTTGCCATTTGCTGATACATTGTAAATGTAAGGGACACCATAAAAAGAAAATCACTATGTTTGTAGCATTGACAATGTTTTTGATTCTTAAACGATTTGTTTAGAATTTATAAGATACTTCTTTCTACTGTTTTTGATTCATTTTGCTACCGTAGGTTTTCATTTTGACTTAACGTGGAAAAATTATTCAACTCATGAATATACATCAAATCATACAATTTCAATTACATGTACAAGGAAAATTCTTAATTACTACTGTTAATGTTCCTTTACTTTCTAATTAGATTTATGCGTTCAATGGCGTTATCATCATCATCATAAACTTTGAACATTGAACTTTAATGTCTTAAATTATTCCCATATTCTTGCAGAGCTGTGCTGGCAGGCCTTGTCCAAGAGCCAGGTTCAAAGTGCAGAGGTCATGACCCTTACCCATACTGCACCTGTATTTCTTGTGCAGTTCTCCCCCAAAGGCAACCTCCTGGCCACTGCTTGCACAGACAACACGGTCAGGATATGGATTGTAAGTACATGTTTAAGAAAATGAAAGGAGTTGAATTAAAAACTGATTTCATAAGAAATTCTGTAAAATCAAGGTTAGTTGTCACCATATCATCCTAGATATGGTAAAGTTACATAACCTGAACCGTGTGAAATCATGAAATCTCAGCTGAAAAACAATCACACTGAAGATCGCCAACACAGGCAATCACAGGTGGGACAGTGTATTTTTGTTGCATGGAAAAGACCCAGCATTTGATGACATGCCTTGCTTAAGTTGCTCATTTCTTAGCAACATGATTCTTCCAGAATCCTTTAGCAAATATTTTCATTCATACCTACTGAAACTTTGGAGTTCATTTCATTGGATTCTGTACAAACTCATTTTGAAATTGTTTCCACAGCTGGCATTCATCTTTAAGTTATATATGACAGAAATCAATTATGAAGTAGACTGCACACATGTTCCAGAAGTGCTTTAGGAAAGGACAAAAGTGATAGGTTCTTTCAATTCAAAGAGGATGTATGAGACAGAAAGATGGATAAAAAATAAAAATAGTGAGAATTGTCATTATTAGACAAGATTTTAAAAATCAGCAATTTTTTTCAATATCTTGTGAAAGAGGCAGAGTAGATAGCTATATTTTACCTGTAGGCCTATACCATCAAAAACATTATTCCAAAATGCATTGAAACAAGAATATTCAATACCTAAATTTACAATTTAGGCGTAAATATTCATATCTGAATGACACGCGCCTTAAAACCCAAGCGAACAACAACAACATTACAAAGCACCCCCACTCCCTAGAAGCAACCCTAACCCTATGCATTTGGACAAGACTTCTTCCATTCCTTTCTATGAATCTGCCTTGCTTTTTTCTTTTTCAGGTTGCAAGTGGAGCCCTTGAGGCTACCATAGAGACGGCAGCATTGAAAGCAGTATTCCCCCCATCGGCTAATTGGGTAGCCATCTTGGGCAGCAAGTCCATCTGTACCTATGGGATAGGGGATTTAAGCCTCAGTAAAGGTTAGTATGTCCTAGGCAAAAAAATTAAAAATGTTTTATTTTCGGGAGCTGTTTTTCACAACCCACTGTTACGATCTGTTCAGGGGCCCGTTGCAGAAAGAGTTGCAATCAATCGCAACTCTAAAAATTATGCACAACCTGATTTTCAACCAATCCACAGTGCTCATTTTGAGATTTGCGATTGATTTTTTGGCTTGCGTTTAAACGCAACTCTTTTTGCAACGGGCCCCAGTTGGATTAGATTTAGCTTTGCAGTGAATGGGAATTTTCTGAGACTCTCCATTTAATTTCCAGGGCTATTTTGAGAGTAAACTCACTCCAAGCCCCTGTTTGATTTTTTTCCCCCTGGTTTGTCATCATTTATACATGTACATTGTATGAAGACAACAGTGTAGGGGAAGGCGGGGTAAGTTGAGCATAGGGGCAAGTTGAGCCACCAGCCCCAGGCCAATAATGAATGAGTCAGACATTGTGGTGGTGTCATGTATTGATGACCCATAGCATAACCCCTAACCCTACCACATTGTTTTCAACTTTGAAACAAAAAGTAGTTTTTTAGAGGGAAAAGTATGAATTTCAGCCAAAAAAGTAAAAAAGAGTGTGAAATAGATAAGTGTTTTATACACACACACGTCTTTGAGTCTGTAAAGACATAACAACATTGTTAGTCCAGGTATGGATCTTCATTCTTGTCATAGTCTTTTATATGATGGATGCATAATAAATGTGTGGATACAAAATTATTACACTAAGTTTGGACTGGGGTAAATTGAGCCAAACAGCATGGGGCAAGTTGAGCCATGGTAATTTTTATGGTAATGTATCTTAAAAAACAAACAAACCATACAAATCGATTGAAATGCAGCCTGAAAGGAGCAAATTTACATGACTGCTCTTTTCCTTTCAAAGGGTATTAGTATTTATAGAGAATTAGCAAGTGAAAAGACTTTATGACGAAATTGACATGCTGGTTCTCCCCCCATACATTTTGTACGTAGTTTTTGTGGCTCAACTTACCCCCAGACGGTGGCACAACTTACCCCATATATGGGGCAAGTTGAGCCATTTGACATCGGTTTTTTCAAAGGTCACGATGACTTTCAGTGTGGGGGTAGAAAGTTATATGTAGGTGAAAAACATTTCCCAAGAATCAAATTTAAAGGCAAGGTACTTATTTCTACAATAGTACTAGTCATATCAATTCTAACATGCAAAATGCAAAAAGTGTCACAACTTACCCCGCCTTCCCCTATTCAGAAACAAACATACTAAGCATCTAATTAATGTAGTGTATTATTATCATTTTTAATCATCACTTTTAGCGGAATCAGCAGATTAACCAGGGTTTTTTTTTTACAATTTCTACTTATTTACAACTGTAGCCTGTTTTTTATTGTTGTCATGTTGCAACTATTTTAAGAAATGGTTAAGAACTGCCCCCCCCCAAAAAAAAAAATGAAAGGGCAGGTATAAAATTAAAAATAAAAGGTACATGTTATAAATGTAGCTGCGTGGGCTTGTAGCCTAGTATCATTCTTGTATGAAAGAGTTTTGGTTTAGAGAAGTGTATAGGCCTCTGACAAATTTTTTTTTCCACTCTTCTATTTATCCATCAGGATTCTTGGGCGTGTCGTGGTCTATTGGTTCTGACTCTTGCCTTTCAAACAGAGAGTCATGTGTTCAAATCCTAGCCATCTCATATTTTTCTCCAGCAAGAAATTTATTCACACTGCTGCACTCGACCCAGGTGAGGTGAATGGTTACCTGGCAGGATTAATTCCTTGAATGCGTGAGCGCTGAAAGGCAGCTCGAGCTAAAGCCAGGGTAATAATAATAACAACGCACCTCGGAATAGATTGTTTTTAGATAGATGGCGCTATATAAATGCTTATTATCAATATTCTTTGAAGACAGCTTATTTCAATATCTGTTTATGATTTATACACAGGGAAACTCCTGAAGCGCATTCACGTTTCCAAAGTGGAACCAGTCAACGGGACGATCTTTGTTCCATCAAACTCCAAGCACCTGTATTTCTACTCCTACAGCATCCTTACCATCTATAATGCTGTCAGCGGCAAGGAGATACAGAGGTCTGATGTTTCGGTGAGTGCTCGAGAAAAGACATTGGCTCCGTAACACAAAGATTAGCGATCAATTGCTAAATGGACTGGCCAATCAAGATCAAGGTTGCATGCGCATTTGGTTTAAAACACTGACCAGGAACCAATCAGTGTGGTTCTTACATATTTGCAATTCATTGCAAACCTTTGTGTTACGGAGCCCTGGGGGCCGTCTTGCAAAGAGTTGCAATTGATCGGATCAACCACCACTACGCAAAGCCAGAGCTCTCTGACACCATCTGAAATGCGTGTTTGTTCAAAGAAATTTTCTCATATGATGTATACTCATACATTCATCATTGTCTGAACAGTTCAGTGTGCTTCTGTTTGGTTTAATACAAAGAAGATGTGCAAATATCCTGTAGGAAAAATTATGACATCGATGGCTTTCCATATATTTGAGCTTGATCGGTTAAATCACTACTCTTTGTAAAATGGGACCCAGGGCCTGTTTCATAAATGTTACCATTATGGTCCATAAATGTTATCATGTTGTTATATCATTGTAGGAAACTTTGCCATCCATGGAATCCTTGATTTTCATTGGCTGCTTGTCATTGTTTGCAAAATAACAACCATATTGGCCCGAATTCACAAAGGTGGTTTTGAAACCCACGGTTGAGTCAATGGTTTATGCAGATTTCCTGTATAAATTACGCCTAATTTAGCGCGTATCGGGCGGATGTATAAAAAATGTCCAATGCTGATGCGCACTTTTGTCAGTGTGCCAAATTGACGCCTGTTTACGTGGTTATCTACGCTATTTTATTCATGAGTCCACTGTTTTTATTCATGAGTCCACTCTTCAAACAGTGGACTTATGAATAAAATAGCGTAGATAACCATGGTAACAGGCGTCAATTTGGCGCACTGTGACAAAAGCGTGCATCAGCATTGGACATTTTTTATATGCGCGCCCGATACGCACCAAATTAGGCGTAATTTATACAGGAAATCTGCATAAACCATGGACTCGACGGTGGGTTTTCAAAACCACCTTTGTGAATTCGGCCCATCATGGCTAAGATCTTAAATGTAACAAGACCAATATTTATTTAATTTGTTTAAAAGAGTCAGAAAAAGTAGTGTCTTTCTCACATTTTTACTTCAATGAGAAAGCTTCCTTGATTGTCAGTTATGTTTCTGATTACCCCATATAGACTTTTCTAGGAGTAGGTGGATGTTTAGCCCTCTAAACCCAAGGCAGTAGTGTGTAAAATGATGCCGCGAGTCAGATGCAACATTTCCATACACTATAAGACACAAGAGACGTTGGTTCATGAGTGTAGAAGTATTTGTTTTAGACAGCAAATCATTGGGCTATATGATTTTATTTCTGTCCATCAAAATGCAGAAAATTTGTATTGTAAGATATTTTTTACTTAAATTGAGAGACATGTACTGAATTCACCCTGACTGTAGTAAATACAGATGTGAGATTCAAAAGATTCAAAAGAAATTTTAGTGAAGAAAACAATTATTCAAGATTACAACTTATTAACTTGAATTCAGGATGTTTGAAACGGTGTAGGTCATTTCCAATTTGTGACATTAAATGAGATGTGAAAATTAATTATTTATTTCCTTTGTGTTTAGCCTCGGCCAAAGTGTGTAGCATTCTCTCCTGATGGGAAGCTGATGGGGATTGGTAACAGAGGCGTCTTCCTCTGGGATATATTCGGAAAGAAGGTAAATCACTGCTTCCTCAAATTGGCAAGGTTTTTGTTCTGTTTCTCCTGAATATTCACATGTTAATTAAATTAGGAAATAAAATAAATCACTGCTTCCACAAATTGGCAACATATTTGTTCTGTTTCTCCTGAATATTCAAATGCTTATCAATTAAATTTGGAAAGAAAATAATCACTGCTTCCACAAATTGGCAACATTTTTGTTCTGTTCTTCCTGAATAATCTAATGCTTTTTATCACTTAAATTTGGAAAGAAACTATATCACTGCTCCCACATATTGGCAACATTTTTGTTCTGTTCCTGAATAATCTAATGCTTTTTATCACTTAAATTTGGAAAGAATGTAAATCACTGCTTCCATAAATTGGCAACATTTTTGTTCTGTTTCTCTGGAATAAAACCAGCATTATGTAATATTGAACAATAATCAGCGACAAATGCGTGAGAAGCAATTCAAGTTCATTCCAGTGTACATGTCTAAATACTTTGTCTTTTGGTTTTATAAACATATTCACTGAATATTGTGTGGTTATTCTTGAATATATTCAGCAGAGATAGATTTGATGTTTGCTCTGACAGCACAATCAACTTTGCATTAATAAGTAATTTTCTGGATCTTGATCGTTACAAACATTAATTATTATTTATTTTTAAATTCAATAATGCTGTCCAAACTCTTTGAAAGGGAGAAACACTTCACCTAATCTGTCAAGACTTGCATGCAAAATCTGTTTGTATAAGTGTATCGTAGTATTGGAATGTTTCCCTTTTCAGCCTTTGTCTTCCCATTTGTCAAAATATTTAGAGTTTATTAAAGGATTTGCAGCTATTTAGATGTGAACAATATGTTACATTAGTATTGATATAAGATACTGTGTATAATTAATTGATTGAAATGAATATAATCTATCATTTGATCTAGGTTTTGAAGACATTTTGCGACTCCATGCTGTGTGTGCAGAGTTCCTTGAGGTTTTCAAAGGATGGTAAGACCCTTTGCGGGGTGTTGAAGGATGGCACATACTGCTGGCCTGTGAAAGGGATTGGGACCAAACCAACGGATGTTCTCAACTTGAACTGCCTTGGTGGGGTGGGTGTGGTATCACCAAACTTGGATTTTGGGTTCTCTCTCATGGAAGACGACACTGTGGAGGTAAGGCTTTTGACGATGATGATGATGATGATGATGATGATGATGTTGATGATGATTATGATGATGGTGGTGGTGATGGTGATGGTGGAGGTGATGATGATGATGATGATCCAGGCAGGATCACCCCAATCCTGGACCAAGTAATAACTCTCTATAATCACTTAGGTATCTTAGGCGTTAAAATAGGAGAACTTGCACTATTTGTTTCATCTCAGATCCTGAAGATGAAAGCCAAAGAATGGTGTAAGCTGAGCGGTCACAAGGGGCCTGTCAAGTGTGCCAACTTCTGCCAGCCAAACTCCCAGTATGGTTTCCTCGCCACGGGCAGCGATGACCACACCGTCAGGATATGGGACACCAACCATATCACCAAGTTTACCCAGAGTGCTCCAAAGGTAGGATATTTACTAAACCTAATGGATTATATTCTGATAGCGATTTTTTTTCATTTAATCCGGGTTTTACTGGACCACACATTTATGGAATGTCAGGGGAAGACATGAATTCCTATATCTAAGAACTCTCCATGATTTCTGAGGTTTATTTCCATGTGGTCCAATTCTGATTCATCTGATTGCCAACTCTATTACTATCATTAAGTCTACCATCAGTTCGTCCAATATCCACATGGTCTAATTTCCATATCGTCCACTCACCATTTCGTCTAATAACCAGTTGGTCCAATAGCCATTTAGTCCATATACCATTTGGTCTAATTAGACTAAGTGTTGATTGGGCAAAATGAATGAAAATAAAATGAGTATTAGGATTAGACCAACTGGCTATGAGACACAATTAGTCATCTAGACCAACTGATGATTAGACGAAGTGATGATTGGACCAAATGGTTATTGGAGTAAATGATTGTTAGACAAAATGTTGATGGACGGAATGGCATTAGACTAAATGTTGATGGGCGGAATGGTATTGGACTAAATGTTGATGGATGGAATGGCATTAGACTAAATGAAGGTAGACCATGTGGTGAGTGGACGAGTTGGCAGTGGACGAATTGGCAATTTACCCTTTCAATTGCTGAGCAGTGTTTTCAAAACTACAGATTATGAATAGGGTCAGGTGACTGAATTGCATATCTCAAGACTCTGCAATTTGTTTCAATTTGCTGTATAATTTAATTTATTAAAATTATTCATTCAGCCATTCAAACCCAGTGCCCCGTAATCCGAGGTCACGTTTGATTTAAACTGCGGTCTTAAGTTGTGGTTGAACTATGGATAGACAATTGATCCACAAATGTCTAACAGTGCAGGTTCATGTTTTCGACTCATCTGCCACTCCAATCATTCAAAAGTGTCTGAGAATGATAACTTAATTAGTTTTTCTTCACCACTATTGCATAATGAAAGAGCATAATGATTGTAAGATAACTACAATGGTAACAACATTTTGACATGTTTGGCTTCCAATAATTTTAACACAGAGTTTAATAGACCATGGCCTTATTTAAACCAAACTTCAGAATATGGGTTACTATCTTTTTACCAACATTGCCATTTGAATAACCTTTGAGATACAGAGTTCTTAAATGCCCAAAGACATGATTGCCATTACTTTGCTTCCTATGATAGTGACTCTCTCTTTGCTGGATTTTTGTTTTTGTTTCGTTGACACTTCAAATTTTTATAAAATGCATTCTTTACCCATCTTAATTCTGTATCAGGTAAAGCAGGTGCACAGTGGTCCTGTTAGTGCCTGTATATTCTTTCCTGATGGTTCCAAGGCTGTTACTTCATGCAAGGGAGAAGACTGCATCCTATGGGATCTAAACCAGAGCGTACCCCAGGCCTACGCAGTACTGGGAACTCCGGTCGGTTGTGGTAAGACCGGGACCATGTAGCACAATACAGGATGATTGCTTGTATGATTGATTTTATGATTGATTGATAGAAAGCAATGCTTAATGCAATTGATCATATTAATTTTTCGTACAATCACTGGTCTTTGTGTGACAGGGTTTATATGTTGTTTACAAAAATATTATGGGCAGAAGCAGAAGGATTAGATATGCTTAATATTACAAGGGATGGTTAAGAGAATTAAAAAAAAAAAGATTCCATTGAGGATTTCTGGTAAAAGCTTAGCCAAATACTGTTAACTTTTGTTAAATTGTTATGTAGTCATTGTTTATATATATATATATATTACAGAGTGTATACTCACGATTTTTAATTCTTAACTAGTTAAGAAACATGTTTCTATCTATCTAGACTAGAAGGGGCCAGACTTGACTAGCATTCATGCTATTTTCTGGTTCTTATTATCCTTGCTTTTATATGTGTTTAAATGTGGCTCATGAACATCATATTCAAACCTACCATTTTATGGAAGCTGGTAAGATTTCATGTTAAGTGTATGACAGTTGCTGAACTTTAATTCTGACAAGAAACCTGAAGTAGCTTTGGCATTTGCAGTTTGGATGAAATGTGTTGTTACATTGGTCACAGTAGAGGATAATACTAGTTAACATTTGTAGGGTACTGAATACAGTGCATAGGTGAGCTGACCAGCGAATAAAAACAAATATATATACAATAGTGTTGAGCTGCCATTAACAAAGTAGGGTTCAATTCTTAATAAAATGAATATTGAAATCTATAGTCTAAAGTCTACTTGTAAATAAGCAGATTAGGAAGTGATTATCTCCTGCCACAGGTATGTAAAATATTCTTCTTTGTCATGGAGTATTCTGTAACCCTCTGGCCCTTGATTATTGATTATGAATATCAAAAATGGAAAATTCCCTTTCATTTCTTTTTTAAGTAATGGAGAAAGTTCAGTGTGTCTCCGATGACGGCTGTTTTGTGTTCGCAACATGCAACGGATCTGACTTTGATATCTGGAATCTAAAGTCTGCTCCCAGAAGGGCAGATAAGGTAGCGATTATCTCGAGGCACAGGTAAGCTGTGATGAATAGATACTAGTAGATGAACGTTTAAGTTTTCATGAATCTGTATTGATGATCAGTGAAAACAAAAGATAATATTCAATGGAGAAGCATGGGAAAATGGTACAGTCCGACCTCTCTTATCCGGCCTCCCCTTATCCGGATCTCTCTATTATCCGGACACGCACTTGCCGAGATTTTTGTCTCACCTGCGAAGCAGAGTGAGACTATAGGCGCCGCTTTTCCGACGGCGGCGGCGGCGTCAACATCAAATCTTAACCTGAGGTTAAGTTTTTGAAATGACATCATAACTTAGAAAGTATATGGACCTAGTTCATGAAACTTGGCCATAAGGTTAATCAAGTATTACTGAACATCCTATTAGAGTTTCATGTCACATGACCAAGGTCAAAGGTCATTTAGGGTCAATGAACTTAGACCATGTTGGAGGAATCAACATCGAAATCTTAACCTGAGGTTAAGTTTTTGAAATGTCATCATAACTTAGAAAATATATAGACCTAGTTCATGAAACTTGGACATAAGGTTAATCAAGTATCACTGAACATCCTGCATGAGTTTCACATCACATGACCAAGGTCAAAGGTCATTTAGGGTCAATGAACTTTGGCCGAATTGGGGATATCTGTTGAATTCCCATCATAACTTTGAAAGTTTATGGATCTGATTCATGAAACTTGGACATAATAGTAATCAAGCATCACTGAACATTTTGTGCAAGTTTCAGGTCTCATGATTAAGGTCAAAGGTCATTTAGGGTCAATGAACTTTGGCCGAATCGGGGGTATCTGTTGAATTACCATCATAACTTTGAAAGTTTATTAGTCTAGTTCATTAAACTTGTACATATGAGTAGTCAAATATCACTGAACATCCTGTGCGCGTTTCAGGTCACATGACCAAGGTCAAAGGTCAATGAACTTTGGCCGAATTGGGTGTATCTGTTGAATTACCATCATAACTTTGAAAGTTTATGGATCTGATTCATGAAACTTGTACATAAGAGTAATCAAGTATCACTGAACATCCTGTGCGAGTTTCAGGTCACATGATCAAGGTCAAAGGTCATGTAAGGTCAATGAACTTTGGCTATGTTGGGGTTTTTTGTTGAATAACCATCATATCTCTGTAAGTTTATTGGTCTCGTTCATAAAAAGTGGACATAAGAGTAACCATGTATCACTGAACATCTTGTGTGAGTTAGAGTAGTATTCAAAGTCAGCACTGCTGCTATATTGAACCGCATGATGCAGGTGAGACGGCCAGAGGCATTCCACTTGTTTTTCTTTTAATTCAATCTAGTATGTGAGGAAATGAGATTTAAATCTAAACTTAATCCTATACGTAAACTCACTTTGATTACATATATTTCCCAATATGGTATTTTATTTTTCATGAAAATATCTCACCCAAATCACCAAAAGAACTTAGGCATAATAATTTCCAGTAAATTAGGGTGCGGCGCAAACATTTCATTACGTTTCTCTTTTTGCTTCGCGGGAAAAACAACACATGTCTGGCTAGCTAACGTTAGGCCTCAATACGGACAGCGCCATCTATCATGTTTTAGCCTACAGTCAGTGTAACAATGGCTGACATTGCGAAGCTGCGATACCGGCCAAGATGATCTAATTGTAAAACTTGGTTTTATCGAGTCATTCTCTTTCTTTCGAGGTATGCTCGATGTATACCTCAGTCATTTTAGCAGGTAAATTATCAAAGAGTTTTGGCCATCGATCGACTTCATTTTCGTAAAAACACTGGATATAATTTGCACTGACACTGCAGTGAATACTGTCTGTATGCCCACTACAATAGTGTAGCTACCGCCGTTGGCCTGGGGAGGCAGCCGGCGGCACAGCTGCGTTTATTTAATATTGGGTCTCCCAGATCCGGATAAATCCCTTATCCGGATTGGTGCTGGTCCCAACGTGTCCTGATAAGAGAGGTCGGACTGTAGTTTGTACACCTAGAAGAGGATGCTTTGTGAAAATAGAGCTGTTGCATTTTCCACATATTGTGATGTAGGCCTTAATAGTGCCTCATGTCTTTTGTCTAATATGAAGTTTCGAAACATTTGAAATTGAATTTATTTTCACTTTCTTAAAAAAAAAATACAAACATTACATAATAAAGTTGCTTCCAATATCCTTTCCCTTTCAGACTTCTCCCTTTCGTCGGCCCACGCTACCTCTTTGTGAAATGCAAGAGTCATGCCATAGCTTGCTTTACGACAGACAACAAACCCGGTGACATCTTCGTCTACGACCTCCTGTCGGCTTCCTGTATCGGTGACTGGATGGCGTATCCAGATGAGATGCCCCTCTTTGATGACTACACCATGTGCGTTAAAACACTACACCATGGCCATGACTTTTATGTAAGTTTTTTTCCCCCTCTCCTTCCTGCCCTCCTTCTCCCTTTCCTTTTCATTTTCAGTTCATGGTATTGATTCATTGGTCATTGAGAAAATACACGTTTTTGCGGTCGCAAATGTTCTAGTGTACAAAGTACAAAATGCAATTACAATTACAATTACAAAATTCACATGGATTCATATCGATTGATACCGTTTTCTCCAGTTTGAATTTCAGGATATTTAGTATGACTACTGAAATCTTATTCTTTAATCCATTATTCAGATACTGCATGTGCTTCCAAAATTTTAGATTGAAACATTTGAAACCAAATGACATTTTATGCAAACGTCTGATTTGTACAGAATATCCAGTTGCTTCACTTGGGCTGAGTGTAGTCTGCTATGCAGACTCTGAATGGCTCGTGAGGTGGGATCGCCTGAAAGGGCGAGCGAAGCGAGCCATTGCAGCCTCAGTAGACCTAGTCTGCTATGCAGACTCGTTGACTCAGCTGAGGTACACACACTACAGATATGGGTCTACATTTGTAGACTAGGCTGAGTGCAGCACTGTAAGGTGCCTGTGACCAGAGTTAATATCTGATCATTTTGGCATTTTCATATTAGTACTACCTACACTAATTCTTAGGTACACCATAATCAACATTTCTTAATCACATCGGGGTGGTTTATTTTTTATTCATTCAGTTAATTTCCAACTTTCTTAAAAACATGTAAAATGCATTCAGTGGATGTAAAAGAAAATTATAAACAATACAAAGTATTCAGGAGAGCCAGCAGAGGACATTGACCTTTTAAAGACTGGCCTCTGGTATCATAACAAATTATACTAAGTAAACTATATGGGGGGGGCGGAGGAGGGGATGGGTGTGTTCATATGTAATTTTAAAGTAAAATAGATTTCCACAGTCTTGTACTTAAGATTCCTCCAGTAGTTGTTTGTTTGTATTTTTGTTTCCTCGGTTCGGTCTCATGATGCTGTATTCGAATCATTTCAGATTGCAGCAGCAGCGTTGAGTGACGACCAGCGATCCCTGGCCACCGTGGCCATACGAACCTCATCATCAGACAACTCCCTGAAGCCTATCCCTGAAGCCAAGGCACAAGCCTACCTCACCAACCCACCCGTTGTTCGCATCTGGCACATATCGAAAGGCACGCCCATGATGGAGGTGGATATGAAGGTCACGATGACAAGGTTTCATAAGATTCGCTACCTGGCTGATCAACTCATCGTCTTCATGCACATGAAGTGGAGAGACAGGCTTAACGAGCGTGGTGAGTTTTTGTTTTCATCGTAGAGTCTCTAAGAGAGTTTAATTGAGTAGAACTTCTGCAAAAGATTTGGTTTCACAGAATTCACAAAGTTCATTTGACATGATAAAAGTGATGCTTACAGACTACATGGGGAGCATTTTATCAGCTATCTAAACCAAGGAAACTTGCCATATCTGACACCTTTCCTTGGTTTTCATTGATTGAAAAGCACTGTTATTATGGTAAATGTCAGATAAAATGTCAGACAATTTCTGTCAGGGAACACACCCCAGATCAAATCTTTTTTTTTACCATGAACTGTGTCTTATGTTAATCCTTTGCTGCAATGCATGTACCTGGTAGTCATCTGTTTTATTTATAGATGTAAATATTATCTATGTATAGTTTTAAATGAGGTGAGCAAAGATAAATGGAATGAAACAGAGAGGAGGTCTTGTGCTTTACAGTATTGCAATTCATTCAAGTTTCATTGACAATTAAGTTTGACCTTGTCTGTTGTGGATGATTTCTATCAACAGGAAGAAGTAGCTCCAAGAGTGCTCGATCGAAACGTTATGAAGAAGAGGAGCACAAACAAGGCGAGGTCATGGTCTCGGTGTTAGATTCCTCATCCGGTTACGCCCTCTACACCGAGAAACGGCCAGGTATGTACACCAAAATGAGTGTCCCGAAGGCGCAGTTCCTCAACACCAAGAGAACCGCCAAGGAGAATGCCCAGAGGACGTTCCTGAGCTGCGTGAAGGACGGGATCCTGATCACGAGACGGGTCGGTGATAACCAACCGGTTGGTAAATTCAGGCAGAAAGACGATGACGTGACTGCCTATGCCTTCTCTGCGGATAACAGCAGGACGTTGGTGGGTGTGGATGATGGGACGGTTCATCTCCTGCGGATTGTCGGTGATTCCTGATGGTAATCACTGCCTTGGAGAATTCACAGGATAGTCAGTAGTCCGTATTTACATGCCATCATAATCTCGTAGTGCCCTCCCTCTGAGGATATAGGAATATGTGTAAATGGAGTTGTCAGAGATGCGCCAGCAGGAGATCACTTTGGCAATATTGCTTCAGCCTCTAAGATTGCGGTGCAATGACATCAATGCATAACACCAGGTCTACACCCACTTCTTTTCCTTTCTGTTGAGACAAGCAGGTCGGCTTACAAAACCAATTAGGCCAGCATGATAGAGTCAAGATTACCGTTGCTCTGGTATCATATTTTTTTTCCACCGTTTACTCATCGTCTTCAATCACTGCAGTACAGGTAAACACCAGCCGTCTGTATGTCATCAATGTTCTCTCAAAAGCAAATATCTTTGCTAGTTTCTAACATACAATATTTTAGTATTGTTTAATGTATGCTCGTAAACAAGTAGATTGTCTTTCATGTCAGTGTAAAGCCAGTTTTGGACTCCAGGATCCTGTAACACAAAGGGTAGCGATTAATCGTACGCTTGATTTTCATTAATTATACATTGTAGTCAATGCATTCAATCGTAAGTAAAGTGCGCTACAATGATTGCGAAGCTTTATGTTACGGCTTCTCATACCAGGCAGGTCTATTATCAATTCTGGTATATCGCTGCATTGGAAGGGGGTGATATGTGAATGTGGAAAGAGCTATTTTTTTATCTCATGATGTAATACGGTAGTGTAAAGACAAATTTTATCGGTACATGGTTGTGTTGTCTAGGGACAGTGATTTTCCGTTTTACTGGTAAATAAAACAGAAATTCTGTTCGGGTCTTACCATGGAATTCACCTTTGCAAAATGGAATTCAGGTTTTTGCTGTGTACATTTTCAGTGACAAAACGGAAGTTCCATTAGATCGAGTTGAAATGGAATTGTAGATTTTCAGAAACGGAAAAAAACTGTTTTTTTAAAACGGAAAATCACCGTCTCTAGTTGTCAGTTGGCCTTTACTTGTTTCAGGTGAGGCATTATATCTACAGTATTCAATATTTTATGCAATATAAGATGAACATTCAATACAAAGTACTAAGGTTCAAAGTATTCAGATTTATTGCCTTGATGTTTAAAACAATCAAAATCATATATTTTTCATGACATGGAATGATTTTAAACAGTACATTTTACATCTTTATGATTATTTAAAACATTTCAGTGAAAAGTAGTTCTGAGTCCAATGTTTGAAATGCGATTTTTCTAACAATAAGAGGTCAGTTTATATAAATTTGATTGAATGTACATGTATGATCATCTTTAATTATTAGAAGTGCATTTCAGCCTTTTCCCCAGCCTCAGGTCTTTCTTGCTAAGGTGTGCCTATCAGTCTTTCATTTTAGAAACACAAAATTGGAATGTGATGGTTCTCTAAAAGTATTGAATTCAAATAACTTATGACAGTAGTCTTTCAGATACATGAATATGCAAGAGATAGAGGGAGAGAGTGAAAGAGAGAGAAAGAGTGAGAGAGAGAAAGGGAGAGAAACAAATGGTAAAAGCTGTTTAATCCATGCATTTACAAAAAGAAACTTTGTTTCATTGAGCTCGAAATTATATTTTTGTAGTTATTCTGATCATATGACATTGATGTTTTGCTGAATTATGTCTCTTGCTGATTCATTTTCCGCTTGTTTCAAACAAAATGTATGCAAATAGTACATGTATATCAATTTGTACAAGTTAGCCCTCTTCGTGTCAAAAAGGGCATTGCAGATTTGAAATTTAAAATTCCATAAAAGATGGGACAGATGTATCATGGTGAAGAAGTATGATAAATCAATTGAGCAATACAGTAATTCTGCTAATGGCATTCTTTAGGCTACCTCTCAGCTCACACAAAGGCATTTCTGAAACACAGAGATAAAATGTGTTTGATACTGTACATTGTTCTCCAAAAAGTATTATTGTTCACATTTTGCATGTATTTATTGGGATTGTACGTATACATTTTTAATGTTTTTGAGTAATATATGCTATAGACAATCTTTTTGAGGCTGAATATTAATAATACGAAATTGATATTATGGTTTTCATTGTGTATAAAATGTTCAATGCATGAAAAATTTGTTTATTTTTTTGTGCCACTGAATTGTTTATTAGAAAGATGGTGTATGATAAATTGCTGATTTTAAATTGTTTATTACTTTGTCACAAAATGGATGATATATCTAGGTAAGTTTTGAAGCTGGTTTTGAGTTTGTGTGAGATAAACTCTGGTCACAATATCTAAGAGCTTGAAATGAGATTGGTGTTGCGATTGATGCTTGGTGTTTAGCTCATCAGTTTGATTATCGTCATCTTATAAAACCTGTTAGCACTCTGACTCACAACACCAACACTAACACCATTCTTGAAAACACACAATGAAAAGATGAAATACTCTGGGATTTCATTCTTCTTGTCAGCAATTACATATTGATTGATATTCCTCAACAGATTTCTTCATGACCAATCAGACTGCACCATGAGAGTAGCTTTTAACTGTAGATGAGATTAGAACTTGCCATTGATTATAGTTTTAGGAAACGGTCCTTATTTTGACCATTGACCATGACAGTTTTTATACAGGATGTATTGTGTTATCATGCTCGGTGTCCGTCCGTCTGTTAACTGTTCCTTGTCAACACGATAACTTCAGTTTAACTTACTCTAGGCTCATATAATTTGGTGTCTATGATACTACCATAGATCCCAGGAAGCCTATCGAATTTTGAGTCAAAAGGTCAAAGGTCAAGGTCGCAGTGACATGTTTTCATCTTGCCCTTCTGCAGTCCCAGTAAATGCGATAACTTCAGTTTAACTTAAACCTAGGCTTATATAATTTGGTGTCTATGATACTAGCATGTATCCCAGGAAGCCTATCAATTTTGAGTCAAAAGGTCAAGGTCGCAGTGACGTTTTCAACTTGCCCTTCTGCAGTCCCCGTATATGAGATAACTTCAGTTCAACTTAAACCAAGGCTTATATAATTTGGTGTGTATGATACTAGCATGGATCCCAGGAAACCTATTGATTAGTCAAAGGTGAAGTCGCTACCTTCCACTTTTCTTGCTTGGCCAATAACTCCATTTCCGCGTTAAAGAAGGGCATATTACATGCTCACCTCAGTGACACTCTTAATTGTTATACATATTGTATGAAACTTTGTTTTGATTGTAATGGCATTTAGTCCTTGTACTTGAGTTTCATATTACTGCAGGATCAACAAAAATCACAAAACCTTGTGTCCCAAAAGAGGAGAGTGATACATTTGGCCAAAGTAACATAACATCCAAGTATATCTTGGCCCAGTCTTACAAAGAGTTACGATTGATCCATAGAGCTATTGTAATAGCTCTATGATTGATCCAATCATTTGTAACTCTATGGAAATCCATCGGTGTCATAATTTTTTCTACGGGAAATTTGCAAAATGTCCTTTGCAACCAAAGAACACACCAAATTGTCAAGAAATCAATGAATTTATGGATTCATATCTAGAAATTTTTTTGAGCAAACATGCATTTTATATGTTGACTTTTGCTTGAAAAGAGTTGCGATTGATTGGATCAATCACAACTCTTTGTAAGATGGGGCCCTGAGATGGTAGAGTTGTAATGGGATAGAATATCACTTGATATACTGTCATGTCGTTAAGTTATACAGGTGATGAGTAAATTTGAGATGAGATAAAACCAGTGATTGCATGTTAATGTGTGTCATTGTGAACTTTTGCTGTGTACTGCATGCCAAAAATAGAGACCAAATATATATATATATATCGTTTTAGTTTATGAAGATGTCATTGTTCTTTGTTTTCTTACTGTTTTATTTAACAGACAAACTCAGGTATTGGGGACCAGACCCACATACAGTATTCAGTGTTGGTATATTTCTCCCTAGTTGGGAAATACAAAGTTCTGATTTATTTTTTCGCTCAATGGCGCATCTAGAGAAAATAGCTTGTGCTAAATTTGTGCCCTTTTCCAGCTACAGAGGCCGATAGCTTCCTTGTTCAAATTATTATTTTTTCTTACCTTTTTTTTCCTCCTCCCTACTTTTGTCTGGTCATCGTGTGCCCTCCGATTCCGGAAATTGGCGCCAGGGACGCCTCAACCCCCCGCCCCCTCCACCACATGGCTGTGCTTTCTATTATATACATTGTTGTAATACGGATGTAAAGTTTGTCATGTTTATCTTTGTACTGTAACAAATTCAAAATGGGAAGTTATTCCAGCCTTGTCTTGCATTGAAGAATCTATTAATCTTTACCAAAGAATACCTTTACAAATTTGTATATTTTTGTCTCAAGCTATTGAAGAAATGTATATATTATTTATGTGGATATTAAGGTCAAAATTGTGAAGAAATGTATTAGACATAGTTTATAAACGTGTGTTACCAAAGAAACTGAATAAATCGGGTACACCTTGAATATGAAATATACTTTGTTTCTTTTGATGTCCAATTATTTCTGTGTAAAGTGTTAATGTCTGCTGCCCGTTGCCAAAATAGTTGTATTCAGATGAAAATCAAATTGCCTTTTTTAGGTTTGGATGATCGCAACTCTTTCGGCATGTTTCCACAGAGAATCGTTGAAAAACTGTTCATCTTTTCCAGAATCGAAAAACCGTACCAACCTGTTACTAGAGGGCGAATAATACCATTTAACGATTCTTTGAAGAAACACGCAGTTTTGCTACCTGGTGGTGGTCTCATAAAGAAACTTTACAATCGACTGGTGATCCTTTCATTGATGTCGATTTAGCGCCTAAGAAAGGTTCACCAGTCTCTCATAACTTACAGTGAAATACCTACATATACTTGGGGGCCGTTTCATAAGGCTATTCATAAGTGTGACTTTAAGAACAACTAGTGATCCTTTCTTGTGGTAAATTATATTAACCATTAAATGTTCATTGGTGGTTATTTAGCATGCAAGAAAGTTTCACAATTCATTCTTAAAGTCGCTCTTAACTTACGAACAGCTTAATGAAACACCCATCTCGAATGTTGTAACTCCTTCTATAGCTTGGAATGTTACAAGCGACGGAAAGGAAGTGCTAAATTTAGGTAAATTTTAATACAATTAACTCTAACTTAACCCTATCTAGGCCGGGGTATTTTGGGAGTTCCTATGGCCGGGGGGGGGGGGCCTCCCAGGCCCCCCCCCAAGATCTCGGCCGTCGACCGCGCGATCGCGCCGAAAATTGGCACACGGGTTGCCTGGGACATAATCTACAAGATTGTATAGTAATTTATTTCATGCGAATTGCTATTAAGTGATTATGCTAATTTATGCGTAATTAGTATGCGAAATCATACTTTTTCCTCTAACTCCCTAAATAAAGCTCCAAATGTACTAATTTTTGGTATAGAAACTCTTTGTGGTGTCCTAAGCAAGAGTACATGAAAAAAATGTGATATCAAATCATTTTCTTATGTATTATATTGTTTTTTGCAATTTCTTATGTATTTCTTTGTTTTTTGACCTTTTGTTTTTTTCAATGAAATTTGTTGGGGACTCTTCTGTGATCATAAAAAGCATAAAATGAATACATTTAGACTAGCAAAACTAAAAATAATCATACATTTATGAAATTTGGTTGAAAACACAATTTGCATTGACTTTGTACACGAAATCACGTTTTTGAGCAATTTTCGGTCTGACATGCACTTACATGTTGCGTAATTTCGGAACCACATACCCGGGTGACGCAAAATTGGTCTCAAAAGTTGCGCAAGACTTGAAAGTAAAAACTCAGCGAGTGGCGCGGTCAAAAAATTTCGCACGGCGAAAATATCGCGCGATTCGTTGAGGGGGGGCCTCCGAGCCCCCCCCCCGGCCTAGATAGGGTTAAGAGACACACACAACTGCTATAAATTAGTGATCTCATGTAGTACTTTATATATTATTTACCATTAGGATTCTATTGGCAGCACCAAGAAGTTGTCATTCTTTGACAATTACCATTATAATGGAGAGAGAGACGTTTCTCTGTCAGATCTGCAAATTTACAGATTTGCCAATTCAGTCGGTGCTGAGAACTTTATGTAACAGTGCCCAGGGTCCAATTTCATTTTGATAACTGCACAATATCTTTAACAAGTTTACAATCAGCCAATCAGATTAATGGATTTCAGTAGCTTATAACTTATAAAAAGTCTTATTAAATGGTGCCCTAGTTTGAGTTACAGTTATGGGGTGTGTGCTGCTGCTTCTTATAAACTTTTCATCTGTGGAATCTGTTGTACAACTGGGCACATGTGAAAAGCCATAGTCACATCTTTCCCCGCAGGAATCCTGCATTCAAAACAAATCATCATAGTCATAGCCCAAACAATGGAGACTGCAGGAAAAAACCTGCGATGAAACAAAGCAATGCCTATATTTATTGGGATTCCTGCTTAAAGACTAGGCACAGAGTGGACTTCTGACAAGTTGCCTCAGTTTGTTTCAGGAGCAATATCATAAATTACACAACACCTCACACAATTTTGCTTATCATGGCTAGTAATTTTTTAATTAATATTTTCAAGAATATTTACATATAGCTTATAAGCATTAATGTCTACAGAAGTGACATAGAAATGAACATGCAATATCTCATATATTCACTGAGATTTGTCGCTAAAACTAAGTGTCCACTGTATACAATACTTCAAAAGACAACTATAATGGTGGTCCCCAAGTCTACCCACCTAACAACACAAGATCTTTCAGTTAATAATGCTCCTTATATCATTATAATTAAGTGCGCAAAATATTTTATAAAAATTTGAAATATGTGATTTTCTTGGAAAAAACCTTGGGCAGTGATTTTCAGATTGAACGAAAAAATGGTGCCCCATGTCTGCGCACCGATTCACTTCGCACGCAGTTCACATTTGTTGAAAACCACATTGCGCTTGATTGCACTTCTTTCTGCAAAGGACTATGTGGGGTATTTCATATAGCTATTTGTAATCAACAAATTACATTACAAATGACTGGTGGTACCTTCTTAGTGCTGTAATCAGTATCTCATTCTTTTATTCATAGCACAAGTAGGTATCACCAGTCTTGCTTAGAGTTGTTTGTAACTTAAAAACATCTTTATAAAATAACCCCACGGGTGCTATAAATAAGAAATCAATTGTTGAAGCAATAAGTATGAAAATCAAGGAAATGAATAATAGAATTATATGTCTCTTACATTTTATACACATTCATTTTTGTTGAATTTAGTAAACCACATTTCAAAAGTCTGTATTTGTATTCTTGCACCAGACCAACTAACTTTCAATGTTTAGACTCTTTCCAAGTTGAGAGCAATTGAAATATTTTGCAATACAATTGAACTGTACATAATGGCTAGCATCTAAGTAGTATCACACACATCTATTAAACAAATCTACCAATCTAATGTCGCTTTCACAAATTTACCATTAATTCCAATGAAAGCAACCACACGCTCATACATTTCTGTCCTTTTCTCTTAAACTGCAAACTAAATCATCACACATGGACGGAATATAAAATCAAGTCGAAAACAGAATGCTCTTTATATTACTGGCGTTAAGTTCAAAATTATCATAACCTGCAAATAATACGTTAATATCTTTTAAAATGTTGATCATTCTTTCAATAATATACAATAATTAACCCCTAGCCAATTTTGAAATGGGGGAATTACAATCACGGCTAATTATTAGATATTCACTATTGCTAATCAATATATCTATACATTTAGAAAGTAATAGTTCTATACCACATTCATACATATCCCTAGGCAGGTACAATATGTGAATGTACATTACAAGCGAGAAAGATTTAATGAATTCGATGATTAGAGAAATTGATGAAATCAGGCATTTTAAATGTTCTGAAGTCATGTTAATGGTGCAATATCCACCATTTCCGATTATCAATGTACCAAACATTAATGGGTATGAACATCTCCAATACCAGATGGATTTTCTCCTCTTCATCCTACTCACAAACAATACTTCTGTTAGTTTCTATCTCTCTGTTGTACCAGAATCAAAATCTTCCATTCAAGCAACCTTCTCCACCTACTAAAGGCAGTAACAGCCATTCATATAAGCACTTTGTAACTTCGGAAAATTTTGTTAGATCTGGGTCCTGTACCATAAAATTTAACAATTGATTTGGGGGGGGCCTGACTTTTACGACTGATCATACACAATAATCAGCCCTGTGAACAATCGCTAAGCTCTATGTAACAGGGCCTGATATATGTTGCTGAAAGAGAATCAAAGACATAACAGAATCTCTCTTCACACAAAGCCTTATTTTCAATATTCTACAGTCTTTCAAAGGCAGTCCATTCCCATGCCCCACTCTAATCTCCAATCTACCCGGAGCCAAGCCCGCCCTCACTAGACGGAGCCAAACTCCTCCATCCACTTCTTGTACTTCTCCAGGTCCTCCTTGCCGACAGACTTGGAGACCTTCTGCAGAGCCAGCATGAAGTCATCAGGGGTGCTGGGTTGGTTCAGTTCCTCCTTGGGGATGTTGCGGATCTCCTCCGGCCGCAGTCCCTGGATGCGACGACGCATCGCCATCATGGAGGCATCCCTGTGGCAGAGGTGGGGGGGGGAGGGTGGTAAAACAAGGTACAAATGGTTGGTGAAGTGATAAACTGTAACCTCTTTTGTGTGGAAATGGCTTTTCTTTAATAATTCAACACCTACTTGGGTATCTCACTATCAGCGTCAAATGCTTTATCAACATGTGTCAATTGAGAAGTCTGATCTGACAAAATCCTTTGAATTCGATTGGCCAATCAGCATTCCTTTCTCATTGATCTGTCATATTTCTGGGCTGATTTACAATTCCCCCTCCTTTGTGCTACAGCACAGAAGTGTACCCAAGACAGAAGCGGCTTTGCACCATACTACAGAATTTAAGACCTGGGCTGGTTTACAAATGACATTAAGACTGTCATAAGAATTAATCCCTGCAACCTTGTAAGCAAACTTATCCACAACACCTCTTCTGAAAGATTGTCAAAATTCTTGACAAGAGGATAAACCAGTAAACTTCTTTTAGTAACAAAAGTTCGACTTGACTTTATAAATATTGTTTACCAAAGCAGCTGAGAAAATTATACAAGAAAATTGAATTTCAGAGCAGAACTTGAAAGAATAGGTTCAGCATCTTCACCTGCAAACATTGGTGATATCAGCTCCAGAGTAACCGTCCATCTTCTCAGCAATGGTCTTGAGATCAACATCATCAGCAAGAGGCACTTCCTTCAGGTTGATACGAAGAAGCTGCTCTCGACCATCAACTACAGATCAAAAGGAAAAAAAAAGATATCTGAATTTTATTTTTCAAATGCTTACATTAAATTTACATTCTTATTAGTGTATGTGGCAACATTGCTCTATTGATCCAATATCTAAATTTCATTGGACAGTTCAGCCCAGGGATTTTTTTTTTTTTTTTTTATAGATTTCAGTCTTAATTTCCTTTAATTTTCTATTTCAGATTTTTTTTTAGCTCACCAGCAGAACTTTGCTACATTGCATTATAGTTTATATTAGACCTTGTGGGAATTTCCAGGGCCCTTATTAGTTTTCCAGGGCTCTGTAGTGCATTTTGGGGGAGAATTCGTCCTGAGTACCCGTGGTTCAGCCTCAGAGGATCTGAATTGTAGGGTACTCACCAATGAGATTATATGTCAAGTTGACAAGCACAATGGCTTGTATACATTAAGGGGAACAGGGTGCTGCAAGAAACAATTTGTGCACTCAAACAAAATTTGCTTTAATTTCAGAATTCAATCGTCACTCTGCAAGCAATAGATCAATCCTATGGCAAATTATACCAAACTTTCTGTTTCAAAAAGCAGACCTGGAATTCACTATTTTATTTTCAAACAAAATTGATAAGTTGAGGCGTTGAACTGCAATAAGTTGAAAAGTTAAAATTAATGATTTGGTGACATGACATTGACTCGTGAATGATTACGAGTTTCTTGCAAAGCCCCCTTGGTCACACCTCACTTTTTGTGAAACAACACCCGGAATCTTTGACTTACTTTCTGGCAGTGGAATGTAGATACGCTTCTCAAGACGTCTCCTGAGGGCTTCGTCGATATCCCAGGGGAAGTTGGTGGCAGCGAGAACCATCACCATCTTACTACTCTCCTCACCAGCGCTCGGTCCGGACACACCTGAAGGATAAAGGTCAGAGGTCAAAGGTTACTATCTATATCACAGAATTATATTATCACTTTGAAGCTTCAATGACAATATTGGTAGCAAAGAGAACCACAACCTTTCTCCTACTATTTTCAGTGGGTTTAGTTCTCGATAGCAAACAGAGATTACAAAACAAAGCTTATAATGGTAGTAACACATAACATTTAAAGGCAGGGTTGTAATAAAAAACATTTTTTATTTAAAAAAAATAAAAAGGTTTTTTATTGTTTTAAAACGGTTTTAAATCGTTTTTTTACGTTTTTTTTTTACAACAAATGATGCAATACTCTGTAAATCAATTAAACTACATACAGTATGATTTAAGCTCTTGATGTTTTAAATATATTTTTTGGAGGAAGTAATAGAAGACTATATATTTTTGTTACTGAAAACATGTTTTAAAACACACAGTTTAAAACGTGCCGACCCTGTTTAAAGGGCACTGATTATCTAGTTGCCAAATCAATGGTGTACTTTATATCACCCAAGCTTTAGCTCGAGCTGCCTTCAAGCTCAGAGCATTAAAGGAATCAATCTTGTCAGGTACCCATTCACCTCTCCTTGGTCGAGTGCACTACAACGTGGAAATAATTGATACTATCGAGCAAGCTGACAGACAAGGGGAAAAACTTAGAAATTTCCTATTGTATATTACAAAGTGATCCCCTGCTAAATTTGTATCTGTACAAACCCAACCTTTAATCTGCATATGGAATAGATAACACTGCTTAAAAACACAAGCTGTAACTCTAATGTCATGTTGACTTACCATCCATTTGAATGAGCAATTCAGATTTGACCCTCCTGCTAGCCTCGTGTTCAGACCCGGTTCCACGCTTGCTGCAGATAGAATCAATCTCATCAATGAAGATGGTGCTTGGAGCGTAGAATCGTGCCTGTGGAACACACAGAAAAACGATATAAAATTTCCTGTGTTCAAGATATTCTTGAAGTAAGGACCAAAGTCAAAGAAAAGAAATACTTTTAATGCCAACTGTTGGTGTCGATATTCAACTTTGAAGAAATGGATAGAAAGTATTTTGTTAACCTAGTTATTTGTCGCACACGGAAAAATCTGTCCTGTGTAATTTATCGAAAGTTCAATAATATTCTTTTAAAAATAAGAATTTGTTCCTATTTTCTGAGGTATTACATTTGGCAAGTACAATACAATGAAAATAGCATTGACAGATGGAGCTCTTATCAATAACAATTGCTATGTAAATTTGTCTTGGCCAATCAAATTGCAGGATTTCAATAACTGTAGCTTACACTGATGACTGATAAAAAGCTTTATGTAAAAAAGCAACAGGAAACTCTGTACAAGAACTGATCTGATGCTGGCAGACAACAGAAAGGTAAAGATCCAAAGTAACCCTGCTCCAAACCAGACATGGTCACCGCAAACCCTTACCATCTCAAACAAGAGCCGCACAAGCTTTTCTGACTCTCCGTGGTACTTCGAAGTCAGCGACGCCGAGCTCACGTTGAAGAACGTTGTCCCGCATTCCGTGGCTACGGCCTTGGCAAGCATGGTTTTACCCGTCCCTGGCGGCCCCACCATCAGAACCCCCTACAACAGAAAATGGTCAAACCCGCTTACATTACTACACAAGGTCGAAACTAGGAACGTACCATTTCAAAGAGGAGGCGAACTAGTTTCTCCGACTCGCCGCGCCACTTGGAATTTAATGTGGAAGAGGAGATGTTGAAAAAGGTGGTACCGCATTCTGTGGCCACGGCTTTGGCTAACATTGTTTTTCCTGTGCCTGGCGGGCCTACCATCAATACACCCTGTATTCATAAAAAACATACAAATGGTGAGAGGCTACTTGAGTTTCATGCACATTTTGCCAGGCACACAATAGCTAAGAATAAAACTTTCTCCCTTTTCCCTTGACTAAGGTAGTCAGCTGTTGATAGCCTTTCAGTTTGGAGTATGTCAAATAACAAAATTACAAACAAACATTCTCCAAAATGTTTGCTACTATTTTTTTTAAGAGCACAGAATGCTTGAAGTTGACAAAACTTACAATATGCATTTACCTATTTAAAAAAAATATTTATATTCTCACCCCCCCCTCCTCCCCCCCCAAAAAAAAAAATCAAAGTGCAATATGCAGATATTGTGGTGAATCTATCCATTATAAATGCCTCCCTGCCTTGACTTGCATTTGGGTTTAATTATCAAACCATTGCTACAAAACATTACAGGGTTTGAATGTCCACAGATATACGATAACAAAGATGCTATTCTTTTCTAGAACTTCATTTTCTCTGCCAAGGTTCATGCAAAAGTTCAAAAAAGAAATTTGCTCTAAAAGGTACCTTCCAGGGTCTTCTGATTCCCTTGAAATAATCCGGCATCCAGAGGGGAAGCACCACGGCTTCTTCTAGAAGACGTTTGGCTTCAGTCAAACCAGCAATGTCATTCCTGAAATTAACATTATCAATAATAATGATAAAAGCCAGATTTTACATAACCAGAATGGCTCAAAGCGCTTTACAGCATATCATTACCCTGGTCATTGGATTCATCCCGCACGAAAAGTGCACAATTTCCACTCCCTGGGGAGCATTCCTTGCATTCATCGCAGCCTCATTACGGCGCTGGCAAATTCAAACATACAACATCTTTCGCATCCTACTGGGTACCCATTTAGCACCTGGGTTGAGAGTGGCAAAGCGTAGATTAATGCCTTGCCAAAGGACGCTAGACCGCGGTGGGATTCGAACACACGGCCCTCTGTTTACAAGTTAATGTTTTCAACATGAGCAATTGATGATGTTTCATCATAACCAAGACAGGTGACAGGTCTCATGTGGAGCATTGTGGCCCAGTGGATAAGTCTTCTGACTTTGAAACAGAGGGTTGTGGGTTCGAATCTCTGCCATGGCGTAATTTCCTTCAGCAAGAAATTTATCAACATTGTGCTGCACTCAATCCAGGTGAGGTGAATGGGTACCCGGGAGGATTAATTCCTTGAATGCGTGAGCACTGAAAGGCAGCTCGATCTAAAGCCGGGGTAATAAAAATAACAACAACGTGCCTCGGAATAGAATATTTCTAGATAGATGGCCCTATATAAATGCCTATTATTATTATTATTACTACATGTATTTCAAGAAATAATTCCAACCCAGCAACAAGTTGATGAGAATTGATAGGGATATCTCAAACAAGAATAGTGCTGAAAAAAAAATCGTCAAAATGAAATGTTAAATAAGAACGTTAATTTCACAAAATTTTGACGATTCAGGCAGCAAGTAAATGAGGTGAACAATGTCACTAATGCACCATTTGTATTGCATTTTATTGTATGAAATAACTTATAGCACGATACGTAAACCACGTATTCCACTGCCAATTTGCCATTTATCTTTTAATAATAATAACTACCATTAAAATCAGATTCCTGTCTTGGAAAATTCAATTTCTTAGAATGCATACTTTTCTACTCTAAAAACTTTTCACTTTTACTCATTTCTGCTCCAAGGATTTGCCCTTAAATGAGTTTTATTTCTATAACATACCAGAAATAAAATATAAAGAAAAATCATTTCAGTATCTTACCAGTGTACATTTGGGTTTCTCTGCACGATATCTCTTTCGAGGTTTTCCACCAGATCTTTGTCGTAACCAGCGGGATCAAACTTCTTCTCATCGCCCTCTTCACCTGACGGGGCTTTCTTGTCCTATATGAAAGTAAACAGATGATGGGAAAGTGAGAGAGAGGGTGAGGGATGAGATGGGACACAGATATCTAGAACATGAAATAGAAAAGGAATGGAGTCTGCATTTGACTCCTAATCATTTGGCAAAGGTTGGAGTCTAACCAGTAATGTTGCATTCAAGTGATTGACAAGATGCCTAATTTTCATTACTTATTTATTCATTTATTTAATCAATTATTTATTCATTCATTTATTTATTTACATATTTATCAATTAATTTATTTATTCGTTTATGTATCTATTTATTCATTCATTCATTTATTTATTTATCTATTTATTAATCAATTAATTTACTTATACAAAAAACGAGTTCTGAAAATTGATTCTGCAGGAATTGGCAAAATTGCTTGAATAAAACATAGAACTTAAAAATAAAATTTGTTTTTGTAACACCACTGCATGGAAGTGAAAACTTTCCACAACATGAACTTGAAAATCTGCACTGAAGTTGGCCTGTGTTTACAAGGTTGGAGTGCATAGTACAAAAACAGTAAAAAGAAGTCATTAGAAGACTTGCAAGAACCAATGTTGGCATACACTCTTGCACAGAAATAATATGAATATGCTGTTTTGTATCATGCTTATGTTTATGATATTTGGCTCAAATTACATGTAGGATGAATACACCCACTGGCAAGGGAATAAATATGAGTTTGTACCTTATCTGATTTTCCACCTCTTCCCTTGTCTTTATCACTTCCCCTAGCGCCGCCTCGTCCACCAGCGGAACGACCATCACCACGGCGATCTGAGGGGCCACGACCTCCACGGTCATGTCCAGAATTCCGATTGGCTGGCTTGCTGGGCTCGTTGCGACGGGGCGGGTCCTTGCGTGCAGCCCGCTGGTATGGAGGGGAAGGCCTGTGGGATGTAAGACAAAAAAATTTGTGCTCTATTATCATTTGCAAACTTGTGATGACTGTCAATAATATTGCATGCTACCATGATCACGTTTCACAAAGCTTCATCAATTGCACCTTACAAATACATGATGGAGTTATACTCTGATTCTGTAATTCTTTGATAAAGAGCATATTTGTCATAAATTGATAGCTTCTGGTACTGAATAACAAACTCTATATAATGGCCCAAATATACAATAAAAAATCAATACTGCGTAAAGGCTAAATATAATGGATCTCAAGAAGGAAGCTTCTCTACTGCAATACATGCTCATTTATGGCTGTCTGTGAATTTTCAACTTTGACATATCACGTCATCCGTATTATTCCTTGGAAAATATACCTTCAAATGTACAAGAGCCCTTCTTCTGATAATGTTGACATAGTTATACTTATTATGACAGTGTTAAATGACACAAATGACAGTGGAAATTAGATAGCAATCAGGCAATGGCATACTGGGGCTCTTTGCAGAGAGAGTTACAATCAAACACAACTTGATTTTCCACCAATAAAATGCAAGTATTTGGGACTTATAATGCAACTCTTTCCACAATGGGCCTCCTGGATACTGACCTATGACCGTGGTCCACAGGGGTTGGAGGGGGCCACACGTCAGGATCTCTGGCTGGCTCTGCAGGCTTGGCATGCTGATGGTGACTGAAAGGGGCGGGTCTATGGTTGGGAGCCGGCTCCGGGGCAGGCTCGGACTTGAAGCCGCTCAGGGTCTTTGTGATGTCCTTCACATGCTCATATTCTTGGGTAAGTTCCTGTTTTATCTGATATTAGGGGAAAAGGGGGAAAGTGAGATAAAGTGTTTGTGTGTATGAGAGATAGAAAGAGTAAATCAAAGAATGTTAGTCAAAGATATGATAGTGTATCAGTTTGTATTTACGAGAAAAAAAAATAGTAGAAATAAAACGCAGTTGTACATGTATATTGCAGTGCTAAAATGATTAAATACCCATACTTAACATACCTTTTATATCTTTTTTAATAGACTTCTCAATCTACATATATCATTATAGAAGTGATTTTTTTTAAATGATCAAAGTACTATAGCCAAAAGAAACCTGTTATTTTAGAAAACAAAACCAGTAATAACACGTATTTGCCAACAGAAAGTGATGTGAAAGAGAAACAGCACTGGTTAAAAAAAAAAGGACAGAAATTTGATTCTGCACAAAAGTTTCTCTTAATTCTAGGAAAGACACATCATAGGCTTTTTTCATGACGAGTTACAAAAACAATTGTAAATTTGCCATTGTAAATTCCATGGAAAACTTGAAACCTTGATCATCATTGGCTGTTGAGCCCTGTTCCCATGGTAGTCAACACAATAGCAAAGTTACCCGATTCTTTGATATGAAACAGGCCCGATATCAGAACACTTGTAGGGACGATGATTTTCCATTCACCGGTAAATATAACGGAAATTCTATTTGCTTCTTATACTTTTCATGTCACAATTAATGGAGTTCACCTTTGCAAAACGGAACTCAGGTATTTGCTGTGTACATTTTCAGTGACAAAACAGAATTTCCATTTTTAGATATCAAGTTGAAAAGGAAAAATCACTGTCTCTACACTTGTGTGTGTTTTCTTACTGTTTGCCATTGATGCTTGCGTTGCGGATCATGGACTGACGTCAGGAGCTTGTGGATCTGGTTCAAGACTCCTTGGTAGTAGACAAGAGATGTCTCGTAGTTTCCCAGCAGGGCATATTCCCTCCCCATCTTGGTGTTCTCACAGATTTCATCGATGCTCATGGTGAAGCTGGTATGAGATCAGTTATCATAGAACCGTTGTCCCAGGTGGATGTAAACTCTGGATCAAATATTACCTAAAGAAATTGTTATTAAATAATAAGGCATGTATTTTTCCATAACTCTAAACTCTACCTTTTTATATCACTTTAAATTCCAATGGCTGGCATGCTGCGACAATCAAAACAAGTGAAGCTGTGTGTACATTATCCATACTAGGCAGCACCCCCAGGTATGTGAAAATGAAAAAATGTAACAAAAAAACTACCTTTGTCCTGAAACTCTCTCTCTCTCTTTTTTCTTTTTGCTTTTCAAATCAGGATTGATCAATTGGAGTTATGGACCAGTTTTGAGTGGAACTCCTTTATAACTAGAATTGGAATTTGGAATCTACTTTAGTGAAAGCCTTTTTTTTTGCTTTTCAAATTTACATGAGCACGCTTAATAAAAAAATTGATCCCAATTTCCTGTATATTTGGGCAGTAACATTAGATTATGTGAGTCAACCCGAAACTCAAACTTCAAAGTCAAACTCGGTCAGTGCTGACATCATCGACATGACTCAGACATCACGTCACCAAACAGAAATAGGCCCACTCATTCAATGAACAATGTTATGATATAACCTTGTTCTCACTTATATCTCCATGTGTGGCAATGTTTGGCTTATTTTGTCTTTTTCTTTGGGGCAAATGCTTTATTTTTTTACATTGACAGTCTCCATTACACCTATTATTCATACAACTTGACTCTTATTTAAATTTGATTCTTTAAATTATTTTTTTCTAAATTAAAAATAGAGATCAAAAAATGAAAATTTTCTTGCCATATTACTTTCCACCAATAGAGGGCGTACCAAAAATATGCCCCAAATTCAAGTTTTTGAGCGCTCTAGTGAATACAAAAATTATTCACTCACAAGTTACTAATGAAAAATAAATTGCAACTGCATGGAAATTAGTAATTTTGGTCACAAAAGTGATATTTTAATGATTTTTTTTGTGTGCTCTGTACAACATTGGCATACCATAGTCCTACCTGTAGGCACTCATTCAATGAACAAGGTTATAATATAACCTTGTTCTCAGTTATATCTCCATGTGTGACAAAATAAAGGTGGCAATGTTTGGCTTATTTTCTCTTTTTCTTTGGGGCAAATGCTTGATTTTTTTTACACTGACAGTTTCCATTAGACCTGTTAATTCATACTGCTTGGCTCTTATTTAAATTTGATTCTTTATATCATTTTTTCTTAATTAAAAATAGAGATCAAAAAATGAAAATTTTCTTGCCATATTACTTTCCACCAATAGAGGGCGTACACAAAAATATGCCCAAAATTGAAGTTTTTGAGCGCTCTGGTGAATACAAAAATTATTCCCACATTACTAATGATAAATAAATTAAAACTATATGGAAATTAGTAATTTTGGTCACAAAAGTGATATTTTAATGATTTTTTAAAGTGTGTGCTCTATACAGCATTGGCATACCATATAGTCCTACCTGTAGATTCTCCACAGGCCAGATGGTAGCAGTGAACAAGTGCCTGTAGGCTGTAGGCAGGGTGGTACCACTTGTTTACTGCTACCATCTGGCCTGTGGAGAATCTACAGGTAGGACTATGGTATACCAATGCTGTATAGAGCACACACTTTAAAAAATCATTAAAATATCACTTTTGTGACCAAAATTACTAATGTCCATATAGTTTTAATTTATTTATCATTAGTGATGTGGGAATAATTTTTGTATTCACCAGAGCGCTCAAAAACTTCAATTTTGGGCATATTTTTGTGTACGCCCTCTATTGGTGGAAAGTAATATGGCAAGAAAATTTTCATTTTTTGATCTCTATTTTTAATTAAGAAAAAATGATATAAAGAATCAAATTTAAATAAGAGCCAAGCGGTATGAATTAACAAGTCTAATGGAAACTGTCAGTGTAAAAAATCAAGCATTTGCCCCAAAGAAAAAGAGAAAATAAGCCAAACATTGCCACCTTTATTTTGTCACACATGGAGATATAACTGAGAACAAGGTTATATTATAACCTTGTTCATTGAATGAGTGGGTGGTACTGTGAACAAGTGAATAGGCCCAACTAGCTGTCGCTCGTTTCTGGGGATTTATTTAACAATTTCTGACATTTTACTACATATTAGTGAGTAGACAGCTGGCAGCCGTCTGTTTCGAGTTTTTTAACATTTTTTTTTTTTTTTCTCCTCGTACACAGACGGCTCGCTATCGTGCAGCCACCATTAGGGGACTTGCAATGCAAAATCCCCCCGTCGGGGCTTTTCAATTTTTGTCTTTAATGAATAAAAATTTCGAAAATTATAGTGACCAGAGTGCAAATTTATATTCCCTCTTGGCATCAATTGCCAAAAAACGGAGAAAAATGAAGTTAAAAGGAACAAAAACAGTGACTTACCTCGGCTGTCGCGCAAATTCACTTCCCTGTTTTATCCGATCTTAAGTACATAAACATATGGCCATTGAGTCCCCTGTACAGATCGCGCTAGAACTTCGGTCTCTGTATTTGGTGAGTGAAGCCAACGAAGTTCAGCTGAACAACCAACAAAACAGAGACCGAAGCTTTTGGTCTAATTAGTGAGTGGAGCCAACGCAGTTCAGTAGAACAACCAAATACAAAGACTGAAGCTTTTGGTGTTTAAGACAACTTGCAAGGAGACATACCGCACTAACATGACTAATGTTACTTAGCTCACACGAATTCGGATATGCGGGACTGGCCCTGATTTCCTGCGCAACGCCCGAAAAATAAATGCATCATTCTCATGATTATTATGGGGGTCAGACATATAGAAAATTATATTTGATCATCATTTTCAAAACTGCTTTCAAACTGTAACATCAAAGAAATACAAAAATGTAGGTTAACATAAATGACTTACCCTCTGTACGGCACCTCCCCAGAGTAGGACAGGAATGTCTTGATGAGCCAAACCGTTAAATTTTGAATGCGCAATTTATCGATTATAAACGTAAACGTACAGATATCAGGGCCGGCGGGGGGGGGGGAATAACCGATGGGGTCAGGTGCTAGTTGGGCATTATACTAGGTGCATGGGCAGCCCTGGGGGGTATTCTGAAAAGTCTCGTAAGTTTCCACTTAAATATCCTTTTAAGTTACCCATTTAATGGAGCGCTAATGTACCTCCAAATTCGTATTCTGAAAACTCTATTAGCGCTCAATTAAGTCCCTTTAGGCCACTCCCCTACTGAGCCGAATTAACCAATCAAATGCGCTCTTACAACGTAAATTTTTCTCCTAGCGCGCAGTGTCTCTTCACTTTGCTGCCTTGCAGCGCCCGGCTGCTGCAGGTGCACTGCACCACGATCTTGATACAAAGAATTTTTGCTGAAAAATAATGCTTAAGCATATTTGCATCGGAGATTAGAGGTTCGTTATGTTGTTGAAATTAACTGTTGTCTTTTCCCTTTCTCTCTCATTTATTGTACCTTTGTGCTTTTCTCTTTTTTTCGAACGCGTTCTGATTTTCACAACCCCCTATCCATTGAATCCATTTGTAGCTTTCTTTCTTTTTCTTTTTTTTTACAATATTTTATTTGCCTCTGTCTCGGGGCCATGATAGGGGGGGGTGGGTCTTCTTTAACTTAATTCCTTCTTATTCTAAAAACTACATAGGCCCTACTTTTCATTTATATGAGAAATCTTCTCCAACAAAATATGAATAAACATATTTTAAAAATCAAACAAACATAATTTTAAAAAAGCCGAAATTTTATTGAAATTTGATGTACAAACGTTATGACATAGGTTTTTATAGGTGGAGAAAACGATGGCATCACTTCACTATTTTTTCTTTTGTATTTTATTCTATATTCGTTTAAATACTAAAGGGGTCTATGCTTACTTTTTCATTGTCAGAAACAAGGTTTAATTCACTCCTGCACATTGCTGCATCTGCCGTGATTTGGCAATTTCATTATTGTCAAAAAAAAGTGTGCAAAAACAAAATAGTTTATGATGCTAATAATAAAAGAAAATATAGAAAAATAATAGTCATGTTTTCCCTATAAGTACACAAATATTTCTGTCTCCCTTTTCCCCCTTTTCTAATTTATTTATTACCAAATATAGTCCCTAGGCCCTATTCCTTATTTTACTTGTTTTTATACACCACCTTTTCCCCTTTATTCTATTCCCTTTTTAGCTCTCTCCTTTATTCTCTTCCTTCCTCCTAGTATTAAACCGATTTGATGATATTTATACAAAATGAAAGCAACATTTAGCAAGATATGGTGAGACTTAATGGACCTCTTATCACCATTATCTTTCCCCACTGGAAAGTCCGCTAATTGAGCGCTATGAGACTTTTCAGAATACCAAAAGTCTCGTAACTACTCAATTAAGTCTTCGCGCGGTCATAACGCGTAGTATTGCAAGTGCGCGCAACGCAACCCTGCCAAATAAGGAAAGGGGCACTTAAGTGACTTTTCAGAATACCAAAATGCTAATTGAGCGCTAATTGAGCGCTAATTGAGCTTTCAGAATACCGCCCCTGGGCAGGTGGGGTGCAAAAGAGTTACATAATTTGTAAGCCCGGTTTTTTTTTTGGAGGGGGGGGATGGGGGCCGGTGAGTGTCCGGGTAATGGCTTCCATCATTTCAAACCCAGAAACCCTGGCCAGATACGATCTTGGTGATAGTATCGCATATCAATTCAATTGATATATTATTTTCAATAAAGAATATTTGTTTCATTTACATATGATAATTTTTTCCATTTCCCTTTCTTTCTTTCTTTCTTCCTTTTTTTTAAAATAGTTTTTATTGGGTTTTCATGATTTTGTGTAACAAATCAAATATAAATAATACAAGTAATTTGAAAATAAAAATAAAAGCAGCATACACATTATTAATTAATTTAAAAAAAAGTACAGCTTATCAACAGATATAATAAGTGATAAACATGTAGTAAAGGCAGTTTTAAAAAGTATAGGCCTATATGTATTTCCTTGACCGCCTGAGAAGAATTTCTATTGCATTTAGTATCATATGAAATTTGAAATATTTTGAAAATGCTTCTTAATTGACTGTCGATTCGTCGTTATACAGGTTCAATACGATTCAACCAAGTGGCGTCCATCCATGCTTCCGTCATATCAAACCTATATACAGTATAAAAACATATAACAAAATACGAAAGAAATATGAGTGGGTGCGCAACATCTATCGCTCATTTGCATGTAGGCCTATTATGTGAAAATAGTAAACTTGAGATATTTTCATTAATACGGCCTATCATTATCAACATCCGATAAAAAAAAGAAAAAATGTTTTATTTTTCTCTACATTCCTTCACAGCACCCCCTTGTTAGGGATGGATATGTCCACCTAAAAGCCGTTATCACATTATGTACATATAGCTCCATATTACAGTATGACACTGCAAGCATCGATTGTTATCCCTTTCAGTGGCATCACCGTAAGAGAGAGGGGGGGGGGGGGGTTGAGGGCGGCTGACTAGTTTCCTGAAAAACACTCAGTTATTTGGTTATATAAATTGCACTGGCGTGTAGATCGGGAAGGGGGGGGGGGAATCCACTGCCGAGAAAGAACTTGAGAGAAAAGGAAATAAACGTGACTATTATAAATATGAAAAAAAATCGGTGGCGCTTCAGGCTTTGCTCGCATTGCCTGTTGAGTGAGATATAACAGCTGCTCAAGAGGATTATCAGCACGCATCGCGCTTTCATTATTCATTTATTTATTTATTTATTCATATATTTATTTATTTATTTATTCATGTATTGATTTATTCATTCATTCATTCATTTATTTATTTATTTATTTATTTATTTAAGCCTATGAGACACCTCATCTTGTTTGAAAAATAAAAAATAAGATTAGTTTATACTTCAGTCTTTACAACTACACTTCTGTAATACAAACAACAACATTTTTTTTATGCTTTCAGCTGCCGATTGGGAAATATGGATGAGATTATTTTCCACCCCCCCCCCCCCCATGGCAAAAGTTGGACCAGACCCCGGACCAATAAGAGGTTTAATATTTAAACTGATTTTACTCCCTCATTTGACCTCCCCCCACAAGAAAAAAAGAGAGAGATACTGATGAGGGACCACAGACTAAGGGGAATACAGATCAATGAAAAGAAAAAAAAGGAGAAAGGAAAGACAAGAGTTGAGAATAAGCGAGACATCTGTTTCACTTGCTTGCTACTGCATAAAGGGGTCCTTTATCGTGAGGGGAACTTTTCCGTATACATTCGTCATTCCGAAGCTTCGTTATTCCGAAGGTTCGGATATTCCGAAGGTTTGTTAATCCGAAAACGAAATAAGGTTCGTTGTTCCAAAGGTTCGACAATCCGAAAACGAAATGAGGTTCGTCGTTCCGAAGGTTCGTTAATCCGAAAGCGAAATAATTAAGGTTCGTTGTTCCGAAGGTTCGACAATCCGAAAACGAAATGAGGTTCGTTGTTCATTTCGTTCTCGGACTAACGAACCTTCCGAATTACGAACCTCATTTCGTTTTCGGACTAACGATCCTTCGGAATTACGACTCTCATTTTCCTTTTCGGATTAACGAACCTTCGGAATTACGCCACAATTACGCCACAATTTCGGCTTAACGAACTCTTTTTCGTTTTCGGATTAACGAACATCGAGGTTTAGGCAATTTACGTGTTTCGAAATTACGAACTTTCGGAATAAAGAACCTTCGGAATTACGAAGTGTAAACAACTTTTCTTTGGGTAAAAAGGGGCACTGATTCGAGAAAGGACACTTACAAGAAGGCAAGGAGGCACTTGCTCACATGTAAAACGGATCCATCTCACAGAACACGTTCGAGAGGGGGCATTCTGGGGGTATAGATTTGCACTCATACGAGATTGGCCATTCGGTAACCTAAAACAGGTCCTCTCAGGTGAAAATTGCACAATACTTTCACGAGAGGGTGTCTTTTTTGCGTAGGAAGGGCACTATTTCAGTGCTTTAAAAAGTTGGGGAGGGACAGTACAGGGCTCTGTTCCTCCATGCAGGATCGCCGCCCCTGTACCAATTAATGAACGAATCCACATTCTGCAAAATGTATTTTGCCTGTGTCACCCGTTTCGCTCGTTATTTAATCGAAATTTTTTTGTAATGACAAGCAAGGTTATCAAAATTTTTGCAGATATATATATGAAAGAAGATATCCAAGTAAGTGGGGAACATTGCGCCACAACACAGCTTTTTTCCTCTTCTTCTTCTCCTCATCCTCCTCCTTTCTTTTGAAATATTTTCGTCGTCAGTCTTATGTTGTGGAAAACAGAAATCTCATCTATATTGACTGAAACAACTCGTGCAGACGGGTGTGAATATTTTGCGAGACAATCTGTGGTTTTGCTAATAAACGCAATGTGTTTTTCAGGGATAGGAGGAGAAAAAAATCAAATCGCATTATTTGTTACTTCTCAATTTTCAGTCAGTCAGCGTGAACCTTCCGATTTTCTCGGTATTCATTCTTATCTACTTTTTGTGTTCTTAAGCACTGTGTTATTATTCTGTTTCTGTTTCTGTTTCTGTTTATGGTAACTCCCGCAGGAACTCGGCAGGACAGCATTTTCTGCTGGTAAACGCCAAGCTGGTATATAACCAATTACCTTGGAAACATTTTACGTCTAGGTTAATCAGTCATAGTGGCTGACGTAATAGACGACAGATATCACTCTTGGGCCTTTTTATCAAAGTGGAGACAATGGCAGAGTTGGGATTCGAACTCACAACCTTGCGATTATGAGTCCAATGCTCTAACCACTGGACCACACGACCCATTTATATGCAATTGATTATCATATATTCTTGTACTTGTTTTGTAAAAGATGCTGCAATTGAGCCTTTGGCTGCGAATGAATTTTCAATGAACCAGTGATGATTGGACCAATGGTGGTTGTTAGACGGAATGGCTTTAGACTAAATGAAAGTTTAGGCCATGTGGTGAGTGGACGAGTTGGTAATAGACGAATTGGCAATTTACCTCCCTCTCTCACTCTTCCCATCCCTCTCATGCTCTCGTTTTATTTCATAAAAATTATCTCAATTTCTAACATTATGATACCATACAAAACAGTTAGAAAATTAGCATGAAAATGCCAAGCATTGCTATTAAGTAATAAGCTATCAATAAGATATCAAAGTATAAATTTAGGGATAAATATCTCTCTCTACCTCTTTCTCTCCCGTCTCTCTCTCATTTTTTGCCAACTTCCGCTTTCCATACTTGCCTGTCGTCATTCACATTTCACTGTCTTACTCTCCAAAGTGTGAAAAATAGTCAAATAATAAAAGATATTGGTGAATGTTTGAGGAAAAAAGATTGAAAAAAAGTTGAAAAAAAGTTGAAAAAAAGTGATTAGAATTTCAATTATTTAATTTGTGACGTCATATGCGAGCAGCGTCCCAATATCTGGTAAAAATCAATAAAATTCAATTTTCTTTAAAAAAGAAGATTTTTTATTACTCAACACTAAACAGACTAATTTCACACCCGCTCGTGAAAATAGACTTATGTAATCATCATATATTATTAAAAACCGAAAATTCTCTTATGACGTCACAACTCAGAAATCTAAATTTCTAAAATCTTTCTTAATCATTGATGGATTTTCTCAAAACTTAGCCAATATTTTAAACTCATTTTCTGGTATATGTTAACTTTAAAATTTTCGTCAAGGTGAAGGTGAGTTTCCCCTTTAATACGCTAGAGGATCCAAGTACAGAACATAATACCGAGCAGCTGCCTGTCGAGCTACCCAATTATGTTCCATCAATGTCCTTGAAACAGACCACTAATCACATTGTGGGGACAAAAATACCTGTCTCTCAGTGCAATGATTTGAATTAAAAAGAGCCCCCGGCAGGCAAGGCTAACATCTCAAGGTCAAGCTCGTAGTCCTTGAGCAACTCTAGCTGATTCCCCGGATACAGCAATGTCATCTCATATGTTTCATATGTTTCAAATACCCTGCAGTTTGCCATTAAACACAAGAGTCCGCACAACTGATAGGCACACAGCAAAAACTGTGATGTTAACCGGTGTACATAGAGGACCACACCAGTAATTTTACACCGGTGTTAAATTGGTGGTGTTAGTTTTACACCTATAGGTGTTATTACAACACCTTTGGTTGTTACATTTACACTCTTTGGTGTTATGTTCAATCTCTAGGGTTTAATTTTAACACCTCAGGGTGTGGTCCTCTATTAACACCAATCGGGTGTCAGTTTTATCACCACAGTTTTTACAGTGCATGTCATGTTGCATGATGCCAGGGTATTTTGAATGGAGGAGGGGTATTAAGCTATGCCGTCATTTTCAAAAAAAAATGAATCAATTAATGGATGACAGAGTATTACAGGGTTTACTGAAGTACAGAATGGGGACACCCCCAAAACCCCCAACAACCCCCCCCAAAAAAAAAGAAAGAAAGAAAGGAGTAAGAGTGAAATGATATATTCCTTTTAGAATAGTGTTATGATAAAAGAAAACAAGACTTACAAAACAAACGTCCCTCTCGCTTTTCCATCTTGAAGACCTATATATATAATTTTTTGCCCCATACAGCATTCTAGCCTTTTTTTTGCTCATTATATACCACTGGTATAGGGTCACACGATCCACTGATTTTCTCAACCCCCGACCCTCATTATCCCCCTATAATGGGATGGTTTCCCCCCAAGGACTCTCTTTATTATAACCCAAAATGGTGAGTCAAATTATTCCTCATAAAATAGTTGGGTCCCCCAATTTAAGTAGAAAGTTAAATTACAGTTCCATTAACTTTCATCATTTTCATCTTTTATCATTATTTTTGCTATCATCGTCTATTTTTTTAAAGTCATGATTATTACATCACGTGTATTTTTTCTAGGTTAATATTTTGATAATTTGTATTAATCCATTCTGCTCATTCAATATGATTATGAGTATTTAATATCTGACTCGGTTTGTCACTATCAAGCATTTTTGCCTCCAATGGATATACTGCTTTTGCAGGTAATGGGTAATTTTGTGTTCAATGGTATATGATTTATTGTAAAAAAATGCCTTTAATGATATTTGTTATGAAGAAGAAAAACGAAGAAATAAAATCAATCAGTACTAACTTTTCTAAACCCTTGAATCATCTTCTTTCTTCCCTTCTCTTTTTGTTTACAAAATAAATATTTTCTCCTCTTTTTTGTTTTTAATAGATTCCCCCAAACGGTGTTGATGACTTTGGCACTGAGCTGAGAGGACATAGTTTACTATTTCCCTGCTTGAACAGCCATAAAATCGGGCCGCAGGGGGGGTGGTCCCCAGCCTGCTCCAGGCCCTGTCAGTACCCCCCAGTGAGAATGAGTAGAACTGACCAAAGTAAAGACAGAAATGATAATATACCTTTCTACCCTAATCGGCACTCATGAAAATATTATTACTTAGGGTGGGGAAAAGATAAGCCGACTTTTATAATATTTGAGAGGTCCGTAATTTCTTAGGTATCACAATGATGACAGTCAGCATCAAGTTCAATACTGCCATCTCTTGGTAAGATTGTTCACACTGTAATTGTAAACAGGCAGCAGCAAGAAAATTATGAAATCGCTCGCCCAAGGCCAAAAGCGCAATGCATGCCTTGCGCGGCAGCTCGCACCTTATCCTCCGGTCCGTCCAAAACCAGTCGCCCTGGCCCGTCGCGTCCGAGACACGAGTGCCGCAGTGCATGCCGAGACACGCCATCGCGTACAGCGCACTGAATCAGAGATCGCTGGAGGAAATTGCAAGTCGCGACTGATCGCCGCTCCTGAAGAGCGGACAAAACATTGAGCTCTTTTGATCAATACGTCTTTGAATGCACTTGACCTACTGTTACAATACTACTGGAATAGGTTCTTACATAAATTGGCTTCAATTGGATGTACGAAATCATAGTTTCATCAACGCAAAAGAAAGGTCAGGAAGAGAGAAGTCTTCTCAGATTCGTCGAAGAGCTGAACCCAAACTCGAGTTGAGCTGCGGCCGTGGATTGTCAATGCCATGGTCATGTAATGTCGACAGAATTGTGAATTTAGAAGGAACGATTCACTTCTTAGTCGCAAAATGGATTCAATAGGATCTAAACTTTATGCCGGAAAAAGGCGCCGCCGTCCCGCTAAACGGTAAGGAGTGATAATATTGTCAAACTTAGTGCACAACATCCGACTATTTATTTTTGGATGTTGGTCTACTCTAACGGAAATCGAAGCGTTGCTACGCCAGTGGAGCAGGCGAGAGCATGACTGATCCTGGGTCTGGTATTCCGTGGCGAAATTTCGTTCGGATGCTTGAATCGATGTATTTTACGCATTGTGATTGTTGAGGCTAAGGATGGTGGTGGTATAATACGATGATGATGAAGAAGATGGTTGTGGTGGTGGTGATGATAAGGAAGATGATTATATAGATATTGATAAAGATGATGAAATATGATGATGAACTGGGTTGACATTGACTGTGACAATTTTTTAGGCCTACTAGCATGACTAGGCCTAAAAGGGTGATACTTCTACTACTGACTCACTACTATTATGCTCTGATGAGTAATCCTTGCTCTTTCTCTTCTTCCTCCTCCTACTAGTGAGTCAGTAGTAGAAGTATCACCCTATTAGGCCTAATTCAATGTCATCCTACTACTACTACTACTACTACTACGACTACGACTACTATACCCAGTTGTTGTGTGTCCGGACAGGTTGTGTGTCCGGACGATCAATTTTAGAAAGTCATTTGGAAAAAAAGGCAAGCAAAGTTTCATCAATTTTTAGTACAAAATGTTAAAAAATATTATAGAAAACAAAATAGAAGATGATTGCAACTATTGAATTCATATTTTTAGTGTAATCCAAAGACAAAAAAAAGAAGGCTTTAAAAATATAAAGTTTCCGGACACCCGACCCCCCATCCTACTACTATTGCTTCTACTACTTCATACTACTACTTTCTACTACTATTAACCATTTCCACCCATACCACTACCACCCCACCACCACCTCTAATGCTAAGTAACACCACCTCCACCACCACCAACACCACCAGCACTAACACCACCACTACTTTTGTAGTATTACTTCTTCAACTACTACTACTACTTCTACTACTTCTACTTCTACTTCTACTTCTACTTCTACTTCTACTTCTACTTCTACTTCTACTTCTACTTCTACTTCTACTTCTACTACTACTACTACTACTACTACTACTACTACTACTACTACTTCTACTACTTCTACTACTTCTACTTCTACTTCTACTTCTACTTCTACTTCTACTTCTACTTCTACTCCTACTTCTACTTCTACTTCTACTTCTACTTCTACTTCTACTACTTCTACTTCTTCTACTACTATTACTACCACCACCACTACCACTAAGCTGACTTTTAATTATGTCAATGTTTTCCCCCTCTCATCAAAGACAATTCCAAATTTGTCAAAATAATAAGTATCTTGATTCTGATACTTCAAGGTTGTCATGAATTATAAGTTGAGGATGCATTAACTGGGACAGTTCTTCATGTAGGCCCTTTGTATATTGTACATACAGGTAACGTACAGTCATTACACTGTAGCATACCTACGGGGGGGGGGGGGGGGGCGGAGGGCAGATTGTCCCCTGCCCTGACGAGTCACAACTGATCCCTGACGAGCCACAAGTGGCCCAGCCCTTTGAACTTATTTTTTTTGCTTGTCAATTTTTTTGGCGGACGAATTTGCCCCCCCCTTGGAAAATCCTAGGTACACCACTGCGTACAGTATACTTGTAACCATGGAGGTAGAATGATTCAATGCTTTTATGTTATTTGAAATATGTTACAAATAATTACTCTTATCTAAACCCTCACCACAAAAGAGAGTCAGCAATTTGAAGTATGGATATAGTTTTATAGAAAGTATCAATCCATGAAGAGAGATGACATTTGTTAATATTAATGATAGAAATCAAAGCATTTATCCACCCTGCAGAGTGCTCAAGGTGCTAATTGACATTACGATCATAAAAAATATAAGGGATGGATCCACAAAAAGGCAAAGCTTGCAGTGTTTTAAACGTGTAAGTAGTTTGTCTAAAAAAAAAATGACACCTAAAAGTGAAGAATTATATTTGCAATAAAAGTTTCAGTCTTAAATTTATCTCCCTTTTAAAAAAAAAAGCAATTATTTTAGAATTGTACAATGATCGGAGGGAGGGGGGGGAGGCATTTCCGTCATCAAGTAGATATCATGCATCTCCAATGAAAAATGTGTGGGAAGGTTATCTTTTTTCAACATGTACCTATATGGTATTAAGGTGTCAAAAATGTGCAATTGCTGAAAAATGGTATACTTTTTGATTAGGTTCTGATTTGCGAGGGTATAAAAATAGAATAGAATTTGAAAATATTTACCCTGGGAGTTGGATCATTCTTACTAATGATGTTAAACTTGCATGGAAATTCTTGTTAAGGGTTATGTTTTGTATCTAATTAATTACAAGGGTGAGATTTTTATACTTGTTATAGAGGGCAGGCTGCAGTGTGGATGCGTTTTCAGATCATTGCAAATACTTGTTTAGGGGTGATTTTTGAAACCCTGGCCTTGGACACACACATGATTGATATCCACTGGTCAATGGAAGTGGTCCCCTGGGGCAAGTTTCACAGCGTTTATCAAGTTGAAATGAAAGATTTGAAGAATGTTGTAAAAATGATTTCTACCTATGGGCCTACTAGATTGGAAGTACATGTACATGAATTTCCTGTTTTGTCCATGTAAGGCCAGTTGTAAAGCATTGATATGGTCATTTTCCAGCATTGATAATAGCTGTAAACCCCATGTTCTTTAGGCCTAGACTGTAATTATGCCAGTTCTGCTATTTGCTACGCTGTGTCTTTTAGCTGTACATGTACACACTCCTGCATATGTATACAAGTCAAATTTTATTGCTATGAATTGGTAGAATTCCATGGTCCAATGCACACTGTCAACATTCTGAAAGTAATATAGTGCACCGCGTTGAGAATAGTGGGATAATGAGGTCAGGGGGTTATTATTTGAATCTATGGGAGGATGATGCTCTTTTGATAGCCCCTATACATGTACATTTACTAGTATCGTTATGTTTTTTTTTCTTAATATTGAAGTGGTCCAGTGGATGATCTGTTTTATTTGTTTGCTTATAAATGTGACTTTTATGATGACTGCATAGGTCTGTACAGGGTAGAATATTTGCAGTGATTAAGCATCATAATGAATGTATTGTTACAATCATAATTATTCATTTACAAATTTACAAATTATTGTTTATTTTAGTGATGATGCAATGAATAAATGATGATGATGAAATAAGAATAATTATTGATGATAATAATAATGATAATAATTATAATGACAATAAAGATAATAATAATGATAGTTATAATAGTATTATAGTGATTATAGTTAACATGAGTAATAATAATAGCTTTAAGTAAACTATTTAATTATATTTCTTATATTCTCCTTCAATAAACTTGTTTTCACAGGAATACCATCCCAGCAAACGGCACGGTGCGAACCAACCCCAGTAAACGTCACCGTGATCGTCTCAATGCGGAACTTGATCGGTTGGCCAGCTTGTTGCCCTTCGATTCGGAAACGGTCACCAAGCTTGACAAACTCTCAATCCTGAGGCTCAGTGTGAGCTATTTGAGAAACAAGAGCTACTTCCAAGGTAGGTTGTTGAAGGAATTCAGTTTTAGAGAAACATTTTTAATTTTTCTCTACGTGTATTACCACACAGTCCTGTTCTGGTGAGTGTTTCATTAACCTGTTCATATAAAGTTAAGAGCGACTTTAAGAACGACTGGTGATCCTTTCTAGCGGTCAATTGTATATCATTTGTGATGGTTTAGCGCGTAAGAAAGGTTCACCAGTCGTTCTTAAAGTCGCTCTTCACTTACGAACAGCTTTATGAAACACCCATCTGTACTGGCCTCACAGAAACATTGTTAGCATGGACATTGTTAGCATGGACATTGTTAGCATGGGCAACAGTTGGGTGTTTCATAAAGATGTTTGTATTAAGTTAAGAGCGACTTTAAGAAAGACTGGTGATCCTTTTTTTATGCGCCAAATAATCACCAATGAACACTAATGGTGAATATCATTTACCACAAGAAATTATCACCAGTTGTTTTTAAAGTCACTCCTAACCAATACAAACAGCTTTATGAAATGGGGGCCCCCAGAGGTCCTGTAACAACTGATAACGTCACAACACGTTATTTACATCTTGGATAAATGTTTGACTTTACAATCTGGGAGATGAGACTGGGCCTTCTGTGTAATACTGCTCTGTTAGGGCTAACAACATTTCTCTAAGGCTGTTATGGGATGATACAATACATCGCATGATGTAATCTCAGATATATATGTGATTGTGAAACAAAAAAAAGTATTTTAAAATAAAACAACAGTTCTGTCATAAATGAGAACAATAATACTGTTACAAATAAATTAGTCTGTCTCATTCAGTATTGATGCGTACATGCAGTTGCATAAACATGTAAGCATCATAGGGTACTAAAAGTGCTTACTCATTCTCGCGCAACATGGACAAAGCGCGTGCAGTTTACACTCTAACTGTGAAAGAGGTAAAAATGAGACGGAAGGAAAAATGGGGGATGAGAAATAAATAAGAGGGAAGGGGGAGAAAATGGAGGACCAAATAGAATATATACCTGAATGTCGGACAAGTTCACTCGTTCGTTGAAAGGAAATGGTCTCGGGGTTCACGCGAAGGGCAGCTCATAAATTATATGTGTCAATAATTTCAGGCGAAAAAGTAAACTCAGCACTGTGTACATTTTCTGGACTGAGTTTGCTCTGTATCTCTGCCCCAGCTGCCGTGAGAGAGGGAGGGGTTATACCGGGAAGAGAAAAGTGAGTGAAATGTCATCCTATGTTGTAATCCATCTGCTTGGATCAGGAGAAGGGGCACATGAATTCATGACCAGCAAATGTACACAATAAATGTACGTACTGTAAATATGCAGCAGGATTTCTGTTTTCTTTTCTCTCTTCTAGAGTTGGCCCCTTTTTGACCTCCCTACTGTAATAATGTGCAATTCAAATTAGGAATGTTTAAACGAGCGACAATTGCTGCGCTGTAAATTCCACACAGATCGAATGAATATCTTCAACCCTGGATTTAACCCACTAACATACAGTGTTAAACCCTGATACCCTACTTAGGACAAAATAAAGCCTGGAGCCATTGTGAAGGATCAAATGTCATGTTACCAAAACTAACTTGTTACGTAATGGAGAGCACGATCTTATCATGGACAGTTGGAATTATTTCATAATTTTTATTACAAAGCCTGATGCGTGCTGTCAAATATCTTTTTTGACACCGTAGTTTAGTGGAAAGTAGTTTGACATGAAATGGGAATGGTCAATCTTGGAAGCAATCTTCCAAACTTCAGATCAAGATCGCTTTGACTCGTTAAACTGGTTTCAGTGTAAAGGAGGACACAGCCGTTATTCGTGAAGTGATCTCTGGCCATTTTGAGTGCGCGACTCTACACACTGAGTGTAGAATGCCTACGATGCAGTTTTGAATTTCACACGAAACATGTCACTCCACTGAGAGTGTTCCCATAGCAACAAGATCGCTTTATGTGAAGAGATTTTGAAAACCACTTTCGGATGATCAAATGGGAACGCTAGCAAAGCGATCTTCCAAACTGGTTTCCTGAACTGGTTTCCAGTAAACTTGTTTTAGAAAGCGTTATGAGAACGGGGTCTTTGTTTGTGGGAATATGTTTATTGACCTCCATTGAAACTTGATGTCAAGATTTGTGAAAGTATTATTGACCAATATTAATATACAACCGATTGCAAAAGGAACTTTTATGATATAAAGGCTTTCATCTTTGATGTCCCGATTTAGAAAAGAAAAACAAAGGGGGGGGGGGGGGCGGCTCAACTTTGAAAAGAAAGTAAACTGCTTGTCAGCAACCAACCAAAATGTACCTGTACTCCACTTTACACGCCCTGTATATACGAGTATTACATATATGCTCTTTGCACGTCAACCATGAAAAGAGTAAATTTTGCTGGTATTAATGTATTTCAAGGTCTAGTGTAATGAAGATCTGATGCAATGTGATGCCGGAGGAGAAGGATCATATTCCCCTTCAGGCGATCTTTAGATGATGAAGTAGGGGTGATAAATATTAAATGATATACCCAGTATAGACAATGAAATATAAACATAACATAGATAATGAAGTAGAAATAATAAGAAGTAGAGACAATATAATGGTATATCATATGCATAGATTTTGGTCTGATGATTTTAATAGTTGATGCTTAATTTATTGCTTGACAAATTTGGTGGCAAAGCCATTTTTTTATAAGGGTCACTTTACGCTGTGTGTAAGTCGCATTTCAACCAAACTTGGATGGTAGATGGATTTGGGGGACCCGCATGTTATGCTACAGTCGGAGGTCACAATCATTAGGTCAAAGGTCATTTTCAGGTCAACGTTAAAGTTTACGTGCAAGACTCTTATGACACCTAACTCCTCAACCGTGAGTCACTTTTCAACTAAACTTGGGTGGTAGATGGAATTGGGGGACCTGCATGTTATGCTGCAGTCGGAGGTCACATGGTTAGGTCAAAGGTCATTTTGAGGTAAATATATTACATGCAAGACTCTCTTATGACACCTAACTCCGCAAACGTAAGTTACTTTTCAACAAAACTTGGATGGTAGATGTACTTAGGAGACCTGCATGTTATGCTGCAGTGGGAGGTGACATGGTAAGGTCAAAGGTCATTTTCAGGTCGACATTAAAGTTTACGTGCAAGGCTGTTATGACAAGTGTTATTACATCCCAGTCATTTCACAATGAAGTTTCAATATAATTGTTTTGCGTGCCCTCGCAAATCACAATATTTCTGGTTATTTTTCATAAGTGGGCGAGACGCAAAATTGCTTTTGCCTTGTTGTTTTCCTATAAGACTTATTCTAATTCAAAAATTTTGAAATGGTTGCTGTACTGCCGCTGTGATACTTGTGGTTTTTACAGTACTTTAACTGAAATTGCAACGTCTTTCAAACTTTATAAATTACATAATATTCATACAATTAAATGACTTTAAATAGTTTTGAATGACACAGGGTGATACAGAAATAAACTGATCATTTGTTATGGAGATTCATTTTGTTAGCTAATTCTATTGGGTGACTGATGACTGATGAAGAAAATATGGAACTTAATGGAATTTACATACAACATGTATTCAACATTAGGTCATAAAATTTATACAGCCTAGAATTTATTTTTATAGACTCCACTTTTAATTTCTTTTTAATAGGCCTCTTTTTGGCTTTTGCAGTTGTACAGTGTACAAGTATTTCAGCAAATAGATGTGATTGCAAATATCCTATAGTGTGTACATACATTCTTTGTTATTTGGGCAGGAGATTGTCTCCATGGCAACAGTGTGAAGAAGAAGGAGTATTCGACCAATCCATACTATAGCCTACCGTTTTATAATACCCATATTTATCCAGACGATTAATCACCTATATTACACTGGCCAGTTTCATCACTCTCCTGTAAAGATCCGACCTAAATACAAGCCATATATACCCTTGCTTTCAATTGTAACCGTGCCCCCATTTCTACTCGGTTCTATGGATTACTATCAGTGGAGATTACAGGTTTCAGCGCTGGCCGGCCTTGCTTGCTCTAATTTTTGCGGCCAAAACTAGGTCAAGTGCGAGCCATGTGTAATCCTGTTGTGGCGCGACCAGAGTGCATGCTGGGTATGCCACTTCCTCTGCGAAGAGTGGACGCTGGGTTTCCTAATCGATGGCCTTTGCCAAATCTCTAGAGTGAGAAGCATCTGGTCTGAAATAGTGTTAGCCATTGCAGTCAAAATCAAATGATGTCTGTACAAGTATACTATTCAGCATGGTGTTTTTCTACTTGTAACAGGGGAGGGGGTGGGTTTCACCTAACAAAAAATTATTCATTATGATTATGTGGGCTCATTGTGGTCTAGTGGTTCTGGCTCTCACCTTTCAAACAAGAAGGTCATGGGTTCAAATCCTAGCCATGGCGTGTTTCCTTGAAGAAAGAAATTTATCCACACTGTTCTGCACTCGATCCAGGTGAGGTGAATGGGTATCCAGCAGGATTAATTCCTTGAATGCAGGAGCACTGAAAGGCAGCTCGAGCTAAGGCCGGGGTAATAATCATAATACTAAAGAACAATGCGCCTCGGAATAGATTGTTCCTAGATTGATGGCGCTATGCAAATGCCTATTATTATTATCATTTTCATTATCATTATTATTTTTATTATTATTATTTTTCATGCACTGACACATATGTATATCAGCACACTTGGTTCAATATACATATCAATACTACATTACCCATCGAAAAGTCTTTTGTTCTTTGCAAGCCCAAACTTTAATAGGGTTGGAAAAGGTATACACATTGGATCACATCTGTAGGCCTATTACAGCTGGTTCAATATTTACAGACAGATTTTAGTTTAATAAAAAAATAAAGAAATAGAGGACCTTTGATCCAGATACATGTAGATGTTATAAAAATGTCTAGTACAGATTCACAATGTTTGTGTTGTTTGCATGCATGGACAGTAAATTGTTCTTGTGTCTGTGCATATTGTAAATGAAAATAATCATGAGTTTTGATTTTAGAATATTCACCTTGGGAAACAGGAATTGGCCTGTTTTTCAGATGAACTCTTCTTTCCCCCATACTTTGTAATACATATGTAGAAGTACAGCACACTTTATATCAAAATGATTTCCATTTCTTGTTGTCATAGACCTATATACTGTACTGTATTTGGATTTTCTGTCTTGCTACGAAGATTGATTGCTTTCAGTTCAATGTAAAATTCATTACTTGCAAAAAGTTTCTGCCAGCAATTTATTTTTTTTTTCATTGGGGCCAGTCAGGGACTACTTTTTAGGCAACTTACTGCCTAATACATCGGTCACATTTGCTCAACGGCGGAAGGACAGCGAGTCGAAAACAGCCATTTTAACATTGTTTGTACCAGCTACATATGGGTGGTTTGAATAAATATGAAACAGCTGTTTTCGACTCGCCGTACGGCTGCTGTAGAGTAAATGTGACTGAGGTATTAATACTCTTCAGCATTGGATAAGCTTTAACGTTGAATGCAGATTTCCAGTTCCTTCTTTAGTTTCTATGGGGCTTTTGAGCATTTCAGGGCTTAAACACCCTTCGCCCGTGTAATTTTTCTCTGGTTTTGTGACAATGAGGAAAATATTGTGGAATTTTTGAGAATTCAAAATTTGATTGAACTTGAATTCATGCACTACTACCTTGCTGGCCATTGGCTCTTTTGACTATTCCTGGGGCAACAATGCCCGAGTCCTCTTGTAATTTTTTCCATGCCATGGGCACCCCTTGTTTCTTTATATAAAAACAATACTCTTTTGATTACATATTTCTCTTCATTTTATTACATTATTTTTCTGATTAGGATTCTTTATTTGCCTTTAATAGGAATGGATTATGAAATTGATGATAAAAGCCAGTATGGATTTTAATTTGAACGCTAGGCTTACATTCATATGGTATGTCCACCCTTCTATACTTGTATCCCCACTTAGAGTATTTGCTTTCATGTCGTTAGCAAGCATACAGATGTAGGGAAAACATGTACATTTTGAATTGATTCGTTAATGTGAATGCTAGCATTTTATTTTTTAGTGAATCTCTAGTGAATCACAGCTCTTTAAATACATGAATATGAATGGGGTATTAGAACAGTATAAAGATGAACACTATACTGCCGTACTTTGCAAAAAGGAAGCAAGTTACAAAAGTATAATTTTTGTAAATGATCAATGTGTTTTCATCATTTACATAGGCGTCAATGCAATTCAAAAGCATATTTTCTTCAATATCTTTCCATAGAACGATAATTTCTTCCGAAAATTTTGCCTGAATGTGCAACATACAAAGGGTGTTTCAGAAACAACTATCACTCAAATTGGACTTATGTGTCACTTGCTTCCTTTTGCCAAAGTTGGGCAGTATACATGTACAGTGCTTCATCAATCTGTCGCAAATATTAAGGAAGACACATCGCTACTCATCTTCAGTTCATGTAGAAATCATTCTCCCATCCCCCTAGAGATGAAGTTGGGTATCGTCGATGAAGATACAGCGATTGAAAGTCCTACATGTAGAGAGCATTTCATGAAGAGTTTTGCCAGTGACTTTTCCCCGACAGATTTTATAAGCCACTGAAATCCTTGCATCTGATTGGCAAAGAGCAAGTTAGAAGGTGAAAATCTCTGACAAAATTCTTCATGAACTACTGTACTCCCAAGAAGTCAAAATAATGCTTGAAATTTGCAGAATGCACTCCTGTCAATCGTCGCTGACTCCTCCGACTTGAGCAAACGAGAAGAGATGAGACAAGCGCATCCCACGAACGAAGAAGAAGACATCATTGGGATTGGTGGATGACAAATGAGTCAAGACCTGAATGAATGGCTTATTGTTCCTCCCTTGCTCTCCGAGGCTTTATTTATAGATGGGTAGATTCCTTTTCAAGATGGCTGCCAGTATGATAGAAAGATCATTCCAGCCCTGATCTTTTTTTTTCTAGTTTAAATCCTTTCATTCGTTCGATGTTGGCTTGTCTCGGATACTTGTCGAAGCTACTGTGGATCGATTTCCTTGAGAATGCTTTGATATGTTTGTATTTATACGTAGGCTAGTTGTTGAGAGTGAGACCTGGAGGTCCATTTCCGAAAGAAATACAATTGAAGTTTATACTGAATGGTATGTACTGTGGTAATAGGTAATTTTAATAGCAGCCAATCACAACCAGGCCAATTGTAATTTCCATACACAGCATTAAAAAAAAATAGCACGTTGTTTAAAAGCCTGTCACTCTATTAAAACAACAAGTTGTTTAATCTTTTTGGTAATTGTTTAAACTTTTTTAAGACTCCCCCCCCTTAGCCCCAACAATTTCCAGGGGTTCAGGAAAAAATGTGCAGTGTGAAAAGCATGTATGTTTTCAGTTGCAAATAGAATTTACAGCAGGTCAACAAATGTACTGTATGTAGACTGTATATATTGACCAGCTTTCATTCAGTCCTCCTCCAACATGTAGATCCACGGATGCACCATGAGGATACGCCATGATGATGTCATTATAATGGAGAGATGGGAGTCTTTGCTAAATTTCCCTCCTGTCATTCATACCAGTCTTCTCAAGTTGACATGGCAAATCTTATCCTCTATCCCTGTCTTTCTCATGCTGTTCACTTATACCCCTTTCATAAACCCCATTAAAATGAATTAGGCGGCTAATAGCAGCATAATTTGGTCGTAAAATTGGAGGAGGACAAGAGTTATCCGCATTACTCTGATGCTGCTATTATCCGCATAATAGCAGCATCGGGACAAGATTTTGAGTTTATGAACGCATTTCCAAATTATGCGGATAATTGCCATGGTGCGGTCACAAGGTCACCCTTTTCCAACACAACCGCATTGGAGGGGGCGTGTCCAGTTGTCATGGCGATTATCCCCCTTTTTCAGGACGAGCGCTCGTAAAAATAATGCGGCTTATTTTCGGAGTTTATGAACGCAATTTTTATTGAATTATCCGCATTACTCTTAGGCGGCTAATTGGAGGATAGGTTTATGAAAAGGGTATCAGATTCTTCTCCTGTGATCTCTTGCCTAATCTAGACATATGGCTCCAGTCCTGTCCATTTTAGGATTTCGCATCGAGGGAAAAGTCTCGGCTCCAGACCCAGTCTGTCATTATCTGCCGGAGAAGGCATCTGTCATTCATGGGTGAAAATCCCAGGGGGGACAGTGGGATGCATCCCCCTACCCAGAATAGGGGGGGGGACACAATATCAAATGTCCCCCCTACCCAGAAGAGTGGGGGGGGGGACACAATATCAAATGTCCCCCCTACTATTCTTGGTCTTTTATGATGGGAAGAAATACATCATCAAAAATCGGAATAAAACATGTATTTTGTACGAGATGACCTTACATTTGTGGTGATACCCTTTTTTTTGCTTGTCAAATTTCCCAGCCCTTGGTCCCCCTACCTTTGGAGAGAGATATTCATCCTTGCTGTCGTTGAATACAAATTGCAAGGAAATATCCACTTCAGGTCTCTCGTAGATGTACTCGTTTTTTTTTCATTCTTTTTATCAGACTGCCTTTCATTCCAGAAACTGTGAAAATCTTCAGGATCACCTTTACAATTTATGAGGATAATTTTATTTGTATATATTATTTGGGGCCCATGGGCCCCCTGCCCCCATGTATTATTTTTCACATCTGGCTGTATACATTATCTGTAGGCAAGCAAATTTGTAAAGTGTGGGTCTACTCTTTGTTTGATTTTTAAGAAGAAAGCTTGATAATGATAGCATCATTTTCTTATTTTCATTTTTTTTTAAATACACTGTCACTAAAAAGTACAAGCATATTTATGTTAAATGATGATTCCAAATGATGCCCATTTTTATTTTAAATTGATTGTGAAAAAATATTCACAAAACCATGTATTTTTAATTTTCTCAAAAAATATGAATTCACTCTGCAACTACATGTACATGTAATATCAGTAAAACATTGCTAGATGCTTCATGGGCCTGTAACTCAAATTTTCTATTTCTCTCTCTCTATATATATGCATGTATGAAAAAGTATTAAAGTTGTTAGACTATAAAGTAAGACCCTCTTCTCAGTATGCTTTCTTGAACTGGTATCCCCTAAACCAGTTTAGGAAACCAGTTTTTAGAAGATCCCTTTGCTTTAAATAGCATCCTCATCAAATTTGATACTTGCAAAAAGTTTCTGCAGGCAAATTTTGTTTTTCTTATTCGGGGCCAATCAGGGGCTACTTTTTACAACTTAGTGCCTAAATCTGCAACATTGGATAATATTTAACGTTGTATGAATGTGGATTTCCAGGGTTCCTGTGTTACTTTCTAGGGGACTTTTTAGCATTTCTCTATGTATGTATGAAAAAAATATTAAAGTTTTTAGACTATAAATTAAAGTAAGATCCCATTCTCAGTATACTTTCTTGAACTGGTATCCGTAAACCAGTTTAGGAACCCAGTTTTTAGAAGATCCCTTTGCTTTAAATAGCATCCTCATCAAATTTGATACTTGCAAAAAGTTTCTGCAGGCAAATTTTGTTTTTCTTATTCGAGGCCAATCAGGGGCTACTTTTTACAACTTTTTACAGCTTCAAATAGCATCCTCAATCTCATCATCATCTCTTGAACTTGTTTTCAGAAACACTTTTTAGTACAGGAACGCTCTGAGTCTGAGTGGGGTCACATGTTTTGTGCAAAACTTGAAACCACAGTGTACATGTACATGTAGGCATTCAACACAAACGTGTGTCCTGGGTAGCGCTCCTAACATGTGCGAAGATCGTTTCATGAAGAATGGTTTTGTCCCCTCCTACGCTCAAACCGAGGCAAAGCAGTCTTGAAAACTATATCGCGAAGTGGTTTTACAAAATGGTTTTGAAATCCACTTTAATATTGTTTCTGAGCCTGCTTTGAGCATTTCATGTTTAACTCGTTTACAAGTATACTAGTTTATAAGTGAGAACGGAGCCTTGCATTATTTTCTTCCACGATACTGTACATTTTACTTGAATGTTGGGGTTTGTGATTGAATTTCAAGCTGTCTAGACATTTTTATCTAATTTTGTATTTTTCCTTGAGCTCACTGATTCAGAGAACCCAATCTTGTCCACAAATTTGAAGTTAAAGGTCAAGTCCACCCCAGGAAAATGATGATTAGAATAAACATAGAAAAATCAAACTAGCATAATGCTGTAAATTTCATAAAAAAGCTGGATGTAAAATAAGACAGTTATGACATTTTAAACTTTCGCTTATTTTTCACAAAACGTTTACATATGGCTATATGCACAACTCAAGAGTCATGCAAATAAGACAGTCAATGATGTTCCTCACTCACTATATCTTTTGTTTTTTATTGTGTGAATTATAAAATATTTCATTTTTTAAACATTTGACAAGGGCCAACTTGACCAAACCATATACACAGCAAAAATTGTGGTGTTAACCGGTGTACATAGAGGACCACACCAGTTATTTTTTACACTGGTGTTAAATTGGTGGTGTTACACTTATAGGTGTTATTACAACACCTATGGTTGTTACATTTACACTCTTTGGTGTTATGTTCAATCTCTAGGGTGTTATTTTAACACCTCAGGGGGTGGTCCTCCATTAACACCAATTGGTGTCAGTTTTAACACCACAGTTTTCAAAGTGTAGTATTAGAGAACATGGTAGGGTCCATGATTAAAGTAATGCTAATTCCACAAGTTCAGGGAGAAATTAATCTTTGTTTTACTTGACAATGAGGAGAAAAATATATTTCATATAATAAAGTACAAAATAAACAGCGAGTGGATGATGTCATCAGTCTCCTCATTGCATACCAACCAGGATATGTGCATATATAAACTGTTTTGAGAAATTCAGCGAAATTTTTAAATGTCATAACTGAAAATTTCACATCCAATTTTGATGAAATTTTCGGTGTTATGCTGGGTGGATTTTTATCTTTTCATTCAAATCAACCCATCTTTGGGGTGGACTTGTTGTACCAACCTCTTTCAAATGGTGAAATTTATATTTCCTTGAAGTGTTAGGCCATTGAAAATTTAAACAACTCTTAAGTTCATAGCAATTTGAAAAGAGTATTTGCACTATCAAACACTAGTTCAGCAAGATGTTTTATGTTATAAAAAATGATATTTCATGAGCATGGACTCGAGCCAAATTTTTGACAAAATTGATACTAAACTGGACCTTGGCTATCAGTGTCTAACATGCACTTGAACCATTAATATGAGATAATTCTGATTTGTTTGGGGGAAAAACTGTCTGTGCTCCTTGAAACTGCTATTTGAAATTTTATACCCTGTTTTGACTTTGTCTTTGATTGATAATGACATTATTCAGTTCTTGTATAAAGTTAATATCGCCTACATGTACCACATCTCTATTTATAAGCTTCCAAGGGACTTGAATATATTACCCTCACTTTATACCAGCAAGCCTTTTGCAGTGCACAAGCATTTCAAGAAATATCATGCCTGGTACCCATTTACCTCACATGGGTTGAGAGCAACACATTGTTGATAAAATAATTGCTTATCAGTCAGCACCTGTGTATAATGACTAGAGACTGCCATGTTTGATGGCATCTTGGCTGTCTGATAGTGGATATAATGTTGGTTTGATATTATGGGCGCGTCATGGTCTAGTGGTTCTGACTCTCGCCTTTCAAACAGAGGGTCGTGGGTTTGAATCCAAGCCGTGGTGTGTTTTCCTTCGGCAAGAAATTTATCCACACTGTGCTGCACTCAACCCAGGTGAGGTAAATGGTTACCAGCAGGAAATAATTCACTCAAAAAAGCTGTGTGCACCTGAATCGGTAGCCTAGCTTTGCCAGGTAATAATAATAGCAGGGCCTGTGGGGAGAACAGGTTTTGGAACTGAAGTGGCTAACCTGGGTAAATATACTGTTATTATTATTATAAAGAATGTTTTGGGCTGCTTGATTTGTTTAAAAGCAAGTCTTGAAGTCCAGTATTGACAGAATTAATATCTCAATGAATAATACAAATATGGCCGTTCAACTCTTTCAATGATTTCATTTTTGGGGGTGCTTTTTATACAAATATCGTGCATGAATATGAATATTTCCTTGGGACTTTATTCTCATCAATGGCAATACTTTCCATTTGTTCTTAAATAATTGTCTTTTTCATATATTTGTTATGATATAAATTTTCCTGTTGTTAGTCTCTTGAGTTGTATTTCATTTTCTTGGATTTAGAATATATAGCATCGATGCCCAATAAAAGATAATTTGACTTTCATTCTCTTCACAAGGGAACTTGGCCTTCATGTATTGGTACGTGTCAATACATTAATCATACAATTTTAAAGTTTAAATGCAAATTGTTGAAAGATTTTGTTCAGCTTGCTCCCTCCCTCCCTTCCTTCTCCCTCTCCCCCTCTCTCCTTTTCCATACTGTACATGTTCATATGCATTTAGAGGCCGTTCTCATTACGCTTTCTAAAACTAGTTTACTGGAAACCGATTCAGGAAACCACTTTGGAAGATCGCTTTGCTAGCGTTCCCACTTGATCACACGAAAATGGTTTTCAAAATCACTTCACGTAAAGCGCTCTTGTTGCTATGGAAACGCTCTCAGTGGGGTGACACGTTTCGCGCGAAATTGGAAACCACAGCATAGGCATTCTATGCCTGTCGTGTGGAGTAGCGCGCTCAAAATGTGCGAAGATCGCTTCCCGAAGAACGGTTGTGTCCTCACTTACGCTAAAACCAGTTTAACGAGGCAAAGCGATCTTGAAAACTACATCGCGAGGTGGTTTTCCAAACTGGTTTGGAAGATCGCTTCCAAGACCGCTTTGACCATTCTCACTACGCGTTAAACTAGTTTCCAGTAAACTAGTTTTAGGAACGTAGTGAGAACAGCCTCTAAGTCTGTCCACCAGGGTGGTGGGAGGTAGATAATATATCTCTCCCTGGATACTAGTAGGTCCTCTACCCTGGATTTTTATGAGTGGTCATTTCTACAAGTTGGTTTCGGCCACAGAGATCCTTGTACGAATACACAGTTATCCTCTTGAATGTGATTTTGTTTTACAATGAAAAATAGAAAAAAAAGTGTGCTAAACAACAAGGAAACTATGTTTTAGAGGCTGTTTGTCCGGTAGATTTACAGGTGCAGGTGTACTTAAAATAGTGTTGGAAGTACATGTACATGAAGGCAACAGGCGATTTTGCCCTCATCACAGCCCGAATCACCCCTAAAATTCCCCGAATGGAAAACCTTGGGGCGACCAGCTCTTCTAGAGTCGTCCAAAGATCTTCCACTGACAACATTCAGGAACAATTTTAAAAAGTCAATATATATCCTACATGAAGCTGAATGATGATATCCGCATTTGCATGTACCACATAATTATGCACAATTGCTTGTTGCAGAAAAAAAGTTGGAATTTATGTATATACTGGAATGATTTGCCTCCAATAATAAGACAGTCTCTATCAATATGGATTTTCAAAAAGACATTAAAAACTTTCATAGTTTAGCATTACCGGTATATAATTTATTTTAAATATTCTCATTGTAAGCGCTTTGGGCCTTATGGAAATAAAGCGCAGTATAAGTAATTAGTAAATTAAAGTATTATTTCTATTGTTATTATCAGGTGAAGGGATTAGCCGCAATGTGAAAAAAGGGATTGTTTTCTGCTCTGAAAAAGTCATGCAGTCTTTATCATTTTTTGCATTCAGTACCTTTTCCCATTTATACTTTATCATCCCTTCATATGGCTTCAAACATATAGTTTATACAGTACACATACCGAACATGTAGTTGCACAGCCATCTTTCTTAACTACTGGTAATGAAATGATCTGTATCAAAAAAAATGAAGACTTATAAAGTCAACCTCAGATTATATAACAATCTTCATTTTCTTTTGTAACTGAAAAGGTCCTGAAGAGTGAAGACGTATAAATTCAATCTCACACAATAGAGAATTTAATTTTCTTTTGTTACTGAAAGGGTCTGTATTTAAAATGGAGACTTAAAAGTCAATCTCAGGCTTGGGATTTTCATTTTCTTGTGTTATAAAAAAGTCCTGTAAATGAAGTATAAAGTCAATCTCAGACTTGGGATTTCCATTTTGTCCTTTAACTGAAAGGGTCTGGTAATGTGGACTTATATAAAGTCTGTTGATTCAAATCAACATTTTTCTGGGGTGGACTTGACCGTTATTGGAAGGGTCTGCAAATTCACATGTACATGTAGACTTTTAAGTTAACCCTTTCTTCTGTTAATGAAAGGGTCTGTATAAATAAAGGCTTTTGAAGTCAATCTAAGACTTGGGATTTTCATTTTTTCATGAATTGCTGAAAGGGTGTGTAAATGAAGACTTAAAATCAACCTTATTAGACAAGGAGGCTGTTCTCACCACCTTCCTAAAACTAGTTTACTGGAAACTAGTTTAGTGGAAACTAGTTTAACGTGTAGTGAGAACGGTCAAAGCGGTCTTGGAAACGATCTTCCAAACCAGTTTGGAAAACCACCTCGCGATGTACTTTTCAAGATCGCTTTGCCTCGTTAAACTGGTTTTAGCGTAACTGAGGACACAACCGTTCTTCGGGAAGCGATCTTCGCACGTTTTGAGCGCACGCTACTCCACACGACAGGTGTAGAAAGCCTATGCTGCGGTTTTGAATTTCCCGCGAAACGTGTCACCCCACTTAGAGCGTTTCTATAGCAACAAGAGCGCTTTACTTGAAGTGATTTTGAAAACCACTTTCATGTGATCAAGTGGGAACGCTAGCTAAGCGATCTTCCAAAGTGGTTTCCTGAATCGGTTTCCAGTAAACTAGTTTTAGAAAGCGTAATGAGAACGGCCTCAAGGATCTTCATAAAACAAGTGTAGCAATGAAGGGAACCCAACTGGAGAGTGTGATAGGGATGCTGAATCTCAGGGTTGTGTGTTTACTGACTTGTCCAGTGGAGCAGAGAGGGCATTGGAACATTGCCAAGGTCAAGGTTTTAATAGTCTCTCTTATCAGACTCTATCACATGACCCATTTCGGCTACCATGATTCAGCACTGAGTCTTGTTTACCCAGAATTTTTGCTAATGTTGCTGCACAACACTTTTTGGAATTAATATAATTTTGCCCTGTTTTCTTTGTAACTGATGCAGTTCTTGCTAGAATTAAACAGTTCCATGACACTTGCTCTGATGGAAAATCTGCAGTTAGGCCACACCTAAAACCTAAGGTATCCTAACCATCAAAACTAAATATGTACATGTAAACCGGTCATGTTGGCTCAGTGGTAGAGCGTCCGCCTCATGAACGGGAGGTCGTGGGCTCGATCCTCGGCCGAGTCATACCAAAGACTTTAAAAATGGGACCTTCTGTCTTCTTGCTTGGCGCTCAGCATTTAGACTGGAGAAGGGTAATAATAACATATTATGTTACGCAGGGCCCGCTGGAAGAGCAGTCTTATGATTGAAGTGGCTACCCTGGGTAAATAAAACGTTATTATTATTATTATTATTAAACCCTTTTTTTCTTTTTTACATTATTTTGAACCAAAAACTCTATGCATTCCTAACTCTAACCCTATGCCCTAATATCAAGACCGGAGCAAATGTCACAGGAACATACATGTATGTCTGTCACCGAACAAAACAGGATGTGTTTTCACTACTTTATAGTTCGCAACTTTGCAGAAAGATGGATTAACTGTAATAAGTATCTATACTTAATTCAAATGCTCAAACTAGTGGCCCCAAACTTTTAATTGGTTATTAGTCTGCGATATATGAACAATTTGAGCGAATTTATTATTCATTGCTTTGACTGGCTGTGCAGATGTAGGTGGTGTCATCGTCATTAGTCACCGGTGATGTTTAAATTACATTATTAATTCTTATCATGCTTCTGACACCAATTGACCCTTCACTGTGGTTACTCTGGTAACACACGTCCAATTATTCCTAGGGTCGGTTTTAATGACATTAATGTACATCTCACTTTAGTTTATGCATCTTTTATATCTTCCTTTCTTCCCCCTTGGAGAATCAGTTTTGGTTTCAGGGAAGATGTAGGCTTCTTGGAACTTGATGTATCTATTAAAGTGATTGGTCAATCCTTCTAAAATATTACATGTAGGCCTACTTGTATATATAGGATAAATTTGTACAAAGTAATTAACCCATATACCCTTTTTACACAGGCTAAAATTTCCTTAACCCCGTACTATAGGTGGGGCTGAATTGCCATTTAGCCCCACCTATAGTACGGGGTTAAGCTTAGCCCACTTTCTTTTTACACAGCATTTTTGCAAAGTGGGCTAACCCCACCTTTAGTACAGGATTATTTGGCCCTGCAAAAAAGCAGGGTTATCCCAGCAATTGCGGTGCTAAGAGCGATAGTACGGGGTTAAGATTGCTAGTGTAAAACGAAAGTGGGCTAAGCTTAACCCCGTACTATAGGTGGGGCTAAATGGCAATTTACATGTAGCCCCACCTATAGTACGGGGATAAGGAAATTTTAGCGTGTGTAAAAAGTGTACGAGTGAAGTACTTGTACTACGAATGATCGACAAAAACCACTAGTCCGGGGTTAGCGAGTTTCGTGTGTGAAAAGCAAGCATTCCTTATCCGGGGTTAGCAATAACAATTTGGCATGTGTGAAAAGAAAAAAAATAGTACGGGGTTATGGATAGTACGGGGTTAGCAATAGTCCGGGGCTAAGAAAATCCTGTGTAAAAAGGGTATAAGTTAAGGTGCACTAGATATATTACCCCTGCTTGCTCCAGCTGCTGTGATAGCATTTGGTGCTTTCTGCTTGATACCCATTCACCTCACCTGGGTGGAGTACATTACAATGCCTATAGTTTTCTTGTTGAATTAGGAAAATGTGACATTGCTTGGATTTGAACCAACTACCCTCAATCTAAAATACTTGAGACAACCAAAGTGACCTAACTACAGGTACAACACCCCCTTTTCATGTAGATTGAAAAAAAGAAGGAAAAAATATTTTTCAGGTCTATGAAATCGGTAGTTGCAGTTTATGAATACTGTACCAAGTCTCATGGGAGTTTTTTTAATCATTGAAAAACGGCATTTTCACACTGGTGCATTTGCCATTATATATGTAATTCTCATGTTAGATTTGAAAAAGAATTAATTTTATTACTTTAAAATGGTCTAAATATGTGAGTATAGTTTCAAATCTAAATGTTTCAAATTGTAATATGTAGTGAAAAGTTGACTAAGTCTAGGGGAGAAACCCATTGTTGAAATTGACATATTTCTGATCTATTGTTCCTATGGATGTGAGTTTAAATTTTCATTTTGGAGGATTAAGAATGAAGATGCATATTCTCTGTTTTTTAATCGAGCTCATTTCATCAATTTCTTGTTTTATATTTTTGTATTATTCTTTTATGGTTATGCACTTCATTTCAAATTCTTTTCATTCAATCGTGTCATAATTGATGCAAAACACTTGAAAAACTGTAAAAATATTTCCATGATGTACTTTAATATCTCTCTTTGGATTAATACAAAGCTCACTATGGTCCAGTGCAGCAGCTAAAGGGGAATTCATGGTGTTCCTTTCACAGAAATGGCTTGCAGGGAATGTACATGCATGAAGGGTGCTTGAACATTGATGCTTCCGCGAGGATGAGTGGTACAATTGCCATTAAATCATACTTCGATGTCAATTGTTAAATAGAATTGGCATTTCAAATTTTACAGAGCTCATACAGAATGTGTCTTGTGAAGGGTTTCGTAAATGAGAATATGTACTGAATTTTATAAGGAAAGACAATTTCCGTGAAAGAAACAAGAGGTTTGGAAGAAGGTGAGGGGGTGGGGGATGATTGGTGGAGAAATTATGCTGGGGGGGGGGGCTTGGAGGGATGAAAATGGAGGACAGAGTAGTGAGAGGAGAGGTAAAAGAGAAAGAAAGAGAAGTGAAGATATTGATTTTAGCAAATGCATTGTTACTGACAAAGAATTGAGGGGCATGGCCCTGGGAAGTGTGTGTGTGTGTGTGTGTGTGTGGTGGGGGGGGGGGTGCTGCATGTGTTATCCTCCAGAGGCAGCACCAAAGGGCAGCACCCCCTTGATTTCTCCTAGGTGTGCCAAAATGGAGAAATATTACCAAAATGACATAAGTTTTGTAGCGAAACCTTTTTTTTTGCTTGACAAATTTAAATCAGCCCCCCACCTTGTAAAAAAAATTCTCAGGGCCCTGTTGAGGGTGTTGGAAAGATTGATATTTATTCATAAAGAGAGGATGATAGAATGAGATGTATTTTGGATGCAGGAATACAGGGGTACGTACTGAGGGCATGGATACATGTAACATAGGCACATACATGTAATCCATACTCCATTGTTCAGAATTTAAATCTAAAACAGTAATCCTCTGAAAATTGATTTTACCCAAGTGATCATGTGCCTGGCTATTGCTCTATCCCGTAAATACCAAACAGGGAAGCAACAACTCCAATCTTTTAAGGCCTGGTCACACCGCCCGAGCGTTGTTGGAGCGGTTGTGGAGCGGTAGGGAGAGAGGGTCAAATTTTGCTAACAAAATTGGGAAAAAATCGAAAACAAAAAATCAACAATTGAAATAAAAAAATGGTGAACGTTAGCGAGTGGTGATGATTTTTTTCTCTCCGCTCCACGACCGCTGCAACAACGCTCGGGCGGTGTGACCAGACCTTTAATGTCTTTTGGTTTAAAATGGCTGGGGCTTGAACCCCTGTCCTTCCTGTTTTGAGACAAGTGCTCTACCAACTGAGCCAACACACACCGGACCTATTATTGGGAGATGCATATAAGTTCAATAGGAAACTTTATTAAGAGATGGAATGAAACAAACGTCCATCATCATGTATCCAATTAAGGCCTAATCTAATTGATGTTGATCAATATCATGGGTAAAATTGGAGATAACGGGATGATAGTGATAGAAAGAGAAAATAGGAAAGTAGGAAAATAGGAAAGTTGACATGTTGATTCAATATGTACCATCATGTATGTAAATGATAATAAAAAAAAGAAGCACAATGAAGCGATGATGAATACAGTAGTCTTCTGTTCTGTGGGGGTGAATGAAGATAGTTGGAGGGGGGTACTTGCAGAATGTCAACAAAAATATGAAGCGGAAGGATTTAAAGGATGAAAAATAAGGCAAAGACTGAAAGAGAGAGAGAAAAAAAATGAAATGACAGAGCTACAAGTCGAAACATGTGTATGGTGGAAGCTGTATGTCTGACTCAAGGGCTGCTTGTCTTACAGCTCTTCTCCCTGAGGGGAATTGTCTAATCAGCTATGGAGTCAGCCAGCCTTGGACTCCCCTTCCCCTGGGGGAATTTGAACTTGCCCAAGGTCAAGACCAAGGTTAAGTGCTGCTGGTTGGAGCAATCCATTGTCCGTTATAGGGGTGTCTTCCATGAAGCTACAGGCGGCACCTAAAATTGAGTGTTATATTTAAAAACATTTGCTACTTAAGGCCTGAATGCGCAAGGTGACTGGGTTGCGAGTACCAATTTAAAGCTGCATGTATCAGAAATGAATTACTTTTCATCAGTTCTCATGCATGAATAGGTTTGAAGTAGCCTGTTAATATATAATTCTGACATGTACATGTAGGTCTACATGTAAGACCCAGCAGACATGAGAAAGGGGAACTTACAAATGAAAACGGGTCAAGTACTAGCATAAGTAATTTATAAAATATAGATGTATAAAGTTCACTGTTAATAGTGTTTTTGGTGAAATGAATACTCATATTGCAGTATTAAATATGAGTATACCAATTGCAAACTACAAAATACGTATGTCATGGTGAAAAGTTGGAAGGAATCATCAATAAGAGTTTCTTTGAATTGCCCACTTGTAATTGAACAGTGGTTTGTTTGATGTTTTCCTTGTTTCTTTTGCATTGTTTATTTCATAGTATGTGGTGTTGGAAAATACCCAGCGAAAGGAAGTTTGTTTTCTCAGAATTTGTTCTTGTCCAGCCCCTGAAAAGAAATCTCAAAAATTGATTTGATGATAAATCATCATTTCTTGTGAATAGCATGTGCACAAACATAAGAACTTGATATGATGTTTTCATGTGAAATTTGTTTATTGGGGATCATAAGGAATTTCCATGTTTAGCGTATTTATATATGGACTGGTTGAGAACCAGGAATGTTTTATATTGAATAGAGTTTCTCTCACTATTCTGATTAAAAAAAAATAATAATTGTAATAATACCATAATATACATGTAGCAAGAATGATAATGGTGATTATAATGATAGTGATAATAATAATAAATGATAGAGATAATGGTAATGAATATAATGATAATAATGTTATTGATAATAATCAATTAATACATGTAATCATTTAACATAACCATGACCATCATGATAATGGTAATTACCGGTATATTGAATAATAATTATAATAGGAATATCATCATCATCATCATCATCATCATCATCATCATCATCATCATCATCATCATCATCATCATCATCATCATCATCAGTCATCATCATCATCATCATCATCATCAGTCATCACCACAATCATGATCATGATGATCTTTAATATAATGATGATGATCATCATCATCCTCATTGTCGTCATTATCATCATCATCATCGTCATCATCATCATCATCATCATCATCATCATCATCATCAGTCATCACCACACTCATGATCATGATGATCTTTGATATGATGATGACAATGATGATCATCATCATCCTCATTGTCGTCATTGTCGTCATCATCATCATCATTGTCATCATCATCTTCATCATCATCATCATCAAATTCATCACCACCACCAGTGTGAAATATTCTTGTAAAACCATCTGATTGATTAATTATTCTACTTAAGAATAGACCAGTTCAGAGTTAACTCATGGGCAATTTTTGTCAAATGACCTTTCATTGTTTACATTATGATAGGCAGATTTCAAACCAAGATATTACGTAAGCATGCCTTACATAGCAGGTGCAGAAATTTTATAGACCAGGGGGCCGTTGCAAAAAGAGTTGCAATCAATTGCAACTTTAAAAATCATGCGCAACTTGATTTTCATCCAATCAACAGCGTGCATTTGGGACTTGCGATTGATTTTTTGACTTGCGTTTAAACGCAACTCTTTCTGCAACGGACCCCAGGTGACTTTAATAGCACACCAATGAACACTCTTGAAAGTGTTTGTTGCATTTTGACTTTGAATGCATTTAATAAGTTGTTATAAAAATGTACTTGGCCAACTGTGAAATACCAGTCGCTAGTGGATGCATTGTTTTTTTTGTGGATCTAGTGAAAAACAAAGTTAAAAAAGAATATGTGAATAATCATGACATCAAAGTTGGTGCTTATCTCATGGATATTAGACCACCATGTCACTCTTTGTCCGAATTACCTTCTTCTGATCACTTGCAGAATTGAACTCTGAACTGGCTTACTAGTGTCCTTTGATCATTTGATAGGGAAAGATTGCAGTCTGTCCCTCACTTTCAAGTAGGACAACTTCATGTACAAGAAAGAGCCAAAAGGGACATTCTTAATGCTGATCTAAATTAGATTTGAATCTCAATCTACATACAGTATGTAATTTCAATTGTGATTTTGATAAGCGAAAATCTTGAAATTGAAGTCTGTAGTGTATAAATACATCCTGATTGACGGAGTAAATTTGACACCATGAAAACTCTGAACCACTCTGATGAAACTTCGCCAAAGTTTCAGAAAGATTTTCTCAGGCTCATTTATTATTATTCTTGACTCACAGCAGACGCTGTCAAAGCAACAAAATTGAGTCAAGCTATTTTACTTCCAAATCGAATCTACGGATGTGATCTTGAAGAATAAAAACAGGCCCTTAACCTGCCAGGCACTAAACCTTGTTAACGTTAATGAAGTCTTGTGTAGGTGTGTGTTCTGTACATAGTATGAGTTGTATCAGGGTGACTGCACTTTCAGTGGGTGCCGGTGTTACACTGCTATTTGTATCCTTGCCAATGAAAGCAACAGTTTCATCATAATCCTGGTACTTCCCTCAGAAATGTACATTGGATATGCTGGATAAACTTTCAAACAGGAAAGGTTGTAAGACAAGCGCCTACCAAACTTGGCCGAGAGCAATGCCATCCTTGGATTGCAATGACTTTAGTTTCTCTTCTTAAACCTCAAGGTTTAACCAATTCTAAATAGGTTTGAGGTCTTGTTGATAGTATTACATGTAGAAGAATAGTTGTGTAACCTTCAAATAAGCAGACCTTCATTTTTTAGGAGCGCGATCGCCCCGGCGCTCCTACCGCGCTCCTAAAAAAAAAAAAAAATGAAAAAAAAATTGCTAAAATTTCACATTTCACATCTTTAAATCCATGAAATGGCCTTCTTTTTTCAATAATTCCTTGAAATTACTTTGATTTAGTTGAAAACTATCAGAAAAATGAAGAATATTCATCTCTTTCCCGACTCTGATTTTGATTTAAACTCAATAAATATTGCAGTCCCATGTAGTCCCATATGTAGATTTTCATGGCAACACCATGGAAGTCTACATGTGGGACTACAATATTTACTGAGGTAAGTTCAAATCAGAGTCGGGGGAAAGAGGTGAATATTCTTCATTTTTCTGATAGTTTTCAACTAAATCAAAGTAATTTCAAGGAATTATGGAAAAAAGAAGGCATGGATTTAAAGATGTAAAATGTGAAATTTTAGCAATTTTTTTTTCATTTTTTTAGCAGGAGCGCGTACGACATCTTGTAAACATATTGACGTGACTCAGGCCTAGTTTCAGCACAGATTAATTAATAGCTAACACAGCTTTTGCATACAATGTTAAGAAAAATCTATAGGGTTATCATACATTGTAATGAATTGATTTGAGCTCCTCACAGAGAGCGATTCTGAGGAGCTCAATTGAGCTCCTCAAAAAAATAAGGAGAGCGATTTATTGAGCTCCACGAAATTATAAACATGAAGGACTGAATAAGCATGACATGATCGTTTGAAATAGATTCAGATCGGCTGTGAGTGCAGTGACCAGTTGAATAGTGGGTGTAGATCTAAATTCTAAAGATTTATTCTAAATCTTGGATTATTTGAAGTCAAATCTCTAAGACTAAACATTCAATTCATATAGTTTAATTGATCACCCTATTCTGGGGTAGGTCCAGGGATGGGGAGGGTCAAGGGCCGCTTTGCTCCCTTGGACTGTGCCTTCTGATGTGGATGTATTTCAAATCCATATTTTTTTTTATAGAATATATTTACATGTAAGGGAGCTTAGAGGTAAACTTCTTTAGATAAGACTAGGGTTAATATTATGTTTAGAGGAAGTGACAGTTCCTTAATAGTTTGTACTTTAATCTTCTGCACTGGAATTTTGGCAAAAGATCAAATGAGAAATGTTAAAGGGTAGTCAGTTGATTCAATGACTTTTGTAAAATCTTGAAATAAAGGGGCGTCATGGTCTAGTGGTTACAACTCTTGTTTAATCAGAGGGACATGGGTTCAAATCCCAGCCACAGTGTTTACCTTCAGCAAGAAATTTACCCACATTGTGCTGCACTCAACCCAGGTGATTATTCCTTGAATGCTTCAGCACCTATATGGCTGCTCAGCTACAGCTGGGGTAATAATATACCAAGTATCAATCGTAGTAGAGTCGCTGCACTATATAAATGGACCATATAATAAGAATAATTATTATTATTATTATTACTTGAAGGAACAATTGGTAATTGAACCCTCACATCCTTATAAAAGTTCAGTGTCCATAAAAGTATATATATATATATGTACATGTATTTATTGTAGAGATGTCATTTTAATGGATTGGAATCATATACTTCAACTTCAAATGTGTAGAGAGTAAAGCTATGAAATATGGAAGTACGGGTAGATTATGACAGTGCCTATTAAGACATTTAGACCCATATAATCCATATTATAAAGAGACTGAAGATTGAACTCAAAGAAGTTTGTGAAAGTTTTGTATTCAAAAGTCCGACATTTTATGAACCTCAGATGTGTGTTTTTCATGTTGGCAGATGTTGACAGATTTTGCCTGCACCAAAGGAAGCAATAACTCCTCAAGAATTGTAAATCAAAGAAAATTGAAAGTAATCATTTCTCAATAAATATGGCAAACAGCTGATGGTTGAAGCCTCACATCTCAAGTTGAAGATTAAATGTCAGCCTGAGAACAGGTGCGGGTCTATGAACTACCAACTGTTCGTTCCTGGCTGACAGACATTCTTAGAAATACCGTAATTGCTTTCTCAGGTGTGTGGTACTTTTTGGAGACATGAAGACATTGGTACAGTACAGATGTGATGGATATTGAATTATGTTTGATGCATTTCGGAGATGTATGAATTAATCTTTATTATCATCATAGTAATCATTCTCATCCTCTTTCTTAATGTCATCATCACCATCATCACCACCACCAACATCATCATCATCAATCACCATCATCACCATCATCATCATCATCACCATCATCAGCATTGTCATTACCATGATTGTTACTATTCCTGTATTCAACATTTATCACGACCACGACCACCACCATCACCACCTCCATCACCACCTCCTCCTCCACCACCACCACCACCACCTCCATCACCTCCATCACCACCACCACCTCCACCATCTCAACCACCACCAGCACCACAACCACCACCTCCTCAACCACCACAATTACCACCACCACCACCTCACCCACCACCACTACCATCCACACCGCCACCAACATCACCTTCTCTAATACCCTTTTTAGACAGGCTAAAATTTCCTTAACCCTGTACTATTGGTGGGGCTAAATGGCAATTTATCCCCACCTATAGTACAGGGTTAAGCTTAGCCCACTTTCGTTTTACACAGCGTTTTTGCAAAGTGGGCTAACCCCACCTATAGTACGGGATTATTTGGCCCTGCAAAAAAGCAGGGTTATCCCACCAATTGCAGTGCTAAGAGCAATAGTACGGGGTTAAGATCGCATGTGTAAAACGAAAGTGGGCTAAGCTTAACCCCATACTAAAGGTGGGGCTAATGGCAATTTGGCCCCACCTGTAGCGTGTGTAAAAAGTGTACGAGTGAAGCACTTGTACTACGAATGATCGACAAAAACCACTAGTCCGGGGTTAGCGAGTTTCGTGTGTAAAAAGCAAGCATTCCTTATCCGGGGTTAGCAATAACAATTTGGCATGTGTGAAAAGGAAAAAAAAAATAGTACGGGGTTAAGGATAGTACGGGGTTAGCGATAGTCCGGGGTTAAGAAAATCCTGTGTAAAAAGGGCATAATTTCCCCCTACCATCTTCCTCCTTGACTGTATCTGTACCCATGCTCTACTATTGCTGCATTCAATAAACACCACACTGTACATTTGATATGCAGCTCAATAACACCTGTACCTACTGTTATATTTATAAAAATCCGATATTCACAATTTTTTGTTAGATAAATAAACAGATTATCATCATTCCTGGAATTGAATTGCTTTCACTTTGATCAGTTAACCACAGATTGATCCCTTTAGGATCAATTGGTGGATGCCTAATGATGTGTTAAGCCAGGGACAGCCCTAGGATTTGAGGGGGGGGGGGGGTTGCCACCCCCCAAAATGACTAGTAAAACTGTTAATATTGTTTGTGACAGCTTTAGAAAAGCTGGTCACCCCAACCATTCCGTAAATCCGTTCTGGGAATTTTTTGGGTGATTTGGGCCGGCATGAGGGTGAAATCACCCGTCGCCCTCGTGTTTTTCCTACTCTATCTCAAATTTTGTTAGGGCCTACATGTTTACCTAAGTAGACGGAATAATAAATGGATAGATTGAAAGATTGATTTGATAATGTAATATCCTGGTAGGTGGATAGATCTGATAGATTATGGATAGTTTGATGCGGTTGGAGTTGGGATGAAAGGATGAAATGCATGGATGAATAGATAACGATAGTGAAAAATGAAATACATGTGTAGAAGGGGGGGGGGGGGGGGTAGATGAGATAGGGTGTGTACAGGCAACTGAAGGCATTCTCTGGAGCAAAATGGTCTCATTTACTTTCGGAAATGGATGAGAGTGTAATAGCCCCAGGATAAAGGCCTCACTGATTTTCTTGAATGGGTGCTCATGCATGATCGAGGGACTAGTCTGGAATGTTCAGACCCTAGTGACACTATTTTGATTTGATTTATTTTATTTCCACATTTCAAACCAAAAACAAAGTATATACAAGTATAATATTTTTTCAATATTACATAATAGGCAAATATTTTTTCAAACATAATGAATAATGTACATAAATTATAAAATATCAACTGTACTGTGAAAATTATATCTATACATACATTTTTCTTTAATTACTGAAAATATAGAAATGTGGGAGACCCCATCTTTATAAAGCTTGGAAGTGATGGAGGCCTCAAAAGGAAAGGGGATAGAAAACCAGACTGTATAGTGCAATAAAAGAGACTTATCTTTTATCGCACAAAATAATAGGAATATATCAAAAGTGGATAGAGAAGGAAAATTTGAATGAGAGAAGATTTTAGCTCATGATCAAGTTATTAACGTACATGTAGGTAGTACAAGCGTAGCAATATAATAGTGGACTATAGTGTATGCTCACCTTTTGTCAAAATAATGAGCCTGGTTTTATTAGTGGATAAAATTCTAAGTTTTGTGTGTATGAGGCCACACACACACATATACATACACATCCCCACTCTAGCAATTAATTTTAAACAAGCCCCTGATTGTACAAAAGTTGAGTTTATGGCCTTAATTGATGTACATGAATAAAGATGAAGACAAGATTTCAAACGTGTTTGTTCTTATATTTTACCAGTCCAGGATATGTTTGTTTTGTATGAAAGTGGAGGCCTATTTGCTTTGAAATATTTCAGGAGTACTTTTATTGATTGATTAGTGTTTATACTTTATTCAATTCAGGGGTGCTGGAATGCAAACCAAGGGACTCGTAATTTTTAGGGGCTGAATGAGCTTATGCTATGGCGTGGTGTCCATCATCTGTTATCAGTCCACAATTTGAAAATGCTTATTTTTCGTCATTTCAAGTCCGATTTCATTTCTATTTGCTTTATTTGATAGCACTAGGTGGGGGATTCAAAGCTTTTACACAGAATTTTGAAACTCATTAAATATGCTAAGTTATGTGCATTTTTCAAAATTCACAAAAAATGTTTCTCTTTTATTTGTTTACCGATTTTGATTTTTTTGGGGCTTCCATCTGGTTGAGCTTCATGAGGTTCACCAAGTTTCTACACAGAATTTTGAAATTTTGACTAGAAAATTATTTATGCTTATTATACGAAAGTTATTCATAAATCACAAAAAATGTTTCTTCTCTGTCATTTCTTCATCAATTTCAATTGACAATCGCCATCCCGGGCTATCCTTAACCCTGTACTTAAGTTTTTCCATTTTACACATGCCTAATTTTCTGTCCAAATATAGCCAGGGAAAATGATTGATTAATTGTATCACACAAAATCCAGTAATCCCTGACAAGTGGTAGTCATTCATAAGCTCTGATCTGTGATTGGCCAAGAACGATGGTTTTGTTGCCATTAGGGCATACATCGAGCAATGTTCTTGGCTTAGCTGTGTTTGTTTTTACACTAGCAACTTTTTTACAGAGCCAATTAATTCCATACAAACAATAAAAAACACAGTTAGAAAAAGGGCCAAGATTATCCGTCTGTAGGTGGATCTAAGTGGCGTGTAAGCCCCACTTGTAGTTCAGGGTTAAGAATTTTTTTTGCAAACTTGTGTAAAAAGCATGTAAAGTGTCTATATTGATTCTCTGAATTTGGGGGATTAAAGAAGCAGTGGATGATATTAGTGATGCCCAGGCTTGGGGACGATTGGGGGTATCCATTGAACACCTGGGTGGGGAGTGGCTAGGTGTGAATTGATTTGTTGCCAAAGGGCACAAGTGCATCAGTAGGATTTGAACATGCAACCTTCTGATAACATTGTGAGAGTTAGACCCCATTCTGAGTATACTTTCTTTACCCGTAAACTAGTTTGGGAACCAAGAGATGATTGCTTTCTCATCACCATCTCCTAGACTGGTTTCCAGAACCACTTCTCAAAAAGCAGTCTTGTTGCTATGGGAACGCTTTCAGTGGGGTCATACTGTATGATTTGCACAAAAGTTAGTACTGCAGACCCTGCAGTATACATGAAGGCATTCTACACACAGTGTGTGGAGTAGCATGCCCTAAATGTGTGAACATCGCTTCCCCGAAGAATGTTCTGTCCTCGCCACTTGTTCAAGGAGAGGCAAAGCAGTCATTGAAAAGCACAGGTAGTTGTCGCGAGGTAGTTTTCCAAATTGGTGTGGAAGATCGTTTCCAAGACCGCTTTGAGCATTCCTATTACATGTTAAACTAGTTTTCACTAAACTAGTTTTAGGACTGTAATGAGAACGGGGTCTTAGAACTGCTACACCACAACACTTCCTCACACAGAGAGGTGTCTTCGGAACAGTGATGCCCGTGAAGGTGGTAGGCCTACATGCAGAGATCCCATGTTGATTAGTATTAATCATTTTCTGGTTGGTATTCCTGTATTGAGATTGGTCCGGACACAGGAACGAACAGCCCAAGAATTGCCATGGCAACCTGGCCAAGGGCCGACTCTCGGATCAGATAAGATCAGATCAAAGATAGTTTCTGTTGCCAATTTATTCATAACACATAAATATCACATGCAAAGTGCAGGGTTTCTCTGATTCACGTTGTGAAAAGAGTAAACATTCTCTATAATGTGTTTTGTTTGGAAGTGCAAACCCAGTGTAATTGCACGAGTGGTCATATTGTCACATGTTGATTGACAATTACGTGTTCTCTATTCTGCACTTATCAAAGACAAAGTTTCAATCGAATGACGATTTCTGAACATTCTGGCAGAGGGAGCAACTGCCTGTAAATTTACCTGTAATTTTACATGAAGGCCTACACTTTTGACAGTGTAGACAGTGTAGACAAGACCAGGTACTGATGTCATTTGCAAATTGCAAAACTTTAATAATTTCATAAGCCTTCGTTTGGGTTGATTGCATTATTTTCAAGGCATGTACAAGTATGTATGAAAATCGAGTCTCAAGACTGTCCTCAGTTTATTTTCATATTTTGAAGAACTGAAAAATGGTTCTTGGATGTCTTACAATATCGCACTCAGATGTCAAACAATAAAATTGAGCAGTATTCCATCAGCTTGCAGAGGACAAATTAATAAATGTCCTCAGGTTGGGTCATGTGAAGATATGTATGTGTCCTCAGTTGAAGTTTTATACTTTTGGACTACAAGGTTTTAAAATTTTATAAAGATAACTTTCATGCAACTTCTGGTTGTTCTATTAATATGCTAAACCCTTGAACACTTGATATTTCAGTTCTCGGTAAAGTTGTAACATTATCATTCAGTCTTTTGAACTTGTGAGGGTCTGTAAAACTTAATTGGAAGAACTATGATGGTTCCATGTGAACATGACTCCTTATATGGACCATGCACTTTCTAAATTACCAACAGCTGTGAACATCCATCATACTTACCCTTAGCCTATAAACTCATATAGATGTGAGGTTCCGCATCGGTTCCCCTGCGCTTTCAACATTTCATGTTTCTTTTAGTTCCCGAAAAAGCCTCGCTCATAGATACACGTATGTTCTAGCAAGAAGTTTGTTGATTGAGTATTGCTGCATTTGTACTTTCATTGAATGTCTGGTATAGATTGAGAATGGGGAGAAAAATACAATCATGGTATCGGGGGGGGGGGGGGGCCTTTGACCAAAAAAATGGTAGGGGTGTGCCGCGGGCGAGACAAAAAACGGGGCCTTCCTCGATAAGAAGAAAATGCTATGCCTTGGAGCGGCTTTCTTTGTTCTTTTTCTCAAGACAAATGTGCTATGCCTTGGAATGGATATTTGAGTGTAAAAATGGGGGTCCCCTCCGCGGCACATACCCACTATACATTATATACTGAGTGCCCCGCCCCGGGCATGGTATATTTTCTCAAGCTTTGAACCCTTATATTACATGATAGTGCAATTTAAAAGGGGAGTAAACTGAGTCTAACTGACCAATACTTTTGTGTGGCTTCCCTTTTGACTCAGTTAAATTATATCTAGACTAGAAATATACATTTTTAGATAACCACCAATAATACAGAGAATACATTAGTCTAAAATTTTCTTCAGGCAGAGAAGCTAAAATGTTTATGAGAGAAAAGCTGTTGTTTAGCTTCTTGGTAATATAATTGGTGTGGTATGAATTTATCTCGTCGTTAATTAGTGTGTTATCGTTCAAGTGGGCCTACATTACAAGACTACACAGCTCAGAATGTTGCATTATGGGTTAGGAAACTGGCCAGATGTGAGTAGTTGAGGGGTCGAGGTGGTGCTATTAAGCCTGATGGTACTTTGCTTCTTTAATATAAGAAATTCAGAATGACTGGTGTTTCACATGGTTTGGAAACACTGTCCATTTACCCCTGCTGATATCAACAAAGACGGGACGAATACGCCCGAAAACCTACCAAGCAGGCCCTACAGTACGTGTATCTCAGTTTGGACCCTTCTGTTTCAGTTGCTTTCATGTGCAATTACTGTACTGACGAGATTGACTGAGAAGATCGTAAAAGGGCTCTTTTCTTGAATGTTGGGATGGGTACTTCTGATCGTGCATATTTGAGAAGAGGATATGCCTTTCAAAGGGTACATGTATAGACCTCTTTGTGATGTTCATTAACTGATTTTTTTTAATATTAAGATGAAATATTTGTCTTGCTTTATCAAGAATTAATAACTGTAACAGTCAACCAGATAAGGTTGATATGGAAGTTTCTGCGGTGCACTCTGTGGTGTAATGTCGACTTGTCAGTGGTACTACTGATGGAATTCTTCACATCAGCCTTCATATTGGAAACCTCTCCAAATTTCACACTGCCCTATTTTGAAATGCAAATTATACAAGAATATCTTGCCATGGGCCCCGTATTCTGAAGTCGGGTTTAACTTAAACTCAATTTTAAAGTTGTGGTTTAAGTATGGAAAGCCAAAAGTATCAAAATTTTTATTAAGTTGTATATTTCTTAGGTTTACTGTGCTCTTTCCTGATTCATCGATATTAAAGACAAACATTTATTTATACTTCCTACACAATTATAAATGATTTGAGAGCCGATTGAGCTGAAGTATGATGTCTCTGCTGTTTGTGATTTATGTAACAATTGGCTGTCCATACTTAAACCACAACTATAAACCTGACTTCATGGAGGCTATTGAAAAGAGGCTTTAAGTTTGAAGCTGTAGACCTGTTCCAACTCCTCACCCATAACTCCCTTTTCCTGCACCTATTATTTTTCGACTCCAAAACTTGATTTGGAGGAAGAGAACTTTTTTGATTACCTGTCATCGTTTTGTGGGGTCAGCTTGTACTTTTTTGATTTGTTTTGATCCCTTGGGGCTCCTTGTGATTTATCAATGCGTGCTTGGTAGAAGACGGAAAACAAGTCTGCTCGGAAACTAGGGTGTGAGGGGGAGAAAGAAAGAGAGGCAGAAAAGAAAGAAAGAGAAAGTAAAATATTGAGACTAAATCTTAACTTCCTCTGTTTTTTAAAATCCAACCAACATGTTGCTGTGATCTGCATATGAGTTTGATTCGGTTTCGTACTCACAACGCTTTCCATTTCTCTTTTTTTACAATAAAATTTGATGTGAGATTCATGCGAAATTGTCTAAGTTTAAGAAACATCATGATAGACCTACATGTCTAAAAGTCTATGAAGAGTTAAGATCTTAACTAATACCCCTTTCATAAACCCAATTATGCGGCTAATAGCAGCATAATTTGGTCGTAAAATTTGAGGAGGACCAGAGTTATCCGCATTATTTTGATGCTGCTATTATCCGCATAATAGCAGCATCGGGACAAGATTTTGAGTTTATGAACGCATTTCCAAATAATGCGGATAATTGCCATGGTGCGGTCACAAGGTCACCCTTTTCCAACACAACCGCATCGGAGGGGGCGTGTCCAGTTGTCATGACGATTATCCGCCTTTTTCAGGACGGGCGCTCGTAAAAATAATGCGGCTTATTTTCAGAGTTTGTGAACGCAATTTTTATTGAATTGTCCGCATTACTATTAGGCGGCTAATTGGAGGATAGGTTTATGAAAGGGGTATAAAAGTTACTCCCATGGCTTTGCTGCATCAGGAATGCAGGATTTCACAGGAGCTCTTTGGATTGCACATTACCTTGTCTTCACAGAAACTATAAGGATTGGATCAAAGGATACAGACTCAGAGTGAGAATTCCCACTATACAGCTGAATCCTGTGCTGATTTTTTTTTGTGGTCTAACCACTCCTTACCAAGGAGTAGTTAGACCACGAAGGCAAAGATCCTTACCAGCAAAGAGTCCGAAAGTGATTCATCTTGCAATTCAGACGAACCAATTAATTTTGGTATCGTACAATTGAATATTAGTACATGTATGTGTGTATGATAAGACAAGTGGATATACTGTAAGTCTGATGCAAATGTTCTACATGGATATGCAGATACGAAAATATAAAGAGAACTCTTCATCTGAGGGATACCAGGCAAGTCTAAAGGCATCTCTGATACCAGGCAAGTCTAAAGGCATCTCTGATACCAGGCAAGTCTAAAGGCACCTCTGATACCAGGCAAGGTTAAAGGCATCTCTGATACCAGGCAAGTCTAAAGGCATCTCTGATACCAGGCAAGTCTAAAGGCATCTCTGATACCATGCAAGTCTAAAGGCATCTCTGATACCAGGCAAGGTTAAAGGCATCTCTGATACCAGGCAAGTCTAAAGGCATCTCTGATACCATGCAAGTCTAAAGGCATCTCTGATACCAGGCAAGGTTAAAGGCATCTCTGATACCAGGCAAGTCTAAAGGCATCTCTGATACCAGGCAAGTCTAAAGGCATCTCTGATACTAGGCAAGTCTAAAAGCATCTCTGATACCAGGCAAGTCTAAAGGCATCTGTGATACCAGGCAAGTCTAAAGGCATCTGTGATACCAGGCAAGTCTAAAGGCATCTGTGATACCAGGCAAGTCTAAAGGCATCTCTGATACCAGGCAAGTCTAAAAGCATCTCTGATATGGTCTAAAGGCATCTCTGATATGGTCTAAAGGCATCTCTGATACCAGGCAAGTCTAAAGGTACCTCTGATACCAGGCAAGGTTAAAGGCATCTCTGATACCAGGCAAGTCTAAAGGCATCTCTGATACCAGGCAAGTCTAAAGGCACTTCTGATACCAGGCAAGTCTCAAGGCATCTCTGATACCAGGCTGATATTCAATTGAAAGTATTGATTTTGTAAGTAAAGCCTTTTACTTGGCTAAGCAAAATGCTTGAACTCTGTCATATTCAGATTAGATCTAAGTATTAATACCTTATTAAGCCAAATTTAAGCAAAATACTTACATGTACTCATAATCATTAGGCATCATGAAGTTTGAGCCAAATAATGCGCAATGTATGAATCCATATGTGCACAGAATATCTAACTGCGCATATCACATCTGTAAACTGCACGGCAAGCCAGACTGGTAGGCGGCGGAAGCAAATACTTAGTCAAAAACTGCAACTGAATACCAAGAATGAAGATGGATGATTATTTTACTTCGGCGAAATACTGAGTAAAATACTTCAATTTATGGCTTAAGTATCAAATTGAAGACTAGCTGGCCCAGATGTCTGTGGCACTTTTTTAGCAGGAACCCCCTCAGCATCTTTTAAAATAAATTTTCCCATTGTATTTTTGAAATGAAAAAGATGCTGAGGTGTATTCTTGCTGAAAGACATGGTGCAGACTTTGAAAAAGGGCCTTTGGGAAAGGCTTTGATCCCACCAAAGCCTTGCAAAAGAACATTTACCTTCTATGCACTCCTACTAAGCTTTGATTTAAAAAAAGATGTATGAAATCACAAGTTTATTTTAAATTGCTCTGTATTTGTTCTACTGTGTACCTCAAATTAGAAAAGACCTCTTAGGCAGATAAAAATAAAATCATTTTATGCAGCCCTTGAAATTCTTCTTTGACCACACAATGTACTGCAACAAGTTTAGAATGGTATACAATGCAATTGGTTTCTGCTTTAAAAGCGTATCTTGTTTATGTTTCTTATTCATTAACATTGTGAACTTCAAGTATATTTACATTTAAATGGAGCAGCAGTTTGAAACTGAAACTGTTTATTATGGTTTTGGGGAAAAATTATTTGGATGTAATAAGCGAGTACATGCATGTTTATGTCAAAGATTCGAGTACACATTCCTATAATTCTTCATTGAAAGTTTACACTTCTCTTCAAGGAGGAAATAAAGAAGAAATATATGAGGAAAAAATATCCTTATACCGGAATTCATTTTGACTTTTTCTTTTTAAAGTAATGAAATTTTTTTTTTTAAACTGCAATAATTATTTTTAGGAAAACCAGCTTCAAACCAACTGATGGTATATCTTTGGAAAAAATGTATAAGTATTGGTCAGTGTGCATGGGGTCAGTTCTGTTGATGTGACTGTCCATAGCATTTGGCCTGCGGTGTGGTAGTTATCAGATGCTCAGACATGACACGGTAAATTGCCAATTTGTCCACTGCCAACTTGTCCACTCACCACATGGTCTACCTTCATTTAGTCTAATGCCGTTCCGTCCATCAACATTTCGTCCAACAACCATTTAGTCCAATAACCATTTGGTCCAATCATCAATTCGTCTAATCACCAGTTGGTCTAGATGACCATTTCGTCTCATAGCCAGTTGGTCTAATACTTGTTTTATTTTCATTCACTTTGCCCAAGTAACACTTAGACTGTCCAATTAGACCAAATGGTATCTGGACTAAATGGCTATTGGACCAACTGGATATTAGACGAAATGGTGAATGGACGAAATGGCAATTGGACCATGTGGATGGTAGACACACTGATGGTAGACCAACTGATAGTAGACGAGTTGGCAATTGGACGAATTGGCATTGAACCAAATGAAAATAAACCCATGACACACCCTTACCGTGTTTACACAGTGACACGGCTCGGGGGTTCGACACGCGAGCCGTGCTCAACACGGCAATTTTATGCTGTGTAAACGCGATCAGTGTGATCCGCGAGCCGTGTCGAACACGGCTTTTTTGATCCGCCAAAATCGTAGGTTTCAACCCGCGAGCCGAGTCAGACTCGGCAATTTTTTCGTGTGTAAACAGAAAGCCGTGTCGAACTCTCTTGACCAGGTCACTGCGCGTGCTTTCACTTTTGGCATTGTTGTTGTTCGCACGGACAAGATTCGATTCCGGCGGTGAATTTCCCACGTTTAATTTGCGACGTCATAATTCTTCTTCCGTTCGAGATCCGCGAGCCGTGTTGAACTCGCCTTTTTACATGTACGTATAAACGCGATCTCTGATCCCTTCTTCGCAGTGTTCAACTCGGCTCGCGGATTCAACATGCGAGCCGAGTCAATGTGTAAATACGGTATATGTCTTCGTCCTGATAGGGGCAAGATGGGTGGGGGTGGGTAGGGGGATGGTAGATTCTTTTGGCAAGAAAACTTCTGTTGCTGATTCATCAAGTTGTCTCCCAGACTTTGCTTTAAATTTCCTGATACGTGGAAGTGATTCATGATTTAATACACACCATATACTCTCCCAAATATACACAAATAGAATATACCTGCTTTACTTGATATATGATGATTTTTTGTTGAAGGCTTTTTGAACATCAGTGAGTGGCTTTGGCCCACATCAGATATTATTTCATCATACATGTAGATAGAGTAATCTGCTATTACAAAATACAAATGTGGTTTAAGATGCCCTTATTGTTACCATAATAAATTCTTCCACGAATTTGCTCGCAGCTAAATGAGCTAATATGTAGGTCCATTTGTGGTAGGCCTAATGTCGATGTGTATTATTGTGCCATCATGATGAATGTTGTTTTATGTTTGACATATATATGTTATTTTAAATTGTATATTTGTACTTGCATGGCCCTGCAGAAAAACTGTCTGCTGGCTGAGGTAGCCCTGTGCCTGAATAAATAAAATGAAAACATGAAATGAATACCAGGATGTTTGCATATTATTGAAGTGAATATACCAATAATACTGGTAGAAAATGAATACTTGAAGTAAGCTAAATGAAGAATTGTATTTTCGTTGGACTTGGATGGTAGGTATTTTTCCATAGCAATATCAAGAATCAACACACGTGACCAGGTATGCATATCTTTGTCTGCGATTTTCAGCATACATGGGATTCCCTATTAGAACTTTCTGGAATTCTTCTATACACTCAACCATGTTTTAAGACCTAATTGCAATCATTGTTCACTGCAAATATAGAGTTAAACATCTTGCATTTGCTATTGATTGATAACCAGCTTTATTGAAATTGGAAGTAGTAGCCTATACTCTGATTATACTTCATGGAAGTTCATTCACTATTTTTGTATCAGATTTGACGAAGTCTCTGTGTAGTTCTACCATGTCTTTTTGGTATGGTGTTTTGTAGAGGTTGAGTTGCAGTGCCGACAGCAAGATATTACTTCCCATGGAGGAAATGAATAAAAATTTCCCCAATTGTCAGAGACTGAAGGCTTGGGTTTATAGGTTTCTACACAGGAAGACTGTGTGGTTTTGATGCCTTTACAGTAATGAAACTTAGGATCAGGTTTCTTTCCTCATGGCCAGGGCTATATAGGACACATGATAGTCTTAAACTGCAGAGGCATGCATTTCCCGGATTTGATGTAAAAACTCAGTCATAAAAAAGCTCACATTGTGTTGAATAGTGTGCGACTGATGAATCTGGTCTGCTGTTCTCATAGATCACGCATACATGATGATGTAAATATTTTGTTTTTCATACATAGTTATCACTACAACTTAACCTACACGTACCACATCCTCCTCCTCGGGGGGGGGGGGGGGGAGTCAAATATATTGCTGTACGCACGCGTGACCAAGTAATTTCCAAACACTCACCAAACAAGTTTTTTCTCTGTGCAAAATAACCCTTTAAACAAGTTTTTCATGGGCTTTATTTACGCAATTTGGTCCCTAAACAAGTTGTTGCCAAAATATGACCTTTGGGAAAAAGCATGGGGAAAAAACACCCTTTTTCTTGAAAATCAGTGTTTTTGATACTCTTAACAGGTCCAAGCGCGAACCGGGTCCAAAACTGAAAAAACACCCCTTTCAACGCGTTTTTTTGGTCATACGTGTGTACAGCGATATATTTAACTGCCCCCCCCGGTCCTACTCCCACTGCTACTACTTTTATTATGTATAGTTACTACTACAACCACCTAGACCAATAATACCACTGCTACTACTACCACCAAGACTGCTGCTACTATTGCTGTCACCTTCACCGCCACCACAACAACCACCACCACCACCATCATCACTACCACTGCCACCGCCACTTCTAATACTATTTCTACTACTACTACTTCTACTACTACTACTACTTCATTACCACCACCACCAACACCACCTCCAACATCACCACCACTACCAAGAACACCAGCACTACCAAGAACACCAGCACTACCAACACCACCACCAACAACACCACCACCATCACCACCACCACTACCACCAACACCGCAAACACCACCACCAACATCACCACCAACACCAACATCACCATCAACACCAACAACACCACCATGAAGTCTGATGAATATCTTCTACTATTATTCATACATGTACTCTAGCCTACAGTGATGATTGTGGACTACTTCTATTTAGGTGGTCGGTCTATGACAGATCACCTATTGATTTCGTCAGAATTTTCTTTATTTCTTTCTTTATTCCTTGTCACCTATGTTTGTCGCCAACTTTTCTCGGAATTGGTTGAATCAATTTTGCTGATTTTTTCGTCATACATAGAATCTATCATAGAGACGGCATACTAAGCTTTTCAAGGTCATATGGTTATGATGACGTCATCTACGCGCCATTTTGTAAATTTCTTCATTTGATCATATCTTCATTATCAATTATCAAAAATTAACAATATTTACATGACATTAACTTCAGGTCAACTGTCAATGTCATCAAAGGTCATGTAAAGGTCATGACGCGCGCGTCAAAGGTAAAAAAATTCTCCAAATGGCCTATAAAATTTTTTGGGTACGTTTCAGGTCATTTTAAGCATTTCAAAAATTTGCGCGCGCGCACGAACGCGCGCGCGTTTCCGCGCGTAACGCCCTAACGCAACACAGAAACACCGTTTTTTTTATACATCATTGCATTGATAATAAAATTTTGAACAATTTGATACCTTGATCAACCTTCTACAACCATTAATAACGAAATTAACACCCGTTAAACTTTGCAGCACGTGTGCGCGCGAGCTCTCACTATAGGCCATATATGGGCAAAAACATGCCTATTGAAAATTCACTGTAGCTCTTTAAATAGTCCATTGACCCCCAATTTTTTTTTCATATATCGATAGAGTATTAGTTGTAAATTTGATTTCATGTCACCAATGTCCCTCAATTTGATCATGACGTCATCAAAATGGCGCCTAAACTAAAAATTTCATTTTTTCAAAAATGACGTCATCAAATTTATGCAAATTTGGTTGTAACTTCTCGAATATAAATTATTTTTGGATATATGATTTGGATATGTTGTAGTTTAGAATGTACTCTTTCTCCTGAGTTAACATGAATTTTCATTTTGAAAAACGCATCATGGCGTAAAACAGCGATGAAAAGAGGCATGTCATTTTTCCTCATTTTGCGTGTAATCTCTATGGGACATGACTTTTTCTCAAAACTGGATTCGACATTCCTCTATTTCGTGAGCCATATCTCCATTTTTTAGTGTCACTTTTCCCTGAGCTTTTAGTATGATGTAGCTGAGATCCTAAGCTTTCGCAAGTGTTCCCTCCATTTTTTGATCAGATGCCGGGATCATGCCCGTTTTTCACTTGCAAAATTGGAATTGTAATTCTCAAAATTGCTTACGTGTAATCTCTATGGGGAATATCGTGGCTCAATGGATAACGCATTTGACTTGCTTTCTCGAGGGCGGAGGTTCGAGTCCTGGGGTAAACAAGATGATTTTTTTTCCATTTTTTTTCTTTTTACCACCTCGTACATGATCCTTTATGATAATTTAAAGGTACAAAAGTTAAAATTTAGCAAGATAAAACAGATTATAATTACTTTTTTTCATATCACATGTATTGTCATACATCAAAGAGACCCTTTTACAGTGCTTTATCATCTCCCGTCTTTCTCAAGCATTCTATCCATAATCAACATTCAGAAGCCTGTTGCATAAAACTTTACCTGAGAAAACTCTGGTAAAAACTGAAAACTAAGGTTAGTCTAATTTCCGCCATTGACTCTAGCACAGGGCAAAAACTCTGGTAAAAACAACCTGGGTTTTAATTCTCAGGTAAAAAGTTTTATGCAATGCGCCCCAGTTGTCATCATGGAAATCACATTAATCTGCATGAACATGGTAATAGAGATCATGATGGCAATAATAAAGACAGACCACCTAATTCGTCCGCATGACGAATTAAAATCTAGTTCATCTTGAATTTGTGTACCCAAAAGCTTTTCATGGTGGACATCTAGTAAAAATGACAGCTACTATTGGATACTACTACTGCTACAGCTATTTACTACCAGTACCAGTATACTATATGCTTATCAGCATGAAAATGCACAAACCTAATTATCCTTTCTTTTTCTCTTTTCTTTACATCCTGTCATGGTCATCATTGGTCCATTACATCGGATTTATCAACACAGGTAAGAATTGAAAATCATTTAAAAAAAAAAAATTCCATTATGCGAGACAAGCAAGAACATTCCACTTGAAACTTTCTTTGTGACAATGGGTTTTATTGTAGTACTACTTGTCTTCAACTCTATGTTTTTATTTGTTTTCATTAACTATTCTTTGGTTGCTTTATATAGAAGTTTGATTCTGCATGGATAGAGAGATACTCACTGTGTCTACAGTTTTGACCTGATTTTCATAAAGTAAAATGCATGATAATTGAATCTTGTGATTAATACATTAATATTCAAAGCAAAGTTGAAAAAAGAAAACAATTTTAAATGGTTTATAATTAGTCATGCACGACTAATCACAATTTTCAACTGTTTGAAAAACACAGGCTCTACTTTCTCCTTTCATATGATTTAGTTTTTATAATACGATAAGTTTTTATTAGAACAAGATCTATATTTTTAATGTGTAAACAATTCCCCAGGACATTGTATTTTCTTCATAAGAAACCATGAAATTCAATACCAACTTTCAGTTTTTATCAAAGAAATACATTCATGCACTTTATATTTATTATTTTCCCATGCATATACATGTAGATAGCCATGGGTTGTGAATACAATAACACTCTCATTTCAGAAGATGAAAGGCTTTATGTATGGGCTTCTACGCCTTTGTGCTTCTAATGCTTGAAACAGACATTATGATAAAGTAGGGATCAATTTTTTTTAAGAGAGGAAATGGTCTTCTATCCTTCCGATCGCAGTTAAATCAAAGGAAGATACCAAACGAAGACTTTGTTTGGTATTTTAGGAATGGAACCGGGAAGTTTAATAAGTCCACATCCTTTTGTCGGATTTGCTCGAGAAAACATGGCTGGAGTAATTTGGTGATTTATTCCAGTGTCACAGCATGAATGCTGGTATTTTTTCTCAGATGTGTCGCTGATTTATATTATCAGTGAAGAGATTTACATCATGTTCTATGATTGGACAAGGAATCGCAAATTATAAGAATGGTATCTTTGGTTGAAGGAGGGGGTGGGGGCGCCCTACGCACAGTGTGTGCTGATATATGGCTTCATTAAAATATTACATGAAGGAAAAGCAGGAAATGAAATATGGCTTCAAGTGTTTAAAGTAAAATATGACTAGCATTAAATGATGATTGATATGAAAAGAAAGTCAGTCTATCTCGATATTGGGTCTAGTTATGATTATTTTTTTTCATGTGCCAAGATTTGTCTGACTGTTGGGTCAATGAACTTTGATCATGTTGGGGATATAAATTTGTTGAAATGCCTTCATAACATTGAAAGTTTATAGATCTCATTCATGAAACGTGGACATACATGTAGATGTAAAGGGTAATCAATCAAATATCACCAATTGTCTTGGAAAAGTCTTAGCTCATATGATCAACATCAAAGGTAAATTGAATAAATCAAATTATGTATCCTTTGTATTTTCATCAAGTTTATGTATTTAGGAAGAATTTAATGAAAACAAAAATGATTCTGCATGCACAAAGGATGACTCTTCTAGTATGCTTGCATTACAAATAAGACACAAAACTGATGAAACTGCTGCTCCAACAATCTGAAGGTAGTCTCTCTCTCGCTATCTGCCTGTTCTTTTGATTTTGCTTCATTTATTTAAAATGTCAGAAGATTTCATTTAAAGATAGAAAAAGAAAATAAAGATAGAGATTATTTTTTAAACAGCAATTATTCAAAGCATCTACACTGCAAGAATTGCAGATAGTTGTAAACAGTGATGTCTAGTGGGAGATGTGAAGATGACATCAAATAACATAAAATTTGCTGATACATTTACCTTAATTTTTTGTACTAATACTATACTTATAACTATCCAGGACCACACACAAATATTCCATGAATTCTCTGCCCTCAATTTTTAGTATTGTTTTATGAGGTGTTTCAAGCGCAATCCTATTTGGAATGGACTTTCTAGAAAATTATTCATTATTTTCTTGAAAAGGTTGGGCGATCTCCAAAATTATTTTTTTCTCCTTTCCGAGTACCGGTATCTCTTTAAAGTATCGGCCTACAGGATCAGGAAAGAAAAGATGTGTTCCTCCAAAAAGAAATCAGTCATCTGCTGAACCAAACAGTCATCAGAAATGTTTATTTGTCTGAGGTTTGCGTAATATGTCTGACTCGCAGCGACGATTGACAGGTTTCTTCTTCTTGAACTACGGATCTTGGCCCAGTTCACACAATTAAAAGTCATGTATATATCATAAGTTCAAATTATGGTGCTACCATGGTTAGATTTTGATTAGATGTAGTGCTTCCCTGTAAATAATAATGAAACAAATAATTGAAATTTATATAGAGCATGATGTAGAGACTAAAATAATGATGAGTCGATCTGGGGTCCATTCCATAAAACTTGTTATAATAACAAATTTACAGTAACAACAGTTAAAAGCTACTGAAATCCTTCAATGTGATTGGCTGACAGTTTGTTAGTATAACATGTCTTTATGAATAGGAACCTTATTCTATTGGTTTACCACTTCTTATGCTTGTTTTAAGAATGACAACTGTTCTAACTTTACCATTATGGCAACTATATACTAAAATCAAGGTTTCCGTGGTAGTTACAACAATGTCAAGTTATTACCAAAGTCTGTTCTTTCTCCCTTTATGTATATCTTTTGAAAAATGTAAGTTTTGTTTCAATAAATTTGAGTTATTTAGACTGGTGTGAATGGTCACAAAATGAGCCGGCTTTGCCAGACTTTGGCGAGTGGGAGGTCAAATTCCACCAACGATTACGATGGTGAAGACGGATGCTTTTCGTGGAATGGGCTCGCAAAGATTGATATGTACGATTGCCGATATTGCGGCATTTTTTAAGGGTTCGTTGAACAAGAATTAAACAATGTTCAGCAGCTTCACCACATACATAATGAAGGTCTACACGTACTTAATTTATTCTTACATTTGATAACACCCACCCACTCATTTACACTTTAAAATATATGTATATGTTCTAAGGGGCAAAACTGAACAGTTTTTGCTAATTTCTGGCCCACTGAACACAAGGATTTGCAGTTATTTGCAAATTTTGAAGCACTGTTCAGGTTGGAATTTATAAAATAGGGTTTTGAACGTTTTGAACCTTTGAGGTGTGGGGGCTGTTGTGATGACAGAGGAGGACCTACATAGGTCTATATTCTATGTGTGCTATGATTGAACAACACTCTCATTTTAATCAGAATAGGCACATGTTTGTATCCTAGACCTTGATACATTATTTGAATATCAGTTTTGTTTTCATGTTGAGCAGCAAAAAAAGGAGATGATATTGTTTACAATGACGGAATATTCGACAATGGCGACAGTTAAACTCGTGGCAACCTTAGCTGAGTCTATTGAGTTGTTTGGAAGAAGGAGTTTTTGGAGTTTTTGAAATCTTGTAGACTCTGGAAAGCAAGTTAGAGTTTATAGGAATCGAAAGGTTACATTCTGACGTGAACTCTCTTTCAGAAATAAAGTACAGGATTACTTGGAAAAGAAACCTCAAACGGATTTCACAGACTGAATGTTTCAGCATGGATGTTTCATCAAATCATTCTGTGGTTGTCACCACTGTAGTTGCTGTCTCAAACCCTTTTATGTCATAGCATGCAATGCTGCAAAACAGAATAGTGTCTGCACACAGTGCACAGTGAGACTACATTACAGAGACTCTAAATATTAAAATGTAGTCTGCTCCTATAAGTAACCAGGCACAAGCTTGGTGAAGAAGAGGTTTTTGGACTTGTGAAGTTTAAAACACTGTTGAATGGGAGTCTGTACTTTACAGACTATATGCTGTCTGACTGAAGACGTTTGGGAAATATAGGGGGGGGGGGGTGGATTGGGAAGGGGTGACATTTCTATAAAATATAAGAGAATGAAATTGGAGTCTTCGGAGAGTATCAGAGAAATCAACAAGACCACACAAGGTCTAGTGCAAATCTCAGGGCTAGATCATATTTAGTCTTTGAGCTACAGACCCATGTTCTCTCAAAATGACAGGACGGTGTCCAAGTGCCCCTGAATTTCCCTTTCTAATGTCATTGTGGCTTTTTTTCAAGCATACAGTTGTTATTATATGAAGGTTTATTGGATCGAAGTTACATAAATGTTTGGATAAAAAATATCAAAGTGTGCTGGGCTCTTCTGATTGAAAATGTTTTATGAAGGGTTTGGATCTGAGGAGACTAGAGGAGTGCATTCGCAAGGGCTGCGGATCTCATTTTCGGCAGGCTTTGCCAGAATTTGATGGAAAAACAAGGAAACATTAATGCTTGACTTTATTCCTTCTCGAAGGACACGCCCTTGACCCTGAAAGCAGAGGGGATAACAATCAAGAATGGGGTATAAAACAAAAACATGTAAAACAGGTAGATTGTAGGTTTTTTGCTTACTTCTCACCTACTGTGGTTGCCACGGGAACTGGTGTCTATAGTGAATAGTCTGTTATATGCATTTGATATCCCCTAGAAAGCATTTGACTCTATGGACCCCGGTTCTTGTTATCTTTCCATTTCAGCCTGACATTAGCCGTCCTAAGACTCTCTTAATCTCCTACATCTAAACCTTGTCACGGTATATATGCACGCTCAGAAGTGGTTATTAGGCCATTTGAATGCTCATAAGTGCTGAATTTGCTTGAAAACAAGTAGTTCGAACTGTTTGTTCATGTTGATTTTTGGCAGCACTCGTAAGTGTATGGGCCTCCTTATCGTCGACTTCATACTGTAAGAACAGTTTGTGTTCACAGTTTTAAGAAATTGCAATCATCTTACCATACAGGCCCATTCATAAAGAAAAATCCTCTTGATAAAAAGTATCGAGTCTACATTTTAAAAACTTGTTTGAAGCTTTCTAGGGTTCAAAAGTATACCCCACTGACCAAACATATAGATCATCATAGCTACAAGTATTTGCTTTGTAGCTTTCACATAAAAACAAATTTCCTTACAGTTTCCTTTCGATAGTCAAAACAGTTTGAATTCAAATATGTGTGCACCTGACTGTATGTCCATACCAGTGTTGTATAAAGAGGGGGGGGGGGGGCATGGAGTGGTCTAAGGCACCTTGCTGACCATGGAAGTCCAGAGTTCCGTAACAAAAAGGTTAGCGATTGATTGTTCACCTGATTTTCACAATTGATTGTACAAAGTAGTCAATGGAATCAATCGTAGAAAAGTGTTCTATGATCCTTGCTAAGTTTTGTGTTACGGGCCCCAGGATTCAATACCTGGCCTGGCCCAGAGCAAGGCAATTTATCTGCATTGCCCTTTTATCTTGTATCAAATAAATGAAGATACTGTGTGCATTAATAGCTGGATTAATAAAACGCTCTTTGCCAGAGGATACAAAGCGCTGCTATTATTACCCTGGCTTTAGCTCGAGCTACCATCACCGGCACTCAGTCCATGCAAGGAATTATTCCTGCTGGGTACCCATTCTCCTCACCTGGGTGGAGTGCAGCACAGTGTGGATACATTTCCTGCTGAAGGAAAACATGCCATGGCTACAATTCGACCCCACGACCCTCTGTTTCAAAGGCGAGAGTCAGAACCATTAGACCACGACGCACCCACAATACCAACGTGAGCACATTTCATAAAAGAAATACAAAAGAAAATAGCCATCATGAACTTCTTGGTTGAGATTGGACTTTCTCTTTGGTAAATTGCTAGTTCGTCTATTGCAAACTCGTCTACTTTTTAACATGGTCTACCTTCATTTTTACCCTTATGGCATTCGGTCCATCAACACTTCGTCGAATAGCCATCTAGTCCAATAACCATTTGGTCAGATAATCACTTCGTCTAACCACCAGTTAATTTATGACTATTTCGTCTTGTAACAAGTTTGTCGAATATCCATTTTAATTTTCATTGATGTCGCCCAATCGACACTTCGTTTCGTCCAATTAGAACAAATGGTATATGGACTAAATTGCTATTGGACCAAGTGGTTATTATAGACGAAGTGGTGAGAGGACAATTTAATAGCAATTAGACCATGTAGATAGTGGATGAACTGATGGTAGACCAAATGATCGTAGACGAGTTGGTAATTGGACGAATTGGCATTAGACTAATTGAGACAAACCCTTCTCTCAGACGTGTATTGTGTACTCTCCGAAGTTGACCTTTGCTTGCTATTAAGTCAGACTGAATCAAAGATCTGCCATGCATGTGTATAGGCCCATAATGAGTGAGTGAGTTAAACAAAAATAGGAGAATCTAAATTGAATTCTCTCTCTCAAAGTGATTGGATTGTGTTTACATTTTTGATTTGTGATCTTTGATGCTGATTTGAGCGTCGGAATGTGAATGAATGCACCCCAAAGCACAAATTGCACAACCAACCAATAAGTGGAAGAAAATCACCAAAATCCAGCTCTCTCTTATATGCTGAGTTGTTAGTCACTCCTCAATAGTGTGTACCTTCAATGAAGCTTATCTATAATCTTCCATTCTAGAATAACCATTTGTGTTATCATTTTCATATTCTTTCCCCATGACTGTGGTCCAGACTAGATATATTCACAGCCAAAACCTTCCATTACCAAGGATTATGAAGCTAACTCAATTTTTTGAGCGGAGCCAATCAAATTTGAAGCACAGCGGAAGGATATAAAGAAGTAGCAGGAAATGGTACTGGCAAAACATGTCTGAATATTTGGGCTTACATGTTATGTTTTTGGTCAAAACATGAGTCTGTAGACAGTGTTGGAGAACTTCGGTCTTTGACTCGAGACTGTATGCACGTAGGTTTATGCTGTTGCTAATGCTATGTAGTGGTTTTGATGTGAGACATCAACGTGACAATTGCAATACGGTCATTTGGCAAGACTGCACTTTGCCGCAGTTCATCCTACGTGTGTTTCACAAAAATTCAAGGGTGACTTTAGAGTCCCACTTAAATTCCCAGTTGCGTGTAGTGTAAAGGCATCACCACATTTGTCAAATCATGCCTAATAGCACTTGCGCTACTGCCTCAATACTGCCTCAGTACTGCGTCAATACTGCCTCAGTACTGCGTCAATACTGCCTCAGTACTGTGTCAATACTGCCTCAGTACTTCGTCAATACTGCCTCAGTACTTCGTCAATACTGCCTCAGTACTGCGTCAATACTGCCTAAGTACTGCGTCAATACTGCCTCAGTACTGCGTCAATACTGCCTCAGTACTGCGTCAATACTGCCTCAGTACTGCGGTGATACTGCCTCAGCACTTCGTCAATACTGCCTCAGTACTGCCTCAATACTGCCTCAGCACTTCGTCAGTACTGCCTCAGTACTGCCTCAATACTGCCTCAGCACTGCGTCAATACTGCGTCAGTACTGCGGCAATACTGCCTCATTACTGCATCAATACTGTGTTAGTACTGGTCAATACTGCCACATTAGTGCGTCAATACTGCCACAGTAGCGCATCAATACTGCATCAATTCTGCCTCAGTGCTGCATCAGTTCTGCCTCAATACTGCGTCAATACTGCATCAGTACTGCCTCAATACAGCCTCAGTACTGCGTCGATACTGCCTCAGTACTGCTTCAATTCTGCGTGTTACATACATTTATGTGTGCATCAGCATCAAAGTATTATTCTGAATCTTTGTGAAACAACCCCAGGTTTTAACTGGGTACCTGGTAGTATGTGAATGTGGATGTTGAATATCAGTAACCTGACTGCACATTGGTTGAATACTCCCAGGGGATGGAGATTGTGCATATATATCCAATACCCTTTTTACACAGGATTTTCTTAGCCCCGGACTATCGCTAACCCCGTACTATCCTTAACCCCGTACTATTTTTTTCCTTTTCACACATGCCAAATTGTTATTGCTAACCCCGGATATGGAATGCTTGCTTTTCACACACGAAACTCGCTAACCCCGGACTAGTGGTTTTTGTCGATCATTCGTAGTACAAGTACTTCACTCGTACCCTTTTTACACACGGTAAAATTTCCTTAACCCCGTACTATAGGTGGGGCTAAATTGCCATTTAGCCCCACCTATAGTACGGGGTTAAGCTTAGCCCACTTTCGTTTTACACTAGCGATCTTAACCCCGTACTATCGCTCTTAGCACCGCAATTGCTGGGATAACCCTGCTTTTTTGCAGGGCCAAATAATCCCGTACTAAAGGTGGGGTTAGCCCACTTTGCAAAAATGCTGTGTAAAAAGAAAGTGGGCTAAGCTTAACCCCGTACTATAGGTGGGGCTAAATGGCAATTTAGCCCCACCTATAGTACGGGGTTAAGGAAATTTTACCGTGTGTAAAAAGGGTACAAGTGAACCAGTATCTCATGAATGGGTTATAATTCATCAAAACAGTGCTTTTATGTAGTATACATTGAGTGGGTATAAATCAAATGTGAAATGTTCACAGAATAGTCATTTCTGTTATTGATTTCCATTTTTTTTCCACTTTACAGGGCTGGAAGACAGTAAATTCCTGAAATGACAATGACCTTGTCCCAAGCACTATTATTTATAAATATATTTAAAACACTAGCATAATTCAGAAAAATAGTTAATCATATTTTGTTTGGATGGGAATACAAATACATGTACCTGTACGTTCTTATTAAATACTAACAATTTTGTTGTATGTACTGTAACCTGCTCCCTTCCCTGATTTCACTGATCACAAGGAAGTGTGTAATGGTGTTTTCAAAGATGCAAACAAATAAAAAAAAGAAGAAGCAGTGATTCTTTATCATAGAGATCTAGCCTGATTGAAAATATCATATTATAATAGTATATTACATTTAATTGTGAATCATACTTCAGACAATTGTAAACTACATCTTTTTCAGATTCGTCCGTTACCTGACTTCCTAAAGTGTTATGACAAAAAAGGTGAAGCACCATTACAGTTTTAATCGTGTGTACTTTACAGTGGCATAGAAAAGCCTTACCTCAAATTGTGTTTGAACACGTATAATTTTTTTCCCTGGCTGAACAGCCAAAAGTTACAAAATATCTTGCACCTGAGTCGCCAAAGCTGGTATCGACCCTGGCCTGTACACAGAGATAGCGTGCAAGAAACTCGCCAGTCAGTACACAAGAACAGAAAGACCTATATTATCCCATAATGTGCTTAGCTTTAGCTCAATTATTCTTAGCTTGTGTTCATTTATTTCATTCTTTCGTTTTGAAAGCAAACTCATCCCCCCCGTTTCAGACAAGGGGTCTGAATGTGAAATTGGGGAGAGGGAAGGAGAGAGACAGAATGGGAGGAAGGGAGGGAGGGAAGAAGAGGGGGTTGAGGGGAAGCATGGGGATCAAGGGAGAAGGAGAAAGAGGGAGAATGGGGGGAAGGGAGGGAGAAGAGGGAGAAGAAGAAGGAGAGGGAAGGTGGAGGGAGAGAGAATGGGAGGAAGGGAGGGAGAAGAGGGGGTGGAGGGGGAGGGGAGAGAAGGGGGTTGAGGAGGAGCATGGGGATCGAGGGAGGAGAGAGGGGAATAAGATAAAGACGGAGAGGGGGGGGGGGGGTGAACATGGAAAATGTTGAAAGACAGAGCAACAGAGTAAGTATGACTTCAATATAGTGAGAAGAGAAAAAGAGGGAGAATGCCAGTGTGTCTGGGCCAAGGAGAATACTACATGTAAGACCTTTAGAGACGGATATGGAGGAGAGATGGAAAGAGAGAAACATACAGAGGCAGAGAAAGAGATGAAATATGAGTGGAAGGAACTTTTTTTTCAAGAAAAAAAAGGAACGAAGTGTACTTGCCAGGTACATTGATGGTACAAAGTCAATCACATTGCACTTGCATGAGTGAGAAAGAATAATAGGGGTTGCGTGCGAAGCCAGTAAGGGGGCTATTGTTCGTTCGGACCGTGTGCCCTCGGGATATTTCGGTGCGGTGTTTACACCTCGCGGGTTCGACGTCCCAATTGGGTTTTTGTGCTGAGGACGCATTGCTGACATTGACTCTGTATACATGTAGGAGCCCTTCAATGAAATGCGAGACCAAGAGAAATAGCAGAGAGGAATGATGTAGAAAGGAATGGCTGATGCCAGAACACCGCATAGAGTTCTTTACGTCTTGTTATGCCCGGGTTGTCCTGGTTGGAAGAGGGTAGCATTATGTAAAGAAGGGGAAAAACATGGAGCGGCCCGATGAAAGACAAGTTTTGAAAAGACGTAGATGAGAAGAAAAACATGAATTCTAGCCAAGGACAGGTCTCAGAACTGCCTTTTCGTCATGGATCTTTCTCCAATTATATACCCCACTCCTTGAAAGAGTTGCTTCTCCTTGGTGATGGAAAGAGATAGAGGAGGGTGTGTCCTGTTTATTATTGGTATCCAAGCCCTTATTGGAACCCATGCACCTGTTACTATCCGTATAGTAGTGCCAATTTTACAAGTTTGGAATAGGATCCAATGTATGTGTGCTTATGTAGGTTAAACAAATTCAAAAGGGCTCTGTAAATGTCACATTATCACTGAATAAACAAATTAAAGGTGCTTTTATTATCATGTGCCTTGATTGGTATGTGGTGATGATATGTCATTTTTGCTGGGGGGGGGGTTAAAAATAAATTTTAAAACAATACCAATGTTTGTACGAGAACCTATCATATCATTACCTCATGTCAATTAAACTTGATACCAGAAAACACTGCAGGTGCTATATGACTAATAATGATAATAATAATAATAATAATAATAATATTAATAATAAAAATAATAATAATAGTAATAATAATAATAATGATAATAATAATAATAATAGCAATAATGATAATAATAATAAAATAATGAGGATAATATAATAATGATAATAATAATATAGTAATGATAAAAATAATAATGATAGTATTACTAATAATGATAAAAATGATAGTAATGATAAATATACTACTACCACTACTACTTATGATAATATACATGTTATAATAATGATAATGAATAATGATCCTTTATTGTTATGATATAATGTGTGGATGGAAATTCATGTATTTACTCTGCACAATCTTAACTGTTTGTACTTGTTATTTACTTGTTGATTAGAAGGATATGATTGCACGCAACTTCTATTTCAAACCCATTCGCACATGTTTCACCATGTAAAAGATCACGGAAGCACTCGAGCACACAGTACAAAAGCCGAACAGTCTTGACCCAAATTAAAACACTTGTTCCAAAGGTTAGTTGTTATTTGATTCGTTTGCGAGGAAGATAGCACATCAAGGAGAGGAACTGATTTAGTCAGAACCAACAATCTTTCGATTGAAGTGGGTTTCATTGTCCCCCACTGTCTGATCCTTTCCCCCCGGAGGTTAATTGGGCGTACAGTCCACAAAGTGGATGCTTACACCATGCTGTCTAATAAAAGAGATAGACTTTGCACTGTGATTTGTTTGTATTCTTTCCATTTATATCATTATGGGTTTTCATTCATTTTCTCTTTTTTTTTGGCGTTAGTTTTGAACTTTTCATTTTCTATGAAACGTAATATTGGTAACTATGAGAAGTGATATGAAGAGGTTTATTTTCTGTGAGAGGGTTTGCCTTTTTAGTCAGATACTGTTTCACAGAATTGATATACTGATGTTGAATATCTTACTGGTTGAAAGAATACTTGAGGCGGTGCTGCACCAGCCCAAGTTTGCTCAAACTTGGAATTTTAGCCCGGTTGGCCCTCTTCGTGATTAATCTCAAGATTCAAGAAGCCCCGTCTCCACCATCGCAAGAAGAGCGATTCCTGCTCGAGCGAGGCATCGATGCATTATGGTCTGATGCCATGATTGAATTATCCCGAGTGCATCTGCACCTTCGAATTAGCAGGATAATTCGTAAAATAGCGCACTATTTTGCAAATTATCCCAAGTTGACTTTGGATTGCAATTTCAAGATTAATCCCACGAACTAGAGCGATAACTGCACTCCATCAGATCAGGATAATTTGCCAGATCAGAAAAAGCGCGCTAATTTGAAAACTCGGGCTGGTGCAGACGGCCCTTTGGTCTCCATATTGATGATATAGTTGATAGGGATAAGTTTGTGGAATCTGGTCCAGGACTGAGATGGGAGGGGAGGGGTTACATAAACACAACAATATTTACATTTCTAATGGTTTTAGATAAATTAATTGTAGACTATTGATTATTTTAGTTCAATATTGAGATAGTTCCACTTCCAATTAAAAAAATTATGTTGGTTTATTGATTATTCAATGGTTGCAATGTGTACTTCTGTATGTGCACAGCTGCCCATTGAAACATATCGTATGCAGAAAATGGTCAGTCTCCATTAGCCTACCCCTGAAATGGAATGGATGGATGGTATAGTTATTCTATTTATTTATTCTATTCTGCTACAAAATTACATATGGCATGATCTATCACAGCCTATGTTTTTCTTTTGTACAGTTGTTTTAAAGTGATTGATTAACATTGGTTTGACTTTATAAAAAATCTGAGCTAGAAGGTCTCACTTGTCACCTATGTCTGTGATATGTTACAAAAATGAAGCCCAGAAAAAATTGCATTCGAAAATAATTATTTAATGCTTCAAAAATTGAAATATAAAGTGACCGGAAACACCATCTTAATTTCATCCCATACACTTATGTGTACTATTTCGGTGTCTATAAGATGCCTATTTACAAAATCGGGGTTTGCCATGTAGTTTTAGCTTTTCATTCTCAATAATGGTTGTTTTCAGGGTTTATTAGTTCTAATACATGCACTTGTACACATCTTTCATCACGTAAAGCGATCTTGATGCTATGGGAACACTCTTGGTGGGGTGACATGTTTTGCGCAAAATTTGAAACCGCAGCATAGGCATTCCACATACAGTGTGTTGAGTAGTGCGCTTGAAATGTGCGAAGAACGGTTGTGTCCTCACTAACTTTAAAATCAGTGTAACAAGGCTAAGCAACCTTCAAAACTACATCGTGAGGTGGTTTTCAGAACCGGTTTCGAAGATCGTTTCCAAGATCGCTTCGACTGTTCCCATTACACGTTAAACTAGTTTCCAGAAAACTAGTTTTAGGACGGTAGTGAGAACAGTCATTGATACTATTGATACTAATCAGTGTGAACATGTCCTTCCTTGTAAGATTTCCTTCTCTTTTAATACAAGGCTATAAAGTATACTCCTGCACAGTTCTTGATCTTTTATCCTCTCTATATTTAGTCAATTTTACTCCTGCACAATTGTTGATCCTTTTTTCTTCTTAAATTTAGTCAATTTGTCCACAATATATCAAGGTTGACCGTTGAACTATCTTTTGATTTAATAGGCATGTTTTTTAGTTCCATGATTTAGACTGGTAGTGATGGTAACTGGTACTTGGAGAGAGTGTCTTATCTTTTATACCTGCAAGTTGTAATAAGTATTTTGAGTTGATGGTCAGGTCAGGTAGTCACTGCTGAGGCTGTGTAAGCAAGTGGTCTTTCAATATAATAATCATCCTGACAGTTCATTCTTGGTTAGTTATCTAGTTATACTCAGTCTTTGACTTTAGTCACTCAACAGTTAATCAGTCAACCTGCCAGTTGTTAGTCTCTCATGTATTTATTTACCTAGTCTCATAATTAGTCACTTGTACAATCTTATGGTGTATTAAGACCGTCTCATCACCAGAGTACCTTTTAAGTTATAAGATCATGTTCTGGCTAAAATCTACCTGATAATGAATTTCGACATTCATACCGCCCAGAAGCACACCCTTTTGGGTAAGTTTCCGAAGTTACAAGCATGCGCACCGTGGTCTGTTTAGCAATTGAGGTCACGGCATTCATGAATCGCGCCCAACTGCTTGCTGGGTGGAGAAAGTTCTTGTAAATTGCTTCACACTGCCAAAATCCCCTTGACTTTGGAAAAAACCCTGTGAAAGTTCCCCTTATTGTGCAAGTCCCTACTATTTACCAGGTATTTTCTTTCAGGGATATTACGGGTAATTTGCTTTCACATTGGCAAAAATACGTGGTATTTCGGGGAGATAAGGCCAAATTTCCTGAAGAGAGATACTGGAACTGACAACATCAAGGCGGTCTGAAAACGCTTTTAAGGTATTCTTCTAATAAGTCAATCCAGTAGTCATTAAGATAATTGGTCCGTTGTTGACTAGGGTAGACGTCCTCATAGTCTTGCTAACACTGGATCTGCTTTCATAAATGCCAAACTTAAAGTCTCTTTATTCAGATGGTCAATTGCTTTTCACTGATGCTTTTTTTTTCACCTGTGTGGAAAAACCTCTCGTAACTATTTCCTCCCATTTAATTTCAATAAGAGAACCGAACCATTACTTTGAATAGCACCCTGTATATTATATACCAAAAGTACAAATGCCCTTTCATTCAAAAAGCAAAATTGGGAAGATTATCTAACCCACTTGAATCGAAACAGAAAGGCCAGTTTTGTTTGTCTGCAGAACAAATCAAGATCAAAATATTGTTGCTTGAAGCAATTTCCAACTTCCTGCAAGTATGAAAGTTACAGTCCTTTTAATGCCAATCGCAATTATAAAAGTTTATATCACTTTGAAAGTTATTGAAACAGATATGTCTTTTGTTTGGATTCCTGGATTTTTCCCAAGGATGCGGTTACATGTCAGTCAAGTTCCTATCTTCATGTTTTAAGAAAAGTGATTTAAAATAGATCATGGTTAATCTTTACCATGTAAATCTTTAGCCACCAAGTTCCAGTTGGTGTTTCATAAAGCTTTACGTAAGTTATGTAACTTGTCATCCTTTCTTGTGATAAATAAATATACACACCAAATTTCAATCAGCAGTGATTTAGTTCCTAAGAAAGGGTCAACAGTTGATGGTGAAGTCATTTGTAAGTTATGAACAGCTTTATGAACCACCCTCCTGGGCTCCGTAACACAAAGATTAGCGATCAATCGCTAAATGATCGACCAATCAAGATCAATGTTACACGTGTATTTGGCGTAAAATGCTGACCAGGAACCAATCAGAAGTGTTCTTTCATATTTGCTATTAATTGCAAACCTTTGTGTTACGGAGCCCCTGGTCGTTGATTCCCATTAGCCTGCCTCTATGCCCCTCCCTTTATCTAATTGCCTTGTGCCCTTATAAGGTTTCCCCATGCATTTGTACTGTAAATATAAAATTGAGTCTACCATAAAATGGTCTTGCCCTAACTTTTTCCTGAAGTAAAGGCCTATTACTTCAACTAATTCAGTATTTGATCATACTATCACCCTTAATTGTTTTATGAAACTGGATGGTATTAAAGGCCATTAACTGTTGGTGTTGTTTCAAATCGATATGTAATTCCTATAAAGTTGACTTGGGGTTCGCCGTAGGGCGGTTTCACAATACCATCACAATTCTAAGATCATGAACATCACATAGAAATATGTGAATGATTATTACATATGTTTTTATGTTTTCCCTAAAAGTTAGTCTTATGTGGGATTTTAGAGGGAAAAAGGGCACTTGTTCATCCCAAACCCATCATCCGTTTGATTCTAAATCAACTGAAATGGAAACAGGAAACTGCCTCTACACTTAATGTCCCCCCGGGAGTCTATTATAGATGCAGGATCTTTGTTATTGAAGTAATGATCATCGATGTGTTCCTATTCCGTCCCCAAATACACCACAACTCATCAATCAGCCGCTTTAAAGATCCCTACTTTATTGCGTACACTACTGGTGGAGGTGGTGCTGTGGTATATGCTGTAGGACTAACTAGTGCGTTTTGTAACCTGTAATTTGTTGGAAGGCTGCAGACTGCTCTGCTTAGGACCTCTATATACATATATATTTTTTACTTTTACTTTTAATTATTAATTTACATAAGTTTTTATTATTTCAACTTTGATTTAAAGTGCATTTATTTCAAAACTAACAGTGTAGGCCTAAATATAAGATGCTGACATTTTATACTTCATTTAACCCAAGTACTTTTAAGCACTGCTTCAGTTTTCATGTGGCAAGGGGGGGGGGGGTGATGAGAGGATAGGGGCATAGTAGAAATTGGTGCACTTAAAATGAATTTTGAGCCCTAAAATTAATCCATTATAGTTTTGTTAGTAGGCCGATGTAAATTATGTTAGAAAGGTTGCAAACTTGAAGAATAAGAGCTTTAAAAACAGTTCAACCTGTCCTTTTCGATAGGGAAGTACTTGTAGTTTCTGAAGTAGTTATGCAAAGGTCCTTACATATACCGGTGCATACTGACCATGGAGTTTGCATACTTGTATTTCTTCAAGGTCAATGGGTCAATCATCATTGACTTTGTCTGTTGGGTTAATAGTTTTTACTATACGCACTCCCAGTTACAAACACATGTGAGGGCAGCTTGGTGCACCATTAAACCAGAGCTTGCAATGCTATTGGCTTAGCATGAAACCAGAGACATGGCAGTGATCGCTGTGCGGGTACGAAGCGTTGAATTACGAGCATCGGGACCAAGGTCAGACAAGGAAGATGATAAGTTAATTGGAGGCTGCGAACAGATGCGATGGGTAATCAGGAATCCTTGCACATCTGTTCCTGAAACAATGTTCACTTTATTAACTTCTTCACCCGCCAAGGTTTGAAGATCATGACTGCCGTAATTTGGGGGTTATACTAGTTTGGTGTCTCCGGGGTTGGTGAGGATGGGGGTGGGGCGCTGTTTGTCGTACTTGCTTCGATTTGCACAGAGCTCATACTGGATTCCTCTATTCATTCATGGATGGGTAATAAGAAATAAAGGGTGTTGTTGAATGAAAGAGGAATATGTTCTTTAGTCTCCTATGGCCACCATTTATATTCTTAAAGAATCACATTCTATGGGAAAGGCATTCGAGTTCAGTAAGGCATTATGCAAGAACTTGATAAACACAATGAATTTAGTGTTTTATGATAAGTTATATGAAAACATGTTTAAATATTGCAAAACACCAACTCTGTATGAATAATATCAACACAATGAGTTGAAGGTAGGAAGACATTTTTTTTTCATGGATCTTTGATTTTATGAAGCGCTTCTAAAAATCATGAATATTGTTTTTATGTTAAAATTGGAACGCCCACTAACATTTGATTGATGGATTAATAGTGATATAATTTTCCTTGATGTACTAGATATACTATTGATACCAAATAAAAATTTGGAGATGTCTTTATTGCATCTGTTGAGTTTCAAGATTGGAAAGTATTGGAAGAGAGATAAAAGAGAAACATAAGTTGTTATAAGTTAACTAAGAAAAAAATCAACTCTCATCCCACTTCCAGTCAAGAGCCTGACAGTGGGAATTGAGTTTAACACCCAAACAAAGATTACATCATCAGTCTGTCTGCTACCCTGGGCAGTCTACCAGGCCAGACAAACATTGCATAACAGGGATTAGGGTAGTAATCCACACTCTGGAATGACCTTAACTTGGGGTCATGTTATACTGTGTATAGTCTTATGCTTCAGACCTTTGATTTGTTTTGTTTTGACTTCAAAACTAAAAAAGAAAAAAATCAGGGAGTTGGGATATAGGTCTATGCTTATATATAATCTGTGACATGAGGGGGGGGTGGGGACCTTTTCTTTATTTTGCAAGTTACCGAAAATAGGCTTGCAGGAGTAGACTACATGTATATGTTTTGCTATTTCTCAGCTGAGACATTGTGTTGCTGTTTGTGCTTTAGGCCAGGATTTGCGTAACTTATAGCCACATGATTGGACAAAGTACTTTACACTGACCTCAAATGACCTGGATAGTTTGACCTTCGGGTAAGGTGTCCATGAAAGGAAAATTGGGCATTGGCAGGTGATTTTTTTTTTCTCATCCCTTTATCTTGTATTCAAATGAGCAAGACTTCAAAATTGTTAAAAGGGTACCTTGAAAATTGATTTTGCTATAAGAAGGATAAGAATCATAGATCATAGTCCACAATTCCCATCACTGATCAGCAACAACGAGAGCCACGGATCCTGTGTCATGAAGTTTTATATTCAGTTTCCTGTCTCCTGTGTATTTCTATCTCCTTTTATGTTGTTTCAGTGTCTTTTGTTACTTTATTATTCTTTTTAAAGTTGTTGTAATTGGGGTTTATTTGAAACATCCAAAGATTATGCACTTGGGTTGTATGAAAGAAATTACAGCACTTTCCATTAGCTCTAAATTATTTTACCCCACCTTATTTTTTTTTATTACTAAAGTTGTCCCTGACTCCCTGTCATGTTAAATTATCTCTGTATTCCTTTCCTTCTGATCCTATCCCATCCTTTCTGTGTTTCTCACCTCCTCTTCCCTAGCCCTCCCCTACTCCTCATCAATTACTAGTCTGCAGGCACAGACCCTGATTGAAACTTTGATCAGCAAGTGTGTCTCCACGCAAAGACTAGCACACACAAAACTTGCTGTTTCAATTCTGAGCGAGAGGGCCTTCGGTGCACAAGGAATGAGTAGGCTGCAATTCAGACCCTTTACACGAGTGAAAGGTTTGCACAGCAGACTTATCAATTACTATCAGTTTAATAATTTTCTATCTTTCCAGCAGAGTTTATTCACATAATTATTTTCATTGTAAAATACAAGTACTGTCTTTATTGTTTCATTTCTTTGTTATTCCCTTATCACTGTAATATTGTTATTGGCTTGTTGAATATACCTTGTGTACCAGAGCAGGTTAAAAGAGTAGGTGATTTATATGTGCCATTGGTCAAGGATATCACTAGTCTGATAAGATCTCATCTCAAGCTTTGTTTGAACTTCAGCCCTCCAGCAATGTTCACATGAGAGTGCAGTGTCGACAAAAGTTGGTTTCAGACCGCTTTGAAGTTCGTCAGTTCCAGGTATTTTGGCAAATTACGCGTAATCTTCCCGAAAGAAAATACCTGCTTAATAGTAGGTACTTGTCAAAATTACGAGAACTTTCACAGGGATTTTTTCAAGGAAGGTATTTTGGCAGTGTGAAAGCAAATTATGGGAACTTTTAGCCCAGCGTGTAGTTGAGTGCTGGTGCCATGGGTTGCTGCTGAGCTAGCGATTTTAAATTTTGCGCCTTACTTGCTAAGCCTTATCAGACCATACTGCGCATGCTCATAACTTCTGGAACTTATCCCGAAGGGAATGTTTTGGGGCAATGTATAAGAATAATAAACAGGTATTTTGTAGCCCGAAAAAGTTCTCGTAATTTAACAGGGATTCTTTTGATCGAGGCGGTTTGAAACCACCTGAAGTTTGCTTGGTTGCTGTTTCTTCCTGGGGGGTTCAAGTATATAATAATTGTACCTAACACAGGATAAAGTATGAACTGACATAGCAACGCATCTTGCTCATTGCATAATCCAAATGGAAGTGCTTTTATTCTTCTGGGGAAGCGTCGTGGTGGAGCGGTTCTGACTCTCGCCTTGTAATCAGAGGGTCATGTGGTCGAATCCCACCATGGCCTAGCATCCTTTGGCAAGGCGTTAATCCACACTTTGCCACTCTCCACCCCAGGTGTTAAATGGGTACCCGGTAGGATATGAAAGCCTATTATGCCTAGCAATTGAGTCTTGGAACTCTTGTTGGAATGCTCCTCAGGGAGTGGAGAAGGTGCATACATTGTATGCGGGCATGCAAGGATCCGATGACCGGGGTAATAATATGTATGTAAAGCGATTAGAGGCGTCGTTCCGATGTAGTAAGCGCTATATAAATGCGGAATATTATTATTATTCTTCTTTGGAAGCCCCCTTCCCTCCGTAATGGCTGCTGTAAGTTGCAGTAATCTGAAGTCAGATTCATAGACATTAACCTTGTATCAGTTATTTTGCATTTCATCAGGAAAGAAATTCCCAGGAGATCGATGTACATGTCTGAACTTGTGAGGTTGAAATTTGTTATGTCTTTTAAAAGAATTCAAGCGTAAGGATGAATCGATGAAATAAAAAAGATATTTTCAAGATATATATTCCAATTTTGATTTTCTTTCTGTAGTGGTCTAATCCTTCTAAAATTCAGATTCCTGCTCGATCATTGTTCAAAAATCTCATTGAGGCATATCATCTATCTCTGATGTTACTTATATTTCTTGTAGCATATTGATATCATTTCTGCCTACCAGAAATATGTTAAGGTTTAACCAAAGTACTGTGATTAGAAATAATGAATGTTTATGGCCTACATGTACACTGTAGGCCTAATAATGATAATCACTCAGATTTTTGTAGGGGGGGGGGGGTATCTCAATACTATATTCCAAAACTATTGATCAGTAAGTCCACAGTGTTTAGGTAATTTTAGCAGCTGGCAACAACTCACTTGATTTTTGTTGTTTGATTTTATCCTTGAAGTATTAAATGTCCTTTCCTTCTTGAAACATTACACTATGCAGATTTTGATGGTGTCATGTCATTGAACTTTTATGATGATTTAATGTGTGTGGATAGATGAATGTTTATCATTTTTCGCACCATTGGATACATGTAAAATAAATAATTACAAAGGCTTGCATTCCCTAGAAAGTTGAAAAGGGCAGGGGAAAGAATTCCTAATAGCTACATTCATACCACCTATAAATATTTTTCTACATAAAAAGATTGACTATGACAGTGTTACCAGCAAAGTCGCAGTTTGTTGGTAAGTCTCCATGGAGTTTGGGGGACGTGTGATTTACATTTAACTGCAGTATTGCATGCGAAGCTGCTATGCACCACTGAACCTCGAATCTTGATCCAACGACCTTGTCGTTTATATCAAAATAATGGGCAACTTTCCAACGTGATTTAGCGCTAGGCTGCCAGTGGAGCCCTATACCTGTGTTTCTTTCAAAGAAGTTTGACTCTTTTGTTGTTCTGACTTTTATAACCTTCCCGAAAGTTGTCCCTGCTCCAGTTTCCATTTATTCGGTAATCAGATACATCTCACAATTTTAGCCACAATGGAGCAAGTGTATCTAGGCTCTGCATTGGCCCTTTTCAGTTATGATCACCCCCCCCCCTTTTCTTCAAACTACTCCAAATGTGGGTGTCATTTACATAAGAATGTCTCCCCAAGGTTGTACACTACATTTACTTGTTTACATATTTTCATACCAAGTTCCTTTTGACTTTTCCAATGCTTTGCTGGAAAGTTCTTACAGTTCTTGTCAACTTTTATTTAGGCCTACATGCAACTGCTCATCTCATTTTTACATCTCTCGCTATATGCTTTCTAATTGTTTATCTCCTGGAAATTTGACATGTCACTATCCCTTGGACTTAATTGATCCCTTTAGTTTGACTTTTAAATGATTTTGCAAAAGTTACTAATTTCACTTGCAAATAGTCTCTCTGTATGAATTCTTATACTAAGTGCAAGAAGGTGTTAAATCCAGATAGAAATTCAAAGCCCTTCTTGCTTTTATTGGATTGCATATTCTGTGACTGTTTCAACACCAAGGAGGATCGGACCATAGGTCTTGTTTCACAAGACTCTGCATCAACATTAATAAATATGACATTTCAAAGCTATTGGAAATGTTCAATTTGATTTGCTAATACTTGAACTTGTTATATTGTGCATTTTTTATGTCTTTATTAAAAAAACCCTCATATATAGAGATCACCTTAGTAGAAATACCACTTTGTCAATCTAAAATTTTGTCAGAAGATCATATTTTTTTTTATATTGTGCATTTTTTATGTCTTTATTAAAAAAACTCCTCATTTATAGAGATCACCTTAGTAGTAATACCACTTTGTCAATCTTCAATATTGTCAGAAGATCATTAAAGTCATATTTCTCCAGACCTCAGAGCTTTAACGCCTGTCTACTTCTCACTGGATAATACATTCTGTGACAGTTTCAACAGACAGGTGAATCAGAACTATCAAAGAATAGATCCCCCTAGGTGTTATATTCAGTGTACCCAGCATGGTAACATAGCACTCAAACTGTCTCCTGTTTGCTAACAGTTGACACATCGCTTCCGCCGTCACGATCTTCAATGCGTGCGAACGGTCGCGGCAAAACGAGAGCATTAAGCGCCACCGTTTGAGGTTTGTTTGCTCATTGGTGAAAAGGTAAGAGAGGGGACGAGATGGTTTGATCATATTTGCTTTGAATTCTGTGTTTGAGATCTCTTCCAAATCTGGGGGAACCTGGAGAATAAATTTGATGAGGAAAAAGGTAACAAAGGTCACGGCATAAATTAAGCAATTACCATCTAATGATAGGATCCTTTGCCAGCAATTATGAATATGATATTGACTGCAATCATGGTAATATAATTATACTTATCATGCGTGGTGGACTTGGAATGATTTTCACAAATATTGGTGGGTATGGATTGGTCCATTCAGACTAAAGCCTGGCGCACACTGTGCGATTCGTTGCGATCCAAATTTTAAAGAAATTGCAAAAATACTTGATATGAACATTCCAACAAATAAAATCTCAGCAATCAGAATTAAGAATTGTGATAGGACCACTGAAATCGGAATTCAGTCAAGTTCGAGCCTCCCTGTAGGTATAAAAGCAAAATCAATTTCAAATTGCCATGACGTCATCATGACCTGCGACTTGAAGCTGATTTGGACTTTACTCCGAACACAGGGCTTGTTGCAAGGCAAAAGTAGGATTTTATTTTCCCTAACATTATGCTGAACTTCAAATAAAATAATTTTGCTTCTTGGAAATGTCACATTCAATGCAAAATTTGATTTATTAAAATATCGCATCGCGTAGTGTGCACTGGGCTTTAGAAATATACAGCAGAGGAAGTTAGGGGTGAAAGGTCAGTCGTAAGCATCGGTCAAGTGTTGGCTCCCGGAAAAAGAGTTTCATGAACTATCTTCACTGACGTATATGCTCTCAACTAGTCTTTAAAGGATTTTAGTACCTTATATTTACTTGACTCAAAGAAAATGACTGTATTTCATGTGGAGACTTGTGGTCTTTAATTTTCTAAACTTATGTAAAAGAAAAGAACAATGGAGTGTAAATATTATTGCACATTGCCTATTAGTATTTTACATTCTTCTTCTTCTTATTATTGTTGTTATTATTATCATTATTATTATCATTATTATAATTTTTAATATTATTTTTATTATTGTTGTTATTGTTCTTATTATTATCATTGGTATTATTCTTATTATTATCATTGATATTATTATTATTATTCTTGTTATAATGACTATTATTATCTAAAGTGGAGAATAGGATAGAGAGAGAAAAAGACAGGGAGACAGAGAAACAAACTGAAGGCAAGGTAAAACTCAAAATTGAACAAAGAATAGGGGGCAGCACCCAAGGGAGCATTAATAGAGTTGATAAGAGCATAAAGGAGAGTGAAAAGGACAAAAAGAAAGGAGGGTAGATATCAAGACGGATGTAGCATAGGCTGCATCGTGTCACAAATACCTTATATTAGCATCACTTCGGGGTTATCATGTCATGATATTAATGATCTTTTCACGGTACTCGACTTGCTGTGTCACTAACGACTTTTCCAGACTCGCTGGAAAACGAAAGACGGTTTTGGGCGAAATCGATCTTACCAGCACTTTTCCCATTGTCTTGTTCTTCGTTCATTCTATAATCCCTCCCCATGTTGTATATTGATTATCTTTATCATGATATCAACGCCTTTTTAAAGCCCTGGTAATGGGTCATTAATTTACTTGAGTCTCATCAAACATTAATATATTACAAAAGCGTAGTTGTCAATCGGATTCGTTTTTTTTACCCATTTAGAATTTAATGTGGCATTTATCTGGCCATAACGAATTAAATTTATTTATAGTGCCCTCTCTCAGTAATGTATCTGTCTTTATACAAAATAGCTGTTTGAGCAGTTGATTTACATATTAAGTAATTGGGTGTTACAAAGCTAATGGTTAAGATTATTTTAAAGCATATGCCATAGTGGAATATGTGTTTTTATAATAAAGCAAGACATAAAAATGCAGATATTCTACCATGACTCAGGACCCAATCAAATTAAATTCTGAAGTAAAATCGGTAGATTTATTAAATAATCACATTTTTAGTTCAGATCCTTCACATCAAATTTATGACATTATGTAGTAATGAAATGGAATGGTGACATGCACTTTTGAAGCAATTTACCAAAATTAAAGATAAGCTTTAAAGAGAACATTGTTCTGAAAATTGTATGTTATTATCCAAGTTTTGTGTTCAACGAAATCACAATATTTTGCTTTTGAATCATTAATACACATTCCAACAACTTGTTGCTATAAAAAATGTAGTAATTCAAAATGATTTTTAAATGTATATTAAAACCGTATTTGATCCAGTCATAATTGTAGTTTTTAAGTGCTTGAATGGACACTGTATCCATGCATTTATGCTTGTACACTCTAAATTCCAAGGATTTGAAATAAATCGAGATCAGCTGTGAATAAGTGACCAGCCAAATTTTAATTCATTTTAAATCTCAAATGAATTGAAGATAAATACCAGTTGTAATGATTTCAAAATGAGTTCGAACAGAATCCAATAAAATTACCACCAAAGTGTTTGTATGTATAAATAAAAAAAATATGTGCGAAATAAGCTCTGGAAGAATATGCGTAATTGCTGAGAATTGAGGAAAATAAACACAGAATTCCATCAAATACCGGGTATTTTTTGAAGCAATATTTATACACTGTCCCACATACATGTGTTTTTAATACTTTGTTAGTGATCATCAGAATTATTGATTTTGAGCTAAGATTTCATCATATTACGAAGATAAGTTTACGTTGATATACCAGATCTGGATGTATGACAATACTGTGACAATTAATCTTGATTTGAATTACTTTTTCATGAAATAATTGTTTGCTGCAACTACTGTCTTTTACCTTTAAATTCTAATCTTTTTTATTCATATGTAAATCAATGTTTAAATCTAAATCTAATATTCGGTTGGTCAGCTATCCACACACTGTAAAAACTGTGGTGTTAAAACTGACACCAAATGGTGTTAATAGATTACCACACCCTGAGGTGTTAAAATAACACCCACCCTAGAGATTGAACATAAAACCAAAGAGTGTAACTGTAACAACCATAGGTGTTGTAATAACACCTATAGGTGTAAAACTAACACCACCAATTTAACACTGGTGTAAAATAACTGGTGTGGTCCTCTATGTACACCGGTTAACACCAGTTTTTGCTGTGCAGATGATCTCGATACATTCTAAATCCTGGGAATTTAGAGTATGATTAATGCTATAGTCATGCCAACAAAACTCCTCCAAACCGACTGATATGTTATGGCGAAATAAATGTCAACTGGATGTTTCATGATGTTGTTCGTAAGTTAAGAGCGACTGTTGTTCATAAGTTAAGAGCGACTTTCAGAACGACTGGTGATCCTTTCTTGTGGTAACAGTATATTCATTGGCGATGTTTAATGCGTAAGAAAGATTCAACGGTCGTTCTTAAAGTCGCTCTAAACTTACAAACAGCTTTATGAAACAGCTTTGTTTCATAAATACTTGTTATTACATCAAATGCACAATTTCTATAACAAGTTTACTATCAAGCATTCAGATTGAGGGATTTTAGTAGCTTTTAACTGTTATTGCAAATTTGATGTGATAACAAGTTTTATGAAACAGGCCCCTTGAGTCTGTTTGGTTGTGTGACTGTAGTATAATGTATGACGGTTTTAATCTTCGTCCCCATTAATTTTTGTTATTCATTTTGTGAATTTGGGACTTATGCCATCACATAGAGTTATTGCATCTGACAGGGCAATCACCTAACCTGACCATTCGAGAAGAGAGCCCCCTAAATTCCTCGATTGTTCGGTTAAGTTCTATCGATGCTTTGTGAAAATTATCAGTCAAATGCGGGTCCAATTTATCGAATGTTTTGTGAAAATTAGCCACATATTCAAAGGGTCTGGTAAACTGGACCCAACCTTTCATGAATATTAGGGGGCTCTTTTCTCAAATGGTCATGTTAGTATGTGATTAATCGACTATATGTGATAACCCGAGTGATGATGCAAGCAGAATTTGGGGTTCATTGTAAAGTTTCTGGCAAAGAAATAGTTTAGAATCCCATTTTGACTTCCCATATTCCAATGGACCTACCACACCACAGTAGTAGGTCTATGCTTATACCATGGAGGTAAAAGGTGATGTTTATACCATTATTCGACAGATTTGTTGAATCCTTGATTTCATTTTCACACATTTTTTAGCATGTGCCAGGGGCATGTATGACTATCATCAAAATTTTGATTTTGTGATAACGGATGCCAGCATAACTCAGTAATGAGTGTTATATTGTTAATGACTGCTAGCCATTGTAACATTAATTAGTAATTGGTACATGATAAATTTAATGTAATGGCCTTTAAATATTGAAGTGCCATCTAGTTAGCAGCAGTGTTGTAGTCAAGGCTCAAACCTCCAAGGCCGAGGCCAAGGCCAAGGCTTTAATACCCAAGGCCAAGGCTTCAATAACCAAGGCTGAGGCCAAGGCATGGAAACCCAAGGCCAAGGCCAAGGCCTGAAAACCTCAAGGCTAAGGCCAAGGCCAAGGCATTTTCAAATTTTCAATATATGTAACAATGGGACAACAATTCTTAGGCGGCAGACATGACGCACAAGACAAAGTGTATAAAAGGTGTGAGCGAGTGAAAATTTTGACCCTTGTACATAAATGAAAATAATTTCATGATAGATTTAGACATATGTTACTAAAATAATGATATAGTTAACTTTGTTTATTCAATTATTTTTCTAGGCGATTTACATTGCATTGATTATTATTACCAAGGTGATCTGATCCTGCCATCCTGGCATGACCAATCTCAACATATGTCTTTCTCTACTCCCTGAGACAGGAGAGGCAGAACATGTATTTGTTTGGGGGAGGGCTCAAAGCTAAAAAAATAGCATTTAGTGCAAACAGATATTTTCAAATGAGATTAACAAATGCATGAAGAAGTTGTGTGTTTTGTAGAATTTCAGTTCAGCAAAGCCTTTTTAGGTGATTTCTAATTGATAGGACAGATATTTTGACTTAGGCTTTACTTTTCTGCAAGAAAGCATAGCGAGCAAGCGGTTTTGAAAAAAACAAATCAATTCTGAAGTTGTAAAACTCGATTTTTGGTCAATTATTGCGATAATCACTGTTAAAAGCTAGGGCAGCCTTGCGAGATATTGCCAGCACAAATCACAAGCTCAAACTTCTGGACATTTCGTGTAATAAGAAATGAAAATGAAATATTCTGAGCTGTTATTGTAATCATGATAAAGATGTGCATCTTACGAAAGAATTGAGCGTGAGCTTAAATTTTTAGTGACCAGAAAGGAAGCTGTTCTTGACTACATTCAGTGACTCATAAATAGGATACTTATTTCACCAATCAAATTATGCGAGCGCTAAGCGCGAGCTCCAAAATTTACAAATTTGATAATTCCAACCTGAAAAATGGACATTCTTAGCGTTTTTTGTGTGTGAACAGGAACAGAAAGAGAACCTTACTTTAAATAATTTATGCGTCCGAGCGCTATCCAAAAATTTGGTGATTTTGTAACCTAAAATGTATCATGTTTTACTATAAAAAATGTATTTCTTTTTTAAAAAGGGCATATATAATTTGGGAAAAAAGGTATTTTTGATTTTGGAAAATAAGCATTTTTTTCCTACAGAGAATTTTCCGGGGGGGGGGGCAAGAGAGCACAAAGCACAAGTTGAAATGTTCAAATGCTGACCTGAAAACGAGTCATTTTTAGGAATCTTGTCAGTTTTGTTTGTTTATTTCCGTGAAACTAGTGAAATGAAATTCACTGTCAAACCATATGATTAAAAATAAGTAGCTTTTCTTTATTATTTTGTTTTGTCAATCTGAGACACTAGACCCAAAACAAAATATAAACAATTCAATTAGATGTACTGTCAATCAACATATTAACCGATTTTGCAGTATTTTCTGCCAAACCAGCCCCCCCCCCCTTCTCTCTATCTCTCTTCCCATTCCTCTTTCTTGCCTGTTTAATAAATAACAGGACCCCCCCCCCCCCCCCCCGAAAAAAAGAGCGAGACAAGAAGTTCCACCACCAAGAATAAACATATAAAAAGAAATTGATATCATTTTCTGAACATATTGTCACAATATATCACAAAATTAGCTTTTCTAATAGTATAAGGGTGAAAAATTGTGCTCGCTTCAATCGCTTTCAACTTTTTGGGGCAGAAATTTTGCTCTAGATGCCATGCTTAGCCTCTCAAAATTTTGGCTCATCATGCCATTGACATATCCTATTTGGAAATGACAAAATTAAAGATTGTGTTCAAGTTTACAAAATCTTTCAGATAATCATTAAGACTTAAAACATTCTTGTTGGTCAAAGAAAATAATACAAGGAAAATCCTAATGGAATAGAAATCAATCTTGTTATTCTTTAGAGTTAGCTATTTTTAAAGTCTGAAAATTGTCGAAATTGCAGTCGGATCTGTTACAATTATTCCTGTCATAAAATCACTATAATCTTTATCATAATCATTATTATCATTATTATTAATATTGTCATTATCATCATTGGTCATGATATTACCAATAAATAATGTTATTTTCATCACTTCTCTTTGTTATATAATTATGTGATGATAATTCTTGATAATGGTGATAATCACAATTGATGGCCCTGCTAGTATATTACTACTACAGCTGCTACTACTGCTGACTGGTAGTATTGACCATTTGTGTCATTAGATATACAGAACAATTTAAACATTTATACTTACTTTTATAAAAGCAAATAAAAGTACAAAATACAAAATGCCTTGAAAAAGCCTTGAAAATGCCTTGAAAATGCCTTGAAATTTCAAGGCTCGAAATCCTCAAGGCCAAGGCCAAGGCCCTCTTAAGGCCAAGGCTTGAATGTTCAAGGCCAAGGCTTTGAAAAAGTAGGCCTTAAGGCGCCTTAAGGCCAAGGCCGAGCATCAAGGCACTACAACACTGATTTGGAGCTCTACACGTACATTGTATTTGTGTGTATTTCATGCTAGTTGCCAACAGAAGCACGTTTATAGCAAAGTACGTGTAGGCCTATGTTTTAACTGGTATTTTAGAGGTTGGCCCCTAAAGTCTTGTTCAGACACCACAAGAAAAGGGAGAAACTGCATAGTTGTTTAGGTCGTACAAAAACTATAGCTGGCCTTTAATGTGCAGAATTGGGGCAACTCTTTTTCAATGTCTGGACATTAAAAATACACTGAATTGTCTTTTCTAAAGATGGTCTAAACAGAGGAACTGATTCCCTGACAAACATTTGGAAGTTCATGATGTTATCAGTAATATTTGATCAGTACATTTTATTTAATTATTGTGGTTTTGTTCATGCAACTCATACAAACTTAATAATAGTCGTAGATCTAGAATGCCCCTAATTTTCTAGTGAATCTCAATGAATTATTTTTGTATTTTTTTTTTTTGGAATAGCCATTGGAATACTTTTAGTGTCTCAGGTCTGTTCAATATATGTAATTGGGGTATTTAGTTATTGCATAATCAAACTGAAAGAACCCAGAACAAAAAGGGCATGGGGTGACAGAGCATTCTTTGCTGCTGCACCCCGTCCCTGGAACTCACTTCCCTAGACAGTTCAAATCTCATCCTTTCTTTGGTCATTCCAAAGAAACTTAAAAACCTATCTTATGTCTCATAATGTCCATTAATACATGCACCTTAATAAACCCCTTCTCCCTTTGAGTTACAGCGGAATTTGTTTTTTTATTCTCTAATTTTATTTATTAGGTTGAATTTATATTGGATTGTCAGGCGCCTTGATCATTCCTTGGGGTGGATATGTGCACATTAGAAATGTGGTTATTATTATTATGATTATTGATGCATGGTGTTAGAACACTATTTGATATGTGTAAGCATATGAAATATATTACTACATGAGTGCAGTGAAACATTAGACTGAAATAGAACAAACAAAATTATTTATAGAAAGTGGTCTCAGAAAGCAATTATTTTTAAAAGAGGGGAAAAAATCCATGCCCTGGAAGTGTACCCGACGTCCGTGTTTGTATGTCGTGCCTAGCAAGCGAGCTCTCCTCTCTACCAATGTTGCCCTGCTCGTCGATGGTGTATGCACTGTAAATACCAGCCTATAAACTCCACAGTTGAACAAATCACTCACAGCGATTGGTCTTGGCATTAGAGCATATGTCACAGTGGTAGAAAAGGCTTAGAGGCCCCGAGATATCGTCATGTTGCCTCATCTTTAGGGCATCCGTATGTCACAGAAAGTAATGAAGTTATCTGTCTTTTCTATCTCTTTTGTTCATCACCCGTTTTATCTCTGTCCAACTGTAAAATCATCACTCCTATAACGTTTCTCCATTGCTGATTTTTTTTTAAATCATGGTATTTTCAGAGAACGAATGTGTACTCACCATTGATATTCCTTTTCTCTGTGTTTCAGAATTCTATTTAGTATGAAATTATAATTTCGAAAGGAAGAAAATGTTTATTTGAACATGCATGCCCGACTAAAAATTATGAAATATCTTATTGGAATTATGGCACTCCCTTCATCTAAGAACATTGAAATGATTGCTCTACATTTCTTGCCACCTTTGTATCTTGAACAACTATTATATTTCATGCCTGTCTAAAGTTATGATATATTTAATTGGAATTCATGTAATAAATCAGGATTTACACCCTTTTTTTATTTCTAATATATGCCTCACAAAAATAAGTTCATATGAGCAATATCCTCTATGTAATCTAGATACTTCTGTCGTTGCTCTTATGTTATCATTTCACAAAATAAAACAGATATTAAGAATGTCATATTCCATCCAAATTTACTGTTCTGATACTCTTTTGAATGAACTCAACTTTAATATATTTTGATATGGATTGGATATACCCTTGAAGGGACTTGCTCTCCAGAATGTTGTGGAGCAATATATGTATTGGCCATTTTAATCACAATTTTTTAGCACAGAAGCCCTTTTAGCAGTCATCAGACAAAAATAACCAATTTATTTGTTGGCATTGCATCTCAAATCTCTGGAAGATGATCTCTTGATTCGATTGTAGACTTCCATTTTTTTTCTTTGGGAGGGTTATGGCAGGTGCAAATTAGCGTGTTTTTTTTTACTTCCCGGTCTCATTCCATTCCTTCGTTTCTTCAAAGCTTGTATCCTCTTCTCATCTCCCCTCTATCTTGCTTTGAGTCATTTGTGCCTTTCATTTGCATTCTACTTAGTTCATAACCATTACCTAATCATTTTTCCACAAAATGATTGCAAGCATTTTTTTTGTAATGACCTGTTTTTAAGTATGAATATGAATAAATTATGAAGAAACTTCTTAACAATACACATCCAATTTATTGACTCATATAAAACCCAAATTGTTTATAATTGCCTGGGAATGATAAAGCAAAATATTAAACATTTAAGATATGTATACGATAGGAACAGAAGTTTTTATATTTGGCTCTTTTAACAGAGTCAGACCATGGACTTTAGAATACGGGCCCATGAATTTAAATGCCTCGTTTTCATACATGATTACTAATATGCCTGATAAGTGCTTAGAGATGTCATCCCAGTCAAAAGCACTAAGTACGAAACTAGGATATTATTATTTTTATGAAACAGAAAATAACATTTATTCAAGTTAATAGTGACATCAAAATATTACTTTCCAGAATCAGAACCCAAAGTCCAACTTTTTATATCTAAAACGAGTGATGTGATCTTAATCAATATTTAGGCCCAACTGATACTATTTATTATCAATAAATGCTCTATACAATTGTTTATGTGCATTTCATATTGAACAAAACCTCTCTTTGAACTGTCACATCAGGGGCCCCGTCTTACAAAGAGTTGTGATTGATCCGATCAATCACAACTATGGACGGCCAGCAACGTCAAAATCTAAAATGCATGTTTGTTTAAAATGTTTCCTAGATATGACGTAAATTACATAAATTCATTGTTTTCTTGACAATTTGGTGTGTTCGCCTTTATTTACAAAGGACATGTTGAAAATTTTTATTTAGAAAAATTATGACACTGATGGATTTCCATAGAGTTACGGAAGATCGGATCAATCGTAACTCTTTGTAAGACGGGGCCCAGAACTATGTGTTAGTCAAATAAAAAGCCAATTGTATTTTTGGTGTAGATATGAAAGATTATGGAGAATTTATATTCAGTCCGGAGAATGCTTCAGTGATGTGCATCAGTAAAAGGGTTGAAAGTCAAGTCGTTAAAATCTAATGTATTCATTCTTTTCTTATAAACTCACAAACACATAACTCCAAGTTCACATTCAGGTCAACACTCCCAAACATGTAGAATATTGTTTTTAATTCAAATGCCTAATCCTGAAATAATGGGAAAACATGTTAATTTTCGAGAGGTGTGGATTTTTGTTTTTTGAAATGGGTCTTCTTCCTGAAATCCATCCTTGGAATGATTGCCAACACGTCTGATAACAATCTTTGATTTCAGGCACTATTAATCAAACAGAGATGGTTATCTTATGTGTCTCTCTGATTGTGTTCACATGGCTCTCTTAAGAGTTTTAAATTTATTCATTAATGTAATTCTTTATAAGAATTAAGATTTGAATGAAGTGTCCACTGATACCCGCCCCCCTTGCTGGTTACCCTTTTCATACAACACTTCCACATGACATCTATTCATATATTCATACAATTCATATACCTTGGTCTGTTCATACAATCTTGAAATAAAACCCATTCTCAAAGTTAACTGTAATATGTTGTCATGTGAACCTCACTTTCTATTTCAGTCTGCTCTCTGTGTGCAGTCTGTGTACAGTCTGTGGATATGAACCTTTTGTTTGACCTTGACCTTGTACCGAGAGAGAAGGTCACTTGTTGGGAGGAATTTGTCTGCATTAAAAGGAGGGCTGGTGATAGCATCTTTGAGTTATGTGTGGTATTGATTGGATGGTTAGCTGGGCGGTGAGGTAGGTTTGAGTGACAGTCTGCTTTAGCTGTTGTTGTTGTGAAGAGGACGGCTCATTTGGATGTGATTGCACCATGGAGGTATCACAGGCCTAATTCATTCCCCATAGACTCATGTGTTAAATTGGCACTTTAAAAAATTCATAAAAAATAGGGATGAAATTCGGGGGTCGAATGTTTACTACCAGTGGATAGGATATTTATCTGGCAATCCATATCTGATCAGAAAAGGGTCCCTCGACCGGCTCATTTTAAAAATAAATTGGCGTGTTTGAAGACACCTTCGGGGGGAGCAGATTCATCACCTCAAACAGCAAAATAGCCCTAATCCTTCCGCCAGTGAAAATATAGTCCAAAATTGGTGATATATTTCTTCCCAATTTGGGAAAAGGAAGTTCAGTAATTACCAAAAATAGAATCAGTGTTAGATGGACAATCATATGCATACACTTTGTCAATCAGCCATATCAAAATAAAAAAAATAGTAATGGGTTGGCTCGAATGAATATCTATGGCCTGCCACTAGTGATTAGGCCCGTGTAACCTGGAGCTGGTCACAATTAATCTGTATTCACACCCGAGTGCTACGCACCCCATGATGGCCTGAATTCATGAAATAAGTTTTAACATCGACCTACTAGTAGGTCCATGGTTTAAACCAGGAGGGGTTTCCTCTCTAACCATGGACTAGAAAAATTTCTGCAGAATTTCACTCAATTTAGTGTGTATTTAGCATCCTTTTCCAAAAAGTGCATGAATTATTGAACCCTTTTCAGTGTGCACACTGAGGTTCCACGACATTTGCTCTGGCGACAATTGCTCTGATGGAAAATCTACATGTTAAAGATAATTTCCAGTTGGTAACGATCTCAAAATGACTTTTTACAGAATCTCATATAATGACCCAAGTGTCTGTTTGTATGAATAAAAAATATGTGCCAAAGGATTCTGGAAGAAATTGTGTTATTGCTGAAAAATAAGCAAAATAAGCGCGGATTCGGTCACTTCCGTCGGGTCTCTATTCCAGCAATAATAATACTACACTGTGTTGGTGACCTTCAGTGTGATCGTATTTCAGCTTAGATTTTATGATTTCACAAAGTTCAGTTTATGTGACTGTACCAGATCTAAATCCTCGATGACAATTAAGCCTTGTTTTACAGACTTTCTCATGAAATCAGTGTTTGCTGCAAATACTGGCATTTCTGCCAAATATGACAGTGATATACCTATCTTCAATAACTTAATATACCCTTATCTTTACATTACTCTACTACAATCCTCACGCTAACCATATGCCCCTTGAGATATTGGAACCGGAACAAATGTCACAGTAGCATGTTATGTCACTGCACACTGTATTATATGCAAAATCTGCATAGTCCATGGTTTTGTACCTGCTATTCTATTCACAAAATATACTTATTTATTTGTTGATTGATTTTGATTATTTTTGTTCCATCTGAGAGCTACATGAGGTTCACCAAGGTTCTACAAACAGTTAAGAAATTTTGACTAGAAAATTATTTATGCTTAATTTATATGAAATTTATTCATAGATCACAAAAAATGCTTCTATGTCATTTCTTTATCAATTTCAATTCTATATCCTCAATTTATGTCACCAATATCATTCACTACAGTGTCAACTGGGCTGAAATTAATTTTGTTGCAAGATGCTGGATGAGCTCCACATCATTGATGTGCTAGTTATTTTCTTGAATTATCCACTTCAAAAAAGTCACATATAAATTTGCCTAAGGGGCATGTGAAGAAGGTCTTTGTAATCATTTTTTTAACATTTTATGTATCAAGGTTGTACCCTTTATTGTCCAACACTGCTTTACGTCACATTGCGTGCCATCAAGTAGTTGCCAGGGTACTACAGGAACAAAACAGAGGTATGATTGTAATGGATTCAGTTTTAGGTGTCTCTGTTTTGAAAAGAATAATTTTTGTATCAATCAGTGTTTATTAAAGCTGACATGAATTTCGTTTTTAGCGAGGTTCAATTGAAAGATTTTCTTTCTTTGTGACAACACAAGTAACATGGATTGGAGTCATTTGGCTAGTTTTCGTCAGCCCAAAATCTCTAATTTGGCGATATGATTTTAGAACTAGAATTAGAACTAGCTCATTCAAATTATTATTGAGGATGCAATTCAATTTTCTGTTATTTCATCTTGATATGACAAAAAGGGAATCGCCTAGTTTTTGTTAGAAATAATATGATTTTGGCCAAAACAGATTTTCTTTATAATTGCCTATAGAATTATGGAGAAAGATTAAGGTTTTTGGATGGGATTAATATCAATCCATGATATCAGATCTGTACGGTTATATTCCATTCTTGAGCAAGAATTGCCAGTTTTGTTTATATTTTCAGGTGTTGTTAAAATTCATTGTTCTCTTGCAAGGTAGAATCTCGAGCTGGAGCAAATTAGGACTGATGGAAACTCACCTTTTTAATAGGGAGTCATGCACTTTGGTTGTTAAAAAAGAAAGAAAAAAGGTTATGCTGAATGAAGGATCTGATTTTAACCTTGAATCTTTGTAAATTTACTGTATTCATTTTTCCACTGATATTTCCTATTTGGGGGAATCCCCCAAAGAATCAAATCACAACTAAAATCATCATTTCCTGAAATTTGAGGAAAAGGAAAATGAATTGTAACTTCATACTTGTTAGTTGGTTTGCCATTGCATTATTTTCACAAACATTTCAAACAAGAAACCACTGTTTTACAATACTTTTTCCTTCATTTCTTGAAAGTTACCCGAAGTGGTAGACAAGATGAAGAAACGATATTGAAAAGAATGAATGAAATTAAGTTTATTGACTTAACAAAAAAGAGATAATCATAGTGACTAAAGCAAATCAAAGAAATAAAGAATAAAAATTATTGTAAAGTGTTGTTTTTTACCATTTTTTGGTTGAAATTTTGCAGGTTTGAGCATGTTCCCAAAACACGATTGTGGTCATATGACTTTGGTTTCTTTCTGTCACACGCAGACCTTGTTTTTTTTCAAATACAATCTATTCAAAATAGATATGAAAAAGCCCATATAAACTTACAATGATAGATACTTTTTATAGAAGTGTAATATTTTGGATTAAAAATCTTCAATATTCTTCCATATTAACGGGCCTAATTTCAGATGTAAAATCGGTGTAAAAGTAATTTATTTGGGTCAGTAGGTAGCTAGGTACGAAAAACTGTCAGTTGGAATTAGCGATGTGGGCATCAAATTAGCCTGGATGCTTGTTAAGAGTGCATTGTCCTTAGAATGAACTGAATGGACATTGAGCTGTGACTGGTCATTAGGGGCTGTCAGTTCATATCAGAAATGACAAGAAGGGTGGGGGGGGGGTTGTTGGGGCAGTGGTTGGGTGAGATAAAGGAGGTCATGGAGGAAGAAAAGGGGTGTTAGGATGATGCATAGGGATGGGTGAGGAACTGTTGAGGGCAGGAAGGGAGGGGGTTGGGAAGGTGCAGTAGGGAAACAAGTGGTAGAGAGAGTGGCAATAGTTGGGGGAGGGGGAAGTGGGTAATAATTATACTTGCTTATATAGCGCTTAATACTTACTTTGTCAGAAGTCTCTAAGCGCTCTACAGTATATGCAGCATAATTACCCTGGCTTTAGCAGTGCAGCTGTTCCGCGCGCTGCGTGTTACAAGGAATAAATTCCTGCTAGGTACCCATACCTCACCTGGGTTGAGTGCAGCACATTGTGGATCAATTTCTTGCTGAAGGAAATTACGCCATAGTTAGGATTCGAACCCACGACCTTCTGTTTCAAAGTCGGGAGACTAATCCACTGGGCTACAACGCTCCCTGGGTAGATGAGATAGAAGAGGTGATGAAGAAAGAGAAGGGGGTAAGGGAATAGGATGTGTGGGGGATGGGGTAGGAACTGCTGAGGGCAAGAAAGGAAGGGTTTGGACCTAGGTGTAGGAGGGAAACAAGTGGTAGAGAGAAGCAATGACAATAATTTGGGGGAGGGGGAAGTGGGTAGATGAGATAGAGGAGGTGATGGAGAAAGAGAATGGGGTAAGGGAATAGGATGTGTAGGGGATGGGGAAGGAACTGCTGAGGGCAAGAAAGGAGGGGTTTGGACCTAGGTGTAGGAGGGAAACAAGTGGTAGAGAGAAGCAATGGCAATAAAAGTAATACCAATAGTGAATAATGACGAACTTCAAGATTTTGATTGCATGATCTGACGAGTGATTTTATGCATTTTACACGAGGCTGCAATGCAGATTGAATAGGGAGGAATTTTTGATGCTGTAGATATTCACGAGATAACATGTAAATCAGGCTTGGATTGTTTTACAGTTGTTGTGCTAGGGTAAAGGTACAACACTGAATTTTCATATAATTCTCATGTATCTTATTATGTCAACAATTTATCCTGCATTCATGGAGATAAATAATGCTTCCGATCAGGTGCGGATCAGAGGGCACTTGTCTCTCTTTTTGCAAATCCTTTTATTTTTGCACATATCAGAATTGTTTGGGATAGGAGATTATACCTCCTATGGTGGCTCACTTTGCTTAGAACTCAACCCTTCCCCCTAGTAGATGCTCGAACTGCCCCTGCTTCTAGTTGAACGTACTAATCCTTGATTGACCCCCAGGAGTATAAGAAGGAAGCAGATATCAGGAAAAGTATGTTTCCGTTGTATCCTACCCATCCTACAGGATCTAACCCATGATATTTCCTCTTCTCATGCCTCTCCCAAGTCATATCCAGGACTTCCTCCAGGACTTTCTACAAGTCTTATGGGGCATTGCAAGGAACTTTCAATCAATCGTAATTCGTAAGTCAACGTGGCTCCGAAACTCCCTCACAATTCTGGCAATTTATTGCAATTTTGTACTTGATTGCATGTGTGCTTTTTGCAATTGGCTGTGAATATCATAATTCAGTTTTACAGGGCCCTGGTTCACAAGTCTTGTATGTGTTGTAACAACAATGGAAACCTTGATTTTGATTGGCTGCTGAGCCCTGTTACCATTTATGTAAGTTTGATCCCAGGGCACTTACAGTGTTATGATTGAAAATTACAATTGATTGTAACTAAAGGCATTCATGCACCGACATGAGGATACTCTCTAATAAAGAAAATTGAGTGAATGGTTCACTCACTGGAGAGTGTGAATAAGTTCACTCAATTAAGAATGAATTTCTGTCATTGAGTGAATTTTACAAATCCACTCATTATTAGAGTAAAGATTTTGAAGAGCTTAGTATTGTAAATCTTAGTATAATCGAGTAGGATTCTTAATATGAATGCTACCATTTCTTTATGCAAAAATTGGCAATACACTCCAGGTACATGCCATGCAATTTTGTTTATAATTTTCTTGGACACATCTACGAAAAGGGGATTTCAGTCGTAAAATGTTATGCTGGGTTTGATTAGATCACGCGCAGAATTTTTTTTGGCAAGCAGACAACTTTGAGACCCAGGGAAGGAATAACGATCAGAAGAAGAAATAAAAAACAGGGAAAGGATGGGAAGGATCTGATAAGAAAGAGATATAGGAAAACCATATATACCTCCGAGATTGAAAGTGACATTTGTATGATTAATGACACAGTACTGGGACCCAAATCAGGGCTGATGAGACATTTCGGGGAGAGCCCGAAGGAGGGGGAGATAGAGGGAGAGAGAGAAAAAGCAAAGAGGGTGTGTGTGTGTGTGAGAGAGAGAGGGGAGGGGTAGAAGGATGGGGGCTGGTAAGGATGGGGTGAGGAGAGAGATGGGATGAGATAATGTATTTGGGGTGGAAGTTTGGGTTACTAAAAAAGAAAGATTGGGAGGAGGGAATGTATCAGGAGAGAAAGGGTGGGGGTGGGGTGAGGAGAAAGATGGAATGAAATAATGTATTTGGGGTGGGGGTTTGGGTGAGGAGAGAGATTGGGACTAGGGAATGTATTGGGAGAGGAAGGGTGGGGTGAGGAGAAAGATGGGATGAGATAATGTATTTGGGGTGGGGGTTTGGGTGAAGAGAGAGATTGGGACGAGGAATGTAGTGGGACAGAGGGGGGGGGGGGTGGAAAGGGATAAGGAAAGGAGAGAAGCGAAATGGGGTGAGGGAAGAGTGGGGAGGGGGGGAGAGATGGGATGGGAATGTAATGGGAGAGGCAGGGTTGAGGGGACAGATGGGATGAGAGAGTAGACAGAGGGAGGAATAGAATGAGAGAGAGAGAAAGAGACATATTTCTAGGGTCCTGAAGCAGGGACGAGGAAAACGCACGCACTGAAAGCCAGACAGATAGTAGATGAAGAGAGCCCACAAGAGGGATACAGGTCTAGATTCATCACATCCCGGCCAATCTGGAAATGTTTGTCTGCTGTCGGTTTGATTTTCTCGTCATGACAGTTGCTCCCAGTTCTTCAATTATCGCCCTCATCAATGCCACGTCTAGGGGATGACGAGCGAAACTTCGCCAGTCATCAATTCAGCATCCGTCCGACCCGTTGTAGGGATCTCCGATGCAGTTGCTACACATACTACAGATACTTTCATTTACAAACATGTGCTATTTATTTTTCTCCGGGAGTATTTTATTACAAAATCATTCTATAATTCCAGGCAGACAACTGCTTGTACTGCATTCTCACATGTTGCTCTACATTTTATGGATTCCATGGATGTTCTCTCTTGATTTTGGCCTCAATTCCTTTGAATAATTTGTCCCTTGCCTCATCAAGGCATTTAGAACGATGTACTGGGATGGTAACTGTTTTTTTTATATTAACAACCAATAAATTATCTTAAATGACTGCAAATGTAGGTCTACTGATATAAGTTCTTTTCCCAATTATACTTTATACAAACTTGATGAAAGACCCACAAATGCACTTGTACTCAAGATAGCTCTAGACCCCTGCACCTGGAACTGTGATAACCCTTTTTATTTCTGCTTTTCAGATTTTTAGGGAGGGGGAGAAGTTGAATCTTTTTCTCGTAAAACAATCCTTAAAAATCCAAAATGAAGAATACAAAGAAATTAACCAATGTCAACCAAAGATTCTTTTTTTTGGTAATTTTGAATGACATACCATCTGTTGGTTTGGAGTCAGTTTCGTTGGTGTGACTGTAACAGTGATAGAAAGTTAGTGCATAGAAGACGGAATGAGACAGGGGTGGGGTCGACAGTGATCACGATCCTGACAGTGAGAAAAATGGGTAAATGTGTCTGAATGTGTTTCTGTTTTTGTGCTGAGGTGATTACTGAGCGGAGGGGATTGCGTGCCAATGCGGACATGTTTTACTCATTTAGTCCGGGCTTCGCTTGGACGTCTGGAGAGTCATCGTTGCGCTGATGAAACATCTTGAGATTGTTTTTTGCGGAAAGCGTCTTGTCTTAATTTTTCTGGCAAGGACTGATTTGGGAGTGTTGTTTCCTGATTTGTTTTCATCCTTAAGACATGCCAAAGTCGTTGATTTCATGTTCAACGTCATGATACATATGCAGCAGAGCACAGTTCTTCATAGCATGCTATGAGTTAACTTCTTTACAGCCGGGATAGTAGTTTAGTAACTTTCGATGTGATCTCATCTTTTCTGAAGAAATAAGATTGGGAATAGCCCTTAACATCATGTCTCAAGATTTCTGTCATGTTTATTTAAATAAAAAGTGTTCATTGTAACTTCTCCCTCTTTGCCCTCTCCCTCCTTGCCCTTCTCATCAGTATCCTTCTACCCCTCTCTTCTTCCTTGCCTTCTTCCTTTCTAGGACTGCCTGCACCATCCTGAGTTTTCAAATTAGCGCACTATTCCTGATCCGGCAAGTTATCCCGTTCTGAACGATCTCGAGACTATTTGCAATGGAGACGCAATTATCGCGCCAGTTATTAGGATTAATCTCAAGATTGCAATCGCCGGTCAACTGGGGATTATTTGGAAAATAGTGCGTTTTTTTGTGAATTATCGGGCTAATTCGCAGGTGCAGACGCACTCGTGCTTATTTATTCACGTCGTGAGACCATAATGCATCGATTTCTCGCTCCAGCAGGAATCGCTCTTATTGCGATGGTGGAGATGGGGTTCTTAAATTAAGATTAATCATGAAGAGGGCCGATCGGGGTAAAATCTTGAGATTTAGAAACTTGGGAAGGTGCAGCACCACCTTATCTCTCGTCTCCCTCTACATTTCTCTTCTCCCCTCCCTCATCTCTTCCGTCTTCTCCGCCATACCTCATCCCTCTTCTCCTCTGCCTCTTCATCCCACTTCTCTCTCCCTCCCCATCCCCCTTCTCCACCTTTCTCCCGATCTGCTCATTTTCAATCCTTAATCCTCCCTTTCAATCCCTCTTCCCCTCATTTCCTTTTCCCGTCTTCTCCCCTCCCCTTTTCCTTCTTCCCCCTTCCTTCCTTCAGCCCTCCTCTTTCTTTTCCCTCTCCATCTTTTTGCTTTGTTCCTTCCTCCTCCCTACTCTTTCTTTTCGCCCCTCATCCCTCTTCTCTCCCTCCATCCTCTCTACCCCCCCCTCTTCTCCCCTCTTTGGACCTGTTCTATCTTACCCTGCACTGAATATTCCCTTTCAAATAAAAATATCACTGGTTGTGTATTCCACAAAGGATGACCTATGCATGATACTTATTCCCTTCCAGAAGAAAAAATGGTTCCCTTTCTTCTCCCACTTTAATCATTCTTTTCACAATACAACTTTCTGTCAAAATACAATGGAAATGGGTGGCATGTATTCCGGTCTATAAAGTTTAGTTGGGTGACTACCATTCATTATGTATGATGCATTTTTGTTGGTTTCAAAGTGCATCCCATGTTTTATGAGACAGACTTTTGCATAATACAGAATTACGGTTATACTTATAATGCTATGATATTGGTGCGAATGTGCTGTGATTGTAAAATCAGGTTTTGTCCTAATTATCTATTGGTGGGGCTAAAGGATTTCTTTGCCCCACCAGCAGTACTAGACTGACTCACATTGGCCTATATTCTGAACTCGGGTTTACATGTAAATTAAACCTGGTTAAAAGTTATGGTGTAACTATGGAGAGCCAAGTCGGGCACAAATCCCTAACAGTATACATCCAATTTATTAGCTCATATGACACCCAAATTGTTCATAATTGTATGGGAATGATAAAGTATTTTGAAGTATTTTTCTTTATTATGAAAGCAAAATATGAAACATAGAAATATACAATACAAACAGATATTTTGAATTTTTGGCAGGGTTAGACCCGACTTCAAAATTCATACACTGGCTTATCAAAGGGCCTAGCCCTTCCAACTTGTCCTTACTTTACTAGCCCTGCAAGAAAAAATAAGAATAACACACCTGACAGTTGTTCGTGCTGTGCAATGTCATCATGCCTGACTTTTATAGTAGATAGTATTAGTACTGAACAAAGTATATCAAGCATGAAATTTGAAATTAATTGTATATTTATTGAAATATATTTATTCAGGAAAAACATAAGATAAGTATTAAAAAATCTGTTTTACATCAAGGTCCTGAAAAGGTTAAAAAGTTGCATTGAAATTCAAAGCTGATATAAGAATACGACCAGCTGCAAATAATAAGCTAAAAATAATAAAAAAATAAACTTCATAAGGTTTAGAATAGCTTGGCCTTGTAAAAGAAATCTCTGAAAACATTTTGAAAGGGTTTTAAGAAGTAACGAAATTACAAAGCATAAAACACCCAATTCTTTATCTCATCCTTATCCTTCAGTTAAAATAGGGAGGGGGTGCTTTTATTATTTTCATTCTCTAACAGTAATTTCCAAAGACTGTTGACATTATACTATGTATCTTGTGTCATTATCAATGTATTTTTATCTGAACAAACACTGAAGTTTCATATTACTTTTAAAGGGATTCACTTGTGAATATTGTATGTTATTTATAAATGTTGGCCTGTTTGGTGTATAAGTGATTGTAGATGTATAGTTAATCAATGATGTGCAGGCATTTGATAATGTAGCAAGTGATGACGGAGATACCAAATTCAAATAGAATTCTGACATGAACAATTATACAATCCTTGGGTGTGAATCAGTATATATATGTAAAGTTGAAGTTAGTTGCATGGGATGAGATACTCATGTTTTGATCACTCAATGTATTTTTTAAGACGTTATAAAGCACAAGATGGTCGTTTTGATATCTATGGGCTTTTTCAGGTCTTTCTTGTTTCATTACATTACCTACACCGACCTACACGGGGGGGGGGGGGGGGGGAGGATTTTTATATAGGCCTACCATCTTGCCAGTGATTTTGATAGGCTAGAGTGTTTTTAGCCTATCATAGGCAAGGATTTCAGTAGCTTTTAACAGTTTCAATTGAAATCTCTGGCAGACCTTTCAACATTTTCCCCGAGAGCATGACGGATCACACTGCTTTGTTTTTTCAATGTTTAAAACTTAGATTATGGCTTTAAGTTCCTCTTCTGCAGACAATGGCATTCATAAATCTGATAACCTTGTTTAATATACTGTAAGGAATGTGAACTTTACCCATTTCTTATCTTTCTCCTTCTTCTTCTCTTCCTCTTTTATCAACTCCTCAGGCGCACATGACAAGGATCTCTTCCAGACTAGTTCCTCCAACGTTGGCCTTGCTCGCTTCCTTACCTGCCCCGCCTCCTCTTCCGGGTCTCCATCCCTGACCGTTACCGATGGCAACGGGCAGAAGACCGAGGATGCCATCCTCCTGGAAGAAGAGGCTCAGATGTACATGCAGGTGAGCTATGAACCAAGATAGAATCTTGCTTCTTTTCAATTTCAATGGTGTTTTAATAGCAGCTGGTGGAATCCAACTGCAATGACCAGTACTGGCCCCACAGTAGGCCAAGTCACATCTTTCAGATTGTGATGTCTAACGTTGGTCCAAGATGTAAATAACACATTGTTGTGACATTAGGCAATGCCGCAACATTGCTGTTTGTAACATGCCTCCTAAAACGTTTCCGTGCGGCCGGTACAGTTGTTTAAAACCAACCGAACACTACATGATCTGACCTTGACATGATTTTTGAACGATTCTCATTTTGCATTGAATTTAAAAAAATCCGAGAATCAAAATTATTTTATTTGAAGTTTGGCACAATGCTTAGTATACTAACATTATAGTTCAGCTTTGCTGCAAGTCTTGTGGTCATATTAATGTTAAAGTCTAAATCAGCATTAAGTTGCAGTTGGTCGTGACGCCATTATGATTTAGAATGGAATTAGGATTTTATAACACTATTTTAACGACAGTGTTCTGAACTTTGATTGTTAAGCTGATGAGTCAAAATTGTTCATGTCAAATGCTATTGATATAATTTCTTTAAAAATGGGATTGTGCCGGGCTCAACCCGTTGGACACCAATCCCGTATATACGGCCTTTGGTCTAAGCAAATATGGATTATAGAATTATAGAAAATATGTGAAATGGTTATTATTTTGCCTTGTGAGTGAGGGTAGGGGGTGGGTGGGGGATAGGGAGGCACTTCCTTTGACGGTAGGACAGCATATTCCTTATAAAATGGCTTTTACAGTTGACTCTAACTGTTGTTCTTGTTTCAGGCTCTAAATGGGTTCATCATTGTGATCCAGAATGATGGACAGATCTTCTATGCCTCACCATCTGTACAGGAGTATCTTGGATTCCAAGATGTAAGTTATGATGGCTTGATTAAATGATAGACTGACCAACCTCAGGGGTAGGGAGGATGGACCGACTTTCCCAAAAGGTGTGGGGGGCAATAAAGTTGTGCACACTTGCATCAAGAAACACATCAACCTTTGTACAGGAGTATGTTTGATTCCGGGATGTAAGTTATGGTGGCTTGATTAAAGGGGAAGTTCACCCTGAAGAAAACTTTGTTGTAAAAATAGCAGAAAAAATAGTAAAAAATATTGGTGAAGGTTTGAGGAAAATCCGTTAAAGAGTAAGAAAGTTCTTAGAGTTCAAAATTTTGGATTTGTGACGTCATAAACGAGCAGCTGCCCCATGTGTTATGTAATATAAAATGTATGAATTTCAAATTTTGTATGGTTCCTGATGACTTAATTTTGTTTTCTTTTCATGATCGGGTGTGAAACGATTTGTCTATTGATATACAAAAGTTACAGTGAAAACCATTTTCAATTTTCTGAGAAAATGACATTTCGTTGATTTTTTACCATTCGCTATGTAGGAATGCTGCTCGCATATGACGTCACAAATCAAATAATTGAAATTGTAATAACTTTTTAATTATTTGATGAATTTTTCTCAAACCTTCGGCAATATTTTTGTCTCACCTGCGAAGCAGAGTGAGACTATAGGCGCCGCTTTTCCGACGGCGGCGGCGACGGCGGTGGCGGCGTCAACATCAAATCTTAACCTGAGGTTAAGTTTTTGAAATGACGTCATAACTTAGAAAGTATATGGACCTAGTTAATAAAACTTGGCCATAAGGTTATTCAAGTATTACTGAACATCCTATTAGAGTTTCATGTCACATGACCAAGGTCAAAGGTCATTTAGGGTCAATGAACTTAGACCATGTTGGAGGGATCAACATCGAAATCTTAACCTGAGGTTAAGTTTTTGAAATGTCATCATAACTTAGAAAATATATGGACCTAGTTCATGAAACTTGGACATAAGGTTAATCAAGTATCGCTGAACATCCTGCATGAGTTTCACGTCACATGTCCAAGGTCAAAGGTCATTTAGGGTCAATGAACTTTGGCCGAATTGCGGAAATCTGTTGAATTCCCATCATAACTTTGAAAGTTTATGGATCTGATTCATGAAACTTGGACATAATAGTAATCAAGCATCACTGAACATTTTGTGCAAGTTTCAGGTCTCATGATTAAGGTCAAAGGTCATTTAGGGTCAATGAACTTTGGCCGAATTGGGGTATCTGTTGAATTACCATCATAACTTTGAAAGTTTATTGGTCTAGTTCATTAAACTTGGATATTATAGTAATCAAGTATCTCTGAACATCCTGTGCGCATTTCAGGTCACATGACCAAGGTCAAAGGTCAATGAACTTTGGCCGAACTGGGTGTATCTGTTGAATTACCATCATAACTTTGAAAGTTTATGGATCTGATTCATGAAACTTGTACATAAGAGTAATCAAGTATCACTGAACATCCTGTGCGAGTTTCAGGTCACATGATCAAGGTCACAGGTCATGTAAGGTCAATGAACTTTGGCCATGTTGGGGTTTTTTGTTGAATAAACATCATATCTCTGTAAGTTTATTGGTCTAGTTCATAAAAAGTGGACATAAGAGTAACCATGTATCACTGAACATCTTGTGCGAGTTAGAGTAGTATTCAAAGTCAGCACTGCTGCTATATTGAACCGTGTGGTGCAGGTGAGACGGCCAGAGGCATTCCACTTGTTTATTATTTTTTCTGCTATTTTTACAATAAACTTTTTGTCAGGGTAAACTTCCCCTTTAAACGAGGGGGGGGGGGTGTTTGCTGGATTGACTTATCCTGGAGTTAGGGGGGTGGGGGAAGGCAACAAATGTATTGTTGTACACACATGCATCAAGAAACACATCACACTCTGTACAAGAGTATCTTGTATTCCAAGATGTAAGTTACGTTGGTTTGATTGAATGATGGACTGACTGACCCAAGGATGGGGAGGCTGGGGGGGGGTGGACTGATTGACCCCAGGAATGGGGTGGGGAGGGGAGGCAGCAAACTGTATTGCTGTTTTGGAATCCAATTTAAACATGTGTATTAAAGAGCGCCCCCTCCCTTTGGAGAAGAAATGGTTTATTACGGTACCTTCAATATATATGTGGAATGCAGTAAAGTCATTCAAGCCGCACATTACCTCTTTATTGGGATTTTTACTGTAAGACTTGGCACAGTTTGATTGATGTATTGATTGTTTGATTGGTGAGTAGTTTTACAAGATATGGAGCATTTCAAAACATTAAATCAATTTAAAGTTAATATTAGGTCTTCAAAGTGGTCAGTCTTCCAATTAATTGTCAGGCTCTTGCAACAGAAAGTGCAACTTGATTACTACACTTGAAATTGATCTTTCAGGTGAATGTTTGTAATTGATATTCATTACTGTAGCTTCCAAGAATTATTGTGAACATGTGAAGATCAATTTAGAAGTAAGTGTAGGTGGTTTTCAGGTCTTGTGAATACACCCATCGAACTGACAACCATTGATGCTATGTGGTCATAAGACAGGAATTTCATTCAAATAAGGAAATTTACATATGAAATTCACTGGCATTTTTATGTAATGTCACTAGCTTGGAACATCAGGCTGTCAATCTTTTCACTTGATAACTAATTGCCTTGACGCTTCTTCACAAGCCATTCAAAATTATGTGGGCTTCTGGAGGATTTCATGCTGAATAATTCATTTATGGGTAAAAGGTGCAAGAAAACCTCACATTCTGAATTTCAATGGTTTGTATTTCACATTTGGGGAGCTATCAAATGCTCAGCTGATAACCAGTTTTCCAAGAGAATGATTTTGATTGTTGGTAAACTAATTTCGGATATGGATCACGTCAATCGTAGATCCAACCACCGTGATCATTTCACTTTTAATCGGTTGCTTATAAGATTCCGAGGCTCATTAAGCTCAGGGATCAAATTTCTCTTGACTTGCATCTCTCAAGAACAAACCCAAGAATGGACAGAAGATAAATCAAACAGAGTGAAACGGAAGCTTGAATGGTCAAAAGGCATGGAATGTTTTGAGCTTTAATTTGCTATCAATATATGTAACGGTATAAATGGGCATAGCACCAGACACTACAGAAAATGACTAAAAAAAATACTTTCATGTGTACAGACAGATATGAAGCTTGCTGGGCTTGTCGCTAAATAAGCAGAACCCTCACCTCGTGAATGGGAGTTCGTACATTGGGCACAGTCCAAGGCAAGTCTGGCGAAAAAATGAATACTTGGAACCTTATGACAAGGAGATCAATGGTGACGGTGATTGTATATTTATGATTGTATGTACAACCCAGGGAAAAAGATAATCGGGTGTTTTAGTTAATTTTGCCCAGGAAATGCACACAGAGCCTTGGAAAAAAATAAAATAAAGAGCCCTGAAAAATTCCCATTCACTTCAATGTTAAAGCTTATCCAATGTTGCAGATCTGGGATGCCAGTTGTCAGAAAGAGTTGCAATCGATTGCAACTCTGAAAATCATGCGCAACTTGATTTTCAACCAATCAACAGCGTGCATTTGGGACTTGCGTTTGATTTTCTGACTTGCGTTTAAACGCAACTCTTTCTGCAACAGGCCCCAGGAATGCCAGTTTTCAGGCAAAAGCCTGAATTCAGACTCTGGCAATTTACTTTCAGGCCATAGTTTTAGCATTTTTATATACAAAATATTGTATTCTAGGTGATTTTCAGGCCCTCTGATCAATTCCAACTGACATCCCTATGCATATTAATGTTGTTAAAAGTAGCTCCTGAAAATAAATTTTTTTTTTTTTTTGGTTTGTTACAAACCATTTATTGGGCAAGCTTGGGAAGAAACTGAGGTAAAATTAATTGATTTCATCACTTTCTTCTTCTTCCTCTTCTTCTTATTACGTTATTTGGCATACCCCGGTAGTCAATACACAAAGAAAGAACAATTACAAGCGATAGGATAAGGTAGCCACATGATGCTGGCAAAGGAAAAATAATTTTTTTAATGTTTTTTAACCAATCAACCCAATTTTTTAAACCTGAACAAAAATTAATAAAATTGATAAATGTAATAGTTAAATACCAGCATATGGAATTGTTAAAATCATTCCAATGCTCCCGATGACTTCAAAGGGGTTAGTGCATCTCATTCATGTATATTCAACGTTTTAAAAGTATTGTTTAACTTTGTGAGCAGCTGATTAAAAAATTCTCAAACCAAGATGAAACATGTGTACAAGTGCATGTATTAGAACTAATAAACCCTGAAAACAGCCATTATTGAGAATGAAAAGCTAAAACTACAAGGCAAGCCCCGATTCGTGTAAATAGGCATCTTATAGACACCTAAATAATACACATAAGTGTATGGGATGAAATTAAGATGGTGTTTCCGGTCACTTTATATTTCAATTTTTGAAGCACTAAATAATCATTTTCGAACACAATTTTTTCTGGGCTTCATTTTTGGAACATATCACAGACACAGGTGACAAGTGTGACCTTCTAGCTCAGATTTTTTAAAAGTCAAACCAATGTTAACCAATCACTTTAAGGCCCTAAAACTAAAATTTAGAACTAATTTACCCCCCCCCCCTAAAAAAATGATGTTGATCAAGGCACGGGAAGTATCATGGTCTCTGGTTTGCGTTGAATTTTTTGTCTCTTTTTTTCTAAAGTTCAAATCCTTCCTTTTTATAATTTTCTTCCTGTTGTTGCAAGCTTTGATAGATTTTGTTACATTGTGATTGCTTTTGTTCAGAATTTTTAGGTTTTTCCTCGAGTGACACCGTGACCCGTATCTTTTAAACAAAACAAAGAACTGAAGAATATCTCTGTGTAGATTAATTGGCCTTTTTGTCTTAGACTTGTACTGTTTCCTTAACTCTACAGGAAGGATAGTTTTGAATTGCGTGTATTTCAAGAATGAATCTGAAATAATGATTATTATAAACCTTCACATGTCTTTGCTTGAATGTAAAGGTAGACTCATTGCCAATTTGAAGAATGAATATGAATTAATGATTTTCTTCAGACTTGTCTTCTTTACTACACAGGCAAATATCATGCATCAGAATGCCTTTGAGCCGATCCACAAGGAAGATTGAGAGGACTTCTTGAAGCAGCTTTCAATGGGCATTGCCTAATTGAAGAATAAATCCTTAATTTGTACCTTCATATGTTTCTTCACTGTACAGGCGGACATCATGCACCAGAATGCCTTTGAGCCGATCCACAAGGAAGATTGAGAGGACTTCTTGAAGCAGCTTTCAATGGGCATTGCCTAATTGAAGAATAAATCCTTACCTTGTACTTCACACGTTTCTTCACTGTACAGGCGGACATCATGCACCAGAATGTCTTTGAGCTGATCCACAAGGAAGATTGAGAGGACTTCTTGATCAGCAGCTCACAATGGGCATTGCCTAATTAAAGAATAAATCCTTATTTTCTACCTTCACATGTTTCTTCACTGTACAGGCAGACTTCATGCACTAGAATGTCTTTGAGCTGATCCACAAGAAAGATTGAAAGGACTTCTTGAAGCAGCTCTCACAAGAAAGATTGAAAGGACTTCTTGAAGCAGCTCTCAACGGGCATTGCCTAATTGAAGAATAAATCCTTACCTTGTACCTTCACTCGTTTCTTCACTGTACAGGCAGACATCATGCACCAGAATGTCTTTGAGCTGATCCACAAGGAAGATCGGGAGGACTTCCAGAAGCAGCTCCTGGTGTGCCCACCCACAACCTGCTCACAGGATGTGACCCAGAGGAGTCTCACAAGTTCCAATGGCTGCAGCGATGACCAAGATGTACCCCCTGAAATGAATGGTAATGAAGGCAATGGATTGGATGTGAAGATGATAAATGATGGTGTTGATGATGGTGATGGTGGTGGTGGTGATGATGATGATGATAATGAAATTATGGTGATGATGACGATGTGAAGATGATAAATGATGGTGTTGATGATGATGATGATAATTATGGTGATGATGACGATGATGATGATAATGGTGATGATGATGATGATGATGATATTTATGGTGATGATGACGATGATGATGATGATGGTGGTGCTGATGATGACTATGAAAATATTGAGATGACTTCCATCTGCATCACAATAGGAACACAGGTACCAGTGATGACCAAGTTACATACCCTGTTATTAAATTGAAATGATATCAAAACAAATTATACTCAACTTTCAAATAAAAAGTATGGTAGCAAAAACAATAAGAAAATAGGAATTAACATTGTTATGGGTAAAGCAGGGGGAGAAAGATTCAAAGTTAAATCAAACTTCTTAAGTGAACATCACAAATCATGCATAATCTCTTTTCAAATTGCATCTTTTGTCAGTATGTATTGTTTGCATTTTGATAATAATATAGGGTATTTATATTGCGCTCATATCCACCTTGTTAGGTGCTCAAGGCGCTCCTATATTACCACGCTAAGCTAGGCGTTCATAGCGCACACAGCTTTTTAAGGAATTACTTCCTACTGTTACCCATTTACCTCACCTGGGTTGAGTGCAGCACATTGTGGATCAGTTTCTTGCTGAAGGAAATTACACCATGGCTGGGATTCGAACCCACAACCCTCTGTTTCAAAGTCTGAAGACTAATCCACTGGGCCACAACGCTCCACATTTTGAAAGACAATTTTTTTTTAGGACGTCTACAAAAATAATTGAGTGAACGCAACAGTGGTTGGAACCAAATGTTTTATTTACATCAATAACTGGGATATACCCATTTGATTTGCTAGTTCATTACGATGAACCTGCGTGCCGAATATAGAGTACACAATTTTTCCTGCGCGCGCGCTGCATCTCCCTACCAACGCACTATCCCAAGATCGTCGCGCAATTTGGCGTCCATTTCCTCTTTTACTTTCGCCTGCGGTCGAGTGCAGTCGCAAGCTAAGTACACTCTCAAAATTGCATTTCTGTTTTCCGTTTGGATACTTTATTGTGCAATTCTTCCCTTATTTCAATCTTATTTTCTCTCATCTAAGATTGTTATAGGATTATCACGTCGCGCAGAGCTTCCGTGATATTATTTTAACGTTTCTTGTCCCTCTTCGTGAGTGTGTTTTTTAAAGATACGTTTCTCACAGGCGGGTTGTCTTCACCTCTCCGCCCCATAGCTCCGCGCCTTCCTGCTCGGGCGTTGTCTTCGCTCCTTTTTAATTCTTTTAATTCTTTTTATTCACTGACTTCTTCGTTTATACGACTCGTCGTGAATTTAATTGATTTATTTCTCCACAGATAGGTTCTGTAGGACGTTAGGAGCGTCGTATTCCAGCCTCGTTTCAAGTTCTTTGTCTCTTGTTTCGAGTTAGTTGATTGTTCTTTTGTTTCAATCAATCCTTTGTTCTTGTATTTATTAATTGAATTAATTGGTTAATTGATTAATTAATTAATTGATTGATTCTTTTAATTCTTGACTTGCTCCTTTGCCTCGATTCAAGTTCTTTGTTTCTTGTTTCGAGTTAGTTGATTGTTCTTTTGTTTCAATCAATCCTTTGTTCTTGTGTTTATTAATTGATTAATTATTCAATTAATTAAAAAAAAAAAAAATTATTTTCTTTCCTTCACAAGAATACTTAGAATTTTTTTTTTAGGAAGCCGTCTCCTGTCAGCGTTCGTCGCCGTTGACTCGGCCTTCCTTCTCGGGAAAGCTATCTTGTTTTTCCCCCCTTCCTTTTCAAGTCAGCTACCGGTCTCTGGACTTATAATTTTTTTTTTTCTTAAACTTCTTGTTTATAAAAAAAAAAAAAAAAAAAGAAAGGGAATCTTACTCCCCTTTTTTCCTTAGCTGATCCTCACCTCAAGAAAAATTTTTTTTTTTTCTTTTGAACAGGTGGACACAACAAAACAAAAAAAAAAAAACTTAGTGTTTTCTTCTTTTTAGATGCTTCCCCCCTTCCTTCTTTTCAGAATTTTGGCGGAAGCAGATTCTTGTTGTGATAATCAAATAATTAATTTTTCTAACGGACTTCAGGGACAGTGTCTCTTAATAATTCTTAATTATTACTGTTTCCTTTGTTCTGGGATTTTACCTTGTATCATCCTTGTGAGATCCGTTTTTGACTCTCAAAAGTCCGCTTTTTGAGGTCCTTGTCTTCTGGGTTGGGGTTTGTTACCCCCCCTACCCCCTTTGCTTCTCTGTTTTTTTATCTTACTACTAGATCACCCTACGGCAATAATGAGCCTTTCGGACTCTCTTTCTGAAGAGCCTCAGGCGACTGCTGTTTCGGGGCCCGACACCGGGGTCTTATCCCCCACCACAGGTAGTATAGATAGCGAGAACAGAGTCAGAGCCCCGTGGGCTCTCAAAGGGGTGGAACCGTGGACGCGCGTTCACGTGCCCCGCTTAATAAGGGTGGAACCGTGGATTTGCGACCACGTGCCCGCACGGTGATGGCCAAGGCTTCCGTCCCGGAACCTGAACCTTATTGGGGAGCGTCGCACTAGTACAGAAAACGGCGACTCCTCTAGGGCTGTCAGACCCACCGGCCATCGGGTCACCTAAAGTCCGGGGGGAGAGCACGGGTCTCTCCACCCGGCAAAGACTAGGCTCGATGCCGTGTAAGACCCCTCTAGGGAGCGTCGGCAAAGGGCTACCAGCCCCTAGTCGGAAGAGGCACCTGAGTCCGACCGTGTCGGACTCTCAATTCAATCTGACGCCGTCAGATTCGGCCGACGCCTCCTCTCGCTCGGCTAGCTCTCCCCGTGGGAGAGCTAAGGAGAGGAAGACAGGCGCAGTCCAGTCTCTGGTCCAGCCTTTGGTCCAGCCTCTGGTCCAGCGTCTGGTCCTCGGCTGGCTCTCCCTGTGGGAGAGCTAAGGAGAGGAAGACAGGCGCAGCCCAGCCTCTTGTCCCTTCTTCCGCTCCGGCGCCGGAGCAACCGAAGAAGAAGAAAAGAAGAAGAGGAGAACCACAGACGTAAGCCCCGCTCCGTCGGGCGGTCTGTCCTCTGATTCTTTTGATGGCCAGGCCTCTCAGCTTCTCAAGCTAATCTAGAGTGCCCTCCAGCACTGCGGGTTTTTACCCCCAGGCTTGCCTGCTTCAGCCGACGGTACTACCAACCGAGCGGATCAAGCAGACACCGGCCATCCAACACACCTCGGAGAGTCACCGGCAATATCATGTTTCGCCGGCTCACGCACCTGCAAGGGAAATTCCCGCTAATACACAGGTGCTATCGACATACGGGCGTCGCCCGCCATTATGTCACCAGACTCCCGATCATTATACCCTCTTCTGCCCCCCGGCGGGGGCCGCATAGAAGAGGAAGAAGAAGAAGAAATTCTAGGTCGCTAACCCCGCTGTGCGGGCAGACCTTCCCTTCTGATTCTTGTGCCGACGGCCAGGCGTCGTAACTTCATGTTACAACAGAACGCCCTCGAGCACCACGGATCTTCATCCTAATGCTCTCTGTCAGCTAAAACCGCCGTGTCGAGCACCAGGCAGGTCAAGCAGACAATCGCCGTCTCGCACCTCGGAGAGTCACCGGCAATATGATTCGCCGGCCCACGCACCTGCAAGGGAAATCCCCGCTAATACACAGGTGCTATCGACATACGGGCGTCGCCCGCCACTATGTCGCCAGACTCCCGATGATTGTTCCCTCTTCTGCCCCCCGGCGGGGGCCGCACAGAAGAGGAATAACAAGAAGAAAGTCTAGGTCGCTAATCCCACTTTGCGGGCAGACCTTTCTTTCTGATTCTTGTGCCGATGGCCAGGCGTCGTAACTTCATGTTACAACAGAACGCCCTCGAGCATCACGGATCTTTATCCTCATGCTCCCTGTCAGCTAAAACCGCCGTGTCGAGCACCGGGCAGGTTAAGCAGACATTCGCCATCTTGCGCCTCGGAGAGTCACCGGCGATTTCATGATTCGCCGGCTCACGCACCTGCAAGGGAAATCCCCGCTAATACACAGGTGTTATCGACATACGGGCATCGCCCTCCATTATGTCACCAGACTCCCGATATTTGTGGGTCAGGCGTCGCACATACTCCCATGAGCAGTGCGGGTAATTCACCCACGCTTCATATCAGCTTCAGCCGCCTTGCTAAGCACTGTGCGGCTCAAGCAATCACCTGTCCTCTCACACCGGGCATTTATTGAAACGCTGTTCACCTACACGGTGACCCCCGTTTCTATGCAGGTGCTTCCGACATACGGCTTTCAAGCATCAATATGTCGGCAAGCTCTCGGTGACCGACGGCTGGACGTTGCATCCGTTCAGGCTGCATCTATGCGTCCCCGAGCATTACGGGTTCTTATCCTCGTGTTCTCCGTCATTATAAGACCGCCGCGGTCTTATTGCCGGCGTCGGGTATTGAGCGGATTGAGACTTCTCTCGCCAACCCGCACCCCGGGGAGCCATCGGCGAGTTACCTGCATGGGTATTCCCCTTTTTATGCAGGTACTCCCGAATTCGCCCTCTACGTCAAGCCCACGTACGGCGACGACTCCTTCAGCGGTAACTCTCTCCATTCTACCCCCTAAGCGGGCCCGTAGATTGGAGGTAAGAATCTCTTACATACCGCATGCCGCACTTCTCTCGTGAGAATGTTTGGCTACTTTGAGGGGGTAACCTATCACGTCCGCGGTCCGTCCGCCCAGGCGACGGGACCGTCGGTTTCTGGCCTGAACCTCACTTTCTATTCGAAAGTAAGGGTGCCCTGTCTTACTTAGCTCCTACCCTTGCAAGGCCAGAGTCAGGGCTAGTACAGACACCCGTCCTCCAGCGATCGCCGCTGAAGAGAGGGCGACTCCGATATGAGCACCATCACCGCTCAGCGGTATGTCTCACTACCTCATAGCTCTCCGAACTTATGAGTATGTATATCGGATCTGAATGTCACGGCGATTTAAAGTTCTCCTGTGCTTAGTAATCGCTACGCCTTCACCACCCGGTGCATTATGGTTATGTTAACCTATTGTCTCGTATTCGGGCGGCTCGTTCGAGCCCTGCCCGAGCTGCCATCACCGGTCGTCCAGCCGGACACCGCCCAAAGCACCCGCACCGAATACCTGGAGGGAATCAGCTTTTCATATGCTAGATATCCCTCCTGTTGACATTCACAGCTGTTCCCCGAGTCCCTCCCGGTCGGGTAAGCATCATCTCGGAGGAAAGAAACCGCCGTACATCTCATGAGATTATTGGCTATGTACGTGCGTTCAAGCTTGTTTAAAGCCCCAGACTTCTCTGTCGGCATTCTATGCCTACTTTCTGGGCACACCCACCGTACCGGGTCGGCGAGTTTACACCAAACAGTACGCCTTCAGACCATCGGTCGAGCTCTAACAGTCTATCTTATAGACTGCCCTCTATGTGGGTCAAGCTTGCGGGCGTCTCCGCCGTTTCCTCCTTGTGTGGAGTGGTCTACGGTGGATGTCTTACCGTGCCCATTTGTCGAACCGTCTTCTTATTTAGAAGCTTTTTCACTCGGCACACTCGAGTCGCCTCGCATGCTGCTTTCATCCTCCCTCCATGCAATGCATGTGGCCATGGTCACCGCACGACCGAGGATGATGTAACCGTGGATGCATGTATGCTTATGCCTACCTAACCACAATCACTACGACCCGCTTTTTCTCGGGCCGACTGTGGATGAGTCTCTCCATGTAAGTGATTTACTTCACTGGAGTTCTTTTAGAAACTTAGATGCTCATCCCCCACTGCTTAGGGCGTCATTTTTGCCGCCCCCCGCAGCTTTTTGGAACTCCTTATTCTCCGATATCGGACTGTTCCACGCTGCCGCAACCGGCGCCGGCGGTGCTTGCTCTTACGATCACCTGAGAGACCAGGCCTTGTGGCTGTTTTCATAAACAACTGGTTCTCACCGCAGACTGATGGAAATTTTTGTGATTATTTTCCTCAAGTCTCCCTCCTCCTTCGCTTGTTTCTTCAAGCGAGGACATCGACACTCTTAGCCAGTTTCCGTCCCTAACTTGATAGGACAGGGCCGTTGCTACCTCATTCGATTCCGTTGGGAACGTACTGTTGAGGTATCATATCTGGCGATGTCTGTTCGTTAGAACATCTCTTGATTGTCGCCTTCACGTAGGATCATGACAGAGACTTTTCGCCAGCTCCCTCTGGCGTACACTTGCTGCTGCTAGGGATTCCCCCGCCCGGCGGTCATCCATCGCAGCCTAGCCTCACGGGCTCTCTCGGCAATGGTGGCTTGAGCCAAGCCACCTCTTCCACCGCGGGTACTGCACCCTCAGATGGGTGCTTCGATCAGTACGGGAGAAAGGGGATCCTGAGTTCTCTCTCGATCACTCGGTCCATCACACTTTTGTCGTGATGTGTACCGCGCTGTTCCTCTGACACGCCCGGTTGAGCTATTTTAACCAGACTGCTTTATTCTACATAGGCAGCAGGTCCGCGGCATTTCTTATTAAAAGGATGGCACTCAGTCGCTTTCTCGACCCTCGACTGCCTTACGAGTGGTTTTCTTCTTAAATCCCTACTCTCCGTCGTTCCTAGTCCCCTTCGGACCGCTAGTAACTTCTGCCACAGCTCTCTATCAGAACTCTGCAGATATTCTGCCCTCACGCATTTGAGACAGATATCGAATTCTGGGCGCTTTCTCCCACGCGGAGGCTCCTGAGATCTCTCGCCTTCTCAGATTGTTCGATTGATCACTTACTGAGCCTTAAAGCTACAGTTTTCCGATCACGATTCTTGTTGAAATTTTCAACAAATTCCGAATTTTACGCTCTAGTCAGCTGGTGATGTTGTTCTCCTGACACTAGGCCGAGGGCCCATGATACTTAGTATCATTCTTCTTGGGCTCTTTCTTGGAATCGTCGTTCACGACTTCTCGAGGTCCGCCTATTGACGCCCCTCTTTCCTTCACTCCTTGCTCTTAAGGACTTCTTCACATGAGGCTTTATCGCCTCCCCTGTCCGCAAGGCAACGGCCTTTGTGTCTTCATCTCCCTATTTTAACGCACTTCTTAGTCTAGACATGCCTCCCTTCACGTTGAATCCGTGTTGGTCTAGCAAATCAAATGGGTATATCCCAGTTATTGATGTAAATTATGAAAATACTTACCATGATTTTCTTATTTACGAGATAACTGGATATACCCATTTGAGCCCTCCCTCCTACCCCTCGCCTTGTGTGACAACATGTCTTGCCCGCAGGCTCATGAGAGGAAATGGACGCCAAATTGCGCGACGATCTTGGGATAGTGCGTTGGTAGGGAGATGCAGCGCGCGCGCAGGAAAAATTGTGTACTCTATATTCGGCACGCAGGTTTATCGTAATGAACTAGCAAATCAAATGGGTATATCCAGTTATCTCGTAAATAAGAAAATCATGGTAAGTATTTTCATATTTTAACATATTATACTATAGTAAAAAAAAGGTGTCGATTGAACGCAGCCACAGTAAGATGTGTAAAAGTAGCATATAGGGTAAACAAGAGGTGATTGAGACATCATCAGGGAAGGAACGTCAGTCTATAAGCATGACCTTAAACCCAACAATCGCCTCTGTGCACTTCATGAAGCAAAGAGGCTTTCTGCAAATGAGCTGAAAACTCATTTAAGGGCTGAGCCTATGAGCACCCACGGCTTTAGAGAGTCGCGTCATTAAATCACATGTTACATGAGACATCGTGTCAAATGAGTTGCATCTCTGGGCTAGCACGGATGAAGGGTTTTCCTTGTTAAGCCGATTACCCTACCGTATGTTCCTGAATACACTGACATTTTGTGGTACATGATGTTGTATTATGCAGCTAGGTTCGGTTTTATGCACTTTATTCTGTGGTCCGCTTGCATTCTATTTCTATTTGCACTAAGTCTTTGAAGAGGAAAACTAATTGAGCAAATCAGGAAGAACAAATTAATGAACTTTAATAGTCAAAGATGCTTTTTTTGTAACAAAGTTTCCATTCTTGATGGGGAAATGTCTTCAGAGTTAAAGATATCAATCAACTGTAATCAAGTCCAAAGTTCAAACCCTTTCATGAAAAGTCGTAAAATGGCATGAAATAGAACAAAAATTACATACTAACTGAAGCAAATAAACACTTCCATTTTAGCTTAGGAATTGAGTGACAATCACGACAAAATGTTAGAGGAATAGGGGAACAACTTAAGAATTAGGCAAAAACTTTGCATTGCAATTTAAGAAGGATTGATAATCATGACAACTTGCCGACTTTTTAATAGTTGAATAATCTTTATTTTTCCTTTTTATATTTTCTTCTGAAGGTATGCACTACTAATCTTTTTGATAGCAAGGTAGATGGTTTGTTTTTGTTTCGTATTTCTTCGATGAGAAAGCTATATCTTTACATGATTGTTCAATCATATTTGTACTGATATTCTGCCAAAATTTTTACAAGTATGGTCAAGATATTGGTTATGTTATCGACTTTATTACCCCGAACCTTCTTTAAACACAACGATATCATTGCACAAATAAGAATGACACCTGTCTTGTAATCAGGACGTACCCCAGATTTTGTTGCAAATTATTTCATTAGGAGCCTTATCAACTCACATTACAAGGGCACAGCCTTCTTAGCTATGGGAATATGGAGAGTAATTTTTAACGCAAGAAATTGTATTTTCATGGCCTTTCTTGTTCTTTTAATTAGCGGCATGTTTTTTACATCATCCTAATGAACAACATCTGCAGATCTCATCAACTCATTGGGTGCTCGCTTCATTAGTATCTTATGGTGTATGTGTGTGATATTGGAGTCGAGTGGCAAAAGGCAAAGTGCATCCTATGAAAAGGAGACTAAGGGTCTGGATGAGTCAGTATTGTGTAATCTAGGAAGGACTTTTTTTAAATGTAGTATGGGTGAGGTTAGATTTATATGTTCAAAATGACATAAATGCAGTCATATTTACAAAGCAACAATGTACTCCCAAAGAGAGATCCTTATTACACGGGAAATACAAATGTTTGAATTGGCACAACAAGGTATTGTGATATCAATATATCATTAGCTTTGAAAACTATGTCATGATTAATCCAAATGGATCTATGATATAGTAGTAATTATGAAAGCGGTACTTATAAAGCGCCTTTTGTCTGAGGATACAAAGCGCTGCTATTATTACCCTGGCTTTAGCTTGAGCTGCCATCACCGGCGCTCAGTGCATGCAAGGAATAAATCCTGTCGGGTACCCATTCACCTCACCTGGGTCGAGTGCAGCACATTGCGGATAAATTTCTTGCTGAAGGAAAACAAGCCATGGTTAGGATTCGAACCCAAGACCCTCTGTTTGAAAGGCGAGAGTCAGAACCACTAGACCACGACGTGCCTGCCAATAGTACATCTATTGGCCATTATATACTATGCACATGTGTGATATTGTTCATTTCATGGTTAAAAAAGATATGGAAACTTTTTTATTTGTATGTTCTTGACAGTTTGTGAACAGGATAGTCCACCCTTACAATTGTTTTTATTTCATTTCATTTATTAAATTCAACCACTTTAAAAACAAGATAAATATACAGTAATATTCAAAGAACAATATAATACAGAGTTAAAAAATGGTTACGATGCCTGAAGAAGCAGAACTTGTAGATAGGTATCCGCATGACATAGTTACAACCTCAAGTTGAAGAACAAATGTCGTAAATACATAAAAAATATATTAATTCTGTTTGATGGCATGATGAAAGTCTAACAAAGTCATTGTTATTGCAGATTCACTTTTCTGCTCTCTTTTGAAAAATAATGTAGGCTTACTTTATATATAATAATTTAATGATTTCATCTGTATGCAAAACCAGACATCTAATGCACTTCTGTTGAATAATCTTTTCCTTCATGTTAATCTGTAGAAAAATTACAATTTTCATGAAATTATGCACAGCAAATCAAGGATTAGCTGACAAGTAAGCCTGCAAACTTTATCTTGAAAAACAGATAGCTTTATGATATATCTCCCCCTCAGTTATTGACATGTTTTTTTTATCAAATCTGATTTTTAATGTGCGTGCAACAATCTTTAGATAGCCACCAAAAAAATCATTATATAGTAAAAAAAATCTCTTATAAACATTTTCATACAGTTTCTTGTCTTATTGTTGAACATTTCTAGATTTAGATTAAGATATATGAATTTCCACAATCTGATAAAAATATTGGTACAATTAGCATGAAAAAGCATTCAAAAATACAAAACACAAATACAAAAGGGTATGTTGTAAATACGGGAAAGAACAGAAAGTGGTGGGATTAAAAATGGGCCTCATAACATTTCAAATGTCAATCCCAATAAAATAAATGAGCTACATGTATAAAAACAAAGAAGAAAATAGGAATCTCAATAATAATTTTAATGATCATACACCAAGAAGAAAATATCACAAAACTCACAAATATGAAAATCCAGCTGTGTTTTCCGAACACCTCTTAATTTGGTGCGTGGCTTTAGGACTTCCTATCATGATGCGGGCGTGGATGTCAGACAATTTCAAAATGTTTGCTTGACCAAAAAAAATAATGCATGCAGCTGAGTGCATTAGTGGAAATGCAGGGCTTGTGAGGTTTCTTTAGATAGATGCCGCACTGTGCATGAGCCACTGGCGGCGAGTGCCCAGTGAGCACCAAATTTTTAATTTTGAACTTGTAATATTGATTATGATGTTACATCATATCCTGTATTCTTTTGTATGTTATCTATAGTGAGTAATATATCATTCAGATTGATCATTTATCTGTAAGAATTGGTTGATGAGTATCTCTTAGAAGTAGCCCCAATCGTTTTTTATCAGATAAACAATTTCTTATTATATGTCATGATGACATACAAGTGTCATATTCTTTGACTTGGGAAATATCTGCAATTCAGTGGTATTTATTTATATAGTAAAAAAAATCAATACAAAAATGCATTCAAAATGTGTTGATTATTGCATTAATTTAATTTGATAGTCGTTTTGAGCTGCAGTTGAGTCAGAATGAAAATTTGTGCTATATTCTTAAATGTCCCTAATACCATGGTCACATTTGTTCTACGGCGGCCGTACGGCGAGTAAAAAACAGCCGTTTTAACATTTTTGTACCAGCTAAATATAGGTGGTTTGAATAAAAATGAATAAAACGGCTGATTTCGACTCGCCCTACGGCCGCCGTAGAGCAAATGTGACCATGGTATAAGGGACATCTTAGAAATTCTGTTTTCAAAATATTTGGACCAATTCCTGTGGTCGTACTGTATGGTTCGGCCATGTTACCACTGCTTTAGGTGCATTCGAAGTGGAAAGAATATTGAATGTGTTCAAAGTACATTCTTACGGCATTCTGAATAAAATCTTAAGTATTCGTACGATGGGGGGGGGGGGGGGTGGGCGGGCTTGACCAGGTGATGATTGTACAACCGTTTCATGATATTTGATCAAGGGGCAATTGCTCCGCTCTTAAAGGGGAAGTTCACCCTGAAGAAAACTCTGTCGTAAAAATAGCAGAAAAAATAGTAAAAAATATTGGTGAAGGTTTGAGGAAAATCCGTTAAAGAGTAAGGAAGTTATTAGAGTTCAAAGTTTTGGGTTTGTGACGTCATAAACGAGCAGCTGCCCCATGTGTTATGTAATATGAAATGCATTAATTCCAAATTTTGTATGGTTCCTGATAACTTAATTTTGTTTTCTATTCATGATCGGGTGTGAAATGATTTGTCTATTGATATACAAAAGCTACAGTGAAAACCATTTTCAATTTTCTGAGAAAATGACATTTCATTGATTTTTTACCATTCGCTATGTAGGAATGCTGCTCGCATATGACGTCACAAATCGAATAATTGAAATTCTAATAACTTTTTAATTATTTGATGAATTTTTCTCAAACCTTCGGCAATATTTTTTATTATTTTTTCTGCTATTTTTACAATAAACTTTTTGTCAGGGTGAACTTCCCCTTTAATTCCACACGTTAATCAAATGACCACCTTCAACCCTTCCCCTACAGAAATTTAAGCGTGCCGCTTGCTAGTAACTAGCATGCGACTAGCAGGGCGCTCGCTTAATAAGCGAGTGCATGCTAGCGAACAGTCCCTGCTCGCTAAAAGATCGCTTAACTATTACTCTGCACACATATTACACGCTTATTAAGCTAGCCGCATGCTAGTTACTAGCATGCCGCAAGCTTGCGCAAGCTAGTCGCACGCTTTCCGCAAGCTTGAAAATTTCTGTAGGGGTTGATTCAACACTATACCCTACCCTAAACCTAACATAAAACCCTATTGCAACCCTAACCCTACATCTTAGACGAAACTAAGCACTTAGCAATTGTCGCAGGAGCACATGTCGTTTAGTTTAGTTTACTCCAACGATGTTGTAGAACTAAGGGTGTGTTTATGCTTCCATTGCGAGGACAGAATCAGCGTTTTCAAACGTCGATTCAAAACACCGATCGTAAACGTGGTTCTGGGAGTGCTGTTTATGCTTACTTTTCAGAGGCGAAATCACGATCTCCAGCTGGCTTCGCAGGAAAGCGAGGTCAAATTGGGCTCGCCTTTTTTCTAAAGTTTTTATTTCGAGTGTTGATAAAATGGAGCAATGCGACTGTATTTGCCCGCGGATTTTCATCTCACTGGAAGCATGTACCAAATGACGTAATTTAAACACGTTTACGATCGTGGTTCTGTTTATACTTCCCCAGAAAGCCTGATTCTGGTCAAACGACGTTTACAAACGCACCTTTTTGTGAGTTTACGATCGGCGTTTTGAAACAGCGTTTAAATGAAAGTAAGCATGGACGCAACCGTGTTTTGGACTAATCGCGTTTGGAAACGCTGATTCTGGCCTGAAAAGTGGAAGCATAAACACAGCCTAAGCCTGTTCATCGATCGTAGTAGAATGTCTATTGCTGCTCTCCTTCAGAAAAAAATTAGATGCACTACTTGTGTTGGCAGGGGTATCGTAGACATCAAAAAATTCAATGAAAGGCACACAAAAATTGAAAATCACTAAAAATCGTAGGCAATCTTCTCTCAATGTCTTGTCACCCGTACAACTGTCATTTCATTTCTGCTGATTCTTCTTGATTCTGAAATGGTGTAACAGGCCTAGTATGAAGTCTCTGCAACTTACATAACAAACAATGCAGGTATTAACAACCCACTCGCCACAGAATTCTATTATTCCCATAGACTCAGGGTGCTACATAAGCACTTGCCCGATTGCCCGGGGCAAGTAAAAGTTAGAGTCGGGCAAGTGTTTTGAAGTAAAGACCAAAACTACTTGCCCGAATAGGGCAAACAAAATTCTCACCGTAGAATGACCAAAACCAGGGTCGATATGATATATTGACCCTAATTTTGATCATGGCAGGCAAGATAAAATCACTTTTGAAAAAGAAATACAATATGTAGGGGGTTAATACAAAGCAAGGTATATCAGTTAATGTCAAAAGAGAGAAAAAATATGTCAATGGTCTATAAAACCGCAAAATTTTCTTTTCAAGAGGTAAAGCTTTTTTTAAGGATTTTTTCAGGGCAAGTGAAATAGATTTTGGGGCAAGTACATCTATATTCCAACTATTTAAAAATGTACTTGGCCGACTGGACAAGTGCTTCTAAAAAGTTATATAACACCCTGCATAGACTTCGTACAGGGATTACCCATTTCCAGTATGCAGGGGGTTAATACATTTCTAAAATGAGACGAACTCCAAAAGATGAGAAATTTATTGCCCATCCAGGCTGTTGTGAATTTATTATAGATTAGAACTGGGCCCCTTTCACAAAACTTGTTATAATGACAAATATGCAATATGGTTTCAAGCTATTGACATCGTTCAATTTAATTGGCTGATACATAACTTGTTACAATAAGAATTGTGCATTTATTATTGCTACAAGTCTTTGTGAAACGGGACCTTGTTGACTTGTTGAGAATTTAAACTAACTGTGTGATTCTAATTTCCTCGTCATTCATCGTTACATTGTTTTCCTTCAGCAAGAAATTTACTCACATTGTGCTGCACTCAACCCAGGTGTGGTAAATGGGTACCGGCAGGAAGTTATTTTTCAAAAGAGCTGTGCGAATTGGAATCTGTATACCAGCTTAGCCTGGGTTATGAGTGCCTTGAGCACCTAGCAAGGTGGAATCGTACACTATACAAATCCTATATTATTATTACTCGGTATTACTGATAATCCAAAATGTGATTTTAACATCTGAATTCCTTGTCTGTTCATTTCTGTAGAGTCAGAGCCATCATTGGACCGAAACTTCACCAGTCGCCTCAGATGCCTCCTAGATGAATCCTCAGGGTTTCTGGTAAATATTTTAGATATTTTTTTATATAATATGATTATAAAGATAACAATGTACTAATAACAATAGAACTGTTCTCATATATCACTTTATACCTTTCAAAATGTTTTCCCATGCACATCAGAAAGAGACCATCTAGGTTTTTCTTAGACAATTTGGCAAGTGACTTCTGTTCAAGATTTTTTTTTCATATCCTGCGTACATTGTCAGTTTGATTCCTTCCCATGAATCAGCTCTCCTTTTGACAACTTTGCCAACTTTGCCAACTTATTGGTCGGAGTGTTTATCTGTCTGTTGTTGATAAATCAACTTCCAACTTTGATCTCGAATGCATCTATGAGTATCAAGGTTGCAGCTTGCAAGGGTCATATCATTGAAAATGTTTTGTTATTGTCATAAGCAAATAACCATATAAATAATAATAATAATAATGTGTTATTTACCCAGGGTAGTCACTTCAATCATAAGACTGCTCTTCCAGCAGGCCCTGCATAATATAATATATTATTATTACCCTTCTCCAGTCTGAATGCTGAGCGCCAAGCAAGAAGGCAGAAGGTCCCATTTTTATAAGTCTTTGGTATGACTCAGCCGGGGATCAAACCCACGACCTCCGTTCATGAGGCAGACGTTCTACCACTGAGCCACCATGCCCATATGAAGGATCAACTAAATAATTAGCTTATACATGTAGGCACATACTTTATTTGAAGTACATAATCGTATACATTACACAATCATGACGTAAAACGATACTTCTCTTTCATTTCATATGTGCAGAGCCTGCAGTTCAGCGGGCGTATGCGTATGCTCCATGGCCAGCGGACGAGAGGCAAGGATGGCATACCCGTTGACGTGGACCCACCAGAGATGGCGCTCTTCGCATTGGCCTGTCCCCTCCAGCAGCCTACCATCATGGAGATCTACGTGCGGAATATGATCTTCAGGACGAAGCACAAGCTTGATTTCAAGACGGTCAATCTCGATGCAAAGTATGACGCGTCATATGTGAATTGAACTATAGTGGTGGTCTTGGTGTTAAAATATTGGTGTCTGTGTTGAAAATTTGATAAAGGCATTGAGAGTAGCTCCAACACAAAATTTAGGTTAATGCATGACGGATTTGGTTTCAAATGAAAAAGTGTATAAAGCTGTTTCACATCTTTCACCTGATTGGGATGCCGCTGGGATTTAAATATGTTTCAGGTAGAATTTTCTTTGAAGAAAAAAGTAATATTCATGCCATGTGTATTCTATTGTTTGTTGTTATATTTTCGAACATTGTTTCTAGAAATTTATAAATGCCAAATCTACGATTTATATTACATTTTCTATCATAATATGTCACCACTGAACAAAAAAGTGTAATCTGAAATGTTTGTGTTACGAAGTAACCAGCACAAGTTTTTGTCAAGTTTTTATTTTTAGTTTGTCTAAAATATGAAGATTTGGGGGAAAAATGACACCTAAATATGTTTCAGCTCCTGCTAACAAAGCAATGTGATGAAGGGGCATGACATAGTCATTTGTTTGATATCAAATTTGTCATGATAGCACAAATATTTTATAAGATACAGTAAATTTTATGATGTTTGGCAAGTGTCAACTTTTCTTTGAATTTCCTGGGTGTATGTAAACTTCTGGCCTCAACTTTGTATAAAAATACAGCACTCAAAATTAAGTTAAATCATTAGCTGAGCACAGACTGAGGACAAACCCACTACAACCTCATTTTAAGTTTGATGTTACAGCCACTGCTTATAATATTCACATCAGTGGTCTACACTTAACAAGACAGTTAAACTAGATGCTAAGTAGGATGTGTCTTATGCACGATTGCAAGTACATTGTTGGTGGTGGTATTTAGGTATTGGTATTTATGTTAAGAACTTGGATCAACATGTTGAAACTAGCCTCAACACAAGAATAAGGGTTTATATTTAAAAAAAAAAAAGCGAGTAAACTACAGACCCTACAATATTATTTACTCATAAAAAAACAACTACAACAATAGGGATTTTCCAAAGAAGCCTTAGAATGAAATAATTAATGATAATCTTTTTCTCTCCCTAAATTATCTTTTCTAGGGGCTCTGAAGTTCTTGGTTACACCGACACAGAGTTCCGGGCCTTGCCTGGCTACCAGTATGTGCATTATGAAGACATTATCTACTGTTCTGAGATGCATAGCTCATGTAAGTTAAGGAGATTCATGTGTGCATGTAGCAGAAACATCTTATTTCATTATTTGTATACATTGTAGTTGGCTTAGTTTTATGTACATTTAGGAATAGGGAGACTTGGGTATAATTGACTTTCAGTTGTGTTTTTGTTGGAGGAATGATAGCTTCATTATGGAATTCAAGATGATTCAAATTATGATTATAATTATCAAAGATGGGTGATTATCCCTTTCAGATTGGAGGAACATTTTCTTGATCGAAGAGGTGTGAACTTCTTAATCGAACACTCAAGATTATTCAAGATATAGTTGTAATAAAGATATATGGTTGTCTCTTTAACCCTATCTAGGCCGGAGTATTTTGTGAGTTCATATGGCGGGGGGGGGGGGGTGGAACATCTTTGCCAAAGATTAAAAATGATCCAAGATATCTTTCGCTTTGTTGATATCTTTCCTTTAAGACTGAAAGGCTCTTTCTTGTTAGAGAGGTGAGGACATCTTTGCCAAGAGTCAAAATGATCCAAAATATAGTCATAATCATCAAATATGATTGTCTTTCCCTTTAAGACTGGAAGGCTCTTTCTTGTTAAGAGAGGTGAGAACATCTTTGCCAAGAGTCAAAATGATCCAAGATATAATAATCAAATGTGATTTGTCTTTCCCTTTAAGACTGGAAGGCTCTTTCTTTATAGAGAGGTGAGAACATATTTGCCAAGAGTCAAATGATCCAAGATATAGTTATAATAATCAAATATGATTGTCTTTCCCTTTAAGACTTGAAGGCTCTTTCTTGTTGGAGAGGTGAGAACATCTTTGCCAAGAGTAAAAATGATCCAAGATATAGTTATAATAATCAAATATGATTGTCTTTCCCTTTAAGACTGGAAGGCTCTTTCTTGTTGGAGAGGTGAGAACATCTTTGCCAAGAGTAAAAATGATCCAAGATATAGTTATAATAATCAAATATGATTGTCTTTCCCTGGAGGACTGCAAGGACTCTTTCTTAATTGGAGAGATAGAAACTTCTTTACCAAAAGACTTAAAATGATTTAAGAATAGTTATACTTATGAAAGATGAGTGATTGTGTCTTTAAGATCAGATCGACTTTTCGTTGATCAGATAGATCAGAGCTTAAGATATCTTTATTAGTCGTGAAGAATATAGGTGATTGTCCCTTTAAGATTGGACAGGCTCTTCTTGATTTGAGGATCAGCGTCTCTTTATCAAAGACTCAAGATGATTCCTCCCAATTGAATGTGACAAGTAGCCTGAGTATCCTTGTAATGACTCATTCCTAGCGGGTTGATTTCATTAGACCCCTCACCCTACACTTCCTCTCACTTTGATAGGTCTGTTCTCACGGACACAAACTTTGCCTTGCTTTCATCGTTTAATATTTTAACCCCCTCCTCCCCACCATTTGTGTGCATCCAGGCAAAAAAAAAGGAAACTCCTGTCCAAAGTTTACCGATTTTTTTTTTGATATGACATGAAAAATTAAACATATATAGATGAGCACAAAGAATTTGAAATTTCGATGTCAATTTAAAGTTGCACAGAAAACATACCTAAAAATTTGAAATTATTTATGAATTATTTGTGGTCTTATCATTCGTAAAATATTCACTAATTTTGTACTAAATCAAGAAAGAGATTTCTCTCATACTGCTATTGTCAATTATATAATGATATTTTCATTTAATTGATATGATATCTGGTCTCTAATTTGCATGTCCATTGTTAAAGATATGAGAATTTTTTTTATAATATCTTATAATTTTTATGACATCTTCAATTTATTATATCTTATACATTTACATGTACACTTAGTAAATATTTATATGTTTATCATGCTTGAATACACAAGAGTTCATTTTGAGGCTTTGATAAAGGAGTTAACGCACTTGCGGCTCTAATACTAAATTTATTTCATTAAATTTGTGAACATCCATTTCATGATTAACCATGAGTTGGGTGAAATATCAAGTACTAAGTTTGGTTAAGCTTTTATTCTCGTTATAAATAATTAAGGCATCATTTAAAAAAAATCACGGAATGACTTATGACTAGTGAAACCTATGCTCTATATCCATGTAAACACTATTATGTTGAATATACATGTGACCCTATAATTTTGACAGAATGATGTTATAAAAAGTACACCCTTACATGACCAATATTCATATCGGGGCCCCCTTGAAATACTCCAGGTACATGAAACTTAATAATTGGATACCTTGATACGTCAACTTTGATAGGTAATTCTAAGATAAACGCCTGAGCGCATACAGCACACCTGTAGCCACATTTTGTCATTTGACCCAATTTGAAATGACAAGCTGCTCGCACCACTATTGCTTTACTTTCTCCTTTTTATACTGTTGCTAAATATAGGGGGCAAAACGCATCAGTATACAGTTGGTTGATCAATCTTAAATGTGCCAGGCTGAATTTTCCTTATTTTTTCTTTATTCTTTTAGCAATGCACATGGAATATGGTTCATACATTGATTGAGGGATGTGCAAGCCATATTTATTAAATGCATTTGCTGTGACAGCTTTATATAATGATGACAATAAAACAAAAGAAAAAAAATCATGGATATAAGTCTCACATTTCTTTAGAAAATAATGCTTTTAGACTTTAATAGCACAGACATTGGCCATGTGTATTCGTCATCTTGAGTGAGAAGTTTATCTTTTTTGCTTGCTTAAAATCCCCCCATTTGCATCAAATAGGAAGGTAAAACCAGTGATGTCGCTTATTTCAAATTTGAAATGCTGCTTATTTATAAAGCTTGAAATCTGAAGAAATGGTCCTTTAGAAATTAATCTTTTAAGTAACTCAAAGGATGTGCATATGTGTAAAAATCCTGCCCCACACAAGCCTGTTTCATATTAGTGTACAACTAGAATAAAAGGCAAGGATAATACAAATTACAGAAAGAAACTTTGAATATTCAAATTAAGGTTGTGCTTTTAGCAGCTCATTAATACTGATTGTTGTGTTGACAACAGGATTTCAAATAGAAGCAAAATAATAAGGCTAATGACAATCTTGATTTGAAATGTTGGGTGTAGGCGTGCCTTTCTTGGGGAGTGGTAATGACCAGAATTGAAATAGAAACAAAAGATTAAAAATAGAAGAAAGATGACAGTGCTATAGACAAATGACAACAAAAAATCTTGATTTGAATTGGATGTTGTAGGCTTGCCTTCCTGTGGAGTGTGTAATTACCAGAATTAAAACAGAAACAAATTCCAAATAGAAGCAAAATATTGATGCGAAAGATAAGTGAAAATTCTTATTCAAAATGGCGGATATACATGTAGGCTTGCCTACTGGTTAATGTAGAAGCTTCGGTATGTCAATATCAAAAGATTTATCAGAATTGAAATAGAAACAAAAGATTCCAGAAAGGAGCAAAATGATAGTGCTGAAACAAAGTGAAAAATCTTTATTTAAAATGGTGGATGTAGGCTTTCCTACTTGTGGAAGCTTCTGTCACCCTCAAAAACTGATGGGTGATCCAACCTGAATTAAAATAGAACCAAGGGATCCTAAATAGAAGCAAAATAATAGTGCTACAAGACAATTTAATCTTGTTTTTAAATGGTGGATGTAGGCTTGCCTATTTGTGGAAGCCTCTGTCAACCTTAAGAACTGATTGATGATTCAACCCGAATTAAAATAGAACCTAGGGATCCTAAATAGAAGCAAAATAATAGTGCTGAAGACAATTAAAGCTTGTTTTTAAATGGTGGATGTAGGCTTGCCTACTTGTGGAAGCTTCTGTCAACTTCAAAAACTGATGAATGATTCAACCAGAATTAAAAAAAAAACCAAGAGATCCCAAATAGAAGCAAAACAATAGTGCTAAAGACAATTAAATCTTGATATGAAATGGTTTATGTCCATCTGCCTACTGGTGGAAGCCTCTGTCAATCTCAAAAACTGATCGGTTGATTTGACCAGAATTAAAATAGAAACAAAGGAATAATCCATACAATGAATGAATATTTTATAAATAAAATAAAATGGCAGATACACTTGTGGAAGCTCCTGTCAAAGTCAGAACCTCTTCAGTGTCATGACGAGCTGTGTGGTCTGCATTGCAGTGTATATCCTCTGTATATCAAGGACCGCTCCTGACCCGAGCATGGCAGAGTTTTTAGTCACGTGCATCCCTTGCGAACTTCCCGCCAAATTGGCACCACAAAGCCAGTTCACACTGCCTACGTTTTGTTTAGATTAGAGGCCAGGGACCCCTCGCATAAAACTTTTGCCATAAAAAAACTGCTGCAAAATTGTTGCTAGAGTCTTTTGTGGCAAAAGTTTTATGCAACGGGTCTCAGAAGGTATTTTGTTTGTTCTTCGATATAGAATGAATACTTAATGCATGCAGATTTTCATAAAAACATCAATATGTATTAAAAATAACAATTTTTGTATACAGTGGACAGAATTTGGATGAATTTCAGATTTTAGTTGAGATTTTTTAAAGCCTTTTTATCTAAAAACTTCCTTTATTTTTCCACTCTCCTCTTTTTAAAAATCCCACAATGCATGGATCTGCCCTATTCCCCCTACCCCACCCACCCCATCTTCCTCCTCTCCCCTCCTAAACCATCGTTCACCCTCTCTTTATTTTTTAATTCTTCTCTTCCAATCTCTTCAAATCGTTACTTACTGTCACTTTGTATTCAATATCTCTCTCCTGCTATTCCGTCCCCTCCATCCTCCCCCTCCCTCTTACTTTACTCATCGCTTTATTCCATTTCTGAATCCCTCCTCTCTTTATTCCTTTCTTTATCTAACCATTTCTTTCTCCCTCTCTTCTATTCCCTCACATACTCCTTCTTTCCTTTCTCCCTTTCTATTCTTCTTCCTTCCTTTTCCCTTCCTCTTTCATCCTATCTCGTACTGTCTTCTTTCCCCTTCATTCCTCCCTTTTCTCCATCCGTCTACCACTCTCCCTTCTTTCCCTGAATTCCTACCTCTTCCTGCCCTTCCACTTCTCCACGCTCCTATTCCCCTTTCTTTTCTTTCCTACCCGTCCCCTCCTCCATTCTTCCCTCTTCCTTTTCCCTTTACCTCTTCTTTCCCCCCCTTTCCCATACAGTGATCCGTAAAGGAGAGACTGGTTTCATCTACTTCCGGTTGATGTCAAAGGTCATGAAGTGGATCTGGGTCCAGGCGAAAGGGAGGGTCATGTACAAGAATGGCAAGCCAGACTACCTGGTCTCCACCCACAGGCCAATGAGGTAAGTTCATCCCTTATAATGATAGGATGATAGCATCTTTTCCGTTTAGATTAAATGCTCAACGCGCTTAGAAAAGAGCAAAAACAAAAAAAAAGTGACGAGAAGTACTAGAAAAGATGCATTATAATAAGGCAAAATGTCTGTCTTCAAACCTAGTACCTGCTGGTGAACAAATACAATGTCAGGTTCCTCTTAAAGGATGTCGCAGAGTTTGAATTCTTCAGCTCCCCTGGTAGTGAATTCCACAGGGCTTGTCCGGCATCAGCAAATGCTTGATTGCCCCTGGATTATGTTACAGAACATGAAATAAATGTTTATGGGTCAGTTTATAAGAGTTTGTGGTAGGTGTTTCATAATGCTGTTTGGAAGTTACGAGCAACTATAGGAATGACAGGTGACCCTTCTGGAAAATTCTATACACTAAGTCTTGTGGAAAAATAATGTACACTAATACACTAACTCTCCTGCTCTTGCTACCACTCTACTCGCCGACTCAAGCCAACCTTCTCCCACCTACTCAAGCCTGCCTATACTACTCAGCTTTCCACTCCTTCTGGTTTACAGTCCTTTTAAGGACTACACTCATTTCGAAAAGAATACTTCGCTTTCAAACCTCCACTTTCTCGCCTTTCCATTCACCTCAAATTCTATCCACTTTTCTTATCTCAGTCCCTCCAGGACTTTACAAATGGTGTACTGTACACCTCTTCCGCGATTGCCCATACCACCATGCAAACCTTCAAACTTCACACTAGTTTTCATTGGTGTTAATTTAGCTCCTTGGAAAGGATCACCAATCGTTCTTAAAGTCGCTCTTAACTTACGAACAGCTTTATGAAACACTCACCAGGTATTCTAATCCCACTATAGCACTAAAAACTGAGAACGATAATACATAAATAGCATAAAGACACAAGTGTGATGGTATAGATAGAGTGTATCTTTTATCAAATGCGAAATGTCGTACCATTGCATGAATAGTAATATCCGCTATTTGTGTTGTATAATGCCTTGAAAGTTATCGAAAATATGAACAAAAATCAAGTTTTCACCGCGTTCGTCTATGAGAAAGGATTAAAAAATATTGAAAGCGAAAAGCAAAATCTCACAACCGTGCATGATATCTAGGGCAGCATTGCGCAATATGTGTATTGCACTGAGCGCAATGAATTGAATCATATTGTGACATCACCTCATGAAGCCGTGCAACGGTACATTCTGGACGTTATGGAATGTATGTTCAGCCTCTCATTTGCTTGCATTCAACAAGCTATGTAGGCGTTGTCCAAAATGCAATATTAGAGATGCCAAGTTCAAAGACCAGCTATGCGTGAGATTTTCTGTGAATCTGAGTGAGATCACAGACATTGTGTACAATGTATATGGGAATAGACTGTGATAGTTGCGTGAGACAGAGGTTTGAGGGGATGAACAAGAGTCCAAAATGCTTGAGTCTCACGCATAATGCGTGAGACTTGGTAGCTCTGCAATATTTATATAGCGCTTAATGGATATTGTGATCAGGGGCTTACTCACCCAAAGAATTCCTTTTTACCAGGTACCCATTAACTTAGGGACCGCATCCATATTGTATTGGCAGCGTGCACCCCGCGAGCACACCCCCGCTGCGGTAATTAGTGAACAGGATGTATCTCCCCGCTAGACGCAGCTAGCGGCGGCGCGCTGCTCAGATTAAAGCAGATTAACAGGAATCATTAATCCTAGATTTTATCATTGCAGCTTCTCGCAGCTTGCACGCGGCCAACTTGCAGGCGAATACTCGTACTCAAAATGATGTGCTTTCTAAATCCGTTGGTGAAATGTGCGCGACCGATGCGGCGATTTTCTTGTCTGCCCAAGGGGGATCCACAATTTTACAAGCTTTGCTTTTTAGTGGATCCCCCTCATTTCCATATCCATTTATGCTCTACAGTGCGTATCAAAAAAAAGTTTACACTTTGAAAAAGCCCTGGGAATTAAAAAATATACAACATGCGGGTAATTTTTTCACATATAATCTTGGGTTTGGGTCTCATCTATCCAATGAAAGTAAAAGTTTTGTCAGAATGTTACACTTGAGTGAGCACTGTCCATTTCTGTAAAGCTCGCAGAAATCTGTTTGCGCAGAAATGCTCGTTTTCATACTGTGTCAAGGGGAAAGGACGAAATCAAACTTACACTACGAAAGATTTATCATACATTTTCCTTGCACTTTTAGTCAATTGGAATAAAACGGATAAATTCAAGCATTTTGTGACAATTTTGCCACCCTAATTGAAATTTCAACACTTAATAAGCACAACCTTTTCCCTATTTGTGCCAGCTGGATTTGAGGACATAACTGAATCTGACCCAAAGTTTATATCACACACTCCAGCATTTCTTTACTCAGTTTTTATCATTGAAAGTTGGTTTACATTTCATTCTTCATTTAATACTTGTTTCTCCACACTTTTGCCAAGCTTAGCAATGATTAACAAAATGAAAATCAAGCTTAAGCCTTTCCATGCAAATCACAGCTCAATGTAAAGCAAATATCGTCACAATGGCCTCGATGTGTGGGGGAGTGGGGTGGGGCGAAATGCACTCTTCGAAGTGTTTTGGGCAAGGAAACAAGTTAAAAAAGATAAAAGATATCATAAAATCGGTTTTACTAGCTAAATTCCACGTGTTCTTCATGATTTAGGTCTACCTTTATTCACATAACTATTTCAAAGTTCTGCGCAAATCATTTTTCACTAACTTTTCAAAAGTAAATGGTGCTCACTCAAGCGGAAATATTTTCGACATTTATATCGTCATTTGCTTTAATGGACCTGTACCAATGTTAAAATGTGGAACAATCTTCAGGATATTACAAATGTATAATTTTACAGGATTTTTTCAAAGTGTAAACTTTTTTTTGATACGCACTGTATATTATACTGTGTTTTTTTTTACGAAGTAAGAATGCCCTTCTGTAAAATTGTATTTGATTTATATTGTTTTATATTACTTTGTATTATGTTTTGAATGGAAATGAAATAAAAGAATTGAATTGAAAAAAAAAAAATGAAGGTATTAAAGTAAGAAATATTGAGCTAAAAAGTGTCTTAGATTTTTAGCAAAATAGTTCTTATACATTTCGAGGTGGAAAGATTCATATTGATATTAGTTTTATATTATTTCCGTTGCGTAATAATGATCTATTTCTTCCAACAAAGTACGATCATCACTTATTCTTAATCCGACCCCGACATGAAATAGGACATAGTAACTTCTAGCAATGTAAGATCATCGCTTGCGTGTTTGTTTAGGTCCGTTCCGGCACGAAATGAAAGTATAAAAGAATGAAATATTGAGCTAAAAAGTGTCTTAAGAGGTTTTAAAAATATTTTTGGTACGTTTCAATGTGGAAAGATTTGTATTCACGTAACTAAACTTTACGAAATAATTATGTATTTCTTAGAACAATGTACGATAATGGCTCGTTCTTGAATTCGACCAGACAATCAATACAAGCAAATGCTCCGTTGTGACGTAACCTTTTACCTTTGCATCCATTCCAGTGACATAACCATTACAAGAAATCACCTGTGCTATATTTTATTTGAATGAAGTATGCCCCATTTTGTGTGAAGTTCTCATTGTTGCCCCACGTATTGATATTTGTGTTGTATAGTGACGAGGAAGGAGATCAGCATCTGATGAACCGTAGGAAGCCGTTCCGATGGCCGTTCACAGGGAAAGCTGACCTGTATGATTGCAACCCACCATACCCTCCCATTCCACCAGGTAACTCAGGTTTTCATATTCTGATTATTATGATATTATGATTGGTCTAAAAAAGCCCAACGCACACACCTTGCAATGCGATTGCTCTAAGATCCAATAACAACGAATTGCCAATTGCATTGCAAGCCAGCGCGTATGCTGCAATAGCTCTGCAAACGCACTGCAATTCCGTGACATCTCCTTCACCTGTATGCTGTCTGCACTGCAGCAGTGCCGCAGAGTGGTCATGACGTCATCTTCTAGAATAAATCGGATTGGCACAAATCATCAAAATCGCAGAAGAATGGCAGGGAGATTCGGCATTTCAAATATCTTAGCTTTGATCTGCTTTTTTTCTGCAGCAAATAGGATCACAGTTGCAGCATGTTGCAGGTTGGTGTGTGCAATCACATTTGCATAGTATGTGCTGGGCTTAATGAGGCATTCCAAGAAACTTATCTACTTAAGAACATCAAGTCAATCATGCCTTGCAGTTCATTACAAATTTCTAATTCATTGCTAATCTGCCCCTTGTAAATAGGTTTGGCTTACACTAGTTAAAATTTATCCATTAACTGTAGTATTGCAATAGAAATTTGCAATTGATCTGCAAATATTGCCTTGCAACACCCCCCCCCCCTCAAAATATACACCTACATGTAAATGAAGAAAGGAAATCTTGCCATTGCGTCATCAAACCCTTGTAAATTATTATTGACTTCATTCACAAATAGTGACCCTTTCTCGGATGAAAAATTATTTTCTTCATTATTTTTAATACCAACTACAGTTGAAATCTGACCTTTGCAGATAAAAATAACAAGCACCTTAACGATGATTCAATATTTGAAAGTTTTGTTTAGAGAGAAAGCCAAACTTCTCCCTGTTCAAATGAAATACATTACCTGTAAATCAAAGATGACTTCTAAACAGACTCCCCACTAAATGAGAAAATTGAATGAGCTGCTAGCTTTTCAGTGCATTGCCTTCCACAATCAATATTGTCTATTCCATCATCTGTTTAAATCTGTAAGTTTGTACCATGAAGTAAAATAATTGCATTATGGACTCACCTTTCTTTTTCACTTTCATTTTCCCCCCAGTCATACTGCATGCTCTTCAGAGAGGGGAGATTCCCAGCTTTGGAGGAGGGCCACCCCCAGGAGTCCCCATGGGAGATATGCCTCCAGGAATGAGCGGAATGCCACCAGGAATGGGGGGTATGCCACCGGGCATGCCTCCTGGTATGCCTCCTGGCATGCCTCCTGGCATGGGGGAGATGCCTCCGGGAATGACAGACTTCCCTCCAGGTGGAATGCCCCCCTTTGGAGACTCTATGAAGTTCGGAGATGACGGGCCACCACCGTTTGGTATGAACAAGGAATCCATGTTTAGTCCGAGGTCGGAAAGGGGTGGGACTCCATCGTTCGAAGGACCCACACCGAGGTACCAGTTTAAACGATCGCCTGGGTACTCCCCTCCCAACTACTCCTGCGAGGGCATGGAGAATGGTGTTAATGATAGGGTCGGTGGTGTCTTTGATCAGAGGGTAAATGGAAACAGAAGTCTTTTGGAAAATGGAATCAAGGGGCACATCAGCCCCCAGGAGTCCCTTCCAACAATGGCAGGGGAATCCCTGAGGACAGAGTTTTCTAGAAATATTGGGGATGCATCTGTTAATATGTTGAGTGAATCACAGACCTTGTCATGCAGGCACAATGCTTTGAACAGTTTACCTGCTGATCAAAGTGCTTTGTCATCACCTCAGATGCATCCACAGCAGCTCCAACAGCATCAGCAACAACAGCAGCAGCAACAGCAGCAATATCAGCAACAGCAGCAGCAACAACAAAATCGGTATCAGCAGCAGCATCAGCAGCAGCAGATCTCTACATATTTACCATTGCAGAACCATTCACAAGGCGCTGCCTTAGAAACTTCCAACATGTGCTCTCCGCGATCAACAGGTAGCAATGACAGTGGGTTTAACAGTGTGCCCATGCATGGACAGATGCAGAACAGTGGTATTGGCCGTAACCAAGCATCAAGGAAAGTGGCTGTAGTGAGTCCTTGCCAAGTGAGTCCCGAAATGCAACTTCCTCAGAGAGTCAAAGACCCCAGGGCTCCTGCACTTAGCACAGGGAGCATCGACAGTGGGGTGGACAACTTGCCATTTGAGAATGGAGATGATATCCCAACATTTGACGAAGCCCTTTCCTTATCAGCGTTTGAATCAGGACAGCAAGGGGCCATTGCAAGAACTCTTATGGCAAGCAGTGGTCATGACCTGCTTGAATCAAACACATGGACTTCTAACAATGAACAATCATATAATGCCCCAAATCAGGAATTCCACAATATGCCAAACCAAATTGGACCAAAAGTAGAAATGAACACTATGCAGTTTAACCGTATGCCAACTCATAATAATGGACTAAATCATGACTCTTGTAATGTCTTGAGGTCGTTACTGAGTAATCCTCAGACCCAGGTCTCTTGTAAGCAGGAGGTGCAGAGTTCTTCATCTCCAGTCACGTCCATCACCCACCCAAACACGGTAGAATGGGGGTCACCATCGGCCAAAACCCCTGTAACTTCCCTGAATTCAGTCCATCCCCAATCCAGACAGCAACCCAGCATGGCCACTCCTCAGTCCAAAAATGTGTTCATGCAAGGTTCTGGTTCCTCGCAGCAAATGCCGCATCCTGTGCATTCTTCCAGGGTACCTCATTCACAGCAGCAAACCAAGCACAGCCACCAGTCTAGCCATCAAACCAACCTGATGCAGTCTCAGGCGAGCTGCAAGGTGGATGGTCAGAGACAGCAGCCACCAGCTCAACCTGTCTTTGATTCTCCAAACATTTACAGTCCTCTAAACAATCTTCCAGTGACCAGCCAGCACACTTCTAATATTCAGAATCAGTCTCAGCAAAGTGGGCAGAACTCAACGCAAGCACTGAGGCAACAGTCACATCAACACCAACAACAGCAGCAATTCTTGGAATTGCAAAGGCAACAGAAGCGAATCCAACAGCCAAATAGAGCTGCTGACATTTCTTCCAACAGTCAACAGCAGTCATGTCGGCAACAGACGCAACAACATGCAACTCAAACCCAGATACAACAACCTTCAAGGGCTACTGCTATTTCTTCTCATCATCCACAACAACAGCAACAGTTGGTTCAGCAACAACAGCGTCAGATGTATCAGCAACCACAACAAATGCATCAGCAGAATCAACAGCTGCAGCAACAGCAGTATCAACAGCTGCAGCAACAGCAGTTCAACCAACAGCAACACACCTTTCAGCAACAACCACAAGTGCATCAGCAGCAACAGCAGCAGTGGCAACAGCACAATCAGCAACAGCAGCAGGGCCAGCAGTTCAATCAACAGCAGCATCGGCAGCAACATAACTCCAGCTACAAGACAACAAACTTGCCAGTGATGAAATGTGAAATGGAGACAAGGTACTCACATGGCATGGCATCACAGAACAACATGCAGTCGGACAGGATTGGTTTCTCAGGAAACCAAGGGATGATTCACAATGGTGGTGGAAGTCTTGGACTTGAGTTTAATCAGGTAAGAGCTAGTAGCCCTCTATGAATTCCAGTGGTACACAGAAAAACACCTTGAAATTCAAATTTATGTTTAAATTTGTGTTCTGGCACCTGGTTCATAAAAAGCGACAACTGAAATGCTGCAGGTGTCCATGCTTCATAGATCATAATACAGATAATTGAAATTATTCCAAAGATCTGGGGGCCGTTTCACAAAGCTGTTCGTAATTTAAGAGCGACTTTAAGAATGACTGGTGAACCTTTCTTAAGTGATAAATAATCACCAACGAACATCAATGGTGAACAAGAAAGGTTCAACAGTCGTTTTTAAAAGTCGCTCTTAACTTACGAACAAGTTTTATGAAACGCCCCCCCCTGGAATTAAATTTTCAAGTATTTTTATCTAATTGAACATGCAAATATTGGGGTGAAAAGACCCTGTGTCATTGGCAGGGAATGTCACTTCTTGCATCCTGATAACTAGGTAGTCTTTGGAATTATCACCTGCTCAATCCTGTTTCTGTATCTAGGAAAAAGAAATAAAATTTTGTTCTTTCAAAGAACAAATTCACTGTCAATGTGTTATTTAATTGCTGTGTCAGCGCTTGAATAAATGTTTTGTTAGGCATATTTGAACCCCCTTAGAAATTACCAAAGAAAACAGCTACAGTGTTCCAAATTGAATGGGATTTTAAACATGTTTTTTTTCAAAGCAGATTTCGTTTCAATCATTTTGCTACTCTAGGACATGTCGATTCCTGGCAACAACCTTCATCCCACCAGCCAACTCGACCCGATGACCTCGGACATGACATCGGAGCTCCTGTCCGCCATGATGCCCAAAATGGGTGGCCAACAAGGAGGGGAGAACCAGGGACTCTTTGAGCTTCCAATGAAGGGCATGGTCATGGGGAGCGGTGCTATCATCCAGAATGGCTTCCAGGTTGCACTGACCCACACCTCCAATGTCTGAGATGAGTCGATCCTGTGCCGATCCCTTGACGATCCTCCAAGTTCCGGGTTTGAATCCAGGGGTGCCAGCTTGCTGCCTGCTTCCATTTCAGGCCCCCTTTCAAATCCAGGACTAGTCCAGGGTTAATCTATGAAGTGTACTTTGATGGTTTGGCTACGCATGAACCTTGACCCTTGACCCGGCCTGATCTGACATGTCCGGAGATTTTCACAGCCACAATCCAGGCAGTAGTGCTCATCAAGGTGGTGTGCTTAGTTTATTAAGTCCATTGTAAGGAATGCCATGGTGTTGTGCTTAGAAATCAGATATTTGCCTCTCTCTTTTATACATTTACAGCTTCAAGAATTGCAATTCATTGATAGGTTTCTTTTATAAACTTAATCAGATTTAAAAAAAAAGAACATCATCTGCGTATTCAATGAAATTTGATAGTTATCATAGATATTTTCCTTTCTATCTTTTTTTAATCAAACTAAACTTTGACCAAACCTGTTTGTTTTTAATCAGATCAAACAAACATTGCCCTGTAACATAAAGCGTATCAAGTGATTGTTGGGCTAATATGTATGATTGATCATACACAATAATCAATGTGATCAATTGTAGAAATAAGCCCCGCTATCAATCACTAGGCTTTATGTTACTGGCCCCTGATGTAAGTTTCTCCATTATTACAAGGTTGAGTATCTTCAACTCAGGGCCTTGTAACATAAAGCTTAGCAAGTGATTGTTGGGCTAATATCTATAATTGATCATACACAATAATCAATGTGATCAATTGTAGAAATAAGCCCCGCTATCAATCACTAGGCTTTATGTTTCTGTTTGTGGTAACTCCCGTAGGAACTCGGCAGGACAGCATTTTGCTGGTAAACGCCAGGCTGGTATATAACCAATTACCTATGAAACATTTTACGTCTAGGTTAATCAGTCATAGTGGCTGACGTAATAGACGACAGATATCACCCTCGGGCCTTTTTATCAAAGTGGAGACAGTGGCAGAGTTGGGTTTCGAACTCACAACCTTGCGATTATGGGTCCAATGCTCTAACCACTGGACCACACGACCGTGTTATGGGGCCAAGAAATGTCCAACTGGCACCCTTGGTCATGTGACTTCAGCATCACACCCAAAGATGAAATGAATCTATGAGGAACAAGACCTGGGTCCCGTTTCAGAAAACATGTTATAATAACAAATTTGCAATAACAGTTGAAAGCTACTGAAATCCTTTGATTTGATTGGCTGATAGTAAAGTTGTTGTAGAAATTGGGAATTTGTTACTATAACAAGTCTTTATGAAAAGGGCCCGGATACCCATGGTACAAAGAGTCGCAGTTGACCTGATCAACCACAACTATGGACGGCCAGCAACGTCAACATCTAACATACAAATTTGTGCAAAATATCTACTAGATATGGTGTATATTCATACATTCATTGTTCTCTTGAAGATTCAGTGTGATTCTCTGTTTACTTTGTTTACCATATATGCAATCATCAATGATCCAAGTTAAAAGAATTGTTTCACAAGTTTGATGGCATGCGATACTAGTGATTACCATGCTATTACATTCTGAATATAAATAGAATTCAGAGGGATTTTACCTGTGCTATTTTGACGCAGCACTAGACCAGCACCATCCCTTATCTGCCTGAGTATTTGAATGGGTGTTCTTAAAAGTAGCGCCGCTCTGCTAAGTAGTCACTGAACGCTTGTGGTGCGAACTATTTTAGTGTGAGTCTGGTGCAGACCAAAAAATCACGAGTTACTGAAAACGGTATCAGACTGCATTTATTTAAGAAAGGAATGTCCCTTCGTGAAATTCTAAGTCTAAGTTCATTGTTATTCCAAACTAAAATCAGACAGATAGTGTTTGGTAATTTTTGATCTGTAAAATTTGGTTTTCTTGTGATATGAGATCACAGAAAGGGATTATTGATGAAATATTTGCCAATTTGCTCTTGAAGAAGTGATATTATGTTTTGCATAGTATCACCTTGCATTTAAAAAAAAATTTGTTATCAAAATAAAATCAGGCTAAATCAAATGGCTTGTCATGAAAAATGGGAAAAAATAAATTACACATTATATACGGAAAACAATTTGATTATCATGAAAATTGGTCCATTTCTTTGAGGCATAATCTCGAGGTAAACAGAATTGCAAAATTGTATTTCAAATAAGAAACTGTACTCTGTATGATAAGAAAAAGGAGAGAAAGGGTCCAGTTAAACATTGATACTGCTTCCATTCATTTTCATGAGCACTTGCAATGGACAATGATGGTATGTTGTGTGAAAGAAGATGAAACGTTCCTGTAGACTCTCTTCCAGACTTTTCATAGTTTTACATGAGGCTCTTCTTTAGTATTAGACAGTCAAAAGACATTTTATATTGCTTAGCAGATTATATCACTGTAGATAACATATGATACAAGGCTGAAATCTGTAGTATACTTGTGTGAACTTGCTTTTTCCGAGGAGCAAGAGCTATGCAAAGTGGTTGTATTCCTGTAATCTTTTCCTATTTTATATAAACCTATCTTGAAAATCAGTTAGGCGCCTGCATGTGGCCAAAGATTGCTTATGATTGCTTCGATGAGTGACTATATATTTGATCAGTGAATATAGCAAAGCCAAGAAAACCCGTGTTTCATGGAGCAAAAGGAAATTAAATTTTAAGTTTTTTTTTCTTTGAAGTGTAATATCAAGATGAAATAATACTGTAAAAGTGACATTCAGACTAGATACTACAATATACCATACTTCAATAGATCTTTGAATAAAAACCCGGCAAATCTGCACACTGTGGGTGGTTTCATGAAGCTACAGAAATCTTTGTATTTGGTTAGCTCAGACTAAATTTGTCAGTGAAATTCACAAACAATGCTTTGTGAAACTTCACACCCTAGTTGGTTTACAGTTTTGAAGGAGTGCTTTGAAATTATGTGCATATGTATAGTTACTCCTTTAATACTTGGAAGAGTATCAAATCACCTGTATTTATCATAGGGGGCATTTTTCATGAATCCACCTTGTCAACTTACCAATAATTTCATTAGGAATTGTAATCAATTGTATTTCACACGAGATATCTAAAAAAAATCACTCTTTTATAAGAGTTTTGCAACTCACTAGTAATTTTATTCATATTGTTGTTCACTTATATTTGTTTATATTTATGCTTGAACTCAATTATTCACAATGAAAAATTATGCATTTGTAATGAATTGTTACAATCATCATCTCTGTTTCTACAACAATTAATTGCAAATCACAAGTGATTTCACCTGTAGTTTACGTAGCATGCAATTTAAAGGACAAGTCCACCCCAGAAAAAGGTTGATTTGGATAAATAGAGAAAAATCAAACAAACATAACGCTGAAAATTTCATCAAAATCGGATGTAAAATAAGAAAGTTATGACATTTTTAAGTTTTCCTTAATTTCACAAAATAGTTATATATATACACCCCAGTCAGTATGCAATTGAGGGAACTGATGACATCACTCACTCACTGTTTCCTTTGTATTTTATTATATGAAATATTGAATATTCCAATTTTCTCCCCATTGTCCTGTGAAACAAAGTTTTATTTCTCCCTGAACATGTGGAATTACCATTGTCTAACATTTTATGGATCAGTCAAGTTGGTCCATATTGTCAAATCTGTAAAAATTGAAATATTGTATAATTCAAACAATAAAAAACAAAAGAAAAAGTGAGTGAGGGACATCATCGATTCTCTCATTTGCATGGGACTAAATTGTGCATATAACTATTTTGTGAAAAATAAGCGAAACTTTAAAATGTCATAACTTTCTTATTTTACATCCGATTTTTATGAAATTTTCAGTATTGTGCTTGCCTTATTTTTCTCTATTGATTAAAATCAACATTTTTCTGAGGTGGACTTGACCTTTAAGAAGTTATACAAGATTTTGATGTCTATTATGATCACTCGTAGTTTCGCATGAAATAATTGCAACTCAATAGTGACATCACAGAGATTGTACTTTGTGTCATGAATGCTTCGAACCAAATTTTATTTTTACAGTAAATCATTTTAAATCACTTATGTTCTTTTATGAAAACTTGCAATATATCTTAAATCCACGTGGATAACACATCTCATAAGAAGTACGTAAAATAATAACAAATGCTTATCCCATAAACGTACCAATTCTAACAATAGATACGCACATGCCTTTATCTACATGGAATAAACACATTTACAATTGTACAAGGAATTTTTACAACTCATAGGAACTTTCACATCGGTCACCTTCAATTCACTAATATTTTCTTTGGAAGTTACTTAAAAAAAAATCAGAAATAGCTTTTTAATTTTATTTAGGTATTTATCTGGGAGGAATAGTGAAGAAACAATCCCTCTCATTCCAGCTTCTAAAATATATCGGCAAACACATGAGTGTCTAAAGATGTGTGAAAAAAATACCGATAGTAAAAATTGAATGAGGATGAAAATATTAAGGGGATTTACAACTAACTTCCATTAAATTAAGAGAAATTCAGTATCCTGAAATTATGACAACTTAAGTACTGATTAATTGAAATAGTGTTCAGAGTTATAAACCTTGCTGCTTTTAATATTCATTGTTCATTCCTTTGATAGTGTTTTGAATATATGAATTTAGACTTATTGAGATTTATTTTTATGTATATAAGCCAGTTTGTAACAAAACAAAAACTTAAAATTGTATCTGTTGAAATGAAATATCTGAAATCATCTGAAATAGAATTAATTTTTTAAGCTTTCAAAAAGATAAAACTGATAATAGATATAATTTTGTATAAAATTACTAAAAATCATGATAAATGTGATAATAGAAATGAATATGTGGAAAAGATTACTTTTGAAATTTATTCTTAATCTTGACTATGAAATACATCAGAATAGGTCACGCCTAATTGTATATTTTCAATGTGGTCAAATTAATCAAAAGAAGTGATATTTACTTATAGCCGTGCTGTGTTTTTACACACAAGGAAAATATGAAAGTATGAATTGATGTTTGAAGAAATCCTTGCCATCACATGAACCTTTGTTGTTCCAAATGTCCCATATGAGCTGGCTTGCATATATGATTCAGTTCATTGTTAGAGAAATATTTGTGTGTTGTAAAGCAACGTGACTGCACTTGTTGTACAAGGCTTAACCAGCTGAATAACACAACTCACTGTTATGCACTTTCACATTCACCGGCACTATTTTATTTTCCCCTAAAATATCACCTTTTGCTCTATATCTTGAGTTATTATTTTTTTATGGTTAGATATTGTTGACACTCCTTCTCTCATAAATGCAATATTTCATTATCATAAAAGTTGCAGAAGCAATTATTTTGTAAGAATATTAATTTGCAAGCAGGGCTGGCAAACCAATGAGTTCCATTGGTAGAAACTACCAGACATATGATGATGATAATAATAATAATAATAATGATAATGATGATAATAATATTAATGATAATAATAACAATAATAATAGTAATAATAATAATAATAATAATAATAATAATGATAATAATAATAATAATAATAATAATAATAATAATAATAATAATAATAATAATAATAATAATAATAATAATAATAATAATAATAATAATAATAATAATAATAATAATAATAATAATAATAATAATAATAATAGAGAGTGCTCAAGGCCTATAAACAGAACCGTCTTACTGATTGGCTTTTCAATTGTAGTGTTTCAGAGCCCTGTTTCGTGAAACTTGTTGCAATTTACCGTTATAAGCTACTGAATCTGGCAAATTAATTTGTTGAAATCAAACTTGCTCTAGAATTATAGCATTTGTTATAGATAGCATGCTTGATACACCAGGGCCCCGTCTTAAAAAGAGTTGTAATTGATCAGATCAATCGCAACTATGGACGGCCAGCAACATCAACATCTATTATGCACATTTGTTCAAAATATTTTCGAGCTATGATATATATTCATGCATTCATCGTTGTCTTGAAAATTCACTGTGCTTCTCTTTGGTTACAAAGGACATCATGCAAATTTCCTGTAGAAAAAAATTATGACATTTATGGATTTCCATAGAGTTATGATTGATTGGATCAATCGTAACTCTTTGTAAGACAGGGCTCAGAGTGCGTGTTCAGCTTCATACTGGAGTTGAATGCAATATATTCAGAGGTTGTTTTACCAAGAGCTTACGATCAATTTCAGTTTTTGTCATGAGATTGAATAGTGGAAGGAACTCTAAGTGATAAGAAATGAATAAACAAGACCCACATTAAAATTTGTCTTAACTTTAACTGTTTCTGGTCATAGCTCGAATATTAGGTTGTCTTTGCGATGGACCCTTTTACATTAATTTTATTAGGAGATAACATAAAAATAAGTTGAGAACTCGCAAAGATTCTTTTCATGTTGCCACAACAGGGGTTCCCCTTTTCATAAATGTGATTTGAAATTGCTCTTAAATTTCTGATTGGCCGCAGTATAACGTACATCATGTTACTTTGATAAAAACATCACTTTTTGATAACTTGATAATGATAATAATCATTGACACATTAACCAGAAATGAAGTCACACAACTCTTTGTGACACACTCTTGGTGTTACTGCAATAGTCTAGTGTGGTCAATCCTTTTTAAAACAACTGCATATATGCATGTATCTGTAAACTGCATACATTCTTATCAGCAGTAATTTTTTTTTAAATGGGCATATTGCAAAGCATGAATAAGAACAAGGTGTAAAATAAGTGGTGGATCGAGAGTGGGTATGGGGATTTAAACCCAAAGTACATGGCAGCTCATTGTAATTGGATCAATCTACCCCCCCCCCTTTTAGCACAAAGCTAGATCAGCTTCTGGTTATCAAGATACGAAATCCAATAAGGCACCTCAATAGAAGTTAGCTCTTTCTTTCAGCAAGAAATCTATATTTATCCTTTGCTAACCTCACACCTCATGATATACGAATCAATGAAGGTTGTGGGGAAAAGCTTCCCTGGGAGCCGCAGAGAGGATACCTTGCGAAAAGACGTTGCTCCGACTCTTACCCAGGTGCCTCACAAACTGCCTGCATTCTACCAAAATTTTCAAAATATTTTGAGTGATAAGAGTAGCTATCCAAACTTCCTTGTCCGTGGGTATTTTCTCAATTGCTATACCCATTTATATGGTTTTCATTATTTTATGCCCTACTATTGTATTATTTTGTGTGTTTGTGTATACCACTCAGTATTGCCTGCATGTGTATTTTGACAAAGAAACACGGACTGCAGTTGGAGTTATTGCTTTATTTGCGTTAATAGTTCAATTAACTCTTCACTTTTTGTTCCTTTCTTTCTTTGCGTGTCCTTTGACCGGATTAAATTAAATCCTATCATATTTCCATGCTCTTGTATGAAATTTATAAATCATCATCATGGAATTTTATTAATGATTGTTTAAACTTTTATAACCTGTATATAAGTATGTTTCCCCCAAAGTGTGCATGGAAGAAAAAAGTGTATATACAGCTTGATATTTCTTATATATCCTGGCCCGATGTAATTTTGAACCCCACCCTTCATTTTTCTTACTATTTTCTCTCTGTATGTACCAACTTCAAGTTATCTTGTTTCAAAGCATCCATAGGAACAAAAACTAAAAATATATATATATTATCATGTTTGCATGTAGTGCATGTTGGTGTGTTGATCCCGTATCAACCGACTTTTTTCAATGATGAACTATTTTTGCAGTATTTTAAGCTAAATTAAATGTATGGTAAGAGCATTATATCAAGATCAAGTTATTATGCTTGTAAATTCATGCTCCCCTAACTCTTGTTTGAAACATGAACATACACAGTCATGTGTAATATAAAAAAAACATGACAATCTGTGTTATGGGCAATTTGTGTGTTGCATTTATGGAAGTAAGAGAATGTGAGTGATGTATTAAAAGACTGATTATAAAATTGTGTCAAGGTAGAGGAGAGAGTATGGAAGAAAGAGAGAGGGATTGATTGATTAATTGATTTTATTCGTCAAGAATATCACAAGAGAATTACAATGAAATTGAAGAATACCTTGACAGGATAGCCCATGAAAGCCGAAAGGCTTATTTCCAATGGGGTCCTATAGTTAGTATAAAACATTAACATATTGTAACAGAACTGGAATGTGGTAAAAAAAAAAGATGAAATACATACATACATATCCATCAGTCAAATAATATGCAAACATGTAAAGCAAACAACAATCCTAATATGTGAAACAAGATTATATGTTATGGAGGGGGGGGGGGGATAAAAGGGAGGTCAGGTGTGAGGGCGGGGGAGTGAGATTGAAGGGAGAGAGAGTGTGTGTGGGGTGTGTGTGAGAGAGGTGGAGAGAGAGGGGGAGAGAAAGGGAAGAGTAAAGAGTGGGGGAAGGAGAGGGAAGAGGGGATCGTGAGTGATTAATATATGTATAAATAGAGGGTGGGGATGAAGGGATTGGAGAGTATTTATGGGGGAGGGAGAGATGGCAGAAGTAGTAATAGCAGCAGCAGCTGTAGTAGTAGTAGTAGTAGTAGTAGTAGTAGTAGTAGTAGTAGTAGTGGTAGTGGTAGTAGTAGCAGTAGTAGAAGCAAATTATTGTATTAGTATTAATAGTAGTAGTAGTAGTAGTAGTAGTAGTAGTAGTAGTAGTAGTAGTAGAAGTAGTAGTAGTAGTAGTAGAAGTAGTAGTAGTAGTAGTAGTACAAGTAGTAGTAGTAGTAGTAGTAGTAGTAGTAGTAGTAGTAGTAGTAGAAGTAGTAGTAGTAGTAGTAGTAGCAGTAGTAGTAGTAGTAGTAGTAGTAGTAGTAGTAGTAGTAGTAGTAGAAGCAGAAGCATATTATAGTATTAGTAGAAGTAGTAGTAGTGGTGGTAGTAGTAGTAGTAGTAGTAGTAGTAGTAGCAAATTATAGCATTAGTATTAGTAGTAGAAGTAGTAGTATTAGTAGTAGAAGTAGAAGTAGTAGTAGTACTCGTAGTAGTAGTAGTAGTAGTAGTAGTGGTACTTGTAGTAGTAGTAGTAGTAGTAGAAGTAGTAGTAGTAGCAGTATTTTGCTCAAGCTATCCCAAAATGAGATGAATGTAGTCTACATATCACGTGTTACCGTTGGAACATCTGTTTTTCATGTCGAACTTCAAACTTTATTTACTCTCGTCAGAATGTCAAATAGCCGAAAATGAAAATCACTATCAGCAGTTCAATGGGTACTTTTTTCGGTCCAAGTATTTATTAATAACGTCATTGTATTATGAAAAACTTTATGGGTATTCCCCGATCATTTCATATTCATCCTATATTCATTGTCACATGACATGAGCATAATTAAAACGGGTGCATTTTTCGGTCAAAGCGTTTGTTATTATACAGATCAGTGACTATTATGATGTCAGATCATGGAGTTTGGGTGCTTTCCTCTTTCATCATATTTTTCTCTTCGTTCATTGTCTCATGTGTGACAATTGAGTTGACTTTTCTAGCTAAATATAAAGCAAAATATATTTACACATAAAAGCTTCCTACAACTTTACATAATATTTGTCCCGGTTCCGGAAAAATGTAAACATTGAAAAAAAAATCATATTCTGTACATACTGTAGATATTCATGTACAATTACTGGTGATAGTGGAAAATGAAAGACATTATAAAAAGAATGATCACGCAGTTATAATTATAATCAAACAACCAAACAATATTTGCCTGAACGTAATTGAACATTTTTTTTATAACTTATGTAAATTTTCATCTTCTTTCTTTAGGCAATATAAGTGATGCAAACTGACTACAAACATGACGAACTTAATAATAATTATAAATATGGAAGTACTGTAGTAATTTCCGATGTGATTAAAATTTGAAGAAAAAATAAATCATAATAGGTAAAGATTTTTCATTTTGACATTCTAAAATACTTTTTCTACTTTGTGAGATTATCAGCATTATTGTCATTAATCATTACCATGTAAATTTGCCTCTTGGTCTCATCCCAAAAACTATAACTACCTAACCCTCGTTCGTCTACCAGCCATTTGCCGGTTTACAATTTCATCTTCTCTTCACTTATGTTATTCCATTTTTTCTAATATTCACTTGGCCCAACATCACTTATTGTATTGACCATCATGGGCGGAAATCCCGGGGGGGGGGGCAGGGGGGACGTGCCCCCTACTAAAAATAGTAAGGGGGAACAATATCCAATGTCCCCCTACTTTTTGTGGTCTTTTATGATGGTAAGAAATACATAATTCAAAATCGAAATAAAACATGTATTGTAGGACGAGATAACCTTACTTTTGGGATGATAACCTTTTTTCTTTTTCTTTTTTGTCTTGCCAAATTCATTTTCGTCGAAATGACCTTAAATTTTGGGATGATAACCCCTTATTTTGCTTGCTTAATTTATTTTCGTGGAAATGACCTTAAAAATGGGGGTGATGACTTTTTTTTTGGCTTGTCAAATTTTCCAGCCCCTTGTCCCCCCTACCTTTTGGTAGAGATTTCCGCCCCTGTAGATCATCATCACCAACACCATCACCAATATCAACAAGACTAAACATGCAGTCATCATCATTATCATCCCCTTTATCATTATCATCATCTCATCAGCAGCATAATCATCGTTATCATCATCATCAACATCATAATCATCATCAACGTCATCATCATAACCAGCATCATCATCATCGATTGTTACCAGTACCATCACTAATGTCAACAGGACTATACATTCAATCAGCATCATCATTGTCATCATCAACATCACCATAAAAATCATTATCATCATCATCATCATCTTAATCATCATCACCATCATCATCGTCATCATCATCACCATCATCATCTTCATCATCATCATCATCGTCATCATCATCATCATCACCACCATCATCATCGTCATCATCACCATCATCCCCGTCATCATCACCATCATCATCGTCATCATCGCCATCATCATCATCATCATCATCATCATCATCATCACTGTTATCACAGGGATGCCAGTTTTCAGGCAAAAGCCTGAATTCAGGCTCTGGCAATTTATTTTCAGGCCATAGTTTTAGCATTTTTGTGTACAAAATATTGTATTCTCAGAATACAATATGAAAATCACCTAGACTGAAAATCACCTAGACTGAAAATCACCTAGACTAGGTGATTTTCAGGCCCTCTTATCAATTCCAACTGGCATCCCTATCATCATCATCATCATCATTATCATCATCACCATCATCATCATCATCATCATCGTCATCATCATCATCATCATCATCACCATCATAATCATCATCATCGTCATCATACCCCCTTAATCTTGATTATTCAGCAAGTTGGGCTATTAGAATGATGTACATACGTAAACATACATATTGACATTGATATGACGCTTTCCCCATTATGCCTAAAGCGCTTTACAATATAAAATATCAGGGAATAGTAATGTTTGACACATTCATTTTTTCAAATAGTAATTAGAATTTTACTTAACAGTGATTTAGCATTCACATTTCTTAGGTTAGGAATCTTTTTGTATACACCATAATCTGCTTCCCGCGGAGAAGCACCAGCTTCCCCTGCTCAGGGGCACAACAGTCGGCACTGATCATTGGCCACTTCTTCTTCAAAGGAGAGAACTCTAAGATACTCCCCACAGACGTCAGTTTGCCGTCCATTAGACGCATCTCTTCAACAGAACACTTCTGACGATTGGGATCAAAATGTCGAACGTAGAGGGCGTCTCTTCCTTGATCAGCCGTGATGCTTCGGAGATACTTGTCATGGAAATGTGTGACAGATGTCACTGTGAAATCGTCGCGATTAAGAACTGCAAGGTCGTCTCCTGAAGCACAGCGAGTACGAACAACAATGTCCCCTTGCCAAAGTACAGCGATGTCAATTATTGGTGTGTCTTTGACAGAAACAGATGTTACTCCGTTACCCTCTTGGCTGACGACGTTAATGATACATTCCCCTTGAGCAACTGCCAGAATTCGTCGGTTGCGAGATACGTGATCAACAGCAAGAGTCACAGGCCTGCCTAGATATAAAGGGATTCTCTCGATGAATTCCCATGTTTGTTTCTGGAAGATGAACAACGATCCGTCAGTTGTTCCACAAGCAATCTTCTCATCACCGAGAAGAGCCAGTCTGTAGATGTTCCGAGGAAATTCACCGCTCACGACTTTACATGCTTGCTGTTCCTGGAAGTCAACCAGAACGAGGGAATCGCTTCTCTTGTCGATTACAATGACGCTGTTTTTGTTAATAAATCCGACCAAGGCAGGCTCACTGATGTCAATGGTAAACGATGGATTAAGAACCCAACTTCCATCCAGTCCCTGCAATATACCGAGATTTGTTCCCGACTCTCTTTCGAAATTGACTTGTCGTGCTTTCTCTACTATCGGTAGGGCCAAACACTTGACTTGGTCTTCTTGAAGACTTTGCATCATCTCACCTTCCACTTCCGAAAAGTTTTTAAGCAACAAGATCTCATTTTTAATAAGTGTTTCGGCCTTCATTCGCGAATTTTCGATTGCAGAGCTTTGATTCTTCAAACACGTCTTCGCACAGTCATTCAGTTTTCCCTTAAGCAACTGCAGTTCGTCCTGTAAAATGCACTGTCTCTTCAAGATATCTTGCTTTCCTTGGTCGATGACGGCAAGGTTCTTCTTCAATCTTACTGCTCTCCTGGTGTTGATTCGTTCAATCTCCCTATCGGCTTCTTTATTGATCGACTCCGAAGTCTGCTTTCCTTCCTCTTCAACGTATTCAATCGCCTCGTGGATTGCCTCTTTTATCTTTACCTCGACCTTTGCAAGATGTGTTGATGCTTCTGCGACAAGCTTTTCAACTGACGCTTCGGATTCCCGAAGTTGCTTCGTCTCTTCAATCATCCGCTGCAACTTACATCTCCGTTCATCCAGAATTTCTTCCACTTCTCTTATGTCACAAGGCTTGTGTGACGTAGTTGCACAGTTGTGGCAAATGATACTCTGATGGTCTACGCAAAAGATTTCGGCTCTTCTTGTGTGGTGCTTGTGACAAGTCCAATTGTTGAGGACCTCATCGGTGACGATGTTTTGTTGGTTTTTCTTAGCGCATCCATTGCAGAGGTTTTTCCTAATGCTGTGGAGGGTATAGCTTGCTACAGTTTCGCTGAAATCGTCGTTCGTGCACATTTGGCACCGGAAATCGGTCGTTTCTTCAGAAAACGCCATGGCCATCTCAGTTGATGAAAGTCGTTACTCTGACCTAAAAATATATGAAAAAGGTATACGGTTTCCGATAACACCTACGAAATCGCGTTAGGTTGAGAAATTGAAAGGAGATGAGTAAGAGGAACAATAAAGAAGAGAAAGAAGAGTAAAAGACGGGGGGGGTATTCTTTCACAATTAATGACTATTAATTGGTTCTCCAATCTGTATATTGGGCTCATCGCAGGTTTTCACAAAACTGAGCCACAAACTATATTTCTTTAAAGTATTACATTTCATGAACCAGTCATCAGAGCAGAGTGTTAAGAATACTACCAAACTACTCTTTCATTTTACAAATTATTATTCCAATCTTAACCACAATTTTTCTTACCAGAATTATTGTAGGCGAGGACACCGGGAGTTTTGGAATTGCCAGAAGGCACAGCTCGTCACCCTTTTTAATAATTCAAACAATTTCCAATTTCATTAACAGGAACTGACACAAACTTTATAGCACCGGTGAACCTTATGTTCTGTCGAGTGACTGATGTAATAAACCTCTACGTATCATAATAAAGCACCCGACCAGTTGGAACTCTCCCCTCAGAAAGGAAGTCATAATATAGTTCAATGATTTCTATTGAATGATGCGGATATTCATTCCTAAAGATTGAAAACAAAATTATGACGAATTGTTGAAACTAAACGAACCAGAAACCACCCACACACCAATACACGCACACACACCCAAACGTAAACGCTCCCATGTGTATGTTTTATCTGTGGTTCTTTCTCTTTTTTCTCTCTCCCTTACATCCTCTCTAGCTGTCTTTATATATTTTCTCCATTGATTACGCATTCAGTTACTGGGGAGGGGATGCTAGAAACCCATATAATTCTAGCAAAATGTATTATTATTTTTTTAATCATGTTGTATTTACCAACGTTATTGTAATCAGATGTCGTTTAATCAACTATAGAAAATAATGTGCCTTATAGGTAAGATGAAGTCATGAATCCACCACTTTATCACCCTCTTACATTAAAAGTGTTCTACTTCCTATTGGAGAAGAATTCAAGTTCTAAGTTAAAAGTAGTGTTTAGGACAACAACACCACCCACGACAGGGACCACGATTTTATTTCATGCACCCCCGAGGTAGCCATGCAAGAAACAAACATAACATGAGGGAGCGTAGCGAACGAGCCAAAAGAATCTCTGGGTTAATAATAGTAAACTAGCAATCTGAATATAAATACCAACAAATGAGCAAAGGGAGGGGAGAAATGTCACTAACATCATCTTACGCCAAAATATTTCTGTTAGATTTAGCAATTTGAATATTGAAAACTATTTTAAAAGAAATATTTGAAAAATAATAGAGAATTTAATACACACCCTTTTTCATGCTGTATTTCATCTTAAAAATGTATCGGCGAAAAATGCAAAGTCTCCAGCCCCCTTCATTCCTCAGCCCCTGCACAGCAACGAACATGAAAGGAGTTTCTTATTGGGTTTTATTGACTGATTGATTTATTTTATTTGGCAAGTCACCATTACATACAGTAGCCATAAAAACAACAGGCTTGCACAGGATGACCCGCGAAAGCTCGAAAGCTTATTTCCAGTGGGGTCCTCGACATTTAGAATTAAGATAATAAAATGGTAAAATTATACTATATACATAAAAAATAAAGAAAAAAAATCAGAATTTACTATTACCAATAAATAAGATATAAAGATGACTACAATAATATAACGAAGAAGAAGAAGAAAAGAAGGAGATAAAGGAGGGGGAATAGACTTTTTTTGACTTTTCAAAGTAAAACTTTATTTACATAACATATAATAAATAATACAAATAAAAATATACAGACATTGATGCACTTAATATGTCAAGTGTTTGTGTGCTAAACAATAAACAAAACAATCAATAAGTAATACATAAAACGGAAGACATTAAACAATTCATGAACAAGCAATAAATTTAACAATAGAAAACAAGAATTTTTTTTTTAAATGTACTGAATACTGACGACAGATGATTACAGAACTACAGTATCATCAGTATTTAAAACGATTTTACTGTGGGGAGTTATTAATTTCCATAAAGAGCTTTGCTCAAAAAAATCAATCACGAAATACCGAAGGAGGTACACAAAATCTTAGGCATAACATAAAAATAATAGCAAAGAAAATATGTGATCACGTCAAAACAATTAAATCAACCATGTGAGACTATCGTTATCCAAAAGAAAGAGTACATTATTGGGTGACCATGTTTTAAGAAATAAAGCCAAATTGCTTTGTAATTTGTGGAATTCATAATCAATAATGACTCTGTTTTTAATTCTAAATTTCCAAAACGGAAGCGGATCAAAAAAACGAGAGGTTCGATAAAGCCAATATAATGTGCTTTTAAGACTAACAATAAGAAAGTTGGATAGGCGCACGGCTTCCCTGCTACGACCTCTTGCATGTGGAACCAAGGTCCAGTAGAGGTCAAAGTCAATGTTCACTTCGGGCAAAAGACATGAAAGGAGGTGGTGAAGAAGATCCAAGGCCGGTTGAATAGAAGTGCACTCGATAAAGAGGTGTAATATAGTTCCTTTCTTGCCACACCATCCACATGAAGAGGAGATGTCGGAATTAAGGTGATGAAGAACGGCAAGCGACGGAAGGACATTATGTAATAGTTTGTACTGAGTGTCCCCATCTTTCTTAGACGAAGGATAGTAGTAGATTTCAGTCCAGTTGATTAGTGTAGATGGGGAAAGTATCCCAATCTCGTGCCAATGAGTAACTTGAGTTCTAGGAAGAAAGTTAATAGAACGGTTGAGGATTCGATATATCGATTTAGTGGGTGTGGCAAGAATGTTCTTGTTGTCCTTAGTTATAATCGAGAACGGAGAGTTGATAGGTTCAGCCAGATTGTGAAGATGAGTTGAAACTATTGACAGTCTAAGTCCGCTGTTTAAAAAGAATCTGGGAAACAAACTGGAAATCACTTTGTGAAGTCGAGAGAGGTCAAATTCCAAGAGCCGTAAAGATGGACGCTGCAGGGTGGATGTGATGGCGACCTCGTCTGCTCGGAGCCAGGTACCGTTGTTCGGGTTTACAAGATGTTTGACGAGTTTGATTCCACATGCAAATAATCTAGCAGGGAAGATCTTGTCGCCATCCAGTGTGTAATGAAGAAATTTATAATAATTCAAAGGAATATTGAACACATGGTTGACAGTGAAGGACGATGTCTCGATGCTGGCTCCAGAGATACCCCAAGCACGCAAAATTTCCGAATAGAAACAAGGAAGACTGGTATAAAACTTTGGGTCTAATTCAGTCAGAAACAAAGAAAAATCAAAATTTAATTTCTTATATCTCCGAAGATTATAAGAACAAAAGGTATACGCGGGATGAGAACAAAGATTGAGATAACGCTGTAAAAAGGCAAAACGAAACGTGAGTGTTCGTGCTTGGAGACATACCAAACCAAGTCCACCTTTGTTAGGTTGTTGAAACAGAATTTGCTTTCTTAAAAGATGTCGTTTTCCGGACCAAACAAAATTAATAAGCATTTCTTGGAGTTCATCCAGTATTTGCTGAGGGGGAGATAAAACTGCAAGGCAATGAAACAGTTTAGATGCAGCTAGTTGATTAGCAATAATGATTCTGCCTTTGAAGGATAGACAAGAAGAAAGAGAACTCCATCGAGATAGAGTCTTATTTAATTTTTCTTTACACTTTATCCAGTTGTTGTATACAAAATTATTGTTATTACCCAGATGAACTCCAAGAAAAAGGAGACCATCACAATTCCATTTGAAATCAAGGGGCCTGTCTGTACGTTTCGACCATGATCCAGCCCACAGTCCTTGAGATTTTACATGATTAAGGCAGGCAGCCGAGGCCTTACTAAAAGTGTTATATGTATCAAGAATAATATCAAAGCCTTTGTCTTCAGTGACAAAAATTGATATATCATCTGCATATGCAGAGACTGAGACATTCATATCCGTGTTAGGTAAAGAAAAAGAACATGAAGCAAGATTAACTTTTAACTTGTGCAGCAAAGGTTCTATGGCTATCGAATACAGAAGGCCAGACAAAGGGCAACCTTGGCGTATGCCTTTTTGAAAAGGAAAAGGCGCAGTGAGGGATCCACACACTTTGACTAAGCCCTCGGCATCATTATACAAAAGTTGAATACAAGAAATGAAAAATTCTCCAATACCCATAGCTCTCATAGTGTTAAAGAGATAATTATGATCTACATTATCAAAGGCTTTCCTTTGATCCAAATTTACTACTGCAAGAGGGGTATCATTACAATTAGAAAAGTGTACAATGTCTCGGATCAAATTTAAATTATCATAGATTGTTCGATCTGGAACACAATACGTTTGGTCTTCTGAAACAATATTAGAGATATAATGTTTTAGTCTATTAGCAAGTACCTTTGCAAAAATTTTGTAGTCATTATTCAGAAGAGAGACTGGTCGCCAGTTGGCAATGTCTGCCAGGTCTCCCTTTTTAGGAATCAGTGTAATCACTGTCCTACGAAAAGTATGTGGAAGGGTTCCAGTACTTATGGCATATTGTAATACAGAAAAAAGATCATTTTTTATCAAGGGCCAGAAAGTCTGATAGAATTCAGAAGAAAGTCCATCTAGACCAGGCGTTTTATTTTTCCCGAGCTGTTTAACAGCATTATCAAATTCATTAAGTGACAAAGGAGCATTAAGACTTTTTGAATCTTCATTATCAAGTTTCAGTAAGTCAGATAAAATATTATCAACCGCATTATCATCAGTTGGCACACGACTGTACAAACTCTTATAGAAATTCCGAACGTGAATTTTAATATCACTCTGATCCTCTGTAATGTTACCCAAAGGGAGACGGGTACGAGAGAGTGATTTAAAAGTAGAGTTCGATTTTTCAAGACCGAAAAAATAAGCTGAGCTAGTGTCTATCTCATTTGCATATTGAAAACGTGACCTTACAAGAGCACCCTTGGCTTGATTCTTAAGAAGAATGTTTAATTCATTTCTTTGTTCAGCAAGGGCCTGCTGAATATCAGGCGTGAAGTCAGGCGAAGATTGCAATTTGTCGATGGTTTTGGTAATATTTAATAACGTTTCTCTCTTCTCATTGGCTAACTTGGAGCCGTACATTTGAGTGAGCGATTTAATGTGGTATTTACCAAAGTCCCACCATGATAGAATGTTAGGAAAGTTGGCTTTTTTATTTTGCCAGTCCGTCCAAAATTGATAAATGATATTTCTGTAGTCGTTATCATCGAGAAGAGAATTATTAAGTTGCCAAAAAGCACTTCCTCTTGGCTTCTGTGGGGGGATTTTAATTTTCAGGGAAATTGCACAATGATCAGAGAGAGTGCAAGGCAGAATACGACAAGCGTGTATTGAAGGTATTAGAGGGAAAGACACATAAAAACGATCAAGTCTGGCTTTAGAAACACCATATACACTGTGAGGATTGTTTCTATGCCAAGAGAATTTCTTTTCATGTGGGTGAAGTCTTCGCCACGCATCACATAATTTATTACTTTCAATCACTTTCTTGAGGGCAGATGATATCTTAGGTCTATGCTCATTAGGCATGCACAATCTATCCAATGTTGGAGATAGGGTACAGTTAAAATCTCCCCCAATTAAAAAAACACCGTCGCTGCACTGATTAATATGATGCCCAAGAAGACGAATGGCCTTAATAGCAAGGTTATCATCCTGTGGCATTAAAACATTATATAAATGATACATGCCACTATCAAACTCAATTTTAACATATAAGATATGACTATTAAGTATAACTAAGGAATCTGTGATGCTACAATGGTTATTCTTTACAAGAGCAGCAACTCCAGATCCTCGATTATGTCCGGGGGCACAAAATGGTTTATAGGATGACCATAAATCCCAACAATGAGAATGCTGGGAGAGGTCATTTATTTCTTGTAAAAACACAATATCAGAATCAAAGGCAATGTTATCAACATAAGTAAAAACTGAGGCATTCTTCATGGCATTGGAGCAACCTCCAGTGTTAAGGGTGAGCAACGACAGAGTCATAAAAAAGGAAAGAAAGGCATGCATGTCTACGCTCATACTAAAAAAGAAAGAGGGTCATATTAAAGATCTAGTTTTTTGATCAATTTGTAAATCCTCTGCTGTGTACTTTTCGTAAACAGAGGACTGTTTCTCAAAGGTCTCAGTTGTCTAACAAGTCCTAGTATGTTGGAAGTGAATTTTTTTGCTACTTCTAGGGTTTTTTTTCCGTGCTTTAACAATTTTCAGAAATTTGCAAAGTTCCTTGGAAGAGAGGGGTCCTTGACTGGATGGGAATGAGGAAGCCCAGTCAAAGGATTCATCGTCAGTCTGTGCATCATCCCATACCGTTACGTCATCAGTGTCGGTAGTGTCTACCGTGGAAGCGGGAGAGGGTGGGGTTGGTGATGTAGAGAGTAGGACGGGAGTTGGGGAGGGAAGTTCTGAGGTCATAGGAGAGGAGACTTTTTTCATTAATTTCCGGGGTGGGGTAGGAGAGACAATTGAAATAAGTTTGGGGGAGTCTTCTACAGGAGGTACGAGAGGTTGTTTCCTTTTTGCGACAACATCTGCAAAGAGTCTGGAAGGGGCGGGCGGTGTTCCCCAAATGGTGTCGCAAGGGGTTTGGGTCAAAGGAGAGGTGGGGACCTCGGGAAGAGGCATTTTGTCCCGGCTAATGCCCACGGAGTCGCTGCTAGTTTGACTATTATCATTGCTGTGCAGATTATTCGCGCCCTGAAAACTAGCAGAGGCTCCTTCAGCAGTCACGGCAACTTTAGAGTGCGGAGAGGCTGGCGTAGGACTGGGGCCAATAGAATTTTCTGTGCGTGCTGGGGACGCCCTCTTATCAGTGGTTTCGGGTACAGACCGTTGTGGTTTAGGTTTAGATACTTTAGGGGGATGACGTGGGTCCGATTTTCCTTTAGCTTGTGGGTTTTCAGACTCATCTTGACGGACTGATTTTTTGCAGTTCTTACTGAGATGGCCAGCCTCGCCGCACTCAAAGCAACGAGCCGCCTCAGTGGAAATAAAAACGCGATAATTGATACCAGCATGAGTAAAATTAATGAAATCGGGTGGAGTGACATTCGGACTAAGTAGCACCTGAACTTGACGACGGAAGGACATGATGTGAGCTAGATGTTTGTCCTTGAAACCAATGGGAATAGGACGGATCTGTGAGACTACTTTACAGAAAGATGAAATTTGTTTGACAAGAACAGAATTGGGAATTTCAGTGTATACATTAGACAGTGTAATACGGGTTGTCGGCAAAGCTAAGGGTGAGATCTCAATAAAAGCGCCTTTAAAGGTCAAGCCGTTGTTCACCGCGCTCAGCACATCTTCTTTAGAATTCAGGTACATGGCAATTCTTTGGTTACTGATGCGGGAAGCAGACACTATACAATGGGCTGGAATTGTGTCTGCGAATGCCCTTATGTAATCATGAATAGGAACATGTGCAGCAGCCACAAAAGAGATACCATTGTTTCTGCTCACGGACGTAAAAGGCTCGGCAGCAGAAACAGGAACGGCAGCCTGAGCCGAACTGGTTCCCGGCTTGTCCCGGGAGGCCTGTCCGGCTTTACTGGCCATAGTGGCCAAAAAATTCCTGACGCAAGGTCAACACAAAAATCCTTGAAAATACAAGTTATTAACAAGAAATAATAGGTGGACTTGGTTTGGTATGGTTATAAATGTGTACTAGTAGTACACTAGTTTAAAAAACTGTAAATAAAACAGTGTAAATTCAACAAAACTTACAAAAACTCTGGAGCTCGCTCGAGACACGTCCTTCTACAACAAAGAAGGAGAATTACGGAAGAAAAGGATGAGGAAGAAAAAAAAATAAGGAGAAGAACAGCAGCAAAAAAACAACAATAACAACACAAAGAGGAGAATAGAAGGAAGAGAGAAAAGAAATAGAAAGAATAGAAGAAAGGACGTATCGAAACATCAATCACACTATGTCAAATAAATAATAATACCAGGTAGAGAAGAGAAAAGAACGTGGTCAGTATCCAGGCTATATCAACCATATAACATTTCATTTGCATCTTTTCTTTGACTCTCAAGTGAAATATTCTTTCAATTTCCTCTTAAAATTCAAAAAGTTTCCTATTTCCTGTATATCATTGGTTGACGTCATTCGTGATTATAAATACACCCTGAAAACGGGAAACCCATTCCAATATACCAATTAATCTGATATACTTGATAACATAAAAGAAATCCCATCCCCCCATACATACAATGACCTCATTGTGGGAGTATTTTTCAAATTCTCTGAAACGGTTAATGACATTTTCGCACAATACAACAAAATAAATAATATGAAGTTCCATTCCCTTTTTTTCGATGTGCATGGAAGATTTACGACGGGGATCCATATTTCAATCAATATTTGGTTCCAGATTCCGGTTCAAGAGTTTATTACTTATCGAATTACAGCAACAACAAACACACAAATAACACTAGGGTTGAAATAAATAACATGATTATTTATTTCTAAAAGTCCGGAGAAGAATATAAGAAATAAATATCAAAGTTGATTAAGGATTAAGAGTGTTGGGTAACGGTCTGATATACAGTGCGTATCAAAAAAAAGTTTACACTTTGAAAAAGACCTGGGAATTAAAAAATATACAACATGTGGGTAATTTTTTCACACATAAATATGGGTTTGGGTCTCATCTATTCAATGAAAGTAAAAGTTTTGACAGAATGTTACACTTGAGTGAGCACTGTCCATTTTGGTAAAGCTCGCAAAAATCTGTTTGCGCAGAAATGCTTGTTTTCACGTTGTATCCAGGGGAAAGGGTGAAATCAAACTTACCCTGCGAAGCATTTGTTATAAATTTCCCGAGCACTTTTAGCCAATTGAAATAAAACGGATACATTCAAGCATTTTGTAACAATTTTGCCGCCCAAATTTGAAATTTCAACACTTAGTAAGCACAACCTTTACCCTTTTTATGCCAGCTGGATCTGAGGACATAACTAAATCTTAACAAAAGTTTATATCAGACATCTCCAGCATTTTTCACTAAGTTTTTACATTTAAAGTTGGTTTACATTTCATTTTCATTTAATACTTGTTTCTCCACACTTTTTCCCAAGCTTGGCAATGATTAACAAAATGAAAATCAAGCCTAAGCCTTTTCATGTAAATCACAGCTCAGTGTAAAGCAAATGTCGTCACGATGGACTCGTTGTGTGGGGGAGTGGGATGGGGCGCAATGCACTCTTCGAAGTGTTTTGGGCAAGGAAACAAGTTTAAAAAGGGAAAAGATATCTTCATATCAATTTTACTTGCTAATTTTCACGTGTTCTTCATGATTAAGGTTTACTCTTATTCGCATAACTATTTCAAAGTTCTGCGCAAATCATTTTTCACCAACTTTTCAAAAGTAAGTGGTGCTCACTCAAGCGGAAATATTTTTCGACAGTTATATCGTCATTTGCTTAAATGGATCTGTACCAATGCTAAAATGTGGAAAAATCGTCAGGATATTACAAATATATAATTTTACAGGATTTTTTCTAAGTGTAAACTTTTTTTTTGATACGCACTGTATATTATGCTCATCCCCGCCATGCACATTATCTAACGAAATTATTAGTTACTGTATATGATTGTGCATGGCCATCAAGCAATCCTTTCACTATTATTGAAATAAAAATGATAATTATTAGCCATTCCAAACTACTTAAGTAATTATAAATTGGAACATTCTTAGAATTCTGGAGCATGAAATGACAAATCTAAAACGGACTACTTAACAGCAATAATCAAAATGATATTGAATAAAGCACTCAACTCCAAAGTTCAGAAATCGGATTAACAAAATATTCACATTTTATGGCGGGGGGATAAAGGCTTAAATTAAAAAAAAATGTTAGAGGGGAATCCAGCCATGATAATACAATGAATTGTGTGATATAAGAAAAATATGACATTGATAATTTCAAAGATATCGATTAAGGTCTACGAAAGACATGCCTGTTTAAGTATTTTTGTGTGTACGACATCATAGCCTCGTCTATCTTTCTATCTGCGGCCGGGACCGATAATTCACAAGCTTGCCTTTAACTTAGGCTCATCTATACTTTTTTTATTCAAGGCATTTTGTTTGAAGTTACTTTTTTGCTTTTACAAATTTCAATACTCTTTAACTGTATACCAGAGTCATTCATTTCATTATCTCAAATTATTTCGGATAAATGCCAGTCTACTGTGCGAGTTGTATGTAACAAAGCGAAAAGTGGAAATAAGCTGACAATGAACTGAAACTGAAAAAAGTACAGGCAGATACCAAAAGGGGTTTACTTTGCCAATTCGATTAAATCTGGAAGGACGGGAATATTACGATAAATGAAGATATTCATCGTGTCAGTCACAGCCAGACAGTCTCTGGATAGCGCGGCTAGGCAAAACCAGAATTTCTTGTCGTCGATCTTGTAGACACTCTGTTCCTTCATGATGATCTCATCGAGACTCCCATCAAGACGATGCTTTGCAACAAAGATCTGCTTGCTTTTACGGAGGACCGCGACAAAGATACTGCCCGTCTTGTCCACTGTGGCAAAAGAACAGAGAGGAGGTGTCTCTGAGATAGTTGCTTTGACAGCACCAGATCGGTCGTAGACTCTGATTGAGTTGAGATCCTTGGTGATGATGCGACCCATGGTGGCGGTTTTAACATTCCAGGGAGCAAAGTCCTTAAGGTCAATCACTTTGGTTGGGTCTCCTCCATCCGGGCTGTAGACGTGGATAACCCGGTGTTCTGCAAAGCCAACGATGATTGATCCGTGGTCGTCGACATCCACAGACATCAATCCACTTGTAGTTGGGGTATTGAAAGTCACATCGAGCTTGGCATTCTTTTGGCTAAAGAGGAATAGTTTCCGGTGTAGCGTCACAACTGCCATTGTGCTATCCTGCAGGAAAGCAAAGTCAAGAAGCTTGACGTCATGTAAGATTGACTCATGTTCCCTGGTTCCCAATGGATCAATAATTTCCACACCTCCGTTCTTGTATCCAATCGCCAGTTTCCCGTTGGGTACTGCTTTCATAGAGATGGCTTCGCCAATTCTGTTAGTAGGAATGCTCACAGTTCTGGCAAGCCGCCAGCTTGTAGGGTGGTCGAGCCGCCCAATGTTTATTTGCTTCACAAGTTGTGGATTGGGAGAGAATGATGGCACCTGCAGTCCGCACATCGCATCAAGCAAACCACCGTCAAGACAAGAATTTATCATGTTCTCAAGCTTTCGACGGAGCTCCGGATAGATGCTCGCGACTGCGACGCCAGAAAGCGTTTTGTTTTGAGGCGAATCGATTACAGATTGTGCAAGGTGGTACGTGGTCTTTGCATCCTGTTCAATCTTGTTTGAAATTATTCCAGTCGATGCTGAACTCAAACCATCAATAGTAGCCAGAAGAGCATCTCGCTGTAGATTAATTTCATCATTAACAAAGTCCAGAGCGGAATCTGCGGCCATGTTGATCTCTTTCTTTAATGCAGTAGCTGCTTCCGACAAATGGACGGTCTCCTCTTTCTCTTCCAATACTTTTCTGGCATTTTCCAATTTAGAGAGGAACGAACTTGTAGCACTCGTTGCGGTCTTGACGTCTGCTACCATCTTCCCTACAGCTATCCCTAGGTCATCAAAGTTGTGGTTCCTATGGTCTCCAATAATGCAATTACGGCAGACAGCCACCATGCACACGCAGCAGAACTGATCGAGCCGTTCGTTCTTGTGGATGGGACATACAGCGCCCTCTACGGACGAACCAATAATAGAACCTAATTGACAGTTCTCTTCACCCTTATCTGAAGATCCGACAACCGCTCTCCCAGTTTCTGCGATACTGTTCACAATCGTGTTCAGTCGAAGACTGCAGATATTTCCTGAAGTAAGAGCTGTCGGTTCCCTACAGGTTGGGCACACCAGGACATTCTTGACTCGCTGTTTCCCCTGGTATTTCACAATACATCCATGACAGAATGTATGAAGGCATATGAGTGATCTCGCGTTCTTATACAATTCAAGACAAAGGGGGCATTCGAGATCTTGATGAAGTTTGTGTATACTGGAGGTGCTTTCCATTCTGATGTATAATTGTGTGAGTTTCGTATTCTGTAAATAAGATATAAACATGATAACTATTGGACAAACAAATAATTTATAACTATAGCTTGGTTTTCGCTCTGGTCATTCAGCCTACATTGCTTTATCGGGTGAAGATTAGATATTTATTAGTTTATTTAATAGTTATTTAAAAGAACACAATTCATATGATCATAAAATACTATGCTCATTGACCCTAGATGACCTTTGACCTAGGTCATGTGACCTGTGCAGGGTGTTCAATGATTCTAGATTACTCTAATGTCTGAGTTTCATGAACTAGATCTACAAACTTTTAAAGTTACATGTATGATGGCAATTCAGCAAATAACTCCAACGTGCCTGGCCAAAGTTTGTTGACCCTATATGACCTTTGACCTTGGTCATGTGACTTGAAACTTGCACAGGATGTTTAGTGATACTTGATTACTCTTATGTTTAAGTGTCATGAACTAGGCCCGTATACTTTATAAGGTATGATGACATTTCAAAAACTTAACCTTCAGTTAAGATTTTGATGTTGATTGCCCAACATGGTCTAAGCTCATTGACCCTAAATGACCTTTGACTTTAGTCGTGTGACATCAACCTCTGGCAGGATATTTAGTAATACTTGATAACCATAACATCCAAGTTTAATGAACTAGGGTCATACACTTTCTAAGTTATGATGACATTTCAAAAACTTAACATTCGGTAAAGATTTTGTATTGACGACGACGCCGCCGCCGTCGGGAAATCGGCGACTATAGTCTCGTCCCGCTATGCAGCGAGACAAAAATCATCTGTTGAAAGCAAAAAAAAAGGGGGTACAAATTTCGTTTTGCTTGCCAGTGTCGGAACTCCTCTGCCTTGGAGGGAGGGTGCACGTGCACCCAATGACCCTCCCCCTCATCACAGCCTACTCCCTCGCATGGATTAGACGATATTGGACAAGACCAACATACAGCTATTACAGACCAAGAATGGTAATTTCCAAATGAGATCAGATGTTAAACTTCAGTTTAAAAAATTAAACTTGCAAATTAATAGATGATATTAAAAGATACTTACAATAATTAGCTGACGCGGTGAAAATCACAGCCGCCAAGGAATGATAAATTGGATGTTGTATATCGATAAGAAGAGGACTCCTGTTCGGAGATCAAAGAAGAAAAGTGAATATATCTTTGTCCAGTGGGATATCATTTATATGAAGTTTTGCATCTAATCTATATACTAAAATTTGTACAGGTCCATCATGCCCATAAATAACTTCACACGTGTTTTACTGCTCCTCGTGATTATTACAAGTGACGTCAGAGCAATCTCTTCTGATTTGACCGTTTTATTTACTGATCAAAGTTTGTGGAAAAAAAATAACTTTACAATCTGTTTATCTTCTGATTATGACCTACCAGATAGGCTTGCACAGTGCGTCCCATAAAACAACCCGATATCGAGAATTATCGGATTTTCACCACAACTAAACCCCAAATATATACAGGTACATGTATATATAGTTGCTCGAACATTCGTAATCGTAAAATCTACTTCTTTTTTTTTTACAGTATGTGGCATTGGCAAGTGAAGACAATTTTAAGAAAAAAAATGTAAGTACAAATCACTTTTCTTGAGAGTATCTGCTCGTTAGTGTCATACATTATTCGGGGTACATTTGTATATCTTTTTAAATAACACTTACATTAAACTCCTGAAAAGATCTTCACTGGTTGTGTATTTTGTTTTTTTACTCTCCACTCTATTTTCTTACATTTTGTTGAAGAGCAACTACGCAATGATAGGCTACCAGTTCAAACAAATTTGATTCATGAAATTATTGACATGCGCCCGTTGTTTCAATTAGGCAAAATTTCGTTATTCGAACTTGGTCGAGTCAGCAGACTCAAGGCTAAATAAAAAGGACCTTTACGTTTTTTTGTGTTTGACTTTTGAGAAAGGAGAAGGGCAATTATACGCAGAAACCGCGTGAAATTTAGCTAATTGTTGAAGTCGTTACCTGACCCTGGGTAAACAAGAGTTTTATCTATAATTAAAGTTGTGGTATAAGGTTTGTATTGATAATTCACGAGTAATTCTTGATCTAGTTTTTTTTTTTTACTGGGACACGTTGTATAATACTGACACAGACTTTTCAAATTAATTTCATTAATCCACTTTCATTGACACTTGTCTTGTGATTATAAAGCTGATCTGCGTATAGTCATAAAACTAGTAAGCTATGTAAGTGAATTTAATTAATCATGATGACGTAATCAATCCATTATTAAAGCATATCAATAAGTTATTCAATCAATCAACCATGCAGGCAACTAACCAACAAATCATCAATCCATCCAATCAATCAATCAATCAAACAAACAAACAAACAAACAATAAATCACTCACTCACTCAATCAATCAATCAAACAAACAATAAATCACTCAATAATCAATCAATCAATCAATCAATCAGTCAATCAATAAATCAATCAATCAAACAAACAATAAATCACTCAATCATCAATCAATCAATCAATAAATCAGTCAATCAATCAATCAAACAAACAATAAATCACTCAATCATCAATCAATTAATCAATCAATCAATCAACCAACCAACCAATCAATCAATCAATCAATCAAACAAACAAACAAATAAACAATAAATCACTCAATCATAAATCAACCAATCAATCAATCAATCAATCAATCAAACAAACAATCAGTCACTCATTCATTAAACAATCAATCAATCAATCAAACAAATAATCAATCAATCAATCAATCAATTAAATAATCAACCGATAAGTCAATCAGTCAATCATCTTTCAATCAAGCAATCAATCAGTCATTCAGTCAAAAAATGATCCAGTCAATCAATCATAACAATTTATCAATCAATTAATAAATCAGCTAGTTATCACTATCGTCTATTCCGTTTAGCAAAAGAAAATGAAATTTCGTCGCAGTATATACAGACCATAAAGACTAAAATAAGTAAATGTTTAACAATAAAGCAGGTAATATGTGAAACAAAAAATCAGAGAACAAAGAATTTTGAATACTACAGAGATAGTAAGTGGTAGAATTCATGACATTCGAATAATATATGAAGAAATACATTCTATAGGCCAACTATAAACTAAGTCGAATGAACAAATCTGAAGAAATACATTCTTTAGGCCAACTATAAACCAACTCGAATGAACAAATCTTTATTATAATCACTACATACGATTCGCGCAATATTTTCGCCGTGCGAATTCTTTTGACTGAGCCGCTAGCTAACTTTTTACTTTCAAGTCTTGCGCATCTTTTGAGACCAAATTTGCGACGCTCAGATACCATCTTGTACAGTTGTATCCAGGGGCGGATCCAGCCTTCGCCAATAGGGGGGGGGGGCCTGGAATTTTTTTCCAGCCATATTTTCTCCCCGAGTCGGCCGCTCGCATATGATTATTGCCGGGATTTTTGGTTTCTTTGAAGGGGTTAATTGTCCTAATAGTCACTTCTTAGCTTTATTCTTATGAATAAACAAATATAATCCTTATTTATATAATGCCAGCGCGAAGCGCAAGCTATTTTTTTTAAATTTTGTACTTTTTCCTAAAATTTTGAAAATTCTGGGCAATGCTTTTTGTCCTGAAAAAAAAGATGTGTATGCAAGTGAATAATTACTACGAATGTGAAGCACGAGCAGAAATGAAGTGATGGAAAAGGTATTGTTAAACACTTGCTTGTAGTTAGCCATGAAGTCGTTACATATTTTTAAAAATCAAATAATGCGAGCGCAAAGCGCGAGCTGAAATTTTTGTCTCACCTGCGAAGCAGAGTGAGACTATAGGCGCCGCTTTTCCGACGGCGGCGGCGGCGTCAACATCAAATCTTAACCTGAGGTTAAGTTTTTGAAATGACGTCATAACTTAGAAAGTATATGGACCTAGTTAATAAAACTTGGCCATAAGGTTAATCAAGTATTACTGAACATCCTATTAGAGTTTCATGTCACATGACCAAGGTCAAAGGTCATTTAGGGTCAATGAACTTAGACCATGTTGGAGGGATCAACATCGAAATCTTAACCTGAGGTTAAGTTTTTGAAATGTCATCATAACTTAGAAAATATATGGACCTAGTTCATGAAACTTGGACATAAGGTTAATCAAGTATCACTGAACATCCTGCACGAGTTTCACGTCACATGACCAAGGACAAAGGTCATTTAGGGTCAATGAACTTTGGCCGAATTGCGGATATCTGTTGAATTCCCATCATAACTTTGAAAGTTTATGGATCTGATTCATGAAACTTGGACATAATAGTAATCAAGCATCACTGAACATTTTGTGCTAGTTTCAGGTCTCATGATTAAGGTCAAAGGTCATTTAGGGTCAATGAACTTTGGCCGAATTGGGGGTATCTGTTGAATTACCATCATAACTTTGAAAGTTTATTGGTCTAGTTCATTAAACTTGGATATTATAGTAATCAAGTATCTCTGAACATCCTGTGCGCATTTCAGGTCACATGACCAAGGTCAAAGGTCAATGAACTTTGGCCGAACTGGGTGTATCTGTTGAATTACCATCATAACTTTGAAAGTTTATGGATCTGATTCATGAAACTTGTACATAAGAGTAATCAAGTATCACTGAACATCCTGTGCGAGTTTCAAGTCACATGATCAAGGTCACATGTCATGTAAGGTCAATGAACTTTGGCCATGTTGGGGTTTTTTGTTGAATAACCATCATATCTCTGTAAGTTTATTGGTCTAGTTCATAAAAAGTGGACATAAGAGTAACCATGTATCATTGAACATCTTGTGCGAGTTAGAGTAGTATTCAAAGTCAGCACTGCTGCTATATTGAACCGCGTGGTGCAGGTGAGACGGCCAGAGGCATTCCACTTGTTTGACATTTTTACCCAAGAAATGGAAATTCCAAGCACTCTTTGTAACTTAACAGAATAGGTATATAATTAAACAATTCAAACGAGCGCGAAGCATGAGCAAAAATAAATCGAGATCTAGACCTACTGAACTAGACTCTCTGACTCAATTCAAGTTTTGTAAATCATAAAAAGGATGAGTAAGTGGGAATCTCCATTACATTAATAATGCGAGCGGAGAGCGCGAGCAGAAAACTTTTTTGTACGTTTTGAACTGATCGAAACGTACCTATTTGGACTGCTTGCACTTAGCCATGAACATGATGAAGACGTATTTCAACATTCAAATATTGCGAACGAAGAGCGAGCTGAAATTTTTTGACATTTCTACATGAATAATGGAAATTCTAAGTACTTTTTTGTAATTGTGGATAGGATAAGTATATAGATTAAACATTATTGAAGCGAGCACAAAGCGTGACCGGAAAATTCAGGACACTCTAGTCATGTTTTATATATCATGAAAAAAATAAGTTACTGGAAATTTTCATTCATTAAAAATGCGAGCACAAAGCGCAAACAGGCAATTTTTGATATTGTGATCTGAAACTGGATAATGACTTTATAAATAGAGAACATGCTTCGTATCTCAATAAACGTTTGTTTCAGATTTCGACATAGAATGTAGGAATTCTAAATACCTTTCTTATCATAAAAATCAATAAAGCGAGCGCAAAGCGCAGCTAAAAATATATGATATTCCGATCTGAAAAAGGGGTCAATTTATGCTCTGTATTGCAAGCACTTTGTGGGAAAATTGTGAGGTGGATATGGATTACAGTTAAAAAAAAGCTGATATTTTTCATTATTATTACTTTTGACATAGGACCGGGACATTCTATAAGGACATTATGTCATCATATGAAAATATTAACTATCTTCCTATTTCTCTTCGTAAGCATGAGAGCGCGAAATCTGTTAATATTATGGCCTGAGAACTGAACATTTAAAGCACTTTTGTAATTATGCATAAGATGCGCGAGTTAATATACATCAATGCGTGCGGAAATCGCGAGCCAAAAATTTTGATAAACTGTCATCAAATGGAGATTTTAAGTAGTTTGTTTTTTAATCAATATTGAGATATACATAACTCACTAATCAAAATGCGAGCGTGCAGCGCTAGCTGATACATTTTTACAATCTTACCTGAGTAAAGATATTTTGAGAACTTTTATGGAATACAGGAAAATAATAGGTATCTGACAAATCAAATTTTGCGAGCGCGCAGCGCAAGCAGAAAATGTTAATATTCAGACCATAAAACATAAAAATATTACAGAGCTCTTTTCAATAATCAATTTGTAAATAAAAAAAAAATTATGAAAGTTCAATTTCCCAGCTGAAATATTTTGTATATTGACTTCAAAATTTGACTAAATTAACTAATAGGCAATGCCAGCGCAAAGCGCGAGCGAAAATTTTATATCCCGACATGACAGATTTAAAAAAAATTATTTTCCAAGTCTTCCCCTCATGTTATTTTATTAACTCATCTACCTCCTCTTATGTTTGCCTTTCTTCTTTACTCCTCTCTTCTCCCTTCTTTTTCTGTTTTCGCTTTCTTTTCCCCTTTTTCCTTTTTTTTTGCTCCGCCAATAGGGGGGGGGGGGGGGCGGGCCCCTCGGCCCCCTCGATCCGCCTATGGTTGTATCGACCGATCCCTGAACGAAGTCGTTTAGTTCAATGTGGTATCTGGGAGAGGGCAAGGCACGTGCGCCAAGTGCCATATTCAGTGGGTGAAACAATGCCGCAGGGGAAACTGAAGACCAAAAAAACGAAAGACAAAAGGGCAATATTAAAGTCCAATGTGATGAAAAGCCAAAGGAGTTAGAGCCTTCTAAATTACGGACCGGGGAGAGTGCAGGGCATGTTCCTATAGGTGTTGGAAGAACACATTTTCTTTGTTTCTGGCTTCTGAATTAGTCAAAAGATAAATAATTGGCTGGACCGAGGTGGTACTCTCAGAAATCATATCCAGATTGAACACATGACTCTTGTCGGATACCATTAATGATGTGCGGTATACAAATGAAAAAAAGAAGAAGATGTAATCAGAATATTTCCAGGCGGTTTACATCAATCCGGTTCCGCAAATGGCCATTTCTTTGTCTCCTACTATCAGTATTCTCGGTGCTGCTATGTCAGTCAATCCTTAAGCGCTTTGCACTGCTTACGCACGATGAGAAGTAAATTAAAATGCATCGTGGTTACAATTCCAAGGACTATAAGGGTTAGAACGGTAGGGATGATATTGTACAATATCTCGATGTTTAACGTTGATAAACGGGTGTTAATACGACCAAGAATTTTTAATCTTATCAACCGGGAATTGGGAATGGGGAGATACTATATTCGAAAGGTATGTTGAAGGGATGAACCTTTTCCTGGTTAGTACAGCGCGTCCCAAAAATATGTCCCTCTGATATGCGGCTAAATTACTTCAAAAAATAGAAATTATTCTCGATGAATTGTATAGAAATAGGAATCTCATATCATGTTCTAACTTCTATAAAAATTTCATCGGACTCGCTTCAGTGGTTTTGAATACACAGTCAATCATGTAACAGTGGTGCTTTCCAGCCCATTCCAAGTTTGCATGCATGCATGCAGCATTGATGTGTGTTCTGCACATTCTAGCATATCAACCCTCTTTGACCATTTTGACCAAGGAATTCCCTGATCAGACCAGGGAAATCTCCATGATAATAATAATAATCCGATTTTATATAGCACTTAATACATCTGAACGACGTGTCTAAGCGCTTTACAGATATACCCCGGTCATTGGATTCAATCAGTCATTCCCGCACACAATGTGTGCGCATCCTCCACTCCCTGGGGAGTATTCCAGTCAGTCGCCTGTGAGGCGCACACAGTACTGGACAAGCTACAATGACTTTGAAATCCTACCGGGTACCCATTTAGCATCTGGGTCGAGAGTGGCAAAGTGTGGATTAACGCCTTGCCATGCAAACGCCTTGCCATGCAAAGGACGCCAGACTGCTGTGGGATTCGAACACACGACCCTCTGTTTACAAGGCGAGAGTCAGAACCACTACACCACGGCTCCTCCATAAACCAGGCTCATCAAATCGCAAACTTGAGCATGTGTAGAAGGGCAAAACAATACTTGACAGTTCATCTTATGTTTGATAACAGGAGATGCACAATGATTAAGACAACATGTCATGTCTGTTTAATGCCTTATACTGCATTTTTGCTTTCATTACTTTTTTTAGTTAATAAGCTACTGTGGTCAAGTTAATTCAACGTAACTTTTTAAATAGAAAAAAAAGTATTTGTTTTTCTCTGGTAAAGTGGACTCCCCTTTATTTTTTTAAGCTTATTTTATTCATCCATCATTCACATTTTCTTTCCAAGTTGGTTGTTGGTGCACTGATTCCCCTTATCAATCATCAAACAAACTTAATTTAGATGTTTCTTGTCGTTCTGAACATGCCCAAGTTTATGATTTTATGAGCCTGGATATGATTAGGGAAATCTCCCTGCTCAGATCCTAGATGTAAAAATGGGAGTTACTATGCCATAGACAATGCAAAAAGGCATCAATGCTGCAAACTTGGAATGGGCTAAATGCATCACTGTTATGTAACAGAGTGTGTATTGTATTCAAAACCGGTGAAGCGCGACCAATGAAATTGTAATAGAATTTAGATCATGAAGTGAGCTTTCTACTCATGAACATTTATTTTAGAATACTACCACATTTTAGAATTAATTCAGCCCTAGGTCAGAGGGACATTTTGGGGGGCGCGCTGGTGAGGTATCTGATTGGCTTTGTCACCAAGAGATACAGGTTGCAGCTGATTCCATCATATCACGGATGGGCACGAAGTATGATATGAAAAACTAAGGAATAAATGTATTGACAATTGTACAAGCCTTCCCACCTAGTTCCTCGGCAGATATATACAGGATGCTCTAGAAGCTCCAGCTTACGCTGTAAGCAAGGTCCGGGAAGCAAGGTCCAAGAAGGAAATGACTTCAGGACAACAGGATGTCAAGATTAAGCGCTTTCATGTAGTCCTGAAGTTTTTTTTTCTGAAGATGGATTACAAGAAGTACGATAGCTTTGAAACAAACCGATATATAGGGCAGACATTGAATCGTACCCACACATTGCTAGCCTATAATTGAAATACAGTGCGTATCAAAAAAAGTTCACACTTACAAAAAATCCTGTAAAATTATATATTTGTAATATTCTGACGATTTTTCCACATTTTAGCTTTGGTACAGATCCATTTAAGCAAATGACGATATAACTGTCGAAAAATATTTCCGCTTGAGCGAGCACCACTTACTTTTGAAAAGTTAGTGAAAAATGATTTGCGCAGAACTTTGAAATAGTTATGCGAATAAAAGTAGACCTTAATCATGAAGAACACGTGGAATTTAGCTAGTAAAATTGATTTGAAGATATCTTTTACCTTTTTAAACTTGTTTACTTGCCCAAAACACTTCGAAGAGTGCATTGCGCCCCACCCCACTCCCCCACAAACTGAGGCCATCGTGACGATATTTGCTTTACACTGAGCTGTGATTTACATGAAATGGCTTAGGCTTGATTTCCATTTTTTTAATCATTGTCAAGCTTGGGAAAAGTGTGGAGAAACAAGTATTAAATGAAAAATGAAATGTAAACCCACTTTAAATGATAAAAACTTAGTGAAAAATGCTGGAGATGTCTGATATAAAATTTTGTTCAGATTCAGTTATGTCCTCAGATCCAGCTGGCACAAAAGGGTAAAGGTTGTGCTTACTAAATGTTGAAAATTGTCACAAAATGCTTGAATGTATCCGTTTTATTTCGTTTGGCTAAAGGTGCTTGGGAAATTTATGAGAAATGCTTCACAGGGTGAGTTTGATTTCGCCCTTTCCCCTTGAAACAGCGTGGAAACAAGCATTTTTGCGCAAACAGATTTCTGCGAGCTTTACAAAAACGAACAGTGCTCACTCAAGTGTAACATTCTGTCAAAACTTTTACTTTCATTGGATAGATGAGACCCAAACCAAAGATTATATGTGAAAAAATTACCCACATGTTGTATATTTTTTAATTCCCAGGGCTTTTTCAAAGTGTAAACTTTTTTTGGTACGCACTGTAGTCGGCTGCGTTCCCAACCATGTCTAATCCAGAATCAGTGGTGACCATCTTCCGGTACAGACAGGCGCTTGATGAATGTCGATCAGAGTCGCGATAAAAATGAATATTGATGTTTTGCTAAAGTCTTGTCAGATTACATATTCCCGAGAAATCTTCTGAGAAACATAAGCACACGAACCGAACGAAGACCCCAAACAGATGACAACACCCCGACGCCATGGAAATCCAATTTAGTATTGTATTTCTGTCACCTCAAAGTGGGCTCGTCAGGCGCCATCACTGGCTAATAACGTGGCCGATATAAAATGACAGCTTGATTGGATGGTTCATTATGAAAGTAAATATTAAGGATTCCGAGGGGAATCTGTATCATTCAGTTGCAGAAAGTGGCACTGTTTCTGAAAGGTAATATAAATTGATGGGAAAATGGGTACACTGTAAAAAATATTGGGCAAAATTTTAACCAGCACGATGGTAGTTATGTATCCAACCAATTTTGGGCAGTATTTTACCCAATGCGGGAAGCATATTGTCCAGTAAGGTTAAAAAATAAGCAGAAATTACTTAAGAATGAGCAAAATTTTCATCACACTGGATAAATAATAATGCCCAAAAGAAATGCCCAATGTTGGTTGGATACATAATTACCATCATGGAGCATTTTTACCCAATATTTTTAAGAGTGTAATACCTTTTTTGAGACTGGTCAAGGATCAATCATTGTTAAACTTAGTTTGCATCATCATCTTCATTCCTAAATATAATCAGACAAGGCAAGTCTTTAATTTGGTTGATTTCAGTTCAACTAAGCATGAAAACAAATAGTTTTTCAATCAGGGCGATACCAATCATACAATAAGTGAATATCTAATAGAGGCGTCAATCCGAAGAGGAAAAAAAATATCAATTTTTTCTTTTTTTTGTCTCTTTCTTCTATTTATTATTTTTATTTCCTTGGTCTCTCTTATTTTCAAAAGGTAGTGGTAAATTTTCTCATGGTAGAGCTCGCTCGCTTCACTCGCTTGCAATTTACATCTTATCAAATGTCAATTTCATTCAATTATAGATATTTAATACAAAGGTTTCGATAATGTATTATACTTTTAATCGCATCGGATAGTCACGATCTTATTTAAACTTACTCGTTGCTTTGGTTTGTATTTTGAACAGTATGCCAGGATTATTTTTGAACGTGCAGACGAGCGTAGCGAGCGAGAAAAAGGCATTAAAAGATCTGTTGATAAACAAAATCATATTAACGAGATGGTGATTCTGGAACGTACCACAATCGTAGTTGCTCCGGCATGTCTGGAGTACAGGGGTTACAATAGCATATAGGCGGAGGCTGCAGTTATTGTCTCTGCTGTTATGCTAAACGCAATATATACGTCTGTTCTGGCGAAGACTACGCATTTTGTGGCTGCTTATAACAGCAAAGACAATGGCCCGTATTCTGAAGTTGGGTTTAACTTAAACTCAGGTTTAAAGTTGTGGTTTAAGTATGGGAAGCCAATTGTTACATAAATCACTAATGGTAGAGATATCATATTTCAGCTCATTTAGCTCTCAAATCATTCATAATTGTCTAGGAAGTATATATAGATCATTGTCTTCACCATCGATGAATCAGGAAAGAGCACAGTAAACATAAGAAACGTACAACTTAATAAAAAAAATTGATACATTTGGCTTCCCATACTTAAACCACAACTTTAAACCTGAGTCTAAGTTAAACCTGACGTCAGAATACGGGCCAATAACTGCAACCTCCGCCTAGATTATAGGCTAGGGTACAACCGCCTGCTCTTCCTCACTATAGTAGGATCCAGCAGATGGACCTGGTTTTAAGCAGATGTAAATTGAAACTGATCTCAAACAGTGTTACCATTAAAACTGCAAAGGGATACAACAAAACACTGGCATATGATCACTTCAAAGCAAAAGATAAAACAAATAATATTCCAGGTGTTTCAGGTTGCACTATTTTAAAAATCAGATCACAATACCAATATTTATATTAATTATATAGGCTAATATATAGATTAATTGCATATGTCCATGGTATTGCATCTCCTTCTATTTGTAAAGAATTATCAATGACTTTTTGATGTCGAGGATTTCGGAGACAGTTCCGTTCCTTCAAGTCTCTGATTATGTAATTTAAAGGGGAAGTTCACCCTGAAGAAAACTTTGTTGTAAAAATAGCAGAAAAATAGTAAAAAATATTGGTGAAGGTTTGAGGAAAATCCGTTAAAGAGTAAGAAAGTTATTAGAGTTCAAAGTTTTGGATTTGTGACGTCATAAACGAGCAGCTGCCCCATGTGTTCTGTAACATAAAATGCATGAATTTCAAATTTTGCTTGGTTCCTGATGACTTAATTTTGTTTTCTATTCATTATCGGGTGTGAAATGATTTGTCTATTGATATACAAAAGGTACAGTGAAAACCATTTTCAATTTTCTGAGAAAATGACATTTCATTGATTTTTTACCATTCGCTATGTAGGAATGCTGCTCGCATATGACGTCACAAATCAAATAATTGAAATTCTAATAACTTATTAATTATTTGATGAATTTTTCTCAAACCTTCGACAATATTTTTTATTATTTTTTCTGCTATTTTTACAATAAACTTTTTGTCAGGGTGAACTTCCCCTTTAAATGTGCTACAACTTCACTAGAATTATTCAGGTCTGTAGCACCTAACAAAATTTAGGAAAAGTCCTCTTGCTTCAGGATTCGTCAACAAGTACACAATAGGCTGTATCCACGTGTTGCTCAGAGGGAAAAAGTCAAGTATAGTCTTTAATGTTTCATTCATCGGCATGATGTTGAAAAGGTATGGTATCCAACAGAAACAGAAAGCCGAGTTCAAGATGAGGATCGTAACCAAACCTTTGAACCGTCTTCCTCGACGACGTTCCGCTTGGCCACCCATCTGTAGATCAGCTCCATTCTGTGGCTGTCCATGCTGTTGATCCGTTTCATCGCGTGGTCTTACTGAATTTTCAACCTCCATAGATTTCTTCCTGGCAATGAAAAGTAGCCTGATATAAATGGTGATTGTGCATAACATCGTTGCGCCTACTGGAAACGAAATATAACCATAGGTGATCATGTATAGTGAGCCAAATTCCTGCATTCCTTGAAGGTTTTGACATTGGTTTATTAGTGTTCTAATGAAGGGAGCATCCGGAACCGGATACATCATTCCACACGCCAACACTATCAACAAGTAAGCGCCTGAAAGTGTACAGAAGAATCTTTTTCTTGTTACAATTGTGTGATAGCGGAGAGGTCGTGTGACTAAGAGATAGAGGTTGACACTAACACCACAGAGGCATAGCATTATGGACCACAGAGTCGTGATATACACGAATAGAAAGACCATACTTAAATTCAAACAGGTCTTGTAGTCACTGAATGAGAACCATATCATGTTCCAAATACCCCATGCCACTGCTAGGATCACATCAGATACTGTCAAAATCTGATAGAGAAGTCGCATGTATTCCTGCAGATTTTGCTGACGATGAATGACAAACAGAACAGCTCCATTCAACAGAGAGGAAAGAATTATAGTCAAAATGTAGAAGGTTCCACTGATATGATCAAGGTTCTTACCAGGTCGTCTTTCTGTTTCGTTCTCTCCAAAATAAAATCCTGTCAGATCCCGCGCAGAATTGATCTCCATTGTCCGATAAAACGTTCACCAAACACTGAAAGAAATCATTAAATCACTAAAAAGCAGAAAGTATTAAGCGCTTCTGATGTCTACTTATCATTACTCAACCACCAAGGAGGACTTTATCGATGCACATTTTGTCTACAAAGAAAACGTAAGCGAGGTATGAAATCATTTCTCAGCACAATGTCTTCCGCATCAAAGATTTAGAACATGTTCTTTCAAAGGCAGCCTCTCAGTATTAATTTGCCATAAATGAAAATTTCCACGCCTTTAGCACGATGTATTTTGTCGTGACCTGCTTAATAACACGCATTTTCATGAAAGTCTTCTGATTTGTCATTTGCCCTGATAAGAGCTCAGGAAGTCGTGACAGGCAAGCGTAATATACAATCATTCCGTAATTGCATATTTAATAACGTGTCATATATCTAATAACAAAAGTTCATTTATCAATCTATGTGCCTCAATTGGAGCTCATGAAGTCATATAATCATAAAGCGATTAATTATACATAACAAATTCGGGAAGGCGGCAAAGTGAACCATAGTTATGTGAAAGTAATAATTGATCAAGGGTGACAGCTAAAAGGGGGCTCGGGTAAGGAGGGCAGGGGCAATTACCTTAATGATGATGATGATCAGACTTGGAAAATGGAAGAGATGGGAGGAGTGAAGGGAAAATTTAAATATTACGTCGTGCTCTCATCCCGCATTGCTTTCCCATTGTAATCTCTATTTGCTTTTTAGGTAATATTGATTTTGCCTGTCAAAGTCGGTTCCATTCGGACCCCTCCCCCAAAAAGGGTGGAGGTTTCTATAGTGCTTCGAAAAAACAGCCCTTTTAATGAAATCCATTACATGTACATTTCGTCTATTTATTTGTAACGTGTCTTGTTGACTTAACATCACTTTTAATCTTTTTCTCTCATCCTTTATACTGTCGTGTAATAGAAGCTTGATTCTGGCTCTGGGGCAGAGGCGTCGATCCGGGGGGGGGGGGGCAAACATATTGTTTGCCCCCCCCCCAATAACTCCGGATGTGCAAAAATAAAAAAATATTGTAATGTTCAGCAAGCGAGATTGAGATACACAACTAGTTCTTTATTTCAAATCGTGCTAAAAATGTCCGCTTTTCAGATTGGAATATAAAAAGTTCAGCTCGCGCTTCGCGCTCGCATCATTTCTTTAGCAAAAAAACACATGCTTTTCAGGATTAAATAGGTGAATAGAATGTCCCGTTTTCAGTTCTAAACCTCAAAAGAACTCCCGTTTCGATTTGCAATAATCTTTTATTTGATATATATCTTGTTCTTTATCAAAAACGTCCATATGTCATTTTGTTCAGATCGAAATAGCGCCTGCACTATTGTTCTTTTATATACCAATCTTAATCATTTGTACCAAAAATGCTTAGAATATCAAGCTTTCAGGTCAAAATATAAAGAAATTTCAGCTCGCTCTCGGCACTTGCATTATCTGTGTAGTGAGATATGTATCCTACTCATGAGTTACTACAAACAGGTACCCTTTTCCTTTTTTAAGGTCTGTATACTAAAAAATTTCAACTCGCGCTTCGCGCTCGCATTAATTTGTTGGTGAGATACGTGTCTGTATGTCATATATATATATATATATATATATATATATAATAGTTGAGGCCAAAAGTTTACATACACCCATGGAATTAAGTGAAATTTGTTCGCTTTCCAAACATTGCAAAATTTACTATAGCTCCAGAAATATAAATACTACCATGACGAATTCGGTATCAAATCACAGAGCATTTTAAGCTCTGTCACATAATTCGAATACCATCAGGATTATAGTATATTTCAGGTGGAATTTTCTTTGCATAAAAAAGCAATATTCGTGCAAAATGTATTCTGTTGTTTGTTATTATATTTTCAAACATCTTTTCATAGAAATATAAAAATATCAAATTTATGAGTTATATTATACTGTAGTGACAATTTCTGAGTTTATTTTAGGATATCAAAGAAGCCTGAAATACGTTCCTCGGATACTGTGTAAAAAAACGTTTATCTCGTTTATGTGATACTGTGTGAAAAAAAGAATCAAAAGCAATTTAGCTTTTTTTTAGTTGGACGCAAAGAAATATCCACCTGTTATTATTAAAGACAGTATTTCCCGAACAGCAGATGAATTTCAAAAGAAAGCATTTCCAACACGTGTTGAACCCTAAGAGACACGGACTTAGTAATAATATGTAAATAATGTTTTTCTTGGTTACGAAAAATGACCAATTAGATCTCGCCCTGTAAGGGCGGTTTCGTGCGTTCTTAATTGACGATACGGGACTCTTAAAAAAAGTCCCGGTTGCTGATACTTCAGCAGAGTCGTCTGTGTTCAATTTTGGTTACATCTTTTTCTATGGGGATTTGAACCAATATCTCCCCGAGATCGTCGGCTTAGCTCCCAACAGCGTACCTCACCGATGCTGTCTGGGCTGTTCTTTTTGTAGAGGAGAAATGAACTCCTGTTTAGCTGACTTTTTACCTACGTCTTTTTCCTGATATTTATCGGGTATGTACTCTGATATTTATAATAATGCTTCTAGTAAAAAGAGAAAAGAGATATTTGACAAGGTATTTGTACTGAAGAAATTATGCTGAGTACGTTTGTAGAAGACTTAATTTTTGTATAAAGTGTCATCCACATGAAATGTCGAATATCATAAGCAAAAAAAATAGATCTTTGAAATTATTTACGTTGATATATATGCCATTGTAGACAGTTTAGTATTTAAGCGATCTTCACTTGTCGGTATTATGGGGATTTTTCTGATGTATGCTATACTTGATAGTGAACATTGTTATTTGACCCTGACATTATGAAATTCATTCTCGTCGAATTTCTTAAAGGCATATAGCCTGGTTTTATATGATGTACTTGTATTTTTTGTTTAAAATTGCTGCTAAATAGACAACTCTCATTGTCATTATTATGAGATGTTAAATTATATCTTGTTACACGTTTTAAGATCGTTTACCTTTATTCGACGACGATAAGTGTATTAGGACACTGTTTGTTTTATTTTGATAATTGTCAGGTTCCACTGAGACCCTCACCATTGACGAGTTTCGTCCTGATATCGACGATTCATCTCGCTTCCACTCTCCGATGTAAACGGCAGGCCTATATATAGCTACGTATATTTCATCATTCCAAGTTCAGGTCGAACAACTGAATTCGCCAAGTAGACACCAACTCTTGTAGACAAGTCCACTTCTCAACGCTTTTGCTTAACTGCGAGTCTTCATAGAATTCTGAAGTTGATATTCTATTTTATTAATCAATTACTCTGTTATAAACTGATAGAGCTCCTATATATTTCTTTGAATATTCGACATAACTTGTACTGTCTTCAATTTATTGGATAAATCATACAGGCATTTCTTTGAGTTGTAAACACACTGTAAAATTGTCAAAGAAAGCATTCGAATCATTTTAATTATAAATTGAAGTCATCGAACCGTAAATTATTTTGTCAAGTGCTTATTTTTCTTGAATGATCACGTATAGCTAAAAAGTTGGGATGTTTGAGTCGCCGTGCTTGTTGTTGCTTGTTTAGTTTTTTCCCCTTTTTTTCTAGTTTGATTTATTGGTGTGTTTGATTTGTTTTTGTTTTTAAAAAGAAACATAACATTTTCTCCACCAAATTCACCAAAATACTCAGATCCGTCCCAACAATACTTTTTATCTTGATATGTCACCACTGAACAAAAAAGTGTAATAAAAAAAATGTTTGTGTTGAGAAGTAAGTAGCACAAATATGAAATGTTTTTGTAAAGTTTTTTTTTCAATTTATATAAAATATGAAGATTTTTTGGGAAAAATTTACACCTAAATATTTTCAGCACCTGATGACAAAGCAATGTGATGAAAAGGCATGCCATACTCATTTGTTTGATATCAAATTTGTCATGATAGCACAAACATTTTACAACATACAGTAAATTTTATGATGTTTGGCAAGTGTCAACTTTTCTTTGAATTTCCTGGGTGTATGTAAACTTCTGGCCTCAACTGTATATGTATGTGTGTGTGTTTGTTTTGTACGATAGAGCGCCTTTGGAACGTTGATTCACGATTTTGCCCCCCCCCATCTGAAAAATGGATCGACGCCCCTGCTATGGGATCTTCGAGCTGACAGTTCTGATTCTATACGACTTCCGAAATATCGACTTTCACAAATACATCATTTTTGTCGTAATATCTATATTGACCTGTCCAATTCGAATCCGTTATATAATTAAGATACTGTTGTTTAACATGCTTGCGAAAAAAATAGATGCAAGTTTCCTTGGTTTCCTTTTTCGTCGTATAATCTAGTCCCATGCAGAAGCTGAGCAAACTAGGCAATCCAGAATATTAGAGAGTGATCTGACGATGCTCCTTGAATCAGGTTCGGAGGAAAGAAACTCCTGTGCAAAATAAAGTTTACTAAAATAGGAAGATACAGAAAAGTAACTAAATCAAAACAGTTCCATCAAAATCGGGAAATTAATAGGATATAATCTATGATAAACTTGTAACCTTTGTGCAAATTTCAGAACCTCATATACTTTGTCATTAATTGAAGTGATCCTTAGCAGTTAAACCGACAGCAAGCGCTGTACATCCAGTAGAATGACCCGATCAGCTCATTAACAACTTACAAATTTTAAGAAAAGTCCCCTTGCTTCAGGATTCGTAAACAAGTACACAATAGGCTGTATCCATGTGCTACTAAGAGGGAAAAGGTCAAGTATAGTCTGCAATGTGATGTTAGAAATTATACCGCTCATAAGCAAAGGTATCCACGAAATACAAAAAGAACAGGTTAAGATGAGTATCGTAACTAAGCCTTTGAATCGTTTTCTCTGTACACGTTCCGCGTTGCCAACCAGTTGTAGATCGGCTAGATTCTGTGGCCGTTCATCATGTTGTTCGTCCGTTCTTAGATTCCCCAGGGTTTCTTCTCGCCGTCTTTCTACGTTATGAACCTCCATTGCTTTCCTCCTGGCAATACAGAGGAGCTTAATATAAATAAAGGTCGTACATAACATTGTTACACACACTGGGAAAGAAGTATAAACATACATGATCCAGCTAAACGCGTCGTCTCCTAGTTTCTGAGTTTGACATAAGCTTATGAGTTTGATTATGAAGGGAGAATCCGGAACCGGAAATACGATTCCACATGACATAACTACCACCAGGTAAGCACCTGACAACGTACAGATGAATCTTTTTCTTGTAACAATTGTGTGATAACGGAGAGGCCTTGAGACAAGGAGATAGAGATTGAAGCTGATACCACAGAGACATACCAAGATGGACCACAGCGCAGTGAAAGTCATGTATGGAAAGACCACGCTGACTATCGCGCATGTCTTGTAGTCACTGAAGGAGTGCCATACGATGCTCCAAACACCCCACGTGATTCCGAAGATCATATCAGATACTGTCAAAATTTGATGGAGAATTCGCATGTAATCCTGAAGATTTTGCTGGTGATGAATGACAACTAGTACAAATCCATTCAAAAGAGTGGACAATGTAATACTCAAGAGATACAAAGTGCTGCTTGTCGAATCTAAGATTTCAGACACGCTTTTTGTTTCATTGCCAATGAACGCCACTCCTGACCTTTCCGAAGTTGGATTGCCATCCATTGTCCAATCATTCAGGATCCAAAATTACTTCATCAAGACAATTCGTCCTACTTACTGACAATATATGAAAATGTGACACTTGGACAGTTCGAAAACTTGCACCGATGTCAAAAATGTGTCGCCTCCAATTGATTTGGATGCTCGACTGCAGATACAGACACCTACAGAATTATCAACAAAAATATATTTTACATCTCATTAGGAGGAATATAGTCTTTTTAGTAGGTTATCACAGGATCTGGAATGACACTGCTACGTTTCGGCACCATCCGTATTTTAATATCAGTTTCTTTCTATGAACATCATCTCAAATAAAATCATTCTCACTTCGTTTTATGAGCAGTCCACCTTCCTCGTTAATTTGAGTAAACATGAAAAGGCGATGGAACATGACATATTCGATTGGATGTCTTGCAGTATGACTTTAAAGGTATTGTTTAACTTTGTGAGCAGCCGATTTAAAAAAATCTCAAACCAAGATGAAACATGTGTACAAGTGCATGTATAAGAACTAATAAACCCTGAAAACAACCATTATTGATAATGAAAAGCTAAAACTACAAGGCAAACCCCGATTATGTAAATAGGAATCTTATAGACGCCTAAATAGTACACATAAGTGTATGGGATGAAATCGAGATGGTTTTTCCGGTCACTTTATATTTCAATTTTTGAAGCACTAAATAATGATTTTCGAACGCAATTTTTTTCTGGGCTTCATTTTTGTAACATATCACAGACACAGGTGACAAGTGTGACCTTCTAGCTCAGATTTTTTAAAAGTCCAACCAATGTTAACCAATCACTTTAATAAACATGTTATCTGACCAGTCAGCTTCAATCGGGCTCATGAAATCATGGTATATGCTCATCATGTGGAAACCCGTGTCATTCTAACAAAATAGTTATCTGTCAATCACTCTGCTTTAATTTGACTTCAAAATCTAATGGTACATCACATTTTGAGTAAATATCTCGATCAAAATTGCGAGTGGCAAAGTCAACAAATCACCTCCAACTCGCAAAACAAGAGGTATGCTAAAGAATAAGGAAACAAATATTTATTAATCTGATATACAATTAACGTCGTTTTTCTATTATCTTGTTAAAATTGGGAAAACGTGGAACACATAGTTTTTGTTGTATGTCAACGTCTTAGACACACTAGCCTACATAAAAGACATCAAAAGATTTTTAAAGAAAAACATGCCTAATATTATTCATCAAACACATAACTGTCGTGTTATTTCTTCTCTCCTTGTGAAAGCGATCTTATGAGGACACTGAGTAAAACTTTTTTTTTAATTATGTGTTTTATTGGTATTCAAAATCACATATAATCACAATATTTACAGGTAATTGGAATGATTTAAAACAGTTCAAAAGCAGTAAAATAAAAAATAAACAAAAAACAAAAAAAAAAGAAAAAAGTCAAAAATATCATTACAATAGCTTAAAGGGAGCAAAAGTGCAAGATGAAATGCAGAGCCTCAAATTAAGTAACAGCTCTGCATTCAGCACAAATCCAAAAATCAGCAATACAACAAAAAGCATCCAAAATTCAACGATGTTTAAAAGAAGGTAAAATAAACTTACAAGCTTCAGCATTAAAATTTAAAAAGGGCATATAACACTTGCAAGTATACATATACCATAGAGCTATGTTAGCTCCATGCATATACATTATGCATGCGTATTTAATCACAAGTAAGTTACAAAAATGCACCTTTTATGTGTATGATTATGCATACACTAATACAAACAATCTTATGACCATATGAAATAATAATAAAAATGAACATACAAGTATAAAGAGTCCAACTATGCTAAACAAACAAGTATAAAAAGTCCAACTATGCTAAACAAACAAGTATAAAAAGTCCAACTATGCTAGTAAAGCTGTGCCAAACAAGGTGATATAAGACTTTGGCATGGCATGATACCAAAAAAAGGAAAGTGAACTGACATTTAAGTTCCACCATTCAGATCAACGTAACATAAAGTATACAAGAGAAAACACACCTCTAAAAAGTTCACTGACAAAGTTCAACAAAATATGTTCATGAACAAAATAAAAAACAAGAACTTGGCAAAGTATGGCATCATAAGATATAATGGAACAAGCTAGAGAGTTATTTTACAATAACAAGCTTTCCTGAGGTATCTCTGTAGGCCAACTTGTCCGGATACAAAAAGAATGTCCTTTTCCCATTTTCCTTTAGTTTTTTTTAATTCATCCATCTTTTCCTTCCTCTGCATCATTACCCTTTTGGAGAAATCTTCGGCGACAAATAATTTCCTTCCATGAAACTTGGCATCTTTGACTTTGATCTTCTGAATGCATGCTTTTCTGACTTGCTCTTTATCTGCGAATGATGAGAAGCACGCATGAATGATCCTAGGTTTCAGATCCTGGTCACCGGCTTGATCGCGAGGCTGGATGGGAGGTCCTGTAGGTGTACGGTGGCACCTTTCAATCTTGTACTCAGAAGCAGACAGCCCCACAAAATCCTGCAGCACTTTCTGTAGAGTGACAGCTACGTCTTCTTGTGAGCCTGGACCATGAGCTTGCTCTGGTATCCCATGGAATATTAAATTGTTCCTCCGACCCCTATTCTCTAAGTCATCTATCTTGTTAACGAGCTGGGTGTTATCCAGCTTCAACTTCTTGACCTGCTTTTCTAAGTTAATTTAATATCACCTCCTAGCTAATTTAGGATGTGTATGGCATTTGTCTTCTAAGTTCTATTCATATCCACTACCAAATGAACAAATGTTAAGCCCAGTTAAAATGAACACAGTGTCGTATGAGGTCAATACAAGGCTTCTTGGCCTCCTTAGTAGTCGTTAGGTATACTAGGGGTTGGACCCAGCAAACTGTAGTAGCCATTTTATCCAAGACATTTAGCCAGTTACCCGACGAAGCTCTCGGAATTAAATATACCACACATAATGGTGCCCATATTGCGAGGAAGGAAATGGACAAAAGAGCAACGGTGAAGATGCCTTTGAACCGTCCCCTTAAGCCCGGCTGTTTCCAATGGCCTTGCAGATTCGAGCCATCAAATGGATCCCCTGGAGCAGCATGAATTTCCAAGTTATCAACAGCCTTTCTTTGTTTTCGAAGGATCCTCAGAAGATTGATGTAGATGCCTAACAATAGGAAGAAAGTGATGTTGATAGGCACGATGTAACTAATTGCGCTAAGTACTTCGCCTAGTCTGTGTTTCAGTACGATACTTTTTATCACACATTCATCAATATCCTGTTGAGTAACAGGGGAAGCCGGAACAGGAAAGTTACATCCACTGAAAGCCAACACAGCAATAAGAGAACTAGCGAAAGTAACTTTGATTCGTCTGGGGGTAACTATGGCGTGATAACGCAATGGTCGAGTGATCAGAAGGTACTTGTTGACGTTGATGCCGCAGAGACAGGCCATTATCAACATAAATGTCAGACGAGTTGGAAACATAAATATTAGCGTAATAAGAGAACATAGATGCCGACCTTTCACCGCAAACCAAAGCAAAGACCAGCAATTCCATGAGATTCCATTGATGAGGCACGCGATTGCTAGCATTCGATATAACAGCTTCATAACGTCCTGGAGGTTTCTCTGTCTATGGATGACGATCAGAAATACAATGTTGAAGGTTATTCCAAGGACTAAGTTGACTACGTACACGCTGGCTCCATGCTTGAAGCTCCAGTTAGCCTCAGTGGTATCATTGTTGAGTTCATCCATGATTATTTTTATACTGTTATTCTGGTCGCTTTCCTTCAATAATCAACAAAATTAAGAAACTGATTATTTGGCAACAACGTCGACATGGCCAACATAATAGTATTCCCGCCTTTACTGAAAAATATTTTGCTTTGCTAATGTAAAGACCTAAAAGTGGTCCTGACTGCAGATCCACAAGATCCACAACCTGATAGTCAAGCAACGATTTTCATGTTTCGTTAGGTGTTGTTGAACTGCAAAACTTCTTCGTTTCCCTGGATACATAGCATTCAAGTATTTAAGGTAAACAACACAGGCTTTCTCACATGTCTGAGGGAAAATACAGCAAATTTGAAATTTAGGCATGACATGCAATCTCTCGTGCCATTACGAATATAACTGTCTGGAAATAATGTACAGTGCCTTTGTTATAAAGGTAAAGAAGACATTCAAGCAAATGGAGTCATATTATTGTCGCTGTTTGAAAGCTGATTGCTACCTACTTCCGACAAGTCCTTATAGTTTCAACATTCAACACAACATCACAAAAGGTGAATGATGGTCAGGCAAAACTGGGTGTCTTCGCCTATCACTTGTTTTGAATTTTATTGTAACCTCCGGAATCATGACATCGCAAGAGATGGAGCAAATTGCATGATAAAGTTGTTTTATTTCACTCCATTATCTCACTATTACACGAACCGTCGCTATATTACACCAGAAGGATGCAGAGTCAGACATTTGTTGTACTCTTTAACTTAAATCTATGTCAATGCTTACTAGTGATGTAACTGGTGAAGAGACTGCATATCAGAGGGTTGTCTGGTTGGCTATGGCTACAATGAAGGCACATTTACCGCGCAATTTTCACTTGCACTGATATCCAGATAGTTCTCATCTTCTTTCAGATGTGTTATGTTAAACCTAATACGGACATACCCGTTTATATACCTGAGAATTTCTCGTCTAAAAGGTACATGAAACCAGGGATCACTCTCATAATTTTTCCATTCGACATAATCACGAAATGTCGATTTAACGAAGCACATGTTTTACCTAATGTAATCATCGTCTCTTTAAAATTGACACTTGTCATTAAAAAACTTTCACCGAGGGCGGGAGACGTGTTATTGAATTATTTTAACCAAAGAGCATGCTCCGCGTGTTTGCCCACTTATTTTCAAACACCACTTCTTTGCTGAATAGAAATAAAGTACAATTTGGCGAATACAGCTTTTTTTCTGTCCTGAATCTGGATATTTCCTACTTACCTTAAGACTCCCACGCCCTCTCTCTTATCAATGAAGATCTAGAATTTCGTCCATCAGCCATGCATTTCAGAAGTTGGCATGAATGAAGTATATGTGTTAGCGATTATAATAAATATTTATCAGTGATGAAAAAATATCAATTCAGTTAGTTTGATGTTTATAGTTACATGAGTGTTGCGGCATGCTACTTGAATGGGGGGGGGGGGGATTTACATCCCTTAAAGTATAACTTTTTCCACATCTAAAAAAAATGAAGGGTATTATTCAGTGACCAAAATCTCTCATCTTGATTCCCGGAACTTTCTTCCTTTCCCTCCTCTCCCCTTCGAACCCTCTTCACTCCTCGAAAAGTCATAGAAGATTACCTTGTCTTCATATAGCACCATTAGGAATGGTGCAACGACTTTAATATCCTGACCGAACTCCTGCCCGGGACTCTTGCACCTGATCTGCTCTTCACATCATCAATATTGACCTTCTTCACTGAAATCGATACCGTACCTCGTAGCCCTTGTTCTAGGCTTCAATTACATGCATAAACAATGAAAGCTGAAAGTCTTCAATTGAACCAACAACTTGTCAGATGTTTGACAGATTGTCGATTGAAAGACACAGTAATTGATACCGCCATGTCCAATAGAAAAATATTTACGCATGCAGTCGTTCCCTTCAGAATGTTCTTCGTGTTATTGGTCAATTCTTGTGACGTAGAATTGAGAATAAATAAAAACCTCAATCAGTGTCACCCTGAGCTAGACCCTTGGTATATGTAGACATCATCGATTCGCGATGCTGTGGGATTTCATTTGATGAATATTTGCAAGTATACCCACGCTCTCCGATGGAAGTACTTTATATTAGCCGCATACGGTCAAATCACAGAACTTAAAGGCTGAACGAATATGAAGGGGCTTAGAAATAACACTGGTTGGCTTCTTGACAATGTCACCATAGGTAATACCTTACCGTTCTTCGTTAATTTATTTCTCGGTATGTTTTCCAATATCATAGTCCTGATCGTGCTATATCGCCAGAGAGATATTCAGGACGTCATGCGACTGCTGTACCGGATCCTCGCCATAGCCACCCTGGCTAACTGTTTTATCTGGAACGTCTGGTCTATCCTTTGGTTCGCTTTTTACGATGAGCATGCATGTTATTTGATGTCTCTTATCTTCATGCTTCCTTTCCAGTTTGCTGTTTTGATGATCATGGCGTGCCATTGTAGCATCGGTCTCAATCTTTACCTCCTAATCAGTCGTCCGATGCGTTACCACATGATGGTAACCACAAAACGTGTACGATTATCACTAGGTCTCATCACATTTCTCGTTCTACTGGCCAGTGGATATTCCTTCCCTGTGCAAGGTTCACCATTTCTCCAATACAGAATCGACCAATGTATCCTCAAAAGGTCCACAGGTATGCCCGATACAAGCATGGCAGAGGTGTGGCATGCCGTGTCTCTCCTTCTGCCCATTTTCCTCACCATCATCTTGTTGGCAGTTATCTATATCAAACTACTGCGGATCATCCGACAGCAACTGCGGAAGGTTGACAAGATGAGTAAGCGCTATCAAAGGCATTCTGGAGAAGTGTATGCTCCTCGTATTAGAAATATTCGATTGTCACGGAAATTTAAAGGAGTCGTGACCGTCGTACTTCATTCGGCTTCTTTTATTGCTGTATGGATACCTCTATGCATGTCATACCTGATCCCGGAGGCAAATCAGTGGTTGAACATCCTAGATGCGCTGGCCGCAACAGGATCCTGGGTGCAGGCTGTCGTGTACTTGATGACCAACGAGGAAGCCAAACGAATTGCTCCAAGTGTTTTACGGATTCGCTGCTCATTTTCATGAACAGAACATTGGGAGAACATAACAACCCGACTCAGTTGGTGAATAAAATACATATTTCATACGTGTGTCAAGATTTTGGAAACACGGCCATGATGAAAGGATGCGCGTACAATCAGATTACTGGTACTAAAATGTTTCATCTTAATCATAACGACGTTACATTTTTCATTCTCAGAAATGTGAAAATGTGAAATGATGATCACCCCACCCCAGTTTGTCGAGACAAATTATTTCGCCGAATAACAATGATTTATTCTGATAATCCTACTCATGATATACTGCTCGTATGAAGATCGAAAGGATAATCCAAGTCATCAACACTTGGTTCTATTACCTTGACATCAGCATTATGGGCTGATGAGGACAGGCTGAAATAATAACATTAAAGCTCTGAGCATTATAAACTATCTTCCATTACCATGACGTTTATAATTATTTTCAGCAATGATCTACCTAAACCCTCTTAGAATAGTTAAAAAGTTACCTAAAAATGTTTGACAACGAAGCAATTAATTTACAGCATTTAAGAAATCCTATCTTTGACAGGGTCAGGCCATTAACAGATAGCCAGATGGACAGGATAATTCAAATAACTCCTAGGTTTTCCGCCATGTGGACAGATGCGTTGCACCTGACCCAGCTTCTTTTGTGGGTTAACTATAACGGGGCTTGTTATTATGTTGCTATGTGTGTGATGAAAACGCGCAAGCTAAAAAAGAACAATCATAAAACGATTTCATAACATTTTCCTGGTATCTTGGATAATGTTATTATACATGTATACATTTCTTAGATTAGATTCTACGTAACATTATGATAGGGTAGATCTTGAAAAACCAAATCGATTCAAAGGAGTCATCACTGTGGCACTTTTGTCAGGGTCATTTCTTGCCACGTGGACGCCAATGTTTGTTAATTTCCTCACCCCAGGAGCTTCCTCGGCGGTATGGACGAACATTCTCGATAAACTGGCTTCGACAAACTGCTGGGTTCAACCAGTGATTCACTTGGTAAACAACGAGGAGGTTAGACAGATTTGTGTCGATTTGATCCGGAAACGTCTTCGGCAGCAATGACATAAAATTACAAAATTAAAAAAAAATGTAACGTTCGTTTGGGCCCTTTGAAAAGCCATTCATAGTGTAGAGAAAGATTTCCATGAAATCTGTTAGACAATGCCATGGTCTTGTAGTTATATTCTGCTTTCGTGAGATCATCGCCATTCGATAGTAATGAATAAAAAATAACATTTAACATAAAGTGGATGCAGCCCCAACCCCTGGTTCCGCGCCCCCTGCAAGACTAATACGTGGGGGTGTCGTGGTCTAGTGATTACGACTACTGTCTTCCAATCAGAGGGACTTGGGTTCGAATTCCAGCAATGGCGTGTTTTCTTTCAGCAAGAAATTTACCCACTTTGTGCTGCACTCGACCCAGGTGAGGTGAATAGGCATCCGGTAGAATTTAGTCCTTGAATGCTTTAGCGCCTAAACGGCGGCTCAGCTACAGCCGGGATGATTATGATACAAAGTATCAAGCGCAGTATAGAGTATATGCAATTCTGCGCTATGAAAATAGAACTTATTATCATTGTTATTATTCTTATTATTAATACATAGGCCTAACCTGTGTCAGTCGATATCAGACTTTTGTATTCTTTACTCCAATTGATTAATGAAGCACTAAAGTACATGATCATAAAAATTTTTTTATGAATCGTCGTTTGTTCTGATGCTCAGCATGTTGTTAAATAGATTAGTTGTCCTTTCAATGACAGAAATCAATAATTCAAACATACTTACGGATATACAGTACATGTTCTACTAGCTTGTCACAAACATGAAGTGGTGATGCGATTTTTTTTCTAATTAACCAATAGTATTAGGATCTTTGAATGTTTAAACTATTATTAATTTAAAAAGTCCTCGTCTCTGTTACAACGGAAATAAAACACATAAAAAATCACATCCCCCTTTTAGCCAGTTTAACTGATTGAAGAGAACGTGTGATCGTTCAATGTAGCAAATGATTTCAATTAAACTACAATGATTGTTTCATCGAATCATGCGTTTACTTTATCGCCTCTTTTTCACACAGACAGTGTAATGTTGATGCACGATCTCATCATTGAAATTAGAATTTGTTTATACACCAAACCCTGCTCTGATTTTTCGTGTTTTTATTTCGATGCTCCGTATGTCATAAGACAGAAAAGACAAATTCGATTAACCTATCAATGACAGAAGAACAAATACAAACATCTATGAGGTTATAATTACGCGTCAAGATCACAAAGTAATGTGATCAATTTAGAAATTGTTTTATAATCTAAGAGTGAAATATTCATCATGGGTTCCATTTCCTTTTCTGCGTGAAAGCAAAATTCATTACTAATAACTTACTTCATTCTCGCCAGGCCTCCTCATTATATGGCCTTCAAAGGGGGTGGGGGTTGGGGGCTTGGGAGCATGGTAGCATGGACCCTTAGATCTTCATGACCAAGAAAAACGGAAAGGAAATAAGGGGATATATTGTTTTCCGAATATTATGTTAACATCTATCACAAATTGGGAATTGGTTTTGCTCAATTGCTTCGCTCTTTCACAGCCTTTTAGATTTTGAAATATTGCCAGTGCGCCATGCCTGACCCCCTATTATTTTATTTATTTATTTATTCATTTGTTTATTTATTTGTTCATTCATCTATTCATTTAGTTAGTTATTTAGCTAGCTTGTTATTAATTAATTTATTTATTATTATAATTATTATTATTTATTCTTTTTTTTTTTTTTGGGGGGGGGGGGAGCTCAATACACCAGTAGGCCAGTCGATTACTTGATGAGAAATTCGTGATATTGACAGCACGGCAGCCACTATTAGCTATTGTTACTTTTGGTCTATTTTCTGGGATCTGTATAAAAAAAAAATGCTAAGCGGTGTCCAGAGTATTCACGAACAGATCAAATAATCAAAGTATTGCCAAGTGTAAAAAAAAAGAGTGAAGAACCGTAACGGCATTTTCGTTTACAACTACACATTTGCACATTTGTCTTTGGCTGTGATTGTTACTCTCCGTTATTGAATCCCATTTACGTCCCTGGGTGATAACTTTCTGTTGTATCCCTTAAATGCACATCCTCCATTCAAAGTTGGTTACCAAGGTGTGGCTGCCACACGTGAGAGTTGAGTGACGGAGAATACCGAGTTGAAAGTGTTTCCTTCCAGACCGAGGAGCCCCTGATACCCCTAAACAACTGTCTGTAACCAATAAGTGAAAACAGTCAACTCAAAATCAAAATGTGAACTTCATGGTTCCATTATATATGTTTTGTAGTCTTGTTTGTTCTCATGACATTCCATCTTTCTTAAGTGGTTTTTATGCGGATGTGTCCTGTCAGTATAGTGATGAACAATGCACACGCACCACGATGGATTCATTAAATTGTCAAGACTATGAAACGATAATGTATATTGCTATTGACTATGGACAGTTGTGACCGAGCAACCAGTAATTTCATTTAAAGGATTCCAACTTCTTTTTTTGCTCACTTCATCGGCAAATAAATGATTATTTAAAGAAATAACGTAATAAACGATCATAGGTGGATAAAACCCAATCTTTGCTCATTGTCGTTTGTGATACGGTCATGATAAATCATTCTTACAGAGGCAAATTGGTCTCTCTCCAAAAAAGTTGTCAATTCTTTAGGAAAAAATGAATATCACTAGCAATTCCAGTAGAGAATCAACCTTCACCATCTGCCCGGAGTGCAGCATATACCTTGTTAATTTAGTTCTAAGTGTATGTCTTAACGTTATTGCTCTAATCATCATACACCGACAGAGAGAACTTCAAGAAATTATGAAAACGTTACATCGAGTTCTCGCTGCAACCACCCTGGCGTATGGCGTCTTGTTGAATATATGGTCCGTCTGTTGGTTCTCAGTCCAGGGTCCGTCTTCATGCTCCATCATTACCCTCATATTTCTGTTCCCTACTCGTATCATCATAATATTGCGAATGGCTTGTCTCTGTGGCATCAACTTGAACATGTATCTACTAATTACCCGCCCGATGCATTACCACTTGATTGTTACCAGTAAGCGAGTACGAATCTTATCTTCTGTCGCTCTCGTCATCGCTTTGCTGACCAGTGGGAGTAGCTTCCCGGTACCGAGCTCTCCTATTATTCGTTATAGAATTGCCGAGTGTCTGAAGAAGGAAATTGCTCTGGCGAAGCACATGGCAGGAGTCGTTGACGCAATGAGTGTGCTTCTTCCGATCGTTTTCACCTTTGTCATTTCGGCTGTGATTTACATTAATCTTTTGATAATTGCTCGACGGCAACTGAAAATGATTCAAGACTTAGAACCGCGTACCCGTGGTGGTACGTCGCCAAATGAGGCCCAAAGTAAGGAACAAGACCTTCAGAAGAAACAGCCTGGATTCCGTCGAAGATTCAAAGGAGTTGTTACTATAGCTCTTCTGTCAGGGTCATTCCTTGTTGCGTGGACACCACTTTGTCTGTTGTACTTTATCCCAGGAGGTTCTTCAGGCCTATGGCTGAATGTCATCGATAAAGTTGCCTCCTCGAACTCATGGGTGCAGCCATTAATTCATATAGTTAATAACGAAGAGGCAAGACGACTTTGCATTGATTTTATCAGAAAACGTATTCGGCAACAGTAAGAGGAATCGATCAAAACATGTATTTTGGTCGCTGTCTTGGTGATGGCGTATGAATTAAGATGATTACGAATTAAACATGAATGCTAATTCTATCGATTTTTATATAAGCAGCAAAAAAAAGGAAATTGGAAATTTCCCAGAACTGAATCTTAAATTCTTTGAAATTCAGAGACATTGCCTTGAATTTTCTTCTTTTTTTAACAAAAATCGGAAAATAAAAATGCGAGCCTAAATTTTGTCCAAGTGACCAAAATCAAGGAAATTAACATTTTTTTCGCTGTTGAATGCACCATTTATAAATAGTAACAAAATTACGAAATGCCAGCTTGGAGCGAGAGCAGAAAATTTGGAGGAACATGTGAGACAAACAATTTTTGAAATATAACATGAATATTGAAAGTTGTTACGTTTAATTATAGTTAATTATAATTTTCTGATTTCCCGGAATTTCCTAATTTTTTTTTTCATTTCCCATAAATTACCTGAAAATGATTCAGAATTCGGAAAATTTCAAAGTGGAAACACTTGTCTGGTCATTGTGGATGAAACCTTGACCTGAAGGAGCATATTCGCAAAGTTTGCCGTGCATGCTGCTAACTTCGGTATTTACAAGATTGGGTAAAATATATGAATGATCCTGATCAGAGCTCTACCACGTCTAGACAAAGCCTAGATTACGTCGACCTATTTGGACTATTGTAACAGTTTGCTCATCAACTTAACTGCTTCCCACCTGACCCCTCTTCAGCACATTCAGAACAGAACAACGTCGCTCGTCTCACCACTCGCACATGGAAGCGATGACATCACTCTCGTCATCCGAACTATCCATTGTAATTCAATTACCATTACCCAGAAACGTTGTCAGCGCTAACAAATGCGCTTGCAGATCGAGAAGACCTGTTACAACCGGTAATGTCGCAGCGATAACAGTGTGTTATTTTACACCTCTGATAACTGAACATTTTGTCTTCACATCCGAAAGATGAGACTGGGCTTACCCTTATGGAACAACAATAATAATAATAATAATAACTCGTATTTACCCAGGGTAGCCACTCTCAGCTGTAAGCTGTTCATCCAGCGGGCCCTGCATAACATAATATGTTATTATTACCCTTCTCTCTTCTAAATGCTGAGCGCCAAGCAAGAAGGCAGAAGGTCCATTTTTATAAGTCTTTGGTATGACTCGGCCGGGGATCGAACCCACGACCTCCCGTCCATGAGGCGGGCACTCTACCACTGAGCCACACAACACAGTGTTGCCATAGCGTATTCACATAGTTGACCGTTCTTATTGTATGTTAACCATATGGTCAGAGTGTTGTGACAGTATGGGACTTCAGATCACATTGTTAACCACATAATTACCCACATAGTTGGCATTCCGAACAGAGAGTGGCACATATCATGTATATACCACAGTGTTGTGTGGCTGCATAGATCTATGTATAAATCCTATGTCCATAGTGTTGTCACGGTCTAAAATCTAAGTTTATGTGGTTTTCCACATAATTTCCACATAGTTGGTAACACAGTATGGTATATTTTTAACAATGTGTACATCCTGTGTTCATAGTGTTGTAACACTTTGATAGTTCAGATAATTCATTTACCACATATCATCCCCACAGACTTGGCATCTTGAACACTCAGTGATTCGTGTGCTTACCACAGTGTAATGCTGAGCTCGTTTAGATTATATGACATTTACTTACCGATCAATCACATTTCTAGAATGTTCCTCAAATGTTTTCTTTATGTATTTGTGCATTGTTTATTTGTGCTCTTTAAGTTACATCAGCTCCCCCCAAAAAAAATCGTTCCCAGGACCCTGTAGTTATTTTGTGGTGACTAATATTATTTGTGTTGTTGTTTTGGTTACTTAATTATCATTATTATCATGATGTATTTTTCTAATTTGTTCACTATTATCAGGTCTACTGAATTTTTTTTCAGTTTATTTATTTGAAAAAAAAAATACATTGGACGCCCTCACAAAACATGGTGCATTCATACTGATGAAAAATACGAGCGACAAAAGCAAGAAAAAAACACAGCATAAAAACATTAATCCCTTTACACCACAAAACTACGGTGTTTGCTAAACACGATAAATTACTTGCATAGTAATACTCATTATCATCAACTTTATCGTGTATTTGCCAAATCAACATCCGGGTGGCTCCCGGATGAGGAATCTGAAATTATAAGACTAGCTCGAGATGTACGGAACCAATGCGAAATGCCGATGCGTGCGCGCCATAACGGGACAGAACGTAATTTCCAACATTTTGGTCAGCTCGACTGGTGTGGCGTTATCGGTAAAACAATGCGATGTTGTGGGTTTACCGTTCTGCTGACGGAGGTTCGGAACTCGCCTCGAACTATCCAATGTTTTTTTTGGGGTAAATGCATGTTACCACACGTCCCCAAAACATATATTGCACACATATGTCACACACTGTGTTATACACTGTGGTACACACTGCATTACACACTATGTTACATACTTTGTTAGACACTATGTTGCACAGTGTGTTAACATTGTGTTTTATTCCATAAGGATAGGCCTACCGTTAGCGCTCTGTTAGGCTAACATCGTTTCAATGCATCCGATACTCTCGCACTTTGTGCACCTTTGCTTTGGAACTCTTTCCTGCACACATTCATGATGCGTCCACACTCGCCTATTTTCGATGAAACTAAAGACTAATCTTTTCCAGACACAACAGCGATTGCTATGATATTATTTTTTCTTCTCTCAATAATGATAATCATAGGCACTTACATAGCGCCATCTATCTAGAAGTAATCTATTCCGAGGCGCAGTTTTCATTATTATTATTAGTAGTAGTAGTAGTATTACCCCGGCTTTAGCTCGAGCTGCCTTTCAACGCTCAGTGCATTCAAGTAATTACTCTCTTACCCCATTTCTTTACAACATTTAAATAAAAAGAGCTGCCAAATATGTTGCTCATGTATAATTTCTCACACTTGTAATTTGCTCTGTACGTGTACTGTATCTAAGCCTTCGCGCTGACTCAGCTGCGGCATGGCGGATTGTCATTGTTCAAATCTCATCTATACCCGACAAAGAAAATATCTGTTTATCTGTATAATTCACACATACCCTCACCCTCCCTCATCCACACACACACACTGATGAAGGGCTCATTAGATGGTAACTGCTTCAAAATCAGGCAATGCATTTTGAAGATAGGCGTAACAATAAGATAGTTGTCATTTAACTATTATTGATAATTAGAAGCCAAGACCTATGAGATTGAGTGTCTGTGAGGGTGTGTGTGTGTGTGTGTGTGTGTGTGGGGGGGGGGGGGTAATGAACAGCTTTGAAGTTTTGGCTGTGTGTATGTGCGTGTATGCGAGAGAGGTGATGTGTTACGTGTGAAGGTGTGTGAAAGTGGGTGTGTGGAAGAGGATGTGTGTGTCTCTGCATGTGTTGAAGAATAAATTGGTAGGCCGGGTGCTTATGCGCAAGATATTGTATTTTTCACACTTCCTTCTACATCCACCAACTTGGCGCAACTGAGATTGTACGACCGTCTGGAGATTGTCGCATAGTCTGTCGCGCATGCAAAGATCCATATGAGGATGGTACCAAAACATGCAGAGAATATAAATCTACCGGGACATATCAATATCAATTCAATCATAAAATGCTCATACTAAACTAGACTACGTTTTGAGCCCCTTTTCAACACGGTTCAACTGTAGAAATCGTGCGTTTATGGCAATTCCGTTGATGTTTCCTGTATTATGCATGATATGAGATGTGTCAAATATCATCATACTATATGTATCCATGTCCTTACTAAGCATGATATAAATCATTGCTCACTGGGCATTGATCAAGGCCACGTCATCAGCAAGGGATCTGTACCAGGCATGGCCGTTTTCCCCTGTTTTCACATCGCATATTAGAGCAAACCTGCTGATATATCTTTGAAAAAATGATACCCCTATTCAAAAGAATAATGAACAATATTGACAGCTATGTAACAAGTATGCCAATAAGTGGCTTTCTCCGATTGGTCGTAATCGTATGTTTAGGGACCCCATGGAAGAACAGTGGTATCTTATTGATACCGCTGAAATGGGCCATCCTCCATCTGTATGTTATGTTAAATAGATCATGTATATATTTTATCTTTTTATATGGAAATAAATACAAACAAACAAACAGGGAAACCAGCCTGCACAGTGACAGAGCTTGTATGTAAAGAAGACGCCATCATTTCGTTAAGAAGGCGGAGTCCCAAGTCACAACAATAACATACACTTGAATGGCTAAAAATTAAGTGAAAAGAAAAAGAAGTAAGAAAGAAGAAAATAGAAGCCAGAAAATAAATGTCTATACGCGTCTCAGAACCTTTGAATCCCCCTCCGAAAAAGGATTAGGCTCCACCGAACGGTGCTAAATTAAAACCTGAGAGGTTGGGGGCTACTATAGTTCCATAATAAACATAAGGCTGATTTAGAAAGCAATAATGACGGGAAAAGGTTTTGTACGGGGGGTGATGCAACACATTCCTTATAGTCTCCCTTTCCCCAAGTGCTCCTCCCTCTCTCTCTTTACACACACATCTTCCCCTGCTTTTCCAACCAGCCTCTCTGAGCTGTAATTCTGTATTAATGATCATTGTCATGCCTTTGTTCACTTTGCTGATCGCAATTTTGATCAAGACATTCTCTCGCAAACATGGGATACCATTAATTTTTGAAGTATAATTAGAGCAAAGCGAGTGATCAGAAAACCTTTCGTGACAATGACATGGTTTTAATTACATTTTTAGCATATACCATGATTTCATGAGCCCGCCTAAGGCAGACTGATCAGATATCACCTTTGTTAAATGTCATATTGCAAGACATCCAATCATATATGACATATTCCATTGCTTTATCATGTTTACTCCTTTTAAGGCAAATTGACTGCTCCTTTAACCTAGTGAGAATTATTCATTTGAAATTATGTTAAAAAAGAAAATGATATTAAAATATGGATGATGCTCAAGACATAGGATTGTCATTCCTGATCCAGCGATAAGCTACTTATAAAGAATATATTCCTCCTGATTAGATGCCAAATACATTTCTGTTGATGTGTAGGTGTGTTCCGCACCAAGGAGTCTGCATCTGCAGTCGAACATCCAAATCAATTGGAGGCGACTCATTTCTGATATCGATGCAAGGTTTCGAACTGTCCAAGTGTCACATTTTCTTATATTGTCAGTAAACAGGACGAATTGTCTTGATAAAGTAATACAAGTTCCTGAATGATTGGAAAATGGATAGCAACACAACTTCGGAAAGGTCAGGAGTGGCGTTCATTGGCAATGAAACAAAAAGCGTGACTGAAATCTTAGATCCGACAAGCAGCACTTTGTATCTCTCGAGTATCATGTTGTCCACTCTTTTGAATGGACTTGTACTGGTTGTCATTTATCACCAGCAAAATCTTCAAGACTACATGCGAATACTCTATCAGATTTTGACAGTATCTGATATGATCTTCGGAATCACGTGGGGTGTTTGGAGCACGGTGTGGCTCTCCTTCAGTGACTACAAGACATGCGCGATAGTCAGCATGGTCTTTCCATACATGACTTTCACTGCGCTGTGGTCCATCATGGTATGTCTCTGTGGTATCAGCTTCAATCTCTATCTCCTTGTCTCAAGGCCTCTCCGTTATCACACAATTGTAACAGGAAAAAGATTCATCGGTACGTTGTCGGGTGCTTACCTGGTGGTAGTTTTGTCATGTGGAATCGTATTCCCGGTTCCGGATTCTCCCTTCATAATCAAACTCACAAGCTTATGTCAAACTCAGATACTTGGAGACGACGCGTTTAGCTGGATCATGTATGTTTATACTTCTTTTCCAGTGTGTGTAACAATGTTATGTACGACCTTTATTTATATTAAGCTCCTCTGTATTGCAAGGGGGAAAGCAATGGAGGTTCAAAACGTAGAAAGGCAGAGAGAAGAAACCCTGGGGAATCCACGGATGGACGAACAACATGGACGGCCACAGAATTTAGCCTATCTACAAGTGGTTGCCAACGCGGAACGTCGACAGAGAAAACGATTCAAAGGCTTAGTTACAATACTCATCTTAACCTGTTCTTTTTGTATTTCGTGGATACCTTTTCTCTTCAGCAGCAGATTCTCTAACACCACATTGCAGATTATACTTGACTTCTTTCCAATGAGTAACACATGGATGCAGCCTATTGTTTACTTGTTGACAAATCCTGAAGCAAGAGGAATTTTCTTAAAATGTGTAAGTTGTTACTGAGCTGATGAACCATTTTACTGAATTTAAAGCACTGGAAGCAGTTTAATTGCTGAGGGATCTCTTTTTTTTTATTACTGACAGAGTTTCGAATCTTTATCATTTTGCACCCGAGATGACATACTGACGGATCATAGACCTTAAGCATTAGCTCGTTCCATCCACATGCGAAAATTGATGCGCAAAGGTCCACCACTGGCGTCGATCCTGGGAGATGAGGATTACTTCGTTCCAAGTTGTGTCTCGATCAGTAAGGTCTCTTTTAATTGTTCTCCACCATGTTAGATGCGGTCTCCCTCACGTTACACGTTACAGCCTTTCTGACTATGCTGCTTTCTGACATGCTTTTACACCCTAACCCTGGGCCGACAAACCAAAACCAAAGTCAACCCAGCAATCATCCTTTATTCAAATATTCAATTCAAGATTTATATAACCTACGTCAGAGAAATAGCTACAAGACTGTTCCGCCAACGACATGGAAAGTGATAAAAGACCTAGGGATCACACCAAAACCACTACGCAAGCGAGGAAAGCGAGCTGGTTCTAGGAAGCATCGTAAATCTTGTCCCAGACCACACCACGGGCAAGGCATTCCTGTACTTATCCGACCACGCCTTTTACCTTCAAAACGCAAATTGTTTTACTACAATTACACCGACGCAACACGACAACTCCGCTCATCATCAGAGCCGCCGTGGCTATGACGTCCCAACGCTACTACTACTCAACGCCAGATCACTGAGGAATAAGATCGACGAATTGTCAGCAATCATCCAGGAATATAAGGTGGACATAGCAACGATTACGGAAACATGGTTTAGCCCAGAAGAACCACTTGACATGCTCTCAATACCGGAGTTTTGCTTATATTCAAAACCTAGGGAAGATCGATTAGGGGGAGGAGTCGCGGTCTACGCGAAACATCATCTTCAAGCGAGGATAATTGATGTACCTACACCTAAAGGAGTTGAAGCTTTATGGATCTACATGAGACCCCGAAGACTTCCAAGGGAAACTAGCGGACTGATACTCTGCGTGATTTACTTCCCTCCAAGGAACCCCAACAAGCAGCAGTATATTGATCACATTCTCTCCACCCTGGACAGTCTTTTGCTTCGTTATCCAGAATCTGGGATCTCAGTAGTAGGTGATTTCAATGATTTAGATATTAATTTCTTACTTGAAAATGACAAATTTAAACAAATTGTTACTCAACCAACCCGAGAGGGCAATATTCTTGATATGATTGTAACCACTATAGACCAATTGTACCAAGAAACCAAAATATTAGCCCCTGTTGGCATGAGCGATCATAATTGTATCCTTTGGATACCCAAACAAAAGTCTCATCGTATTAATCGAGTTAAGAAAAGAATTGTTCGCCCGATTCCTGACAGTGGCAAAAGAGCTTTTGGTACTTGGTTAACTAAGTTTACTTGGGAAGAAATGTATAGAGAAGATGATCCATCTTTGAAGTGTCAAATGTTATTGGATACTATGATGACTCACTTAGATATTCACATTCCGACAAAAGAGATTCGAATGCATTGTAGAGATAAGCCTTGGATCAATGCGGAAGTCAAAGATGTTATACATCAAAGACAGCAAGCTTTCAGTAACAACTCCCAAAGTCTGTGGCGTTACTTAAGAAACAAAGTCATACGCTTAATCAGACTAAGGAAAGTTGCATATTATAATACCAGAGTTAGAAATTTAAAAACTAGTAATCCAGCAGCATGATACAAACAGATTCGGATTCTAACAAATACTCACAAAAAACATAGCCCAATCCATATTCCGAATATAGACCCAAGGGATTCTAATCATGATAAAAACGTTGCTAATTATATTAATCAGCATTTCTTGAACGTGGCAAGTGATCTACAAAGTTTAAATAGAAATGAATTACCTGTTTACTTACCATCCCAGAAAACCTGCCCTATTGTACAACCTTATGAAGTATATAAACAATTGAAAACTTTGAACCAACAAAAATCTGGTATTAGTGAAGACTTACCAGTCAGAATCATTCGTGAGTTTGCTTTGGAATTGTGTTCGCCACTAACTGATATCTTGAACAATTCCTTTTACCAGTCTGTTGTACCATGTCAGTGGAAACGCTCCGAGATTATACCCATTCCTAAATGTTTACCAGTAACAGTGCAGAACTTAAGACCAATAGCATTAACTAGCTATTTTGCAAAAATAGCAGAATCGTTCATATGTAAATGGTTAATAGAAGATATATCCGATCACATTGATGTTAACCAATTTGGAAACCGAAAAGGCCTATCAACAAATCATTACCTAGTTCGATTGCTTCACCAATTGTATGAAAATGCTGAAAAATCCCAATCTATATCAACTCTCATATTTACAGACTTCTCAAAAGCTTTCGACAGAATTGATCACAATATCCTTGCAAAAAAATTACTTAACCTCGAAGTTAGACCATGTCTTATTTCTTGGATTTTGGACTTCCTCGAAAATCGACAACAACGAGTCAAATACCTTGGTCAGTTTTCAGATTGGTCAGCATCACATGCAGGTGTAGCTCAAGGTACAAAACTTGGGCCTATTCTCTTTCTAATAATGATAAATGATGCATGTATAAAATCTCAAGTTCCATATTTTAAATATGTTGATGACCTCACACTAGTTGAAAGTCGCAAACAATTTCAACCATCCAAATTACCAAACGTGCTCTCTGAATTCGACCAGTGGTCCGTTAGCAATAATATGACACTTAATCCATCTAAATGTCAGTGCATGCATATAATTTTCTCTAGAAATATTGTTGATCAAAATCGTATTTTTATTGGAAATGAATGCTTGAGAACAGTGCAAAAAGCTAAAATACTAGGTATAATTGTTCAGTCTGACTTGAAATGGGAAAGTCATATATCAGACCTTTTGTGTCGTAGTAATAAAAAGCTCTATATGCTTCGTTGTCTCAAAACGTATAAATTACCACTTTGCGATTTAATAACAGTATATAAGGGTTACATTAGGCCAATTTTGGATTATGGAGTACCAGTTTTTAACGGAAACCTAACACAAAACCAAGTTTCCTGTTTAGAACGTATTCAGTCAAGAGCATGCAAAATTATGCTCGGTGAAAAATACACTAATTATACCGATGCTTTAGAAGTGTGTTCTTTACAATCTTTATCTGAAAGACGAAAACAATTGTGTATGAACTTTGCTGTATCCCTTGCCAACAGCCCACTTTGTAACCATTGGCTACCTATGAACAACGATGTTGATTACTCATTGAGGAAAAGACTTAAATATCGTCAGTTTCATTGTAAAACCAAACGTTTCCAAAACAGCCCATTACCTTACTTTATAAATTTATTAAACGCTAACTTGAAATAAGTTTGTGTTCCTTGATATAGCTAGTTACCCGGTTGATATACATAGGTCTACAAACATCTACTGTGCAAGTTGTGTTTTGCTAATATATCGCGCCTAATACTAATTTGTTGTTATTATTAGCTCACAAGCTTCAGATGGAAATTTTACAATTTTTAGAACTTTTTAAACTCAAACACAATTGAATAGGTTTACAGGTTTTTATTAGTCATGATTTTAATGCATGTATTTCACATTGTAACAACTAAAGGGAAACAATGTTTTTTATGCCAATATTTTACTCATTTTTATTAAGATTTCTCATGTGGTGGAAGATGTGTTATTTTACAAACTGCGTCATTCTTCAAATTTTAAGTAATCGTTCTCAGGATTGAGCAGGACGGTTTCCTGGGACGGGCGACCACTCACCCCCCCCCCTTGGTTCTTCTTCTTTTTTTTTTTTTATTTGTATGCTTAATGAGTGCAAGGTGTCAGGGGTGACTGCTGGGTTGGTGGGTGCAGTTGTTTGATTTAACGTGCTTATGGTTGTTGGATGAATGAGGAGTGTGTTGTGAATGTGAATGTTTTTTTTTTCTTTTTTCTTTTTTTTTTGTAAGAGATTGTTTGTCGGCCCTATTAATGCATAGCTCCAGTGAGGTTAGCTGACCCTAAGTTCCGCCTGAGCGATGGATTTGAATAACCAATTCCATTGCCCAGGTTGAATGGTGTTGTTGAGGGATTGGCATTCCCTGGCTGGAGCTGTGCATTGAACTTGACTGCTCGCTCGTCCCCAGACACCCTCCTGTCTTTAGTTCTTTTGTTACTTGCTTAAATCTATGTTTTTATTGTTTGAATTTGAGTGGCGATGTTTGTCAATGAGCATTCTTCCACCACCACCTTTCAGTCTTCTAGTTGTTATTTTGTTAAGTTGCATTATATTCTCTTAATCATTTCAAGTTTTGATGTTTTTAAATCACCTATTTATACATGTATATACCTGTAAATTGTACACAATTCAGCCTTTTGGCTGCAACGTGCAATGATTTTGAATAAAACCTTTTCAATTCAATTCAATTCAATTCAAATCCTTAGGACGTGGCCAAGCCATGTCAGCCTTCGTTTGTTACTATTTGGTTAAGTAGCTTTTTATGTGTTTGGTTCCTTACATCTTCATTTGTGGTGTGGTCCCTCCATGAGATATTATCCTTCGTAAACATTTGTGATGGAAAGCATCTAGCATTTGCCTCTCTGTTACCGTCATTTCTCAGGTTTCACTGACATAAAGGAGGATTTATAAGACGGTGGTTTCATACACCCTCACTTTGTTTTGCATTCGGATGTTGTTTTTTTTACAGACAGCATACATGCTCCCAAACATCGACTGCGAATTGCCGATCCTTCTGTAAATCTCCTCTGAGTTTTCCCATTGTTAGTAATTGTGCTACCAAGGTATTGGAATGGGTTTACCTTCTCTATCACCATCTATGGTTATTTGAATTGTGTTCTGGCCTATTTACATTACCTTACATTTCTTACTGTTGAATCTGAGACCAATCTTGTTCTGTATTTCTTTTGTGTTATCTGTACTCATCTGTAAACTATCTTGATTTGGGTCAACGGATCATGCAAAACTGCAAATTTTGAAATTAGCGCAAAGAATACAAGTATATTTTAGGACATAATCTATTCATTTCACGATTTTGATGAAACTGTTTTAATCTAATTGCTTCACCTTTTCTTTCTATTAATTTATTCGAATCGATTTTACGCAAGTGTTTCTTTCTCTAAACCTGATTTTAGGAGCATGGTCAGATCACTGCCTGTATTCTGTATAACCTGGTTTGTTCAGTTTTTGCATTGGGCTAATATGCGGCCAACAAGAAGATCGAGGAAACTTGCATCCATTTTTACGCAAGCATGTTCAATAACAGCATCTTTATTATGTAATAAATCTTACTGGACAATTCAATATCGGTATTACGATAAAAAAAATCCGTAAGTGAAAACTCGATGTTTCTAAAGTCGTATAGATATAAAACTTTCAGCTCGAAGAACCAAGAGCCAGAATCAAGCATCTATCAAACGACAACTAACGGAAGAGAGAACAAGATTAAAAGTAATAATAATCCAAATAGATACGTTTCAAATGAATAAACGAAATATAATACATTCGTAAAGAGGAGTCATTTATTTTTCTCTCAAAGAAATAAAGAAATCAGACCCTTCACACCCTTATAGGTGTGTGTGTGTGTGTGGGGGGGGGGGTGAGGGTAGCCGACTTTGACAGGTAAAATCAATATTACCTAAAGAGCAAATATAGATAGCAATTGGAAAGCAATGCAGGATGAGAGCATGACGTAACATTTAACATCTGACCATCATCACGGCAATTGCCCCTCCCCACCTTAGCCAAGCCTCTTTATTAGCTGCCACCTTGGACCAACTGCTGTCACATATGGGTTTACCTTGTCGCCTTTTCCGAATTCGATATGTAAAATTAATTGCTTTTTTATTATATGACTTCATGAGCTCCAATTGAAGCAGATAGATTGATGAATTAACTTTTGTTAGTAGATATGACACGTTATCAAATATGCAATTACAGTATGATTGTATATTACGCCTGCCTATCACGACTTCCTGAGCTCTTATCAGGGCAGATGACAAATCAGAAAACTTTGACATGAAAATGCATGTTATTAAGCATGTTTTCAAAAAAAAAATTACAACAAAATGCATCGTGCAGAAGGCGTGGACAGTTTCATTTCTGGCCGCGAGGAATATTGAGAAGCTGCCTTGGAAAGAACATGTTTCAACTCATTGATGCTGAAGACATAGAAAAATGATATCATACTTCGCTTAATTAGGTTTTCTTTGCAGTCAATGTCCATCGACAAAGACTTCCTTGATAGTTGAGTCATGATTAGCAGATTTCAGACTTTTAGAAATCGCTTGTTTGACACTTTCTGCTGTCTGGTGATTTAATGACCTTTTTTAGTATTTGATTATCTTTTTTAACTGGACAATGGAGATCATCAATTCTACGCGGGAGTCGACAAGATTTGATTTTGGAGGGAGCGATCGAGCGGCTAGAGAAACTGAAAACCTTGATCATAAAATTGGAACCTTCTACATTTTGACTATAATTCTTTCATCTGTGTTGAATGGAGTTGTTCTGTTTGTCATATATCGTCAGAAAAATCTGCAGGAATACATGCGATATCTCTATCAGATTTTGACAATATCTGATATGATCCTGGCAGTGACATGGGGTATTTGGAGCATGATATGGTTCTCCTTCAATGACTACAAGACCTGTTTGATTATAACTATGGTCTTTCCATTCTTGAATACCACAGCTCTGTGGTCCATAATGCTATGCCTCTGTGGTATTAGTTTCAACCTCTATCTCTTAGTCACACGACCTCTCCGCTATCACACAATTGTAACAAGAAAAAGATTCTTCTGTACACTTTCTGGCGCTTACTTGATGATAGTGTTGGCGTGCGGAATGGTATTTCCAGTTCCGGATTCTCCCTTCATTATAACACTTACAAACCAATGTCAAACACTTCACGTCATGCAGGAAGGCCCCATTTTCAGGATCGCCTATGCTTATATTTTGTTTCCAGTAGGCGCAACGATGTTATGCACAATTATCATTTATATCAGGCTATTTTTCATTGCCAGGAAGAAATCGAATGAGGTTGAAAATGCAGTAAGACCACGTGATGAAACTCATCAACAGCATGGAAAGACCCAGAATGGAGCAGACCTACAAGTGGGTGACAAGGTGGAACGTCGTCGGGGAAGACGGTTCAAAGGTTTGGTAACGATCCTCATCTTGAACTCTGCTTTCTGTATCTGTTGGATACCATATTTTTTCAACAGCATTCCGATGAATGACACATTAAAGACTATACTTGACTTTTTCCCTCTGAGCAACACGTGGATACAGCCTATTGTGTACTTGTTGACGAATCCTGAAGCAAGAGGACTTTTCCTCAATTTTGTAAGGTGCTACAGACCAGGTAATTCTACTTAAGTTGTTGCACATTTGAAATACATGATCAGAGACTTCATGGAACGAAACTGCCGAGGAGATCCTCGACACAAAGAAGCTATGGATAATACTTTGCAAAAAGAAGGATATGCGCAATATGCAACTAATGTATCAAATGCTGGCATTGTGATCCGACTTTAAGTGCAACCTGAAACACTTAGAATATTATTTGTTTTATCTTTTTATTTTTATATGTCCATAGGCTTAGTGGTTTGTTGTAAAGCTTTTAATGCTAACACTGCGATAGATCCTACGATAATGAAGAAGACCAGACGGTTTGTAACCCTTGTGTTCCGGAGCCACTACGATTGTAGTACGTTCCACTTCCAGAATCACCATCCAACTAATCGCCATCTCGTATATATGATTTTGTTTTTCAACAGTTCTTAATGCCTTTTCCTCGCTCACTACGCTCGTCTGCAAATTAAAAAATAATAATTGCTTACTGTTCAAAAATACAAACCAAAGCAGCGAGTAAGTTTGAATAAGATTGTGACTATCTGATGTGATTAAAAGTATAATACACTCTCGAAATCTTTGTATTAAAATCTATATTTAAATGAAATTGGTATTTGATAAGATGCAAACTGCAAGCGATAGAAGCGAGTGAGCTCTGAATTTACAGACAATTTGCCACTACCATTTGAAAAAAAAGATACCAAGGAAAGAAAAAAGAGAAATGAAAATATAAGAAAAAGAAATAAAAAAGTAAGAAGAAATGGGAAGGTGTTTCTCTTTGGATCAACGTTTCTGTTAGATAGGGTTGATATCTTGTTAATTGTAGATTTATTTGTTTTAATGCTGGGTTGAAATGAAATGAACCAAATGGAAGATTTGCCTCGTGTCAGTGGTTATATTTTTAAATTAATATGATGATGCAAACTAAGTTTAATTATGATTGATCCTTGACCAATCTGAAAAGACAGTTATTGCCTATTTTCCCCATCAATTTATATTACCTTTCAGAAATAGTGCCACCTTCTGCAACTGCATTAATGATACAGATCCCCCTCCGAATCCTTAATATTTACTTTCATAATGAACCATCCAATCAAACTGTCATTTTAAATCAGCCACGTTATTAGCCAGTAATGATGTGGCTCAATTATCAGGCCTGACGAGCTCAATTTGAGGTGACAGAAATACAATACAAATTGGATTTCCGTGGCGTCGGGGTGTTGTCATCTATTAGGGGTCTTCGTTCAGTTCGTGTGCTTATGGTTCTTATATTTCTTGGGAATCTGACAAGAATATGACAAGATCGGGAATCTGCAATCTGACAAGATTTTAGGAACACGTCAATATTCATTTTTTATCTCGACTCTGATTGACATTCTCCAAGAGCCTGTTCTGACCGGAAAATGGTCACCATTGATTCTGGATTAGACATGGTTGGGAACGCTACAGACTATTTCAATTATCTAGCAGCGTGTGGGTCCGGAGCAATATCTGCCCTGTCGGTATGTTCCAACGCTATCGTACTTGTTGCTATCCATCTTCAGAAAGAACTTTAGGACTACATGAAAATGCGACCACTGGAGCTTCTGGAGCGTCCTGTATATATATCCGTCGAGGAACTAGGAGGGGAGGCTTGTACAGTTGCCAATACAGTTCTTCCTTTTGTATATTAAACTTCGTGCTCATCCGAGATGATGTGTCTTTGGGGAAGTATCTTCAACATGTATCTCCACTTAGACACTCCATCATAATAACCAGGAAAAGGTTCTTCTCTTCACTCGTATTGTTATACCTTTAGAATACAGTATACCGTATCTCCACATTCCAAATTTCCCGTTGATAAGATTAAAAATCGACAGGTGCCTTGGTCGTTTATTAACTCCCGTTCATTAACGTTAACCATCGAGGCTTTTTTTTTTTGCCGTAGTCCTTGTACCTCCGATGTATATGTTTACATTTACTCTTCATCGTACATAAGCAGGCCAAAGCCTACCAATGGTCTGAGGATTGTCCGACATAGCAGCACTAAGAATACTCATATTAGGGGTCAAACAATTGGCCATTTGCGGAATCGGATTGATGTACCGTCCAGAAATCCTAGATCGTCCACTGCAAGGGTCCAACAAAGGGTTGATTACATGTTCATTTTTCATTCCATGGATACCGTACAATATTAATGGCTCCTGAGAAGGGTTTGTGGTTTATTAAGCCCCTTTCATAATTGACGTACGACCACTTGCGACCTTTTGGTCGTGCGACAGGCTGCAACAGGCGCCAATCGCTAGTCATCTCATAAGATCGCACAGAGGCTTTCACAAATGCAACAGCTGTCGTACAACAAAAACAACCAGTAAACCCCATTGCACGAGTAAGTCGCATACGCTATCATTCCTGCTCGTGCGATCACATGCGAGTGTTGCACGAGGGATTGCGAGTGGAACGGTCGCATGCGAATGCAACGGTACGGTAGTGCAATGTGGTAAGCGAGTTGCGATCGGTCTTGCAACAGTCTTATGGCCTATATTATCGCACCCAGTCGCAAGACTGGTCTCTGTACATGTAGGTCGCTAGCACATGTTCAAGTGTTGTACGACCTCCAGTCGACTAAACATGCTAAATGCGACTACTTATTTGTGCCACCTCTCGCACCAAATCGTACAATGCAGGGGCCGCAGAACGGTGTTCAAAGGGGGGGGGGGGGGGGTCTGACCATGCAAAAATCACAATCATATGGTAATTTTTACGTTTTTGTACACGGTTTTGGAAAAAAAGTGGGGGGGGGGGGCTGAAAGTCACCCAGCCACCCCCCCCACTTCCGCGGCCCCTGCAACGTTGAACAACACACGATTATCGCCCGACCGATGGTACGACCTGATGCGAGTAAATCGATCGTATTTGATCGCGTTTGGATTTTGAACATCTTCAAAGTTCAGATGCGACACGTCACGACCACTTCGAGTTCGTGCAATCGTCTACAACGACTGCGAGTGCTTGCAAGACACCAAAAGATCGATCGTGCAACAACAGGAAGAACTTGTTTCAGGCGGTCGTAAACACGTTGTACGTCAATTGTGAAAGGGGCTTTAGGCCCCCTTTGCATAAAGGTAAACATTATGGTAACTTTGCCATGCAATGGTAACTCGCATCGACTCCTTGATTTTGACTGGCTGTTGATCATCATTACCATGGTGGTTGCCACTGGATGACAAAGTTACAATAAAAGTAACTTTTATGCGACAGGTTCCTGGATATGATTTCAGAGAGTACCACCTGGGTCCCGCCAATAATTTATCTTTTGACTTTACTCCAAAGCCAGAAAAATATGCGGGAAGTATTTCCGAAGATAAATCAAGTAGTACCTAAGACTGCGTTACATCAATCATTTCACTGATAAATGATATGTGAGGGTTTGCATGGTGGTGTGAACAATCACGAAAGTGGTTATTGCTGTACACTATGTGTAAAGTCCAGGAGGGACTGAGATAGAAAGTCGATAGAAATGGAGGTGAAATGGAAAGACGAAAAGGGGGGACGTTTGGAAGTCGAGAAGTCTTGTAAAAGGACTGTAAACTAGGAGTGGAAACCTGAGAAGAAGCAGGTCCATGGTAGAAGGCAGGGTGAGAGGCTTGAGTAGAAGGCTTGAGTAGATGAGAGAAGGCTGGCTTGAGTCGGCGAATGGAGGAGTAGCAGGAGCAGGAGAGTAGACTTGACGTTTCTGGCAGGTTCACTGCACGTCGTCAGAAGTGACTGTTCGCTAGGCGTGCTGCGGTACCTGGGGGCCGTTTCATAAAGATGTTCGTAAGTTAAGAGTGACTTTAAGAACGACTGGTGAACCTTTCTTACGCGCTAAACCATCGCCAATGGTGTATAGCATTTACCAAAAAGAAAGGATCACCAGTCGTTCTTAAAGTCGCTCTTATCTTACGAACAGTTTATGAAACACCCACAGATACTAATAGGCACTTTTCGTAAACCTCAGGACGCGGACGTTAGGATCCCGTTAGGATCACAAAGTGATTAATATTGTACACTCGATTTTTACGATTGATTGTACATTATAGTCAATGGGATCAATCATAGAAAACTGTTCTACAATCATTGCTAAGCTTTGTCTTTGGGCCGTAGATCTGCGTTCCCTGTTCAAAATTCTTTAATGGGTACCTTTTTCAGGTAACTAATTGAATGTCTCCTCTCGTATTTTCCAGGAAGATAATACACTTGGCATTTTTATGGTAGCAAAAAATGCCAATTGGCCACATTATGGGGCTCCTAAAGTACGATAAGTCAAAACACGAATAGGGGTGGAGGTGATTTCGACAGGCTCCTTTGAGTTAGGGTTTGATGTGCCAGGACGTCATGCCATGTAACAGCAGTGCAACGTCTCTTCTGACTTTTCCAAAAGATTTCATTAGAATGAAAGTTGCTTTAGTATGTAACAGAAACGCCATATGCCTTTATCTAAATATAGTGCATTTCAAGGGCTTATGCCGAAAGGGTGGGTGCTGTCGCGTTAGGGGGTGTTGACACTAACGCGAAGATTCGTCCAAAGCCCCCCCCCCCGGTTTGGCCGAAAGGGTATGTTGGGAGCGTTAGGGCGCGTCAGTGTCGACAACGCCCCCAAATGGCACAACCGGGGGCTTTTCCCGAACCTTCGCGTTCAGTACACTCAGCGGCTAATTGTGAAGGCGTACGGCCTAGTACAGTACGGCCGGACGGCTAGCCAGGGCGGCAGGGCGATGGCACGATCCGCTCATCGCTGCAGAAGCATATCTGAACAGTGGCGACAGAAATGATCCGAGTTTAAAGAAGCTTAACTTACCTAGAATCAAAATGAATCGTTGAAATGTCTTAAGAATATTTTCAAGCAAGTACTTGCATCACTCTTTCTTGAAAAATGCATGATTCTGCGGAAAAGGAACTCAATTTCGTCGTATCACCGTTTCGACATAATCGTCACCAGAGTCCAGAGACAATGTAGCGCGGCGTGCGTTCGGGCATTGCGCAATACTAGGGGATATATACTTAGAGAAGAAAAGACCACAACATGGCTGCGATGCACGAATAGCTCAAATGGTTGAGAGCGGCGCCTCGAAACCGGTGGTTGCAGGTTCGAATCCTCTCACTTCGATCGATGATTTTGTTCTTTATTTTAATTTATTATTATAATTCATTATTATCATTATCATTATTATTATTGTCATTATTTTATATTATGTTGATGATGAAGATTATGATGATGATAATCATCTGTGATATTTTATTATTATAATGATCATTATTATCATCGTTCTTATCTTTATTATGATCATTGTTATTATCACTATCATTATTATTACTATTATTATTATTATCATTATTAATATTATTATTATTATCATTATTATTCTTATCATTATTGTTATTATTATTATCATCATCATTAAGTATTATTTTTATCATTATTATTATAATTATCATTATCATTATTTTTTATTATTATTATGATCCATAGGACTAGTAACATGTTAGTATTTGGAATAATTATTATAATTATTGTAATTAAAATAATTCCTTCGTTTTTTTTCTTTTCTTCTTCTTCTTCCTCTTCTTATTCCTCCTCTTCTTATTATTATCATTATTATTATCATTATTATCATTTTTATTTTCATTATCATTAAGCATTTTTTATCATTATTATTGTAATTATCATTATAATTATTATTATTTTTATCATTATGATCCATAGGAGAAGGAGCATGCTATTATTTAGATTATTATTATTATTGTAATTAAAATAATTCCTTCGTTTTTTATTTTCTTCTTCTTCTTCTTCTTCCTCCTCCTCCTCTTCTTCCTCGAACTTCTTCTTCTTCTTCTTTTTCTTCTCCTTCTCCTCCTTCTGCTTCTTTTCTTCTTATTGTTATTGTAATTAATATTATAATTATTATTGATATTACCTTTATTATTATTATTATTAAAACAAAATAAAACGCACCCTTTCGGCACTTCCGGGGGGGGGGGGCTTTGGACGAATGGATGCGTTCCAGTGAACGCGACGTGACGTAACGCTCCAAGCGCACCCTTTCGGCCAAGCCGGGGGGGGGGGCTTTGGACGAATCTTCGCGTTAATGTCAACACACCCTAACGCGACATCACCCACCCTTTCGGAATAAGCCCATTTCAAGTGCTATGTGCACATCTGTTGTTACTATGTGATGAAATCGTTTTAGGATGTTTTTTATAGTTAGCATGTTTTTCACCCCATGCATAGCACCATAAGAACAACCCCGTCATAGTTATAGTTGAAGCCCACCCCAGAAAATGTTGATTTTAATCAATAGAAAAATATCAAACAAGCATAACGCTGAAAATTTCATCAATATCGGATGTAAAATAAGAAAGTTACATCAATTTAAAGTTTATTTTTCACAAAAACAGTTAACATAATTATGCAAAACTCAGTGTAATACAAACGAGAGAGTCGATGATGTCCCACACTCACTATTTCTTTTGGTTTTATTTATGAATTATACAATATTTCATTTTTTCAGATTTGACAATAAGGACCAACTTGACTGAACCATATAATGTTAAAACAATGATCTTAACACATGATCAGGGAGGAAAAAAACTTTTATTCACAGGACAACGGGGAGAAAATTTGAATATTTCGTATTTCAAATAATAAAATACAAAATAAATACTGAATGAGCAATGTCATCAGTCCAATCATTTGCATACTAACCAGGATGTGAATAAAACTGTTTTGTGAAATTAAGCGAAACTTTTAAATGTCATACCTTTCTTATTTTACATCCGATTTTGATGAATATTTTTATTGATATGCTTGTTGGATTCTTTTATTCAAATAAAATTTTGTTTGGGTAGCCTCGTCCTTTAATCCACAAAAAACCTTGGTCAGGTGGGACGCCTCTAGAAGTGTCCACACTGCAGCAAATCTAAACAAGATTATGGTGAAGATCATTTTGAATTGTCCAGTTCATCTGGGTTTCTTTACACGCTTCCAAGTGTCCAAACTGCGGAAAACCTATAAAAGATATGGTGAAGATTATTTTGAATCAGATGACCTGGCCTTATCAAGGGTAGGAAAGTATTTCTAGAGTGGTAATCATCATTTCTGCGTCTTTAAATATTTTCATTATCCGTTAAACCATTCTTAAGAGCGCTTATGTAGATCATTGCCGAAAATACAAATGTGATGATGATCAGAATTTGTTTAAAACATGTAAGATGATCAGAGCTATGATGGTTAGCGTATAGAAATGATTAAAATATATTTATGAAATACAAACTGGTTTCAGGACTGACAGGGTGATGATTGTCTCCGCTCATTAAACAGGTATTAAATCTCCGCCCATTATCTGTTTCATCTGCGTGGGATTCAGAACATTGAATATCGTGCAAGCACAGTTGGGCTAGACACCATTACAGGCCCGAAAGCCATGAATCTTCACGAATGTTGGATGATATCACAGATTTATTCTTGTTATTGTTATTAATATCAGACGTCTGAGATGAAAAGGGCGACAGAATAAAAAACGTTTTATATGTTGACAATGTCATGTAAAGACCTAACCCAGGGAACTTTGTTATGAATTGTAACAAAATGGCCGATCGAGACGGGGGTAGAAGGAGAGAACTTTTCGTTTTTTGAGGTTCCAGTCTGTGCCCAGATGTCAGAAAAACTGCCACTCGTTAGACCTTCATCCATATAATCGTGGTAAGTGCTTGATTTCTGTTTTAACTATTTATTCGGAGAATTATTTTGACCATACTTCACGCTTGTCAGGTGAGTATGCCAAATTGCACGTGGGCGGGAGTTCTCTGGGTTAGTAAAGACCATCATTTCCTGGGAATTCGCCTTTCCATGAAACCTTATTCAGCCCATCCTCATTGGCTCATAACGGCAAGTTATTTGTACCGATGAGTCTCAATGCTCCAGTTGTTCCTTTTCTGCCTATGCGCAGTATTATCAGGATATGGTTATTCGGTGAAAGGAGGTGTCTGCTTTTGACAAACAGGGGGTGTGGTAATAATGTGACATAAACCGTTAATTGTGTTTAATTCAATATTATCTATCACGGTGATACTACAATAAAATAACAGAGAATCATTGCCGAGGATGAGATTTTTTGACGCAACGTTGTGCATCATTAAAATGAAACACTTTAGTACCAATAATCCGGGGATCGTTTCATGAAATGACTTGTCGGACGCTTTATCCGATAAGTCCTGTTTTATCCGACAGTAATGGTAATAGTGCCTCACAGCCAATCAGAATCAGGGAAAGTTGTCAGATCTGACAAAATTGTTATGAAACGCTCCCCCACATTGAATGCGTATCCTATAATGTTCTCGTTCCTTGATTGACACACATAATTATGTAAAAGATGTATTTTATTCACAACCTAAAATTCTTTTTAAGAAAATGGACAGCGAATCCGTATTACACCCATAGCAATTTGTTGGCTTTCTCGTGGGTCATCAAGTACACTGCAGCTTGTTCCAAGGATCCTGTTGCGACCAATGCATCAAGGACGGAGAGCAAACTCTTCTGCAAAATGCTTTGGATGATAAACGCACATCCATCTCGTCAACTTTTCGTTGTTGCTGTCGGATGATCCGCAGTAGTTTGCAGGGTCGTTGATCCATTTTTCAGATTGGGGGGGGGCAAAAATCATGAATCAACTTTCCAAAGGCAAAACAAACAAACAAACACACACACGCACACACACAAACATATATATATATATATGACTCATGAGATAGAGACACATATCTGACCAACGTATTAATGCGAGCGCGAGCTGAAATTGTGTAATATACTGACCTGATAACAGGAAAAATTTGCCTGTTAAGGACTGTTTGTATAACTCATGAGGAGAATACATATCTCACTACACAGATAATGTGAGTGCCGAGAGCGAGCTGACACCTGAAAGTTTCATATTCTAGGCATTTTGGTACCAATGATTAAGCTGGGTATCTAAAAACAAACAACAGATGCGAGCGCGAAGCGCGAGCTGAAAATTTTGATATCTCGATCTGAAAAAAATTGAGTTTAATGGACGTTTTTAATAAAGAACAAGATAAATAAAATAAGATCCAACAAAAGATTATTGCAAATTAAAGCGGGAGTTCTTTTGGGGTTTAAAACGGAAAACGGGAAATTCTATTCACCTATTTAATCATGAAAAGTAAGGGTTTTTGCTACAGAAATGATGCGAGCGCAAAGCGCGAGCTGAAATTTTTTATGTTCCAATCTGGAAAGCGGACATTTTGAGCACGATTTTAAATAAAAAATGAGTTGTGTATCTCAATTTCGCTTGCTGATTTCTATGTAACATTACAATCATATTTTATTTTTTGCACATGCGGAATTATTGGGGGGGGGGGGGGCAAAACGATATGTTTGCCCCCCAATATTTTCATTGGTGGGGCGATCGCCCCCTGCCCCCCCCCCACCCCCAGGATCGACGCCTCTGGTAGTTTGATAGAGATGAGTCCCAACAAGATGATGGTGAAGAAAATGGGAAGAAGGAGAGACACGGCAAGCCACACCTCTGCCATGCTTGCATTGGACATGCCTGTGGACCTTGTTAAGATACATTTGTCGATTTTATATTGGAGGAAAGGTGAACCATGCACAGGGAAGGAATATTCGCTGACGGTGACAGCCCGCGAGACCGACTTTTTCCCCCTTCATCGGGTACCGCGGTCGAGTGGTTTAAGGTGCCTCGATGCAGTGGCGAACAGGTGCCCGTTATCAGAGTGGGAGGGGCATAGCAAAATATTTCCAAGTTATTCCGTCTAGACTCAGTAGCATAACTAGGATTCCAGTAGTGTGCAGTAGTGAGCACGGGAAGCGCGTTCCGGGGGGGGGGGGTGCAGGGAAGGGAGTGTACCCCCCCCCACGAGAAGCGCGGAAGGTCTGACGTTCCTTTGAATGGTTCCTTATGTGGTGCTCTCGCTCATCTTAATACGTCCTCTGCCTGTTATCGGAGGAGGGAGGGGGGGGGGGCAGAGCCAAAAAAATTCCAGGTAACCAAGTCCAGAATGAGTGGCTTTGCTAAGATTTCATTTTAGGGGGCGCCGAGCACGCGAAGTGTGCGAAACACTTAATAATGAGCGCGCGAAAGGCGCGCTCCATATTATAATGGGAGTTCCCCCCTCCCGACTGAAGCACGGAAGATCCGACGGTTTCTTCGAATTGTACCTGCTCTATTTACGCCCCCCCCCCCCGAGAGCCGTTTCGTGCGCGCAGCAAGTGTTTCACACGATTCGCGTGCCCAACACCATGAGTCGACCACCGCCCCCTAAAATGAAATCCTTCTGGAATTAGTTACCGGGAAATATTTTGGCTCCCCCCCCCCCGAAAACAGGCAGAGGACGTATTAAGATGAGCGGGAGCAGAAAAGGAACGATTCACAGGAACGTTGGAGCTTCCACGCTTCTCGCGGGGGACACTCCCCCTCCCTGCACCCCCGTGGGAGCGCGCTTCCAGTGCTCACTACCGCCCCTAAACTGAAATCCTAGCTATGTAACTAATTCTCGACGGAGTTACCAGGAAAATATTCGGCTCTGCCCCCCCCCCCTGATAACAGGCATACGCCGCTGCAACGAGGCGCTTTAAACAACTCGGCACCTGATGGAAAATGAAATTTAAAAAAAAAGGCGGTTTCGCGGCAGGGGCGCCGATCCATTTTTCAGATTGGGGGGGGGGGTCAAAATCATGAATCAACTTTCCAAAGACGCTCGATCACACAAACTCTCTCTCTCACACACACACACACACACGCACATATATATATATATATATATATATATATATATATATATATGTATATATGATCATGAGAGAAAATCTCACCAGCAAATTAATGCGAGCACGAAGCGCGAGCCTGAAAATTTTGATGTTTCGATCTGAAAAAAGTGAGTTTGATGGACGTTTTTAATAAAGAACAAGATATATATTCAACAAAAGATTACTGCACATCGAAGTGAGAGTTCTTTCGAGGTTTAGAACTGAAAACGGGACATTCTTTTCATCTATTTAATCATGAAAAGTATGGGTTTTGCTACATAAATGATGCGAGCGCGAAGCGCGAGCTGAAATTTTTTGGTATTCCAACGTGAAAAGCGGACTTTTTGAGCACGATTTTAGATAAGGAGCAAGTTGTGTATCTCAATCTCGCTTGCTGATTTCTGTGTAACATTACAATCTTATTTTATTTTTTGCACATGCAGAATTATTGGGGGGGCAAAACGATATGTTTGCCCCAAAAAAATTTTCATTGGTGGGGCGATCGCCCCCCCTGCCCCCAGGATCGACGCCTCTGTCTCGCGGGCCTTCGGACAAGTGGTCGGACCGATGCTACAATGGCACGCCATGATCATCACAGCAGCAAACTGGAAAGGAAGCATGAAGACAAGCGACATTAAAAACCGAACCAAAGGATACTAGAAAAAACGTTTCAGAATGAACAGTTTACGAGAGTGGCTATGGCAAGGATCCGGTGCAGCATTCGCATGACGTCCTGAATTTCCCTCTGGAGATGTAGCACGATGAGGACTGTAATTTTGGAAAAAATATACCAAAGACCAAATTAACAAAGAATGATAAGGTATTTTATGAGGTGATATTGACAAGAAAGGAACCAGCGTTACTTCTAAGCCCCTTCACATTCGTTCAATCTTTCAGTTATGTGATTTGACCTTATGCGGCTGCTAATTAAACAGTCCTTTCATCAGATAGCATGCATGGGTACGAGTAAATATATCTTAAATGAAATTCCACAAGGGTTGTAGCGAATCGAAGATGTCTATATATCTCAAAGGTGTAGCTCAGGCTAACACTGACTGAGATTTCATTTATTCTTAATTTTACGAAAATTTGACAACACGAAGAAGGGAACGCCTGCGTGAATATATTCTAGTGGATGTATATGGTGGTATTAATTACTGCAATTTCAATGGACGCTCTGTCAAGGAAGTCCAGTGGCGTACCATGGGTCACGGCATGGGGGGGACTAGCAAAAATTTTGAGTCACTTAGTGAGCGCGCCCAGTTGCCAGGTATACTGACCTAATTGAGACATTTTAAAGACAGTGCCATTAAACGGATATGTATCTCAGTGGTCAAATATTAGTGACGCGAGCATGAAGCGCGAGCTTAAAAGTTTTGATATTCAGACGTAAAAAAGAACATTATAATCAATATTTTGTAATCATGATACGTACCTGTCTTGCTTAATAATGCGAGCGCGAAGCGCGAGCTGAAATTTTTGTTAATATTGACCCCCAAACAGGAAGATTTTAAGGAATATATTTTAGGAATCCATTAAGAGTATACACATCTCACCGTACATCAAATGCGAGTGCCAATAAGCGATTCCTGATTTTGTTAGAATTACATGTAAACATGCACATAAAGCACTTGTAATCATGATTAACATACTTATCTCACTAATCAAATCTTGCGAGCGCGAAGCGCGAGCTGAAAATTTAGGAAATTCAGACCTGAAGAGGGGCATTTTAAGGCTTGTTTGTAGGAATTCACGAAGACCATACGTCGTTCACCAACCAAATCATGCGAGCGCGAAGCCCGAGCTGAAAATCCTTGATATTCAGATCAGAAAAAGGGACATTTTAAGGACTGTTTCTAGGAATTAATGGAAAGCAGATATATTTCACTAATCCACTACTGCGAACGTAAGCACGGACAGGAAATGTTTATATTAAGACCTTAAAAAGGGGCAATCACTTTAAGTAGTAATGAAAAAAAGCAAACTATTATACATAAAACAATAATAACTCGAAGTGCGAGGAAATAATTTTGGCAGTTTGGTGTATATTGACTTGAAACCAGGACGTTTTAGTATAATATGATTATATATCTTGGTAAACAGACACTGCGAGCACCAGGAACAATGAAGAACATATTCCCTATATGCAAATTATGTTTCATAAAGTTATGAAAAATGTTTCTTATATAATATAACATAATTATGATATAGTATAACACTAAAATGAGCAATAATAATTTATTTTCCTTTCTCCCTCTTTTTCTCCGTTTTTTTTTTTTTTTGGTCAGCCGATGCCCCCCGCCCGTAGTTACGCCACTGCAAGGAACTGTCAAATTTGTCACTTTATTGAAGAGTTTCAGCTCTCAGTGTTTATTGCATTAAATTGAAGCTTCATTCACGGGCTACGTATCGGGTACGGTGTCGATTCCGGTGAGGAAGGTTACTAGTGAAGAAGTGAAAAACAGAACACAGAAGTTCGGTCACGATATCAAAGCCATTTCACCATTTCTAATAGTCACGATATAAGGTGCCAGGTAAAAATGGCAGAGGTAATAATGGCAGAGGTAATAATGGCAGAGGTAAAAATGGCAAAGGAAAAATGGCAGAGGTAAAAATGGCAGAGGTAAAATTGGCAGAGGTAAAAATGGCAGAGGTAAAAATGGCAGAGGTAAAATTGGCAGAGGTAAAAATGGCAGAGGTAAAGATGATTAAAATAGGCTACATTATGATTATCATCCATGACCGGACTCTTGTCGACGAAATGGGCTATAAAAACTGATTAAACATTATGTTGTTTTTCGTCATTTAAGATCTATACTCTGTCATTTATATGACTAAACTCAAGCATTTTCTTGCCAAAATGATTTCAATTAGTGACTGCATGATGAAAGGATCTTAAGCTCGTAAGCAGAACAACGCTTTACATACAAACCCAACGATTTTTAAAATGTAAACACCAATGTGTGCAGCCACTAACCCTCTGAAACGAACAAGTTCGGGTCTACGTCGAACTACTTTCATAATTTAAACTGGATAAAAAAATAACTGAACATTCTGTAATAAAAGTATTTTTGTTAATTTCCATATCATGATGGATCATGATGAATAGATCCACCAGTGATGTCACTGGCGGATCCATGGGGCACAGCTGGCCCGTGCCCCCCCCCCCCTTGAGAGGGACAATTAAAATCTTAGCAAATATGCTAACTCAAGTGTGCCCCCTTTTTAAAGCGAGACCCTTTTCTGCTTGCTATTTATTTTGTTTACGAGTTAGTAGGCGGAAAAGTTTTTTTGCATGTCATCTTTAAGGAAAATGTGCCCTCCCCCTTGGAAAATCCTGGATCTGCCCCTGATGAATGTGATACGTTAAATGTAAATGATGCAATTATTGTTCAGTCTTTATAGAGCAATTCCTCAATGCAGCTAGTCCAAGTGGATGCAAGGTCCCAAAGGGTTTGACGTCATATATGGGAAGCTGCCCCATGACATTTTATGCACTAAAAATGGTTCATAATTGCTTTAAAAAATATTTCAGGAGCGTCAGTGAAATGATTTGTCTCTTGATATATACTGAAGATAAAAAAAATTTGATTTTTTTAGAAAATTACATTTCATTAATATTATCTATACACCAAATATGGGAAAGCTGCTCGCAAATGACGTTACCATTGAAATATAAAAGTATAGCTTTTTAAATCTTTGATTGATTTCCTAAAACCCTCACCATAATCATTTTATTTTTTTATCTGCTATTCTGCAATGACTTTTAACCGAGGTTGAACTTCCCCTGCAATGAATTAAGTACAATTGCGATCAAGAGTGTGCTTCAAATTTGAATACTAATACAGCGATTTGACATGAGAAGGCCGTCCATGAGAGTCCAGAAAAAATAAGATATTCTAGCCAAAAAATCAATTTGGTGCAGACGATCTATCTATGATTTAAGAATGTCACCCTTTCCATTATTTTCGTTTTCTTAGAACCTTTCATAGTTAATCTATGTAGGGCTTACATGCGGGGGCTTTTTATATTTTTTTTCATGGGGGTTGAAGACTCTTTTTACCTATACTATTATGACCTCTGCAATTTTTACCTCTGCCATTTTTACCTCTGCCATTATTACCTCTGCCATTTTTACCTCTGTCATTTTTACCTTTGCCATTTTTACCTCTGCCATTTTTACCTCTGCCATTTTTACTTACCTCTGCCATTTTTACTTACCTCTGCCATTTTTACCTCTGCCATTTTTACTTACCTCTGCCATTTTTACCTCTGCCATTATTACTTCTGTCATTTTTACCTCTGCCATTTTTACACCGAGCCGACACAAGGACAAGGATATCTCATGCGGAGGAGGCTGTTTTAGTAAAATTTATTCTTTAAAATTTCTCCCACACTTGGTGAAAGCTTTTTTGTATTGCACTTAACTGATTAGTATAAATATTTAATTAACGATAATTCAAAGAGGTAAAGCGTATTAGTTGAATGTACGTCTCGTGATTATGTCAGATGGAAACGTTATCAAACTGGTTGCTGGTTTCATGTATCTTTTGTACCCGGGGGGGGGGGCACTTCCATTCACGAGTGGATACCATGCGCGACCAAGGGGGCTCGAAAAGCACCCTAAACACGTAATTTCCATATTCTGAAAATGCACCCCTTAACAAGTATTGGCGTGTGAAACCCTACCCTTAACAAGTATTGGAAACAAAACGATACTCTTGGCAAATATTCCCTGAAAATTAATGACCCTAACCCTAACCCTAAACAAGTACAAGAATGTTTTGTTGTTACAGGTCCTTCGGTCGTCGGCTTTACCTTATTTGGTTTAGTACGACCCCAACTTCTACACCTCGCGCAAATCGGACTCTAAACACGAAGTGTTGGGGCAAAAAGGACATCCTTTATAAAACATTTTAATTTTGTTTTATCATCCCCGAAAATTCGACCCTAAACACGTAATTTTCCTAGCGAAATAGATACCCTTTTTCATTATTTTTGTGTTTTTGACACCCTTATCACGTTACGTACATGTACGTAAAGTGCCCTATCGTGAAAAAGGCATCCTTTTTACGTGTTTTTTTTGGTCGCGCATGGTATCCACTCGTCAATGTAAGTGGCCCCCCCGGGCTTTTGCAGCAGATTCTATGGTTTATAAACGGGTATGTCCGTATTAAGTTTAACATAACACATCTGAAAGAAGATGAGAACTACATGGATATCAGTGCAAGTGAAAAATGCTTGGGAAATGTGCCTTCATTGTAGCCATAGCCAACCATTTAACACTCTAAAATGCAGCCTCTTCACCATTGACATCGCCAGGAAGCTTATTAGTCAGTTGCAGAGTACATGGAGTATACAAATGTCTGACTCTGCATTCGTGTGGTGTAATAGCGACGGTTCGTGCAGTAGTAAGATAATGGAGTGAAAGAAAGCAGATTTATCGTGCAATTTACTCCATCTCTTGCGATGTCATGACTCCGGAGATTTCAATAAAATTCGGAACTAATAATAAGTGAAGACATCCATTGTGTTGCATTCATAATGATTGATTACAATACCGGCTTAGATTTTCGAATTTGCGGTATCCCTCTCAGAGCGCCTTTATTTTTTTTTTACTTCACATAGTTGAATGCTGCCTATGACAGCAGGAGAATCGAAGAAGTTTCGCTATTCAACAACACACGATCGATGTAAGCGTGAAATCGTGGCCTTTGGTTATCTTGCAGATCTTGTCTGTGGTCGAGACCGCTTTTACAAAGAAAGTAAAATTATTTTCCGTTACTACAACTATCCTCCAGACATATTGTAAGTGGCTACTTCTGTGCTGTTATTTGCCAAAGAATCAATTCCTTTTGTCGATCATTGAATGACATTAACCAGAACAACGGTAATCTTTGTCTCTATGGGAACTTAACCTTAAAGAAAAGTAATGGATGGACTAAATAATGATACAATTGATGCTACCTGGAGCTTCAAGCATGAAGCCAGTGTGCATGTAGTCAACTTAGTCCTTGGAATTACCTTCAACATAGTATTTCTGATCGTCATCCACAGACAGAGAAACATTCAGGACGTTATGAAGCTGTTATATCGGATGCTAGCAGTCGCGTGTCTCACCAATGGAATCTCATGGAATTGCTGGTCTTTGCTTTGGTTTGCAGTGAAAGGTCGGCAGCTATGCTCTCTTATTACACTTATATTTGTGTTCCCATCTCGTCTGACATTAGTTTTAACAATGGCGTGTCTTTGCGGCATCAACGTCAACAAGTACCTTCTGATCACCCGACCATTGCGTTATCACACCATTGTTACCCCCAGACGAGTCAAAGTTACTTTTGTTACTTCTCTCATTGTTGTGTTGGTTTTCACTGGGTGCAACTTTCCAGTTCCGACTTCCCCTGTTACTCAACAGGATATTGAGGAATGTGTGATGAAAAGGTTCGTACTGAAACACAAATTAGGCGAACTTCTTAGCACCCTTAGTTACCTCGTACCTCTCAACTTTACACTTTTACTATTGTTAGGCATCTACATCAATCTTCTGAAAATTCTGCGAAGACAAAGAAAGGCTGTTGAAAACCTTGAAATGCATGTTGCTGCCGGGGATCCGCAAGGCCAGGGGAAACAGCCGGGACCACGGGGTCGATTCAAAGGCATCTTCACCGTAGCTCTTTTGTCTGGTTCTTTCCTCGCTGTATGGATACCATTGTGTCTGTTACATTTGATTCCAGGAGTTTCCTCTGGTAACTGGCTAAACGTCGCGGATAAATTGGCTTCTACATTTTGCTGGGTCCAACCCCTAGTATACCTAAATACTACCAAAGAGGCCAAGATGACTTGTATTAACTTCATACGACGGTGTGTTCATTTTGACCGGGCTTGACATTTATTTGTTTGATAAAGCAGGCATAATGAATAGAAGGAAATGCAATACACAGACCAATAACTAAATCAGGTAGAAGGTAAAATTAGTTTTGACCATATTATGTGAAATAATTTAATTATTAACGCAAATGTGTAGGTATTATATGCGTTCAATTGCAACTCAACTTCCGTGTTCTTGCAACGCCCTCTACCAGTACAAGCCGGGATCGATCAATCGAGTTGCAAGAGACTTTTATTGAGATATAAATTGTACCCAGTACAAGTGCACTGGTAATGAGATGGTAATGCTCCCAGAAGAAAAAAAAAGTAAAAAGGTTATAGGTGTTTGATGAATAACAATATTACTAAATTTTCTTGTGATGTTTTTCATGTATTATGTCCCGCACTCGTGAATAACTTACAATGAACAAAAATCGTGTAACCTACACTATCTGATTTTTGGAGAGAAAATAAAAACTCCACTTTAACAGTACATCTGATTAACTTTTTTAGTCTAAAGTGCTATTGATTTTTCCTGATTCTTTAGTAAAAGTGCTCCAAGTTCCTACACTCCTAAAATATTTGGGCGAAAAGTGCCCCCAAAAGGCTTTTAACCAACCCTGGGCAACATACTGTCCACACCACTATATCTGCCCAAATTGGGTAATAAAAGAAGATATTATTTTGCAGAATGTAGTGTACCATGTGTTTTGAAGTCTCCAGCACTTGAGGAGACTTAACATTCAGTTTTTCTTTTGGATATCATTTATAAGCGTTCAAGCGGATCAAGATATTAAATATCCAACTATATCGAACTTATTCTGATAGAATAAGATTAATCGATCTTTGACGTAGCAGTACATCCATTCCCTATTTCATACTAGTCCCTATTTCATTTTAATCATTAGCTTCTATAGCACTACACGTGTATATGTATATATATATATATATATATATATATATATATATATATATATATATATATATATATATATATATATACTAGTATACAGTGCGTATTGAAAAAAGTTTACACTTAGAAAAAATCCTTTAAAATTATACATTTGTAATATCTTGAAGAGTTTTTAACATTTAAACATTGGTATAGATCCATTTAAGCAAATGACGATATAACTGTCGAAAAATATTTCCGCTTGAGTGAGCACTACTTAATTTTGAAAAATTAGTGAAAAATGATTTGCGCAGAACTTTGAAATAGCGAATAAAAGTAGACCTTTATCATGAAGAACACGTGAAATTTAGCTAGTAAAATTGATTTGGAGATATTTTTACCTTTTTTAACTTGTTTCCTTGCCCAAAACACTTCGAAGAGTGCATTGCACCCCACCCCACTCCCCCAAACACCGAGGCCATCGTGACGATATTTGCTTTACATGGGCTGTGGTTTAAATGAAATGGCTTAGGATTGATTTTTCATTTTGTTAATCATTGTCAAGCTTGGGAAAAGTGTGCAAAAACAAGTAATAAATGAGAAATTAAATGTAAACCCACTTTTAATGATAAAAACTTAGTGAAAAAAATGCTGGAGATGTCTGATATTAATTTTTGTTCAGATTCAGTGATTACCTCAGATCCAGCTTGCACAAAAGGGTAAAGATTGTGTTTACTAAGTGTTGAAATTTTAATTTTGGTTGCAAAATTGTTACAAAATGCTTGAATGTATCCGTTTTATTTCAATTGACTAAAAGTGCAATGAAAATGTATGAGAAATGTTTCGCAGGTTAAGTTTGATTTCGCCCTTTCCCCTTGACACAGCGTAAAAACGAGCATTTCTGCGCAAACAGATTTCTGCGAGCTTTACAAAAATGAACAGTGCTCAGTCAAGTGTAACATTCTGTCAAAACTTTTATTTTCATTGGATAGATGAGACCCAGAACCAAGATTATATGTGAAAAAATTACCCACATGTTGTATATCTTTTAATTCTCCGGGCTTTTTCAAAGTGTAAACTTTTTTTTGATACGCACTGTATATATATATATATATATATATATATATATATATATATATATATATATATATATATATATATATATATATATATATATATTTACGCTACGCCTACCATTGTTCTCTTCATCCATTTCTTTACAATATTTAAATAAAAAAGAGTTGCCAAAAGCTGTTGTACATGTAAAGCTTTACACACACACATATATATATATATATATACACAACAAAAAAAGTAAGTCCCCCCTAAATCAAATTGCTGTAACTTTTGATCAGAATTATTTTGAGATATGATATTTCGTAGGTGGTTTTCTACACTCATCAGGCAACTCCTGGGGAAAAATTAGATTGATCGATTGAGTCATGCATGAGTAATTAAAGATTGAATTAAAAATGACCATTTTTAAAAGTCACAAGAGTCGTTTCTCAAATTGTGCAAATACAAAGTTGGGCAAAAGTTGTTTTTAGGTGAATTTTATGGCTTTATGCTGTTTTACTTTCCATCATTTAGCCACTCTACAGACAATTTTGATATTGCATGTTCATGGTTGAGTGAGCACAATGTATTGCAGGGGCCGCGGAAGCGGGGGGGGGGCTGTCAGCCCCCAACTTTCTTTCCAAAAGCATGTACAGAAGTGTAAAAATGACCATACGATTAGGATTTTTTTTGCATGGTCAGCCCCCCTTCCCAGTTTTGGCTCAACCCCCCCCCACTTTGAAAACCATTCCACTGCCCCTGTATTGTGACGTATCGTCATAAGGGTTTATGATAGTGTCGTCTACAACTTGTAAGATCATGTTAAAATTTGAAAATGTTGGTGGCTCCTCCGATTATAGGCCCCTTCCCCATATTAAAATTTTTGATCAACCACTTATTTATCCATAAAATAAACTGATCATGAGAAATTGTGAGGAAAACAATATATGCAGCATAAAGAGTATTTATTCCTAAGGTTTCGAATGTGCTCGCTCAACCATGCAAATTTTTAAAGTTCGGAAAGTATGTGGTGATAGAAATGATGGATGATAAAAAACAGCAATTAAAGTCACATTTTAAACTGAATTTGCCCCTAATATTCATTTTATTACCCTTTAAAATGAGTCTGTGACATTGAAAATACCAATTTTCCCACTTTGATTCGTGCTCACTCATCCATGAATAAACAAATCGATTTCATTTTTGCACAGAATTCTGCCCATAGGTTGATAAACATAACTGCCAAATGACATTGCTAAAGACAGCCTTGAAAAAAAAGTTCCACCATATTGAATAAGGGGATACTTATTCTTAAACATATGCACCCATAATGTACACAAGTCTATGAGAGAGGAAGTCAAAATTTTAACAAATATGAAATGAGGGTTTGTTTCATGGGCGGTTTTTGTTACTTCTACCAACAGTTATTTCATGAAACTTCGCATATGGCTTCAGAGTAACACTATCCAAAATGCGCGCTCACCAAAATAACAATTTGATACGGCACAGAGTGGGGCCAAGGCCTTGAACTTTCTTCTCATTTGCATAATTTTCGAATATTTTGTGCTCAATGATGCATTAAACATCGGGATTTTCATAAAAATCAAATCAAATGAACTATGCAAGGAGGTTTGTGACAGATATCCATAGTTACAAATCTCATTTTTTTCAATAACGTAAAAAAGAGCTAATCACATTCCACATGTTCATTCAAGCGTGGATGTTTATTTAAACGCTTTTGAATCATTGAAGCATGTTAATTGGTCATGAACATAACGAAAAAATGATAAAAGATCAGTTTCAGTTACCAAAATGACACAATACTTGCCTATTATATTTGAAAATCGTATTTTTTGTTTTCAATAAATGTTCATTGAACCGTGAAACGATGAAAGTTGTTGAAGATACTCTTCCCAAAAATAACTGTCATCATATTCAATCATTTTTATTGATAGAAATGTGTCAAAAATCCAATTATAGCAAATTTGAACTTGTGTTTATTCAACCGTAAAATTTAGCCAAACAAATTGTATCGTCTTTTAGAAAGTACCTTTTACAAGCCTTCTGACTATTTTTCATGATGAGAATGTGGAATTAGTTCCAGTAAAAATGGAATCAAAGTCATGATATTTGGCTTGTGACTTTTGAAAAGTGACATTTTTGCCTTCTGACGGTGCTCACTGAAGCATGACGTAAAAGACGTCCATAACATTTACTCAGAGTGTAGCTTATAAAATTACCTTCACGCTCATGTAAAAATATATTAAAAACTCGCATTGGTTCAGAAATTATTGATGTTTGTTTAAGGGGGGACTTACTTTTTTTGTTGTGTATATAATATATATGTGTGTGTGTGTGTACAATACCTAGCTCTACGCACTCTCGCAGAGCACCTGTTATGCACTTTGCGTTTCAAGGAACAATGTCCCGCCATGTTCCCATTTTCCTCGCCTGGGTTGAGTGTACCGAAATGTCGATTATTGCTCCTTGCTGAACGAAATAACACCCTGGATCTGTTTCGACCCACGACATTCCATTATTGAAAGGCTACAGTCAGAACCAGTCAACCATGACGCTCACCCTGTCAACTTCAAAATTAAAATCTTCACTAAATAGCCTTTTATCAGATCTGCGTATTTGTCCTGTGATAACATCCTGTAAAAAGATCAATATAATATGCTGTAAATCGCTTTGAACCGTTACGGGAAAAGCGTTATATAAAAACTAGCTATTATTATTATCATTAGCAAGAAGTTATTGGATTGCCAATCTCAGAAATCGTTGTGTATTTACACACCTAAACGGATCCATTAACTTGTCAAGAATATGAATTGTAGTGTGAGTATTGGCCTGCTTTGGTGTCCAGATATTAATATGGAATAATGGGGGCTTTGTGAAGTTGGAACTTAGGAACTCTGTCACTTTATTAAAAAAACGAATATCGCCTCATCTTTTCGTATGAAATCGAAAAATGGCTTTGCAAGATATGACACTGACTTCCTCTATTTTCGACAGCTAGCCAGCTTTATCCAGGAGAACAGTTTTTTTTTAAAGAGGATAACGAACCAGAACAGAAAAAGAACTGATTCTTGGAATTTACCTCAACTTCGAACAACCTAGTTCATTTTTAGTTCGATTAAAGTTTCTAATTCTATCGTCCTATGGAATCGAAACACTCTTTTTGAAAAAACGGCTTTAGCAGGCAGCCGTCTGTTTCGAGGATTTTTTACAATTTTTTTCATTTCTCCTCGTACACAGACGGCTCGCTATCGTGCAGCCACCATTAGGGGATTAACAATGCAAAATCCCCCCCAGTGGGCTCATCGATTTTCGTCTTTATTTCATAAAAATATAGAAAAATAATTGTACCAAAACAAAGAGTATTATTCCGTTTTGGCTTGAAATGCACCAAAACGGGGAAAAAATAAACTTAAAAGGGGAAAAAACAGTGACTTACTTCGGCTGTCGCGCAACTTCACTTCCCTGTTTTATCCGAACTTAATACATAAACATATGGCCAATGAGTCCCTGTACAGATCGAGCTACAACTTCGGTCTCTATCCTTGGTGAGTGAAGCCATTGGAGTTCAGCAAAAGAACCAACATAACAGAGACCGAAGCTTTTGGTCTAAGTCCGACATTACTGAGAATGTTGGTTGTGTTCGAAGGAGAAGAATCTGGATTTTTCGGAAACTGCTAACAACCAAAACACGGTTAAAAACGTAAGCTCCGAAAAATCACTTGGTTATCATTAATGTATCATACATAAATATCTAAATTCCTTTCGTTAGAATCTGTAAAGATAAATAACAATAATACACAGCATTTATTATGCGCCATTTATCTAGTAAACTATTCCGAGGCGCAGTTAAGTTCTGCATGATTTCAACTGTTTCTTGGGGTCAACAGGGTTTTACACCCCAATTCCGCCTGTAGTCGTTTGCAGGGCCCTGTGAACGATTTTTTGAGTGGGAATGCTGATGTAAATTTGTCAAGCAAAAACAAAGTTTCACTAAAAAGTGAAGGTCATTTTCGTCCCGATCGATTTGACAAGCAAAAAAACTTTCTGTAAAATATGTTGGTCGATTTGGTTACTTTTGTCCATTTAGTCGCACCTTTTAGAAATCCCGCACCCCAGCACCCCCGCTTCCCACGGCCATGGTCGTTTGCTTGTATAATTTGTCTTATCAAATATCAAACAAGAATACATGTATAACCAGTAAAGATGCCAAAGCATTATATCAACACTTCCATCACATACCTTCTGATAATAACGAAATTTGCTGGATAAAGATAATGCTTTGGATTTGTACTTGAAATCACACTGGTGAGCAAGGTTGGTTCTGACGTGCACTTTCAACATTTTGCGTAACTTGGGAAGCGCTTACACGAGCGTCATCAAACATCGTGGCACAATTTTTTTCACGTCACAAATCTACCGTGAAAGAGGTCGAGCGGTGGAGAGGGGGATTGTTTTATATATAGCCTTGATGGTTTCATAAAATCTGCAGGTTTGTTCTTGTGACATGGTGAAAAAGATCAGTATGTCATTACATGTTTGATTTTAATACTGTCAATCTAAACAAAAATTGGTGATTGCTTACATATCTAAACGGATCCATTAACGTGTTAAAAACGAAGTGGAACTCGGGATTTACCTGCCCAGGTGTTAGGCAGACAATTATGAACATGTCGCATGGTTACGAAACCATTGTCGTATCATCTTTTACATGATTTCGAAAATAGCTTCGAAAGCTACAAAGATGACTTTTCCAACAAAATCGAGCTTTTTTTAAATAAAGGGTAACGATGCAACCAAGTAGAACACACCGGGAACTAATTCGTTTGGTTTGCACCGGCTTTGAAATAAACTCCATTTCGTTCGAAGTCCATAGATCTTTTGTGTGACAAGTGTCATCATTTAAAAAGAGCAAACCATAGGCCTATTTCTTAAAATCACGCTGCTTAAGTGGATACTGATATGAATATCACTACCTATCACAGCTTTACTATTGCCTCTGGCATTGATCCTGAGTCTAGCATATATTTCATCAATCTAGTCCTCTGCATTCTTTTAAACGTTTAAGTTCTGATCGTCATCAATCGACAAAAAGAAATTGAGGATATGATGCGATTGTTGCACCGAGTATTCGCTGCCGCCACTCTTGTAAATGGATTCGTTTGGAATCTTTGGTCTCTTCTATGGTTCCAACTTAAGAACGCATATTCATGTTCAATCCTTACTCTCATTTTTGTGTTCCCTACTCGTTTTACCACACTTCTGATGATGGCCTGTCTCTGCACCATGAACTTAAACCTCTGCCTTCTGATCTCTCGACCGATGCGCTATAACATCATTGTTACCACTAAACGGATACGAGTCATACTTGCTATAATTCTTTTGATAGTTGTGCTTGTCGCCTTTTATTCAGAATAGACTAGACCAGTGTATCATGAAGAAAATCGTTCTCAAACATAATCTTCTAGAAATTATTGACTCTGTAATTATAATTTTTTCGATCTCCATAACATTTGCAATTTCAGCAGTGGTCTACATTAATCTTCTAAGAATCGCTAGAAGGCAACTGAGAATGGTTCAAAATTTAGAAATGTATGGCCACACGAGTGACGCAGGAAATAGCTCTGAAGGTGCAGATGTGCGTAAAGAGAAACCTAGACAGATTGGGCGATTCAAAGGAGTGTTCACTCTAGCTCTTCTGTCAGGGTCGTTTCTCTTGGTGTGGATGCCCTTTTGTGTGACTCGTCTATTCAAGGAAGTTTCCTCAGGACTTCTGTTTACAATCCTCGATAAAATGGCTTCACCAAGCTCCTGGGTACACCCATTAATACATTTTATGACCAACAGGGAGACAAGGCGACTTGCTATCGATTTCTTTCGAATTCGATTTCGACGTCAATGAGCGACCGCAATTTAGTAACGTGTGTTAAAGAGATGGAGTAGAAGGCCTCCCTGATACGAGAAATTATTTTCAAGAGATATAAAGAACACAAGGAAAAGGTTTTCTCAGTTCATCGGCATTCACGTTGTAAATAACCTATATGCGACTTACAGATACAGACCAGTGGAAAGATACGACATTTACAATATAAACAATCAAGACAGCCATTTAGCAAATTAGTCAAGGAAAATCAAGGAAAGTTACCAAATCTGACAAATTTATAGACGACATGTTGATAATAAAAGAATATCCAAATGACCAAGCACATCACATGCACACTATCAGCGCCATGCTTATTTTTTCATAAAAATCATATTTTCGTTGGCATGGTTGGAGAGGATTTGGTCTATATTATACACCGACTGTGTTCAGGGAACAATTTAAAATGCTCAGATCCACTGGCAAGATTACCACTCATGCTCCTCTAGGAAGAACAGAGCCATTATATCAATGGCTCTGAATAGAGTGATCCATCCGTATATTTTTATGTGCATGTTTATACATTTATATGTAATATCATATCTTATGCAATGTATTTTATTGTGATTTTTAAACGGTAAATAAAACCAAACCAAACCAATCTCCAAATCTTTAAGTCTTCGAAGAGGAAATTAATCTAAGGCATTCAGATAGCCTGCAGAAATATACTCCGACATTACTTGAAATTATTGGTATATTCGGACGAGAAAAATCGGGATTATTCAGAAACTGCAAACAACCAAAACGCTGACTGGAACAGGAACATCGAGATTTTTTTTTTCACGTTACACATCAATCGTGAAGAAAAGTGTTCGAGAGGGAAGGTTGGTTTAAAACTCCAGGGCTGTATAATCACGATTGATGGTTTCATAAAATCTGCATATTTGTTCCTGTGACTTGCTGAAAATGATAACTATATCAATGGATATGTCATTCACAGACAATCTCATAATTCAGTAATTGTTTACATACGTATTCGAATGGAATCCATTGACTTATCAAGAGTAATTACGGAGTGGAACTCGGGATTTGTCTGCTCAGGAGTATTGGGGAGATAATCAAGAAGATGTCACATGACTTGGAGACCATCCTCATTTGATCTTTTACATGACTTCGAAAATAGCTTCGATAGATACAAAGACGACTTTCCTTATTTTCGCCAGCTTTATCAATGCGAACGATTGTTTTTTTAACATGTTAAATGAAGGGACCACGTACCCAATTAGAACACATCAGGAACTAATTATCATGGTTTGTATCAGCTTCCAAATAACCTCCATTTTGTTCTCTGTCCATTGATGAAATTTTGGGACTTTCATCATCCCTTGAAATCGGCAAACTATATTTGACACCAAGTTTTAGCGAACATCGAAATGAATATCACTAACAATGACAGATACACGGTTGGGTTTGAAATTGATCCTGAGTCTGGCATATATTTTGTCAATATAGTTCTTTGTATATTTTTGAACGTCTTGGTTCTGACTGTCATTACTCGTCAAAGAGAACTTCAGGATATGATGCAAGTGTTGCACCGAGTGTTCGCGGCCGCCACTCTTGTAAATGGCATCGTGTGGAATATTTGGTCTCTTCTATGGTTCAAACTTAATGACTCATATTCATGTTCCATCGTTACTCTCATTTTTCTGTTCCCGACTCGTTTTACCATACTACTGATGATGGCCTGTCTCTGCACCATGAACTTAAACCTCTACCTTCTCATCTCTCGACCGATGCGCTACAACATCATTGTTACCACTAAACGGATGCGAGTCGTATTTGCTGTAATTCTTTTGATAGTTCTAATTGGAAGTGGAAGTAGCTTCCCAGTTACGAGATCGCCCTTTATCCACTATAAAGTCGACCAGTGTGTCTTGAAGAGAATCCTTCCCGGACAGACAACTGTAGAAGTTACAGATTCTGTAATTATAATTCTTCCGATCAGTATTACCTTTGTCATTTCGACAGTGGTCTACATTAATCTTCTGAGAATAGCTAGACGACAACAGAAAATGGTTCAAGATTTGGAAATGGGCCTACATGGCCGCATTGGAGCTTCTGGGAATATCTCCGAACAAAGAGATATCCCTAAAAAGATATTTGAACCAAATGGACGATACAAAGGTGTGATCACGGTAGCTCTTCTTTCAGGGTCATTCCTCGTAGTTTGGGTACCCTTGTGTGTGTCTCGTCTAATCCCGGAAACTTCATATGGGTCGCTACTTGATATTTGCGATAAGTTATCCACAACGAGCTCTTGGGTACATCCGCTAGTAACTCTAGTATCTAACAAGGAGACACGACGACTCTCTATCGATTTCTTTCGAAGTCGCTGTCGACGCCATTGAGTAATTGCATATCCTGTACCGCAGAAGACAATCTCCTGCGAACTATCGCGATAATTGCGTCTCCATTACAAATAATCTGGTCACTATTACGCATCAGAAATAACGCGCTAATTTGAAAACTCGGGCTGGTGCAGGCGGCCCTCATGTACCTGCAACACTGAATGTTCTCCTCTGGGCCCCCTGGGCCACATCACATTTCTAGATAACTATGATCAATGGCGGCGCAAGGATCCTGTCAAGTAATGAGCATTCAACAGGTACGTTGATCGTTGTTGATATAACCTTTGGTAGAAAGTTGCTCTACAAAGTATACAAATGACTGGATCTGCATCCTTGTTGCGTAATAGTGACGGTTCGTGCAATAGTGAGATAATAGAGTGGAAGAAAACAAATTTATCATGCAATTTACTCTACTCTTGCGATGTCATGATTCGTGAGGTTGCAATAAAATTCTTTAACTAATGATAAGCGAAGACACCCAGTGTGTTGCATTCATAATGATTGATTACAATGCCAGCTTAGATTTTCAAATTTGCAGTATCCCCCTCAGAGCGCCTTTATTATTTTTTTTACCTCACACAGTTGAATGCTACTTATGATAGCAGGGGAATCGAAGAAGTTTCGCTATTCAACAACACACGATCGATGTAAGCGTGAAATCCTTGCCTATGGTTATCTTGCAGATCTTGTCTGTTGTCGGAACCGCTTTTACAAGGAAAGTAAAATTATTTTCCGTGTAGACAACTATCTTTCTGAAATATTGTAAGTGGCTACTTCAATGCTGTTATTTGCCAAGGAATCAGATCCTTTTGTCGATCGTTGAATGACATTAACTAGAGCAATAGTAATCTATGTTTCTGTGGGAACTTAACTTTAAAGAAAGGTAATGGATGAACTGAATAATGATACTATTGAGGCTACCTGGAGCTTCAAGCATGGAGCCAGCGTGCATGTTGTCAACTTACTCCTTGGAATGACCTTCAACATTATATTTCTAATCGTCATCCACAGACAAAGAAACATTCAGGACGTTATGAAACTGTTATATCGAATGCTAGCAATCGCGTGTCTCATCATTGGAATATCATGGAATTGTTGGTCTTTGCTTTGGTTTGCAGTGAAAGGTCGGCAGCTATGCTCTCTTATTACACTTATATTTGTGTTCCCATCTCGTCTGACATTAGTTTTAACAATGGCGTGTCTTTGCGGCATCAACGTCAACAAGTACCTTCTGATCACTCGACCATTGCGTTATCACACCATTGTTACCCCCAGACGAGTCAAAGTTACTTTTGTTACTTCTCTCATTGTTGTGTTGGTTTTCAGTGGGTGCAACTTTCCAGTTCCGACTTCCCCTGTTAGTCAACAGGATATTGAGGAATGTGTGATGAAAAGGATCGTACTGAATCACAAATTAGGCGAACTTCTTAGTTACTTCGTACCTCTAAACTTCACATTTTTACTATTGTTGGGCATCTACATAAATCTTTTGACAATTCTGCGAAAACAAAAAAAGGCTGTTGAAAACTTTGAAATGCATGTTGCTGCCTGGAATCTGCAAGGCCTGGGGAAACAGCAGGGACCACGGGGTCGATTCAAAGGCATCTTCACCGTAGCTCTTTTGTCCGGTTCTTTCCTTGCTGTATGGACACCATTGTGTCTGTTACATTTGATTCCAGGAGTTTCGTCGGGTAACTGGCTAAACGTCTTGGATAAGTTGGCTTCTACAGCTTGCTGGGTCCAACCCCTCGTATACCTAACGACTACCAAGGAGGCTAAGATGACTTGTATTAACTTCATTCAACGGTGTGTTCATTTTGACCGGGCTTTATTCGTTTGATATAGCGGACATGAATAGAAGGAAATGCAATACACAGCCCAATAACCAAATTACCTAGGAGGTAAAATTATCATTGACCATGTGGGAAATCATTTAATTATTAACGCAAATGTGTAGGTATCATATGCGTTCAATTGCAACTCAACTTCCGTGTTCTTGCAACGCCCTCTACCAGTACAAGCCGGGATCGATCAATCGAGTTGCAAGAGACTTTATTGAAATATAAGTTGTACCCAGTACAAGTGCACTGGTAATGAGATATGCTCCCAGAAGAAAATAAAGTAAAAAGGTTATAGGTGTTTGATGAGTAACAATATTACTAAATTTTCTTGTGATGTCTTTCATGTAGTATATGTCCCGCACTCGTGAATAACTTACAATGAACAAAAATCGTGTAACCTACACTATTTGATTTTTGGAGAGAAAATAAAAACTCACTTTAAGAGTACATCTGATTGATTTATTAGGAAACTATATTAGTCTAAAGTGCTGTTTGATTTTTCCTAATTCTTTAGTAAAAGTGTTCCAAGTTCCTACACTCTTAAAATATTTGGGCGAAAAGTGCCCCCAAAAGGCTTTACCAACCCTGGGCAACATACTGTCCACACCACTATATCTGCCCAAATTGGGCAATAAAAGAGGATATTATCATGATTATTAAGCAGAATATAGTGTACCATGTGTTTTGAAGTCTCCAGCACTTGAGGAGACTTAACATTCAGTTTTTCTTTTGGATATCATTTATAAGCGTTCAAGCGGATCAAAATATTAAATATCCAACTATATCGCACTTATTCTGATAGAATAAGATTAATCGATCTTTGACGTAGCAGTACATCCATTTCCTATTCCATACTAGTGCCTATTTTATTTCAATCATTAGCTTCTACAGTGCGTATCAAAAAAAAGTTTACACTTTAAAAAGCCCTGGGAACTCAAAAATATACAACATGTGGATAATTTTTTCACATATAATCTTGTGTTTGGGTCTCATCTATCCAATGAAGAAGTTTTGACAGAATGTTACACTTGAGTGAGCACTGTCCATTTTCGTAAAGCTCGCAGATATCTGTTTGCGCAGAAATGCTCGTTTTCACGCTGTGTGAAGGGGAAAGGGCGAAATCAAACTTACCCTGTGAAACATTTCTCATACACATTCCCTTGCACTTTCAGTCAATTGAAATAAAACGGATACATTCAAGCATTTTGTAACAATTTTTCCGCCCAAATTGAAATTTGAACACTTAGTAAGCACAACTTTTACCCTTTTTGTGCCAGCTGGATCTGAGGACATAACTGAATTTGAACAAAAGTTTATATCAGACATCTCCAGCATTTTTCACTGAGTTTTTATCATTCAAAGTGGGTTTACATCTAATTTTTCATTTAATACTGGTTTTCCACACTTTTCCCAAGCTTGACAATGATTAACAAAATTAAGTTCAAGCCTTAGCCATTTCATGTAAATCACAGCTCAGTGTAAAGCAAATATCGTCTCGATGGCCTCGGTGTGTGGGGGAGTGGGGTAGGACGAAATGCTCTCTTCGATGTGTTTTGGGCAATGAAACAAGTTTAAAAAGGTAAAAGATATCTTCAAATCAATTTTACTAGCTGAATTCCACGTGATTAAGGTCTACTTTTATTTGCATAACTATTTCAAAGTTCTGCGCAAATCGTTTTTTTACTAAATTTTCAAAATTAAGTGGTGCTCACTCAAGCGTTAATATTTTTCGACAATTGTACCGTCATTTGCTTAAATGGATCTGTACCAATGTTAAAATGTGGAAAAATCTTCGGGATATTACAAATGTATAATTTTACAGGATTTTTTAAAAGTGTAAACTTTTTTTTGGATACGCACTGTATAGCACTACATGTATATATATATATATATATATATATATATATAAAATATATATATATATATATAAAATATATATATGTGTGTGTGTACAATACCTATCTCTACGCGCTCTCGCAGAGCACCTGTTATGCACTTTGCGTTTCAAGGAACAATGTCCCGCCATGATCCCATTTACCTCGCCTGGGTTGAGTGTACCGAAATGTCGATTATTGCTCCTTGCTGAACGAAATAACACCCTAGATCTGATTCGACCCACGACATTCCATTATTGAAAGGCTACAGTCAGAACCAGTCAACCATGACGCTCACCCTGTCAACTGTCAACTGTCAACTTCAAAATTAAAATCTTCACTAAATAGCCTTTTATCAGATCTGCGTATTTGTCCTGTGATAACAACCTGTAAAAAATTCAATATAATATGCTGTAAATCGCTTTGAACCGTTACGGGAAAAGCGTTATATAAAAACTAGCTATTATTATCATTATTAGCAAGAAGTTATTGGATTGTCAGAAATCGTTGTGCATTTACACACCTACACCATGTAAACGGATCCATTTTCTTGTCAAGAATATGAATTGCAACGTGAGTATTGACCTGCTTAGGTGTCCAGATATTGATATGAAATAATGGGGGCTTTATGAAGTTGGAACTTAGGAACCCTGTCACTTTATTGAAAAGAACGAATATCGCCTCATCTTTTCGTATGAAATCGGAAAAGAGCTTTGCAAGATATGACACTGATTTCAACTATTTTCGACAGCTAGCCAGCTTTATCCAGGAGAACAGTTTTTTTTTAAAGAGGATAACGAACCAGAACAGAAAAAGAACTGATTCTTGGAATTTACCTCAACTTCGAACAACCTAATTTTTCGTTTATAGTTCGATTGAATTTTCTAATTTCTATCGTCCTATGGAATCGAAACACTCTTTTTGAAAAAAAAAACGGCTTTAGTGGAAATTGAGATCCTGGGTACACACATTAATACATTTGGCGACCAATAGGAGACAAGGCGACTTGCTATCGATTTCTTTCGAAGTCGATTTCCACTTCATTGAGGGATCGCATTTCCGCAACACGTGTCGAGACGGAGCAGAAGGCCTCCTCGATATGATATTTAAAGTTATTTTAATGAGATATAAAGAACATAAGGAAAGAAGTTGTTCTAATTGCATTAGCGTCTCAGTTAATTAGCAAAAACATCATTGATTGCGGTGAACCTTTATGGTACTTACATTGTCGGACCATATCCAGGGGAAAATTTCATAAAATGATTCATCTGATATTTATCATATCATCAATTAGACAGCCACTTAACCAACGAAAAGCAAGGAAATCATCAGATCTGACAACTTTCTAAACGACATTAATATTCATTAAATGCTCTCCAAAAATCAAACACATCACATGCAAATATTTTTTTATGTGTCATGCTTAATATTTTAATTTTCCTTTTTATTGAAATAAATATTTCCATTGAGGATCGATGGATGTGGCTATTACTACTCTGATAGTGTTCTGGGAGCAAACTAAAATGTTCAGATTCAATGACAAGATCACAGTCATGTCATGCATGCTTTGCTCATGCCCAAAATCATATTGTTCGAACAGTAAATTATTCTTCGGATAGGCTTCTAAAGTGTACTCCGACATTACAGAGAATGTTTTTTGTGTTCTAGGAAGAAAAATCTGGATTTTTCGGAAACTGCTAACAACCAAGGCACGTTTAGAACGGTAGGTTCCGAGAAATCGCTTGTTATCATTTATTGTGTCCTTGCATATAGGCCTATATTAAAATTCCTTTCCTCAGAGTCTTTAAAGATCGTTAAGTTCTGCACGATTACCCCCCTGGGCTCAACAGGGTTTTACGCCCAATTCCGCAGGGCCCTGGGAACGATTTTTTTGGAGTGGGCGTGCTGATGTAAGTTTGCTAAGCAAAAAAAAAAAAGTTTCATTTCATTTTTGACCCGAGAAACTTGACAAGCAAAAAAAGGTTCACTACAAAGTGAAGGTCATTTTCGTCCTGAGCAATTTGACAAGCAAAAAAAGCTTTATGTATAATATGTTGGTCAATTTTGTTACTTTTGTCCCTTTAGTCGCACCTTCCAGAATTCCAGGAGGTGCTGCCTATGTAAAAAAATACAAGTAGCACGCCAGAAAAAATCTTGGGGGTACTGAGGATATTTTTTCTCCGCGACGTTAATTTCACCAATATTTCTAGGTGAATTAACCCCAAATGTTGACATGAAAATGAAAAAAATATATATATATTTATTGAGAATAACACCTTTACGTTATTACTGTACAATAAGAAAGTATTTCAAAAGACTTCCCTTGACTAATATTGTCTTTGAAATGATTCTTGAAAAGATGCGATATTGACTTCGAAAACAGATGAGAGCATTGTCCTTTTGTTAAAAAGAAATCTATGCACGCGCAAGCGTATATTGCAAGCGTATTTGAAGTCAATAAATTGACGCAATCTCACCCCTTTTGCCACTGTCACCTCCTGGCGGAATGGAATTCAATTGGTTGAGAGACACGAGAGATCTATAAAAGCGCGTTTATATTGATTAAAAAGTAGGTTTGTCTTACAGAGATAAAATGAAGATAAAATTGTTATCAGAATACCAATTCGGAGAGATTTTAAGGGTATTTTATCTCACTTATTTTAACGGGGATAAAATATGTTATTTTATCTGAGATAAAATGGATCTAAGAACACCACCCCGGGGGAGCGTTTCATCAATATTTTCATCCGACAAGTTGTCAGATCTTACATCTTTCCATGATTTTGATTGGCTGAGAGGTACTGTTCCTATGGTAACTGTCGGATTAAATGGGACTTGTCGGATAAAACGTCCGATAAGTCCTTTCATTATCTTGATTATACGCCGACTGTGTTCAGGGAACAATTTAAAATGCTCAGATCCACTGACAAGATTAGCACTCATGCTCCAAATCTTTAAGTCTTCGAAGATGAAATTAATCTATGGCATTTGAATAGCCTGCAGATTTATAATCCGATATTAGATGAAAAATTATTGGTATATTCGAACGAGATCGGGAAACGAACGGAAATCGGGATTATTCGGAAACTGCAAACAACCAAAACGCGGCTGACTAGAACAGGAATATCGATGTCTTTTTTTTTCACGTTAAACATCAATCGTGAAAAGTGTCAAGAGGGAAGGCTGGTTTAATATTCACGGTCTGTATAATCATGATTGATGGTTTCATAAAATCTGCATTTGTCCCTGTGACTTGCTGAAAATAATAACTATATTAATGGATATGTCATTCACAGACAATCTCATAATTCAGTAATTGTTTACATCATATGTATTCAAATGGAATCCATTGATTTATCAAAAGTAATTACGGAGTGGAACTCGGGATTTGTCTGCAAAGGTGTATTGGGGAGATTATCAAGAAGATGTCACATGACTCGGAGATCATCTTCATTTGATCTTTAACATGACTTCGAAAATAGCTTCGATAGATACAAAAATGACTTTCTTTATTTTCGCCAGCTCTATCAATGAGAACGGGTCTTGTGGTCCAGGTACGGGTCGTGTGGTCCAGTGGTTAAAGCATTGGACTCATAATCGCAAGGTTGTGAGTTCGAATCCCAACTCTGCCATTTTCTCCACTTTGATAAGAAGGCCCGAGAGTGATATCTGTCGTCTATAACGTCAGCCACTATGACTGATTAACCTAGACGTAAAATGTTTCATAAGTAATTGGTTATATACCAGCTTGGCGTTTACCAGCAAAATGCTGTCCTGCCGAGCTCCTGCGGGAGTTACCACAAACAGAAACAGAACGATCTTGTTTAAATTAAGGGTAACCACGTAGAACACATCAGGAACTATTTCTCATGGTTTGCACCAGCTTCCAATTAACATCCATTTTGTTCTCTGTCCATTGATGAGATTTTGGGACTTTCATCATCCCTTAAAATCGGCAAACTATATTTGACACCAAGTTTTAGCGAATATCGATATGAATATCACTAACAATGACAGATACACGGTTGGGTTTGAAATTGATCCTACGTCTACCATATATTGTGTCAATCTAGTTCTTTGCATATTTTTTAACGTTTTGGTTCTGACCGTCATTACTCGTCAAAGAGAACTTCAGGATATGATGCGATTGTTGCACCGAGTTTTTGCGGCCGCCACTCTTGTAAATGGCATCGTGTGGAATATTTGGTCTCTTCTATGGTTCCAACTTAAGGACGCATATTCATGTTCCATCATTACTCTCATTTTTGTGTTTCCGACTCGTTTTACCACACTTCTGATGATGGCCTGTCTCTGCACCATGAACTTAAACCTCTACCTTCTGATCTCTCGACCGATGCGCTACAACATAATTGTTACCACTAAAGGAATACGAGTCATACTTTCTGTAATTATTTTGATAGTTCTTATTGGAAGTGGAAGTAGCTCCCAGTTACGAGATCGCCCTTTATCCACTATAAAGTCGACCAGTGTGTCCTTAAGAGTATCCTTCCTGGACAGACAACTGTAGAAGTTATAGATTCTGTAATTGTAATTCTTCCCATCATTATTACCTTTGTCATTTCGACAGTGGTCTACATTAATCTTCTGAGAATAGCTAGACGGCAACAGAAAATGATTCAAGATTTTGAAATGGGCCTACATGGCCGCATTGGAGCTTCTGGGAATATCCCCAAACAAAGAGATATCCCTAAAAAGATGTTTAAACCGAATGGACGATACAAAGGTGTGATCACGGTAGCTCTTCTTTCAGGGTCATTCCTCATAGTTTGGGTACCATTGTGTGTGTCTCGTCTAATCCCGGAAACATCCTATGGACCACTACCTGATATTTGCGATAAGTTGTCCTCAACAAGCTCTTGGGTACATCCACTAGTAACTCTGGTAACTAACGAGGAGACACGCCGACTCTCTATCGATTTCTTTCGAAGTCGTTTTCGACGCCACTGAGCAATTACATATCCTGTAGCGCAGAAGACAATCTCTGTGTAACTGAGAAACACCACAACACAATGTACTCCTCTGGGCCACATCACATTTCTAGATAACAATGATCAATGGCAGCGCAAGGATCCTGTTGAGTACTGAACATTCAACAGGTACATTGATCGGTGTTGATATGACCTTTGGTGGTAAGTCGCTCCATAGGAATGACCCATCTGAAGTGCAAGGTACTGTTTCATGTCTATGCAGATTGGTGTGAGTTCTATTGAGATGATATCTCTGAAATGTTTGAAAATGGAAATGAACTATATGCGAAAATCAGCGGCACCTCCACTTTTTTCTCTGGGTGATATTCAAAACCTGAATCCATGAAAGCGATGAAACATCTCGTTATCTTTATCTAGGATGATCTCAAGTAAGAACCTTACGCGAATGACTTGTAGAAGTGAGTAGGAAACTGCTTCGAGTTCTGAAGGATCTTTGTTTACTATTCCGCGACATGTTAACCCTTTTCTGATGTTTTATTTTCTCTGTACTGGAATACAACAGGTGTGACACAGGGCTAAAATCTTTACGCGAGTAGTGTCATAGCATTCAAAGCATTCAAGAAGCATTCCGTTTCATCTTTGGCAGTTGGCGCTGTTTCCAGAACGTTGTAAATGTATTGAGAAAATAACGATTAAAATGACCCCCCAAAAAACACCCAGCTGGGAGGTCTTTGTCAAAATTGGTGAACCGGAAAAACGGTTTCTTCCTAAACTTCAGAGCGTCCCATATATATTTTGTGTCGACGGTTTTGGACTTTAAAGGAAAAGAAGTCATCAAATATCGTGGTACAATTTTTTTTCACGTCACATATTTATCGTGTAAGAGTTCGAGGGATTGAGAGGGGGCTGGTTTAATAGCCTTGATGGTTTCACAAATCTGCAAGTTTGTTCTTGCGACATGCTGAAAAGACCAGTATGTCATTACATGTTTGATTTTAATACTGTCAATCTAAAAAAGAAACAGTGATTGCTTTCATATCTAAACGGATCCATTAACGTGTTAAAAAATGAAGTGGAACTCGGGATTTACCTGCTCAGATGTTAGGCAGACAATTATGAACATGTCACATGATTACGAAACCATTATCGTCTCATCTTTTACATGATTTCGAAAATAGCTTCGAAAGATAAAAAGATGACTTTTTTCATTTTCGCCTGCTCTATCAACAAAATCGAGCTTTTTTAAAAAATAAAGGGTGACGATGCAACCAAGTAGAACACATCAGGAACTAATTCGTTTGGTTTGCACCGGCTTTGAAATATTTTTTTTGTGTGACTAGTATCATCATTTAAAAAGAGCAAACCATAGGCCTATTTGTTAAAAACACGCTGCTTATTAAAATTGATACTGATATGAATATCACTGGCAATCCCAGCTTTACTATTGCTTCCGGCATCGATCCTGAGTCTAGCATATATTTCATCAATCTAGTCCTCTGCATTCTTTTGAACGTTTTAGTTCTGGTCGTCATCAATCGACAAAAAGAAATTGAGGATATGATGCGATTGTTGCACCGAGTATTCGCTGCCGCCACTCTTGTAAATGGATTCGTTTGGAATCTTTGGTCTCTTTTATGGTTCCAACTGAAGGACGCATATTCATGTTCAATCCTTACTCTCATTTTTGTGTTCCCTACTCGTTTTACAACACTTCTGATGATGGGCTGTCTCTGCACCATGAACTTAAACCTCTACCTTCTGATCTCTCGACCGATGCGCTATAACATCATTGTAACCACTAAACGGATACGAGTTATACTTGCTATAATTCTTTTGATAGTTGTGCTTGCAAGTGGAAATAACTTCCCCGTACCTAAGTCGCCTTTTATTCAGAATAAACTAGACCAGTGTATCATGAAGAAAATCGTTCTCAAACAGAATCGGCTAGAAATTATTGACTCTGTAATTATAATTTTTTCGATCTCCATTACCTTTGCAATTTCGGTTGTGGTCTACATTAATCTTCTGAGAATCGCTAGAAGGCAACTTAGAATCGTTGAAAATTTAGAAATCTATGGCCGGAATAGTGACGCAGGAAATACCTCTGAACGTAGAGATGCGCGTAAAGAGAAACCCGGACAGATTGGGCGATTTAAAGGAGTGTTCACTCTAGCTCTTCTGTCAGGGTCGTTTCTCTTGGTGTGGATGCCCTTTTGCGTGACTCGTCTATTCAAGAAAGTTTCCTCAGGACTGCTGTTTACAATCCTCGATAAAATTGCTTCAGCAAGCTCCTGGGTCCACCCATTAATACATTTGGTGACCAACAGGGAGGCAAGGCGACTTGCTATCGATTTCTTTCGAACTCGATTTCGACGTCAATGAGCGACCGCATTTCTGTAAGGTGTTTTTTAGAGATGGAGTAGGAGGCCTCGCTGATACGAAAAATTATTTTCATGAGATGTAAAGAACATAAGGAAAAGGTTGTCCACATGCCATCAACGTCTCAGTTCATCCGCATTGACATCATTGTTTGTAAAGAACATTGACGCGACTTATAGAGACCGACCAGGGGAAAATTTCATGACATAATTTAAATACGACATTTACAATATAAATAATCAGACAGCCATTTAGCAAATTAAAAAGGAAGGAAAGTATACCAGATCTGACAAATCTATAGATGACATATTGATAATAAAAAATCTCCATATGATCAAACACATCACATGCACATTTTCAGCGCCATGCTTATTTTTATAAATTTCTTTTTGTTTTTCTTTAAAATCATATTTTCGTTGGAGACGATTTGGTCTATATTATACGCCGACTATGTTCAGGGAACAATTTAAAATGCTCAGATCCACTGACAAGATTAGCACTCATGCTCCAAATCTTTAAGTCTTCGAAGAGAAAAATACTCTAAGGCATTTAAATAGCCTGTAGATTTATAATCCGACATTAAACGAAAATTATTGGTATATTCGAACGAGATCGGGAAACGAACGGAAATTGGGATCATTCGGAAAATGCAAACAACCAAAAAAGCGGCTGACTAGAACAGGAACATCGATGTTTATTTTTCACGTTAAACATCAATCGTGAAAAGTATCGAGAGGGAAGGCTGGTTTAATATTCCGGTTCTGTATAATAATGATTGATGGTTTCATAAAATCTGCATTTGTCCCTGTGGACTTGCTGAAAATGATGACTATATTAATGGATATGTCATTCACAGGCAATCTCATAATACAGCAATGGTTTACATCATATGTATTCAAATGGAATCCATTGACTTGTCAAAAATAATTAGGGAGTGGAACTAGTGATTTGCCTGCTCAGGTATATTGGGGAGATGATTAGGAAGATGTCACATGATTCGGAGACCATCCTCATTTAATCTTTTACACGACTTCGATAGGTACAAAGACGACTTTCGTTATTTTCGCAAGCTCTGTCAATGAGAACGTTTATTAAAAATGTTAAATGAAGTAGAGCACATCAGGAACTAATTCTCATGGTTCGCACCAGGTTCCAAATAACCTCCATTTTGTTCTCTATCCATTGATGAAATTTTGGGATTTTCATCCTCGCTTGAAATCGGCAAACTATATTTGACACCAAGTTTTAGCGAATATCGATATGAATATCACTAACAATGACAGATCCACGGTTGGGTTTGAAATTTATCCTAAGTCTTGCATATATCTTGTCAATCTAGTTCTTTGCATATTTTTTAACGTTTTGGTTCTGATCGTCATTACTCGTCAAAAAGAACTTCAGGATATGATGCGATTGTTGCACCGAGTGTTTGCGGCCGCCACTCTTGTAAATGGCATCGTGTCGAATCTTTGGTCTCTTCTATGGTTCCAACTTAAGGACGCACATTCATGTTCCATCGTTACTCTCATTTTTCTGTTCCCGACTCGTTTTACCACACTTCTGATGATGGCCTGTCTCTGCACCATGAACTTAAACCTCTACCTTCTGATCTCTCGACCGATGCGCTACAACATCATTGTTACCACTAAACGGATGCGAGTCGTACTTGCTGTAATTCTTTTGATAGCTCTAATTGGAAGTGGAAATAGCTTCCCAGTTACGAGATCGCCCTTTATCTACCATAAAGTTGACCAGTGTCTCCGGAAGAGATTATTTTCCGGACAGACAACTGCGGAAGTTATAGATTCTGTAACTGTAATTATTCCAATCAGTATTACCTTTGTCATTTTGACAGTGGTCTACATTAATCTTCTGAGAATAGCTAGACGGCAACAAAAAAGGGTTCAAGATTTGGAAATGGGCCTACCTGGCAACATTGGAGCTTCTGGGAATATCTACGAACAAAAAAATATCCATAAAAACAGATTTAAACCGAATGAACGATTCAAAGGTGTGATCACGGTAGCTCTTCTCTCGGGGTCATTCCTCGTAGTTTGGGTACCCTTGTGTGTGTGTCGTCTAACTTCTTCTGGGCAGCTAGTTGATATTTTCGATAAATTATCCACAACGAGCTCTTGGGTACATCCACTAGTAACTCTATTATCTAACAAGGAGACACGACGACTCTCTATCGATTTCTTTCGGCGTCGCTGTCATGGCCATTGAGCAATTCCATATCTTGATGCGCAGAAGACAATCTCCTGCGCGAACTAGCGCGATAATTGCGTCCCCCTTACAAATAATCTCGAGATTGTTCAGATCGGGTGAATTTGCCGGATCAGAAATAGCGCGCTAATTAGAAAACTCCGGCTGGTGCAGACGGCAATCATGTAACTGAGAAACGTCGCAACACTGAATGTGCTCCTCTGGGCCACATCACATTTCTAGATAACTATGATCAATGGCGGCGTAAGGATCCTGTCGAGTAATGAGCCTTCAACAGCTACATTGATCGGTGTTGATATGACCTTTGGTGGATAGTCGCTCTATAGGAATGACCCATCTGAGGTGCAAGCTGCCATTTCTTGTCTACGCAGGTTGGTGTGATTTCTCTTGAGATATTCTGAAATGTCTGAAAATGGAAATCAACTATATGCGAAAATCAGCGGCACCTCCACTTTTTTCTCTGGGTGATATTCAAAACCTGAATCCATGAAAGCGATGAAACATCTCGGTATCTTTATCTAGGATGATCTCAAGTAGGAACCTTACGCGAATGACTTGTAGAAGTGAGTAGGAAACCGAATATGCTTCGAGGTCTGAACGATCTTTTTTTACCATTCCGCGACATGTTTCCCTTTTCTGATGTTTTATTTTCTCTGTACCGGAATATGACACGTGTGGCACAGGGCTAAAATCCATAAGCGATCAGTGTCATAGCATTCAAAGCCTTTTTTTCAAAGTATTCAAGAAGCATTCTGTATCATCTTCGGCAGACGGCGTTTGCACAATTGAGAGTTTTCTAGAATAGAGTAAATGTATCGAAAATGCCCATTAAATGACATTAAAGAAAACAGACGGGAGGTCTTTGTCAAAATTGGTGATCTGTAGCAGCGGTTTCGTCCTAAGTTTTAGAGCTGACGAAAGGTTTCAAATTATGTTGTTTGCTCAGAACCAAATCACGAATTTTCGAAGGGTAATTCTTTTTTTTGTTCTTTGTAATGTCAGGAATTTAGCAGTTTATTTTCTATTGTTTCAATGCTCCTGGGTCGTTGCTGAGCGAAAGCCACTGTTGGTGTAATTAGGAAAGTATTGTAGTCGCCGCGGCGCGCTTTGTCAACGGTAATCGTGCATTTTCCAAATGTCATCAAAATTTTGACGAATTCTGGGTTTTTTTATAAGTGCGACAGCTAGGGCTGTAGAACTAGACAAATACATTTGATTCTTACTTTGAATACGTTTCCATTCGTACCTGCTGTTAATTTTATGCTTACGTATTTGTTTTCGTATTTAGTATAATGAATCTATCAGTATGGGATAGCAGAAAATATTCCACGAGTGAGGGCCACTATCACACGAATCGTAGTTGAATGAAATATTGGCCCTTTAACATGTTTAATGCTTTTAGTACCCAATAAAGAAAGGCCATCCATGATTAATTTCAAAGAACAGTAGTCACCAGACCGCGCAATACGACACGATATTACACAGCAATCTCTATCATCATAAGCCTTTGAGAGTTCGTCAGATTTCGGCACATCTTGCAATACAATATGATACTGCACATACAAATAATGCACCGCTAAAACGCCCTAAAAATCTAACATAGATAATTTCATCAGAAGTATCGTTCAGAAACCAAGAAAAGTATCACATGAATGCGTTCATCAAGTTTACTTCGGTTTCAATTACAATTTTAAAGCTAATTTATGTTTACTTTTGATAGCTAAAATAGTAAGCTCCCGAAACAAAATTTGATACTGTTGTTGACTGGATATTACCACACTTTTGGCTCACGGCACATTTGCCATCAGTGTGTGTGTGTGTGTGTGTGTGTATGGTGTATATATATACATGTGTATACGATTCGAAAATTATGGCAAAGATAATGAAAGATAATGAAATTATTCAAAGGAGGTCTACTGATTAGCAAAAACTCTGATTTCTCATTTCTGCCATTTTGGCGCAAGCCTCTTTTTGAACCACTCACAAAAACGTCCCGCGTTCACTCAAGCATGAACAACATTTATTTAAATTGTATTTCAAAGATAAGATTACAGAGCATCTATTAACATCAAATTATAGATATCATAATTTGAAAAAAAAATCATTGACTGTGTAATATCCTGTCGACTTCTTTGCAGACAAGGTTTACAATATATGGTTCGGCTATTTTAATTGACAACTAAGTGGCAAAATAATATCAAGCAAACGTGAAAATCATAGAAAATTTATTAATCATTTAAGCATTTATCTCATACAAGTACTATTGGTATCTACATGAGCATTTCTAGAATGAAATAATATAGGGGTATGTACATTCCTGACAGTAAAAGTGATTATATTGTATAATTCAATATTTCATAAAATGTTTTGAAAGTAGTGGCGTTTTCAACAATAGCTTGAAAATTCAAAAGCACAAGATAATTCTTTTTACGTATTATAATGTATATGACTATATGCTATTTAAAAGTAATTCTTATACATGTAGAATGTAAAGTGTTAAATTGTCTAATATGAACATTTCGATTGCAATTTCAAAAGTTCTTGTTTTTACGAAAGCAAAATTAAAAGAAATATGGCAAGAAAACTGTATCCATCAGACATTGTTATTGCTTCTGCGTATTAACCTCAAGGGGAAAGAAGTAAGCTGAAGATAGTTTTTCCGCATATCATAACTGTTCTCACTAGCTGAGAGATAACATTGATATTACTTCTCAACCAATGATTTGATTGAAATTTGTTTTTTTTAAACAGCCTGTTTGTCAAACAGTAACAAAATTAACGCGCAGATTCGGGGGGGGGGGGCACGGGGGGCACGTGCCCCCTCTCCTTTTGAGAATCCAAAAAATAGAAATTTATGATGTACAAATGCCATTGAAACCCAGGTTTTCCCCCTATTTTTGAATTGAAGACCTATTTTTTTTTCTTGTCAAAATTTTCCTCCGAAAAATTTGCTCCCCCCCCTTCGAAAATTCCTGGATCCGCCCCTGCCCATATTTCAAGTCTATCAAACAGAAAAGAGCTCACTTTCATTTACGTATTTAGGAATCTTCGAATCATACACCGGTTCCTTGGTACTGAACACATAATAGCCTGATTCTTGTTTAAGGCTTCTTTTCTCGATGTCATTCACGTATTCGTTGTCCCTGTCAGGCAAACGAGGAGGGTCATAGGGAACGTATGTATCGTCCTGGACATCGAGGTAGGTATGCGAACCGTGGAGTATGTCGAAATCAGGACCATCGTTGTTGGTTTTCTGTTTATAATGTAAATCACAAGTGCATGATTATAAACATTATTTGAACATGAATCTTATTTCTTAAAATGCAATCATGGTGAACATATTCATGGATGTATGAGATAACAAATTCACTCTGCTTCTTCTTTTTTTTTAGAAAACAGAAATAATACACAACAACAACAAAATCGACCTTAATAATGATGATTATAATAATAATGATAATTATTAATGATGATGATGATAAGAATGTGATGTATAAATAGCCTAATCCAGAGTGTAGAATGAGCAAGGCGCATGAAGAATTAACAAGTAAATGGAGAAGGAACCCAGAAGTGGATGCCCCTACAAATTACGATTTTTTTAACACCACTGTCTTAAGTACATTAGTGCTAGTCACATTGTTTTTTATTCAGCAAGTACATGCCGATTGAATCATGGTAAAAAATTTGCTTACTGCCAGAACATGGGTAGCAAAGTGAAATCATGTAAATTTGTTTGATATACTTTAACATATGTTTCTAATGTGGTGGTGAAATACTGATAAAAATCAATTGGTGTTCCCTAATAAGCTTGAAATCATGATTTACTTACATGATACACTTTTGTAAATACGACCCAGTAGATTCGAACGATCGTTGTCGTTTTGTAGTTGATACCTCAGCTATATTTCCCCACTCACCTTTGAAACATTTGAGGGTTTCATCATGGGATCGACATCAGAAAACTCTTCATAAACACCATCATCATCACCAGTCCTCGCCATCATCCCATTCTCTGGCCGAATGGCAATCAATTGCGTAGACTTCATTAAGCTCGTTGATGGTGGATGGGCGTCAATGAGTCCTGCTCGGGGATCTGATGTGGGTGGCGTTAAGATGATACTGTCCTTTGACCGTTCCTTGGTTGTTGACAAGATCCTCTGGCAATAGTACACGGTGCCGAACAGTGTCATGATAAGAAGTACAGGGATAACAACTATGATGGCTATCAGGATTATGGTAGTCATATGAAATGTATTTGACTGGTATGTTTCGGAGTTGCCATGGGATTGAGGTTTCGTTGCCATTGTTGAATAAATGTTGGTAGATGGTTTCGGTGTACCTTGGGATTCTACGAGAAGAGTACCAGATCGAGAACTGGGATGGCTGTATTCATCGCATATGCTCTGAAGAGAAACTCTTCCAACATCTCCATCTTTTCCTTGAGAGTCACAGGTTGCTTCATAACCTGGATTTCGGTCAAGCCATTCTCCTAAGTCCATTATGGCACATTCGCAGTTAAGTGGATTGTCCGCAAGATTGGTGATGTTTATCCACGGTGTCTCAAAGATTAGGCTATAAACTTTCTTTAAGCGGTTTGAGGACAACAGTACGGTCTGAATATATTTCAGCCCTTTGAAGGTGTCTGGATCTATCCATGTGATCATGTTAGATGAAAGGTCAATTATTTCGAGGCGAAGGTTGTTTTGGAACAATAAGGTCACACGATCCAGAGCATTGTCGGACAGATTTAGGAATGTAAGATTCACGAGATTGGCGAAGACATTAATCGGAAGATTAGAAAGTCTATTTCTTGTCAAATAAAGATGTCGAATCTGTGGAATATTAATAAATGAATCTTCTGCAAGCTGAACCAAATTTGTTTTATCTAGGGATAACGTTTCTAGGTTGTCGAGGCCACTGAAAACTCGGCTTTTTCTAATTTCTGTCAGATTATTACCGCTCAGATCTAGTATCCTTAGAAGATGGAGTTTTGCAAAGCAATATTGAGGCAAAGAGAAGATGAGATTGTTTGAAAGGGACAATGATTGAAGTACATTCCCTGCAACAAATGCATCACATGGTGGTTCCCGAAGATGATTCCCACCGAGTTCAAGCGAGCCAAGACTCTGCACGTTCTTGAATGTCTCCTTGGCAATGTTTTCCAGGCAACCCTCAACAACCAAAAGGAACTGAAGTTTGGCAAGACCCCGAAACATCCCACCATTTAAGTCGGAAAAACAGTTTCCCCCAAGTCTGAGATATTCAAGTTTTCCAAGACCCACGAATGCGTTCGATGATATGTTATCCAATCTGTTATTTCCTAGATAAAGGAATTGGAGGTTGGTGAAATCTTCAAGGTCGTATGGGTTTAAGCGAGTGATGCGATTATTGTTCATCTTCAATGTTCTTGCCTGGTTGCAGGTACCTGGTACTGCCGTTAATTGCCGGTTCGAGCAGTTGGCGATTTTAGTCCAGTTGTCATACTGGCAGATATTTGGGCAAGAAGAATGCTTCGGGCTCGTATATTGGGCGTTGGCTAATAGCGAAATAGAAGACATATGGGTAATGAGCAAAAGGTCTACGATCGAGCAGAAAAACACCAGCTTGTCTCGAAATTGACGACCGGTATGAAGACGCGACGAACCCATCTTTATGACAAGTTACAATCTGAAAAGAAATTAAATTGTAAATATTTCATTTTTTTCTCAAAAAAAAAATCACGTTTGGCCACTATACAGGATGTAGAAGGCAGTATTTGTTGGAAATGCGTGCCAGAAATTCTTTAAACACATTTAGACTCTTCTGGGCATGGGTGTTTTGTGCGATAACCATATACAGGGGGGACGCTCATAAGTGCCGACATTTGCCCCCCCCAAAAAAAAAAAATATATATATATATATGTTGGTGCCCCTTCTTTTTTTGAGAATGTAAATCGTTTCGGTCGCATTCATTAGGGAGTGATGATTCATAATTGGCTTAAAAACTCGAAATAAATTGACACACGTTCCGTTCCCCTCACTTTTATGGATCTGTCCCTTTTTACATGTAACGTTTTTCTAGCATGGCCCTCTTTTTAAGTATGTGTTCAATAAACATTAAAATTTGTTTGATCCCCGTACTTTTCACTTTACCTGGTCTATTTGAGAGAATATTGTATATTTCGTCCTATTCCTGATTAAAAAATCGTTATACTTTAGAAAAAATAAATTATTTTGGATTTTTATTTGTTAATCAAAATATCGAAACAATGCTTTTGCACCATTAATTCACCATTATGAATCCATGCGACTATACTCATTATATCCACTAGTACACCGCATAAATTTATTCTCAGTATAATAGTAGAATTTTAACTTAGGTTTCATTTGATTTAGATGAATTTTTCAGTGTTATGTTTGGTGAAACTTTTCAGTAATCTCGGCCTTCTAAGCCCAAGTAATGGACCCAGAATGCCCCAAGGTCCAATAATGCTTTCATGATTTTGAAAATTAAACATAGTAGCCTAGTTTCAAAATCAATAAAGGATGATCAAAACAATTTACCTAAAACTTTTACTATTGGGGGAGCCCCAATCTTCAGGTAGATATACCACTGATAGTTGTCGAGGTCTCAAAATTGAGCATTAAACTTAAAAACTTACCGAGCTACCGAGCACTTCGCTGCATCATATTCTTCCTCCTGTCCAGACCCAAATACACATTTGAGCTAAAGTGAGACCATCTACGTCTGAATTGCTTTCGTTAATATTTTTATTACATCTGCCAAAGGAGGAAGTTGTAGAAAAATAGTAGGGAGCATCCTTTTTAAGTACCCCTGTATCCCCGGGGTTTGTTATTTCGGTATCATTATGTCATAATGACGATGAAAGCAAATACTTATCATAACATATGCATCAATAGCACCATATACGAGGTGCTACTTAAACCATTTTTATAAACGTTTAATTAGGTTTCGATTGATAAAGCTGATCGTCAGTAAAAATCTGAAGGGGGCATATAAGGCGTATGGGGAAAATTTTTTGAATAGCTGTGAGCTATTTTGACGTTTTTAAAATATTTTTTGTGATAGATTGTTACATGGCATTCACGAAAAAAATGACTGTATTTCAAATTTTGTCATTTAATTTTCGACATTTCCTTCTTCCGCTTTACTAGGACGTGAAAAGTTTGGGGGTTCATGGCCTCCCAGCCCACCCCCCCCCCCGTCTTTTGCCAGTGGTGATCAGAGATCGCGTGCATTGATAAAGCGCGATAACACTGGGCTGTTGATATGCATCGCGCCTACAGTAGGTTTTAATTAAAAATAAATAAATAGTTTTCATGATTGAAACTAAAAGCGACCCGAGACATTGATACAGTTTCTGATATAGCATACCACCATTGCTATAATGATTGTTTAACAATGTTTTTTGTTGTTGTACTATTCACGTTGTAAGTTCTACTTTAAACTGATATTGTACAAGATATTTTAAAGACTTTTTCGAGAACAATAATAAGATCCCACGCAAGAGAGTTTTTAGAACTTTATTTCAATGTAAAAATAATGAACAGGGTTATATAACACAAAGGTGAGCGATTGATCGCTAATTTCAAAGAACAATTCTGATTGGTTCACACTCAGTCTACTTAGCAAAATGCGCATTCAACGAGGATCTTGACTGGTCATTTCGTTTGCGTTTACGGCACCCAGGTGTCATCCTGGTCATAGGTGCACGAAAGGGAAAATCCCTTTAGAAATAACAAATAGTACACAATGAATAAGAAAATAAGAGCGTGAATTGGGAGACAATTGCCAAAATTCGCAATCCTCACGGACGCTATAATATTAGGGTCCCCTAACAAAAAAGTTAACGCTTAATCATACACTCTATTTTTAAGATTGATTGTACATTATAGTCAATAGAATCAAACGTAGAAAACTGCTTTACAATCAATACTAAGCTTTGTGTTACAGGGGGGGGGGGGTACAGGCCCTACAGATCTGCTTTTCGTGTGCAAAATCCTTTTCCGCGACACCCGTACCATACATGCATGTACATTACGACTGATGGTTGGAGATATTTGAAATGCAGGACCTAAAATAGTTTATGACATGGATAAGAAAGTGGTTTTTCAAACAAATCGAGTACATATTGAGTGAGGAAAAACTTACCGAATTAATGTTTAGATATAGATCATTACAGTCCATCGAATCGATATTGCATTTAATGTGGATGTTAATGTGGATTATTGGTGGATCACTGGCAATTGATTCCATGGGTCAGATCCCCTCTCCAGCCGAAAACAATTCGCATGCGTTGATATGTACACAGCATATGCAATACGTTTCGACGTTTCTTTTGTTTACTCATTCTAAACAAACGATATGCCTCTAGCACACGATGTAATGGGCATTATGGTTTACTTTCAGCTGAAATGGGAGATTAGATTCAAATTCCGGAGGGACCACTTCCATTGATGAGTGGATATCGAGCACGACCATGTGGTTTCGAAAAGTACCCTAAACAAGGGTAGCAAGTCTTTTCCAGATTATGAAAATGCATCTCTTAACAAATATTTTGCTTTTGACACCCTACAACTATTGGAAATATATCCCCTTTTTTATTATTTTCATCATCATTTTTGACACCCTTATAACGTTACATAGGCCTATATAAGTAACGCACTTACCCACTCTTTCCCTTCTTACGCGTGGTCTTGCCTGGTATCCACTGTTCAATGGAAGTGGGCCCCCGGGCGGCCTCTCGAGCTCTGGGAAGAACCAAATGTGGCTTTAGAAAGTCGTCCTAAATCGGATGTATCGCTAACATAGTAGCAATCAGAATTTTGCATACGAAACACAAATTGAATGTTTGATGCGAAATGGAAAAAAAATCTCATGTCACACAGTTTGCATTGCAGTACAAAGTTTTACGACCATGACGACGGGCCCAAAAGTCTCTTCCAAAATCAACTACCGTCGTAAGTAAGCGTTCGCGTTCTTCAAACGAAAGGTCGGGAATGTAAAGGCCTGGTCACACCGCCCGAGCGTTGTTTAGAGCGATCGTGGAGCGGAGAGAAAAAAAAATCATCACCGCTCGCTACCGTTCACCATTTTCGATTTCGATTGTTTTTTTTTTCGATTTATGTTTTCGATTTTTTCCCCAAATTTGTGAGCGAAATTCGGCCCTCTTTCCCTACCGCTCCACGACCGCTCCAACAACGCTCGGGCGGTTTGACCATGCCTTTAGAGAGAGAGGGAGAGAGATCGAGCGTATATATATAAAAATTAAGAGAATTATGTAATCATTTAAGCTCACATAAACTACAAATGAATCACCACTTTTTTAAGAAAACACCTCTTTAAAGTTCGAAATAATGGTATCGACTATCATAAAGTTACTACGAATGATGGCAGAGGGGGGGGGGGGATGCGCTATAATAATCACGTAATTACATGTCTACTCTAATTGGAAAAAAAAATACAAAACATTTTTATCTAACAATTATACATAGTTTGTATACATTTTTAGGTTTTGTCATTCTGTTCTATTGTCGATGTACATCACTCAACCTTTAGAGTTTTGTAAATATATGCAACAGTTTCTGATGAATCTGAAAAGAAATACTCCAAATACTATCGAAAATAAATGGAGGGGCGATGCTAGCAAACACTCCATGGTATCAGGGAGTTACTCTCAACTCCCTGCCCGTATACTCTCATACACGAAAAACAAACACTCATACTCTTTGTCATGCACATTTTTTTTGTTTGTTTTGGACCCCGTGGAAGAACAGTACTGTCTATGGGCAGAGCTGAACCGGGTGTCCTTCCGATTTCACATGTCTGTTTGATATTGTTGTTTGTTTGTATATATCTATTCTTACTTTTTTTTACATATATATCTTGCTTTTATATGTTCCTTTGTACACTTATGTTTTTATTGTGAATTTCGGTAAATAAATAAATACTAAATACAAATACAAAATAATGTTTTTATTCTGATTTCATGAACAAAAACTTACATAACATTTCAATTTGACATTTCAAATCACATATAATACTTTTCACTTTATATTTTCACTTTTTTTCACTAATTCAATAAAATCATGAATCATATATATATATATCTTTAAAAAAAATGAAATCAGTTATTATAAAAATGCTTAAAGACCCCCCCCCCACACACACACACACCCTCACACAATATAAACACACAAACACCCTCGCACACACACGCAAAGACGCATGTCCATACTGTATACCCCATGCCATACACAATCCTCTATATATTATGATGCTCCCACTGTACTCCTCTCCATCAACTACAATTTGGCCCCTTCTCACCTCAGAACACACCACGTCGGTATTCCTCGAGATTTTTGTTATTTAATTCATCCTTTTAATCGGTTTTCTGTTCCTGATCGGTGTGATCATGGAAAGGTTGCAGGAAAGGTTGCCATCAAACATAACTAAAAAAAAGTCTTGCGCAACTTAATTTTCAGCCAATGAAGCACCCGTATTCGGGACTTGCGCTTGATATTTTGACCTGCGCTTAAATGCAACTTTTTGTGCAAAAGGCCCAATTTCTCTTCATATTTCTAATATCGACTTAACTTACAAATCAACAGTAGAGTCAGATTTTTTATGCAAAATGAAATATTTAATGAAACATGTAATAAATATGATAAATTAATCAAGAAAACTGAAATATCTTCAATACTCATGACATCTGAAAAATGTATAAATGCATAAGTTATTTTGTACCTTATAAAAACAATTATATTGGCATTATGAATGCGTTATTTCTTTGACATTATTTTTAATTCTCACTTGAGAATCAACTAACTAGGTTATCAATTCAAATATTTTTGTTAAATTATCTATTTTACATATTTAGTTTATCTCTCATTCATTCATTTGCCCTCCTTCAGTATATTGAATTTAATTCAATTTGTCATAATTGTCTCACGTCTGCCATGCCTTTAGTGCCTTTATATTCACGAAGATGCATAAAAGTGGACTTTTCTACTCATATTCATTTTATATTGTTTCAATAGTTGAAACATATATATAGGCCTACTGTGAATGACGTTCTTTTTAACCGTTTTATTAGCTACTGTAATTTCATATAGTGACCTGAATAAAATCATTTTCATTGATAAATTGAATAGTCATAATAAAATTATTGTTTGATGACCGTAATATTTGTTAACTACATTTATAATCATTGCCAATAATGAAAATGAACATTAATGCAATAACATTAAACAAAATATGTAATTTTCTGAGAATACATCAGAGGGCATTGGCAGGATGGAAGAAATTACATCTCGGATCATAAAAGAAAAGATAGAATGCACACAACATGTATCATAACTTGAGTTAGCTTAATTATCATATATGAAACACACCATCATGCCATACTTTAAAACATACCACTAATTACGACAGCTGCTTGCTTTACACATTAGGACTCACAACAAAACGTAGATACGATTTACAACATCATTGCAACCAACACCCATGTCAACAAAGGTAGCAATAGTACTGCTGCTACCACTAGTAGTCATAATAATAATAATAATGAAGATGATAATAATAATAATGATGATAATAATAATAGTAATAATAATGATAATGATGATAATAATGATAATAATTACTGTAATAATAATAATAATATATCATAATGATAACAATAATGATTACATACTTATTCTCAATTATCTTTATGATAAAAAATAAATAAAAAACAACGCAATAACAACAGTAACTTAAAAAATAGAAATAACTAACATCTATAATAAAATAGACAAAATAAAATCAATAACAGCGTCATCGACGGTGACACTACCGATAACAGCACACTCGAACCTGCAGTATACAACATCATTGATGCAAATAACTATGTGGGAAACATAGGCCAAAACAAGGTGCATACGACACATCTTGAAACTTGAACACAGCAGAGGAAGAAGGAGATTTTATCATACATATATTTAATACTATGGCACAACATTTACTGATGATCCATAACCCTACTTCGAACATCCGTTGACACATCGACGCAAACAACGACAATTGACGCCTTGGGCACTCACCAGAATGGATACAAACGCTCCATAATAATAATTACTGTTAAATGAATCCACATTTCGCGAAACAGTATCATCCAATCAACACGAAGAATATAAATTACAAATTTAATTTACATGGAAATGACCGGCATATGGATACGAATCTGGAGATCGGCCGATGTATACAGTACTCAATAAACGGTAAGTACAAGTTATATTTATAACGATGACAGAAGACATTTAGACAATAAACTTAGAATACATGAAATATAAATTTCAAATTGTTCTTCAATCATTTCTTCTTTTTTTTCCTTTCTCTGGAAAATATATTGACTACAATGATGTAGTCAATAATAATAATTTTCGAAAAGGTTAATTAACATCCCAATATTTATTTCAATTTTAATACAAATGTATTTTTTTCAATCAATGAAACGCTTATTTGTTTTTTTCCATATACAATTTTGATCCTTTTACCAGGTGCGGATCATGATGCAATTTTTGGAACTTCGATTATATATTTGATGATGATGTATAAACAATATATATATGTATAAAACAGTCCGTATTTTGCAACAGAATAATGAGGAAGCTCCATTTTATATTAAGGTATTGAGGAGGTTAAGATGGTAAGACGTCTTCATGAAGGGTGATGACGAGGTTCTATTTTTGATTAATGATGTTTATGCAGGGATTAAAACAAGTTCGAAACATAAGATGAACATAGTGAACCTGTACATTCGCTCCTGTATTTTTACATGGTACACACACTTTTTACCACAATATAAATACACAGGCACATAATATTACATCTGCTTTTCATCCTTTTATGAGAAAAAATGTCTCATCACGTTATTCGTCCAACAATATCGGATGAGTTGTGAGTTTCCAAGGAAAATAAAATGAACAATCAGTGCCGACTTTTTACTGGAGGTTCACAACACTCTTCGCAATGACAACAACGACAACCGACGTCAACAACAAAGACAGCAATGTATATTGCATAAAAATGTGTGAAATCACAAATAATTTATGCTAGGCCAGTCAACAATCATAACAAGGAACGTTCGGAGAGAGATTTCAAGATTTCTCTAACGGCTTTGCATACTTCTCAAGGAATGGTAAGAATCTTGGAAAGACATCATCAGATGCATCTTTTCCGACGATGCAGTCGAGGTGTCCATAGTCAGGGACCATGAACCACTCATAGTCCTGGTCTGGGTTTGCTTCCTTGCACCGTTCATAGCTCTGCTTCGTGGTCTCTGGATCCCAACAATGGTTGTCCTGTCCGCTGAAGTACAAGATGGGAATGTCCAAATGCTTCATCTGCTTCCGGTATGCTTCGGAGTTCAGCCTTTCTGGACAATGGAAGTCTGGAAGGTACGGCTCTGCATCGTCTTCTATTCTGTCGAGGAAACCTTGGCGGGTGCAGTGAGCAAAGTGCTTGAAGATATCAGAGTGGACGTAGCCATTCCATTCGTGCAGAGTGTCGTGCGTTGATGGGTTCATATTCTGATGAATCCAGAGGAGACTGTAAATGAAGGTTATCCGATGGCACACGTCACTATCACATTGCTCTCGACTCTCAGACGTGATATTTGAGATGCCATCAAAGACTCGGTTCATGAACTTCCGATGCCAGGCATCCTCTATGTCAGAGTAAGCGCTCATGCCCTTCACTCCGATGCATTGGAGAAACTTCGGAAGGCGTGCGTTCGCCTTGAGCTTATTGAATCTGCTGACAATAAAACGGAAGCCGACTTGGGAAACAACCATGCTGCGGATTTTCCCAGTCAGGTGTCCACCAAGAAGAGAGGCATGCATTGTAGCCGATCCAGCGCAGTGAGCAAAGACTTGAATATTGGGTGCCCCAGTAACCTTCAACATAAAGTCTACCGCTGGGGGAATGTCTTTATCTGCAGGATCACTGATGAAGCTCCCCTTCTTGTGAGCCTGAAGGGCTATTGAGAAGCGTATCTCAAGGCCCCAGACATCAAAGCCATGCTTTACCAAGAACTCGACGAGACTGACTTCTACTGTGTCTAGAGCAAAGATGCGATGTGTGACGCCAAGTCCGTGTAATAACAGAATAGGTCCTTTATCCCCACCTTTGTATCTAGTGAATACGAGTGGCGTGCCATCGGTAGCCAGGAAATGATATACTTGGGGAGTAATCCCGTTCAAATTCAATGGCCTTCGCTTCCGTGGCTCGGAATCGGGACTAAATGGAGAGCTCAAACCGTAAGGATCAAACACGCCATAGGAATCCACTAAAATGCCTGTGAAGAAACTTCCGAACTTCGCTTTCCATTTCATCCTCAACCTCTTCGAGCAGCAACAGGTCACCTCCAACGTGGACAATTGCTTCATGAAATCCGAGAACTTCATTTCAAGTTTTCCCTCACCGATCTCCTTCAGGCCTGGTTTGGGTCCTTCCGAGACCTTGATCGTAAGTGTCGTCGTATCGCTCATACCTATTTCCACCGCAGAGTCCTTGTGCACGGTCTTGACACCTTTGAAGACATAGAACTTGTCCCCGCCATGCAAATTCATGTCATATGTCATTTCCTTGGTCTCGACATGTTCATCGCTGTTCCGGAACAAGTGGAACACTCCGTTCGAGACTGTCAAGGGTTTATCGTGTAATGCCTTACAAGTGACTGTGCCGTGGATAGCTGCCTTGTGTTCGGGATCCACTTCGAGCATGTGCTCGATGTCGTGACTCTCAATAGTCAGAGTGAATTCGGCAGGATACGGGAAACCATCGACGGTCAGGTCGCCGACCATGCGTTCAGTGAATTTCAATCCAGGTTTACACTCGCTCTTCGGTTTCTTCTCTGTACGGATCAAAACAAAAATAAACACTGTAATCGTTAGCACAACCATTTATCAAAATATAACTTCGATGAACTGTGCATTCAGTCCAGGGCCCCATCTTACAAAGAGATACGATTGATCCAATCAATCGCAACTCTATGGAAATCCATCAATGTCATAATTTTTTTCTTTCGGAAATTTGCTCAATGTCCTTTGAAAACAAACAGAAGCATACTGAATTGTCAAGAAAACAGTGAACATATTAATATACGTCATTTCTAGAAAACGTTTTGAACAAACATACATTTTAGATGTTGATGTTGCTGGCTTTACATAGCTGCGATCAACTGGATCAATCGAAACTCTTTGTAAGATGGGCCCAGGTTTGTAGTCGTGTCTGGTTTATTTGATCTTTTCATGATAAAATATGTAATCAACTGTTTTGCTTGATACAATAGGCCAGAGGAGATCAAGAAAAATCGAATCTTTATCAAATACATATGATAGTTTCATCTGCATTTTATAACAGGCTATTAATTGACAAGCCTGTGCATCGGGATAGCAGCCGGACTTAAATTCAAAATAAAAAAGTGAACATTTGTCAACTCTACAGAATGGATATGAACGATTTTAAGAGTGTAGCCGGCTTTACATTAGTTGTATTCATCATTGTCATTATCTATTCTCAATTCCCATGAAATTTAAACAGTTACAAAACACATATGCAAATGAATACGTAATACGCATACGCTGCGTTCGAAGAAAAATATCCGTATCCAATCCTCGTTAATCTTATTTGGGTATTAACATACTAGGGCTTTATTATGTTCCACATTTATTTCAACCCAGTGGCGTACCTACGATTTTCCACAGGAGGGGGGGGCAAAATCGTCCGCCAAAAAATTTGACAAGCAAAAAAAAGGTCTTCAAGCTCGTCAGGGGGGCCTTAAAGGTCTTCAAGCTCGTCAGGGAGGCAAACAGGGTCTTTCAAGCTCGTCGGGGGGGGGGGGCAGGGAAACGTCATTTGCATGGGTTGTGGCTCGTCAGGGGGAGGGGCAGACTGCCCCCTGTAGGTACGCTAGTGTTTCATTCCAAATTTTGAAGATTCGTCATGGATAGACGTACGGCCACTTTAATACATTCAGCTGTTACGAAGTCGGATACAGATCATCGCCGATTGTGACTATGAAGTTTGTGAAATCAATTACACCTCGGCTATTATGATATATACATTGTTTGTTTTTTTAACCCGATTTTACAGAACAAATAGAAGATGTTGCAGAAAGCAATAACAGAATCATTCTGTAAATTCATAAAACATGAATTTTTCTGCAATTTAACAGAACAGGTCTCTTTAAAAAGGGGAAAAGGGGGTTTAAATATTAAAGGAAATTTGTATGGTTCCATACACCCAAATATGCAATCTGGTAAGATTACAGGTGTTCTCGAGACTCTGCTGCAGGAACCTCTTTTATTTTAAGAATAAATTTTCTAACAGTGGAGGTGAGAACAGATAATGGCAGGTCAATCTTCCCAATACACAACTAACTTTGCACAACTATTATAATCAAGGAAAATAACCCCAATTTTATTGCAGGATCCCAATAAACTATACATTCCTTTAAAACCGAATACTTACCTAGAGGTTTACCGAATTCGTAGTTGATTGTCCAGCCATTACTCTCAGCAAGGAGACGCATGCATCTCTCTGCAACCATACTGATTGTCAGTGTGGGATTAACACCGAGACTACGGGGCATGACAGCGCCATCTACGACGAGAAGACCGGGATAGGTTTCAGCTGAATCTCCTTTAAAGACGTGTCCAGAATGGTCAACCACACCTTAAAAAAGATTAATGATCCATAATAATATATTTTGACCATAAAATAATGAATTAGAGCTTCCTAGCTAGTTGAAATGAATTAGCTCACAGATAATATGCATAGAGAGAACAGTATTAGTTCAATAAAGACGTAATTCAAACTACATCAACTTTTTTCCTTATTGATTGAACAGCATTTTAGCGCTATCAGTCACTCATTGATTGGAACCAGAAGGAAATTTCTTGAGCTTATTTTATTGTACAAATTGTCTTTAAAATAGATGTGAGTTCTCATTAATTCTACTTAAATTTCCTCTTTTCTGTTGTCTACATTTGAATTGAAAAAGGTGTTACAAGTAACAGGTTACCTTGTTTTCCGGATTCCGCCATGCAGCATCCGCCAAGAGGGTGTACGGTCACAACACCTCTGGTGCCTTTGAGCTTCGGAATAACACCACCCCAAGTAGGATTCGCTATGACCTCTCCTTTGAGAACTTTTGTTGCCGATCTTGCTGCATCATAGATCTTCTGGAAATTTCGCTCCTCGCCTATATTTGGGAAGTCTATCCAGACCCGGCCATTGGCTGGGTCATGGCGCATCCGGCCTGTGCTCGAGTCGTGGCTCATAGAAAGAAACGCCAGAGTGTTCTTGAAAGCAGTACCGGTAATGGAATGAAGGAACTCTGTGAGTTCATTCTCACAAGGTGACATGTCTTCCCCTATCGAGGTCTTCATGAGCACCTTGTAGGGTAATTCCAGAAGAGACGGAGGTGTGCCGTCCTCCAGAACGAAGCCATCCTCGAGAGGCATGCCATTCAGATGTCTACGCATGTCCAAGAATCCCGTGATGCAAGGTCCAGGCCCTTTCTTCGGCTTCTTTGCCATGTCTTCTAAGGCTATTCCGACCGGGCGGATCTTATCGGTGCCGTTGTAGCTGAAGTTGAGGGCGTCCCCGTTTGTGGTGAAACCTTCACCAAGTCTGGGTGAGAGGGATAAACCATAGAAGGCTGACTGGAGCAGAATGTTGGTAGAACCAAGAGATCCTGCTCCAAGGATGACTGTCTCTGCGGATACTGTACGTTCCTCTTCGTTGAAGTCATCTTGACCAAGAGGCACATAGTACACAAGCCATCTTCCAGATGACTCGTCTCTTCTGATCGACTTTACTTGAACCTAGTCACAAAAGGATTAAGAATTTAAAAAAAATCTCAATTCATTTTAAACAGATGAAGTACGATAAAAAATGCAAAGAGAGGTGTTGAAAGTTTTCATATTCATATCGAAAAATAAAATCGATGCAGCAGCAATCATCTGCCATAATGTTCACAAACCATGAACATGATGAATGACTTGACTTATAGTGGGCTTGCTGTCCTCTGTAACAGTAATATACAAGTTAGTACACATTCAATGACTTGATTTAAAATTAATTTTTAAAAAATGTGATGGCTCTTGAATAAAATGTGTTGTGTCAAAACAAGAAAATCGGCAAAATATCAGAAAACATACAGAAAATCGTAATACAATCTACCCCAAATCATTATTTTTATTAAAGGTGCAGACTCCCCCACCCCACACACACACATCCCATGGTTTCAGCTGTCACGATGTTCTCACCTCTGTAAACATGTAAGCGCCATGGGCCTTTGCGTCGGGTAGGTAGTTCATGTTGAGTGTGTTCTTGGCACCAGTGTTACAACCGCTGCAACAGTTGCCGCAACCGACGCAAGCAGGTTGCGGCAACCCGATGTGGTTTTTCTTCGTCTTCTTGAAATTCACATAGAGCGGTAGCCTGTATGATTGGGACACAACCGAGATCATGTCTAAATTATTATACAGAGCGATTTTCCCCCCTTCCCGAAGTCTTAGATTAACGATAGGGGGATATTTTCCATGACACGGAGAATATAAAGGCGTGCTGTCACGGTCTCTTTGTGTATCCATGAAGTGTGGTATGAATAGGGGTCGGGTTGCTTGCTAATGGGTCAAAAGAGTCCACTAAGGCTATAACATGACTTTTATCCTTTGTCATTGACGAACAAAGTGATTAATTGTTGCATTAACTGAACTTTAGGAATTATCTTTTAATTATCTATTAAATCAATCTTAAAGGAGAATGAAACCATTGGAACAAGATAGCTTGTGTGAAAACAGAAAAATCAAAGAAACAGATCAAAAAAAGTTTGAGAAAAATCGGACATAAAATGAGAAAGTTATGAGCATTTGAATATTGCGATCACTATTGCTATGGAGATCGCAAATTGGCAATGCGACAAAGATTTGTGATGTCACTTGTGAACAGCTCTCCCCATTACTTTAGTATATATTTCACTTGAATTGCCTCTTTTATCATATCTATCCATAGATCATGTGTTCTTTCTACATGAGGGCATGTAATACATATATTTTAAGAATACATCATGGATAAAGAGTTTGTATCATCATAAGAAAAAGCAAAAAGAAACATTTTGAGGGTATTTTAAAGTCCACCAAAGGGAAAGTTGTTCATCAGTGACATCACACATCCTTGTCGCATTGCCAATGGGAGGATCTCCATAGCATTAGTGATTGCAATATTCAAATGCTCAAAACTTTCTCATTATTTGTCCAATTTTTCTCAAACTTTCTTTATTCTTATTCTTTGATTTTTCTGTTTCTACACAAGCCTATTTGTTCCAAAGGTTTCATTCCCCTTTAAGGGTTTGATTTTATTCTGTGATGTATAACCTTCATTCTATACTTCCTGAGCAAATATGCAGCTAAAGGAAGAGATAAACTATAGAAATACATTATTTCAATTTTCTATATCAATGAAACTAAACATTAAGAAACTAAAAGGTAGAACATGGTAGGATTACATATTCATTGCAAAATCTATGACCAATTCATAGCAATTCAAATTAACATGTCAGCCTTACGTACTTCTTGTAAATTTCTTTGGTTGCCAAGTCTTCGATGTCAGTGAGCAGCCCCTCCGCGATCTTCTTCATAGCTGCTTCCTTTGGGAGTGACGGGTGGCTATCAGGGTATTTCATTGGTCGAAGCATCGATACCACGTGATCTCGATCGGCGCCGTTTAGGTTGAGGACGTCATCGCGTAGGTTTTGCGGCCAGGCCTGAATAGATGAAAGATTAAATGAAAATTGAGAGTTTCAAATAGAAACATTGTGAATAATTATACAGTGTTCATATGGTTAAGGAAAATTTAAGCTACGACTTTTATACTACATGAATATCGCTTCACACAACAAACAAGGGAGAAAAAAACACCACATAACGCAAATACCATCAGCAAACAAGCATAGAAACATACAAAAATTTGTCCAAACAGACACATGAATGATAGATACTGTTGTTCAACCTATACCTTGTCTTCGAACACTTCAGGGTCGGCATCCAGGCCGACATTGGCGTTGATGAGTGATGTCCCACCAAGGCCACATCCCTGAACGACGGTCACTTCTGGTCCCATGATGATGTCGTACAGATCAGTCGGTTTACCTAGAGTGAGGGGAAAACACACTAAAGAGTAAGATGGGTATCTATAAGATAAGCGTTTTATATATATATATATATAGGAATTGTGAAATAAATGATAGTTAAGGTAAATCTTAATAAAAAAAATCATCATTTTATCGCTAAATAAATCTTTAAGCCTATTGAAACGCCAAAACAACTCCGAGTGCTTTTCCGCTTAAATAGAATGAAACTCCTTATGATATCTGTTTTTTAGACGTATAGCATATTTTATCATATTATATCATATTGTATTATGTTATATTATATTATATCATATCATATTATATTATATTATATTATAGGGCCTATATGCAATACCTTCCTGCTTATTATTTTTCAAACTATTTTATTTGTTATAAGAACTTTTTTCATCTTGTATCATCTACTATTCAATTCTAACATCGCAAGAAGAAATATGCATCAAAATATTGTTCGCATAATCTATTGATATAATAATATTTTTAATGTCAATGCATTAATTGGGATGGATAGACAGAAATAAGCTATACAAACTAATCGAAAATTGACAAGTTTCATTCCACCCGATAAAAGAAAGGATTCATGGGAAATCCTAGTTTCATTAGTATTATTATTCTAAACTAGGTTATGACAACCAGAAAATCCACAAAAAGAATACAATTGTACTTAACTGAAAGCAATGTATTGTTGTATAGAATGCAACCTTGTGGTAACATGGATAGTTTACCAACAACGATTCATCCAAAGAAATCTTTTATTGTTCATTCTCTTTTTTGTTAACCGTCACGTATTCAGTTCGCGTGACACTGCCAGACAATTACTGACGTGGCTGGTTATTTTAAGCACTCTACGATAGTTGATATTTGATCGTTGGGTATCCATTGATCGAGAAAAGCAACAGCAAAAAATATTTCAAAAGGAATCAAACGTGCGGAAAGACAGGCATGAATAAATGGCAGATAATACTTTCTTTAAATGGGTGCTCATTACACACTGTAATATAGGATACATAACAATTTATGTGACTGAGAATATTTAATAGGTCTATTATAAGTCATTCTGTACACGTGCCGCTTGTATCAATCATCCGAGTGTGTTCCAAACACTCTTTCTTTTGATCTCTCTTTCATTGTTCTCCACAGAGACGACGACGACACAACGATACATTTATCGCCAACTGTTTTAGAATATCATTGTACACCGAATATTTCCCTCTTTTTCCTGCATATGTTTCAAAATATTTTGTCTTATTTGTGGGGGGGGGGGGCAGGGGCCCGGTGAACGATTTTTTTTTATACAGGGGGTGCTGATGTAAATTTGAAAAAAAAAGGTTTTACTACATAATGTGATTATTTGGTTACATTTTTCCAGTTTTACACATCTTCCAGGACACCCGGGGTGCTGCCCAAAGACCTCATACTATGCAGAATGATACACGCAGTACCCCAAAGGAAATTTAGGGGGGTGCTTCAACACCCCCAGAACCCCCTCTACCCAGGGCCATAAGGGGGTGGTTAAAGCTGAAATCAGTTCCCATTTGTCAATAAAATTATGAGTAATTCATTTCATATTTTCAAAAATCTAGATGGAAAATTTCATCACGTTTCATTGGCAACTTACCAGTTTCTAATATCCCACTATCTTTCTGAGTAATCTGCGTATTTTTCGCTGCTTCCACCAGTGTTTCGGGAAAGTCCCCTGGCCACCATTCTTTGCCCCTTTCCAAGACGCACACAGTCTTGCCCGCTCGGGCGCAACGGCTAGCTGCAATAGACCCACCATATCCGGATCCGATCACGATGACGTCATAATGGGGCTGGAGTTGACTAAGCAGAGAGGAAAGTTTGTATCCGGTGTAATCTGTACCGAATTCCTGTATGGAAAATAGAAATGAAAGGGTGGAAGTAAAAGAGCGGGACAGTAAGTGGTAAAGAAGAAGAAACATTACTTCTCCATTATATAGAAAGCGGAGGATGACAGACGGTTTGTAAAACAGTATCCTCTATTGGCGCCTTTAAAGTTCAAGTTTATTTTCATTTCCATCATTAATTTTACATCGTAAACAAATACAAATCAAACATCACAAGTAAATAACAACACATTTGTAGAGTAGCTTGTTTGCAAATGTTTTGAAATTCTGAAACGTAATAAAAACAAATTTATCATACATTTATCAAATCGCGAACACAACCGGTGTTTTTTAATTATTATTTGATTTCTCATTGTGCATTCAGTTTTGATGAAATTCAATGTGTTATTCACGTACAAATCAACCTCTCTTCTTAGTCTGCAGGCACAGACGCTGATTGAAACTTAGATCGACAAGTGTGTCTCCACGCAAAGACTAGCACATACAAAATTTGCTGTTTCTTTTCAGTACATAAGGCATGAGTAGGCTGCACATTCAGACCATTAACTCGAGTGAAGGGTTTGCACAGCAGACTACTCTCTTCTTGGGAAAGGGGATTCGACTTGACTTTTAATAAAGAGAACAGTGACGTAGATAGTGAGAAATGTTATAACATTTATGTGATATCAGTTTAAGAAGCCTATATCAAAACATAGTCCTAATCAGTGAAATTTGTTGTAAGACTGTCGAATATCATAAATATATCCGCATAATTTGGTCGTAAAATCGGAGCGGGACCAGAGTTATCCGCGTTATTTCGATGCTGCAATTATCCGCATAATAGCGGCATCGCGACCAGATTTTGACTTTATGAACGTATTTCCAAAGTACAAAAATGCGGATGATTGCCATGTTGAGGTCACAAGGTAACCCTTTTCCAACACAACCCCATTGGAGGGGTGTGTGCAGTTGCCATGACAATTATCCGCCTTTTTCAGGTCGGGCGCTCGTAAAAAATAGTGCGAATTATTTTCGGAGTTTGTGAATGCAAAGAATTATTCGCATTACTCTTAGGCGGATAAAAAAATTATTGGAGGATGGGTTTGTGAAAGTTCCATCAAAAGCCGCATAAAAAAGCGACAACGACAAAGCGTAGAGTGCCTTTTTATCATTAGATACCGAGAGTGCTTTTTGTTTATATAATAATTTATGTTCAACGAAGTTTTCTTTAGATAAAAAAGTGCATCCTCCAAAAAAGAGCAGTTATGTTGAAAATTTTGTTCGAAAATAGATGCAAAGTAAATAGTCCCAGTCTACACCTCAGTCGGAGTTTGTGAATGCAATTTTTATTGGATTATCCGCATTACTCTTATAGGCGGATAATTGGAGAATGGGTTTATGAAAGGGGTATCAATAGACATCTAGAAATGTTTGCCTGATGCAAGATAATTATAAAATGACAAAGAATATAAGAAAATTACTTTAAATACTGCGAGATGACTACATGTGTGATATTGATTTTTCAACTTGCTAATTGAAATCTTAGAAGTGCATTGTCATGATTGTCATTCAACAAGAACTGCCTTTTTACCAGAGTGACAATCCGAATGGTCAAATTTGACTCGGAAAATTTCGTCAGCTGCATGGATTCAAATCCAATCGAGACGAAATGACCCGTTAGTCGTGTTATTTTGACTCTGAATGAGTCAAAGTAATTTGATATTGTTACTAAACCATGCTGAATCAAATCTATGTGGGTATATCCGAATCACGTTAACCCTGATTAGCCTGAATCCAAGAGATTTGACTCCTAGCTGATGAGTCGAAATTAACTCCCCATGATTAGAGCGTACAGTCACATCTGACTGGGGAAAATGACTGTAATTGAACAGGTTCCAAATCTTCGACAAAATAACTGAGGTTGCATTTATTATTTACCTAGATTTTTTCAAAGTAACCGAAATTGCATTTAATCATTACATAACTTTCGTTTTTTTAACTGAGGCAACATTTAATAATATTTACCGAATTTTCGTCAAAATAGTACTTTCTCTCCTTGATACCGTCTGCCACATCTGCCATATTCCCATAAACAATCCTCCCTCGTCTTGTAAAATATCCAAAGCTATATTTCACAATTATATAAATTAGTTACACTTCAACAGTACCGAGACGTGTAGGCCTACTTTCGCCTTCACTTGGTATAATATTGATCAATATAACGAGTTGTAATACCAGTCGCAATTTATATACAACTGAAAGTCATGCAGTCAGCCAATGTCAATAAATCACAGTAATCGATGATTGTCTGCAAACAATATTACGAGCGGAAACCGCAGAAAAGAGAAGCGGTAGTGCAAGGTCCACTCTTTTCTACATCCGGGTGTTATAGGACCCATCTAGGATTGTATACTTTTTTTAATAACCAAATGATGTACATGTATTCCGCTTTTATGTAACGCTCATACATACATCGCAATGACGTATATAAGGCCTACACAGTGTTTACACGTTTCATTGTTGTTTCTTCAGTCTTGTTTTTTCCCCTTAATTTATATTTTTTTACTCACTCCTCTTCCCTTTTAATTTGCTTTTGTAATGATTGAAATTGAGATTTCATTCAGTAGATTTCTTTTCTGTTACATTGTACTACATGTATATGGCGGCATGCAGGGAATTTTGATAGGGGTGAGGGAGCAAGACCATGTAGAAAAATCATTTCAATCAAGTAATTACCGGCCTATAGAATATCTCTCCTCTTTATAAACGCTGTCCACAAGTGGGAAAGAATAATTAGGGCCTAAAAAAATAGAATTAGAATTTTGAAAATATCATTTGTAAAAAAGAGAGAAATAATTCATGATTCAGGAAGCAGCTATAATAGCGTACAAATGGGTTCAGAGGGGGCTTTTGACGTTGCAGACAGACCAAATCAGGGTTTGTGGATGGGAATTTGACAGAGGTTGGGGGACCAAGACAACCAATAGTGAATTCATTTTGAACAAAATATGGGGCATTGCAAGAAACTTGCAATCGAAGCAATCGAATGCAAATCAATTTCAGACTCCAAAATCATGAGAGTCATACTTTTCATTGCAAACTTGCAACTGATCCATAAAAAAAATCCAAATTGTTATGTTCTAGACAAACTTAATGTTTATCATCACCTGTAAATTTGCATCTGATCGAATTTTGGGATTGATTGCAAATATCTTCTTGGAACAATATATAGTTCTTTTTATAAAAAGCGGCCATAAACAAGCAAAATGATTATAAAAATAAAATAAAACTTATTGATTAAAAATCAAAACCCTTATTATCAAAAAAAGATTTCATTGACCGATTGATTTTATTTTTGCACCCATTGCATCAGATTTAAATTTAGAAGGTAATATGTACAATTGTAAAATATAACAAATTTATAATATTGTATTATAACCACTGGATCAATAATATTTAAACACATATAGACCTTTTACTTAATAAGGAAAAAGACAATTTAAAGAATGCAAGAGACCATGTTTACAATCATGAGCGATTACACTTGATTTGGGGAAGCTGCTCGCATAAAAGTCACAGCTCAAATATTTAATTAACTCTAAATACCTTTTAATCTTTGATATATTTTCTTTTTAAATCTTCGGAATTATGTTAATGGGTAATGCAATTGGGCATACCATTCACCATTAACACAAATGGCGTTCATTAGGCAAACACCACTAAGCCACTATGGCTTTACAATTTTCCAACATGATTATATATACCACTAGGCACATACTACTAAGACACCATATTGGGTATATGGTATACCATTGATACCAATCATACCAGTATAGAGGCACATACTACTGAGACACCATTGAATACCACTGAGACACCATTGTATATCACTGAGACACCATTGGTATATGGTATACCATGCAGTCATACCATTAGAGGCACATACTACTCAGACACCATTTGACACCACTGGGTATATGGTATACCATTCACCATACTAATCATACCATTATACATGTTATAGAGGCACATACTACTGATACACCATTGAATACCACTGAGACACCATTGTATACCACTGAGACACCATTGGATACCAGTCATACTATTATAGAGACACATACTACTGAGACACCATTGAATACCACTGAGACACCATTGTATACCACTGAGACACCATTGGTGTATGGTATACCATTCATGATACCAGTCATACCATTAGAGGCATATACTACTGAGACACAATTGAATACCACCGAGACACCATTGTATACCACTGAGACACCATTGGTGTATGGTATACCATTGATCATACCAATCATACCATTACAGGCACATACTACTGAGACACCATTGAATACCACTGAGACACCATTGTATACCACTGAGACACCATTGTATACCACTGAGACACCATTGGATGTATGGTATACTATTCTTCATACCATTACAAGCACATACCACTGAGATACCATTGAATACCACTGAGACACCATTGGGTAAATGGTATACCATTCATCATACCAATCATATCATTAGTCACATACCGCTGAGACACCATTGGGTATTTGGTATACCATTTACCATTAAATAAACTACCAATTACCATTAAGAACTTACCATTGAAACACCACTTAAATACCATTCGTGTACCATTTACCATTCAGATCACCATTCAACTACCATTCGGCACCATTCAAATACCATTGGCGATTTTTATAAGGGACATTCTACCCTTTATGTGATTACACACTCTAAAACAGATTACCCAATATTGGGTAAAATGGGACCATGTATGCTTGTTGGGTAAAAGGATATCAAATACCATAGCATGGAGCTATCAAACACTTTGTAAATTTTACGCAATGTTGCGTTGAAAGATTATTAACCCTTTAAACTAATTTGCATTTTGCCCAATACCACGGAAATTACACAGCAAACATGCTTGTTCCCTTTCTACCAAATATTGGTTAATTTTTAACTCATTCTTTTTAGAGTGCAGGCTTATTCCACATGTAATTACATAATGTCTGCATTAAATTTACATAAATGCAGAAACAAAAGCTAGAATATACCCGAATATCGGTTGATATATTGACAATTTCATCGGTATGACATAATTATAGTCACTAACATATTTGATACTTTGGAAGAGTGTATCATTCTGCCATTACAGAGCGCTAAAAGACTTAATTGTAATTTGCGCTATTTGAAATCGAATATTATGATTGTTATCGAACATTAAACAGGTTCGGCGCCATGGAACGTAATATATTTTCAGTGAATAACAGGATTGTAGGAGTTGCAGATCCAGACCTTTGCTTTATTCTCTTTTCTTTTCTCTTTCTCCCCTTTTTCTTATATTTTGAACAACTTGAACTCAAATGATATGGGACGTGGTCGCCCACTGCCCCTGTGGGGCCCATGCCTGTCTGATAATGACGCCGAGTAACAAGCTCTTTAAGAATTTCAATCCAGCTTTTATCATTTTGTAGGAACACCGAATGCAGCCATGCGCATGCGTGAACAAATTCAGCATATGTTATGTGAGTCCAACTGTAACATACATTATTATTCAACAGTAATTTGACAGGAACCTTTTTTAACCAATGTATTTTGACCAAGTGAACCAACCTGAAATTTTAACCTTCGTCTATTTTCTGGTAGCCAAATTTTCCCAGGATTTTCTTTGGTAGCGCGGGAAAACCTTGGATTTTATTTCAACACGCTTTGTGAATATCAAGGTATTCGAGACCGAATGATCAAATAAAACGCAAGGGGGTTTCCCCAAACGTCATTGCATTGTATTTTACCCAGCAGGTTTAACAACTCCCTTACGCCTTGCGATTATTGACATTGCGTTCGAGTCATTTATATTAATATTATTTCGCTGTACAGGTACATGTTTACACAGACATGTCTGATCAGGTTTTCTTTTAATGATAAATATGTACACTGTAAAAAGTGAAGTGCTAATTTAGCACTTACAGTGCTTGCATAGTGACTGCACTACGAGTGCTGATTTTTTTATTTCAAATTTAAACTAGAAAATCAGCACTCGTAGTGAAGTCACTATACAAGTGCTGACTTAGCACTTCATTGTTTAGAGTGTACTTGGTAATGCGACAGTCACACTACTGAAATCGATTTCAATCCGATTGATGTCACTGCATCGGATATAACGTAAGAGATTTGATCAGACTGGAGTCTGGGTTCGCCGATGCAACTAGGCCGAAATACACTTGAACGGTGGGGTCATAATTTTATACACTGTTAAAAAAACCCTGATTTTACAGGAAAAAAAAGATTTTGCAAAAAGCAATAACAGAATCATTCTGTAAATTCATAAAATAGGTATTTTTCTGCAATTTAACACAACAGGTCTGTTTAAAAAGGGGAAAAGGGTGTTTTTATTAAAGGAAATATTTAAGGTTCCATACACCAAATACCAATTTTCTGTAAGATTACGCAATCTGGTAGGATTACAGGTGTTCTCCAGACTCTGCTGCAGGAACTTCTTTTATTTTAAGGATAAATTTTCTAACAGTGTAATAGTGTATACTGTATCTTTTTTTTAAATACAAGACCGAACCGGTTATGTAATTTCTCATCCGTTTTCGTCACGCTAATGGTAAGTATAAGTGCGAAATGTGCACGAACGCGCGCCCATTTACACGACATCTACACAGCCTACATCGCTCATAATTTCGTAGAATTATACAACACAAATATTTACAAAACAGGATTTTAAGACCGTTTTCAAAGGTTAAAGGAAGATTCAAATTCCTAGGAAAAGTATAGGCCTAGATAGGGCTAGATAGAGGATGTCAAAGTTCATTTTTGATGTATTGTTTAACTTGGCAATGTTAAGAGGATTTATAAAGCTGAGTTTCTACTGCAATACATGGTTGAACTGTTTTTAAAGGGGCAAACTTGGGCCGCACTGGGGACACATTTTTTTTGTCTGTGATCTCCTGTATGCAACTTCGCACCTTACACATCAAAAAGGTGCTCCCAAAGCAGTGACGTACCGTGGGTCACGGCATTGGGGCACCAGTCAAAATTTTGAGTCACTTAGTGAACGCGCGCTCAGTTGCCAGGTATACTTACCTAATAGAGACATTTTAAGGACAGTGCCATTAAACAGATATGTATCTCACTGATCAAATAATGCGAGCGCGAAGCGCGAGCTGATTTTTTTTATATTCAGACCTAAAAAGAGACATTATTAAGCAATTTTTTGTAATCATGATACAAACCTGTCTCGTTAAACAAACAATGCGAGCGCAAAGATCGAGCTGAAATTTTTGTATATATTGACCCCAAACAGGGGAATTTTAAGGACTATATTTTAGGAATCCATTAAGAGTATACATATCCCACCATAGTCATCTAATGTGAGTGCCAAGCGCTAGCTGATTTTGTTAGAATTACATCTAAACACATGAAGCGATTGTAGTCATTGTAATCATGATTAACATACGCATCACTCTAATCAAAAATTGCGAGCGCGAAGCGCGAGCTGAAAGTTTAGGAAATTGAGACCTGAAGAGGGTCATTCTAAGGCTTGTTTGTAGGAATTCACTAAGACCATACGTATTTCACTAACCAAATTCAGATCAGATAAAGGGACATTTTAAGGACTGATTTTCTTACGAAATCACTGCGTATATGCCCAGTGCAATTTATCTTGTTCCATCAGCACATCCAGACAGTCATTCGGTTTAGAGATTCGGAGTGGGGGACTCTGGAGATGTTCAAATTTGCAAATGGAAAGGTGGCGTATTCTTTCTATCAATCTTAGCCACTTTCAATTGAACATTTCGACATTAAGGATCTTTTTTTTTGGGGGGGGGGGGTTTACCCACCCCTTCCTGTGAAGTTTCTGCTACAATTAATATATTACTATCTTTGGAATCGCCCCAAACATCACCAGACAAGAAAGGGGATAGAAAATCAAACGATTACAGAATGCGCACCCTGGATGACGTGCACGAAGTGAGATTAAAATGAAAATCAGAAATGGCAGGCAATATATCATGATCATTCATGAACGTGACGAACGATTGAAGCGGCGAGATTGGAGTATAAATCCAGTTGCGTTCTAAGTCCCAACCCCAGCGGACAATCTAAATGATTTCAACAACAATAACAACATATAATGGTTACACTAAGCCGTATTGAAGGCAGAAGATGCCAGGGTGATGTAGGCACGAATAAAAAGAAAAGCAGAAAGAGGAAATATTGAAAAACAATTCAATTTAGGAAGGATGCTACACAATTATTCTCAGACAGTCGTACCGGACGGAGGACCGCTGGACCGGATAGAGAAATAACCCGGATTCATGAACATGATGGATAGCACGTACACTTCTAATATATCCAAGCCAACACGTAAGACCATGCAATTGTTGGTACTCTTATGGAATTGTAGATACCCTTCTTGAGTTTTTAATATTTGTATAGTGTATACTGTATGCTACCATCTAAAGTACATATTTGCGATTAGTACACACACAATACACGAACTCTCACAAAATCTTTCGAACAATTATGTTTTCCTATTAAAAAAGACTCTCACTTTCTGTTATGATGATTTTTTGTTTAACATACATCCGGAGGCGTAAATATTCATATCTGAATGACACGCGCCTCAAAACCCAAGCGAACAACAACAACCGCATCTAGAAGCACACGGAGTATTTTTAATATCCACATGAAAAGTATCTTGATCCGGGATCGTGATGCATTCTTCATGTCAGTATCTTGAATATACTGCAATATGTTTAAGATTTCATAACGTTGTGAATGTTCATATCATGTTTCTTAAAAACAAAAACACTGTCTCTTATCTGTTTAAAAGAAAAATCACTGATTGTACCATTGTGTAACACAGACTTATATCTATTGTTTTTACTGATGGCGCCATTAAGGGGTAAAAAATATATAGACTTTTAGTCCATGGTACCCACATGTCCTATATGACAATCGGGGAGTATTTTAATGGTGGCGCTATTAAATAATAACTCATAAACGTTGTTTAGTACTTAACTTGTGATGACAACCGGGATAATGGCCGTCATCAACTGAACAAAATTTGTTCCCCATGCATTATATCTGTCAGATCCTAACCAAGTACTTCTGTTTCTGTTTCTGTTTGTGGTAACTCCCGTAGGAACTCGGCAGGACAGCAATTTGCTGGTAAACGCCAAGCTGGTATATAACCAATTACCTATGAAACATTTTACGTCTAGGTTAATCAGTCATAGTCATATAGTGGCTGACGTTATAGACGACAGCTATCACTCTCGGGCCTTTTTTATCAAAGTGGAGACAATGGCAGAGTTGGGATTCGAACTCACAACCTTGCGATTATGAGTCCAATGCTCTAACCACTGGACCACACGACCATTCAATCACTGGACCACACGACCATTCTTGAAAGGAATGGGAAAGTAAGTGGTGGGGGGGAATGCAGAGAAAAGCAAGATAGATGGAGAGAGAGGATGAAGGAAGAGGAGAGAGAGGGAGAGAGAAAGGAGAACATGACGTACAGATGGGGGCATGGGTCACGTGAATTTTTCACGACTGAGAAAAAATAATGAAGAGAGAAAGGCAGGGGAAAAAAAGGAAAGAGAGAAGGGTGATATATATTATATTCTATATATTATATCAGAATCTAGATCTCGCGATCAGAGAATTGGAATTTTGTAATAATTAAATGTAGAGTTTTGCTTGGCATGCTTCGCTCCTTCGCAACTCTTTATTACAATAAATAGACCCGATATGCCATTATGTGGGCCCTCAAAATTTTGTTCTCATTTCACCACCGGGGGGGGGGGGGGTAAAAGGAGAGGGGGGGGGGGAGAGATGAAAAGGAGGAGAGGTGATGTTCAACATAGGCCTCGCTTCCAATCTTATTCCTTGCTATTTGAACACATCTTCGCGTATCTCGTAATCCATGAGCATTGATGGGCTGGTCTGGATAACCATCGCAGTCATTAATCACTCACATACTTGTCCAACATTACTGATTTAGGCGCATCACCAGCGTGATCACATCACGTGATCATCAATGTTTGGCATCTATCCACATGGGGGCAGATTGGTTTGAAGATAATTAAGGATCCCTGCGGTGGGACAGACGAGACGTGAATATTCCACTTTTAAAAATGACTTTTAAAGGCTGAAATGAACACTGAAAAGCAGGCCTCTATACCCCTTTCATAAACCCCATTAAAATGAATTAGGCGGCTAATAGCAGCATAATTTGGTCGTAAAATTGGAGGGGGACAAGAGTTATCCGCATTACTCTGATCATGGACCTATTGATGCTGCTATTATCCGCATAATAGCAGCATCGGGGCAAGATTTTGAGTTTATGAACGCATTTCCAAATTATGCGGATAATTGCCATGGTGCGATCACAAGGTCACCCTTTTCCAACACAACCGCATCGGAGGGGGCGTGTCCAGTTGTCATGGCGATTATCCGCCTTTTTCAGGACGGGCGCTCGTAAAAATAATGCGGCTTATTTTCGGAGTTTATGAACGCAATTTTTATTGAATTATCCGCATTACTCTTAGGCGGCTAAGTGGAGGATAGGTTTATGAAAAGAGTAGACATCAGGAAGATGGTATGGTTCTCGTGAAAATGAGAAGAAGTGACATGCATCACCTTATGAGCTGGAAATAAAACAAGCAACATCAATTAAATTAACAAGGAAAATCCAATCTATTTCCTTGTGTTTCCTCGACGTATTTTACAAAGTGTACACATTCAGCTCTTGTATCAAATCTCATATTTGTAGTTCCAAATCAAATGCATCAGATAGCACCAAAAATGAAAAATTTTGCACAACGATTTCTTACTTTCAAATTATCATCATTCTGTTGAGTGTAATCTTAGGAGTTATGAAAGCTCCATGATATATAAAGTTGTCTTTTTTGTAACATAAGCTATGAATTGTATGCATATGATTTTGCACACAATTCCAATATTTAATTGAGTGTAAAACATAAATAAATAGCAATATTTATATACCACATATAACATTGATTCAAAGTTGATTCAAAGATAATTCAAATATGTAAATTCATGCCTACAATTTTCTTTTCTTGTTGGCGGGTCACAAATTCATTTTATATGGCCACTCAATTGTTTGAATTCCTGCCGCTGCCCCAAACCAGTACGTAAACCAACTAGCAATCCGACTAGCAAAGGTCTAGCCTGCAATCTGGATATTGTCAGGTGTTGTTTGCAGAATTGTTTGTAGGTTTTATAGGTTAAAGTTCAAAGGTAATGGATGAAATCCAATCTGTCACACATGCAGGACGAATCACTAACGAATCGACCAAGTTGAGTGAGAAATGGTGTGCCAAAGGAGAGCCAAGAACTATCGAATTTCATAACCTGAAACCATTCTTTAAAAGAAAGAAAATATTTGCAAGGTAAGGGATGGTGGTTGCATTGGTATCTCCGATCTTCTTGTAAATCTTAGCCTTTGTGACCTTTGACCTGTGTGATCTTTAAAGAAGGCAAATTCTTGAACATGACGAGAGGTGCCTTGAAGAGGGTCAACTCTCGAGTTTCTTGACATTGAACGCTCTTCTGTGAAAATAAAAATCACAACAAGAATCTTTGTCTTGGGCAGTATTTGTATTTCAGTCTCGAATTTTGTTCGAGACTTGGCTCCTCTAATTGACAGGGAAAGCGGATGTGTACAGGGGGTAGGTACATCCCCCAATATGATATCAAACTTCTAAACAATACATGGTTGCATGTCTTATAGAGGGTTCCATGACATTTGCTCCTGCGAGTATTGCTCTGATAATGAAAATGCATACATTAAGCCAAACGTAAACCCGAGCTTCATTAAGCCTTCATACCTTACCTTATCCTAATCATAATCCTTGTGTTTCTGAACAAAAAACCCTGCAGCTGCATGTAACACTCATATTATTTCTTTACAGAAATTAGCGGAGGAGCACTTGTAAAAGCAAATGTCGCAGTACCTTCTAAGAGGGGGGGGGGGGGGGTTGGTGGACACTTGCCCCCCCCCCTCCAAAAGGGCCAAGAACACCCCCTCCCCCAAAAGAGGGAAAGTGGACTTGTTATATCATTTTCTGAACATCATACCAAAGTTTATCACAAATTATTAATACATGTCAAGTCAAGTGATCTGGGATCGGTAGATTTGCTCTCTCGCAATGTTTAAAGAAATTCTATACACCATGCTCTCATCACCACGCGATTGATTTTATAGATCTCTAATGTCAAATAACGGATGAATTGCGATCATTTATGAATAAAATCGATCAGCTCAGGTAGGCGATTAATATTTTATGAATAGCGGTTCTTACAAATCACTATCTTGATTATAAAAAATGATTTACCACACTGTAAAAAAAACTATCACGAGGGTAATTATGACTGTGTCCAACCAATATGGGGTAGTATTTTACTAAATGCGGGAAGCATATTGCCCAGTCAGAATAAAAAAATAAGCAGCAATTACTTTAGAATGGGCAAAATTTTCATCACACTGGCTGAATAAAAATGCCCCAAAGAAATGCCCGTTGGTTGGACACATAATTACCCTCATGGAGCACTTTTATCCAATATTTTTTAGAGTGCAATTCACTCTCTTTTTGATAACCTATATAATAAAATGTTCATTTGCATGATATGCATAGTACATCACTGAAGAAGATAAGGCCTGCATTTCGCAAACTCTTGTCATAGTGTCAAAGAGGAGGATAAGCTATTTATTTGAATTTTACTTTAGGGTTTAATCATCTGCCGGATCCCTGTATGCCTCAATTAAGATCAGAAAGGGAATTCGGAGAATGATTTGTCAACTTTTCAACTATCAAACAAAAAAAAAACACGGTAAAATTTGATACACTATAATGCGCGGTGAAGGCGGTATAGTCAATTTATTCAAAAGTCTGTGTACATTTGCGGAGGGAATTACCATGTACTTGTGCTCGGTAAACAACTTTCTAGCATTGTCTGGGCAGGGATATCCCTGGTCGGGATTTACATTTCTTTTACCGCACAATGTACCCCTTACCATACAGGCGCCTAGCCCCTTCCCTTCTTTGACCTCCCCTCCCTTCCCCCCCGCCCCCCCCCCCCCCCCGCCCCTCCTCTCAGTCTCTGACAGCGAAACATCCTGACGTGTAACGTGAAGCACAATAGCCGATTTTTGTTTCGAGTTATATGCAATGCTCGTATAAATGCATGTGGTTGCTAGATAAATGCGAGCGAGTTTTATCAGTCTTTATTACCCCCTATTCGTGGGGGAATGGATCAATTTTTAATTAGAAATACAAGACGAAACATTGCATTCCGTTTCAAGCAATTTGTTTGACTTGACCCCCGATCGTAAAAGGGGTGAATTGACGTATTGTTTCACTTGAGCATATACACAACAAGTTGTTTTGTCAATACAAATATAACTGAGTATTTAACAACGGTGAATAACATCCTTCCCTGCTATCATGGAGCTATCAAACACATGCTGCAACCTAAGAATTTTAGGTGATTTCGAGGATTGTTTGTGAAAGAAGCAAGATTATATACACTGATGGGAAATATTTAGGTCGAATAATCTAGGGGGTCTCCCCCTCCCCTCCCGATTGATAAACCCAACATATCAAGGGGCACAACATGGCGTATTGGTAGGAGAGTTTCTAAATGGTCGAGCGAGAACCGAAAATTTGTGTCGTTTTGAGAATGAAATCAATTAACGAAAGATTTTGACAATATGATAGAACAAATAACATCGTATTTCACCCCTTTTCTTCTTTTTCTTTTCTTTTTCTTTTTTTAGTTGGTGGTGGATTTTTTTGGGGGTAGCTCTGCATGCAGTAATCTCGGCCGTTGAAAAAAATTACTTCTGTCCTAGAAAAAAGGGAACAATATTAAAAGGAATGATAATCAGAGACACACACACATATATATATATATATATATATATATATATATATATATATATATATATATATATATATATATATGTATATGTATATCATTGGCTAAATAGCTTCTATCATTTTGAACCTCCCCCCCCAAAAAAAAAAAATAATAATAATAAAGAAGATAGACGACCTCGTGCGAGAGTCTTTGTCAACAACACCAATGTCAATTATGATAAGGTAAAATGTCTTGTTTGAAATCAAAAGATATAGGTTTCAATCAAAGTCCATTTCAATGCTCTAATAGTAAATCACTTGTCTGTTTGTTATATAGGCTACGGCCTCTAATGAGTCTTCAAAATATGCCTCGTCTATCTTTTTGCTGATATCATATTACCGAATTATGTGTTATGTACTGTATGCATGATGAGTGTCGATTCATTATGATTTTATGCTTGCCAGTAAAATGACGCAGATCATAGGGTACACTTTACAAGTAATGTGAAAACTCAAGATGTAATATTGGCGATGAGTAGGGGTCACGTGTTATGCGATTGTGCCAAGTCGAGTCGTCAATGTCATTGTTACGTAATCGAAAATAATTTATGTGAGGGCATACATATACAACCGGAGACTTGATTAACCCGGTGACTACCGAAGTTCGCAATTCACATATGATCTATCCACGAGAGCCACCTGTTCCAGCACGCATTGGCTTAGTTTTTTTTCGAAGATACCCTTCGTCATTGAAGTTGAATGCTCTATCATATCATGGACCTATTATGGAATAGGTCCATGGTATCAATGAGAAACATTTTGATCGGATATAATTATATAGTACACTGATACATTTTTGTATCAGCTTTTGTATTTTTTTTTGCTGACATGATATGATTTATATGCTCCTCCTTGATAACTGATGCGATGCTCATTTGGGTTTCTGCGTGTCTTGTTTTATACATTTTACATTCCTTGGTGACACCATCATGAATGTATATATTACAATGCGCAATACGATCACTCTCAAATGGGGACATGTTGCATACAGCTCGAACAAAAAGTGAATCACACAGTCAGGGGTTCCCCGGACATGCTGGAGTCTATTCTTATTATAATGAGCAACCAGTCATTCAATCCATCTGAGTCAGTGATCGATGTACAGGGTGTATCAGCTTCCCAGATAATCTTCTGTTCAACATACCCAATTGTATCATGCTCGAGGATTATGACGTTTTTATTTATACGAAGATGGATATGGACACCTGAATTATTGCGTTGTCAGATTTACAACCGCATTTCTTGAGAATGCATAACCTGTGTATATAGTGAAAATTTGGAGAATAAAACCATCCGTGCATAATTTATGTTTATCGGTCAAATAGTCAAATATTATTTTGGGGTATAAAATATCCCACTCTACATAATGCTATACAGGCTACAATACACACAATGCAAATATGGAGGATTACAGAAGCCTACCTTCTTGCCTGTGCTTGCACAAGTCCCCATGTTGAGATGCGGAATGATCGGATGCCCTCCTTACCCAGTTGGGGAGTGGGTCAAATGTAATCTTACCTCCGAAGTACCTACTCTTTCATGCAGGGATGTCCAATCTGCCGATCTACTCCGCCATGCAGGCGTGCATAATCACCTGATTGTTTACTCTACATGCATGGGCTGGGTGTGTGAGGAGGGGAAGCCAGAAGACTGCGGTCTCGGCGCGCCGTCATGAAAATAAAGAAAAAAAAAATCGATCGCCTGCGTCACCTCTTAAGACGTTTTTATATACCCCACCCTACTCCATTTTCTCCATGCCCCTCCCCGCTTTGCTACCCCACCCCGGTCCATTTTCTTCCTAACGTGACGGAGATCCATATTTTTATTAGTAGGCACATCGTGTAGATGGCATTTTTTTATAAAACCAATATTCGACGACATGCTGCACTATTCATTAAAAAAAAGATCATATCGCATCGATCGCTTAAGTTTCCTTCGTTTTTCAGGAGCATATATTTTCTGGAGCAGTGCATTATGTTATGTAATTTATACTACACCCTTTTGTTATATATCAAACTATAATTTTATTAAATGTCAAAAGTTATGCCTGCTCAGTTAGCTGTATTGACAGACAGTATTGATATTAATATGATACCTGGGGGTTTTTTTAGCGCATGAGAAACAAAAGTTTTCTCTTTGCCTTTTGCATTCTATATTTGATTTGATTTATTGTTTTCTTCTGCATCCATAACATTTGTATAATACATTTTTCATAACATAATAAACATAATATGTTAGCATTTTTGGCATAAATTGTAAATAAAGATTACTAAAAAGATAATTCCAGACAAAAATGATTAACTATATGATGTTCACAATTTGCAGGAGAAGGATTGTCATCATAAGCAGATTGCTTGAAAAAAATGACAATCCCAAACTTATACTAATTGAATTAATACATTTTTAACATTGATAAAGCAGAATGGGCATATTCTTTCAAATAGCTGAGGGTGATGGTGATATGATGATGATGTTGATGATGATGATGATGAAGGCCATGGAGATGATGATGGTCAAGATGAAGATATTGGTAATAACTAAAACGAAGGAGGAATAAATTCACGATAAAAAGGATACGATAAAAAGGATACGACACAGAAATTTTACTTCAAGTATTCTGATAATAACATAGATTTAACGTTTGCCTTAAATGAGTGAAGAGACGAACATTGTTTAACAGGCTCTGGTAGAGAGTTCCATAAATCTGGACCATGGTGTCTTATGGATCTCTGCGCAATAAGCAATTTGGGGTTAATTAAATGGAAATTTGAAGAGTTACGGGTAGGGTATGAATGAATAGATGTATTCAGAGTATAAAAATTGTGGAATGAAGGTGGGAGCATGTTATTTACGTACTTAAACATAAGTAGTAAGCTTTGAAGAGTATTTATGTCAAATACTGTTAGAGTCTTTAGTTTATGGAATAATGGATTTGTGTGTGATAAATATTGGGAATCAGTACAGATTCGAATTGCTTTTTTCTGTAATAAGTATATTGTATTAATTTTAGTTTTTGCACATGTTGCCCAAACTATGTTGCAATACGATATATAAGGCAATATTAATGAATTGTATAGTATGACAAGAGTTGTATGTGGAATTATATTCTTCATTTTGTAAAGTATACCAACGTTTCTAGAAATACTAGTAGTTATACAACGTACATGTTCATTCCAATTTAAATTTTCATCTATTGTGACACCTAAAAACTTTGTTTCTCTTTTCCTTTTGAGAGGAATATTGTTTATGTTTATATTATAAGGAAATTCGTTACCATGTAAGTGTGTATGCTTGAAATATATAAAGTTTGTTTTGTCTATATTGAGTGAAAGCTTATTACACTTAAACCACAAAGATAGTTTTGGTAACTCACGGTTAATTATATCTACTAAAGTTTCTAAGCTTTTATGTGAACAAAAAATGTTGGTGTCATCTGCAAATAATACATATGATAATAAAGGTGTTACAGAAGTCAAATCATTAATATATATTAAAAAGAGCAAGGGGCCTAGGATTGATCCTTGTGGAACTCCGCATTGTATTAACTGAAAATCAGAAGAAATATTATTGTGAATTACATATTGTTTTCTATTGGACAAATAACTCTTAAACCAAGATAGTGTAATTCCGCGAATTCCATAATTTTCAAGTTTTTTAAGTAATATCTGGTGGTCAAGAGTGTCAAAGGCTTTGCTTAAGTCCATGAATACGCCTATTATATGTTCTTTATTTGCCATTGCATTTGTAATTTTATCATATATTTGTATTAACGCCTGATCAGTCGAATGTCCTTTCCTGAATCCATATTGGTTAGAATTTAGAAAATGAAAAGTATCTAGAAACTTATAAAGTCTATTGTAGATAATCTTCTCTAATATTTTGGAAATGCTGGGAAGAATAGAAATAGGCCTGTAATTTGTTATTTCATGTGGATTGTCTTTTTTAAAAACAGGATTTACCTTTGCAATTTTTAGGGAATCAGGACATATTCCAGTGCTAATTGAGAGATTGAAAATATGACACAAAGGAGAGGCAATATAGTGTATGATCTGCTTAAGAAGGGAAGTACTAATCCTATCAATTCCCTGTGATTTGCTTGATTTTAGATTTTTTGTTATTTCAATTAATTCCTGAACATTTGTTGGGTTAAAGAATAAAGAAGAGTTAATGGGTGTGGGAAGAAATTTTCCAAAATTTTCATCAGTTCTGTCAAGTTTGTTTGCCAAGGAGGGTCCTAAGTTAACAAAAAAAGAATTAAAGGTATCAGCTACATCTTCTGAATTTATTGCAAGATTATGAACTGTGAAATTATCTTTGGGTAATGTTTTGGGTTTCTTGCCAATCAAATCATTTATAATCTCCCATGTTGCTTTCATGTTTGATTTGACTTTGTAAAGCTTCTCGGAATAATATAATTTGCGAGAAGCTCGAATTGTATTGGTTAGTCTATTTCTATAAGTTTTGTATTTATTTTTGTTTTGAATAGAAGGGTTCTTTAAAAATGCCTTGTAAAGTTTATTTCGGGTACGTATGGATCTTAAAATTGCTTTAGAAATCCATGGCATTTTTGCCTTCTTTCTTTTGACCTGTGATATCAGGGGAAAATTTTTCTCGTAAAATGTCTGCAATTTATTGTTAAAATTTGTGTAAGCAATGTTTGGATTAGACTCATGAAATACATCCAACCATTCTTCAATTGCAAGATCCCTTTTAAACGATTCAATGTTATTTTGAGATTCATTTCTATACATTGTCGATTTGAGTATATTTTCTTTTGGAATATCATTATCGCAAAATGAAAAAACCGGCAAATGATCCGATATATCAGATATTAACAATCCGCTGGTAATATCTCTGTTTAATATATTTGAAAAAATGTTGTCGATAAGTGTTGATGAATGGTTATCAATTCTGGTCGGTTTATTTATATGGGGATAATAGCCAAATGAATGCATTGTGTGTAGGAATAAATCGTGTTCATTATTTTGGGATAACAGGTTGATGTTAAAATCTCCCATTAAATATATTTGTTTCTCCTCTTTTCTAATAGTATGAAGGCATGTTTCAAGGTCTTCACAAAATAAATTTACTTTATCATGAGGGGGTCTATAAATCAATCCAATAATTATATTTTTGCTTTTTGGCTTCGTGATTTCTATGAATAAAGTTTCACTCTGTTTTAATGATATTTCTTTCCTTACTTTGAATTGTAAATGTTCACTGATGTAAAATGCTACACCTCCTCCTCTTTGTTCTTCCCGGTCACGCCTAATGAGATTATAGTTTTGCAAACTGAATATGTTAGGTGAAGTATTGTGAAGCCATGTTTCCGTGACACCAATAATGGAAAATTTGAAATTGTTTAAAGTGAAAAGTAATGATTCCAATGACTCAAAATTTTTGTTCAAACTTCGAGCATTAATATGAAGCAAACTGAATTTATGTTCCATGTCTCTAAATCTAGAAGTAAAATCTTCAGTTGAGTAATAGTTATTATCAGATGATATATTGTTTGTATTGAAAATAGAAAAAATGTCCATGTCATTACTCAGGAGGAATATTTAATATTACCAAAAACTTAAGATTATTGGTATGACATGAAAAAATTGTGATTTGTGTGTAAATTTTCTGTGTCGTGACAGCAAGACGATGATGAGATGAAGAGAGGATGAAGTTTAAAAAAACTAAAAATGAATGAATGTGAAATAGAATTTGCTGTTTGTGATTATGATGATGATGGTGATAATGATGATGATGATGATGATGAAAATGATGACAATGATGATGGAGTTGATGATTGGAGAATTCAAATCCTACAACCGGAATCTGATGAATATTCATAATCGAAATGTAATGAACACTCTTATTTCTGAGTGTCTCAGCCATGATTTGTATATGAAGGAACCTTTTAAACACGAAATATCAGTGGCACTGTAATAATAAGGATACAAAATAAAGGTCTGTCAATTGCAGATCGATAACATTAAAATATAGCAGTTTTTTAATATTGTCTCAATGATAATGTCCCTCTGACAAACACTGTAAATCATCAAAATTCTGACTGTCATACATGTAATTAACTGAATATATTATAACTTGGTGTAAGATTCCATGATTCTTGTTGATTCACACGTATGATGTCTTATGTTTTACTTAATCGTATTGAATTGCTATGATGTTAACTGAGTTATTTGTTAGACTGCAGGGCATCTATAGAAAGCAGTTTAAAGGACAAATCCACCCTAAAAAAACTTGATTTGAATAAAAAGAGAAAAATTCAACAAGCACATCACTGAAAATTTTATCAAAATCGGATGTAAAATAAGAAAGTTATGGCATTTTAAAGTTTCGCTTATTTTCAACAAAATAGTTATATGAACGAGTCAGTTACATCCAAATGAGAGAGTTGATGACATCACTCACTCACTATTTCTTTTGTATTTTATTATATGAAATATTTTGACTTTCTCGTCATTGTCATGTAAAATGAAGTTTCATTCCTCCCTAAACACGTGGAATTCCTATTTTGTGTTTTGTGCTTCAGGCAAGGAGGTCCTAATTGTCAAATTCGTAAAAATGTGAAATATTGTATAATTCAAACAATATATAAAACAAAAGAAATAGTGAGTGAGTGACATCATCGACTTTCTCATTTGGATGTAACTGGCTAGTTCATATAACTGTTTTGTTGAAAATAAGCGAAACTTTGAAATGTCATAACTTTCTTATTTTACATCCGATTTTGATGAAATTTTCAGCATTGTGCTTGTCTGATTTTTCTCTATTTATTCAAATCAACATTTTTCTTAGGTGGACTTGACCTTTAACATAACTGAACAGGCATACCCAACAGTATAAAATAGAGAAAACAAATAATAAATAAATAACAGAAATGCCTTATTGTGCTAGTGTAGGCCTAGCTGTTCATCGTCATATGGAATTTGCTTTTATGGGGTAATTACGATTGAGGAGGCTTTCCCCCTTTTTCGAGCATTTTTTTTTATCTCAGGTAAAGATGGCCCTTATAAAAAAAATTGAATGGTATACCATTGACTACCATTTATCATACACCATTGATATACCATTGGAATACCATTCGCACAGCACCCACCATACACCAATGGTATACCATTCAAGCCTCAATGGTATACCATTCAAACTAATTTAAATAATTCGGACGTTACTATTACCATATTCATGAGCACCATTTACCATTCATATACCATTGATCATTGATCAAACACCATTCACCATTGATCTACCATATGGCCACTATAGACAGGTTTACCATTGACCACCATTCACCATTCAGCCACCATTCACTGGCCTACCATTTACCATTCAGCCACCATTCACTGGACACCATTGGCCTACCAATTACCTTACACCATTCGCCTACCATTCAACATACACCATTCGTGTACCATTCACCATATACCATTCGTGTACCATTCATCGTATACCATTCGCGTACCATTCACTTTACACCATTCGCGTACCATTCACCGTACACCATTCGCCGTACACCATTCGTGTACCATTCACCGCTCACCATACACCATTCAACTACCATTTGTCGTACACCATTCGCGTACCATTCACTGTACACCATTCACCGTACACCATTCGCCGTACACCATTCGTGTACCATTCACTGCTCACCATACACCATTCAACTACCATTCGTCATACACCACACACCGTTCACCATTGATTGACCATTCACTTTACACCATTCTACCATACACCGTATACCATTGACCTACCATTTACAGTGCACCATTGGCCTACCATACACCATTGAACTACTATTCACCGTACACCATAGGCTTTACCATACACCATTGGCTTACCATACACTGTACACCATTGACCTACCATTTACCATACAACACTGTCATACACACTATACTATTAGTCAACCATTCAAATAACATCATTGGTCATACACTATAGACCACAAGTGTAAATTCAATGGTAGACCAATGGTTTACACTGAATGGTAGACAGTAGAACAACGATGTGCAATGTATAGTAGGCCAATAAAGTACAGTGAATGGTAGACCAATGGTGAACAGCATATCTCTGGGGTTAATGGTAGGCTTAATAATGGAATAAGTATACACAAGAAAAAAAAAATGAAAACAGTTACTTATTTCAAGAACGTCAATAAAATGTTTTTACTATAAGAAGTTTAAGTACAGCATAAATGGCACAGAGTATTCACAAGTATAGACTTTATAATAAAGCACATAAGTTATTAATATATATGACTTAGCTACTCGTTGATATCTATACTCTGTCAATCTTGTTATCTAAAAATAAACATGCATCAAGACAGAGTTTGATTGAAAAACACAACAAATGAAGACTAACATTTCCAAGAATAAACCTGTTCTCTCATATTGCTTTTTACATGGATTGAGTACTTGGCAAAACCACTGTTCTGCATACAAACCTGATACTTGTAATACAATAAACTTGATGTTAAATCTGTTATGTGTAATTGCTTTCAACGACATTAATACACATTTTTTACTAATAAGTTCAAGTACAAAAGAGTATTGACAGGTATGGCATAAAAGCACCATATTATGAATACATGTGACTGTGCGACTCCACAAGAGATCAATGATTGCACTCCACATAAATATTATGTTAATCTTCCTATAAACAAATTTACATGTAAGACAGAGTTTGGACAACAAACTAATGAACACCAAATTTCGAAGATTAAACTCAAAATGTGTGATAGCCTTCACATGGCCAAATGAATAAAGTGTACCACACCTAGAAGAAATGAAATATCCCCAAAAGGGGGGAAAATAGTACCCCCAAATTGGTCTCTTTTTTCTTTTCACCTAAAAAGATATATCAATGGCATGTTTCTACATAGAATTGTTAAAAGGTATTACCCGCCTAAGTATCCAGAATCCCGGATAACTGTAGAAACAGACGCGATGCGGTTTATTGATAAATTGCATCGCACAAAATACGGTTTCTCATAACCATCTCTCTGAGAGGTGGTTATTGCCATGTTAATCCGTTTAAATTTTTTGTAAAAACATGGGGCAAAATAGCATACGTGTCTGGCTTAAGTGCGTGAACCAAGAAGTGCGATCTCACAGTATACATATATTCTGGCCGGTTTTTATCTCGCCAGCTGATCGCGAAACGTGTGTACCTGTTACAATGAGTGAGATCTACCATGAATTTTGAAAATTTTCCTAACGAGATGCAATTTTTGACATACCAAAATGCAATGTGAGGTTATAGGTTGAATTTTCCGATTTTCCGATTTCCGCCGTATTTGCGACGCGAAATGCAAGTTAATCAGATTATTCAGTCTGTAGAAAGAGGTTGGTTTAAGAACGATAAGGTTATTCGAGTCCGGAAAAGATAAACTGTTTTTAATGATTTAATGTACAAACACGCCAAAAGTTTATCATAAATACAATAATGATACATTAAGAAATAAATAATATATCACACATAGAAAAAAAATATAATGAAAATAGGGAAAGAAAATTATTCAATTTGGAACACTAAAAAACAGAAGAAAAATAGAGACCTTTTTTGCAAAAAATATAGAAAATAATATATACAAGATACCCACTTATTTCTTTCTATTTTTGTTGTGTTAAATCAGATGAATAACTCAACTATGTGTGAGAAATAATATGATTATTGTCTTACACAGTAAATCAGTAGTCAATCGTAATTTTTTACAACCGAGCTTGGACAAAATTTAAATTCATATAATACAAAAAATATATAAATTGTGATCTTGTATATTCATGAGGACTTGCAGAGAACAGTTTTACCAAAAAATAACAACTTTAATTCGTCAAAACTTTGTTAATCCTCAACAAATTTTTATGAAATTTTCAGTGTTTTTTGTTGTCTGATGTACACTTTCAATTATATCACATAGCTTTCAGTCTCGAGTACCTCTAGCCCTTCAATCAAATTGGTTGGACGACCGGTTACATTTTACATATAAAATAGTTATAAGGAGAATGAAGGGGACCATAGAAAGAAAGCATGAGAAAAGGGGAGATTTTGGTAGGGAGAGAATGAATCAGAAAAGGATCATGCTGAAAATTTCATTAAAATCTGATAATAACAAAGTTATTGAATTTGAACAACATTTTGGTAAAAAATTAACCCAATGTACACATGATCGTCAGGAATATTTGTTAGGCTTATTCTATAAAATGAAATAATTATTTCATATTTTCATACATGTGTGTATGATATGCCCTAAGTATCATATCATTATTTCCAGCAATGCATATCTTCACATTAAAGGTAAAGTCCACCACAGAAAAGGTTGTTTTGAATCAAAAGAGAAAATCAGGCAAGCATCATGCAAAATATTTCATCTACATCGGATGCAAAATAAGAAAGTCATGACATTTTGAAATTTCGCCTATTTTTCACAAAATAGTTATATACACAATTTACCCACATGCATATGAGAGAATCGATGATGTCCCTCACTTTTTGTTTTGGTTTTCATTGTTTGAATTGTACAATATTTCAATTTTTACAGATTTGACAATAAAAAAATCAAAATAAAACTTTATTTCATAGGACAATGAGGAGAAAATTAAAATATTTCATATTTAAAAAACAAAGAAAAGTGAATGAGTGATGTCATCAGTTCCCTCATTTGCATACCGACCTGGATGTGCATGTAACTATTAAGTGAAATTGAGCGAAACTTTAAAATGTCATGCCTTTCTTATTTTTCATCCGATTTTTATGTTTGATTTTTCTCTTTTTAATCAAATCAACTTTTTTGTTAGGGTGGACATGTCTTTGAAATAAATTTTCACTCCATTTTTTATAGTTCTCGGAGGACAAAATGTAAATTAGCGCGACTTCTTGTAATAAAATACAAGTGGGGATATGACATCAGCTGGTTAGTGGTTCTGACTCTCACCTTCCAAACAGAGGGTCGTGAATTTGAGTCCTAGCCATGGTGTGTTTTCCTTCAGCCCGAAATTCATCCACACTGTGCATCACTAGACCCAGATGAAGTGAATGGGTACCCGGCAGGATTAATTCCTTGAAGCTGTAATAAGAAATATTGGATGATAACAATGCAAAGGACAGTATATTAGCTAAGGGTTCAAAATATGAATGCTTGTCGTGTGTGTAAGCTTTCTTTAGAAGTTCATATATTTTTTTATATATCGAGAAATTTGCAGTATACTCTACCATTCAATTGAATGATACCAATTAACAAATATCAACAAAACATTTGGTAAAATATGATAAATAAATTAATGTTTAACCATAGATGGGTAGACAATAACCTATCTAATGGGAGGTTGCCCCAATGATGAAAAATACCACAACAAATGAATACCTGGGGACAAATTGTCCACCCTTCCCCCCTCAGCCAACATACTGATATTTTTTCTGGGGGGGGGGGGTGTCAGAAAAGACTTGTGCTCCTCTAAATAGGGATGACATTTGTCCTTTCTCAGGATTTTTTACCATTCCTGACAAGGTTTTTTTTTCCAGCTATGCCACTGCAGGAATACAATATGTTTTATCTCATGAAGCTTTGCAATTTTTTCTACTGAAGAAAATTCTTACACACCTACCTTTCATAAACTCCAATTGTTTCTTGTACATGGCACGTTTTCTGTGTTCAACACCCGTCGTGTCATTCCCAGATAAGGCTGGACCATCTACCTTATCATCCAGTGTATCCGTCGTCCAAACTTTGAAAATGAAATAAAATCAATTTGAGTGTTGTAAAATCTGCATGTATGTGCAGATACAAGCAAAAATAGAATACTAATATAGTAATAGAAAAAGAATGATCTTAGAACTTTAATGTTAAAGATATTTTTCATGGATCTCTGATTACCAGCCCAGAATTCAGGATAAAAATAAGGAAATGTGATAGTATTCAGCGTAGTTCAGACAAGGCTGTATTATAACTGTGCATGCTTTATACTAGTAAAAGCTAGGTCATCTGAAATCAAATGTCTATAGCAGCAATTTTCAAGAGGGTAATGGATGACATAAATTCCATTTTTCTGGTATTGACAACCGCAGAAGCAGATCCAAGAGGGCACATTTGACCTGTGCCCCCACCTTGAGAGCAATAGTCGATGTGTTTGATAAAAATGTGGCTTTCTTACACAAGTGTCCCCCCCCCTTCGAAAGTTACAGCAAATATTTATATTAAAAATATTGTCTCATACAAGAGGATCTCTTTTTTGGTTTGCTTGTTATTTAAAGTTTCCTTGGGAAAATGTGCCCCACTACCCCCTTTGAGAAATCATGGATCTGTTCATGGACAATCATATGCCAGTGGATGGACTCCAGACGTTTTTAGGCAAGTTTTGATCAGTAAATAAATAAAAACAGATAAAATGTGATCACAGGACAAACTTAACTTTAAAAAAGGATAAAATTTACTTTAAAAAATTGATATGCCTAGCCCCATGAAAGGATCTAAGAATACCCTCCCGCACTAATGCAGTTTCACACCAGCCAACTCACAGTGACCAATTGTGTACAACGGATAGCGGAGCGTGAACGAAGTGGTCGTGTACATTTTTGCTTATTACATGACGTCATCCAGCCACTGCCGAGAACCAATTTATGAATGAAAATATAGTAAGCATGCGCAGTGCAAGCCTTTTGTTTCCCCACACAGAATTCCACCAAAACAAGTGTGCAATTCCCTATCACCTCGTACCAAAATCGACCTAGAATTTCAATTTCGCATATTTTATATGAATTATGAAAGGTATTCTCGGAGGATCTATTTTCTCACCGATACCGCACAGGTAAGCGAATTCCGAATACTTCTTGCTTTTCCATCAAAATTTTACGAATTAGCGTCTATATGTCATTGTGTTCCTTGGAATTTATAGAGTCTATCGCAACGTGCAAAAAGTCAATTGGCTTCCGGGTTTCAGAGCGTCGCGTGAATATGCATGAAATTGCAGAGTTTCGATAATTTTTGATCGATACCGGAGCGATCCGATCACGAACCAAGACCATTTACCGCGTACACAACATGACCGGATATCGTTATCGCTATTTCCGCACGCAGTCCAAAGGAATTATTTTTGGGACCATGTGGTCATGACGTGATCTGCGCGATTGACCGATCAGCGGTCTTCGAATCGCTGTGCGGAGACGATCTATCCGTTGTACACAGTCTATGGACAATTGTTTGTTGTGCATGCAACTTCGAGCAAAACTCCCCACCAGAGTTGTCTACACACATTTTGAGATCAATATTCAATATGCCCACCACTTTTCAAAATATTGCGGATCGCTTGGATTCGCCGTCATGTTGATATGGACCGAAGTTATGCGATCAAAAGATTCGCATGCGGCATGCTGGCAGTTTGTTCGCCACATGTTAGCATGATTTGGTTGCTAACTTCAGTCCATATAAATATTAAGGCGAATCCCAGCGATCCGCGAAGTGATGTCTACGGATTAGATCAACGACGTCGAGATCAAGACTAAATACAGCCGTTCCCAATATTTTGAAAAGCGGTGGGTATATTAACATAGAAATGTGACTGAGAGACCTGTCATGACATTTGGGAACAAGTTTTGGTGATGAGGTATGCTGGTAATCGGCCGGTGCAAAACTGCATTAGCGCCAGTTTTCTCTGCATAATTATTGCAGCCTCTGTAGAAAAATTGAATAGGAATCGTTTGTCACTCCGTCCAGTCACAGTTCCACACACAAAGTGCACATTTTACCATTGAAATAGTATGTGCAATTACACAGCGACAAATTGTGTACAATGGATAGCGGAGCGTGAACGTAGCGGTCGTGTACATTTTTGCTTATTACATGACGTCATCCAGCCACTGCCGAGAACCAATTTATGAATGAAAATATAGTAAGCATGCGCAGTGCAAGCCTTTTATTTCCCCACACAGAATTCCACCAAAACGGTCGTGCAATTCTCTATCACCTCGTACCAAAATCGACCTAGAATTTCACTTTCGCATATTTTATATGAATTATGAAAGGTATTCTCAGAGGATCTATTTTCTCACCGATACCGCACAGGTAAGAGATTTTCGATTACTTTTTGCTTTTCCGTCAAAACCTTACAAATTAGCGTCTATATGTCATCGTGTTCGTTGGAATTTGTAGAGTCTATCGCAACTTGCACAAAGTCAATTGGCTTCCTGGTTTCGGAGCGTCGCGTGAATATGCATGAAATTGCAGAGTTTCGATAATTTTTGATCGATACCGAAGTGATCCGATTACGAACCAAGACCATTTACCGCGTACACATCATGACCGGATATCGTTATCGCTATCGATACTTCCGCACGCAGTCCGAAGGAATTATTTTTCGGACCACGTGATCATGACGTGATCTGCGCGATTGACCAATCAGCGGTCTTCGAATCGCTGTGCGGAGCCAATCTATCCGTTGTACACAGTCTATGGACAATTTGCCGTTGTAGTGTACAGTGTAGCTAAGTTATAGACCTGCGTAGCCTTTATCATTTTTTAAACTTTAGGACCCATGTTTCACCTCCATTTTATCTCATTTCAATACCAACATCTATCAACAACAAATTATAGGCCTAATTTCAAAGCAATATTTGTCGGCAAGTTTTCAATTTCAGTGAATTAACGTGTGCAGTAACGGTCTATTTCACAATTAAAACTTTGACAGTCTTGACATTAGCATTAACAAATCATTCATTCATGAATTCAATGTAGGCCTATTCAGAGATGGTTTTTGTAAAACATTGACAATAAACATCAGGCAATATGAGCGAATTACTATTCACTGCTCGCCGAGCTAAACTCTGCCAATACAAAGCATAAAAACCATAAGCACTCCCTATCGTCAAAGCCACGTCCCGGCCCGTAGAGCAGCGGCCAGCGCCAACGGGGCAGTGACGGTGGCAGTGCAGTGGTCGTGCATGTCGTGGCGGTACAACGACATCTAACATTTTGAGACAATTTGAGAAATAAATCAAAGAAAATTGTTATAGAACTTACTGTTTAGCCTTCTACAAATGACTTTGAAGTCGCTGTCCGAATCTGACCCGTGTTCCTTTAGTTTTTGATGAATTATCGACGGACTTATCAACAGCAAAACGGTAGTAGGCCTACCGGTAGATCGAGTTTTCTTTTTCAAATATTGCACTTGGCGGTTAGACGTTCGCGCGTGCGTGCGAGAACAATACGTATTTATAATAGAGCTACCTGGCAAGCAGCCAAGCGGCCCTGCTCGCCAACACATATGGGGGGGGGATAAATTATGACCAAATCTGGGGGAGGGGACTTCTTCGCCAAGATAAATACACATCCCGATATGGGGGGGGGGGTGAATCAAACCCAAATCAGGGGTGTCTTCTTTTTCCTCTCGATTGGTTCGTGGTTGGAAACCATGATGGCGTGAGATCAGTTATTTTGCCACTGTTTCCCTTGGATCTTGGAATCTATGAAAAAAGTTTTCGATCCCTTCATTTTTTTCCTTTTCTTTTCTTTTCTCTTCTTTTCTTTTTTTATTTTCGTTGTCTTTTTTTTCTTTTCTCCTCTGCCTTTTTCTTTTCTTGTTTTTTCCCTTTATATGTATATTTTTTTACTCATTCCTCTTCCCTTTCAATTTGCTTTTGTTTTGATTGAAATAGAGATTTCATTCAGTATATTTCTTTTCTGTTACATTGTACTATACCCTGTATGGCGGCAGGGAATTTTGATAGGGGTGGGGGAGCAAGACAATATGGATAAATCATTTCAATCAAGTAATGACCGTCCTATAGAATAGCTCTCCTCTTTATGAACGCCGTCCGTGAGAAAGAATAATTAGGGCCTAAAAATAGAATTAGAATTTTGAAAATATCATTTGTAAAAAAAAAAGAGAGGAATAATTCATGATTGGAAGCAGCTATAAGGTACAAATGGGTTCGGAGGGGGCTTTGGACGTTGCAGACTGACCATATCAGGGTTTGCGGATGGGAATTTGATATAGGTTGGGGGACCAAGACAACCAACAGTGAATTCATTTTGAGCAAAATATGGGCCGCGGGCATTGCAAGAAACTTTCAATCGAACGAAAATCAATTTCACACTCCAAAATCAATTGAAAGTCATACTTTTCATTGCAAACTTGCAACTGATTTATTGTTTCTTCCATCAAAAAAATCCAAATTGATATGTTTTAGATAAAATTAATGTATATAACCTATAAATTTGTATCTTGGGATTAATTGCAAATATCTAAGTTTGGAACACTCCAGATATAGTTCTCTTCATAAAAAGCGGCCATAAATAAGCAAAATGATTATAAATTAAATAGAATAAAACTTTGAAAATAAAAATATGAAGAACGTAGTTTAAAATAAAAACGAACAGTATACCGTACGATAGAGGAGCTACATTCATGCCGTTCATTAATTTTGACTACCAAGAAACAAAAAGCGAAAGGAAACAAAGGGAAAAAGAGAGGATGGTGATCAATGTACAATTTTCTATTTAGCACGATACGCATCTTCTTCATGCTCCCTATAAAACGTGCATGTTTGAATTTCAAGATTTTAATGGTAAATGATTACAGGGAACTTTCGGGAGCGGCTGTGAAATGATTTGTCCGTTGGTATTAAGGTACAATTAAAACCCTTTTTTCTCAAATAAGATTTCATTGACCGATTGATTTTGATTTTGCACCCATTGCATCAGATTTAAATTTAGAAGGTAATATGTACAATCGTAAAATATACAAATTTATAGTATTGTATTATAACCACTGGATCAATTATATTTAAACACATATAGACCTTTTACTTAATAAGGACAAAGACAATTTAAAAGAATGCAAGAGACCATGTTTACCATCATGAGCGATTACACTTGATTAGGGGAAGCTGCTCGCATAAAAGTCACGACTCAAAAATTTTATTAACTCTAAATACTTTTAAATCTTTGATATATTTTCTTTAAATCTTCGAAATTATGTTATTGGGTAATGCAATTGGGCATACCATTCTCCATTAACACAAATGACATTCATTAGGCACACACCACTAAGCCACTATGGCATTACAATTATCCAACAACTATCCAATGATTATACCACTAGGCACATACTACTAAGACACAATATTGGGCATATGGTATACCATTGATACCAATCATATCATTAGGCATATGCCACTGAGACTATTGGATATCACTGAGACACCATTGAGTATATGGTATACCATTCACCATACCAGTCATACCACTATAGCGGCACATACTACTGAGACACTATTGAATATCACTGAGACAACATTGTATACCACTGAGACACCATTGGGTGTATGGTATACCATTCATCATACCATTATAGAGGCACATACTACTGAGACACCATTGAATACCACTGAGACACCATTGTATACCACTGAGACACCATTGGGTGTATGGTATATCATTCATCATATCATTATAGAGGCACATACTACTGAGACACCATTGACCACCACTGAGACACCATTGTATACCACTGAGACACAATTGCATACCACTGAGACACCATTGGGTGTATGGTATACCATTCATCATACCATTGTAGAGGCACATACTACTGAGACACCATTGAATACCACTGAGACACCATTGTACACCAATGAGACACCATTGGGTGTATGGTATACCAGTCAAACCATTAGAGGCACATAGTACTAAGACACTATTGAATACCACTGAGACACCATTGGGTGTATGGTATACCATTCATCATACCATTATAGAGGCACATACTACTGAGACACCATTGAATACCACTGAGACACCATTGTACACCACTGAGACACCATTGGGTGTATGGTATACTAGTCAAACCATTAGAGGCACATACTATTGAGACACCATTGACCACCACTGAGACACCATTGTATACCACTGAGACACCATTGTATACCACTGAGACACCATTGGGTGTATGGTATACCATTCATCATACCATTATAGAGGCACATACTACTGAGACACCATTGAATACCACTGAGACACCATTGTACACCACTGAGACACCATTGGGTGTATGGTATACCAGTCAAACCATTAGAGGCACATACTACTGAGACACTATTGAATACCACTGAGACACCATTGGGTGTATGGTATACCAATCATACTATTACAGGCACATACTACTGATACACCATAGAATACCACTGAGACACCATTGTATACCACTGAGACACCATTGGGTGTATGGTATACTATTCATCATACCAATCATACCATTACAAGCACATACCACTGAGACACCATTGAATACCACTGAGACACCGTTGGGTGTATGGTATACCATTCATCATACTAATCATACCATTAGACACATACCACTGAGACACCATTGGGTATATGGTATACCATTTACCATTGAATAAACTACCAATTACCATTAAGAACTTACCATTGAAACACCACTTAAATACCATTCGCGTACCATTTACCATTCAGACCACCATTCAACTACCATTCGGCACCATTCAAATACCATTGGCGATTTTTATAAGGGGGGGGGGGGGCAAACATGGCGTAAGAGCAATAAAAAAACTGTGAGCGACTGAAGTGAGCAAGCAAATTATTTAACTTATTTTGCGATAGATTTAGACATAAGATGTAATAACATGTCACCCATTCCTTTTCTTTTCTATTTTTTTCTCCCCCTCTTTTTTGGTCGTGAAAATTTCGGGGGTCCATGGTCCCAAAGCCCCCTTATCTGTACGCCACTGGAGATAAGCCTGCATTATATTTCCCACGTATTTTGTTATTTTCATTGGAGTGAGTCTGCTTCATAAGTACTACTTCTTATCTCCTCAACTTCTATAGTAATTTATCTCCAACTTGAAAAACAGACAGCCAAGGCAATTCTGCTCGAGACTATATGAACGACAAGTAAAGGGGCCATACAAGCAACTCGAGGGCCAGAAAAATATCAAAAATCGACATCGAATTATGATTATCATTATTATTAGTATTACTATCACTATTATCATTATTTTATTATTACTATAATTTCATTACTATTATTATCATCACTATATTATTAATAAACTATCATTATTATTTTGATCATCATCATCTTTATTACTATTATTCTTATGCCATTTCTTCATATTATTCAGAGAGCTTATTAGATTTTGAAGACCTATATATGCCGAGGCTTTATTATAATGGAATGTGACAGATTTAATTCTTTTTCACGAAAGAGCTCAGTTGAATGGATCACTTTTAAGTAACGCGCTTGAATTCACTTTTTCTTATATGTATACATACATATATATGTGTATTTTATATACAAAATTATCTGACAGGCATATATAGTCATGATATCATCCTCTGGCTTCATAGAGATGCTTTATCCAACTCTTATGGGTTTATTTATGGTATTGCTTTTTGTAGCCTTTTTCAAAGCCTCATGACACTAAATGTTAATAATACTTTGTATCTAATTACAGCAAAAATTGGTAAAATTTCTTTACCAAGGCATGATTGAACTAAACAGAAAAATTTATTCAAGCGTAACTTCAAAGTGATCGAACTTAGCTCTTTTGTGAAAAAATATTTAAATCTGTCACATTCCATTTTAATTGGAAAGCCTTGAAACTAGCTAGCTACAAAGTTCAATGCAATGTTGTTCTTTTACCTCAACCAACGCGAATGCTCCTTCTTCGGTTTCGTAAACAAATTAAGGCCTACTTCGAGAAAAGCGCAGTGTCTGTCTGACAGAGATAGTGAGAGCATATATTTGGGCTTTGAATAACGTGTAAAAAATGTGTGTGTTATCTTAATTTTGTAATTAAGTGATTAATGTTTGACATTTTTCGTGATTGAGCCGAGTGACCAGTGGCAGTGTTCTGCAGTACTTGAGCGTAAGCGTGAGAAACTCCACCGCTGGAGCTCCGGCGGTGGAGCTCGAGTCGAAGACTTGTTAGACATGTTAGAGTTGCGTGTTAAATAAATGTGTGTCAAATGTGCAAATATTATAGGGAAATAACGTTAGAATCATACAATACATTTATTGTGGCATAACTTGATATTTTTTTGTTGTTGATTTACCACCATGCTCTACTGAAAACTTGAAAGAGGAAGAGAAAAAGAAGGGAAGAGAAAAAGAGAAGAGTAAACAGACAGACAAACATTGACAAGACAAGACACAAGGGCCTAGGCTAGATCTACTAAGTACTAGTAGTACTAAATCACCAATTTTATTTTTTGCTTTGCGCCCAAACTAAAGTACCGGTACATGGGCAAGTTTTATGTTTACCCCCATTTTTTATCAAATTTCCTAATTTTCTTTAAATACTAGTCTAATTCACTTGTTCACTGCTACCACCCTGCCTGTGTGGGGAATCTAGAGGTAGGACTATCACTATGGACTAAATAGTATGGTATGCCAATGTTGTAAAGAGCACACCCTTTAAAAGATCATTAAAATATCACTTTTGTGACCAAAATTACTATTTCCATACAGTTGCAATTTATTTTTCATTAGCAAGTTGGGAATAATTTTTTCATTCACCTGAGCTGAGACTAGGCCCGGTTTGAAAGTCCATTTTTGATGCACGTGTACACGGCATGTTTTTCGGTCGTGTACACGTTGTAAACACTGAGTGAGAGTGAGTTACGGTATTTTTTCAGTGTTTCCTACATGTAGCCTAAGTCACGGTTTTAAAGCTTACCTGAGAAGTTAGAAGTATCAATCCACAAAAATTGGTGCAATTAAAAAGTTTACTCAGCTTAGCAGCGCATTAAATTAATAAAGAATGCAAAAGTAAATCAGTGCAGGGCCCTAGTTAGCGCCGACGTTCGTTGGATGCGCATTTTGCATACTGTACCGTACATGCATGCACAGATCGCTGCAGAATTAAGTGTAACTGAAGTTATCGATTGATTTTCATTATTTTATTGCCAATTTGAGGAGCGTGTGTTTGTAGCACATGTTTATGAGCGTATAACACGTAACTGGAGCAATGATCGCTGTCGCAATTGGTGATTCTCAAATTGGCTCTAAAAGTGATTGAAGAACGCTTTCGAGAGTCTCCAGTTACGTGTTATACGCTCATACACATGTGCTACAAGCCTACAAACACACGCTCCTCAAATTGGCAATAAAATAATAAAAATCAATCGATAACTTCAGTTACACTCAATTCTGCAGCGATCTGTGCATGCATGTACGGTACAGTATGCAAAATGCGCATCCAACGAACGTCGGCGCTAACTAGGACCCTGCACTGACCGGAGCATACCCATTTCGTGTGGTACAAAAACTTGAGTCTCCAGAATAAATGTGGATTAAACCATTTTGGAAGTAAACTCACTCTAGGTTAATTGAAATATATTGACATATTAGTGATTAAAACATGTGCAGTGTCTGAGAACTAAGAATTAATGTGAGGCTGTGAGCTTGTTCACTGACTTTACAGTCCCACGCAAGCTTTATGCAGATGCTACCGTGTACACGGTGATGGAATTTAGTACACGTGCACTGACTTGACCGTGCGTGTACACGTGTACCCGAAACGGGCCTAGCTCAGACCCCCGCACATGTGATGTTTTGAAATCGGCTGCGAATGTGTAAACTCACCTGTAGTTTCAATTGATTGCAAGCATTAGGATAGAGTAACTGAAGGTACTAAACACTGAGATACTGGTGTGTTCATCTCAAATCTGTAAAGTTATTTTTTGTCATTTCAAATTTTCAATTACAATATAGTTTAAATTTTACAAGTTAAAAATACAAATTTTCTTCAGCCATAGTACTTTGCTCAATACTAATGAACTCTTGATATATAATTGTTTATGCAGATATACCAGCAGCATGAGAGAAAAACGCAAACCTACCACGTCCCAACGACTTGATGCAGAGAAGAGGCGATGCCTGTCATGGGACATGTACAGTGCATCTGACACCGCCTCAACTGAAGGTCAGCCAAGCACGAGTCAAGTTGATGAAGGCATCGATCCAGATATGGTCTTTGGTGTTATGTCAGATATGGGCCTGCGTCTTGTAGAGGATGGGACTTATGAGGTACCAGACCAATCATCGGGTGTGGACCTGTGCCCTCTATCAGATGTGAGCCTTCATCTTGGAGAGGACAGTCCAAAGAATGCATCAGACCCTGTATCAGATGAGGAAGTTACTAACTTGACAGGGGTTAAGGATATCCCCTTTCTTACAGAGGAAGTAGTCTGTACTGAGCCAGAGGACGTCGAATACCAGTTCCGCATCTCAAGGGCCAAGTTTGATATATTGGAAAAAGAGGCAGCCTACAGCATCAAGGTTCACTTGCACCAACCTGAAGAAAAGAATCAGAAAGGTCTTCTGTGCACCATGAAGGTGAAACTGTTGCCTGTTGCTCCTGCTGTCATTCCTCAGCCAAACCCCCAACTGCCAACAGATGGATACAGTACCCTCCTCCTGCGAGACGCACCAGGTTTGGATTTCCTAGTGTTCTACGATGAGCAGACCAAAAACTTGCCTATTTGTAAATTCAGCAAAAAGGATCGTCTGCTAGGACGTGGAACCTTCCTGGCATTCGCTGTTGAGATGGACAGAAGACCAAGCACCTCTTGCCTTGAAAGCTTCCAAGAACTTGTCAAAGTGAAGAAAGGGATGCTCCAGCTCTGTATTCATGAGTATGATCCTGTGTCTGGATGTGCCGTGTTAGATGCTTGGATTCTTTCCGGTATAGTGTCTCAGCCATCCTTTGCATCTCAATGTCCGTCTAAGAAACGGCACCTTGAATATGTTTCCCAACTGATGAATTGGTATCATGGATACCCACTACCAAGTAAGTTTAATGAGCAGCTTGGTTTTCTACATACGCAATAATTAGACATCAAAAATGCAAAAGAAATGATAGTATTCATGGGTAATGCATGTTTTCAGTGCCAACAAGTTCTTTAATAAACCATCCAAATTTTTGGTAGTCATTGACCTTCTTCGGAGATGAATCGTGAATATTATCATTTCTTTCACATTTCTGAGGTACAGTAAGTTTAATGATAAGACCGCCCAATGCTCCCATCTCATTTATGGAATAATTGGTGTTATCATCTATAGTGTTATATAGCAATACATAAAAACACATATTTTGGTCTGCATCAATTGCCCGTTCAATACCAGAGCGTATCCCGAAAAGGACCAAAATTCGCATATTTGCCCAAACTTTTGGAATGTTTCTGGTACTCCATTCGTTGCCAGCTATCCGTAGTTGTGATTGATTGGATCAATCACAACTCTATGTAAGACAGGACACTGACCTTTGTCAAATAATTGTTTTGCATAAACATGTATATATATACAGTGCGTCCCAGAAAAAACGAAACCGAGATTTAGCGATGATTTATCATAACTTAATCATTAATAAAATAGACAAATGACCTACCAATGTAAAGCTTAGAATCTCCTCTTTCATCTGATATTACTTAGATTATTCCTCATTCACGCATGAGTGAGCAAAAACAATTTGAAGAAAGGATACCAAAAACTCATTTGGCGGGGGGTATCTGAATTTCAAAAAGAAAACCACATGCCTAAAAAGTTCTACATCTGCTCTTTTATAACCTTAATCACAGAAAATGGTTAAGAAGTAAAAAAAGTTATGCTCCCTCAAAACATTGCTTGTATTTCCATAATTCATTAAATAAACATGTTTTCACCGATTTCCCACAAAAGCTATCGCACGGTTAACAAAAAACGTAATGCATGGCTGATTGTCAACAAAACGGAGTGTCGAGTGAGTTGAACGCTAGCCTGTAAAACCTCTTCAATTGAAATTCAAGCCTTATTTCAAATAGCCAGAACTTTGTTTTTTCTTGATCATTTTCTGTAATTGAGGTATCAAATTAAAGAACAGATATTGAACTTTTTAAAAATGTGGTTTTCTTTTTGAAACCCAGATACAGCCCGCCAAGTGACTTTTGGGTATCCCCTCTTCAAATTGTTTTTGCTCACTCATGCGTGAATGAGAAATAATCTAAGTAATTTCAGATGAAAGAGGAGATTCCAAGCTTTAAATTAGTAGGTCATTTGTCTATTTTATTAATGATTAAGTTATGATAAATCATCGATAAATCTCGGTTTCGTTTTTTGTGGGACGCACTGTATATATGTGCACATCACTACAATGTACAACATTATACTACATCAAAGGAGTTTAAATTACTACTGCATTTACAAATATTTTTATTATCTTCCTAGCTAATAAAAAAGACAAGGTGCACAAAAGGTACGACTACAACACGCTCTTTGACAAAGTGCGCCAGTATCACGAGACACAGGAGGTAGTGGAGGTGATTGACGTCCAGCACGCGATCCTTGTCCCGGTCTTGCGGCCGTACCAGCGCGATGCTGTCTGCTGGATGGTCCAGAGGGAGACAATGACACAAAAAGGTGAGGCATTGTTGACATTCATAAGTTATGACTTTCGTCGCATTGAAATCTCATTTATTGATAGGGTAATTCCATGAAACATGTACATCCGACTCTGCGTGACCTTAGTGAAATTTTCTGTCTCTGATTTCTTGCTCTTTTGACAGTCTATAAGCTTCTCAAAGGACCGTAACTTGTCAGCTTATGAAGTGAAGTAAAACTTGAGGAAAATGGGGGTCTGACGTACAAAAAGGTTGATCATTTTATGGAATTGCCCAATATGTAGCAGGGAAAAATTACACAGGGCTAGGGGCCCTGGAAACTAAAAAAAAAAGGAGCCCTGGGAATTCACATTCATATTCATCGCAATGTTAAAGTTTCCCCAATGTTGCGGATTTCGGGAGCAAGTTGTGAAAAGTAGGCCCCCCCAAAAAAAAAAATTTTGCCTGATTTGTAGCACTGCACGTCCCTTTAGTATAACTTGACCAATGCAGCAAAGTGTTTCATACCGCTTACAACATAAAGTTTGAGTGTGGCTTTCAGTCACACTTAACCCTTTGGAGACTGAACTTGCATATGCTGACTTGAGTCTATGGAAACCTGTGTTATAGCTAAATCATTCAGTATCCAACGGGTTAAAGTTTTGTTAAATCCAGTGATCTGTAGAAACCAAAAAAATTTAGTTATTTATTTGTATTCCTTTTTACAGACAAGGGTCAGCTGCATGTTCTTTGGAGGCAGTTCAAGACAGTCGATGACAGGACCTTGTACTATAACCCCCAAAGTGGCGAGTGAGTAGGATTTGATTGTGATATTCTGCAACAGTGCACATTATATAATTCAAAAAGCCTTGTAACATTGATAAAATTAACACTATGGCAGACTGTACAAAAGTTACTATCAATTGTAGGTATTAAGTATATCTCCTAGTAGTACACCCCAGGTGCACTTACCTATCATTTGTTTTCACTTTACATTTCCTTTTTACTTTTAATGTTTCCCTTTCAGGATCACTGACCAAATGCAAGAAATGCCAGAGGACTTTCCTGGTGGAATCCTGGCTGATGAAATGGGGCTTGGAAAGACAGTGGAAGTCCTGGCCTTGATCCTTGCTCATCCAAGGTGGGCCAAAGACTTCTCCAGAGGAACTGCTACCTCATCCGGTTTACATGATAACCCTGATGGCAATCACATTTTGAGGGAACATTCCAATAATGACAACACTTCATCCTCCATGCAGGACAACTTACCAGAGTGTGCAAGAAGTGTTGAAGATATTCCTCAAGACAATGACCTCTCAGAAGAACATTCCAAAAACAACAATGCTACTTCTTCTCTGCAGGACAAATCACCAGAGACTGCAGGAAGTGTAGAAGATGTTCCTTCTGCAGAGGAAGGATCATCGGATAGTAGAACTGAAGTATTATTGACTTCATCTTTGACTGAAGCCATTCCTGACGTACCAAGTGTGTCATCCTCCATGCAGGACAATGTACCAGAGAGTGCAAGTACTGATCATCCAGCAGTGGAAGGTTCATCGGGTCATAGAACTGCAGGAACATTGATTTCATCAGGGAGTATAGCCAATCCTAAAGTACAAGAGGATGTAGCTTTAGCGGTACCAAATGAACAGGATACCAATGGAACAGATGGAGATACCCTTCAAGGAAGAGCCGTGTCAGTTGATGACGTATCATCATCATTTCCAATAAATGGGATGGATGTGAGGCATACTGCTGCAAAGGAAGCAACAGAAACCACCCCAAGTCAGGAATCGTCTGAACTCGTAGAGTCAAATCCCAACAAAGGAGAACATTCACAGAATGTTGAGAACAGTGAAAGCCAGAGGCAAGGTGAAACCATGCCATCAGTTATCATCGATGGAGTGGAAACAAGAATCCTTGCTTTAAAAGTAGAATCAGAATTTGAGTCAGACGTTGATCTCTGTAACTCTATGATCAATCAACAACCACAAGAGAATAACCCATTCTTAGAACCCAATGTGCAATACACTAGCCAAGTTGTAAATCATGGCAATAGTACTACTCAAAATGCAATAGGAGTGGATTCCTCCATGCGTTTACCAGCTGAAGAAGGAATGTCTTTGACAGTGATCAAAGAAGAACCGGACAATTCAAGTTCAGTTGAGATGCATGAACAACTTGAATCACTAATGGAAGATGTGAAAGAGGCAATATCAGAAAGGTAATTGTTTAGTGTATGATCTCTTGACATCCTTATCGAGAGCTCATGGAGGAGTATAAAAAAAATATTCATGTAGCATGCCATCAGTGGATGACAAGACCATGCATATCAAATGTGAAAGAGCACTTGTTTCCATGATTAGCAAATAGGTCAAGCAATATCCGAATCAAGTTGCAGTCTGTAAAAAAAATGAAACCATTATGCCTTATCTTAGACTTTCCAATTGGATACAGCTGGATGTTAGCCATTTTATATTTACTTCACTTTAATGATATTTAACTTTTTGATACTAGGTTTTCTAGTCATACATGTACCCCATCAACATTAAACAAAAGTGACTCTATGCAAGACTGGTGACCCTTTCTTGTGTTAAATGATACATCCTTGTGTATCTGATTTAGTACCTGAGAACATGTTCCAGTCATGACTGGTGTGACCCTTTCTTGTACCAAATGATACATCCATGTATAGCTTACTTAGTGCCAAAGAACATACTCCAGTCATGCTTTACCTTACAAACAACTTCTAGAAACGGCCTCATGATCTCTTTTTTTATCAGTAATATCTGTATTCACTTTGTAATTGTTTCTTTATCCCTACACCAATTTTTTTTTCCAACCAATTTTAATTTGTGTCGTTTGCTTAAAGGACAAGTCCACCCCAACAAAAACTTTATTTTAATAAAAAGAGAAAAATCCAACAAGCATCACGCTGAAAATTTCATCAAAATCGGATGTAAAATAAGAAAGTTATGACATTTAAAGTTTCGCTTCATTTCACAAAACAGTTATATGCACATCTTGGTTGGTATGCAAATGAGGCAACTGATGACATCACTCACTCACTATTTCTTTTGTATTTTATTATATGAAATATTTGATTTTCTCGCCATTGTCATGTGAAATGAAGTTTCATTACTCCATGAACATTTTGTGGTTCAGGCAAGGAGGTCCTAATTGTCAAATTCGCAAAAATTGAAATATTGTATAATTCAAACAATAAAAAACAAAAGAAATAGTGAGTGAGTGACATCATCGACTCATTTGGATGTAACTGACTCGTTCATATAACTATTTTGTGAAAAATAAGCAAAAGTTTGAAATGCCATAACTTTCTTATTTTACAATTACATCCGATTTTGATGAAATTTTCAGCATTGTGCTTGTCTGATTTTTCTCTATTGATTGAAATCAATATTTTTCTGAGGTGGACTTGACCTTTAAACTATATGTATGTAAGAACTCCTTAACATTAGGTCTAAACAGAAAGCTAGCAATTAATCTTAACTGCATTTCTCTGGAAATTGTTTCCCACTGTGTATACTCCAATTGAAATTTGATAAATTCTTGATTTTCACCATCCACAGTGAGAACCCTAAAGTCTTTGAGTGTATATGTGGTCGGTACGAGCAGAACATCCGTTTACCAGCGTGCGTGCAGTGCCTGCGATGTCATTCCTGGCTCCATGCTGCATGCATTGGCTTTGATATTCACATGCGGGATAAACCCAGTCACGACCTGCAATTCTGGTGTCCGAACTGCTTCCCCAAGGTGGTAAGTGACATTGTGAACTAGTACCAAGTGAAAGAGAGTTTAGAATTTATTTCATAGATTAAATTGGATAATGCGATAAACTTTGTTTGTTTCCATTTCGCTTGTGACGTGGGTATTTTAGTATCACAGGTTTGTATCCCCTTGGTCTCCTAGCAGATGGTCCAATTCCCAGATCGTTTAACACCATCATGGGTAAACCCACTTTGTCTACCATCCATTGGTGCAGTTGCCATTTTGTTAATGAAGTTTTCACAAATGAAAAGTCTGTTCCTAATTCATATAATCATATAGACTACCAGAAAGTGGTGTTTGACCAAATGGATACCAGATGAAATGTGCGTAGCTTGACTGGAAATGAGAAAAAAAAAATGACTTGCAGATCAACTGGTTGGAGACAAACAATTAAATGTAGACTATTTTGGACAAGACCAAACAGAAACTTGACAGTGTTTGTCATATTTCTGTCCTTTAAGTTGATATAACCCTATCAAGTTCTTTACAGTGAAATCAGTCATATTGAAATGATGTTTGGTGATATTCTCTTGATGAGGACTCTGTTTGTCATGGGCATTTCAAGGAAAAAAGCGACAATTTGATAATGTTTTTGTCTTTGGAATGTTTGTGTAAATTTCTTGTAACATTTTATCTTTGCAGCCACCACTTGAATCTGGTGCGACACTGATCATTTCACCAGCCTCCATATCTTATCAGTGGGTTGATGAGATTAATAGGCACATCGACTCATCCACCCTCAAAATTATGGTAAGTGTATATCAATAGCGATTAATATAGTTTTATCTCATTAGTATGTATTGGTAAAGTAATATCAAACTGTTTTTGAAAAATCTATTAACTTTACCTATGAATCTCTTTCATCATGCAGTATTTTGTTAACATGTATATAATTGAGATTGAAATTTTATATATCCATGAAAGAAAATGTTTTTCCTCAAATTTTCATCATTTTGGTTTGACAAACAATTTCATTTCTAACTTCATCTCACAAACTGTACATCAAAACAACATTCAAGATATATATTTCATATATAATACTGAAATATACATATATGTCATGTTTCATGGCAAAATAATGTTACATACGCCATCCTGTAGTTGAAAAATACTTTACATAGTGGTCTTTGCAAAGTAATGATGGCTTTCAACAATACCTTATTTTATTTTAAAAAACACCCTGGAACATGATGATGATAATTTAACACTGAAATAGTCCCCCTGGAAGCCTTTGAAATTGGAATAACTTTTCCTCCAAGCAAGCAGATCTTTGATATTTGTGGAGGTTTGGGGATGGGGAATAATTTATCTTGAAACAGAATTCCCTAGTCTTGCAACCTCTCAGGTCATCTATTTGATTCTGTCCTTATTAAATGTCCTTTTTATATTATTTGATTTTCCAGATGTACGAGGGTGTAAAGAAAGAAGGCTACATCCAACCACAAACCCTTGCAGATTTTGACATTGTCATTACGACCTACAGCACACTCCGGACAGAGCTGGACTATGCTAATCTCTCTCAACCAGGTATTTCATGGAGCTCTTGCTAGCAAGTTCTTTCAACATAGGATCAGGCTCAGACCGTGATTGATTTGAGCAAGAGTAAAGAAATACTGCAATACTGCATGTCAATCTTGATTCCACTGTACTTTTTGATTCCTATGAGGTCTGAATATTGAGAGACAAAGATGATGATAATGAACACGCCACCTCTATATCAAAGCCACCATAATAGTGTATGTATATATATTCTACTGTGGTTTTGCGATATGTGGTATGTTATTACCCTGGCTTTAGATGCGCTGCCATACTTGTGCTAAAGTATAGAATAAATTATATTGCGAAGGGTATTCTTAATATATGTTCATGAAATTTCCTTAAAATCTAATAATATGACCCAATCTCTACAGGTGCCGAGGGGCGTAGCCTTCGCAAAGCTAAGCGGTACCAGACCACGCCCAGTCCTTTACCCTGTGTAGAGTGGTGGAGGATTTGCCTGGACGAGGCGCAGATGATTGAGTACACGACCGCTAAGGTAAATGAAATACAATACAGGAGGTGGGGTGTAGTGTATGTCCATTACTTTGTGTGGTTTCGTTTCATTTTGATCCAGTGAGGTGGTTTGACGAGGAGGGGACTGCCAAAGAAGATATGGAAGATGCAATGGGTGGAGGAGAGAAGGAGGGTTGGGTTCAGGATGAAGGATGCAATGAATCCGGCAAAGTGGAGGGAGGGGGTAAGGGCGATTGCTGTGAGATGAATCCGGCCACCTCCAATCACAGAGTTTTCGCCACACGAAATTGTTTGACCTCACCGCTCGCTGACTTTTTACTTTCAAGTCTTGCGCAACTTTTGACACCAATTTTGTGATGCTAGGGTACACGGTTCTGAAATCACGCAACATTTTGCAAGTGCATGTCAGACAAAAATTGCTCAAAAATGTGATTTCGTGTACAAAGTCAATGCACATTGTGTTTTCAACTAAAAATCATAAATTTATGATTATTTTGCTGGTCTGAATAGATTTATTTTATGCTGTTTATGATCTCAAAAGAGTCCCCGACAAAGTTCATTGAAAAAAACAATGAAAAACATAGAAATACATAGTTAATTGCCACAAAAAATGTAATACATAAGAAATTGATTTTATATCACAATTTACATTTGCTGAGAACACCACTCTTTAGGGAGTTCCTTATTTTTGTCTGTCATGAGCATCCTCCTTGTTTTAGACCAACCTGACTGCTTACCTTCTTCAAAACACTTCCATGTTGTCCTTGGTCTTTCCTTTAATGCCATCTACTTCCAGATCCCATGCTCTTTTCACAGGGTCATCATCCTCCCTCCTCAGCCCATATTCTTTGATATAGGGGAAGGCGGGGTAAGTTGTGACAGTTTTTGCTTTTTGCATGTTAGAATTGATATGATTAATAATCTTGTTGAAATAAGTACCTTGCCTTGAAATTTAATTCTTCTGAAATATTTTCCACCAATATATAACTTTCTATCCCCACACTGAAAGTCATCGTGACCTTTGAAAAAAACGATGTCAAATGGCTCAACTTGCCCCATATATGGGGTAAGTTTGAGCCACCTTCTGGGGTAAGTTGAGCCACAAAAACTATGTACAAAATGTATGGGGGAGAACCAGCATGTCAATTTTTTGTTTAACTCTTCATGCGTTCTCCTGTAAACCCCCTGTGTGTTGCATTATTTTAGGGTATTATTCACATTCATGCCATGAGTCACAGACTCCTAACAATAAACCTGGCCATGGTATTGTTTGTGAGGAGGGTTTTATTGATTTTATCCTATCCTTTTTCAATGAACTTCCTGGCTGTGATCAGGATGTATTGATTTTTTGGGAAAACTCAACGTTTCTGTAATTTGTAAACTGCGATAATCCGTCGAACGCTAAACTAATGTCGCACGTGCGATCGATCGATCGGTACACATGTATGGTATACAAAAACGCCAGGCTATACATTGTTCGAAAACAACGGGACAGGGGACGTCTATGGGAAATGTGTAGTTGTGCAAAAATGCGAACGAAACACGCCTACGGATGTGCAATAATGCGAACGTAACGCATGAAGAGTTAAAGTATTTTCACTTGCTAATTCTCTATAAATACTAACATCCTGTAAAAGGAAAAGAGCAGTCATGTAAATTTACTCCTTTCAGCCTGCATTTCAATCGATTTTTATGGTTTGTTTGTTTTTTAAGATACATTACCATAGGAATTACCATGGCTCAACTTGCCCCATGTTGTTTGGCTCAACTTACCCCAGTCCGAACTTAGTGCGATAATTTTGTATCCACACATTTATTATGCATCCATCATATAAAAGACTATGACAAGAATGAAGATCCATACCTGGACTAATAATGTTGTTATCATGTCTTTATTATATTTAAAGACGTGTGTGTTTATAAAGCACTTATCTATTTCACACTCTTTTTTACTTTTTTGGCTGAAATTCATATTTTTCCTCTAAAAAACTACTTTTTGTTTCAAAGTTGGAAACAATGTGGTGGGGTTAGGGGTTATACTACTGGTCATCAATACATGATACCACCACAATGTCTGACTCATTCATTATTGGCCTGGGGCTGGTGGCTCAACTTGCCCTGGGGCTGGTGGCTCAACTTGCCCCTATGCTCAACTTACCCCGCCTTCCCCTACTGTCCAATGTGTTTTATTTCTTAGTCAGCTGAGATGGCTAATAGGCTATCCGCAAGGAACAGATGGTGTGTGACTGGAACGCCTATACAGAAGAGTCTTGATGGTAAGTTTTTGAGAGAAAAAATCAAACTTGCACATCTTACTTCTTCAGCTTAATTACAAACTCTTCTTCTCTATCTGTTGTTTTTGTCACAAGTATATTAAACTAAATTCAAAGATATTTTATTGCAAAATTTGACACAAACATTGGTCTTGTAGTACGGATGTGCAAGGCCTGTTTTCAAAATGTGTTGGAAAGTGTGTTGTCATGGCAACAGCATGGTATGGCAAAAAAACCTAGGAAAAGTCATTGTGCATCAAACTACTACCTCAACTTTTTACCAGTGCTCATGAAATTTGGCACAAACATTATTCTTGGGGCAAAGACATGCAAGACATTGATTTCCAACGTGTTTGTTATTGCATTGCCATTGTAATGGCATGAAGCAAGGGTATTATTCACCTGCAGTGATATAATTTTTAGGTATAAATTTTGTGCTATGCTGATGTTAATATAGCCCCACTACCATCAGGAAAAGGTCAAAACCGAACTTTAAATCACCCTTTGTCATGCCTTTACGATAGTGATTTTTCCTTCTTTTAGATCTCTTTTAAATTCTAGATCTGTATGGCCTGTTCTTGTTTCTTGGGGTTGAACCTTACTGGGTGAAGCACTGGTGGGATGTACTTCTAAGTGTCCCTTACAGTAATGGCCACAGGGAACCACTACAGAAGGCACTCTGCAAGATCTTCTGGCGCTCTGCCAAGAAGGATGTCCTTGATCAGGTAAGGTTCAAAGACATTGCTACATGTTTTATCCGAGATCTGTACATGGGCTATATCCGTTCCTTTGGGTTGAGCCTTACTTGGTGAAGCACTGGTGGGATGTACATGTACACCAAGAAGGATGTCCTTGATCAGGTAAGGTTCAAAGACATTGCTATATGTTTTATCCGAGATCTTTACATGGGCTATTTCTGTTCCTTTGGGTTGAGCCTTACTTGGTGAAGCACTGGTGGGATGTACATGTACACCAAGAAGGATGTCCTTGATCAGGTAAGGTTCAAAGACATTGCTATATGTTTTATCCGAGATCTTTACATGGGCTATTTCTGTTCCTTTGGGTTGAGCCTTACTTGGTGAAGCACTGGTGGGATGTACACCAAGAAGGATGTCCTTGATCAGGTAAGGTTCAAAGACATTGCTATATGTTTTATCCGAGATCTGTACATGGGCTATTCCCGTTCCTTTGGGTTGAGCCTTACTTGGTGAAGCACTGGTGGGATGTACACCAAGAAGAATGTCCTTGATCAGGTAAGGTTCAAGGATAGTATCACTTGGAAATTACAAGCAATCAACATACTCCAGGGCCCTGTTTCATAAAAACCACAAGTACCATGGACAGCTTGATTTTGATTGGCTGCTGAGCCTGTATAACCAGAGGGTAACTGTAGGACTAAGCTATAATAGTTACACCCGTATGGAATGGGGCCAGGAATCATAGAAAACCAATCATGCCCATAGATGGCTAATCTTTAAGTTACATGAATCATTGTCAAACATAAATTACATATCACTCGCACTCTGAACTGGTATAAAGCACCATTAAGTCAATATGGCAGGCTTGTTTGGTCAAAAGATCACAGTAATTCCAGCACTTGACTAAAGGTTGTTGTTTATTTACAGCAATATCATAGATTTAAATGAAACATTGTTAGAATGAAAGAGTTCTGGGTCTCTTTTCATAAAAACTTGTTATGATAATCAATGCACAATCTCTATAACAAGTTCACTCTTGGCTAATCAAATGAATGAATTCAGTAGCTTTAGAGTCTTATTGCAAATTTGTTATTGTAACAAGTTTTGTGAAACAGGACCCTGGTTATATTCGTAGCAAAGAATGTAATAATTATGACAAGGTACAAATCAAGGAAAGAAACTTTTATGGATTTTGGGAGTTTAATAACATAGTTATCATGGAATTGCCCCAGAGGGAAAATATTAAGTGGAGTTTTATTTCATAATCTGCCTGTGGCTGTTTAAAGACTTATATTGTGCAAAGATGCCAGACCAGTTGTTTTCTTTCATTGTAATGTTATTATGAATTTTGTATCCTTTACTTTGCTTTTTTTTCGTTGAAATTTATAATCTGCTGCATTCGGTTTTATGCTTTTAAATGCAGGGTGAATTTGATTGCTAAATATGAAGACGAGTTTTGGTTAGATTGATGGTTTGACTTTAATAATTGTGCTCGCATCCAGAGGGAGGAAATACACCAGTTTTTGTCTCACCTGCGAAGCAAAGTGAGACTATAGGCGCCGCTTTTCCGACGGCGGCGGCGGCGTCAACATCAAATCTTAACCTGAGGTTAAGTTTTTGAAATGACGTCATAACTTAGGAAGTATATGGACCTAGTTAATTAAACTTGGCCATAAGGTTAATCAAGTATTACTGAACATCCTATTAGAGTTTCATGTCACATGACCAAGGTCAAAGGTCATTTAGGGTCAATGAACTTAGACCATGTTGGAGGAATCAACATCGAAATCTTAACCTGAGGTTAAGTTTTTGAAATGTCATCATAACTTAGAAAATATATGGACCTAGTTCATGAAACTTGGACATAAGGTTAATCAAGTATCACTGAACATCCTGCATGAGTTTCACGTCACATGACCAAGGTCAAAGGTCATTTAGGGTCAATGAACTTTGGCCGAATTGGGGATATCTGTTGAATTCCCATCATAACTTTGAAAATTTATGGATCTGATTCATGAAACTTGGACATGATAGTAATCAAGCATCACTGAAAATTTTGTGCAAGTTTCAGGTCTCATGATTAAGGTCAAAGGTCATTTAGGGTCAATGAACTTTGGCCGAATCGGGGGTATCTGTTGAATTACCATCATAACTTTGATAGTTTATTGGTCTAGTTCATTAAACTTGGACATTAGAGTAATCAAGTATAACTGAACATTCTGTGCGCGTTTCAGGTCACATGACCAAGGTCAAAGGTCGATGAACTTTGGCCGAATTGGGTGTATCTGTTGAATTACCATCATAACTTTGAAAGTTTATGGATCTGATTCATGAAACTTGTACATAAGTGTAATCAAGTATCACTGAACATCCTGTTCCAGTTTCAGGTCACATGATCAAGGTCAAAGGTCATGCAGAGCTGCCAAGTAGTACGATTTTTCCGTATTTCATACGGAAATCAATTTAAAATACGGCAGTACGCTTTTTCATGATAAAATACGGGAAAAAACAAATTAGAGAAGAAAAGGTATTCCGTGTGTTGCTGCCCTCTACGTTCAATGAGTTATGCTTTCATCAAGGCTTTCCGATTAGAATTTTCGATATCCTCGCGAATCAATGCGGATGACAAGTTCCGAGCGCACGCATGTAGTTTACGTTTACAAGCGCAAAGCAGCGGCTCAAATCGCGATATTTTGCGACTGGTAAATACGTCTGTAAGGATGATGACGTCATCCAAGATGGCAACTTACGTTGACCGACGGAAGGATCGAAGATGACGATGTTTCGATCATAATTTGAAACGAATTAGCCGTAACTGCGGTCTACGGTACGATATTTCTGAATTTCATACATTTTTCCGTAAATATGGATGCAATTTCTTTTTCATAATGTGATATTTTATGATTTTATGTGCAAAAAACGATCGAAAAAAAAACAGGTTTCCGTCGAATGTTAGATCTAACGTTACTGCTAATACGTTGTCTGTACGTACGGGCCTCCAAATTCTTCAGTCTATGTATGGGTGAATCAGCCAACGCAGTTCAGCGGAACAACCAAAATCTAGACTGAAGCTTTCGGTCTCGTGTGCGACGGTGTGGGGCGCAAAATAATGTAAGAAGTGATCGAACTTTGCCATTATGCATGCATATTTATCTCATGGTAAAAATACGGATTTTTTGGTCAAAATACTGATTTTGGGGGATAAGAATACTGAAAATGCAAAATACAACTTGGCAGCTCTGGTCATGTAAGGTCAATGAACTTTGGCCATGTTGGGGTTTTTTTGTTGAATAACCATCATATCTCTGTAAGTTTATTGGTCTAGTTCATAAAAAGTGGACATAAGAGTAACCATGTATCACTGAACATCTTGTGCGAGTTAGAGTAGTATTCAAAGTCAACACTGCTGCTATATTGAACTGCGTGATGCAGGTGAGACAGCCGGAGGCATTCCACTTGTATCTAATGTACACCTATCGACATTGATGTCCACTAATGTGTTTTCTGTTTCTGCATGAATATAGATTGCACTTCCACCCCAGAGGGAGGAGATACACTGGTTGGATTTCTCACCTGTTGAGAAGTACTTCTACAAGACAAAACATGAAGAGTGCTCTGTCCACTTCACATTTGTGAGTATAGGGCCCCCTTACACCAAGCTAGCTCTCAAATTTTTACACTTACTAACATTGATCAGTATGTACAATAAACTGAACAAATCCCTTGTACAATCAATCTTTAAGATTTTTGTAAAGGATCCTAGAATTCTGCTGAAATCGAGACTTCTATGATACGTAACAGGTAATTGCTATCATGTATTTAAACTTTCTAAACAACAAACAGCATTGTACAAGAAATCACTCTTTATTAGGGGGGGGGATGATTTTCTGTACATTGGTGAAGACATTGTATCCTCAACTCAAGCTTTTCTTTTCTTTCTCATCGCTCTCTTAAAGTGATCAGTAGACATTTTTATATTTGGAAATTGTGTTTATTCTGATGTGTATGAAAATGATCTAAACTGGGAGGTCGAAAAATAAGAATTCTGAAATTCTTGTTCTTTATTATCTATAGGAAGTATTTTTACAGCAGTAAAATATTGAGAACTCCTATCTTTCTAACTTGTGGTTCTAAGGTTAATTTCATTTTATTGTTACAATTTTTAAAGAATTGATTTTGTAACTCAGCCTGTTGACTACTGAATTCTGTAAATACCAAAGACTTTGTACAGGAATGATACAGTTCCAGTAGACAATGTTTAAAAATATGCATGTGAGCTATAGATTAAAAAGATCAATTGAACCTATTGATATTATTTATATTAAAATAGACAAATTTTATGATATACAAACATTTTAAGTCAGACTACAGGCCAGAAAGTTTACCTGGCTTTGTATTTTCTCTCTACCCTAGAATTCTGACAAGGCCAGCATCGGTCCTGAAACCAAGCTCTCGACCCTTGATAGAAGATCACTTCAGAGTGTAAGTAATCAAATCTTCTTCATTAACCCATTAGTGACTGAATGATTTTGCTATAACACATGTTTTCCATAAACTCAAGACCACTTATATGTGCACCTGGTCTCCAACTGGTTAAGGATTGAATGCCAGCTCTTTAGGTTCCTTTGAATATTATTTCTCTTGAATGCATTATCTCTTTGGAGCATCATTGAAATTTTTCTGAGGCCAAAGGAGTGATGATTGCTCTTTTCATTTTCTCTGGATCCTGCTTTACTTGTTAGGCTTTTGATACTGGTAGTTATTAATCAGATATTAATGCACATAGCCATTTGTTACAAATTCTTGGCAAAAAGGTGACAGAGTTCTCAAATGTGCAATTTTAGAATTGTTTGAGAGCAAATGGTCATTCGATTGCCTCAGTTTGAAAAGTCAAGGCATATTTATAGTGTCATTGATCTTTATAAATGTGTTTTGTGGACTACATGTACTTCAGATTTCCAAATTATAGAAAATGTAAAAAAAAAAAGAAAAAGAAGAAATGTCACTTAAGAATCAATAAAAATATTGGAATGGAATCCTACATTTTTTCAAATAATTCATTAAAGAAGGATCTAAATTATGAAAAGGAACCAGAGAATTTTGACTGGGTCAGATGAAAGAGGTGATTGGAAACAATATAGAAGAATGTATTTTTATAGAAAATAGAAAGATAGAAGATAGACAAATCTTATTGAGATTACTTTTAAGTAAATTAATATATACTATTTTGTTCATCTTTATTTATATCTGTCTCCTTAGCTACTGGGACCTCTCCTGAGGGTTCGCCAGGCCTGCTGCCACCCTCGCATTGTGAGGGGTGAGTTCACTGCCCTGCAGAAGAAGAAGCAGCTTAGCATGCAGGATCTGCTGAAGACCATGATAACTAAGGCTGAGATAGACAGTGACGGGGCCCATCGTCAGCTAGTCTGTGCCATGAATGCCTTGGCTGCGGTACACTGCATCAAGGAGGAGGTATGCTATCCTAGAAATTCATCCTTGGGTTCAAAATCAGAGAAATAGAAAAAATTACCTCTGCATGAGAGCTTTTGTTTGAAAGGAAATGCTGTTTTTCAATAAATGCATTTAGACTTGTATTGAACAGCATGTATTGTTGCCTCGGAGCTAGTTATAAGGGCCATTATTCATAATTTTTAGTTGAATTAATGTCTAAATGCAGCATGTCATATATGAACTGGCTGCTGTACATATACCCGGTATTAAGGATGAGGTATGATATTCTAGAAATTTATCCTTGGATTAAGAATCAGAGAGAGAGAGAAAAAAAAACACTTTCTACATGACAGCTTTTGTTTGACAGGGAACTTCTGTGTGAGATATGCATTTAGCATTATTCTGAACAGAATAAATTGGTGTCTCTGAGCAAATTAAAAGGGATATTAGTCATATTTTGTAGCCCGAATTGAGTCAGTGTCTGAGAACAGCATTTTGTTCGGAATGTATGAGAATGAAAGTGACCAAAGATAGCATGCAAAATTATAAACTTTTCATTTTGTTTTCCTACTACTTTCTCTTTTTTTTAAGCTTCTCTGTATCTTTGAACAAACCATTCAAAAAAACTTATCTCATCTACCAAATGTATATATTGTGCATATCTTTTTTTACACAGTACACCCTAGCAGTGACATGTTATATGATTAGTTATACATGATTGAGATTTCTTTTACCACGATAGCTACCTGAAGCTGCTTCCCTGTACCGTGAAGTTCTGAAGTCGGCTGAAGAGCACAAAGACAAGATCAAGACGGACAAGCTCCAGATACTGCACGCAACCTACAACCTTGACAAGATACTCAAGGATAGACCAGAGGTTGTCCAACCCAGCCCAGCTGATGGCAATCTTGCTAGAAGGGTGAGTAGTGAATTCATTTGTATACATATTTACTTTCCTTAGAACCTAATAATAAGGTATTCTTTTCAGCTGTTAAAGGACAAGTCCACCCCAATAAAAAGGTTACATGAATAAAAAGAGATAAATCGAACAAGCGTAACACAGAAAATTTCATCAAAATTGGATGAAAAATAAGAAAGTTATGACATTGTAAATTTTAATTTTTTGCTTAATTTCACAAAACAGTCATGTGCACATCCTAGAATGAGCAGACTGACAACATCATCCACTCACCATTTCTTTTGTATTTTATGATATGAAATATGAAATATTCTCATTTTCTCCTCATTGCCAAGTGAAACATAGATCAATTCCTCCATGAACATGTGATATTAGCATTGCTTAATACTGTATGATTCAGTCAATTTGGTCCTTATTGTCAAATCTGTAAATTATGAAATATTGTATTATTCAAACAATTAAAAAACAAAAGAAATAGTGAGTGATGGACATCATCGACTGACTCATTTGCATGTCAGTTGTGCATATCACTGTTTTGTGAAAAATAAGCGAAATTTTGAAATTTCATAACTTTCTTATTTTACCTCGATTTTGATGAAATTTGTAGCGTTATGCAAGTTTGATTTTTCTCTTTTAATTCAAATCAAAATTTTCTGGGGTGGAGTTGACCTGTAATGACTGTATGATTTGGAGTCATATTTTCATACAGTAGTCACTGCTATGTCCAATCATTCAGGTTATTAAGAACGACGTTTCTATGCATTTGAATTTGAACAGCAAACCACTTAAAGGACAAGCCCACCCCAACAAAAACTTGATTCGAATGAAAAGAGAAAAATTCAACATGCATAACACTGAAAATTTCATCAAAATCGGATGTAAAATAAGAAAGTTATGGCATTTTAAAGTTTCAGTTATATGAACGAGCCAGTTACATCCAAATGAGAGAGTTGACGACATCACTCACTCACTATTTCTTTTGTATTTTATTATATGAAATATGAAATATTTTATTTTTTCGTCATTGTCATGTGAAATGAAGTGTCATTCCTCCCTGAGCACAAGGAATTCCATTATTTAACATTTTGTGCTTCAGGCAAGGAGGTCCTAATCGTCAATTTCGTAAAAATTGAAATATTGTATAATTCAAACAATAAAAAACAAAAGAAATAGTGAGTGAGTGACATCATCGACTCTCTCATTTGGATGTAACTGGCTCGTTCATATAACTATTTTGTTGAAAATAAGCGAAACTTTGAAATGTCATAACTTTCTTATTTTATATCCGATTTTGATTAAATTTTCACTATTGTGCGTGTGTAATTTTTCTCTATTGATTCAAATCGACATTTTTCTGAGGTGGACTTGACCTTTAAAGGGAGAATTATGACTTCATATTCATTTCTTTTTTGGACGATAGATGGTGTCCCTGAGGAATCAGTACCTGCAGAAAACGGCTCATCTTGTAAGTGGTAGCTTACAGACCGTTCAACCAATCAGAGACAAGGTTGTAGAGCAACAAGAGAAGGTAAGTGAATGCAGTGTAAATACCCAATGTACATACACTAAATAGTGTATGATTGGTTGAGGAACAGGTACACATATTCCTCTCCTAATACCAACAAGGTCAAAATATATTTAAGAGTAATTGGGACAATGCATGTACACACGATTTGGTGTACTCAGTACCTAGTCTGCAGACACAGACCCCGATTGAAACTTTTATCAAAACATGAGTCTTCAAACAAGACTAGCCCATATAAAACTTGCTGAATTGAAGGAAAAAGAAGCTATTCCTCCTCCTAGGAAAAAAAAGCTCCAAAAGAAGTGGCAAAAGTAATTTCTTGACTGGTGGCCAGCCAAACCAAACAGGAAGCAGAAGAACCTGTTTCAGTCAATTCAGGAGCGGGAGAGCCTTCAGTACACACGTCATTGTAGGCTGCCCATTCACACAACTTTAACTTGAATGAAGGGTTTGCACAGGAGACTATTCAGTACCCACGATACAAGAGTAGAGATGACAAAGCCTGACTGCATGTGCAGTGGGGGAAAAATATGCCACCCCTTTCAGCTGACAAAACCAGATTTAAACCATTGGAATACTGACTGGCAAACTGACTAATCAGCAATGGAATATTTTGCTATAAATGGTTTGATCATTTGTTTTATTTTGCCAGCTCCCAGGAGGCCCAGCATGGTACCTGGATGGCATTCAATGGGCCATCTACCAGGTAGAGTGGGGGAAATAATGCCACCCCTTCTTGGCTGATAAAAAAAAACAGATTTAAACCATTGGAATACTGACTGACTGGCTGACTGACTGGCACACTGACTAATCAGCAATGGAATATTTTGCTATAAATGGTTTGATTATTTGTTGTATTTTGCCAGCTCCCAGGAGGCCCAGCATGGTACCTGGATGGCATTCAATGGGCCATCTATCAGGGATTAGGAGCAGAACTGGTCAAAAGAATCAAGACTGAACTAGAGGCAAAGAGTGAAGTTATGGGATTAGCTAACAGGTAAGATGAGGCTTGATGGCTAATTATAATATGTGTGTTTCTATTTACTCTCACAACAGGCACCCTTGGGCCTGTACTGCAGGCATCATTAGATTTCCTGAAATTCCTTCTATTTTAGACTCAAAATTACAAATAGACTGTCAACTCATAAAATTGGCATTGCCACACATATATCATATATCTGTTCCCAATGCATTCATTTTGTGATATTAATGCTTCCTTTGTTACAAAGAAACATCAATTTGATTTTGATGTGAATTGTTTAGATTGTGGATACCATGATGATGGTTGAAATGAATTAATCTTGAAATATAAACTTGGAATCTCATCTCGGGATCTAATCTTGAAATATTAATTACTCATCAGATTCCGGGATGCAAGGGGACTTCAGTTCATCCTGACCAATGAGCTTGAGGAGCTAGCTCAACTCTATGAATCGGCTTGGGACGGAGTAGATAGTCTACAAGACAGACTCCAGGACAAGGCTCTTCTAGCTGAAGCAACAGACTGCCATCTTAGACCCTTCAAAGGGAAAGCAAAGAACACGTAAGCTCAGAAGTAGACTATAAGATTTGTGTCCTTGTTTGAGTTTACAAGTAACATGTCAAACTATACCGTGTGTCTCAAAAAAACGTAACACTTTTGAAATGGTTGCCAAATTGAGCATATATTATTTCATTATTTCAAGGACCAACCTTTCATATGAAATGAAAAAGTGAAAAAAAATCATGCTTCGATGAACAGGGTTCACTTAAGTTAGAGGTATGAAAATGGGCCTGCGCAGGATTTTTCCTTCCAATTTTGGACAGGTATAGCATACAAAATAAATTTGATATGAGATATTCATGATCGATAGATTAAGAGTTAAAAGGATGTTTTGAATACCAGTCCTTTCTCTCTGTCATTTATCAATCCCCAAACACCACCCATGCCACACACACACACCAACTTCCACTCCCATCTTAATGTATCATTGATCTGGTAGATGTGAACAGGATGAAGGAAGAATTGGAAAATGTTTAATTGAAATAACTCTCCTCCCCCACAACCTTTTCCCATCCCATCACCTACCCCTTGCCTTTTCTTTATCTGTTTTCTTCCGTAAATTTGGTGGATCATCAATCACATTTTATTCAGGTTTTATGAATGACCCAAACATGGGTGGGTGGGTGCGTGTGTGTGTGTGTGTGTGGTTTATGTGCGTCTGAAATTGGTTTGAGCAATTGCTTGATGGAATTAATGTTTCAGTGATTTATCAATTGATTTCATTGATCAAAATGAGTGACTGGTTAATAATTTGATTATTAATGGGAAAAAAATGATCCACCAAATTTTCAGAAGAAAAGTAATAAAAAAGGAAGGAGTAGGTGAGAGGATAGGAAGAAGGTTGTATGTGTGTGTGTGTGTGTGGAAGGGGGAGGACAGTGGGTTGCGTAATGTTAATTATGATTTGGAATATTTCAATTTAGCCAATTCCCATTCATCCTTAATCCCGTTCACATCTACCAGATCAATGATACAATAAGATGGGAGTGGAAGTGTGTGTGCGTGTGTGTGGGGGAGATGGGCGGTGGTGTTTCGGGATTGATAAATAACAGAGAAAAAGGAATGGTATTCAAGGTATTCAAAATATCCTGTTGATCCATCGATCATGAATATCTCATATCGACCTTATTTTGTAAGCTACAAGTAACTTACCTGTCCAAAATTGGAAGGAAAAATCCTGCGCAGGCACATTTTCATACCTCTAACTTAAGTGAACACTGTTCATCGAAGCATGATTTTTTTTTTTTCATATGAAAGGTTGGTCCTTCAGCTTTCTATACATATCAACATTTCTTCATAAAATTACATATGCTCAATTTGGCAACCATTTCAAAAGTGTTACGTTTTTTTGAGACACACGGTACAGTATCTTAGATATTTACTTTTAACCATGATTTGTAAATTTGTGACAATTTGATAACGAAATATCATTATGAAGGCTTATGTATTATCATTAACCAAGGATATCAAATAAATCAAGCCCTTGACAATGTTTTAGTAAACTTTCTATGTATCCTTCCTGATAGCGAATATCCTCTGTCTTGCCTTATCATTCAAATTCACCATCAAATTTGAATGCGCCTTGACTTTAGTGTAATTTGAGCTTCTAGATGAAATTAAACACTTGTTAAACTAAATCCTGCATGGGTAAAAGGCCACTTTAATCCTGAAACTGTACCTGATTTCATGTAAAATTGCCAATTTCTGTGCAATGAGTTACATTTACACAATTACCTCAATGCCATCTCTGCCCTGCACTGCCTTTATCTCCCTCTGTTACTGTGTCTCTCTGTCTCCCTCATTATTTCTTAATCTTGCTCTTATTCATGTTCGTCTGTTTATCTCTCTTTCTCCTTCACTCTCCACTCTTCTGTCTCTTACTCCATCTCTCTAATCTGTCTTTCTGTGTATCTCTCATTAAACACTCTTTCCACACCCTCTCTCCCATTCTCTCTCTTTCTCTTTATATTTATCTCAATCTCTCTATCTGTTTAGGTGTCCATTTTGCAAGGTTCAGGACCATCTGCAAAGATACGAGATGAAACTCTTTTCATTTGATGTCAGGTTTGTAGAGATCATTTCCTTTTTAACAAATTTCATTGGGGGATCAGCCTGCATTTGAGAACATTTATGATCTGCCTCCCCAAAACCAAAATAAATCTTGATATTTAAGGGGACCGTTTCATGGAAGTTGTCGGCACTGACAAGTTGTCTTTTTTTGACAGTTGTCATCATAGGAACAGAGGCAAGTGCCTGCCTGCCAGCCAGTCAAAACAAAGGATTTCAATGATTTTGTTAGCACCGACAATTTAGTCAGTGCTGCCAACTTTCATGAAACCCCTCCTATTGTGCATTAAAAAGCACTTCCTAAGCTTTAACCCTAAAAATACTGGGGGGGGCTGAATCAGCCCCCCTCGACATTTTTCGCGATAAATCCGCTGCGCAAAATTTTTTGACCGCGTCGCTCGCTGACTTTTTACTTTCAAGTCTCGCGCAACTTTTGAGACCAAAATTGTGACCCCCGGGTACGCAGTTCCAAAATTACGCAACATTTCGTAAGTGCATGCAGACCCAAAATTACTCAAAAACGTGAATTTGTGTACAAATCCAATGCAAATAGTGTTCTTAGCCAAAATTCATAAATGTATCATTATTTTTCCTTTCACTGCTCAAAATCAATAAAAAAAAAACAAAGAAGTACATAAGAAATTTAGAAAACAATAGAATACATAAGAAAATAAATTTGATTTTGAAATTTTTTTAAAATCAATTTGATCAGATGCCTATCTAGAGTATGTGAAACAAAAATTATCATTTCAGGGGCATTATTTTATTAATTAGAGCAAACTTATGATTTTACGCATAAATTAGCATAATTAATGAGACATGAGATTTTTTGCCGAATTTGATGTTATAGTTTTGTAGATAATGCCATGGGTAACGCATGTGCCAATTTTCGTCGCGATCGCGCGATCAACAGCCGAGATCATAAGGGGGGCTGAATCACAGCCCCCCCCCCCAGTCTTTTTAGGCGTCGAAATAGCCCAGTCTATTTAGGGTTAAAATGATATATACATTGTCAATCTTGATCAACCATAACCCAGAGCTCTTCAAAGATTAGGGATCAAACAAGGGTCGAAGTTCACTGAAGCATGAAATGTGTATACTTTACAATGTCAGAGATTGTTGAAGTCCTTGAAACTTCCAAGCAGTTCATTAAAAGTAGTGTCAGTACAAAGAGAAAATCAGCTTATGACATGTTTGGTTCATTGGGTCACAGTGTCATTCTTTGCTTTTGAAATAGGACAGACTTTGAATTTTGTTGCTTAGGAGAAATTTGTGTTCATTTCCAATTACTTTTTTATGTTTTTGCAATTATGAATACATATGATATTTGATTTTAAGTAATTGTACTTAAAAAGAATATTCACTCATGGACTCGTTATTTCACATCAGAAATCTGGAGGCAGTTGGATTGGCTGGTCCATCCAATGCTGACCCCAACCAAGACGACTTCAACATGATGGCCGGTGGACCCCGTGGTAACTGGGCTATCAGTGAACACGAGAGGGCGCTTCGTATCCTGCACAGCTTCCTGAAGAGCTGCAGTGCCGATGATTTGACGTTGGAAGAAGGGACCACCTTTTTGGACATGCTTGAACAGCAAAGGAAAGAATTCAAGGTATTGAATAGTGTATCGGTTTACTATTCTATGGTGTAGTAAATGTATGAATTAATGAGGGGTTTTTGTGGGTTGTCGTAGTGCATTGCATATAATTTTTTACAAAATGTAGAGGCTAATGAGATGTCGTACAATTTTTAATCAACATCAAATCTTTGTCATTGTTTATCCTGTAAGCTTATATACATATTACTATTATATTCTGATGATCTTCGTAAACATGCCTCTAACTTTATTTCATTTGGCCAATGTGTGAACGAGAGGCAGTCTTGTATGAACTGGAAATCACATTGCAAAATCATTAATTTATCAAGCCTATAATGTCAATCTGTAAATGACTTTTGTTTACTGGTAATCTTATTCGATGTAGCCACTGAGAGCATACTGGGGTGCCATGCGTGATCGAGTGGCAGCCATGGATGAATTGGAGATGGCAATGTTGAGGTTAAGGGTCAAACTACAAGGAGAAGAAACGGATCCGGCCTCCCAGCCTTATATCATTGAACCATTGGAGGTATGTTGTCATTTTCTTTCAGTTTCACTAAGTATGAGGATGAATTTACTTTTGAAATGGTTAAATAATATATTGGCCTACCATTTGCAAATTGCAGTTTTCGATCATGATCTACCTGTAATTTTTTTTTATATAATTTCTCATTATTTGAATTAAAAATTGAGTTTGAGAGTTTATTTTCAATTGGTCTACTGCCAATTTGTCCCATTACCAACTCGTCTACTATCATTTTGTCTATCATTAGCTTGTCCACTTTCCACATAGTCTAGGTCTAATTGCTATTTTGTCCACTTACCATTTCATCTAATTACCAGTTGGTTCAATTGCCATTAGTCCATATATCATTTGGCATAATTTGACTTAATGTTAATGGGGCAAATGGATGAAAAGAAAATGGGTATTAGACCAACTGGTTATGAGATTAAATGGTAATACACAAACTGGTGATTAGACGAAGTGACTATTGGACCAAATGGTTGTTAGACAAAATGTTGAATGGATGAAATGGCATTAGACTAAATGAAGGTAGATCTGCATGTGATGTGTGAACGAGTTGGCAATAGACGGATTGGCAATTTACCACTTGAGAGCTACCAATTATGTGCATGTCCGTACATGTATATTTCCATTGCCTAACGCGAAAGGACACCGATAAACATTTCGAAATACACCATTACACATCCTTTGTCTTTTCACTTATGTCTGTATGAACTTCATCAAAATACATTTGCAAATGTGCTGCACTGTGTTCTATCGCTTTTTTATGATATTTTTTAATTCTGCAGAAGAAATTAATAATAATGGTGATAATATACAACATTTATATAGCTTTAATACAAATTTTTCTAAGTGCTACATACTATTACCCTGGCTTTAGCACGGCTACCCTGATCGGGCGCATCAAGCAATTAAGGAATTCCTTCCTACCGGGTACCCATTTACTACAACTGGGTCAGAGTGGCAAATGTAGATAAACGCCTTGCCAAAGGACTCTAGTGCTGTGGAGGGTATGAACCCCAGACCTTGTGGTTCAAAGTCCAAAGACTTATCCACTGAGCCACAACACCTTTACAGCTAATGTAATCCCCAAAATGATAAATGTTGAGCTACTGGTTGACATTTTTGTACTTCTAGAGATTGATTTTGTCTGCAGGTTGTTGACATCTGTGTTCATTTCTAATCTCTCTGAATTTCTAGGTGGAACAGCAGAGGTATAGGTTCCTGAATGACCGTATAGTTGCCAGGAATGACCTCAAGAGGAAGCTAGGTCAGTTGCTCTACCTGCAGAATCTGGACAAAGCTCAATACAACCTCAAGGATGGTCATAACCCCGAGGTCTGTCCTATCTGTGTCAGACCTCTTGGTGGACAGGTAAATTTAATTTAATCTGGGGCCCGTAACACAAAGCTTAGCAATGACCGTAGAACATTTTTCTACAACTGATTGCATAGACTACAATGTTCAATCAATCGTAAAAAAACGAGCGAACAGTTAATCGCAAACCTTTGTGTTACGGGACCCTGATCTAATTTTTAAAATTCATCAGTTTGATTAAGTGAAGGAAATTAAACCATAAGACTGATCACACCTAATGACATAATCAAGTTGTGTGAGTGATGTTTTACCTTTTTAAAGGTTCATCCATTAAGTAAATTCATCTATTTGATTAAGTCAAAGAAATTAAACCAGAAGACTGATCACACCTAATGACATAATAAGCTGTGTGAGTGATGTTTTAACCTTTTTAAAGGTTCGTCCATTAAGTAAATTCCTCTATTTGATTAAGTCAAAGAAATTAAACGATAAGACTGATCACACCTAATGACATAATCAAGCAGTGTGAATTATTATTTTACCTAGGGTATTTCTGTAAATTTCTGTAAAGGACATATTAATGGAATAATTTATTTGTATTCATTTTTTAATACTAATACGAATGATTTCACTGTCTTCTTCTAAAATGTTGGGTAAGTGTAACGTGTACATGTGTAAGTGGCAAATTATTCCAAATTTTCAAGTCAAAGCTGACACAGTAAACATTTCATGACCAGCTAAAATGAGAGTTACTGAATTTATGAGACAGATGATTGTCATTGGTTAAGCTAAGTGCTCTGAATAGTGTATACACAATCGAAAGTTACTCAAATAATCTGGATCCAGATTATTCAGTGTCTTATAGACAAATATGGTATTGATAATTGTGCAAATTTGTTGATATCCGATGTGTCTTCTGCTTCCAGTGGACGGTCCTTCAGTGTGGGCACTGCTTCTGCACCGAGTGCATGGAGACCATGCTGATGCGTGTCCACATCGCCGGCCGCCAGGGTTCGGTCAAGTGCGCCGTCTGTCGCTTGCCTACAGAGGGCACGGACGTCTCCTACGTCAGCGTGACGCTGCAGCCGGGTTCCTCGGAGGCGGCGGAAGAGAGAGTTGTGGAGGAGAGTATCAAGGTCGAGGGGGATCACTCGACGAAGATCGAAGCGGTGGTGAGGACTCTGAAGAAGATTCAGATGACGGAGCCTGGAGCCAAGGCAATTGTGTTTTCCACTGTGAGTATAGGATTGTGTCGGTTCCCTTGTTAAGCTAGGCTGGTATCCATTGAATTAATGCTTTGAATACTCTGAATTGTTAGTACTACCACTGATAACTCAAGTCCTAAGCCTCTTGCCGAAAAATGTTGTAATCGAATAATTTTCTTTAAATGAATTTATCTCCTTTTGATGGTAAGTCTTACATGTAGTGCCACAGTGATCTGGTAACAGACCTCTTAAAGCATGTCTGAAGAATTGTTCAGTGATACATGAGTGTAGTTCACATTACTGCCCCTGGCTTTACCAAAGATGAAGACAGACTTTAGAGGACGTGCAAACTGAACTAGCTTTATGTGTAGTTGCTCGATGACTTATTGTCATAAATAGAGTACCAATAACAACAAAGACTAAATTAGCCTGTTATGTACTTTGTATGGAGAAACTAAAATGTTTTAAGAGGAAAAGAGCTTGTTTTGATTCTTGGTGACATATTGAATGCACTGTGAATGTATTGAGTAATGGATTGGTGTGTTATCATTCAAATGAGCTTTTATTACAAGACTACACCCCTCAGAATGTTGCATTATGGGTGAAAAACCGGGCCAGGGGGGTGTTTCACAAAGATTTAAGTATGACTTAAGTCGCACTTAAATGCCGACGCGTACAAGATCTGCAACGCGCGATCTTATTGATAGATACGCATTAGTGCGTGTCCTCTTGAGACGATCTGACCAATGCGGTCAAGTCTTTCATACCGTACGCAACCCGGCATTTAAGTGCGACTTAAGTCAGACTTAAAATCTTTGTGAAACACCCCCCAGGTTTGAATAGCCGAACACTTGAGGTGGTGGTAGACAATGCTGTTGGTTCTTATTAATGCTTGTCATTTGTTTGTCTTCTAGTGGTCCGAGGTCCTCGAACTCATCTCAAAAGCTCTGACTCAGAATTGGATCAACTTTAAAAATGCAGCAAAGAATGGAGGCCAAAAATATTTTCATGTGAGTAGCTAGTTATATATTACTTTAATTTTCATTTGAAGTTTGATTTAAATAATCATTCATTAAATTTGATTTTAGAATGGAAGTAATGACATTTTACTTTTGTAGTTACTGGCTTTTGCTCATTGATTGGAATTTGCGTTTGAAAATTCATTTTCATTTTAGGAAAAATCTGAAAAAAATAGCAGTTGTGTTTGCAGTCTGAGGTGATAATGACCCTGGTTTGAGAAAGATTAGTAGTGATGGTTTCATCCTCATTGCAAGGTCCCTCAGAGAGGACCTTTTTACAAGCTATCTGCCCTCTGGTTGCTTATTAGCAAGCATTCAGATAAAATAATTACTGTAATTTATTGTTTTTATGACCTTTTATCTTTTGTAGGCTGCATTGGCCGACTTCAAGCATGATCCAGACATCACTGTCCTCCTCCTACCGGTCCATAGCGGTAGTAAAGGCCTAAATCTCATTGAGGCAACCCATGTTCTTCTGGTTGAACCTATTCTCAATCCAGCTAGCGAACTGCAAGCCATTGGCAGGGTGCATCGTATTGGACAAACAAAGTGAGTTTGTTTCTTTATTCATTAAAATCATAATGGCCATATTCTGAGGTTTAACTAAACCATGATTTACATGTAACTGTGCTAAAATTATGGGGTAAAAAAAAATCTGTTTATATTGTATATTTCTTGTTATATTGCTTATTATTTTGTTTCCTTTTGCTTTTATAATGAACAAAAATACTTCAGTTATCATTCCTAGACAATTATGAACAATGTGGGTGTCAAATGAGTTACTCAATATGATGTGTACTGTTATGTGATATGTGCCCCAATTGGCTATCCATAGTAATACCACAACTTCAAACCTGAGTTCAGAATACAGGCCATTGATTTAATGTGTAAAGAACATATTTCAACTGAATTAATTTATCCTGTATTTTTTTTCACTTATCATTTTCTGGTCAACATTAGAATACGGATGAATGTACAGATTCTGAAGGATTTCAATTCACTTGCGTATAAAGGCCATTTTTGTTAATTTGCTTGATAGTATTTGTATACATCATTCTATGTGATAGCAATATTTTCTCGATTACATTGCACATCAATGCTAATTGTATTATGTACATATTTCAAATTCACTGCAGATGGGTTTTTAGCATTGTTGATATCTTAATTGTATAATGTATATTTTTTTTAAATATCTAACTTATGAATGAATTCCACATTAATGAATGTATTGATGGTATTATTACTGTATTATTTCCAGGCCAACGGTTGTGCATCGGTTCCTCATCCATGAGACCATTGAAGAGAAACTCCATACCTACCTCAGTACACATACAATCAGGTATGAAATCAAGGAACTTGGATATATGATAATAATAATTATATCCTACATAAATTAAATCCTGTCTGCTGATTGGTTTTAATAGCATCATGTGACCAAGCATATTCTCACTATTTTGTGATGATGTAAAAAATAAACACCCACTGAAGAAAATTTACTATTCCGTGACGTCAGATGTTGACAAATTATTTTTATCTCAAAAAGTATAGAGGGAATTATTCATCCTCAGTTTGACTGGCAAAATTAATATTTTCCCCTCGGGGGAAAAATAGTAATGGCAGGCCAACATCTCACAATTAATTGCCGCTATTTGTACGCAAAGTCTGGTATATTTATATTAATTGCTTTCATAATGCTCAACACTTTATCAGAAGTTCTTAGTGCTCGACAGAAATGCAGCACAATTTCCCTGGCTTTAGCGGATCAGCTGATACGTGCCCTGCGTTTCAAGGAATAAATTCCTTCCAGGTCCCTATTTACCTCACCTGGGTTGAGTGCAGCACAATGCAGATAAATATCTTGCTAAAGGAAATTGACGCCCGGAGTGTAGGACTTGAGATTTGAACCCATGACTCTGATAAAGACTGATTAAGAGTTGGGTGTCATTATTACTTTGCAGTGGCGTATGCAAGATTTTTTTAAGGAGGGGGGTTCATGCTGAGAGAAATGTTGTAAAAAAAGGTCTGCACCATAATTTAAGTTCATTTTGTACCCAACTTGAATTTGAAGCCCAAAAAAAGGGTCTTCAACATTTTTCATTTTTTAGAGGGGGGGGGGGGTGAGCACCTGTAACCACCCCCCTGCTTACGTCACAGTTACTTCAACTGAGCTGAAAAAAGTTGATACCATCATTACAATTTTTTGTTCCCCAAACCTGGGACACCTTAACCTGTTGACTCCTTGGACCAAGTGATCCATCTACAAAGCTAGGATCGTTACAGAATTTATTGGTCGATGGGTTAATCTGTTTCTCTATCATCTTCTTCTTTTCAATCAGAGATGGACTCAACTCAGTGGAGACTGATACTGGAGACATGACCTTCTCTGACCTTAAGGGATTATTCTCATCGGAAACTTAATTCGGAGCTAATCCAGAAAGGCTCCATGATCTGCAGATATGCAAGAATCAGCATGTATTCATGAAGGTTTTTCATACATGTCAAGTGAATCAGCATGTAGATGGTTCTAACTCTGGAAACTCTACACTTGATGTAAATGACCATCATAAAAAGTTGTTATAGGAGAAGTGAGAGTACAGAAACAGAACAGGTGTTGGATTGCATGTTCTCAAAGGAGTTTGATTAGAGATTCAAAATGAAAAATTGTATGCATAGGCTGAATAGACCTTTAACCCTATCTAGGCCGGGGGGGCCTCGGAGGCCCCCCCCTCAACGAATCGCGCGATATTTTCGCCGTGCGAAATTTTTTGACCACGCCGCTCGCTGAGTTTTTACTTTCAAGTCTTGCGCAACTTTTGAGACCAATTTTGCGTCACCCGGGTATGTGGTTCCGAAATTACGTAACATTATGTAAGTGCATGTCAGACCGAAAATTGCTCAAAAACGTGATTTCGTGTACAAAGTCAATGCAAATTGTGTTTTCAACCAAAATTCATAAATGTATGATTATTTTTAGTTTTGCCAGTCTAAATGTATTCATTTTATGATTTTTATGATCACAGAAGAGTCCCCAACAAATTTCATTGAAAAAACAATGAAAAACAAAAGGTCAAAAAAACAATGAAATACATAAGAAATTCCAAAAAACAATATAATACATAAGAAAATGATTTGATATCACAATTTTTTCATGTACTCTTGCTAAGGACACCACAAAGAGTTTCTATACCAAAAATTAGTACATTTGGAGCTTTATTTAGGGAGTTAGAGGAAAAAGTATGATTTCGCATACTAATTACGCATAAATTAGCATAATCACTTAATAGCAATTCGCATGAAATAAATTACTGTACAATCTTGTAGATTATGTCCCAGACAACCCGCGTGCCAATTTTCGGCGCGATCGCGCGGTCGACGGCCGAGATCTTAGGGGGGGGCCTGGGAGGCCCCCCCCCGGCCATAGGAACTCCCAAAATACCCCGGCCTAGATAGGGTTAAGATACATATTTTGTATTAATATTCCAAGTAATGTTTTTGTTTTCATATACTTTCATTTTTTAGACAACTCACCCCCCCCCAAAAAAAAAGAAGAATGATTCAAAAGGTTCCCCAAATGAAGAAAAGAAGAGAAATTATTGTCACATGATAAGCATGTATTGTAATTTTTTCTCATGATCCTGTGATTTCATGAAATAAAACCTTGATAGTTTTAGTGTTTTTTTTCTTCAATAGCATACCTTAGCCATTGTTTAGACATATATCACATATACATGTAATATTCCATCACCTATATTTGTATGTTCATCTACATGTTTATTAAATTATTAGCAACTTAACCCTAAAAGGACACCCCCCCTCTCAACGCATTTTTCTTTGAAGTCCTATAATCAGGATGACATCGGAAAAAAGAAGAAAATTTGAAGTGAAATTGGGGGTTAAATGTGCTAATTATGTTTTATCATGAATAAATTTGCATATTTTATTCATAATAAATAAGAAATAATTATTTTCAGAATTTTTTTTCATACTGGCTTGTAGTTTATGTGGTAAAGAATGTGCGTGCCAAATTTTGGCGCAATTGCACAAACGACAGCCGGGATCAGTCCTCGATACATCTCAAACAGCCCAGTCCTTTTAGGGTTGAAGGGAAAATCCACCCTTCTGTCAAGATGGTTATGTTAAATTTTGAAACTTGATAGAGTGGAATACATGCATTCTTTAATGAAAGATCGCTATGTTAAAAAAGATACTAATATGAACATTTGCAATGTGCCAGTATACATGAGTGAATGCTTATGATGCAGAATATAAAGGAAACCAATATTAGAAAATAGCTGTTTCAGGGCTCAAAGGAATTAAAGCTAAACATTGATAAAAGACAAGTGTAAGGATAAGTGAAATTGTAGATCTGAATGTCTTTTACAATGTAAGAATAACGTAAAGTGAGAAAGGAGAAAACCTAATGAAAATTTGTAGGCTTGTTTTTGTCTGCTTTTATTGAAACGAACATGACATTTTGGTGGATTTTCCCTTAGAAATTAGTAGTGAGAACTATTTATTCATTTTCACTGTATGATCTTAGTTCAGTAGATAGACAAATTCCTTGATATCGATCATGAATGCAGACTTGTATATTTGTATATGTTTACAAAGGATTATATATTTTTATGACATAGTTTAGTCATACGTTTATCAATCATATTATTCTGTATCCCATGTGATCATGTCCACATTATGTAGACCAATTTGTTTCAGGATTTCATTTTTGTGATTTTTTTTTATCTTGGGGCCTCAAATGTGGCCTACAATAGATCATGAGAGCATCAACTTAACACCAATCCGGGGCCTTTCCAACAAAGAGTTAGGATAGATTCAAGCAATTTAAGGAGTTGTGTGGTCTAGTGGTTAGAGCATTGGTTTAATAATCGCAAGGTTGGGGGTTTGAATCCCTACTCTACCATTTCTCAACATTGATGAAAAGACCATAGAGTAATATCTGTAAAGGTCAGCCACTATGACTGATTAATGTAGACGTTAAAGAGAAATGCCAGTAGTTGCAGTAAACACTGGTTTCATGAGAAAGTCTGTAAAACCAGGCTTAATTGTCAGAATATCATTGAGGATCTAGATCTGGTACAGTTACATAAACTGAACTTTGTGAAATCTTGAAATCTATGCTGAAAAACGTTCACACTGAAGATCACCAACACAGATAGGCACACGTTGGACAGTGTATTATTATTGCTGGAATAAAGACCCGACGGATGTGACCGAATCCGCGCTTATTTTGCTTATTTCTCAGCAATTACACAATTTCTCCCAGAATCCTTTGGCACATATTTTTTATTCATACAAACAGACACTTGGGTGGTCATTATATTAGATTCTGTAAAAAGTCATTTTGAGATCGCTACCAAAACTGGAATTTATCTTTAAAAGGTTTCCTATGTAATTGGGTATATACCAGCTTGGCATTTACCAGCATAAAGCTGTCCTGCCGAGTTCGTATTTGAGTTATCTGTCTATTCTTACGCACACGACTCGAGATTAAGCTCCTCCTGACCTTCCCAGTGCTCAATGAATTCACCTCACCTGGGTGGAGAGCAGCACAATGTGGGTAAATTTCTGGCTGAATGAAAACATGCCATGGCCAGGGTTCAGTGTGTATAAATATCAGGGCCCGCGGAACGGTTTTCAAAGTTGGGAGGGGGGGCTGAGCCAAATGTGGGGGGCCTGACCATGCAAAAAAATGCAAACATGGTCATTTGTACTTTTTTGTACACGGTTTTGGAAAAAAAGTGGTTCAGCCCCCTCCCACTGCCCCTGTGCATGGTAGGCCAATTAGTTTAAATATATTCAAAACTTGCTTCGCTGTGATTGGATTACATGTAAATGTAACTAAGCTATACAGAAGTTGCATAAACCCTTTCAATGAAAAAAAAGGATACAGAAAAGACACTGAAACTTATTCAGATACATCTTCATATGTTTATTAAAATACACTGTATGAAAATATATAACAGCTTGTTTACAAATGCTTTTCAATAATATTGTGTATTTGTTTTTATTTAATATTATCAATTCCCAACTCCCAAAGGTGTACAATGTACGGTAAATTAATTTACCACACTAAGTATGCATGCAGTGATATCTTTGTACAAAATACACAAATGTACAGAGAAAGGTTGATATTAGTATCTACCCAACACATGTATTTCTACCCACGTAATGGCTATTTCTCATTTGTTGAAATTGTTGACATGGCGACATAAGTTAACTTCTTAAAAGTATGGCGATGTAGGGTGTTGTCAGCGTGAGAGTCTGCACCTTCTTGGTTTCTTCAAGTTTCCAAAAATAGCAATCCACAGTCTGGCCGAAAAAAAATATCATGCAGATGCCAAATCTATGTATGTAATGTAGGTATTTCTAATGTAAACAACTGAACCTCAAGTCTAGTGGTATGAATGAGCATGTGACTTTGTGGAGAGCTACCAGAACTGTGTCTTGCTGTCGACCTACTTTCGTGCATACCTGGGACTTCACTACTCTGGATATTAACTGAGATCCAAAAGAAAATGTCAAAGTTCACAAGCGCACTACACAAATTCCACTCCGTCAAAATGAACAGAATTTTGACACAGGCTAGCTTAAATAATCTTTACTAGGCACATGTCACAAATTAAAAGATTGGTTTAATAACAAAGAGGCTGTAGCCCCTCAAGTCAATTGGTTCCGGAATCCAAAGTCACAAAATGGCAAAAGAAATACCAATGAAAATGAGACGGGATAAAACAAACTTACATGTACCAGTTTATAAAGAGTCACAGTATGACCATCAGCAGGTTTCATTGATTGCCTCTGTAATGATATGAATTAAAGGTGCAAGTTTAACTCTTGCCTTGCATAGAGCCTGAATGAATGAAAGAAAGTTATGTAAAATACTAACAGGTGCAAGCATAACTCTTGGGCATAGAGCCTGAAGTGAATGATAAAAAAGTTATGTACAATACAGGTTAGCTTGTATTGTACATGTATGCCTGCACCAGGCAAGGTGCTTAATGAATAGAAACAATTTTTTGGTTTGGTTTTTATGGTATGTCCTGAACAGGACCATTGATACATGTATGTATTGAGAGAGTATAGACAACATGTACCGTGCTATGCAACCTGGAGTTGACTCTTCATGCTCTTCAACCTTGTACATGGAGTTGTATGTGAACTCGGTTCTTGTGAAGCCTGAAGACTATTGGAGTTAAAAGCTGAAAAAAGTGATTATAAAGTGATTTTCTGATATCTATACCCCGTATATTTCAACTGCTAGAAACTGGATAAAACTCCTTGCTGTCAGACAATATGTGAATAGACAAGAAACTGCTACTGTGTGCATACAACTCTGATAACTAGTGAGGATAGCATGCTTTTATGGAAGGCATACAGTGACTGTTTATCGCTCCTGCATGCACTGCGTTACTAAAGAGTCATGACAACATGATGGTCAGATGGTGCTGTAGCTGGAGTGGAGGTCAAGTGGTTCCAGTGACATCTATCCTCTGTGTCTGCAATATCAATTATCTAAGGTGGAACTGGAAGTTGCAGGTTCGGAATACCGGTATGTGATGTTTACTTCTTCTTTTTGAGACTGAGAGTAAAATCTTTGTTTTGTGAAAAGCATTTGCTGACTGAGGAGCCCAGCAGAATTTGTTTGAGCTGTCCTAGCTGTTTCATCATCTAGAGAATAGCCTTTGTATTTTGGAAAGTGTGGATACTTGGGGAAGATGAAAATGGCATTTGACCCATACGAAGGAGGTTCAAAACTGCATGAGTAAATCTAGACCTAGAAGTACTGTTATGAGTTTCCAATAAGAAGTTACAGGAAGTTAAAATTAACATTTTAATCACACCTACATTGTAGTGAGGTCAAAAAAGCATAATGCATGAATGAACTAGACCATGTCAATGCAGTCATTTGGTTGAGACTGAAGCGAAGACTTTCGTGACTTTGGATTCCGGAACCAATTGATTTGAGGGTCTACAGCCTCTTTATTATTTAACAAAAAACATCAAGAATTAATGTTATAGCCTAAAAAAATATTTTCTGAATGAATGACTAATACACACAACGTGTGAGCTGCGGGCGTGGCGTGTCTCGATGAGCAATGCATGGAGTAGCACCATGCTCGTAGTAAGCTATACTACACTGTATACTGTACGCACGATATATCCTTGAGTAAATCGCGATCGTATTTAGTGTAGGCCTACCATTTCTATATTATATTACAATTGGTGATTGCTAGAAAAAATGCCTAAGACAAAGCTAATGGAAAGGAAGAAAGGTGTAGTTAGTCAGGAGAGAGGAAAGAACTGGGAGCCAGAGGAGGTGGACTTGTTAATGGAGTTGTGGACGAGAGAGGACGTGTATAAAACAAATTGGATGGGAGCATCAAGTCGGTTATCACTCACAAAATCATTGCTAATCATCTCCAAGAGCATGGCTCTGAACGGAGTATCATCTCCATCTAGAACAAGGATGAGGCCCTCAAAAGAAAGTTTAATATAACCCCTTGGTGCCAACAAGAAGAGTGGTGCAGGGAGGAAGACTTTCAAATATTTTGACATCTTGCATGAGTATGTGGCAATAGGCCGTCAAGTACACCATTGATCACAGGGCAGGCAACAGAAGAGATGCTTAATACAAAGTACCATCATAACAAAATAATACTAGGTTACTAAGGTTTAATGATGATAGACAAGACTTCTTATGGTAATGTTCCTAAAATGTTTTGAACAAAATTAGATATCAAGCTACTGGCTATACTTTAAATACGTGGGCAAACAGAATGTGGCTCACAGAGCATTGTAGGTATCGGTGATGTTTTATCTGATTTGTGTTTTTGTCCCACAAGATGAGTCTGATCTGCGAGCTGGGGTGTGTAAACGCGACACAGAATAATGCGCAGGCCAAGTCTGCTCCACAAGGCGGGTCTGTCCCGCTAGCCAGCGCAGCGTGTAATCACGGTAGATACAAGACAGCATCAAAGAGGTCCAAAAACTTTACAATTTAAAGGTCACTGAATAACCGCATTAGAAAGGAAAAAATAAAGTTAGAGAAGCACCTTGAAAAGATAGAGAAAGAAAACCAAATATACACTGTAAGACAAGGAGGACTGCTAGCTAATATGTTGTTGGGATGAATGAGGTGAAGGATGCCATAGAAGATTGTTCAAAGGCTCTGGAAGATATACTTTAATCCAAGTTCAAACTCAAAATAAAAGTGGAAAGTGCTTCCTATGCTGGGAAACAAGGAGATAGACCAAGACATATACATGGAGTTGTGACAACCTGGTGTGTGTTTCATAAAGCTGTTCTTAAGAGCGACTTTAAGAATGATTGGTGATCCTTTCTTGTGGTAAATGATACATTCATAGGCGATGGTTATGTGTATAAAAAAAGGTTCACCAGTCGTCTGAAAGTCGTTCTTAACTTACGAACAGCTTTATGAAACGGCCCCCTGCTTTCACAAAGAAAAAATGCAGATGATGATGAAGGCCAAAGTTGCTGTTAAAAAAGAGGATGCATGTATATACTGTACCTCACAGATGATCTAACAAGGATTGATCTAGAGGAAAATGAAAAATACAAGAGCAGGGTCCAAGACCCATGTGCCAAGGGCACAATCTACATGTATGTTTCTTTTATGGACATTGGAGAGGAAGTAATGCACCTCTAAAATACTGGAAATATGACGTTTTCAAGCAAAATTTATGACAGATTGCACAGCACATGTAAGTCCACGTCAAGAAGAAACATTTAGGCCTTCCTGATGATGCCCTGCGTATCAAACTGGTTGTCGAAATGACAATTATTTTTTTCTCAATTTTATATATGATAATATATATGTAATTGAGAGAGTCAAGGTCACAACAGAATTTGTAAACATTGATTTATCTTGAATTAACAAGGGAAACAAACTAACGAAGAATAAAAGATGAAAAGATTTTTATGATTAATGAAGTTTAGAGGTTCCAACCAACACCAACCATTAACCGTAGTGACTGTAAGTTTACACAATGATACTGCAAAATACCTTATGTCGCCATGACAAGTATCATTCTACTCATAGATGTTGATTTGCTAGAAATATAGCACAGATGACAGAAGTTTTTAGAAGTCAATTTGACAAGAAACCTTACATCACCATGTCAAGATAAAAAGTCAACTTGAAGAGGCTAATATTAGCTTGACAAAATAAAAGTATCTTGCCGTCTCATTAAAGTACATTGCATGTTAAATCTTCCATACATATACAATATCTTTGAGCATGTACATGATCTCTTCATAATTACTTCAGTCATTTCTTCAAAAAGTGAAAAAATACTGATTTTCACAAGAAAAATATTTTTACATATTATAAAACAAATCCCAATGAACACCTATCCACATCATGTCTTGGTGACTATTTTCAATCAACTGATAATACAATATAACATTGTGCATCTGACAATTTTAATACAAGCAGTACTGTATTGCACTTAGTGAACAAACATGTATAGAACTTTCAATGTGTAATATTATAGCCCTGTGAACTCAGACCATGCATTGAAGCAGTCTACAAAGTTAAAAAACCTAACTGAACATAAACAATACAGAATTTGTCGCGTTCCCGCAGAAAGGCCGTGAACGCGCCCATGTGCGCAAAAAAGTACATTTTCAAGAAAACGCAAATTATGTTTTGACCTTATTTTTGTGCCTTGCTTAAATGGGCTATTTCAGACCAGTATATACAAGGGGGGGTCAATTTGACCCCCCCCCTCAGATCTCAGCCGCTGATCGCCGCGAAAATTTGCAAGCGCGAAGAGCCGGATGTAAACTACAAGACTGTATAGTTAAATTTTCAAAATATTAATTGTTTACATTCTTTATTTAATTATGCAAATAAGTATATGAAATTTGCCCTAAATTTGTTTTTTGTGTATGTTTTGGCTTTTAACTCAATTTATATAGCTGGTAAAATGCCCATTTTTGATGGGATTGTCAATTATTACATTTCTAACCTACAAAAAATTGCAAAAATGTAATTAATTTCTTATGTATTTCATTGTTTTTTAAAATTCTTATGTATTTTTTTGTTTTTCAAACTTTTGTTTTTTAATTGTTTTTTTCCAATGAACTTTGTCAGGGACTCTTTTGCAATCATAAATAGCATATAAAATAATTTGAAACCAACAAAAGTAAAAATAAGCATACATTTATGATTTTTGGTTGAAAAACACAATTCGCATTGACTTTGTACACGGAATCACGTTTTGAGCAATTTTGGGTCTGACATGCACTTATTAAATGTTGTGTAATTTCAGAACCGTGTACCCGGGCGTTACAAATTTGGTCGCAAAAGATGCGCAAGACTTGAAAATAAAAAATCAGCGAGCGGCGTGACGGCGTAGTGAAGAAATTTGTTGAAGGGGGTCAAATTGACCCCCCCCCCCCCGATTAATAACGGTTAAGCAGCTAGTGTATTATTTTCTGTCCTAATTCTCATACTTTCTGATAAAGCAAGATGTTTTCTTCATTGATATTTTTATTGTTCTATTTAAAACACTCTGAACGCTTTCTAATCGTAAGAAGAAACACCTTACGCCCTTTTCCCGGGAAGAAAAATGCGCAATCCGCTGATCCAGTGACCGCAGACAGGCTGCTAGCGCGAATCGGTCTATGTGCGCACGCTAGTTGAGAAGCGTCTTGTTCCCAGACTAAGGACGTATCTATGTGCTAAAGCACATGGGAATGTTTTTGCTTATTATGTCATGACATCAAATTAAGGTTCAAGAATGGTTACAGAAAAAATTTTGTGACATGCTTTTTCCATTTGCAATAAAACAAATTTCATGTTTTGGCGCCAAAATACGTTAACAGCCTTTCTGCGGGAAGGCGATGGATTATAAACATGGAGATTAGAAAAATCACCTCATTGAATGAACTATTGACTTTGTACACGGAATCACGTTTTGAGCAATTTTGGGTCTGACATGCACTTATTAAATGTTGTGTAATTTCAGAACCGTGTACCCGGGCGTTACAAATTTGGTCGCAAAAGATGCGCAAGACTTGAAAATAAAAAGTCAGCGAGCGGCGTGACATCGTAGTGAAGAAATTTGTTGAAGGGGGTCAAATTGACCCCCCCCCCCGATTAATAACGGGTAAGCAGCTAGTGTATTATTTTCTGTCTTAATTCTCATACTTTCTGATAAAGCAAGATGTTTTCTTCATTGATATTTTTATTGTTCTATTTAAAACACTCTGAACGCTTTCTAATCGTAAGAAGAAATACCTTACGCCCTTTTCCCGGGAAGAAAAATGCGCAATCCGCTGATCCAGTGACCGCAGACAGGCTGCTAGCGCGAATCGATCTATGTGCGCACGCACGTTGAGAAGCGTCTTGTTCCCAGACTACGGACGTATCTATGTGCTAAAGCACATGGGAATGTTCTTATTATGTCATGACATCAAATTAAGGTTCAAGAATGGTTACAGAAAAAATTTCGTGACATGCTTTTCCATTTGCAATAAAACAAATTTCATGTTTTGGCGCCAAAATACGTTAACAGCCTTTCTGCGGGAAGGCGATGGATTATAAACATGGAGATTAGAAAATCACCTCATTGAATGAACTATTCAGCATTTCAAGTTCCGATATGATTTTATGATAGCATCATCATCAACATTAACCATTCAGTCTAATAAAAATTCTGAAAGATTTCAATATGACATCACAATCACCATTGAATTTATTGTCATCATGCGATAGGAAGTTTCAATATTCATCATCATCTTCATCATCGACATCGTCTTCTGATTCGAACTGCTCATCATCGATGTCACCACTGGACAGGATGATCTCAGGGCACTTGAAGTTGAAGCGAGGACATATCACATCAAAGTTCTCACCTGGATAAAAGAAACAGATGATGGTACGCTCAATACCTTCAAATGCAAACAATTTTTGTGTAACTGTCAGAAATAATTTAGATAAGTAAAAAAAAAAAACATTTTTGTTCTTTGCCTAATGTAAAAATTTATCTTCCAATGACATTAATTTTTATGGAATTGTCAGCGGTAGTTTAGAAGTAAAGATTTACTGAAGTTAACAATTTTCTTTCCCTTCAATGCGAAATGGGATATCTTGTTGTGGAATGAGCATCATACATGTATTTGACATAAAGTTACATATGAAGAAACATTTCAAGACATTCTAATCCTGAAGATATTCTGCAATTGAATAATGGGCAAGATTTGCTGCTCTCTACACTATCATCAAATATTTCAAAAACTTAGCCTTGCTCAAGATTTCAATGTTAATGACGTGGCCACCACCTCCATCATCGGAAAAGCAGCACAAATAGTCTCATTCTGCTATGCAGGAGAGACAAATGTGTTGATAAAAACTCTCCATTTAAACTTTGTGAGACACTGTCCAGTTCCTGCTTAGAATGCCAACTCATATGCGTACGAAAAAAGTAAAACTCACCGGTTTTAAGATTAACAAAGGTAAAATGACCCTCCATGAAACCACCATCACTATCGAGTGGTGTCCAGCTACAGTATGAGAACTTAGCCCCAGGCTTCATCACAGGGTATAGTCCTATAGGATAAAGAATGGGGGAAAATTTACATGGGGGGCTTGGGCAGTTTTACCCCCAAAATGCTGAAAAAGAGCCCTGAAAATTAAAAAAGCCCAGGATATTCCCTTTTTTTTAACTGCAACGTTAGAGCTTATTCAATGCAACAGATTTAGGCTGGACACATAAAGTAGCTCCAAAAATAAAAAATATACATATTTTTTTGGGGGGGCTTATATGTTCCACTTTTTTGCAGAAGTGCAATTTTGTTTGACCATCTTGCAGATGGTCTAATTATCAAATCAACCAATGCCATCATGGCTAAACCCACTTGGTCTAAGTGTCATTTAGTCTAATTACTGTTTGGTCTAACTGTCATTTAGTCTAATTACTGTTTGGTTCAACTGCAACGTTAATCAATTGGTCTAACTACCATTTAGTCTTATTACTGTTTGGTCATTTAATCTAATTTCCACTTTGTCTACTTATACCTTTTCATATTTTGTCAAATGAAAACTTGTTTCATATTATTTACATAGTTGATATGTGTACGCAAGCAAATGGGAGGCTCAATGTCACACATTCGTACCGTTGCACACAAGACGTACCATCCAAAATGTACCATTGCACAGCTTTAGGAGGTGACGTCACAATGCGATTTCATTGAATAAGGTGACAATGCGCGTACAGCCCGCTGGCTAAATGCGCAATGCTGTCCAAGATCATGTGCTTGTGGGATTTGCTTTTCGCTTTCAATATTTTTGCTCCCTTTTCATAGATTACAGGTGGGAAAAAGTTTTTTTTTTTCATATTTTCAGTAGATTCCAAGGCGTTGTACAACACAAATAGCGAACATTCTTATTTGTGCAATGGTGCGAGATTTCGCATTTGGTGAAAGAAAGAAACGCTCTATTCAGCTCGGCTAACGCATCGTTGAATAGAGCATCTTTCACCTCATGCGAAATCTCGCACTCAAGCCTATTCGCTATTTGTATATAATCATATAACCTATTGTTTAAGTGGATGTCAGACGAAAAAGGTATAGCCGAACTGGAAATTCCCATACCCTTGCCGACCATGTATATTATATACTCACCAATCACCGCCTCACCGTTGACCTCGTGATACTGTCCCTGGGAATCAGTTATCTCCCAATGCCGGCTAAGTAATCTACATGATCCTAGATGAAGAAAATTAGACAAATGCTTTATAAACCAAAGCGCCAACGATAAAAATAGGGTATGGGACCACGCACAAATCTGATGCTGAGGTTTGGCAAAAACAAATCACATAACTTTCCAATGTAAGGGATTTAAAGTAGGGTGATTCTTGTCACCTGTCAGTGAGCTGTTTTGCTATTATAATAGTCTTCTTATGCTACGTAAAATGCCACACTATCAACTATTGGTCAAGTACCTTTTACAATGCACAGGATTTTCAAGGGATGAATCCTACCATGTCCCCATTTACCTCATCTGGGGTTGGTGTGGCAAACTGTGGATAAATCCCTTGCGAGAGAAACTTAATGCCATGGCTTCTATTCAAACCCATAACCCTCTGATTGAAAGGCGAAAGTCAGAACCACTAGACCACAATGCTTCCAAAGAAGTAGAAGAGAACACAAAATCTCATTAACTATCCTTTGTTTTTCCAAGAACCAAACATGGCTTAAAGTACCAGCAACAGAAAGTGTTGTTTGCATAAGACATTGCGCGCATACGACAATAGTTTCCCTTGATTGAAACATCACTTACTGTCGGCTGGTACGTTTTCATCCATCGTCATGGAGATCCGATATGCAAACAGAGTCCTCATGTTATTGTTCTTCCAGATGTGACTGAGACTTGGTACAAATGACGTTGACACAGTAACCTTCACATCTCTTGTCACGGCAACACATGATGGTTCATGGTAAAACCTATCAATAATTGGAAAGCAAAAATATTTTTTTCAAATTGAAATATTGGAAGCCTGTAATATAAAGTCCTTAAATAGGAAAAGTTAATAAATATTTGACAAAAATGCTATTCCGTATTGCTTTAAATCAAATCAGAACTACATAGGTTGGTACCCAAATGCCCGCTTTTCATGGGCAAGCAACGATTTCGTTTCTCTCCCCAGCTCTCGCAGAATTGTAGCTCATAATGAACATACTATATATAATGAATTTTCAGACTTGGCGATATATCATGTTATCGGCAATATTTTGCCAGCAATAATCAACTAACAATGAAATCAAATATCAACCAGTACTACAATCCTAACCTTTATTTCCAATATAAAAAGGTTCAATATGTTGCCCTTTTTCAAAATATAGACCCAATGGCCGTATTCTGAAGTCAGGTTTAACTTAGACCATGGTCTAACTCTGCTGAAATTATCGCAAGCCAAAAGTGTCAAAATTTTTTATTAAGTTGTATGCTTCTTATGTTTACTGTGCTCTTTCCTGATTCATTGATGGGGAAGACAATCATCTTATTTCAAGTCCTAGACAATTATGAATGATTTGGGAGCCAAATGAGCTGAAATATGATGCCTCTACCATTAGTGATTTATGCAACAATTGGCTATCCATACTTAAACCACAACTTTAAACCTGAGTTTAAGTTACACCCGATTTCAGAATATGGGCCAATGAATTGAATGATCAGAAATCAAACAAGCATAGCTGACCTAGTGATTTTGGATGAAGAAACAATGAGTTCTGGATCTCCAAGCTTGGTAGCGAGTTTCTCTAACCATTCCATGTAGTTTGATGCCTCCACAAAATAACCTGCAAACTTCTGTCTCCTTACCTACAGGTAAAAGTAAGAAACATACCGATAAAATAAAAACCTTGGAGGTGTCATTGATTGGTGTCTTGTATTTCAATGCAGGGGTTTATCTCCTGTTACTGTGTCAATTTCCTAGGGCAAATATAAAATTCCTTTTTTGCTGCACTCAACCCAGGTGATGAAACCGGGGATAGTTCTGCTAAAGCCAAAATAATTATGTTGCATTACTGTTAAAAACTCTTACAAAGATAGTAAATGATGTGTTTCTTTTCTCACAGTGGCACTAATACATGATAACTGCAGCATTCAAGAAGCTACAGTAATCCTTCATAATTACTTTGACAAATCTGCAAATCTTAAATTTTATTTGCAGTGGACATATACATGCCTCCTGAACGTTACATCACGGTAATGCCGGATTTCCAAATATTTGGGATTTGTGAATAACTATTTTTGAGCAAGCGCCCTGAGTACCCCGCTGAGGCGGATACCGGCGCTATACAAGAACCCATCATCATCGTGGGTCGTGTGGTCCAGTGGTTAGAGCATTAGACTCATAATCACAAGGTTGTAAGTTCAAATCCCTACTTTGCCATTGTCTTTACTTTGATTAAAAAAGGCCCGAGAGCAATTTCTGTCATCTATAAATTCAGCCACTATGACTGATTAACCTAGACGTGAAATGTTTCCTAGGTCATTGGTTATATACCAGCTTGGCGTTTACCAGCAGAGCGCTGTCCTGCCGAGTTCCTACGGGAGTTACCATGAACAGAAACAGATACAGTGTTCCTGGGTTCTGTGTAAAATATATGTTAGATATGACCAACTGTACAATAAGCGTAACTTATATCTATGATCAAAATATGTAAGAACGTTTACAATCACTTGTGAATATTACATGTAACCACATCGCTATTGTAACACCCCCAAGATTTGCATCACTTACCTGGGTGAGATAGTAGACACATCCTATAGGCAGACCCACTTTCTCACTCACGCACACAACCTGACCATAGTTTGTGTAGGGGCACCAACTCAATGCTAACATACCCTGAATATGAAGAAACATATACTCTATGGTATTATCAGGAAAAAAACATTTGGATTACAGATAGGGAATATTTTATAAATGAGGGTACTTTCATAGCTACAATACAATCTCACTAATGAAAAATAAATGAGAGAATATGGCTGAGTTATGCACTGCTCACATCATACAGGAAAGACTGATATACATAGAATAAAAATCCATAGATATCTCACATTCATGGTAAATCTTAATCCTAAATAGACTGGGCTATTTTGACACCTAACGGGGGGGTCCTTATGATCTCGGCCGTCGATCACGACAAGAATTGGCACATATGCGTTATCCATGGCATAATCTTCAAAACTATTAGATCAAATTCTGCAAAATATCTCATTAATAATTTATACATAAATTTTTTTCGTTCATAGACTCTTAATAGGAATCTGATCAAATGTATTGTAAACAAATTTAACATCACATATATTTTCTTATTTATTTCATTGTTTTCTAAATTTCTCATGTTTTATTTTTTTTTTCAATGAAAACTGGACTTTATTTTGACCATAAACAAGATGAAATTGATTGGTTTTAAAGTAAAAGGAAAAATAATGATACTATAATGAATTTTGGCTAAAAAACACTATTTGCATTGGTGTACACAAATTCACATCTTTCAGCAATAAAACCCAAATGTTTCAAAATTTCTATTGATTCATTCCTATTAAGGACTGGACATCAACACATAGGTATGTCATAGACCATACCTAGAGAAATAACCACTTACTATTTTTGGCAGGGCATTCTTAATATTGAATGCCAGTGGCACTGCTACCTCCATGCTGTGATGGTCATAGACCTCTAGGTTCCCAAGCAGAGATCCCCTCCCAGGAATGACATCCTGGCCATTATGGATAAGATAGGAACAAGCCAATTCTAGAGGCAAAGGGCGATCCATCATGGCTTCTATTGCATCTAGCTCACTCTGGTCTATCGGCCCTGGTAAAAGAAGACAAGATCGAACATACTGTAGCTTCTAATTTAGTTTCTCATTTGTGTCTCAGATTGTTGTTGAAGACATGGCATGAAATTTAGTCAAGCAACAACTGCTCCAATTCACAATACACACAATTTAACAATAAAGTAAGGATTCAGAAATCTTTAGGCAAATTCTTAAATTTTCCTGATTCATTGAGCATAAATTGTAGGTTATAACTTATCGCAGATTTTTTTTTCACATCAATAGCTTTGAATGATATCATTATCTTGTTTAATTTCCTTTGGCCAACTTATCTTATATTTCAGAATAAGAGGCTTCTTAATTTAATCTATATGAAAAACTGAGTACTATTATTACAATGATTGTATATTAGTATTATTAATGTATATCAACATCATCACTGTCATCATCATCATCATCACCATCATCATCATCATAACCATCATAACCATCACCATCATCATCATAATCATCACCATTTTCATCATCATTATCTTCATTATCATCATCACCAGCATCATCACCACCACCATCACCATCATCATCACCACCATCATCATCATCATCATCATCACAATCATCATCATCATCACCATCATCGTCATCATCATTATTTATTCATATTTTTATGTACATTGATTACCTTTGAGAGATGATCTTGTTCCTGGGCTTCTTGCCTCCAATGCGCTTTCAATCTTGTTCCAAGCAGACCTGACCTTGGCGTAACAAGTTATGTACTTGCCCCAGTTCCTGTGCCACTCCAGGAAATTCTCCTTCCAGGAATCTGAAGAATGCTTTCTCCTGAGGGACAAGGAATAAAAAATTATGGGGAAATTTTAAATGCATCGTTGACACTGACCGACATACAAGTAACTTTGTAGCCCAGACTTTGAAACAGAGGGTCGTAGGTTCAAATCCCAGCCATGGTATAATTTCCTGCAGCAAGAAATTCATCCACATTGTGCTGCACTCAACCCAGGTGAGGTGAATGGGTACCTGGCAGGATTAATTCCTTGAATGCAGGACCGCTGAAAGGCAGCTCGAGCTAAAGCTGGGGTAATAATAATAGTAATGCGCCTCGGAATAGAATATTTATAGATAGATGGCGCTATATAAATGCCTATTTTTATTAACTCCTTTTACGCCCTCTCCCATTTCTTTTTATAAAACTGCAATTAATCTGAATGCAGGAAGATGGGACTCTAATGCCATCAAAGCCAGAAACGAACACGCCTATTTGATAATCCCAAAATTGGATGATTATGAATACACGAATAAACCTATTAACATCTTTACCATTCTCATCATTGCCCCTTCAAAAAATAACTAGAAATACCACTGGAGATAAATAATACCCCCTTCCCTATTACGGTGGCCATATGTGGGGAATACATTGAATTGATAACGCTGTAATAAAATGAGGTAGTTTGCTCTGCAATGTTTTCCTTGAATTGTTGCAATAATATGCTGTTACCATAGCAATGCAATTACCTGACATAATACGAGAATGCATCTTTCATGACTTTGCACCAAGACTAATGTATGTGTAAAGCCCCCTGGGCATTGGGTGATAACTGAGGAAGCAGTTTTATCCACAAAATTTGCAACAGACCTTCTAACTGCCCAACTGAACCCTGTTTTAATACTATTTTTATAAGGGGGGGGGGGGTTACGAATAAAACTCACTCTTTGTCCAACCAACACAAGTCTGAAAATTTCTTCCATAGGTTCTCTGCATTTGAGAGCTGATTCAACCTTTGGCAAGTACATGCCACACATCTGTAGGAGAAAAAAAAAATTATAGAGGAAGTGAAAGAGAAAGAAGATGATAATTGAGGAACTCTTCTAGTTATCATGCAAAGGATGTGGAAAAGGTGGAGGATGAGAAAAAAGAAAAGATCGGGAAAAAGGTCAAGTTAAGAAGGAGAGATAGAAAAGGATGAGAAAGAGGATGGCTCAAAAAAGGAAGATGACCAAAAGGAATTGTCAACTTGTAAAATTGGAAGGGGAGTACATGTATGACAAAGGAGCCAATGAATGATTTATCCAGTAGATGTGAAATGGTAATCAGTTATAAATATTTTACTGAAAATTTGTGAAAATTGAGTCAATGAATATATTGATGAAGAGAACAAAGGGGAAAAGGAGATGAAGCAAAATACAAATATTAGGAATCTATTTATTAAACAAAGAGTCATACCGTACCTAACCAGACATTGTATATCAAGGCAGTCCAAGATCTTTATAATAAGCTCATCTGGCAGATCTAGAAGAGTTCTAGCTGCAGCCATACTGACATTGAAACACCTACTCTCTCCCTGTATAATTAAAAGAAAATGAGATTAATTGCAGTTAATCTATCCTGATTGTCATTCATTTCTCTAACTTCTCAGTCTACTGGACTCCAACTTGCTTCAGGAGGATAGAAAAGTATTTCTAAGGGAAAAGTCCACCCCAACAAAAAGAGTGAAAGATCCAGCAAGCATAACACTTAAAATTTCATCAAAATCGGATGTAAAAACGAAAGTTATGACATTTTAAAGTTTCGCTTTATTTCACAAAACAGTTGTATGCACATCCTGGTCAGTAAGCAAATGAGGAGACTGATGATGTCATCCAATCACTATTTCTTTTGTATTTCATTATATGAAATATGAGATATTCTAATATTCTCCTCATTGTCAAGTGAAAAAACAATTCCTCCATGAACATGTGGAATTAGCATTGTTCAATACTATATGGTTCAGTCAAGTTGGTCCTTAATGTCACATCTGTAAAATATGAAATATTGTATAACTCAAACAGTAAAAAGCAAAAGAAATAGTGAGTGATGGACATCATCGACTGACTGTTTTTCATGACACTGAGATGTGCATATACCCGTTGTGAAAAATAAACAAAACTTCAAATGCCATAACTTTCTTATTTTACATTTTGATGAAATTTTCAGCATTATGCTAGTTTGATTTATTTAAAATTTATTCAAATCAACATTTTTCTGAAGTGGACTTGGCCTTTAAATGCTTAAAAAACTTCTCTGAAGTGATTTATTATTGAAGAACTCATAAGGCCATGAAGGCAGAACTGCTAGCTAAGCCATGGAAATTTAACACTATGTACATGTGAAAAAGTCACTGTATGCAATCATCAATAATAAAGAGGCTCGTAGTCGTGCAATTTGCACCTTGATTAATTAAAACCCAGGATTACGACGTTTACCTTCAATCAGACTTCAGTTTCACTTCACTCAGTGCAGACTGCAGTCAGACTAGCCAGGCGTCTTCTAGAGAGTAAAAATCATAAATTTACCAACGTAAGGTTACTCTCAGGGCAAGTCCAAGAAAAAGTCACCCTAGAAGGCAAAATTTCATTTTTAATTTAAGAAGTTATCTTTGGTGGGGCAAGAAAGCCCAAATGTTGAATTTTAAAATTTTATTGAGAAAAATTTGATAATATGCATATTTTAGCTAATTTGGGGCACCTAATTTGCATAATTGGTCAAATGGGCATTACGTATGGGACAATTATGAACTCATAGAAAATAATTTAAACAAAACTTGTGAGATAAAGTCATAGGTGGGACATGGACCCCTTAACATCTTATTACTTTTGGAGGAAAAAAAGTGGTGTCATCTAATTAATTATGCAAATTAGGTCTTGTCCAAGGATGGAATGTCCCATACGTAACATTTTGAGGATGTTTTTTTAAGTTATTTCTCATAATACAATACTTGTATTGTTGCATCTCTTGGAAGTTCTAATTTATAAAGTATGAAAATGTTATACCCAAATAAAAAAAAATAGAGTTTACTTTTTTAATTAAAAGTTAATTAAAAAATTGTTACGTATGGGACAACATGTTACGTATGGGACATTTACACACAATGTCAATGGGGAGATTTATGTACAAAGTGAATGGAGAAAAACAAATTTCTAGAGTGCTCTACTTTCCTTAGAAAATAACGAGCGTAGAAATGTCGGAAATGAAGTTTACATGATTTAGGGCAAGATCTTTTCTAAGGTCGAAAGTAGAAATCTCGGGGGTGAAAGTTTCAGGTTTTGGCTTCCGTCGTGTGTGTTAATGAGAAGACCTGGCTTCCTTTGAGAGTAACCTTAGTCCTTACGTTAGTAAATGATTTTTACTCTCGAGTCTAGAAGCCGCCTGGCTAATTCAGAGAGATACTAGACTGTCTAGAGTCTCAGGAACGTCAGGAAAGGAAGGTCTTTTTCCTTATTCATTTGATTTATCGCCAGGTCTGGCCTCTGAATATTTAAGTGCAGTGATTCATCGTATGTATCATTCACAGCGCTCTAACTTTTAACATTAAAATGTGAGCTGGCCTACATCTGAATGGAGCTAAGCCCAAGCCGCCCCGCCCACCATGCCCGCCACTGGGGGCCGCGGGGCCGGGCCCGGGGGTCAACGTTCGCTCCTCCATCACTCCCTCTCTGCGGCATTTTACTAATTATAGTAGTAGGAGCTCGGCTTTAATTTCGATCCTCTTCCCTCGCCTTTTTTTCTTCAGGCCATTAAACATCGTAATGCGCATCATTATGTTTACTGATCGACTCACCTAACTTGTTAGGCCTATTTTTCATCAGTCTACACGGGTACCACTGCACAGCCACACAGCTAACTTCATGGGATTTGTTTTGTGTGATGACAAAGACGCTAAATAACGAGATATCACAATCCTCCGGCGCGGCGCGGCAGCTGCAGGAGGAATTATGTTGCGCACTCAAAACGCCCCACCCCCGGACCCCACCCCTGTTCCCATTAAATCGATGTAATGGGGTTGCCCCCCCCCCATGGAAAATGAAAATGAGAAAAAAAGGACAGACGCCAAATCAAAGGGTGAACAAAACATCAAAATCAAGCTGAAAAGAATAGAGTTAGTGTAGTGAACGGTCATGCACTAGCTGCCCCGTTCCCCCATAAAAAAAGAGTAAAATGGGGCCGCGGAAATGCTCTTGGCCACTGATCGTAGCAGCATACGCGGGGGGGGGGGGTTACAGAGGTTTGAACCCCCTAAAAAATGTTGAACCCTTCTTGTACGCAGGGAGGTGGCCCGGGGGGGCCACTTACATTGACGAGTGGATACCATGCGCGACCAAAAAAACACGTAAAAAGGATGTCTTTTTCACGATAGGGCACGTTACGTACGTAACGTGATAAGGGTGTCAAAAACACAAAAATAATGAAAAAAGGGTATCTATTTCTCTAGGAAAATTACGTGTTTAGGGTCGAATTTGCGGGATGATAAAACAAAATTAAAATGTATTATAAAGGATGTCCTTTTAGCCCCAACACTTCGTGTTTAGAGTCCGATTTGCGCGAGGTGTAGAAGGTGGGGTCGTATACTAAACCAAATAAGGTAAAGCCGACGACCGAAGGACCCGTAACAAGAAAACATTCCTGTACTTGGTTAGGGGTTCATTTCAGGGAATATTTGCCAAGAGTAGTTTTGTTTCCAATACTTGTTAAGGGTATAGGTTTCAGACGCCAATACTTGTTAAGGGGTGCATTTTCAGAATATGGAAATTACGTGTTTAGGGTGCTTTTCGAGACCCCATGGTCGCGCATGGTATCCACTCGTGAATGGAAGTGGCCCCCCCGGGGGTGGTGATATGCATGCAGCCCCCCACCCCCCCCCCCTTAATTTTTTTTCAAAACTTTTTTTTGCTTGTCCAATTTTTTGGGAACAAACGACCTCATTAAGACCCTTCCCCCTTAGTTTGCAGGCACAGACCCTGATTGACACTTTGATCAACAAAGACCTGGCATTCAGTAGCTAGGCCTACACAAGGCATGCCCATAGCTGCAATTCAGACCCTTAACTCGAGTAAAGGGTTTGCACAGCTGGCCCCCCTTCAAAAATCCTGCTTACGCTACTGACTGATTGCTACACCCATCTCCCAGCAATTAATGAAGAAATTAATATTCATGAAGGAAAACGAGTGAAACGACACAAAATGAATCGATCGAGAGACTGATTGGCCGGGAATCGAACGGAGAGAAAATAATTCCGGGGAAAAAATGAGGAAGAATTAAAGATCAAGTCCACCTTAGAAAAATGTTGATTTGAATCAATGGAGAAAAATCAGACAAGCACAATGCTGAAAAATTCATCAAAATCGGATGTAATATAAGACAGTTATGCATATGACATTTCAAAGTTTCGCTTATTTTCAACAAAATAGTTATATGAACGAGTTACAGGCAAATGAGAGAGTTAATTATGTCACTCAATCATGATTTGTTTTTTATTGTTTGAATTATACAATATTTCAATTTTTACAAACTTGACGATGAGGACCTCCTTGCCTGAAGCACAAAGTGTTAAAACAATGGAATTCCACGTGTTCAGGGAGGAATGAAACTTCATTTTACATGACAATGACGAGAAAATAGAAATATTTCATATAGCTCATATAATAAAATACAAAAGAAATAGTGAGTAAGAGATGTCATCAGTTCCTCATTTTGCATACCGGCCGAGATGTGCATCTAACTGTTTTGTGAAATGAAGCGAAACTTTAAAATGCCATAACTTTCTTCTTCCACATTTTCAGGTAGACCGTTCCACAAACGGATGGTGTTTGGGAAGAACGTATCCTTCAGTAGTGATGTGCGTGATCGTGGGATTAGAAATCTCTTGCTGTGGCCTCTGGTTGGAGTGTTGAGCGGTACCAACTGGTCGTCGGGGATGTCAATCAGATGGTTGGTGATTCGGTACATCATAGTAAGCTTTGACACTGCTCTACGATGTTGCAGGGTCTTCCACTGAAGCGCATCAATCATGGTTGTGACGCTACATCGTCTTGAGTAATTGTTCATCACATAGCGAGCTGCACTCCGTTGCACAGATTCTGCCTTGGAAATGGCTTTGCTGGTGTGGGGATCCCACACACAACTTGCGTACTCCACGATAGGCCGAACAAGTGTGTTGTAACAGGCAGCTTTGGTTTCCTTGGAGCATGACTTACCGGGCAAGTTTCTCCTTAAGAAGCCAAGTGTCTTCATTCCCTTTTTGGTAATGTTGTCAATGTGTCTGTCAACCCAGGACCAAAATCCAGTTAAAACCAATTAGAGCAAAACCAATTGAAACCAGTTGGCCAACTGGTTTCAATAGGGAAATTGGAACAACTGGTTCCAATTGAAAACCAGTTGCCAATTGGTTCCAGTTAAAACCAATTGGGCAACTGGAACCAGTTGGCAATTGGTTTCAATTGGTTTCCAATTGGTTCCAGTTGTTCCAATTTCCCTATTGAAACCAGTTGAATCCAATTGGAGGTAACTGGTTTCAATTGGTTCCAGTTGAAACCAATTGGAGGCAACTGGTTTCAACTGGAACCAGTTGAAACCAATTGATTTCCAACTGGATCCAATTGGAACTTCCAGTTGGAATGAACTTAATTAGTTACAAATTAATTAACACTTGCACTAACTATTGCTCATGTCAACACAGAAGCAGTGTTATGCCTGTATATACCAATGTAAAGGGCATTGATAAAATACAGACTTTCATTATGTACATATTTATGGAAGATCTTCAAATATATGTATTTTTATTTGATGCAATTTGGTAACAGTTAGTGGTGTACTAATTATCTTTTAATCTATTCTAATTATAATCTATAACATTTATGAACATGGTTTTCACTGCTAAGTATTCCAAACACTTATCTAAGTGTGGTACTTCAAATTAACAAAAATCAACAGATATATTGTAAATTATGATGAATCTCATAAAAACATTGATTTGTGCACACTGGCAGAAAATATGCAAATTAACTGGTTTCAATTGGATCCAGTTGGGTAACTGGAAAATTTCCAATTGGAAACCAATTGGAAATCATTTCCAGTTACCCAACTGGATCCAGTTAGGATTTCCAGTTACCAAACTGGTTCCAGTTTTATTTACAGTTACCCAACTGGTTCCAATTAGAATTCATTTCCAGTTACCCATCTTTCCAGTTAGAAGTCATCTCCAGTTACCCGATTGGTTCCATTTAGGATTTCCAGTTACCCAACTGGTTCCAGTTAGAAATCATTTCCAGTTGGAAGTCATTTCCAGTTGCCCAACTGGTTCCAGTTAGGATTTCCAGTTACCCAACTGGTTCCAGTTAGAAATTCCAGTTGCCCAACTGGTTCCAGTTAGGATTTCCAGTTGCCCAACTGGTTCCAGTTAGGATTTCCAGTTGCCCAACTGGTTCCAGTTAGGATTTCCAGTTGCCCAACTGGTTCCAGTTAGGATTTCCAGTTACCCAACTGGTTCCAGTTAGGATTTCCAGTTGCCCAACTGGTTCCAGTTAGGATTTCCAGTTGCCCAACTGGTTCCAGTTAGGATTTCCAGTTACCCAACTGGTTCCAGTAAGGATTTCCAGTTGCCCAACTGGTTTCAACTGGAAATTGTTAAATTCCAGTTAAAACCAATTGAAACCAGTTGAAACCAATTGAAACTAATTGAAACCAGTTGGAAATCCAACTGGTTTCAATTGGATTTTGGTCCTGGGAAAGGAGAGATCACTCGAAATCTCAACGCCCAAGTACTTGGCAGATTCAACAGGCTTCCATGGACTGTATATGTATGGCTATGTCGGTCTTTTTTCTTCCGTTTGGAGACATGAAGAACCTGGCATTTCCCGGGATGAAATTCCATTAGCCATTTCCTTTCCCATTCTTGTAGTGCATTTAGATCTTGTTGCAGCTGAACTGCATCATCATGGCTGTTGATGGCCCTATACACCATGGTATCGTCGGCAAAGAGCTTGACATTGGTGCCATCGGAGACACAGTTGGGAAGGTCGTTGATGTAGACCAGGAAAAGGAGCGGCCCAAGTACACTGCCCTGGGGTACACCTGAGGTTACTGGTGCAATGTCGGAACTTTCCCCGTCAATTACTACACGCTGAGTACGGCCATGAAGGAAATTTCTGATCCACGTCAAGAGGCTGCCGGAGAGACCGTAGTACTCTAGCTTACGTAAAAGATGAGGATGGGGCACCTTGTCAAAAGCCTTGGCAAAGTCAAGCAGAATCACATCAGTCTGGACACATGCGTCGATGTTGCGAGCAAGGTCGTCCACGGTTAGGATCAGCTGGGACTCACAAGATCTTGCCTTCCTGAAGCCATGTTGCACATCAGTGAGAATCTTATGAACATCAAGATGGCCCATTATGGTGCTGTGGATGATATGCTCTAGGATCTTACAGCATATGATGGTCAAAGAGATCGGGCGGTAGTTGGATGGTAAACTCTTGTCCCCTTTCTTATAGATGGGTGTTACATTAGCAGATTTCCATGCCTCTGGTAGAATGCCAGTGTCAATTGATGCTTGGTAAAGAGTGGCAAGAACGGGACCAAGAATATCTGCGAGTTCTTTCAGAAGTCGGGGAGGAATGTTGTCGGGTCCAGATGCTTTGTGTGGGTTTAGTTTCTTAAGGAGTTTGATTATTCCATTTGAAGTGACGTCAATGTGCGATAGGCGGGGGTACGGACTAGGACCAAGGTTGGGGATGGGCTCCCTGTCCTCGTCAACGTTGTTGAAGACTGATGAAAATTGGTCGTTGAGGAGGTTTGCCTTGTCCTTACTGCTGGTGAAAGTTGCGCCAGTTGGTCCACGAAGGGGGGAGATGCCATTACTATCACAGCGCTTGCTTGAGATGTAGCTCCAGAATCTTTTGGGGTTAGATCGAAGATCAGGACAAATGATGTTGTTTATGTATGTCTCGTAGGCCTCCTTACAAGCTTTCTGCGTTTTCCTCTTCAGTGAGATGAATTTCTCCCACATCCGTGCCTTCCTCGGACCACAGTATGAGCGGGCCTTGTTGTAGGCTCTTTGTTTCTGTCTACTTAACCTCTTAACTTTCCTGTTGACCCAGGGTTGATTGTATCTTTGAGTGGTGAATTTTGATGGAACATGTTTGTCAAGTATTTCCTGTAATTCTGTTTTAATGGATGACCACATCTCATTTACCGATGAGGACGCGTCGCTTGCTAAAGAATTCTTCAGCCATCCTTTCACCTCCTTTACGGACATCCTCCATGTTGACCTTGTCCCACAGATAGATCTTGCGTTTGGCAGGTTTGCGTCTGCGTGGTATGATGTCGGTGTTGATACACACTATGTCATGGTCACCAATTCCAGGCATCGACTGACAATTGTTGATGAAGGCTGGTCTATTTGTCAGGAACAGGTCGAGAGTATGTTCCAGTCTAGTGGGAAAGGTGACAATCTGCTCAAGACCTGCTTCGACGATTGTAGTGAAGATGTCATTATTCACTGATTGCGTGTTGCGGTGGCCAGTGACCACATAGTCACTCCAGTCGATGTCTGGTAAATTGAAGTCTCCTCCAATCCATAAGACAGACTTTCTGTGTTGTTGAGCCACATTTCTTATGTTGGTGCAGAGACTCTCCATGTAGTCATTCCGAGAGCTTGGTGGTCGGTAGACTGCTCCAACAATGATGGACTCCTTCCGACTCCTGTTGGCTGTAATATTAAGCTCGATAAACAGTGCTTCACAGTCATCTGCAGTGTGAAGATGTTTTGCATCAAAACTCCTGGAGATAGCGACTGCTACACCTCCATAGCCATCTGATCGATCTCTTCTGAAAAGCTCATAATGCAGACCTTGTGGTAAGATCTCACTGCTCAGGATGTTCGAGTTCAGCCATGTTTCAGTAAGGATTATGATGTCGGGCTTTGCTGTTTCAATGATTATCCAAAATTCGGCCAGTTTATTCTTGATGCTTTGACAGTTAATTACTAACACACTAATGTTTTTCTGTTGAGCACTCATGGGCACCGTGTCTGGGGCATCTGGTAGCGGTGTTGAACAGGCCTGGGGATGACCAGGTACAGGACTCTCTCTACCAGAGTTCACCGAGTCTAAGATGCTGTCAGGTATTGAAGATTCAAAGAGACTTGAATGGAATTGAGGTAAACCGCATGAGCAACATATCCAGTCTGCGTTGAATTTTTCCAAGGCATTGAAGACCGCGGTACTGATATTGACACAATTCTTGTGGTACCATATACCACAGCTATTACAAGCAATAGCTGGCGCCTTCCAGGTGACAGACCTATCACAGATGCCACACGGAAACTTTGGTTTGGGTAGCATTATCGAAAATACAATAATAAGGCAGAGAAAGATGTAGCGAAGCAACATATTAGCAATGAGGTCATAGGCATAATGGAAGAGTTTTCTTATTTTACATCCAATTTTGATGAAATTTTCCGTCATGTCCGTGTTATTCTTGTTGAATTTTTCTCTCTTTATTCAAATCAAGTTATCAAGTTTTTTTTGTGGACTTGTCCTTTAACAAATTGGGCAGAACGAGAGAATGTGAAAGAGAAGAAATAAAAAAAATATGAAAGTATTCTCATTGTGATTCGTTCCTAGGGAGCCGAAAGCCCTTGATTCCTCCTATGTTAAAATGGCAGTATGCCTACCGAAATAGGCAGGTCCGGATCACGGAAATATTCATTATGAAAGCGGCAAATGGAATTTTGGCAGCGCAAAAAAAGAGAGAAAATGAATGCAGAAAACGAAACTAAAGAAAATTAAGCGAATCAATGGTCGATGAAAAGTGAATCAGATAATATGGAGAGAAATCAGAGAATGTAAATTTGCAAAAAGCAAACATCACTTTAATTATACCGCGGAATATGCGAAATGAACTCTCGATTAATCTGAAGACCGAATTTATGTTTACAAAACTAAAGGGTTGATGAAGAATGAATCAGATAAAAAGAATGACTTGAATTATAAGCTTGCTCACAGTAGCGCATACAGAGCTCTCGGAAGCAAAAAAGGGGGAGAAAAGGGGGGAAGAAAGAGAAAAAAGGGAGAAAAGAGAGAATAGACGGTGAGACGAGTGAAAAAAAAACAAGGAGAGAGAAAGGCTTGCCTGGAAATTACAAAAAAAAATCATGTCACTATAATTGTATTTATTAAAGGCTATTTAATTTGTATATGTTATGTAACTATTATATATAAGAATATATAGGAGGCTGCACACAAGCTCCGCATTTTTAGCAGCCTCCTCCATTTCCAACCTGACTATAATAATCTTGAATCTAATTTTTGTACAGGGATACTTGAAATATGTTTTGTTATTTATATGTCAAAATTTACAAAACCAATTAACTGTTATTGTTGAAAATGGAATTAAACGAAACGAATTGCTATTTATGTTTAAGTTTATGGTAACTCGTATGAACTCGACAGGACAGCGTGCCGACAGCCAACCCATGCATCCTATATCATTATGAAAAATACGAGACATTTGGCTTCCTCCATAGAGATGTATATACATCTCTATGGCTTCCTCCTGCTCGTACGCACGGGCGTCCGTCGATATAACACATGATATTTTTATGAAAATATGCACCCTTTTTCTTAAAAGTTGATGGAGAGGGAGAAAAATTAATCGTATCAAGTCGGGGTATTCAGTAATGAGTACAGGAGAAACTATATTTCACTGATTTTCATGATTCATTCCATTTGATTAACTCATCTATTCGTGTTTTGGGGCTAATCTTTCCCTTACGCATTGCTTTTTGGCAGAAGTTCTATGGAAAATGCACCTTTTTTCACACAAACTTTGAGACACTCTGTATTCATTCCCCCATTGCTCGAGAATGAATGGGCAGTTAACGACGGGGTTAAAAATTTATTGAGGAACGGAATGTATATTTCATGAAAATGAAAGCCATTTTCCCATTGGATATCTTCAATACGTGTTTTTTACTAGATGAAGTTAGTTGTCGAATAGGCTGTCCTGGCATTTGAGGTCTCTATCGGTGACGTCACTCAGGATCGTCATGCCTGAACCATCGGCCGGGCAGGGGTCGCAATGGTAGTATGATTTATGGATAATGCACTCGATATATACAATAATCTTGTCCTCCCGTTCAAATGAATGTGAAACTCATATAATTTTCATCAGAGCATTCAACAGGAGTACTGTAGTACACATTTCTTTGTTATAAGTGAATTAAAGTCCCTCCAGTGAGTTTGATCACACCTATTGCGAAAATGTATCACCCCTACGTTGTAACACAGTCAGCTGTTTGCACTCAGGGTCACTCCGTGACCTGTGTGTGCGTTCAAGAGTTGTACACGATTTTCTGTCTCATCTAGGCAGAACTCTTTCATAATATCTATCATGATGATTACAAAAGTGCTTTGTATATATGATATTATGTCTTGTTATTTTATGTTTATTATTATGTACAACATTGTGAAACGGAAATCAATAAATCAAATGAAATGATTAAAAAATGTATAAATGCCCAGATTCTAGGTCTAAATCTTAAAAAAAAAACACGCACATGCATGTTTAAGATACGCAGCTTGTTCGTCAGTCAAAATGTTTTTAAATTATCCATTTTCAGATGAGAATACCCATCCATCGTTTTCATGATTTACAAAACATGAATAGAGTGTCTCGTTTTTTAGGTCTGAAAAGTCACTTTTTTCCGCTCACCCTTCGCGCTAGTGATTGTTTAATTAAAAAGTGCTTCGATTTTTTTTTTGGGGGGTCGCAATGTCATTTTTTAGCTCGCGATTCACGCTCGCATTATTTAACTGTTTAAATATCTATCGTCTTCGTGGCTAACTGCAAACAGTCGTTATATTAGATCAGGCCAGAATGATTATTAAAAATTTCTGCTCGCGCTTCGCACTCGCAGTATATATAGCGTCTTGTTCAGGATCACAATCATTGCCCAGAATGTTCAATTTTCAGGACAAAATACATAAAAAAATCTCCAAAAACTTTTTCTCGCGCTCGCAATATTTAAAAAGGGTTATCAAATATTAATATTGTTTAAAAATCTACCATAGGAAATGATTTCTGATTACCCCAGCTAGTTGACTGTCCTTCTAGAGAACAAACAAAAATCAACTTTAATCGGCCTATTTTTGTTTTGCATAGTGTAACTGTTTTGTGAAAATAAGTGAAACTTTAAATTGTCATAACTTTCTTATTTTATATCCGATTTTGATCTTTTTTCTAAATCCGGAAAAGTAAAACCTCATCATGGGCACAAAGGATTACGGTTGTAGATAATTAGTATACATCTCTATAGTGTATCCCATATACTGAATGAAGTGAGATGTCTTATTATATCCGGTCTTTGCTCCGTAAACCGCAAAGCATCTTGGGTAAAAATTCTTTCAACGAAAATATCGAGTGCTACTCTCAAAATTTACTTGTTGGTATGTTGGGTCACTTTTCAAGTTTCATATGTTAATGATTGGACTATTTCGACTTTTATATAAGTTATGTTTAGATCATATAAATGAAAATGCGCATAGGCATAGATATATTGGTTAACAAACTTCACACATTTCGTGTTTCCATGCCCACCGGTGACGCTGATCGCCAGCGGATTGTTGAAGACAGTTGACCCGAGGCACGCCGGCACCCTCGCGGTCGCTTGCTCGGTAGCGTTTCGTGTCGCTTGCCGCGGCCGTGTCGCTTTGAAAGAATTTTAACGTTGCTCCTCATTGATTTTCCTTTAGACGTATTGTATGCCTGATCTACATCTGCACTATGTCTGCCATCATCACGTCTCTCTGTCAGTGTCAGCACCATGTCTCCCAAATAATGCTGGTTTTTAATCCCTCACCTTTTTTCAGTAGAGGCGCACGGCCAATAATTATTGGAGACTGTCTCCAATGTGGGAGATTATCTTCAGAGACTTTTGTAAAGAATTTGGGTATCCAATTTCACAGACAGTCTCCAATGTCGGAGACCAATTTCCTTTGTTTACATTTGCTGCAAAAGGATTACCTTGGCGGCAAATAAAAATGTGATAAGCAGATTCCTCATGAAAAATTACCCCTTTTCACCGTCTACTTTAAAATTCACCATCTACTTTTGTTTTGATAAGGATTTTTGTTGTCAATCACACACAAAACAAATGGGCCTCTGACCTCAGTGAAACAAAATTTCGGGTGGAAAAAATCATGCTTTTGTTTGTGTTGTTTCTTTTGTGCTTTTACAAAGCAAGTCTCCAACGTGGGAGATTGTCTCCCCTATTGGCCGTGCGCCTCACTGTTTTTTGCCTGTTTGGCTGGGCTTTTTTGGCCCGGGCCAAGTTTAAATTTGCTTCTTTTTTTTTTATTATGTGACTGGTCTGAGTCTGACTCGTGCTCTCTCTTTGGACTTGGGCTGACCATAATTTGGCATTGCTATATTTTATTGGGCACTTTTCAGTTTTCAAAAATTCAAGTTCTAACTTTGTTAAACGTACTGGTTCAGTTCACACAAAATTAATTAAAATCCTAATGTTAAAAATATTAAATAAACATGAGGCTAATATAAATTGAATTGAGGCAAGATCAAAAGTGTCAAAAGAGTCAAAATCATCCAGCGTGACGGAATTAGAAATTAGGTCAAGCAATAAGGGTTTCGCTGGTATTATTTGTATCACGATCTCAATTACAGCGATCGACTAATGTGTGCTTGGCTTAATTTGAAGGTGTCATTAAAAAGTGACCTTCATTTGCACACAATCGTTTTGCAAAGCCAAAGCCTTTAAAAGAGAAATAGATCTAGGGTCTAAAGTAGACAAATGCAAAATAATCAGATGGAGGTTAAAATCTTATTTCACTTAAATCTACCTGTTAGTAATGTTACGTGTTAGCTGTTTGCTGTCGTCTGCTCGCAAAATGGTGTTTGCATGATGCTTGTCGAGAAGTTTGGATTTTCTCAAAATGGACGCAAAAGATATGTTTGCCAGTGTTTTGTGGATGTTTTGCCAATATTCTAATCTTCAAGTAATATGGGGAATTTTACTAGTTCGCACATTCTGTAGGATTTATCATATTTTAAGCTATTAATTACTTTTTTAGATATGTGACAATGTGCAAAATAGGGTAATGAGCAAATTATATGCCTAATCATCTGACAGTCATTGAGTCCAATTGTTAATAGTAACCTAACTATATGGATTAGCTGGATTACCGAGATGGGATTATACTCAACTTAAGTCCTGGGTCAGTCCTTCTAACGGGTGGAATACTTGAATTGTCTATGTAGGATGGCTGCAATGGAGCTCAAAGTACTTGGTGCATAAACTTAGTATATTCAGTCTGTCGTGTGAACTTGACTGTGCGAGATCGAGAGTAGTCGAGGGTACAGGTGTTGAACTAAGAATGGCGTCGTATATGTCGGGATGGTCTGTGTGTGTGGAGGGTTTCTGGGGGACATGGTCGGTCGTGCGTAGTGAGAGATATAATGACGCACTTCGCGCGGCGACCAAGTTCCCCATATGTTTTACATGTACATGTAGGATTGAATTTGAATGTTTCTTTTCAGTTTTTTACAAACCTGCACAAAATTTTACAGAGAAAAAAATATTGGGATAATAATGTATGCTATTATTTCTTTTTAAATGTTCATGGTTTTCCCAATCATTTGCCCATAATCTAAGATCACTGATATATTTTGCTCATTTTCGAAACAATCCTGGTTTTGAATTCCTGTATTCTAAATCATATGACATCATCTGAAAGAGAGCACTCTAAGTTGTAGAAAAGTCCTAGCCTGAAAGTGAAAATTTACAATTTTATAGCCAACTATGAAAATAAATCTAGAGCTAAGTTGTAAGGGGTCAATTTTTTACAAAAAATGGCTTGGTGAAAATTTTTCGCAACTGTTAGTTGTACAGGATCTAACTTTCAATTCATTGCAGGGTGTCCAAATTTCATGAAATTGACTTTTGGTTAACTGATGTGAAATTGTTCAATGGAATGAAAAAAAAAAGAAAATGCTTAAAACTACTTACTGAGACTGAACTAGCAGGGATGCCGCTTTTTAGAATTTAGGCATTTAAAACTTATTTTCAGCCATTATAGTTTTTACATTCTGTGGTCTGCTTGTGCGATCACTTATCTGACTGTAGGGTCTATGAAGGGAAGTTTCTTGAACCTTGGACCTGGAAGTAGTAATCCCTTAAGCAGCTATTCCAAGCTAAACTGGGATGGGATGTGCTTTGACAGGAGGTATTGGTGCAAACAATTTATTGGAATTTTATTTACAATAAGAATGGTGAAGTGCAAGTAAAAACCATGTTTCCAGTGCTTAAGCTTCCTGGAACCTACAGGAGGCTGTAACCCTCTGATGACTGGAGGGGTAGCCCCCTGGAAGACAGCAACTGCTGGGGCAGTAACTGCTGCAGCTGGTAGTTGGTTCCAGATGCGAATGGTACATGTAGAAGGATACATGGATATTTGTATGCATCAATCGTTGCTTCAGGTACAGGGGCCGGTATTCTGATAGCAGGTTTAACTTAAACTCAGGTTTAAAGTTGTGGTTTAAGTATGGGAAGCCAATTGTTACATAAATCACTAACAATAGAGATATTCTTCAGCTCACTTGGCTCTCAAATCATTCATAATTGTCTAGGAATTATAGATAGATGATTGACTTCACCATCGATGAATCAGGAAAGAGCACAGTAAACGTAAGAAACATACAACTTCATAAACACTTTGATACTTCTGGCTTCCCATACTTTAACCACAACTTTAAACCTGAGTTTAAGTTAAACCTTACATTAGAATACGGGCCAGGGAGTTTTAGCATATGATCTCTTCTACTGATTTACATGCATGGAGCCTGGGTTGTGAAGTGCGGAAGCTGGATGTTCACAAGCTGGTGGTGTATTTGATTGACTTCTCATTTATTAGTGTGCCATAAATTTCCTTTTCTTCCATAGTCGGAGACGGTGATATAAGAACAAAATGGCAATGCAAAACCTGCATCTTGCTGGAGAGGATGACGATGAGATGTACTCTGGCTACAATGAATACAATCCATTTTTTGACACAGAGGTAAGGAAGGAAAAGAAGTTTGGACATGATTTCTAATTGGATGCTAATTAATGTTGTTGTGGATGTGGCTTGATTGACTTGTAACTCACTTTTAAACTTCTCAGAATACATGATTTGCAACCAAAAATGTAGGATAATCATTACAAACCTTTTAACAGTACTTGTAACAGTTTTCAGAAAACCATCTGTGACTGTTTCTTTTAGATGGCGATGTTGTAAATGATCATGCCTGACTGAAGTTAGGAACACCTTTTTTCATACATAGAGCATATATTACTTGAAATAAATTTTATGAATTTAAATTTATTGTTAATCTGTGTATTTATCTTCCTTTCAATGTTCTATCAATTATCATTATTACAGACCAATTCTGGGTACAGGTACATGTAGCTTTGTCGGGGAGGGAGACCCTCGAGTCACAGTTATCAAGTTAACTTTTCCCATATGCAGGCAGCTAAGCTACATGTACCCATCTACTGCTCTGCTTATATTTTGTTTAAATTTTATTGTATATTGTAATTGCCAAATTGATAATGAATAAATAAATTTTTTTTTCCTGCTACAGAACCTTGAGCAAGATGAAACCTTTCAGAAAACAGTACAGAAAACAAGTCATGGGAGAAGACCACCCGTAAGTTTGATCTTAAGACCTTTTATGATCAACCTGCTTGATAAGACCTTTTATGATCGATTCCTCCCTTAAGGTTTGCTTTTTTTACTCTGCCCAACGAGTATTTTTCTGACTCTGCTCTGAATGTTATTCTTTGTGACTATATTTCATTCTAGCAGTTATACATGTACCTAATTCTTCACAAAAAGTGCTGATTACATTGTCCTCTTCTTATTTCATTCATCTCTCATTTCATTCAATGCTATAAAATTCAAATGATATGTTCGTCCTTAATTGGGGAAAACAAACTCTATTTTTGTAGTTCATTACACAATTGTACAAAAAACACCAGCCCAGACTGACAAGAATATTAGCCTACTACAAAAGGTGCTTAATTTAATCAGCTTATTATTGGTTGAGCTACCTTGAATAACCAATGGTCTGGTTCTGTCACTTAATAGTTTAATACCATATCTTTCACTTTATTTTTATTATTTTATTTCATTTATTTATTTATTGACTTTTTTTTTTTCGGGGGTATATTTCAGGCCTGGTATATATTGTCAATCCTTTTCTAATTCCATGGAAATTTTATCATGGACCCTTTTGCCATTCAAATTCTATACTTTTTTAAAACATGTGTCACTTGTTGTCCCCCACCTAACTTTTTGTCATTTTTGTGCAGGATTGTACTGTTTGATATGTAATATGTCTGTCATATTAATTCTTTGCATGCTTTGTGTAGAATGCTCTCTAGTCTAATCATATTTCTTCTTTTTTCTGATAACTTGTTTCATTTCTACATCTCAAACTATTTTATGATCTCAGATGACAGCTGCTAGGCAACCCCAGGTGAGAATTCTTCTCTTTTCTTTTCGTTTATTTCACTATTAAACTCATTTGTCCGGATTCTGAAGTCCTGTATAACTCTAGACCATGGTCTTACTGTGCTAAAATTAAGAGAAGCCAGAAATAGATAAAAAAAAATTGTGTAGATCGTTTGTTTACTTTTTTGTTTGGAGTACCCCTTTAATCATATGTGAATGTGTGAACAAGGCAACAGCAGAGCTGCCAAGTAGGACAGATTTTCCGTATTTAGTACTGAAAAATGAGAAGAATACTGATGGTTTCATGCAAAATACTGATTTCTCAAGTTTCAGTTTTGTGTGTTATCCTATGGTATTTCTTTGAAAATACTGATTTCCTTGCCAAAATACTGATTTTCAGCTTTAAAAATACTGAAATGTTCTTGTTCAGGTTGGCAGCTCTGCATAAGACAACTCTAGTTTGTGGTCACTGGCAGATCCAGGGGGGGGGGGGCATGGGGGCACAGCCAGCCTGTGCCCCCCTTTTTTCGAGGCACAATTAAAATTTGTAATGAAAAAAAAATGCCAGAAGTGTGCCCCCCTTTGAAAATGAAGACCTTAGAAGACCTTTTTTTTTTTGCTTTCATGGACAAAATTCACTTAATTTTTGGTTGAAACCCTTTTTTTTTGCTTGTCAAATTTTTCCTCGGGGAAAATGTGCCCCCCCCCTTTCGAAAAATCCTGGATCCTCCCCTGTTTGTGGTCATTTTAAAGGAGAGGTGGAAAGGAGGATACTGATTGGGAAATAGAGACAAGGAGCAATTTATCAAATTACATGGATGAATTTGTTGAACTGGCTGGTAGTTAAAAGACAAATTGACCATTTGCAAGATGCAAGGCACATATCTCAGAAGTAAAGCAGCTTTCAAGAAATGCCCATTCCTTTCCATATATATGAGTATTTGAAACCAATTGGAAAGTCATTATCGGCTTTTCATTTTTTCATCCCTTAGCATCAGAAACTGGAAGGTCATAGGATGCAAAAATCTCCCGCTCCTCCCACCCCTTACTGTCCTGTTATACCTCCAGAGCTTTACATAAACTTTGAATGAACTTTTTGAAATATTTGTTCATGCTTTATATATTTTTTTTAATAATGTTATGGTGATATTATTTCTCATTAAGTATTGCTTTTTTATCTTTTCCTGTGATTTTATCTGTATAAGTATGTACAATTCAGCTCATGCTGGAAACCAGTCTTGAAACAAAATACCATTATTATTATTTTATACTTTTAATATAAAGCAACTCGTACTCATATAAGTTCTTTTGAATTTACAGATTGGTGCACAGAGAGGTATGATGGGAACAGCTGCTGGGGTGAGTAATGTCTTTTCAGTTCTTCTGCACTAGTTAATGATGCACCAAAGTTTACATGTGATCAAGCAATAATAAAAGCCAATTTTTAAAACTACTTTAATAATGCTCATGCCCACCTGACATGAGTTTTTCTTATAATAACGGTACTCCTGTTGCCGCAGACTCCACAGCTCTTGCCCCTTGCTCCGAGCATGGCTTCTAAAATAGGCTTTCAAAGAATCATTTCCTGTCAAGTACCCTTGCCTCGCCTTCATCCAGTGTGAGAAAGATGACCATGTAAATCATAATAGAATACCTTGAAAATATTTTAACCAAGTTGACAGATGGGTCACATGGTCTAGTGGTCAGAGCAATGGACTCATGATTTAAAGGTTGTGAGCTCTACCATATTCTTCACTTTCATAAAATGACTTGAGAGTAATTTCTGTAGTCTATTACATGTAGTTCCGCCACAATGCATGATTGACTTAGATTTAAAATTTGTTTCCTATGTAATTTGTGATACCAGCTTGGCATTATGCCAGCAAAAAAAGTTGTTCTGCCAAGTTCCTAAATAAGAACTATCTCATAGATCAAATTTGTTATGCTAGGTGCTTTCATCCATTGTTAATGTTTGAAATTTACAAAATTTCCACCTATTTGTTAACAGAGTCGTCTAAAAACGGGTCTTACATCGTCAATGGGAGCTAGGCCTATTACAGGGATGGCACCTCAGGTAAGTTTCAAATGTAATTTTTGAAAAGATTCTTGTAGATGGTAGGTCGTGAAGGTTGGAATTGAATGAAGATAAAAAGGGAAGGAAAACACTATGGGAGAGGGATATAAGTAAAATTGAAATGTGATGATGGTGGTGGTGGTATTGTTGATGATAGTGATGATAATGGTGATGATGATGATGATGATAATGATGTGAATGATGGTGGTGATGTTGATGATGATAATGATGATGATAATACTTTATAGGGTTATGATGGTGATGATGATGGTCTGAAACTCAAATACAATAAAATGTTAGAGTAAATGTATGTGTACAGACAAAAGAAAAACCACATTGCTGATCTTAAGAGCAACTGTTCAGTAGTAAGAACTCGAGTAAAGATGCTGATATAATAACATTGATAAAAAATGATAATGAAAATAATTATATGAACACCAATTGATATGGAATTCATTACTTGATTTTCTTTCCATTTCTCTTCAGGATGGCAATGTTGCTCGGCCAATGACCGCTGTCAAAGCTGCGGGATACTCATCAACTGGCAGAGGTAAATACAATATTCTTTTAAATACTTTGGGTACCACTATTCCTTTTAATTTTTTTTTTTTCCCAAAATATATGTATTGCAGGTTGTCATGGTAAATGTTTTCCTTAATCATTGGCTTAAATTACTGATACACTGTAGATGGACTATAAAAGTTGAGCTTACCTGACATAATTTGTCTATCTGTTCTCATTCCTTTTCCTCCCCCCTGTTCACTGTTATCCAGGACAAGCATTTGACCCATTAGGTCAGTCATCGAAAGGACCAGCGCCCCCATTAGAGACCAAGAATGAAGACTCGTGAGTGTCCTAAAGTATTTCTTTTAACGATCATAGTTAAGCCTTTATCCATCCTTTTGTTTTTGTTTTTTAATAACTTGCATGGTTTGAATTGAAAAATGGAGGGTTAAGTATGAAAGGTCTGTCGTATAAAAGCTGAATATCAGTCAGAGTAATGGATGCTTAATTTACTCGGTACCCAGAAGCAAGGTAAATGAGTTATCCCTAAAAAGACTGGGCTATTCCGAAACCTAAGAAGTCAGGGGAAGGAATCATCTTGGACCCCTACAATCTTGGCAATTGACTGGGCTATTTTGCCGAAAAGTTTATTGTTATCAAATATCAATTTACCATGATGTTTCAGTTGATGCTTTCTCTAAGGGATTTTGTGATGAAGATTAATGCCTTACTATAAACAGATCTTGGCTCATCAATCTTGAATCACCAGGTCCAAACGAAGATTCTCTGTCAACTAAGCTTTCACCTTGTTTACATTTCCACTCTCTGGCCCGTATTTTGCACTCAGGTTTAAATTAAACCCCAGTTCAAAGTTATTTAACTATATTGTGCCAATTGGAGCACATTCAATTTATTTTCTCATTTGACACTCAAATTGTTCATAATTTTCTGTGAATGATAAACTGAAGTATTTTTCTTCATTATGAAAGCAAAAGGAAACAAAATAGTAAACATAAGAAATATACAATATAAACATTATTTTTTAATTTTCGGCTCCCTATAATTTTAGCACAGAGTTAGACCATGGTCTAAGTTAAACCTGACTTCAGAATATGGGCCATTGTGTATTTTGGGGATTTTACAGATTATCATTCCTTTGAATTTCTTTATCCCATGATCAGTGCTGAAGAGAAAGTAAAACAGCTTGAGAAGCAAGTGAATGATCTGATAGAAGAAAGCTGCTTTGCTCACAGTAGAGGAGAATTTACTCTGGTAAGAATAGGGAATTTGTTGATACATATTGATCATAGGCAAAAATCAGTAATGATGATTTGCTGGGTTGTATTTTCAGTTGCACTGTCACTAACTCACTATAAAAACTTGCTCGTAGAGCATAAAGCTGTTTGCGTATTCTCACCCAACTGGTTACTCGGTTTTATTTGCATCTGAATAGATACTCAGAAATGCATATAGGCTTAATCTTGATTGCAAACATTCAATAATTTTTCAAGTTCTATTACTTTGGCTGTTTATGTCACAGATGAGAATACAATGTATGAAAATAAAATAACCTGTGTTTCATGAAAGTTGTCAGAATTGACAATGTCAGTCAAAATCTCAGTTTTTGATGTGCTGATATGCACCAGTCTCTGATTGTTATTTTGCTAACTGTCAGAGAATGACAAAATGTCAGAGATGGCACAATTTCAGTTTCTTGAAATTGTGCCCATCCAAGAAAGAACTCTAACAGTCTTAAAGTACAAGGTAATAGATTATGACGACCCGCTAATTAAGTTTTGAATGAAATCACCTTAATTTATTCCTAGTTATTTATATGTTTAATTAATTTTATTGCATAGGCTCTTGATAAGGCAAAGGAGGCTGGACGGCAGGAGAGGAGACTAGGATCGGTCAGAGATCAACTCAGTAACAACGAACAGGTCAACCTTGACTTGACCTACTCGGTGAGTATATTCTACATTGTTTCCATAAAACCTATTCGTTTCAAATAATGTTGAATAGACTGATATATTAACAACATTTCCTTTGTCTGCATGCAATTGCTCTTCACATGAATACACTGGTTGATATTCTCTTAGCATTGATAAATTAAATTCTATTTTATTTTACCACTTTATGTAGTGTCTGTTGCCAACTCATACTCAAAGTGCAGATTATTTCAACCCTGCATTTTTGTGATTTTTATTTTCCGTTTTATTTCAGCAGGGTAGCCCTTTCAGTTACAAAACTGCTGTGCCAAGGGGCCCTTCACAATAAAAAAATAAATACATTTAAATAGCAATTTACACACACAAAAATAAAACTATAATACTATAATACATGAAATGTTTTTTGCAGTGATGATAAAAAAATAAAATGATTTTTTGGGGATGAAGTGAGAAGAGAAAGTATAATTATAAGATGAATTTCAATTGATTTTTGGTACTTTTTATATTTCATGAAAATATAATTTGTTAGAGAAAACTTAAAATTTCTTTTTTTATTAGGTCAACTTCGGAGAATGCCGCCCTCTGCTTAAAGTACATGTGGAAGCCACCTTAAGTAATAACAGAAGAAATGAAAAGAGAAATGAATGGTCCAGTTAACAAACAAATAAATGTTTTCTTTAATTAACAATGACTTGTAATTTATTACTAGTAGTGTTTTCAAAATGTTCTCTCACTGCCTATCTGTATTCGTATTTATGCTCTTGTCTTGTAAAATCATCAATACTTGAGTGTTATTATGTCATAATTTTCCTTTCATTTGATTTAATGTTTGTTTACTTTTATATTTGAAATAATTATTTGTTTTCAAATATTTTCACTTAATGTTTCTAGGTCTTATTCAATTTAGCCAATCAATATGAAGCTAATGAGATGTTTACAGAAGCCCTCACTACCTACCAGGTTATTGTAAAGAATAAGATGTTTTCAAATGCAGGTGAGTGAATGTACATGTAGGGCTGAAATTAATCTAAGGCTATGGATAACATTTTACTGGCTTCAATGACCCTGTTATTGGTCTCAATTTTTTTTGTGCCATTTTTGTCTCACCTGCGAAGCAAAGTGAGACTATAGGCGCCGCTTTTCCGACGGCGACGGCCGCGGCGGTGGCGGCGGCGGCGGCGTCAACATCAAATCTTAACCTGAGGTTAAGTTTTTGAAATGACGTCATAACTTAGAAAGTATATGGACTTAGTTAATAAAACTTGGCCATAAGGTTAATCAAGTATTACTGAACATCCTATTAGAGTTTCATGTCACATGACCAAGGTCAAAGGTCATTTAGGGTCAATGAACTTAGACCATGTTGGAGGATTCAACATCGAAATCTTAACCTGAGGTTAAGTTTTTGAAATGTCATCATAACTTAGAAAATATATGGACCTAGTTCATGAAACTTGGACATAAGGTTAATCAAGTATCACTGAACATCCTGCATGAATTTCACGTCACATGACCAAGGTCAAAGGTCATTTAGGGTCAATGAACTTTGGCCGAATTGGGGATATCTGTTGAATTCCCATCATAACTTTGAAAGTTTATGGATCTGATTCATGAAACTTAGACATAATAGTAATCAAGCATCACTGAAAATTTTGTGCAAGTTTCAGGTCACATGATTAAGGTCAAAGGTCATTTAGGGTCAATGAACTTTGGCCGAATCGGGGGTATCTGTTGAATTACCATCATAACTTTGAAAGTTTATGGATCTGATTCATGAAACTTGTACATAAGAGTAATCAAGTATCACTGAACATCCTGTTCGAGTTTCAGGTCACATGATCAAGGTCAAAGGTCATTTAGGGTCAATGAACTTTGGCCGAATCGGGGAAATCTGTTGAATTACCATCATAACTTTGAAAGTTTATTGGTCTAGTTCGTTAAACTTGGACATTAGAGTAATCAAGTATCACTGAACATCCTGTGCGCATTTCAGGTCACATGACCAAGGTCAAAGGTCAATGAACTTTGGCCGAATTGGGTGTATCTGTTGAATAACCATCATATCTCTGTAAGTTTATTGGTCTAGTTCATAAAAAGTGGACATAAGAGTAACCATGTATCACTGAACATCTTGTGCGAGTTAGAGTAGTTTTCAAAGTCAGCACTGCTGCTATATTGAACTGCGTGATGCAGGTGAGACGGCCAGAGGCATTCCACTTGTTAGATTTTCACATTTGCTTTATATTATAGAAATGGGTAGCATAGCATAGATAAGTGCCCCCAACAACAACTGGAAAAAAAGACACTTGGAATTGATAATAAAGAGGTTTTGTCGACTAAAGAATGAAATCTGGTTTACTAGACTTAGTTAAAATCCGGGATTAGGTTTCATAAATGACTGAATTTATCTGACATATACGGTATATTTACAGTAGTTAATCAAAAGCCATGAATTCATCGGATGTGAAAAGTTGCCATAATTTTGTTATTCATGAAATATCATCTGTCTGAGAAATTGGTGATATCAAAATTATCATCATGTTATGATAACTGTAAAAGTTTTATTCCGCATCGAAGATGAAAAATTCTTTGTAGTTCAGTGAAATTTTGAAGGGAGTGAAGTCTAATAATGTCACTGATAGACAAATTGACCAATAGTATGTCGTCCAAACTATTGCAATATTAGGTTTGATCAGCCTGAAGACCGTTTCATTGATGTAATCGTAGCTTTGTGGATTTTAATCGTATGCTCTACTTTCCCTGTCAGGTCGTTTGAAGGTGAACATGGGTAACATCTACTACAAGCAACGCAACTACCCCAAGGCTATCAAGTATTACCGTATGGCCCTTGATCAAGTCCCCAATACCCACAAGAGATTAAAGTAAGTTTACTAACTTCTGGGGCCCATTTCTTAATCCTGCTGTGATAATGAATTCCCAATAACAGTTAAGAATTACTGAAATCCTTTAATCTGATTAACTGATATTAAACTTGTTGTAGAAATTGTGCATTTGTTATTGTAACAAGTCTTTATGGAACAGGACACTGGCATGGATATATCTTTATATCGCACCATTTGTCAGAATAACTGTAATAATCATAAGGTGAAAGAAATCAGAGGATACTTGAATTATTTATTTACTTTCATTTTTTGGATGTTTGCAGAATAGATTATTTTGTTTGATATATATGACCAAAGTTATCTATTTCACCTTTTTAAAGTGAACTTGACATGGACGCTCATAAGGTGTAACCTTACTTCAGCTAAACTGTGATTACATACTGATTTTGGCTAACTTCTATGAATTTATAGTTTGTTAGAACAAGTGACAAATACTTCATATGCGTCTACATCTCTCTTGCCCCCTCCCCCCTTCACCTATTCCCACCCACCTCCCTCTGTCCAGGATGAAGATAATGCAGAACATCGCCAACGTCTTCGTCAAGATGGGCCAGTACTCCGACGCGATCACCTCCCTAGAGCACATCATGGCTGAGAAGTCGGATCACTCTACAGCGTTCCATCTCATCCTCTGTTACTACGCGACGGGAGACAGAGATAAGATGAAGAAGACCTTCCAGAGGCTCCTTGGAGTCGAGATGAACCTGGAGGACGAGGACAAATACCTGCCGCATCCTGTAAGTCGTCACTCAGAGTCTTTTCTTGCGACTACCTTGGGATTTTCCTTCCTATTTCTTCACTCCTTTCTTGTTCGCCTTTATCTGCTGTAACATTTTTCCAAACTGATGAATAATCTCCACATTTGCTTGTGGACTTTGTGCAATTAGAATACTATGCTGTGTAGTTCATGGTTTAGAAACTTTTGTCTGTATGTTGTGTTAACCAATATTCCTCTTTATCATTATTGTAGTGTTTATCCATTGTTCCAATTTATTTTGTTCGTATCCCTCCTGTTTCCTATTCTTTTTGAGTAGAGCACTCTTTTTTTTCATTTTCTTTTGATTTTACATTGAATGTTTGAATTCAAGCATTTCCCTCACAACCAAAACCTTTCCCCATAGTATATTGTTCTTTATTTACCTCCATCCCCCCCCCCAAACTAGCAGCTTAAGTCACATCAACACCCACAAATCACTGCAGTTTTTTTTTGTTGTTGTTGATTCAGTCAAAGTTCACAATTTCATTTCCATGCACATTTCATGCTTTTGTCCTTCATTTTCCTCTAAGTTGTCATTATCCTTTCTGCTTTGTTTCACATACCTTTGCTTCTTCCCTTCCATTTTCTATATGTTATTAAATGTAAAAGGAGGAAGAACCTTTTATACCAGCACCGGTGAGTGTTCTAGTTTAGAGTTTATGTTATCTTCTGATAGCTCAGACTAGTGTTAGCCTGGCTATATCAGAAGTTTAAATTGCATTCAGTCATTTCTTTTAGTTTTGTTTAATTCCTATCATTTTTTGTGTGTTTCATGTCTTATCATTAGTTACTACTTTCTTATCTCATGTTAACTTGAAATTTGAGCCTCTTTAAAAGATCAATCACTGTAACCAAGTGCCTTTGCTGCTTTCAGTGGTCATTTATTACTTTGTTGATGTTGTTTCCCTCTTAAATATCATTCTATCGAAACTAATCTAACATTTTATTATTTGAGTTGTTCCTTATTGTTGCAATTATTTCAAATTAACCATTTTTAAAAACTATCCAATATTTCAAGAAAAAATTGCATTTGACTTGTTCCTGCCAGTAAAGTTGCCTATCAATATCTTCAAATCATCAACAAAGCATGTGCTTGATATTTTGTTTCTATATATGTGTTTTAAATTCATCTTGAAATTTGCATTAAAAACAGTATAAGCCAATTTCAGAGTTGTCCATTAATTTTCTCTTCTGTAAAATTATGAAACCCACAGTTTAGTTAATATTAAAAAACATAAAAAGTGTAGACAGCGCTGTTGTATAGGGTTACTTGAAGATCAAACTATGTAGTTCTTGCCTGTGTAGCACTTAATACCACCTTATATTCCATTGAATCTGTATGTAATATGTCGCTGAACTTTTTCGTTCTGTTTCTTAACAAGCTTTGGATTAACATGGCTTGACTCCTCCATTTCCTTTTCTAGGATGACAAGCATGCTAACATGATCCTAGAAGCAATTAGGAACGACGGTCTCAGGCAGGCTGAAAGGAAAAGGTAAGGAGGCTAAACAAATTCTGTTTATAAAATATTTGTGTTATTTGGAAGGAGATTAGACTGAAAGAATAAATAGGGCAAGCCTTATCTCATTGAAAATAGCAAGAGTATCATCTTTCATTGGAAAGAGCAGTCATAGTCTTCTCATTGAAAAAAAACACCACAAGTAGTATTTTATGCCTCGTAATATGAATGTCGCTTGTACAAATGGTTTGACCATCAAACACAAGGTGGTCCTCTTTTTGCCTATCCCCTCACTTCATCCAATGGTAATTATGTGCCTAGTATATACATATGTGTGATGTGTTCTCGGCCCTGTAACAGAAAAACAATTTTGCAATGAATTATAGCTGTAAGTCTGCGCCAAACCATGTACGAAAAGTTATTATCAATTGTAGATATTGATCACAGCATTTTATGTTGCCAGACCCTGCTACATGTTTATGTGAATTTCTATTGAAATTGTCACAAAGTCTTACAATGAAAATGCAATGTATGGTTTGACTGTGCTAATGTTTGAGTAGTAGTCTGTTTTCAGAAATTAAAATGAAAATTTTGCATTTGATTGTAAATTGGATAATGTGACCTTTTTTGCTGATTTATCTCTTTAGGAAAGCTAGTATGGAGAAATGCGTCATGGCTGCAGCCAAGCTGATAGCGCCCTCTATAGAGCAGAGTTTCTCAGCAGGATATGATTGGTGTGTTGACTGTGTCAAGCAGTCCAATTACATTGACCTTGCCAACGACCTTGAGATCAACAAAGCCCTGATGTACCTCAAACAGAAGGAATTCAATCAGGTATTCATTGATTCAAGTTGAAAAAGGTATCAGTTAACTCTCAGAAAAATCATTAAATTGACAAGGATGCAACTTTTCAGGTTAAAGCTTGAATTCAGATTTTTTTCCAGGCCGTAGATAACAACTTTTATTTGTTTTATTTTCATTTATTCATTCATTCATCCATCCATCCATCCATCCATTCATTCATTCTTTCATTCATTCATTCATTCATTCATTTATTTACCCATTCATTCACTCACTCACCCACTCATTTATCAATTTTTTTTTTTTGGGGGGGGGGTTGAAATTGTTTCATTCTAGATGACTGTCTCATGAATTCTTGTGGCATACCTGATTTTAAATTAGCCATGCAAAGTTACAGTCTATAACGAATAAGCAGGTGAATGCCAGTTGATTTACAAAATTTCAACCTGTAGACATAAACAGTGAATTTTTTGCTCATTCATGTACCAGTATTAAAAACATTTGTATATTCACTGGTAAAAAGTTTTCTGTTCAAGATGGCAAACATATCAGGTTGTTACAGATCAGTGCTTTTTTATGCCAAGACCAAAAAAAATTCTAGTCCACAAGTCTGTGGAATGCTTATTTTCCTTTTATGTATTCAATGTACATGTATGTGAATAGGATATTGTGCCAAAGATTTGACTGAAATTCATTGTATACTTGTGCTACTTTTTTCATCTCATTGCATTGAAAAATTCATTTTCTTTTCTTAAAAATTTCTGTTCCAGGCTGTAGAGGTTCTAAAGACCTTTGAGAAGAAGGAGTCCAAGTGTGCCGCAGTGGCTGCAGTCAACCTATCCTTCATCTACTTCCTACAAGGTGATATAGCTATGGCTGAGAAGTACGCAGAGGTTGCCATGACAGCAGATCGATACAATCCTCCAGGTATGTCAGCATTAGATGAGGGGTGGGAAGGGATAGGGATGAGGGTGTATCATAGCTGACTGTTATTTTTCAGTTCAAACCCAGCGCACACTATGCGATCCGACACGACGCGATTTTCTAATAAATTGCATTTTGCTTTAAATGTGAAGGTTCCAAGAAGTCAACTTATTTTATCTGAAGTTCGACATTGCGTTAAAAATAATATAATCATAATTTTGCTTTGCGACAAGTCCTATGGTCGGAGTAAAGTCCAAATCCAAGTCGCAGCTGATGATGACGTCATTACGATTTGAAATTGAATTTGCTTTTATTTCTACAGGGAGGCACAAATTTGACTGAATTTTGATTTCAGTAGTCCTACTGATCTCTGATCGCTAAGATTTTATCGGCTGGAATGTTCATATCAAACGTTATTACAATTTCTTTGAAATTTGGATTGCATAGTGTGCACCAGACTTAACATAGGGAACATTCAGCGAACTATGCACTGATGGTAACGGTTTGCACTGCTTATTTTTTTCATCTTCTTTCAGCCTTGGTGAATAAAGGTAACTGTGTGTATGTCCAGGGAGATCTTGAGAAGGCCAAGGAATGCTACCAGGAAGCACTCAGAACAGAAGCATCCTGCACAGAAGCTCTCTATAATCTAGGTCAGTATATAAATGAGATATTGACTGGCCACGAGGGCAATACAAGAATACATTGTCCCATAAGAGAATGATATTGTCCTGAGTCTCAAGGCAATATATTTCTTTAAAGGGCAACATTTCCTATGTTTCCAAAGTAGAGCCAGACATTTTAGTTTTACAAAAATTAAAAACAGCTGTTACAAACACTACAATAGTTAAATAAAAATCTATTGTCCACTATTGTCTCACATTTTCACTAAAATTTGAATACATATCCAATGGTTACCATTGACTTTCAGTATTTTCAAACTACAAATATTATGTACTGATACCATACATCAAAATTATTTTCATTTAAATGTTAACCAAGGACACTTTGACAAAATTTTGTCCCTGTAATCCAGGTCATGCGACCAACAGGCTTCGTAGTTTGATATATTTCTAATCTCATATCACTCTTTTTAATAGGTACTCCACCTATCAGAAAGAAATGTGACAAAACCTGCATGAATTGAGGGTAATTGCTTTGTGTAATGAATTAGCATATCTTTATAATTTTTTAGGTCTCGTCAACAAGAAGCTCGGTCATCTAGAGCCAGCGTTGGATTGTTTCCTCAAACTCCACGCCATACTCAGAAACAATGCTCAAGTAATATTCCAGATAGCATCAATGTATCCTTGATAAATAACACTTCTTTGTAATATTTCAAGATTTTTAGGGGATTATTTGATAGTATTCATTTGGGGAATTTTCTATTTTTTTAAGTGTGCAATTTGATAATTAGTTCTAGATAGAGGAATTATGTTCTGATTACTTCATATTCAATTTAATATAATTTATTTCCATATTCTATTCAATAATTAAACTTTAATACTAAATATAAACAAATGTGGACTCTTAAATGATACAATCAGATAGCAATAAGCAGTAAGTAATATAAAAAAATCTGACTCTTCACAAAAAGTGTAAATGAGCATTATACTCCAGGTTCTCTTTTCACAAAGACTAAAAAGGTAAACTTGCCATTGTGGTAACTAGCATGGCATCAAGTTTCTGCATCCAATAAAAAGTCAAGTTTTCAAGGTATTGCCATAATTGTGAAGATTCCATAATTGTAAGTCCCTATAGTAACAGTGCCTCTCAGCCAATCAGAATCAAGGAAAGATGTCAGATCTGACAACTTGTCGGCTGAAAATGTTGATGAAACGCCCCCCTGATTTAGCTATTCGGGGGGGGGGGGGGGCATACATTTTGACTGTATAGTGAGAATCCATCAAAGTGTAGCTAAGCATAGGGTTAAACCATGATTTTGTCTTACATGTAGCCAATCAAATTGCTAAATTTAAACAGCTTTCAACTGATTATTGATAACAACATGAAACGGGTCCCTCCTTTTCACTCAAAGTTCGATAGAGCTCCAAAAGTTCCTTGACCTTATGTTTGATGTATAGCTATGAGATGTTAGAGGACATCCCTCAAGCCAGTGAATGGTTCATGCAGCTGATAGGCATCGTACCAACCGATCCGGGTATCCTCTCCAGAATGGGAGAGCTCTACGACAACGAGGGCGACAAATCACAAGCCTACCAGTACCACTTTGAGGTCAGTATCCATTGAAACTGACGGACATTGAGGTCATGCCAGTATCAGTGCTGTGGTCACACCTGGTGGTACTGCTAACCGCCATTTTGGTTAGCACCTCACCATAGCAATAGACAGGAATTCACAAATGTTAGAGATATATTTGTAGTTTGTAAAATTGTTTCTTGATGAGTGGTACAGCAGGGAAGGAGAAAGGAAAGATAGACCTTCATCTGTGCTTGTCCATGAAAGCGGGCATTTGGGTACCAACTTACAAAGCTCTGATTTGGTTCAAAGCAATACAGAGCAGCACTTGTGGTCAATAAACAGTGATAACCTTTTCATAATCTACAATACTTTGGGCATATCACCTTACGACGATTTTTCAACACAATCATAAACCATTATCGAATATTCAATATTTTGTCAATATCACATATTTTCGATAATATTGAAATATTGCCCAGCTCCAATTTTATAATAATGTTCATTTTCTCCCATACAGTCATTCCGTTATTACCCGTCCAACATTGAGATCATCGAGTGGTTAGGGGCTTACTTCATCGACTCTCAGTTCGTCGAGAAGGCCATTCATTACTTTGAGAGGGCGGCGGTCATCCAACCCAACCAGGTCAAATGGCAGTTGATGATTGCCAGCTGTCATAGAAGAAGCGGTAAGAATTAATCTGTTGCTTATTAGGTCTGTGTGATCTCTTTACAAGGCATATGGGAATTACAGAATTCATTAGTCAATATGTTAACAGTGATAATTTTGTTCATACTGTTAAAAGATACCTTTATGTGCACATTTATACAGGAAATGGAAACCCCAGCGACATTTATGTGTAATAGGTTGAAAGCTTATAGGGTGACAACAGTAAATGTCTTCTTTTCTGTGCAGCCTGGTTGAAAAGTGCTAGAGCCCGTCAGAATCTACAGAAGAATGTTGTGTTTGTGTGCAAACTCTATTTTATGTCAGCTTTATGTTGTGCATCTATTTACAGAGAAGATGCTCTTGATTGCCATACCATGTCTAAGAAATAGAAGGGGGAAAACATTTGTGGGAATCGATATGTTGTGTAATAAAAACCCATAATGCCTATTCTTACAAAGGAAACATTTGGTTGGAGAATGCCCTGAACGAATGTTTCAAACTGTAACAGTTTGTTTCTTACTAATTCCTTCCTGAAAGACATAATATATTTGCTTATGATGAAGCATAGGAATAAAGATTCTGATACCATCGTGAAATATCTCTCATTCATATACATCAAACAAATTTGATTAAGCTATAAAGTTTAAAAATTAATTGTACCAATGTAAATCATATATGATTCTCTTTCAAATACAGGAAACTATCAACAAGCCTTGGAGACCTACAAGAAGATTCATAAAAAGTTCCCTGACAATGTAGAATGTAAGTGAAACCTTAGTCACTTCTCCATAGAAAATATCATAGATCGTGAATAATCACTTAGGAAAAGGTACATGTAACAGCGAAGCTGTAATCAAAGTAGGAAAGGATCGTAATAATTCACCACCGTAGGTACAGTTAGTTATCTTCCTTATGTAGTGGAAATTGTCTTTAGAGACCACCTAAGGGAGACAAGAGAAATGGTCTTCATGAACAGGTAGCGTGTATGGTCATGTTATGTATGTTAAATTAATATGTGTTTCAATGGGGAACAGTTAATGGAAACAAAGTTTGTTGTCAGTCCTTCTATACAGTCGATCATTAAAGCAGCTTTTTATGTAGATTTTGACAAATATCCTTTAATAGCCAAGGACTGACGCTTTGATTTCTCATGACAATTATTCTATTATCTGGCTAGCATGTAAGTCCGCATGAAACTTAGCAGTGATGTTATTTAGTCAATCCTATCTCAATTTGTCTCTGAGGCTGACTTTATTAGAGGTTTTTATGCCATTTGTCTGATATCATTCTTTAGGTTTGAAGTTCTTAGTACGTCTTTGCTCTGATCTTGGACTGAAGGATGCCCAAACATACGCAACCAAACTGAAGAAAGCAGAGAAAACTAAAGAGCTCAGAGAACAGGTTTGATAACAAAATCATTTCTTTCTTACATTTGTTCATTTCTCTATTAATATATATGTCTTGATATTTATGTATGTGTTCATTTCTTTATATAGATATACTTATTAATTTTTATTAATTTTATTCATTTATTTTTATTTTTTTTGTTAAATATTTATTCAATGTTTATATTTTTGTTAAATTTTTTTTCCCCTTGTCATTTCTAATTCATTTAAATCCATATTTGGATTGTCAGGGGGAAGGGTCAGCTCTCTAGTCTGCTCTCCAGGATCAGCTAATTAAACATCACTTCGGTTTACCAAATTTCACTTGATTTGGAATGTTCAGAAAGCAATAACAATATACAGTGATATCTGCATATCAAAAGCCACACAATGAATAAAGGTCTTTATGATTTTGTGGTCTGTATAGACAAATTACTGTAATAGTTGTTTCAATGGGGAAAACAATTAAATTTCCTATGATCAGGAATGTTTGGACAGTAAAAAGATATGCAGTAAAACCTGCATATAAAGACCAATGCAACATTTGTTATTTTGTAAGCAGGTGCCCAGGTGGTCTTTATTAACAGGTTCTATAATACATGTTTCAATCAGGAAACTTTATTCAAGTGAAACCAAATTGGTGGGCTTAATTTACAGGTGGTCATTAAATTAAGTTTGACTGTGTCACTGTACAGAAGGGCTGTGGTCATTTTTTTTTTAAAATCTATTAATATGGCCTATTAAGATTGTCATGTGAAACTGAAATGATAGCTGGTGGGTGTCTTATAAAGCTGTTCGTAATTATGAAAGACTTTACGAGCGACAGGTGACCCTTTCTTGAGGTAAATCATGTGCACCAAATGGTGTGGATGTAGCTCTTAAGCAAGGATCACCAGTCGTTCATGAAGTCATGGGTAACTTACAAACAGCTTTATGGAACTCCCTCCTGGATACAAAATTAATATATTCAAACAGCCAATGATAAGGTACTAAATAGAAAATCTAATTATTTTGTTTGTTTCAGAGGGCCACCAGTGGTAACAGACGTGGTAGCGGTCGTGGTGTACGGCAAGGAAGCGCAGGTCAGTTATTTCATCGTACACAAATGCATGTTTCATCATGTTTATGAATTACACTTTAATATCTCATCTCATATTTCAGTAATTTATCAATTGATGTGATTAATAAAAATAGCAGTACCCAAGGGAAGGATATATCTGTCACTTCCTCAAAATCATACGTTTGGTCATAAAACATTAACATTCATCCATTTTACAAGTACAAATTGATTGCCGTGTTTGTTGTATGATATATACTCCCTATTGACATCTAATTTAATTATGTATTTGATTTGATTGTTGACCATTTATTAACTGAGAGCTTGATTCAATGACTCCAACCAGTTTGTAGGCTCAGTTGGTAGAGCGTCCGTCTCACAACCGGGAGGTCGGGGGTTCAAACCCCGGCTGCGTCAGACCAAAAGACGTTTGATGTTGAACGATTAAAGGGAAAGAGCCTCGTCTATCTGGCGCTGCACAGCGACTGCCGGGCCCACGAACAGTTGGGCAAAGTAAATTTTCATAGTACTTCATTTCATGTCTATTTTGACCAATAAATAAAATGAAAAAATATGGATTTGGGTATTCTGATTAATTCATATGATAATTATAGTTAATCGGAGGGAGAAGGGGGATATATAAATAAACGCAACTGAAAACTTAAGCCCCAGATCCGCTTGAATACATACCGGTACAAAAAACTTTGTCATATCTCAGCTGAAAATTGAATCACATTAAATTCATCAGTGAAATTATGATAAGGAACAAAATGTAATAAAACAAGAATTAAAGGGTGAGTGATTAGTTTCATGCAGATTTTAGAATAACTCAAACCTTGTGTTAGCTTATTTATGGTTTGCAAATATATATTCAGGTGTTTATCATATATGTTAGTTATTCTCATTTGGTAAACAATTTTGCTGCTTATGGCAGTCAAAGTGGTCGTTGATTAATTTAAAGATTTGTTTTACCCGTATTATCCTTTTTCTTCTAGCCAAATCATGCCCATTTTGCATCTAAATCGTAAATGTTGAACTATTCAATTCACATCATCCATTATTTTATTGATCGTACAAGGCTAATATCCTTTCGGAATTAATTTTGATAATTTAGCATATCTTTCTAAAATACATACATACAAGTAGCTTTCAGTTTCCATGAATTATATTCAATTTTCTTGCATTCTTTGTTTAATTTCTGCTGCTATTGTATAGACATAAGAGGTGAGAATTGGCATGGTTTTGAAAAAAAATGGAAATATGCACAAAACATTTCATTTCCATGGTTATATTTCTCTATAATTGTTTTATTTGGCACAGTGGCACATTTTTGGGTTTGAAGATGATTTGTTTTTGGTTTGGGAATTTTTATTTTAATTTTGTTACGAAGCAATTAGTAGTGTCTTATTCTTTTTGATTTTTCTTTGGGTAACTCGGAATTAGCACTTGTGAGGCAATGTGAATCACATGACAGTTTTCTTTATTTTTGATGGTTTTATTTTACTGGAACAATCTGTATATGTATTACTAACACTGTGCACATGTGTTTTATCCTGAATTTAATTTTCTTTTAATCACAATTTATATAGACAATTAAAAAAAATTCAAACCACCTTTCATCAATTGAAATTTTTTTCCCAGCAGTCCGCTCTAACGCACCATTCCAATCACCTTAATGCAGTTTTAAATTTATTTAATTAATGTACAGTACTCACATAAATAATTTTGGTACCTTAACTCAAGTGACAAGTTTAATGGGGCTTTTCAACAGTGATAACTCACTCAAAAGTATTACAAGCAACTGAAATCATTGCATCTGATGAGTTGAGAGTGAATTTGATTCTGAAAATCGCCAACAAGGTGTTTGACGAAAAGCTCTCCTTGGGGGCTGTTTAATTAAGCTGTTTGCAACTTCGTAGTTCTTAATCAGATCCTCAATCATGTCAAATCAAAATGGCCAGAGTCAAAATGTGATCTTTGTAGATTGGAATTCTTGTCGTAAACAAACATCTCAATGCAAAGTTTATGACTTGTTGAAAATTGATAAGGGTTTTTAGGAGATTCATTCCCACACATGAAAATAATAGGCTCATTTTAATTCCAGTTGTTTGTAAAGCATAAACTACACCACCTTGGAATCTATCACAGATAAACATTTGCCTTGTCATTAATATTAGCACATTTAAACGCTCCAAGTCACAATTTTCACTAATTTCATACTGCATTCATCAGCATATACATTCTCCCATTTATTGAATGCCCATCTTCATGAGTGTCGAAATGATGAATCGTTGGCCCTGTTAGTTTGCACACCTAAAATATAATTTTGTTTGTTTCCTCTGAATTGAAGTCATTTCTATACCATATTGTGCTTATGGACATACTACTACCATACAAGTACATGAAATATGTTTCGCATTAAAACTGCTTTATTGATACACTATGAGTTAATCAATTGCATGATGAAGCCCTTGACATTTCACCTCATTCTCATAAAATACACAGGTGATATTGCAAAATTTAGTGACTACTTTTTTCTTCATGCAAAAATTTTGTAAACCAAATCCATAACATACTGGTGTAGTATCGTAACTCTAAGTGACATTTTATAGGACAATGTCATGCCATTTTTTTTTGTAATTTGTGTACAAATTCAATGGAAGAAGAATCCCTATCCTACCCCCCCCCCCCCATTTGAATTACAATTTGATATAATATAGGTGATGCAATATTCGCTGGGGCTTTACTTTCATTAAAAGATTGAGAGTCGAAGAGTGAAATCTGGCTCCAATCTCTTAATTAACTATGATACATTCCCAGTTTATGATTCAATTGCAACAGGGGGTGTGTTTCACAAAGATTTAATTGTGAACTAAAGTCACTCACATTGCATTATTGGGTACATACATGTATGAGATGACTATTTTATATCATATGTGTGTTGACATCGAAGCATGACTTTAAGCCACACTTAACCCTTGGTGAAATACTCTTTTCTAAGTCATTATTTATCACTAGAGGGCTTTGCACATGTACATGTAGTATAAACTAGCTATGGTAATAAATTCACCCACCCCTACCACCCACTAATCTGATAACCTTGTCACACACTACCATTTAATGATACCCTCTGGAAAATGAGTTTGTATATGATGTATCTGAAATGGAATTTGAATTGAATTTGAAATTGAAATCTAAATCGAAATTGAAATTAAAATTAGATTTTAATTTGAACTATGTGAATTTCAGTCATGTAGTTGATTTATAGACGTACATATACGTATAATTACCGTAGATATGGACAGATGGCTTAAACTTGAATAGCAATGTTCAAATGGAATCTGAGGCAGTCTACGCACTGCCGGACGAAATATTATTATAAGTTGGAGACAAATGGTAGAGTGTGACAGGGTCTTAACATTAACACTTCACATCCCTTGCACTGGTTCTGTGTGTTGTTGTTTCTTGGGTCAGGTTCAGAGCGAGTTGGTAGTGGCACGAGGAGGGGTCTGGAAGACGACCGCCTCGATAGCCCCGCTGGTAAGTTCATGTATGGGAGAACTGGTTATGCTGTATCTGATTGTCATTATGACTGTACATTTTGCATAAAAAGCACTTCATGCTGTTTATGGTAATGTATTTTGTCGCTGAGCTGTTGAAATCTTTTATCTCAAATTTTTTTTAACATTAAAAAAGTTAAAAATTTGAACCTCAGCTCAGCAAAATCTTGATTTTAGAGTTATGATATTAGTCATACTGTTTTTTTGCATACAAACAATTCCCTACTATAATACTATAGGTCAAAATTGCCATATTTCTAAGATAAAACTTGAGTTTCCCTCAAATTTTTCTTTAAATATGAGCTTTTAACGGCACAGCGACTTTATACAAAAATTACTGTGAATTCTTCATGTGGTATATCTAAGTGAGCTATGTGCCTGCAGGCTGCATAAGAACAAATATAGGTATTGTTATCAGTATATTACATTACCTTGACCAAATCTAGCCAGCATAATTAACATGATTGCTTTTCATAAGAGCCTTCTGACTTTCTTTACTCCTGTCATTAGATCAGCTTATGTAATAGAAGAAGACAATTGACAGCAGTTCTTTCTGCAGAAATCCCACACCCCAAGGGCAGATCCAGGATTTTTGGAAATGGGGGGGGGGCACATTTTCCAAGTAAAATATTGACAAGCTGGAAAAAAGGGTTTCAACCAAAAATTAAGGGGATTACGTCCATGGAAAATTTGAAACTTTGTTTGACAAGCAAAAAACAAAAAAACCTCTTCACTTTTAAAAGAGAGGGGGCACACTTTTGTCTTAACGGCATTTTTACATTACAAGTTTTAATTGTGCCTCTCAAAGGGGGGGGGCCTTGGCCGTCTGTGCCCTCCCCTGGATCCGCCAGTGCTCCACCCCCCCCCTCCCACAAAAAACAGAAGATATGTTATACTTTGTAGCCCACTGTCAGAGTTCTGTAGGTAGTAAAAAAGTAAAACAATATTTACCTATTATCAATGCCTGCCTACTAGCAAAGGACATTTCCCCCTTTTTTATTTCAATTATTGTTATTAAACTCACAAATTGTCTAGCAGCAATTTTGATCAAGTGCAAGAAATTCTTATGCCAGGACTTGTCATCCATTTTATTTTTTTGTCTATTTTGTATTTATATATGATATTTATAAATTGAATGTCACCAATATTTATTCTTTTTATTTCAAATTGCAGCATTGACTCTAATATGATAATACTGTCATTTAAAATGCTTGTATATCTGCGTATCTTGTTAACATTACATTCATAAACTTAAAAGTTCATTTCCCCTTTAATAAATTCTGTAGTTATTGCATTGGTAATTTCTGACTGTATGTATTATGTAAACCTGAAGCTTTTGTGCTCACTACATAAACTAACATCTCTGTCCTATATGTTTATCTAGTACATGACACTTCTATTTTCCACTCTAGTTTGCCTCAATCAACTATTGTGTGCTGTACATTTAATGATAATATTTATTAACTTTCTTTGAATGGCTTATAATTTGTATTGACCGTCCTTTTAATTGATTGAAGTGAAAGATTATATTTCCTTGTGCATTATCATTTAAAATGCTACGAATATTTGAAATGTCAAAAAAGGTAATCATAACTTAATTATTAAGTATGAGCTGTGTGTTTTGGATCCATTACTGTTGTTTCCGCTATATGAGATCCAGCATGACTGTCCTCTTCTGCTTTTTTCTTGCAAATGATAATAAATGCCAAAACTACTGAAAAATTGTGAACATAATTAATTCCCAAATCTTAGAATAGATGTGTTTTATTTTTTTAATACAATATATATAAGAAATGTAAATTCTTGAGCATTCAAAAATATGCTAGACAAGTAATCCCCCGTTTATCATTTTGGCTTTTGAGGACAAAATCAAGCAATGAATTTCCATATGTGTCTTTTGATTAATTTGATTCGGTTATACAAATATATTTTAAAACAGATTCAGGGAGAGGAGGTAGCGGAACAAGCAGTCGACAGAACAGCGGACGGTCAAGCGCTAGACGGAGCAGTGGGAGGATGAGGGCAGCATTACCTGAATCAAGTGGTGTATATCAAGTAGAGGAACAGAATGTTGGTATGTTGTACATTGGAATCTACTCCGTAGGCTTGTATTAAAAAAATGGGCATTTTAATAAAATTTTGTACATCAGACCCCCCCTCACTATATGGCACCTCATAAGATGATCTGTCTCTGTTTTGTAGTTGATATGAAAACTTGTAGTGCTTTAAAATTATCATGGCTTGAGCATTCATGAAATGACCTACGATTTGATTTGAGTAAAATATGGGATGGATGATTGACTTATGATATTATAGACTTTATCAGCACTATTATTATCCCCATCTTGGTATTTAATCAGACTTGCCTGCACTCACTGAAAGCACATACTTCACGACCTTGAGAGTATTCCAGATAGTGACAACTGTTTGCAAACATTTATGTTCTTCATGTTTCCTGGAAATTGTCATTGTGCCCTCGGCCTAGTGGTCAATGAAATCACTATGATTATACATTTCTGCTTTCCCACATGATCAGAATGATAACCTTACCATTGAATTGAAGACTGGGTATAAGTTATACCATCGTTTGAACTTTGACCTTCACATTTGTCTCACCTTCATTCCAGATGCCTCCTACATTGATCCCTTAGGCCCATCAGCGGAGAGGCCCAAGACAGCAGCGAGGAAAAGAGACGCTGAGGATGAGTTTGGTGATGAGGAGCTCGGTGATGACCTTCTCCCAGAATAAACGCAAAGTGTGGTGTCAGAAGGAATATACCCATTTTAAGAATGCATGGGAGGGTGTTACGAACGGCTTCGTTCAATTTTAAGCTAAAAGAAATTGATTTTAGGATTTTGGATTGGTTTACCTCTTCAAAAACTGATTTTTGCTGTTCGTAAAGCTCCCCTTAGTGTAATGGAACATCTGTACAATCGATAGAGAAGATATTTATAGAATTAGCAATCGAATAAATTCAAACAACCAATTGAGTTAACAATTCCATCATTTTCATGGTATGAATAATTCGAATTCAGATTTCCAATGAGATTTTATCCTGTGATATATTTATAAGTATTTAGTTTTGAATTAAATTTTGATGCTAATATATTTCTTTCTGTGAATGTGCTCTAAATGTGATACTTCTTGTTAAAGTGTTTGTCAGCACTAAAGTGATGAAGTCACTATGTCACCTTGAGAATTACATAGTACATGTACAAGTAAAGTACAATCAATTCCGTCTAGTCATAGATTGCCATTTTATTTATTTAGTTCAGTCGTAATCACAATCAGAACGATGGACAATGTTTCTGGTGAAATGTGTAGCTATTAAAGAGTACTTAAACTTCACAATACATGTGTAACATATGATCATACGAACTGATATAGGGTAAAGAACTGTTTCACGTTTCAACAGTTCTGCAGCAATTACAAGTCTTCTATCAAATTATCAACCATTTTGTAACCATATGATCATACGAACTGATATAGGGTAAAGAACTGTTTCAACTGCAGCAATTACAAGTCTTCTATCAAATTATCAACCATTTTGTAACTTTTTTGGTAAATGACCTACCTTCTCTTCACAAAAGGGACATGAAATGCCTTTTATTTTGATACATTTGATGCAGAAGGGTGAGGGTAGCTTTTGGGTCTGTCTAAGTTTTTCACGTAAATTGAATTGACTGATGATGTATATTCCATAATTTGAAATAGTTGTGATATAAATTATTTTCAACTGTCTGCTTTACAGACAAGAACTATGAACTATCAACAAATGAAATTCTTTGTATCAATAATGGGACATTGACTTGCAAAGTTATTCACGAATTTATAAGTGACTTAATTTATCAAAAGCAAAATGGGGTGAAGATACACATGTGAGCAAGGTGAAAGTATGCAGATATAGATCATATCGAAAGAATACTTTGTGCCCAATTTTCATGGAAAGTTTGTAAAATGCAATTATATATTGCTTACATACCTGTGCTCCGTAACACAAAGGTTTGCGATGAATTGCAAATATGAAAGAACCACACTGATTGGTTCCCGGTCAGTATCTTTAACCAAATACGCGTATAACATTGATCTTGATTGGTCAGTCCATTTAGCGATTGATCGCATATCTTTGTGTTACGGAGCCGTGGAAAGAGATCAGGCTTATCTCTGACTTACTTATTATTAAAAACCATATATTCTTATCCAAATTTACTAATTTGACTCCCTAAAATAGTAATGGACAAAATAATTTAATGATTTTGATGTGTTTGTGTGATGTATAGCTAGAAGAGATATATCTTGTTGAAATCCTGCTTTGTGATTTTAAATATGTATAAAAGAGAAGTGAAAATTAAATATTATTACCAAGCATACATAAAATATTTTGTTCACATGTGGAGTTTTCATTTATTTTATCATCTTGGTCAAATTTTACCCAGTGCATATATCTTTTTTTTTTCTCAACCTTCTTCCCCTATTTTTTTTCTCTCTCTCTCTGCCTTATTTTCACATAATTATATGGTGCAGTTGAATAGTGTATTATAACTTTATAAGGGGCATGAGGGGTGTGATGAAAAGAACATGATGAGGATAAGAATTAGGAGTGTGATAATTTATGAGGATGGCTGAGCTGAAGTGTGATGACAGTCATGGAAATGATGATGATGATAAAGAGTGTGATGATGATGCAGCTATGGAAGATGAGTGTGATGGTGATTGTCAGTGATGAGGAGTGTGATTTTGTTGAGGAGGGTGATGATAAGGAGTGCATAGTGACAAGATTAATTCAATGAGGAGGAGTGCGATGATTTTTGATGAGGAGATTGATGAGAAGGATACTGAGGAGCATGACAAGAGTATATATAAATAGGATGAGGGAGTTTGATGATAATGATCAAGATCAGTTGATTGTGATGAGAAGGAAGATGAAGAATGAGATAAGGACAAGGTGTGAGTGGGGAGTTGGGGACCTTTTTTTTGCATTATGTTTAAACATTTCCGAATGAGATCGTAATGAGTTTATTCTCAGGCATTGACAGTCCAGACTGTGTCCATTATCGGCCATTATCGTGGAGAACACAGTCAGACAGTGCAGATAATTACATGCGGCTAACTTCAAAGTACAAGTGCTGAAGTTAGCGCTTAAATATTGTCTGCCTGGCGAAGCACGAGCGAAGCAGTGCCTGAAATGAATCTATTTTCTAATGGATGCAAGTTTTCAAGCCAAGTAAAATTCAAAGATGACTTTTATTATTCGTAAGCTGATAGCAAGGATGGTGAGCACAATTTCGATTGTTAAATTAAATCAAGAAGGATATCATTCGCCAGTTCATGTTTTACTGTGAGACGGTGGCAGACGACAGTGTTGCCCCACCCGTTCATTTTCATGTTGGAAGTAAATGCGAGATGTGTGAGCGTCGGCTGTGCCACCCACTCCTAGTAGACCTACCAATGAGGTCCAAACATTACATGTATGGACCTCATAGGCGACATCAGTGCTAAAATTGGGTTAGAGATTTATGTGGATCTAAATTTATTGTAATTTCAACAAAAGTACTAGCTAAATTTGAGGCTTTTGTTGAAATTTTGCTTTAATGATACATTTATGCTTCAATAAGTAACAAAAAATTGAAAGAAATGAAGGGGAACTTACATTTTGACGACTTTTTCCTGATTTTCTTGGCAGTTGTCCTTCACTTCTGACTCTCGATCGGACCTGATATGCAGATCACGTATACGCGTTCTCGTCAGGTGATCGGTCAGTTATTCTTTTCGCCAGATGTTGATAATTATATATTTCATAACGCAGCGTTCATCGCAAATTTAGCTGAAAGAGATTGAAGTTGAACAGCGCAAGCTTTAATTTATTCAGAAATAACGTTTGATTGCACAAGTTTCGCCTCGGACATTTAGGATCATTTGGTCCCATATTGGTGAACTACGGGGGGGGGGGTGTCCCTACCACCGTCCACACCGGGCGTCCACAAGCCAGCAATTATCTTTTTTCTCTCTTTTTAACCAAAATGCTTCCCCCCAGAAAAAAAAGAACCAGGGTTAAAGAGAAAGACAATTATGATAGAGGAACACAAAATACTTTATTTTTTCAGCTTTTAATGCATCGACTTATAATCAAATATTAAATGGGGCTTAGAACATTTTTTTAAAAAGTCAATTAATAAAAATATTCCGCTCTTCGGGATTTGAGCTTTCATGAAATATCAATCTTTTTCATGATTACCGAAAATACTTCAAATGTCCAAAAAAAAATTATCGGTGTATTAGCTGATACCTTGCGCCCGCCTTAATTATTTTAATGTTGAGATACTTTGCTTTAATTTAATGAATTCCTAAAAGCATTAATTCTCAGATCATTTGTCGCAATCAAATGATTCGATTGGTAAGCTAGTTGTATAATTATTATGATTCATGAATTGTTTAAAATGTGTCTCTCTATCAGTTTTGAATATTTAAAAAAATGTCAGCTCGTGCTTTTTGCTCGCAATATTTTGATTAGTAAGAAATTCTTGTGTATGCGAGTTTGATACATAAATAACTAGAGAGAGAGGGGGGGGTGTCCCTCAGCTACTTGTCCTTGCTTATTCCATATTTTTTTATTATGCTCGTGTTGTGAGTATTTCAAAGTCTTTTCTTTTTCTCACCCTTTTTATTGTCTCGGAGCTTCCCTCTATTTCTTTGCTACGATGTATAGCCCATCTTACTTGTTTCATTTTTTTATGTTCTCATTTCATTGAAAACATAATTATTAAACTGACGTAGAAGACTTTACAACAAAATTTTGATATTGTTTTTTCTTGTTTGTTTGGCTTTCTTTTTTCTTCTTCTCAGTCCTTTTTCTAATTAGTTTCCCTTTCCTTATTTTATATTATTTCATTTCATGAGGCATCCGCCAACTTATATACAACAACAAACGTTAGAGGCGGATATCCAGTAAGGGGGTGTGGTGGTGTGCCCTCTAAAAAGAGGAAAATAGGAAGGAAAAAAAGCAGGAAGGAGAAAAAATAAGAAAAAAAGACGATGATGGCAATGATGATAATGATGATGAAAATTATCTTGGTGAAGATGATAGTGGTGGTGATGGTGGCGGTGATGATGATGATGATGATGATGATAATAATGATGGTGGTAGTGGTGATAAAGATGAGAATGAAGTTGGTGACGATGATATGATGATGATGTAATTTTGTCTTTAAAAAAATAATAGTGCAAAGGCGAAATCATTTAAAGTTTATTATGAAAATAGCAGAAAAAAATAATTTGAAAAATTGTACGTATGCGTATGGAAAATCTATCCCCCACCAAAAAAGAAAAAAAGTGAGATTTTGTTTTGTTATTTGTGACGGCGTAGGCCTATGCGAACAGCTGTGTGATATAATTATGGTAAAAAAAGTAAATGAAATGCCAAGAAATACATGATAATGACTTTTATTGTACATTCAGTATATCAGTAGATAAATTCATACTCGTTCCAAAAAAGAAGAAAGTGGGTATATTATGGACCATTAAAAATGGGCAGTTGCTCTATATATTATATTACATAGAATATATAGAGCAACTGCTCGTGTGTAGCGGTAAGTTATTCACCTGATCTACATAATTCATGCGGCGCACGGCGCGTGCGCAATGTTTAATAATTATTGTTGTGAATACAATGAATGTCATCAAAAACATAATACTAGTAACACAGATCAAATAGTGCCAGCTCGACGCGCAAAATGAGAAAAAAAATATATATTTTCTGCCCTGATAATTTGATAACCCTAACCTAACCCAATTTCTAAGTATTTTTATCATAAACAGGATAACTATATACAATGATTGAAATTAACTTTATACTCTTTTGCGAACAAAATGAATATGAAAGACAGCTTTTTGATAAAGAACACAGTTTTAGAGCGTTAGAGCGCGATTTATACCTACAACCGCTAACATAGGCGGATCCAGGGGGGCCGAGGGGCCCGGGCCCCCCTATTGGCGGAGCAAAAAAAGAAAAAAAAAGAAAGGAAAAAAGAAAAGGAAGGGAAAAGAGAGGAAAAAAGAAGAAAGGCAAACATAAGAGGAGGAACATGATTAAATGAAATAACATTAGGGGAAGACTCTGAAAATAATTTTTTTTTAAATCTATTTGTTAGGATAAAAAATTTTCGCTCACGCTTCGCGCCTTATTGTCTTTTAGGGTATTTGCATATCTTGCTCAATATGGAGCTTGAAAAATCAAACTTTGAAGTCATTATACAAAACATATTTCAGCTGGGAAATTGAACTTTCATTATTTTGTTTCATTTACAAATTGATTTTTAAAAAGTGCTCTGTAAAAATGTCTGTGTTATCATCTGAACATTATCATTTTCTGCTTGCGCTGCGCGCTCGCAAAATTTGAATTTTCAGGTACGTATTATTTTCCTGTATTCCATAAAGTTCTCAAAAAGTTCCCTATTCAGGTCAGATTGTTAAAACGTATCAGCTAGCGCCGCACGCTATAGCATTTGGATTAGTCGGTTATGTATATCCCAATATTAATTCTAAATCAAACTAATTTGATGACAGTTTATCAAAAAATTCGACTCGCGATTTCTGCTCGCATTGATAGATATATAATGCCTCTTATGCATAATTACAAAGTGCTTTAAATGTCCAGTTTTCAGGCCATAAAATTAACACATTTCGCGCTCCCATGCGAGAGAAATAGGAAGATGGTCATCAATTTCATATGATGACATAATGCCCTCATAGCATGTTCCGGTCCTATGTAAAAACTCAAAGTAATAAAAATAAAATACATCAGCTCTTTTTTAACTGTGATCCATCACAATTCACAATTTTCCCACAAAGTGTTTGCATTACAGAGCTTAAATTCACCCTTTGTTATATCATATATTTTTAGCTCGCGCTTTGCGCTCTCTTTATTGATTTTCATGATAAGAAAGTTACTTAGAATACCCAAATTCTAGGTCGAAATCTAAAACACACGTTAATTCAGATACGCAGATTATTCTCTATTTAAATCATTATCCAGTTTCAGATCACAATATCAAAAAGTGTCTGCTCGCGGATAAATAACTTATCCTTTTCATGATAAAACATGAATAGTGCGTCCAGAATCTTTCCCCATAATTTTGTTTACCCATCACATTTCTCCTATTTTCTCCTCCCTTTTATTTTCCATTAATTTTTCTTTCGTTCACTTTTTTTCTGTCCTCTTTTCCCATAATTTATTTTACCCATCACATTTCTCCCTATTTACTCTTCCCTTTTATTTTCCATTAATTTTTCTTTCGTTCACTTTTTTTCTGTCGCCTTTTCCCTTCTAAGTTCTATTTTTTTCTCGTCTCACCGCTTTTCCTCATCCCCAGCCCTCGATCGACGCCCGTGCAGATTCGCAAACAATATCAAGAGTATGTCTACTTGCAAGGGCGGAAATCTCTCCCCAAAGGTAGGGGGACCAGGGGCTGGAAAATTTGACAAGCAAAAAACAAACAAAAAAAGAAGGTTTATCACCCTCTAAAGAAGGTCATCTTGACCAAAAGAAATTTGACAAGCAAACAAGCAAAAAAAAGGGGGCATGCCAAAAGTAAGATCGTCTCTTCCAAAATACATTTCGAATTTGAACGAAATGACCAAAAATAGTAGGGGGACATTTCATAATGTGCCCCCTACTATTTTGGGTGAGGGGACATGTCCCCCGGCCCTGGGGTTTGTGCCCATGTGGGTGGGGGTGTTGCGCCTCCCTATCGGGATCATATCACAGCGAGTATACACTCTTCCATATTGGAAGAGTGTTTACTCGCTGAGATTTCGATCTCACACATAATTTTATAAAAAAAATAGAACAGCTACGCCTTGAACACAGGCCAAAATGCCTAACGATTTCTCCGCGGCATTAACAACTCTCGTAAAGGGCGCTCCATTTATAAATAAAGTTGCATGAACAGCTCTCTATGGCGACAAAATTTACCGCGGAATTGCAGCCAGCAGCGTGGGAAATTGGCAGAAAATTCAAGAAGAGAACCGGTGAGTACCGATTTAACAGTATTCATGTATTAATTAATATTTATTTAATCGTAAGAATAATTTTTTTTTACGGAAAGAAAGCTTAGTTCTAAGCTAGGGCGGCCCAAATGCGCGTGAGTGGAGTCCCAGTTTCTTAACACGGGTAAGTATTGCGGTGTCGCCTAGAGTGGTGCCACCCTGTGCTGCATGTGTTGACAAAAAAATGAGGAAAAAATAAATGGATTCGAGTTTGTTTTAGATATTTGCGAAGTCTGTGGTGTGTCCAGGCAAAGATCCATGGAAACAAGCCCCCCCCGCCCGAAAACTGGAGGAAGAGCGCAAGCAAAGCTTTAAAGAGGGAGATGAGAGAGAAAGGAAAGATCGAGGACGAGGAAGGAGGAAGAAAAAAAGAGAGGAAAGGGGAGAAGGGAAAGTAAAGCCAAAGGGAAGGAAAAGAGCGAGAAAGATTCGGAAAAGAAAGGAAAGAGGCCAGAGAGAGTGGAAAGAAAAGATAAAGATGGAAAACAAAGGAAAGAGAAAGGATATAGGGCCTAGAGCGGATTTGAAGGGGCAAAGCCTAAAAGCCACATAAGCGAGAGAAAAGTTACAAAATTTGTTTCTAATTAAAGAACAAGTCCACCCCAACAAAAAGTTGGTTTGAAAAAAGGAGAAAATCCAACAAGCAAGACAATTAAAATTTCATCAAAATCGGATGTAAAATAAGAAAGTTATGACATTTTAAAGTTTCGTTTTATTTCACAATTTAAAGATAAATTCCAGTTTTGGTAACAATCTCAAAATGACTTTTTACAGAATCTAATATAATGACCACCCAAGTGTCCGTTTGTATGAATAAAAAATATGTGTCAAAGGATTCTGGGAGAAACTGTGTAATTGCTGAGAAATAAGCAAAATAAGGGTGGATTCGGTCACTTCCCTGGGGTCTTTATTCCAGCAATAATAATACACTGTCCCACGTGTACCTATCTGTGTTGGTGATCTTCAGTGTGAACGTTTTTCAGCGTAGATTTCAAGATTTCACAAAGTTCAGTTTATGTAACTACCAGATCTTCATCCTCGATGATATACTGACAATTAAGCCTGGTTTTACAGACTTTCTCATGAGATCAGTGTTTACTGCAACTACTGGAAATTCTCTTTAACAGTATGCACATCTTGGCTGGTATGCAAATTGGCAGACTGATGACGTCACCCACTCACTATTTCTTTTGTATTTTATTATATGAAATATGAAATTTTCAAATTTTCTCCTCGTCAAGTGAAACAAAGTTTTATTTCTCCGAGAACATGTGGAATTACCATTATTTTAACAGTTTATGGTTAAGTTAAGTTGATCCTTATTGTCAAAGTTGTAAAAATTGAAATATTGTATTATTCAAACAATAAAAAACAAAAAAAATAGTGAGTGATGGACATCATTGATTCTCTCATTTGCATATCGTTGAGTTGTGCATTTAACTGTTTTGTGAAAAATAAGCGAAAATTATAAATGTCACAACTTTCTTATTTTACATCCAATCCAGATGAAATTTGCATTGTTATGTTTGTTTGATTTTTCTCTATCGTTTCAATGCAACAATTTTCTGGGGTGGACTTGACCTCTAAAGAGTCTTCTGAAGTTCTGGGGAGCGTTTCATCAATATTTTCATCCGACAAGTTGTCAGATCTGACATCTTTCCATGATTTTGATTGGCTGAGAGGCACTGTTCCTATGGTAACTGTCAGATAAAATGGGACTTGTCGGATAAAACGTCTGACAAGTCCTTTCATGAAACGCCCCCCTGTTTACTAAAAATATCCTCCAAATTCTGCTTGCACTTTGCGTTAACAATAATTAGGTATGCTTATATGGTTATAGTATTTTGGGATACCATAAAGTTAAAATGTACACTTAACTTCCATCCTTAGGAATACTCCCTCCCTAAAAAGTAAAAGAAAACAAAAATGCTTGGTAGTCAACCAAGAGAAATACAAGAATCAGGCATTATCCTGGCTTAAGTCACCACTCCATTCACTGCCAGCGGCGGTGACTTCTTTCCTCTCCCATTGACTTTGTATACAATGAGCGCACACACACCGACACACACGAGAAGAGAGGTGACTTATTTCAGGATAAGGCCAAGAATCATTCAAGCAAAAATTTGCCACACTCCTTCGCCCCCCCATCAGTAAATGCTGGATGTGCACCTCTATTACATATACTTGTGTATCAGTTCCAAATTTCTGATGGGTTATACCAGGCAGCCCCCCCCCCCCATCCCATCCTGAATCCGCTCCTTGGTGTGCACTTCGTTTAATCTTATTCTTACGAAAACGCTGAGCTTACTTAGCATGACTTCTGACCCGGACCTGGCGTACTTGTTTAGCTGTGAGCAGAATTCCGACTTTTTTATCACATTTTGATTTATAAAAATAACACATAAAGAAATTTTTCAATGACAAGTGCTATTTTCTTCATTTCTGGCATGATCAGCAAGAAATCAATTTGATTATTATCATTGAGAATGTAAAAAATGTATGCAGGTTCAAAACGTTATTGAATTTGCCATGAGACATGGATCCAGCTTTAGAGCGATTTTTGTCAAAATGGTTGTGGGCAAATATATTTGTTAAATAACTTCTGAACTGCGTGCCTGGACATTGTGAATTTGATCTTAACTTGTGTTAAAAGGAAATAAGTCCTGAAATACCATGGTTGTTTTATAACACACTGAGAAATTATCACTCAAAGTCATTCAGGGGAGCAGGTTCTCATTAGTACACCATTGCCCCCCTACCCCCACCCCGACCTGTTACAGTTAATTTTGAAAAGAAATGATTTCTTCAAATTTGGTTAATAATAGGTAGCTGATGCAACTGCTCGAACAGAGGATGCCATCCTTCCACTTTTGACACCAGCACTGAAGGGCAAAAAGAATAGGTAAGGTAATATGATTGTAATCTATTACCACAATTACTACTATTGCTGCTTCTACAACTATTACTATGTACTATTACTACTGCCACAGCAACTACCACTCCGGCTGCCACCAGCTCAATGATTAAAGCTCACAAAGGACATTACCGTATTTTCAAATTTTGAAGTTGGTAGAATGTGACATATATGTCATCAATTGAATTTGAGAAGATATAAAAGCCATGCAGTTTGATAGAAATTCATTAAAGTCTGTGATAATTCTAAGATAAAAGTCAGTGAGTCCTGTTCAATATTCCTTTTTTTTTCTTCTTTTCAGCCTTGATCTCAAGCTTGGACTATCTGTTACGTCCCTGAACTCTGATGAAGAAGATGGTTCTCGCTCAAAGCGGCCAGATTTTAATGTTCTCAATGAGAAAGCTATGCAAATAGCCAAGAAGGTAATGCACCTTATCAGCAGAAGGGAGCAAGTGACACATGATCAAAATTTTAGAGAGGGATATGTATTATTTTCTCTTTTATATTTTCTGTATTCTGAGTATGATTAATGAAATAAAAGTACTCCCAACCACTTTTTTCATCACCTCAAATGCCAGTTGATATGTCACATAACTTCCCTTCGGCTGCTTTTATTTATTTGTTTTACTTTATTTTAATGTTGCCAAAATGCCAATGAAATTTAAATGTAAATTGTACACAATACAGCAATTTAGCTGCCATGAAACATTCAATGGAACATTTTCAAATCAAATCAGATCAAATTAAAATAAAAGCTAATTGTATTGTAATCTACTTGATATTATTAAATTGCTGATCTCATTCAATGTTTGTTAAGATGCTGATGTCGATGCTGATATTTTGAAAATTGTTATATTCATTGATAGCCTTACATGTATTACTGTAGCTAACTGGCTGAATTACAAATGATCTCATAAAATATTTAAATCAAATATAAAAAGTGAATGCAATATGAAGTATAATTAGTATAATTCATGGAGCTTACAGTGACAAAGACATAGTAATCTTAGATTATTAAAGAGAGAAATGAGATGGGAATTAGAATATATTTTGGTTTGTTAAAATAATGCAGAGGAAGGGATGCAGGCACAAATACAGCTGGCAGCTGTATTAGACACAATAGTTTAATGGGGGCTGGCTGACTATGTGCAGTTAGACACCGTTCTCACTACCTTCCTAAAACTAGTTTACTGGAAACTAGTTTAGTAGAAACTAGTTTAACGTGTAGTGAGAACTGTAGAAGCGAACCTCCAAACCGGTTCTGGGGTTCAGAAAACCTCGCGATGTAGTTTTCAAGATCACTTTGCCTCGTTAAACTGGTTTTAGCATAAGTGAGGACACAACCGTTCTCCGGAAAGTGATCTTTGTGCATTTTGAGCGCGCTGCTCCACACGACGGGTGTAGAAGGCCTATGCTGCAGTTTCAAATTTCGCGCGAAACGTGTCACCCCACTGAGAGCGTTTCCATAGCAACAATATCACTTTACGTGAAGTGATTTTGTAAACCACTTTCGTGTTATCAAGTGGGAACGCTAGCGATCTTCCAAACTGTTTGTTTTAACCGGTTTCCAGTAAACTAGCTTGGAAAGCGTAATGAGAACGGCCTCAAACAATGCCTGCCCTGAAATGGTATTGTATCTTCGACCTTATCCATCAATAGAATGGGCTGCCTATCCATATGTCATTAATTGTTCAACTTTTTTTTTCTTTGTAGATTACCTGCCCTGATCATGTACAAAACATAAGTGTGGAGAAAGGGGTGTTGTATTTCTCTCTGGATCCTCTGTATGTTATCAAGGTATATATATATCCCCTCTCCTTCCCCCCCCCCTCCTCTCTCTCCATCTCTGTTCCCCTCTTTCTGTCTACTCTTTGTCAGAGACTCATGACCTCTCTGGAAATATATTTGCCTGTTCATTTCTTAATACAAAATCAGTGAATGTGATAATTGACCATGTGAGGTTATTACATTCTGTTGAATAATATCTCTCCTTTTTTAGACCTGTACTATGGTATGAACCACTGGTCCACTGAAATGTAAAACTGAACTTCTTGGTTATAACTTAAGCCAAAAATAAAATCTACCAATTCTTCATGGAAATATAGAAATGAATAATGTTAATAGGAATGTGGTCCACTGCATTAAACTTTCACCAAATATGAGGCAGCAAAACCAATGCATCAGTTAAAGCAAAAAATATGTTTGTTTCTTTATTACTGAGATGTGTGAAAGTGGCGATAGAAGGCCATTGATATTTCAAAATGAAAGGACTTTTAGCAGACATGCCATCTGTTCTGTTTTTAGAGTATTTGTTCCTCTTTTTTGCTAAGAATACGCCAATACTTTTTTGTATGATTTTTTTTTATTTCTGATCATAGAGTATGTATTATACACAGCGTGCGACACTAGCACCGGTCCGACAGTCCCAGACCAGTATAAATCACTGTCAGGCCAGTAACTTTTTGCATAAAAAGGAACAAGTAAATTCTTGCATGTTTAAAATGGTGAATTATCAGTCTTCAAGTAGAGTCATTTTACATGTTTTTTCACCGATCTCACTACAACAGTCTGGCATTTGTTACATTGAGACAAATTTTTAAAAATACACTTTTTTGTCAGAAAATACTTTTTTCCTTCTAAGAATAATTTTTTTTTTGTTGGAGAAGGTTATAATGTTCTACTAATACCCCCACTACACAAGACATGCATTCTGTCTTTCAGGTTCCCATGCTCTTGGTATAATACCTTCATGTTACTTGTTGTTCCTTATTACCTTTTAGCAAGTCATCCAAGATGTCTCAGAGCAACAAGGGCACTATGGCTATCAATCTTATCCTGGCATTGACAGCAAACTCAATATCATTGTGGAATATAGGTAATGAAGGTCAAGGAATCTTTGAAAGATCATTGGCAGGGGTCAGTGACCTTTCTGAGCCAAATATTTTTTTAACAAGTTTCTATTATGGCTCATACTTTTGCCCCCTTTGGCAATTATGAATAAACTTTAATAGCACATGTATGCGAAACTCAAATCGAGACATTTTGCCTATCACTTTTTCATTGTTACAGAACAATTTTTTTTTCATTTTGCCTTCGTCATTTATAGAAAGACATTTGAATGATTGCCCATAATTATATTTTACCTTTCCTCGTAGTAATTGGATATGTTTCTTCACTATTCAGGTTGAGATTACACATGATTAACTATATCAGCAAGAGTGATGAGAGTCCCTTTTCTAGGCTAAAATTTAGAAATTTTAAAAGCTTGTATGCACATATTACACTTTTCATTATTTGTGCTTTTGTATTGATGAGAAAATAATGTAATCACTCTCTTATTTTTCTCTCTCTATCTCTCTGTTTCCTTGTTTATCTTACTATCTTACTCTTTCTCTCCCTTTCCCCCTCTTTTCCTCCCTCCCCTCTCTCGTTCCATTCTTGCACTCTTCATCCATACCTTCTTTGACAGCTCTCCTAATATAGCTAAACCATTCCATGCTGGGCACCTTCGATCCACTCTCATCGGAAACTTCTTTGCCAACCTTCAAGAACGTCTCGGCCATAATGTCACCAGGATCAACTACCTTGGGGACTGGGGTACTCAGTTTGGTAGGTATTTCAAAGTCGTAGACAAATCGGTCTGTATTCTGAACTCGGGTTTAAATTAAACCCTGTTTTAATGTTGTGGTTTAACTATGGAAAGCAAATTGGAGCACAAATCCCTTACAATACACATTCAATTTATTAACTTATTTGACACCCAAATTGTTGTTGTCTGGGAATGGTAACTGAAGTATTTATCTACGTTATGAAAGCAAAGTGAAACAAAATATTAAACATAGGAAATATACAATATAAACAGAATTTTTGAATTTGTGGCTCCCCATAATGTTAGCACAGAGTTAGACCATGGTCTAAGTTAAACCTGACTTCAGAATACGGGCCAAGATGTCAACTCGTTGCACATTTCACAAATACATCATTCATGTCAAGTGTTCCTATTTGTAACATACTCTGCTAAAAAAGACGGCATCTTAACACAAGCTGTCCTTGTTCAAGAGCGTTTAAATTCCCCATGCACCTTTTCTTATGCTACATAGTTTATTCAATCATATGTAACACTTGTTGGTGCAATGGCAGTTAATATTGCCATTCAAATACTAGTTAATATGGTTCTCATATAACTTACATGTACATTGCTAACAAGAAATATTCCTATTTGGGGAAAAGAAAGTTGCAAATTTACCCATGTTTTCCTATTTATTTATTTCTATTATTGGATTTAAGAATGTTCCTTTCTGATTTTTTTTGGTGTGCAATTTGTCTCTATTGCTGCCAGGGTTGCAAGTATGCAATGTATATGCCACCAAATCTGATTACCATGTGATGCCTGCTTTTCATTGCAGGTCAACAACCTCTTCTTAGATAGCATGTGCTGCGAGTAAGAATTGATTAAGAGTTCTATTTTTAAAAACTGAATGATGATTCCCAAGAACAGAAGAATAAGGAATAATATGTAGAACTAGCAGTGAGATTCCAGAAAAAAACTAAAGTGTCTTGGTTTCTTGAATGACAAAGAAAGAGATTAATGCAGGGTGCTGAGTACACTGTTGTTGACCAGTCTCTCAGGATAAATGTAAAGGAGCAACATCACAATAAGGGCGCAAGTCTCAATTGTTCTCTTTATTTCCTATATCCATAAGGTATTCTTGGAGTAGGTTTTCAAGACTTTGGGGATGAGGAGAAGCTGAGGGTGAATCCGATTCAACACCTGTATGAGGTTTATGTAGCAACCAACAAGGCAGCCCAGAATGATCCGTCCATCTGGGAAAGAGCTAAGGACCTCTTTAGAAGAATGGAAGAGGGTTAGTGATTGGGTTCCATGGCAATTGATCTGGCAACAATTGCTCCACTATACATTCCACACACTAGTCAAATTACTTCAACCCTGGGTTTAAAGGCCACCACACACCTTACGACCCGACTGGTCGGCGACTGCTCGCGACTGAGTGAGGGGAGATGTGACGTCACAGCTCTTGTCAGCTTGAGCGTCACAGACTGGTCAGAGACAAGTCGCAAGGATCGTAAGGATTTGACATGTCGAATCCTTATGACAGGATCACAAGCTCAATCCAACTTCCAGCCAATCAGACAGCAGAGTTGCACGACCGGTATATGATAAACAATGCACATACGCAGTAGTAAGCGCACTTTCTCAGTTGCTATACCAAAAAGCGCATGCATGAGTTGCAGATCGGATTGCAAGGTGTGGGGTGTCGAGGTTTATGACTGCCTTACGATTCATCTCCCCTCACTCAGTTGCAAGCCAGTTGCTGACCAGTTGGGTCGTAAGGTGTGCGGTGGCCTTATCACTATACCCTTCCCTAAACCTAACCATTAACTTTACATAAAACCCTATTGCAACCCTAACCCTAGATGTATTTTTGATGAAGTACAGCCTGGATCAATTGTAGCAGGAGCAAATGTTGTTTCACCAAATTAAAGACCATAGGAACTTGTAATGAAGGTTTGGGAAAAAGGTTTCGAACAATGCTTATAGAACCATTTTTACTTTGGCCTATAGGACAAACTCTGCTTAGGTTTTATTTAAATGAAATACAGAAGAGCTGTAATACTTACTTTAGCAAGATCATAATCATAATAATAATGCTATATTTGAATCGTGCTTATTATAATATTTTTAAGCAATGTATAATGTTACACCAGCTTTAACATGGCTAATCTTATCAAGTGCTCAAGTATTCAAGCAATTATCAAACATCATCATGAATCCCATTTTCTTCTAAAAATCCTTAACTTTTACTCTTTTTACTCCAGGAGATTCAGATGCATTAGCAATGAGACACAGATTTCAAGAAATGAGTATTGCAGATTACAGAAGAACATATCAGGTTAGTATTCACTTTTTCTACGAGCGGATGGTCTAATTCACAGACTGTCTGTTACCATCATGGCTAAACTCACTTGGTCTAGTAGCAGATGGTTTAATTCATCATTTGTCTGATACTTGTACCATCATGGCTAAATCATCTTGGTCTACTAGCAGATGCCTGATGGTCTGATTTATAGATTGTCTGACACCAGCATGGCTAAATTTTGTTTGATCCGTTATTGATTTTGTCTAATTAGCATTTTGTCTAATCCTGACTGTATCTTATATTCACTTGTATGTTCACAAGTATATTCATCGTGAATGTTCTAATGTTAAAATTTATCTTGATTTCTGTAGAGACTAGGAGTGCATTTTGATGAATACTGTAGTGAATCCCAGTACAGCAGTGAAGCACAGAATCTAATCAACATCCTGAGGGATGGAGATCTACTAACTACGTCAAAGTAAGTGAATATTTGCTGTGTTTGCGTCAAAGTATGCATAGCACAGCCTGAAATTATGACAGCTTTTTAATGTGAGACATTGATTTTTTTTCCTTTGTTACAGTTGAAATTGGTGTTGTACCCGAGCCTACGTTCAAACAAGATTAACTGTTTACTGCACACCAGAGTAATCAAAATTTCAAGTAAAACATGTCACGTCACAGGCTTAATTAGTTTTAGCAATCAATCATTTTGATGATGTGTGTTCATATCACACTGGTGCTACTTCATCAGTATGGTATAATTTACACCCCCAAATCTATTATTTATTATGTTTAAATTTTATGCACAACACAGTAGCAAAGGAGTGAATACATACAGATGCTGACCAAGCAGACAACCAACACAAAGTGACCCTATGACAGTATAATTTGTTGCCATGGATTGGTATATTTCTTAATGTGGTACTAGTATTGGTAAATTAAGAAGTACATAAATCCCTTTCTCTTTGAAATTGATATAGAAGAGGAACGGGTGACATCAATCTCTCCGACGTCTGTCCCAGGTTCCCTGTCGCCACCCTTGCTAAGAGTGATGGATCATCTCTCTATCTTACCAGAGACATTGCTGCCGTCCTAGACAGGAGGAAACGTCATACCTTTGATGACATGTACTATGTAGTGGACAAAAGTCAAGAAGGTCATTTTGAGCAGCTGAAAGGAGTGTTGAGGAAGATAGATCAAGATTGCTTTCAAAGGTAAGATCGGGAGGGGGGGAGGGTGTTTCACAAAGATTTAAGTGTGACTTAGAGTCGGTCTTCATTTCCAAGCTGCGGTTTCAAAGGCATCACCGCATTGGTTGATTCATGCTAAAAGGACGGGCGATATTGTGTACCAATCTTAAGGATTGTGCGTTACATGTCAAGTGCGCATCAGCATTTAAGCATGACTCTATTAAAAAAATGAACACTTACCTCTTTGTGAGACATCACCCAGGTTTTTAGTTGGTTAACTAATATAATGTGAGGATGATATTAATATGAAAAAGGGAAAATAGTAATCCAGTTTCTTATTTTCATCTGTATTTTACTTTTATATATTTCTAACAATATTATAGTTCTATCTATCTTTCCATATTCTTTTTGGCCTACAACTCACAAGCTTTACTTTCAACTTAGGCCCCTCCATTCTTCTCTGGTTGAATTCTATTGTATATATACTTCTTGTTTCAAGAACCATTTATTTCATTTCAAATAGTGTAAAATGTTTGAATGCGAATTATGGAATATAAACTGAAGCTTAAGTCTTCAATGAAATATGTGGTGATGATTCATTTGTTCATTTATAAAGTCTTTTATACAAGGTAGCTACATAAGAGGTCTTGATCAATTTGCTGTTAAACGGGAAGGCCCGTATAACAAAACATACATGATAAAATTAAATGCAATCGTTCAAACAGAATACAACATTTCAAAAATTAAAACAGAGTAAATCAAATGAGACTGAGGGTAAATTATCAGGTTAACAACTCAAACTTCTGTAAGAGTTCAGAGATGATATACTTGACATATTCTGAGTATATTTACTATTTTGAAAATATGTATTATGTCAATACATGTATGTATTTCATTATAACTATTCTATTGTGTCTATATACTACATTGTTATATCTTTATATCACTCATGTTCTTGCCACTATATTTAATAAAAATTTATGTGGATTCAGAAAACAATTTTTTGGGGTCAACAAATGAATTGAATTAATTACATGTAATTAAATTAAATTGAGTTGAGTTAAATTACTTGAACTTTAATATCATTGAATTGATTTCACATAGAATCCACCACATCAAGTTTGGTAAAGTTTTAGGAATGCAGACTCGGAAGGGAACTGCCGTCTTTCTGACTGATATCTTAGATGACGCGAGAGACCGTATGTTGCATAACATGGAACAGACATCAAGTGAGTTGAATGTTCATTTCTGTTTGGTGTCATACATGTATGTGTCATTTTTATTGGTTGAATATTTTCCAAAGCAAGTACCAATTGTGGCACACTGATTTGTGATATTCTGTTATTGTTGATTACGTAAGAATGTTACATAAAAAGCTTTACCCTTTTATCCTAAAATGTTTAATATTATTAATATCACATGTTATATTTTATTTTTCATTTTTGTTTGTTTGGTTTTTTAGAGCTATTAATCCTCCATCTATTCCATGCGTGAAGTACATGTACAATTTTCATTTTGGGATTTGAATGTATTTTATTTCAATATCTTCAAGGAAATTACAGATTGTAAACTGAGCTAGCTTTCTTGGTGCGAGCCTTCTTTTTATATAAGACTGGTTGCAAAGTACCTTCTATCATTCCTTACACCAAAGTGTAATCATTTAGTGGTTAGGTATTATTGCTGTGTCTTTAGGAAATTTTCTTACAAGACTTATGGATAGATTCAAATCATACATATTGTGATTGATCTAACTTTGTGTAGTGAAGATCAGATTAATCACAATTTGAGTTTGATTCTCAGTTTTCAAAAAGAAGCCCTGAATTTCCTTTCTGCAAATGTGTTGTTCTCTGAACACAACTTTTTCTTGTGGCCCTGTATTAAGTCATTGACAGTTCAGTAGTAATAAATAAATAATTGAATCAGACATAACATTCAGTCTTTAAATCTCTGAACAAACCACTGTTCATTCTAAGTTTCAAACACTTACCTACTCGTTCATTGTTGATTTTCATGATTATTTTAGCAACCAAAGCGCAAGAAGACCCTGAGCGCGTAGCAGAGATCCTTGGTGTGTCAGCTATCATCCTTCAGGATCTCAAAGGGTCTATAATCACAGACTACAAGTTTGAATGGGATAGAGTCTTGACTAGTCAGGGAGATACGGGAGTCTTTCTACAGTATTCTCATGCAAGGCTTTGCAGGTAATTATTACTTCACAAACCCTAGCTTAAATGGAAATGTGGTTAGAATTGAAAGGAGGGAAAAATATAGAGGAGAGGCGAGAGTAATCTTTTGTGAGATAAGGTGAAATCCTCCAAAGGACTTCAAACATAGAGGATGTGATGACTAGGAGCAGAAGAAAAGATGAGATGAGGAGTATTGGTAGCATAGGGAAGGTGAGACGAAGAGCAGCTTTGACATTCCGAGCAGCGTGCCTTTTCGTCCTCAGGAGTGTAGAGTTTCCCTGGCTCAAAAATAAGGCAAGTAAACGTCTGCTTTTCCTTTCTCATCAAAAACCTGCCTTTTTACCATCACTTTTCAGTAATTGTTGGGCCCTTGAATTTATCGATGTCATGACAGAAGCATTCTGTACAATGCTCTTTTCTAGATTCTTACTTGCTCAAACAATATACATACACACTTCGTAGTCTCCTAGGAGCATTTTAGCCGGGGGCTAAGTCAATGGTCAAACCAACCATTTATTTCTTTGTGTCTTCCTTCACCGTAGCATTGAGGTGCTGAACAGTATACCAGAGCTATCTTCTCATGAATATATAGATTGGAATCTGTTATGTGAACAGGAAGCTGTACAATTAGCCTGGTTTATCAGTCATTATGATGTAGCAGTTAGGAGAGCAGCCTTTGAGAGGGAACCTAAAGCAGCGGCCCAGTATCTACTACAGCTAGGGTGAGTGGTGCTAGATGAATGGAGGGATGGATGTATGGATGGGTGGGTGGATGGATGGATTGATAGAGGTATGGATGGATGGATGGAAGGAAGGAAGGAAGGATGGAAGGATGGGTGGATGGATGGGTGAGTGGACGGATGGGTGGATGAGTGGGTGGATGGATGGATGAATGGATGGAAGGATGGATGGATGGGTGGGTGGATGGATGGAAGGATGGATGGAGGGGTGGAGGGAGGGATAGATGGAGAGATGAATGGGTGGGTGAATGGTTGGATGGATGGAGGGAGGGAGGGAAGGAAGATAAATGGAAGGATCTATTTACTAATAAATAGGTGTATTGAAAGCTGGATGGATGTATTGAAAAGTAAATGTATGCATTGAAAAATGAATGTATTGATGCTATCTATAAATTGACATTTCAATGAGGAAAACTAATGAACGATTGGATTAAATGATGGATGTATTTAAAAAGGTGGATGGAAGGACTGATTAATGGATAAGTAATTCTTTTTCTTTTGAAAAGATTTTTTTGAAGATGTTTATTTTGTTTTATCATGGTTACCTAATTTTGTCTGTTAGAATAAAAGAGCCACTATCATATATGTTTCGTATTTGCTGGAATGCTGAATTGGTAATTGAGAAAATAATTTCCCTTTTTTGACAGACATTTAATTTCCAGAGCAAACAACAAACTCAAAGTTAAGGGAAGTCCAGTTAATGTTCAGAGGGTAAGTAATTTGGTTGATACACTCTTTGGTGGAACCTATATAGTGTTTCATTAAAGGAGTGACCTTTGCGATAAAATCTCACAATAAGTGTCCGAAGTGTGCTTTATGTATACATTTATTGGCCCTTCTATATGATGACCCCATTTTGTCCTTTTTTACTTCATGAACTTCTCAAGCCATGATAATTTGAGAGCATTGCACCTCTTCATATGAAGCACAAAGTGGAGAAGAACCATTTCAGGAAGATCCCACATATAGTGCATACTGTATGGAATAGCTTTGTGTTTGGGGGTTGTTTGTGTTATTTTAAAACATGGGCGGAAATCCAAGGGGGGATACAATATCAAATGTCCCCCCCCCACTATTTGTGGTCTTTTATGATGGAAAAAAGCCGGCTCGTGCCCCCCTCCCCTTTGGAAAATCCTGGATCCGCCCCTGGCCCCCCTACCTTTGGGGAGAGATTACCGCCCATGTTTTAAAATGTATTTTTTTATAATGTTGACGGAGGAGAGACATGTTACACTAGAATTGCTCACTGGATGATGCTGGTTCCAAGATTTCTTAACTTATTTATCAGATCGATCACTGCAATCTAATTTACTGGATGTAAGCCAGTAATCAAATATTCAATATGTTACTCTGAATTATGAACATTTTCCCTATGCAATCAGCTGGTATTAAGCGTAGATTGTGGTCAGTATTGCTTTCTCTATCACTCATTGCATTTAGCTCTGTTGAGTGCAAGTCAAAAAGCTGTAGCATGTTTCCATTCAGTGCTATCATTTTTTTTTCTTGTATTTCTTCTGTTTTCTCTTGTGTTTTTACAGGCAAGACTTGGACTATTCCGATCAGCTAGAATAACCTTGGCCAACGGGATGAAGCTATTGGGCATGACACCACTTACTAAGATGTAGAAAATAGCACTGATACCGGTAACACAAGGCTGTTCAATTGATCATTCAATTGATTTTTTATTATTGATTATAAAACATCAATCATAAACTAATACTTACTGTATATTGTCCATAATCAATTAACACTTGACTATGTACTAAACAAACATCTCTTTAATACTACTTCATTACAAAAAAAGACATGTCTTTACTGTACTCTTAAATGATTCCACCAATGTAAAAGACTGTATATGTGCTGAAAACTATTCCACAGTTTGGGTCAAATAAGTCATTACTAACAATCCCTCTTTCTGAAACAGCTCTTTGAATGTGTAAGATCAAAGTATGGTAAAAAATGATAATAATGCAATTCATAGAGAGCACATAATCCACTCTGCACTGTGCTCAAGGCAACATTCTCATCATTATCCAGGCTTTAGCCCCGTCTCACATCCAATGGCAATCAAGCATTTCAAGGAATGAATGTTCCTGTCAGGTACCTGTTTACTTCACCTGGGACGAGTGCAGCAAAGTTGAATTAATTTCTTGCTGAGGAAACTACCACCATGGCTGGGATTCGAACCCACAGCTCTCTGGGCCCCTTCTTACAGAGAGTTGTGATTGATCCGATCAATGGCAACTATGGATGGCCAACAGTGTCAACATCTAAAATGCGAGTTCTGAATATTTTCTTGATATGATGTATATTCATACATTCATTGTTCTCTTGAAGATTCAATGTGATTATCTTTCCAGTAGAAAAAAAATTGATATGGATGGATTTCCATACAGTTGAGATTGATTGGATCAATCATAACCCTTTGTAAGACCCTGATAAAAATGAGGGTCAAAACCACTTGGACCACAATGCTTCCGGTCTACCATAGATGATTCTTAAAATCAATTTAAAAAGTCAGTCTTAAAGCATGTTTTGTGTTATTGGGTCCTTGATAATCAATGTAGTCTTCCCTCAATCCATGTCTGGTGGGTGTTTTATAAAGCTGTTCGTAAGTTACCAGAAAATTTAAGAATGACTGGTGAACCTATCTTAATCGCTAAATAATCACCTATGAACATCAGTTACAAGAAAAGATCACCAGTCATTCTTAAACTCACTCTTACCTTAATCAGCTTTATTAAACGGCCCCTCGGGTGATAGTTTAGATGCTAAGAATACGTGAATGCTGCTTAGTGAGCATCTGTAGAAGGGCTGACAGCTTAAGGTCCTATGCAAGGGACATTGACAAGAGCACTAGTACCTCAGCAAAGGTTACTACACCAATGTGGGTTCAAACCTGGGTCACCAGCTTATAAACTCATCACTCTACCTACCAAGTTAGCTGTTATCTGACCTGTAGGGGCCTCTGGAGTGCATGTTGTACATGCATTGAAGATGACAAGAACACACTTGTCGAAACATCGAGTTTGGATGGTTCTTTTCAGGAGCAACATTCGCCCAAGGAAGATACATGGTGTACCATGAAAACTATTACACCATGTTCATTTTGTAATCATCTTTTTTTTTTATTGTATGGTGCCATACATATGTTTTCAATAACACTGTACTTTAAATATATTGATGTGAGGAATAAAATTTGAATGTCACCGAACTCAGTGAAATAAAGCATTGAATGAAATATATAAGAATAGTTTATTTCGTATGAATTGTAAGACTGCAAGGGCCGCTGTGAAAGAGAGTTAAAGTATTTCACACCACCTTGCAATCAAAATGAGGGCTTTCTGATTTGGGATCGCCATATATATATGTAGGGATTTAGGGTTTAAAATATGAATATTATTTACTCCATGACTATTTCCAGTGAAACATTCACTGCAATGTTTCATATATTTGTTTCCTCTGATAAATGGTAAACAGATACCATGGATTTCATTTTGCATGATCATATTTTTTTCTATAACTTTATAAAGTTTGCTAACCCACTTTGTGACATTACAGAGATTTAAAATCACATGGCTTTATTCTCTTTGTTTATTTTCCTGTGCAATAAAATATTGTCATGTTAAACATCACAACCGTTGGCAAAATTTGAGTTTATTTATGATATATTGGAGATACTCAATGTATGATATCTTTATATGAGTCAGGGGGCAAAGTTTATCAGCTGTATATCAGTTTAAGGTCTTATCATTTCAATAATAATAATAATAATAATAGGTCCATTTATATAGCGCAGTTACTATGTGCATATACTCTACTGCGCTTTGATAATTGGTATCAACATTCTTTTAAAGAGGTATTTTTGTTATGGGTTGTTGACATGACTAGATCCGAGATGACATCATCTGATCATCCCTTGTACAATACAAGAGATGATCAGGGCCCCGTCTTACAAATAGTTACGATTGATCCAATCAATCGCAACTATGGACGACCAGGAACGTCAACATCTAAAATGCAAATTTCTTCAAAATATTTTCCAGCTTGTGATGGATATTCATGCATTCATTGTTTTCTTGTAAAATCCCTGTGCTTCTCTTTGTTTACACAGGACATTGTGCAAATTTCCTGTAGAAAAAATTATGACACTGATGGATTTCCATAGAGTTACGAATGGTTGGATCAATTGTAACTCTTTGTAAGACAGGCCCATATGATAAGATCTCAGTTCATGTCTTCTTCCTGTTTAAGGGGTGATCACTTGAAAAGGACTTGGATCTAGTTGTGACAATTCAATTTTCAATTTGTCGAGGCACAATTTTTGGGGGGATTTTACAAGAACTATCTCATTGCATAATAACCTCAACCTGTTTAACCAGGGCCGTCGCCAGGGGGGGTGCGAACGCACCCCCCTTCAGAACAAAAAAAAAAAAAAAACCCGGAGGGGGGGTAAGCCAGTATCCTTCACAGACACCGAAACTGCATTGAGGAACAATAGGCATGTTGACCAGTATGTACTTTCTATATCCATTCTGGCCGGCGGACTATATAACTGCATGAAATTGAGTTAATACGTTGTTTTTTGTGTTTTTGTGTTTTTTTTTCATACAAAGCACCCCCCCTAGAAAAAAGCTGGTGACGGCCCTGTTAACAACTTTAATTTTCGAATACATGAGTAAAAGTAATACAGAAATAAGGAGATTACTGGAAAACAAAACGTCTTCAAAATAGGAAATCACCAGTAAAACAATTTTTCAAAGAGTGCATAGATTAGGAAGTACACCAGTCCTTTCATCCTTTTTACTCTCACAATGTATACCCAAGAGGGTGACAGAAAGTATTTATGTGTGTGTGTGAGAGAGAGGGAGACAGATTCAGAGAGAGGGAGGGAAAGGGAGAGTGAAAAGGAGAGAGAGGAGGGGGCATGAAAACACAATCCCAAGTCACAGTACAAAGCAGATCCATATGCAAATAGTTATTGCAGCAAGATACGCAATGTACTTATTTAGCAAAAAACAAAACAAAAAGAGTGACATCCTTATAGAAGAGTTGATGATGAAATGATAGTTCTCTCATCTCAACAACGTCATAGTTAGTGGAGAGTTTTAACCGCCAGTTTTCTTCTACACAATCCATTATGACTGAGCTTGTGTCTACTTAATGTGATGACAGGCAAGGGTGTTGCCTCACTAATACAGCATTACATAGTGTCCACACAAAGTATTAGTCAAAATTTACTTGATGGGCAGGCTTTTCATAGTCGACAGATACATGATTTCAGAACAAGGGGGATTATTTTTATGATGTAAAAAGGGTAATCACGAAGTTGATCACTAGATTATTTTTTTTTAATCAGCGGGATTTAATTAAACAAGACGCTAGCAGATATATAAAAAAATGAGGGCAAGGCCTTCTTGGCACTCCCCTCACTGCTTGTTCCACGTTTGTCTGGTTGTTTGATGCTGCTTGCGGTATATGACCAGGTTGCTGGGAAAGCAGGGATCAACCTTAGAAAGCAAGGACAGCAATTTCTTAATCCTAAAAGCACTGGGCTATTTCGCTGGTGTTGATGACTGTTGATTTGTATGTAGACCCCTTTTTATATAATTTGGCGGTTGTCTAGCTGTGAAACCCCTTGAACTAAAAATACTGCCTACACATTTCCGGGGCCCATTTTACAAAGACTTCCAATCAACTCTCATGCCTAAATCCTTAAATTGTTTAGATTGGCTGTTAATCATTAGCCATGCATGCATAATTACAACCCCCCCCAAAAAAAAAAAACGCAAAGAAATCGTACTCATAAGTTTGGCGGGCTCGAATCTGCATGTAGTATAACATTTCTATCATAATGATATACTGCATATGCAAGGGCGGATCCAGGTTTTTCCCAAAAGGGGGGCACATTTTTCCGAGGAAAAATTTGATAATGTGACCAGCAAAAAAAAAAGATTTTTAACCAAAAATTAAGAATAATGCGTCACCGAAAAAAAATTAACAAAAAAAAGTTTTCACTTACAAAGGTGGGGGCACACTTCTGTTTTAAGGGCATTTTTCCATCATAAATTTTGATATTACTTCTCAAAGGGGAAGGGGCGGCACGGGCAAGCTGTGCCCCTCCCCCGATCCGCCAGTGTATTTATGTAAATTCATGCGCTACAAAGCCTATTATTTGCATAGTAGGTTTGAAATTAACATTTAAGGTAGTTCAGTAATGCAATCGCGGATGGGAATAGAAATTAATGAGGCGGATAATGTTATTCGCACGTACTTTGCCAGAATATGTGTCCCTTAGTTACGCCACTAAAGCCAGGAATGAACCAAATTGTGATGTGCCTCGATAATATGGTGCACTTCCGCCGGCGAAACCATTTCCAAATCCGAGTCGACAAGGTTATATTTTCTTTCCAAAGACTTACCATCGGTCTGTTTTGAGTCGCCATGAGTGTCACTTTATAGACTGTACGATGAGCTGTAATCAGTGGCCTAACGAGTAAAAAAAAAAATAGGGGGCGCGGGAGCAGAAATGGCGTGTCGGGCAAGCCTTATAAAAGTACGAGCGAGCGAGCTGAAAATTCGACATTTTTATTACAAATTTTGTGACAGATTTTGATATATTCGGAAAAATGATATCATATTTCACATGTTCTTTCCTTTTTTTTTTTGTGGGGGGGGTTAGCGCCTCTAAGCCCCCCCCCCATCTGTACGCCACTTGCTGTAATAGCTGTAGTCCTACCGATGAACTTTGAATCTCACCATGATGATAAATTACCACGTTCTAATCTATGACCTTAACGTAAATAATACAACATTCGTCTGATATATTAAACCTACGTGCGCCTGTTCAATTTTTGACCTGCTTATGTAAGTTGTTCTGATTTATAACTTGCTTACGTACTCTAAACCGTCCAATTCAGCATAGGCCTAACACTCAAGGAAAATGGGGGAAAGTCAATGAAAATGTTATTCTCGATATTCATTGTTTTCTTCGAAATTTGGAATGGTCGAGAATTTGACTTCTTCTCTGATATAAACAAATTTCAGAAGAAATCGGCAATCCTACCCTTATCTTCAACTTCTTCCGATTTGTTATTTTTTTATTGTTCAGGGCGGCACTTGGAGAATTCCATGGGGGCTTGCAATTTCATTCTAAGTAGCATTTTCATGATTATATGTATATTTATTATATTCATTTTTCTAAGTATTGTGTATTATGATATGTCAATGTATAGGTTGTGGTAATTTTCAACTGAACCCAATGTGGCTGGTATGTAGTGTATCAGATACTTTAAGCGTTTACAGTCGGCGTATCTAGGCATTGTGACGCCCGGGGCAAACGTTAAAGCTGACCCGTTCCGATTTATCATTAACTCAATAATAATATTCCTAACGCATTTTGCCGGGCCAAGAAGCTAAATGAAAAGGAAAAAACCTGAAATTGAACAGTGCAGAGATGATCTAATTCTTGGAATGATAAACATCGTCACCGTGACGGTGAATAAAATCAGCGAAATCCTTAGAGATATTCGATGCCTTATTTTTTTTAGCAAGGGTAGCAAACCATTCAACAGTTACAAATGCTCTCAAAATCTTATTAGGTCCTGAAAATAAAAAGAAAAAATATGCAAGGGATCGAAACGACCGACCTCCATAGAATTGTGCCATTTCATCCCTCAAAATATGCATTTCTGATGCATCTACCTCGTGCATGCTGTGTGTTATTGCAGGGTCTCATTTTTCTTCATTTCCAACTTGTTTTTCTATTTTACTTGTTTTCTCCTCAAATTGCCGCACTCGGAAGTTACATTTCTTGTATATTGATGTTTAGGCATAAGCTTTATAAATGCTGCAAATAGGCCCACTAACCCCCGATCCTGCTTACAGAATTGTGATTTCAGAAGTTTTTGTTCTTATTTCACATGCTTTGGTGTTATTATTGTTATGATTTCAGAAGTTTTTGTTCTTATTTCACTTGCTTTTACATGGTGTTATTATTGTTATTAGTGATTAATTTGGACAAATTTTTGTATATCTAGAATCGTGATTTAAACTTTACACTTATAGATGTTTTATCAAAGTGAAAAGATAGCAAATGAACATATTGGGTAAGAACAACAGATTAAGAAATAGACCGACAATTTCCACTTCCAAGAGTAATACATGCACAGCAGTGGCGTACAGATGGGGGCTGGGGCGCTTCCCCCAAAAAAATATATATATGACGATAATAATAGTGATAAAATTAAAATGAATGAAAAAAATAAAATCACGACCAAGAAAAAAAGAGACTGAAAGGAAAGAGAGAAAGGTGAAATATGATTCATTTTCTGAACATTATGTCAAAATCTATCAAAAAATTGAATTTCTGGAATATATATGTCAAAAGTTTTTGCTCGACTGCTTCGCTCGTTCGCATCTTTTATAGATTTTGCCCTATATACGCCATCTCCGGACCCTCCAAACTTTTGGCTCATCACGCCAATGATGCACAGTGGCCATCTTTGTACATTATATCGGGAGAATTGCTTCGCTCGTTCGCATCTTTTATAGATTTTGTCCTATACGCCATTTCTGGACCCTCAAAACTTTGGGCTCATCACGCCAATAATGCACAGTGGCCATTATATCGGGAGAATTAAGGAATAAGAAAAACATGTGTATTAATTTTTCCCCTAATTCAAAATCTGAAATGGGTATGTTATCCTTAAATCATTAGTAATTTATTGGACACATTCTTTCTCAAATCCTGCTCAAAAGAAGTCACAAAATTCAAATGTTTCAAATTTTCAAAAATTATTTTCAAACTTATTTCAAGTAATTTTGTTACAAAGATTAGTCAAACCTTTTTACATCTTTCATTCTTAATTTTTATTATGTCAATATTGCGCAAATTTTGGATCAAAATCCGAAGTTATGTATTTTTTTACTTTTTTTCTGTGCGTGTTTTGAACAAGCATAGCATTTATTAGATCACAAATCACTTGATCGTGTATACTGAACCAATGATTAGGCTGACACGGTATAACCCAAAATAATCGGATATTCACGAAAAACCCGAACTTGTAATAATTAAGTCCTTTTCAGCCTGCCAATTGATTAATTAGTAGACTGTAGACGAGTTGCATCTGGAAAACAAATGATCAGAACATGCTTACAAAATAGACATAGTAATGTGACTTCTCACAATTTGGCAAAATTATTTATATTTATTTCAGTTGTCACCCGCAGAATATCGAAATACCCAAGCAGTGGCCTGTACATTTTGATGGGATCATTTTCAATGCACTCAAACGGTACGTTGTTTAAGCTCCTTTAACAATTGTTTAAAAAAAATTAAACATCTTGTTTAAAAGTATATTTCAACAAAAGTTGTTAGAACGAAAGGCTTATATCAATGTGCCTAAAATTTTAAACATCATTTACAGTGTACTTTTCATCAATATATCAAAATGATAGCGACATCATTATGATTACGATTATTCTATACATCTGATTAATATGGATATTATAGAGTAACACAATTGAAACTCTATTTCTTGTAGATTTCCTAAATATTTTCACTTTCTTCATCCTAAACGCTCAGCCTCGATGAACAACTTTTATTCAGATACTCGTGACACCAGGCGCGCCGGAACACTTTCAGTTTTTTTTTTTTTTGGGGGGGGGCAAAATCCTGAAGGGGGCACAATATTTTTGACAGCGTGAGATACCGAAGCGATCGAGCGAAAGAGGCTATGGGACCCCCCCCCCCCACGGTAAGGATTTTGTGTAAAAATGGAGTATAAAAGTTGCGTTTCTAAGTACATTCAAATATAAATTTCTTGAGAATTAAACAGTTTGGAGTTCTTTTTGCTCCTTCTGTTTCCTCCCTTCTGACCCAGCCTGGTGTTTCTTCATGACCAGGGTCGCAGTTCCAGCAAATTACGAGCCTTATTGCAAACGAAATTGTTTCAAACCAATGTAATATAGGCCTTTTAAAGACTTTAAGATGACAAACATGACCGTACGCAGCCGGGGCCGCCGATCGAGAGGGCAAAATTCACAAAATTCACCAGAAGTGTGCACGAAATCCTTCAATTTTATTCTAGAAAATGCAAAAGCTCCCCCATCACAAATCCCCTCGCTCTTACGTTTCTTCGAAAACTTAGGTCTTGCAGCCCCACCCACTCCCGGGTTTTTTTATTTTTTATTTTTGCAAACGTCCATGAATAACAAAAGCTGGGATGAACCAGAGAACATAGCTGCCATCTCGATCTGATTAGTAACAGGTAATGGGAAGAAGTTTTGGAATCTAAAATACATAAGTGCTATATATGAGCTGAAATAGTATCAGACAAAACGCCTTCCAATCATGCCAATGAAAAGGAATAGAGGAAAATACGGGGCTGTGAAAATATCTTAAGATTTTTTTTTATAGTAGAGCAGTATACTGTAACGCTTATTTTTTTATATTCTTTACATTTTTATTCATATCTCGGATAATATGAGTCCGGTCAAGAAGACACTTTCACAGATGATTTTATTTTTTACATGCTAAACATTATCTCTAAGTTGCTTTCGAGTGGGATTCACCATTTTTACAAATCATAAATTATAATCCTCTACACATGATTATTCTGAGTGTAATTTTCTGATAACATGTCTATATTGAGTTGAAATAACCTTGGTAGTTTCTTTAGGGCACTGAATTGTTATTATCATTTGTTTGGCGTCACCTGTGCCTGGGAGGCGAAAAGCGAACTGAATCACGATGATCCACAGGTCTCTCCTCCCGATATAACTGATTGGGGGGATACATGCAGGTGGACTTCGACACCGGGGTTTCCTTCTACTCTTATACGAAATTGGCGGATCCAGAGGGGGGGGCCCCCCCCCTATTTTCGCCGGATTTTTTTTTTGATGGTTATATTTACTGGATTGGTACAATGTAGTCAATTTCAAGGGCTAGATCTAGTCAAAACTATATTTTAACTTACGCTCATGGCCTTTGTGTTCGCACAAATGCACCTCTGTCATACTGTATTGCAATATGTTAATTCCGGAATTCCAGGGCGCGCAAGTCAATTGGTCGGAAAGTTGCACCACTTCTAATCGGGAGTTGCAGTGCAGTGACCAGTGTGAAGATGTTGGATTGGATATCATTTTTTCCCGAAATTTTGTGTTTTTTGTAACATGCGTTTGTCCGTCTTTATGGCAAATACATGTAAATTGTAAGTAAAAGATCGCGAGAGAAAGTGTCAACGATGCGAATGATAATGTCTATCCCCGAGATTATTCTTCACTCAAAGATGAAGCCCTATATCGGGCGCCACGTGCGCAGCATTATCATTCTGCCTTGGTCATGTACGTTTCCACTGAAATGTATAGGTCAGACATATTTGTATTTAATGTAAACTAACTTTTACACTTTCTGGTAGATTCAGAGGCATATTATCCAGGGCGCCCCAACTAAGTTTCGCCGAAGCAATCATTCCAACGAATTATCAAGGAGCAAAATTGTATATTCTCAATCACCAGTCGACCCCACTCCGCGTTTGCTGTGTATAGGCAGCTATATGTCAGCGTAAGGAGCGAAGATTTTATGTGACGGGGGGGGGGGGAGAATAAAAATACTTCCGAAAAAAACGTCCCGAGGACACATTGTGTATTGTTAAAAAGTACAAATTGTGACATTAACCCCCCCCCCTTACCCCATTTTTAATGTTTGATAATCTATAGGTTTGCTGATTACAATATATCTTTTAAAAAAAATTGCCAGCAAAATCGAAAAAAAAAATAGTTTTAAAATTCTAGGGGGGACGACCTCCCCCGAAATATTTGAGGGAGAACACGTCCCCCGTCCCCCCCCCGATCGCTGCCGATGATATGCGCGTAAACCCAAATCCATCTGACCAAGGAGGTTGGTGGAAGACAGATTTCCCCCTCCCTGATGTGTTCCTCCGTGCAGCACCCGTCCGATTGACGTGACTTGAGGCAACTTTGTGGTATAGTTTTAACAAGTGCTTCGTAAAAATTGATTATCTTATGTTAAAATAAATATAAATACAATTTCATCCTGGCTGGTCATAAGTTAAGATGGCAACGCGATGAGAGACTTTGAACGTAAACAATAAAAATGATGAGAATCCCCTTAAGAAGCATTATATTACTTTGAGGTTGTGCAGAATGACTGGATTATTGAAGATGATTTGAAAATAATACGAGGGAAAAGGTTGATTACCAGAAGATGATGTCGTTTTTTTCTGTAGTTTGTAACAATTTACTGTGCATTTTGGGGAAAAAGGAACCAAATTTTATGCATGTTGCCAGACAACAATTCTCGTTTGAAACACACAATGTAAATACACAAATGACAATAAACAGAATGGATTATTCGGAACTTATCGATTACAAGTCTCAGTTTCGTATCATTTAAATTTGACGTTTCAATCACACGATGCAAGCAAGTGAAGAGCCTATGCCAAATGTATGTTTTGAATGACCGCTTATACGGTGTGTGACTGGAAACCAGCTCTTAAATGAGTCAGTATGTGTCTTTTATTCATGAAGTTACAGTGATTTAAGTGTGCATTTTTCTTCTAAAGGTGCTCTCAAAATACGACTTTTGGACATGATTTTTTGAAAAAGTCCTTGCCGTCGGAGGGGGGTATCCCCCCTCCCACACCCTCCCCCCGCTCGGTCGCTTCGCTCACTCGCCGCTGGCGCCCCCCCCCCCTATTTCAAAATCCTGGATCCGCCCCTGCGAATAGTGCAGTGGGTTCTTAACGTGCAAAGGTGGTGACTTTCCTCTACACGGGGCCTCCATTTAACGTCCTATCCGAGGGACGGAGTGTTTTCCATTGAAACATAGCCTGCATCTATGAAACATGGGAGAGACGTTTACACACAACGCACTGACTTCAGTCATCCGCCCAGGGTGGACTCGAACCTACGATCTTTGGTTCGACTTCGACGGGCAGACGCGTTACCGACTGAGCCAACACCGCTCTCTTGTTATCACTGTATTAACTCAATTTATATTTAGTTGAAAATGAAATAATTGAAACAAGTTTCTCGAGATGTTATGGTTTCTGGGCTTGACAGCTATGACATAGATTCCATATCTTGCTCGAGTAACTAGTGTTCACGCGCGTTAGTGATATCGTGTCCGGTCTGAGCGTTTCTGGGCGACCGCGCGTTTGTTAGACGACACAGCCAGCATCATAGAATTATAAACCTATATCATTGGTGGACCACTATCAATTTGCCATTCGCTTTTAGTCTGAAATGTATTCATTAAAATGTTAAACGTTATCACACTGTAATAAGATGGAAAAGGTGCTTATCAAAGCTATGTTTCACAGAGGAACTGTTCGTCAAAAGACGCGAGGCTTACTATGATAATGTATTTGCCCCGTGAGGGGCAAATTTTTTTCATTTTTGACAATGGAAATGACAATTTTCAGGCAGAAAAGTGCCTTCATTTACTTTTGTCCTTAAATAATTTATCGTTTTTCATCTTTCAGGGGGGCACGTTGGGGGGGGGCAATATCTCGTTTTGCCCCCCCCAAATTTTATTTGGGGGGGGGGCAAGTGCCCCCCCTGCCCCCCGCTTCCGGCGCCCTTGCGTTACACTATGCTTACATGTGTATAACACATAATATCAGATTTTCATTGATGAACATGATGTTGAATCCCCCCCCTTTTTTTGCAACGTACTTACATTCTTACCAAAAGATATTTCTTACTCTGTAAAAGAGAGACTGGGTCCTTGGCCAAAGTAAATATTTCCTACCGGGTTCAACATTAAATTAGGTTCAGACGAGTCTACGCTATTATAGTCCTGCCTGATAGTGTTATAGAACTTGATAAGCATCAGGCATCTATCCTCCAATTTGTTTGCTTTGACGGGGTTTATACAGTGCGTTTCAGAAAAAAGGTAATCCAAATTTAGAGGGCTGGTAAACGAATCATATTTATTTTTGTGGAATTATTATGCACGTATGTGAAAGAGTAACACCCCAGCCTTCCATTGATACCCAAAATACTCTCAAAAAGGCATTTTCAGGTTTGTTTGTCAAAACCTATCGGCCAGCGCCGCGCGCTCGCATTTTGATTGGTGAGTAATGTATACCTCTGTACTTACCTTTATACTAATGAGTAATTATATAACAAACTACTTAAAATCCCATTTTCATGACATCGCGATTTGCGCTCGCATTAATTGTTAACAATATATTAACCCATACATCCTATTCATAATTACAAAAGTGCTCAAAACCGCCAGGCTTTATCAACAAATTTCGAGCTTTCAATAGGCTTATTAGATCAGTAGATAAAATAACATTTTCATGAATTCCTAATAATTAAATTTTCCCTTTTTTCAGAATGAAATATCTTGCGCTCAGGAAGACAAATAGGAAGATTATAGTCATATTTTTCATAAAATGACAAAATGTCCTAAGAATTTCCCGGTCCTAGGTAAAAATGATAATATTAAAGGTATCAGCTTACACTTCGCGCTCGCATCATTTCTTAAAGGTCAAGTACATCCCAGAAAAAATCAGTATACATGGTTCATGCAAAATTTACAATACACAAGTATTTGAATTACAAGTCAAAGTGAAAGTCTGGTTTAAGAATTATTCATATTCTGAAATAATTGTGTATGGTTATGAATTAGTTATCGGCAAAAGATTAGTGATGGATCGAAAGCTAGTGCAAGTAAAGTTGTAATTGTAGTTGAGAGGAAGGGAAGTGCAAGTATTGTGTGTTTGTTTCATGTAATGTAATCATAATGTAATTATTATTATCATCGTTGTAAACATTATAATTTCAGTGATTATCGGCAAGAATGCATTTCGACGATATCCTTAATGAGCTGGGATCGTTCGGTCCCTATCAGCGACGCGTATATTTCGTAGTATGTTTGATGGCGGGTACGACTGCATTTCACTCGATGACACAAGTTTTTATAGCTGGGACTACAGATCACTGGTGTAAGGCAAGGAGAAACATTATTATCCTTTATGATATAATAGAATCATTCTTAATAAATTTTAAAAAGTGAAAGTACTTAAAGGGGAAGTTCACCTTGACAAACAGTTTATTGTAAAAATAACAGACAAAAGTATTGCCAGCGGTTTGGAAAAAAATCCATTAAGGATTACAGAGTTATTAGGATTTTTATTATTTGATATGTGGCGTAATATGATAGCGAATGATAAAATATCAATGAAATGTCATTTTCTCAGAAAATTGTTTTTACTGTACCTTTTGTACATCAATAGACAAATCATTTCACTCCGGACCATGAAAAGAAAACAAAGTAGGTCATCAGGAACCATTAAAAAATAAAATTCATGCATTTTATATTATACAACATCTGGGGCAGTTGCTCGTTTATGACGTCACAAATCCAAAACTTAAGATTCTAATAACTTTCTTAATCTTTAACGGATTTTTCCTCAAACCTTCACCAATATTTTTAATTATTTTTTCTGCTATTTTTACAACAAACTTGTCTTCAGGGTGAACTTCCCCTTTAACTTGATTGATAAAAATCCGACGAGTTAGATCTAAAGGGGATGAGTGATGGATGAACAACAATGATAAGCCTACATTTATGATGGCAGTGATGAACATTTTATGATTATCATGAATATAATGTATTCGTATTCATATCATACAGAATAGAATAGAACGTTTTATTGTCTGTGTAATCAGAACATTCATGAGCGCAAGCATTGTGATGAGTAGGCCTTCAGAATTGAATGTCTTTCTTTGCATAATTATGAGCGCAAGCATTGGGTCAGATGCATGAAGAATAGCAACTGATAGCCAAGCAAAAGATCATGCCTTAGCAATTTCTTTGTGCATAACCATTTGATTCTGCTGAAACCCTTAGTGACATCACGCCAGTGCGAACACGACTCACAGAAGAAAAATGGTGTTGCAGTGCACAAAATCGCTTCTGTCATGTAACATCTTTTCCCGAGACGTGGTGTCAAACTATTCCCTTAACTTGATTATAATTAATGAATTTATATAGTTGGCATTAGGTTTGATCTTACTAGGATGAACACATTTACACTGGGGTTTTCTCTCTGGTGCATATACATGATTACGAAACGCAAACGCCTTGATCAAGCAAACGCTCAAGCTGCTCTGACAGAACTTACGACTAAGGTTCGCTTTATGCATGCATACGATTTTAGCAAAATATAGCTTTAATCGTCAAGCATAATTCTAGCAGGCAGCTATCAATTTCTTGTGCTTACAAAATCATTTGCTAGCTCATTGTTATGCACACGGAAACAAGCAAAAGCAATTGCTACTTTTTATGTATCTAACCCATTGATGTTTACCGTTTGAATTACGTCTTCGGAGACTTCAAATATGTATTTAGAAAATGAATCTTTGTATGCATGCTCACTCATTTTGTCTTTTCGATAAATTGAATTGAAGGTAATGAATTTCTATATGATGTTCGAAATATTGAATTTGAATTCGAATTCGTATCTGTCATTTCCAACAAGAATATATGGAGGCGCAAAAGCTAAGTCGGTAGAGCGGGGGTTTCGGATTCCGGTGACCCGTGTTCGATTCCCACTTGGTGCACTAGTGCCATTTGGTAAGGTATTAATCCTCATTACCAGGTCACTCGGAGAGGAACTTAAGTCATCGGTCCTCTGGTTGTTTGCTTACAAGCATTCATGCTTTCTTAACAATCAGTAAGCATTCATGCTTTCTTAGCAATCGGTTAAAAAAAATCACCATCATTTACTATTCACCAAAATAGAAAGTGCATTTCTCGTTAACCCCTGTGATAATGAAGTAACCTACAAGGAAAACATTATACACTCTATTATAATGATGATGACGGAGATGAAGAAGAAGATGATGATGATGATAATGAAGGTGGTGATGATGTTGATGATGAAGATGGTAATGAAGATGATGATAACAATGATAATGGGGGTGATGATAATTATGTTGATGATGGTGATGAAGGTAATTATGATGATAATGAAGGTGATTTTGGTAATGGTGATGATAACAGTGACGATGGTGATGATAATATTGATAAAATGCTGATGATAATGATGTTGATGGTAGTGGTGACGATGGTGATTCGAAAGGTAAAAAAAATCACCACCATTTACTATTCACCAAAATAGAAAGTGTATTTCTGGTTAAACCCTGTGTTAATGGAGTAACTTACAGGGAAAACATTATACGCCCTATTATAATGATAATGATTATAATGATAATAGTTATAATGATACTGGTGATAAAGATGATTATGATGATGCTGATAAAGATGATAATGATGATGATGATGACGGGGATAAAGAGGATGATGATAATGATGACCGAATTGCTGATGATGGCAGTGGTGGTAGTTTAGGTGCTGGTTGTGAAGACGATGATGTTATTAATAACGAAGTAAACAACGAAAAGTAACAGATCACTGCATTTTTACCGCGTTAAGAATGATGTGACTCTACCTCCATCAATTATGACATTCTGATAAAGATGATAATTTGCATACCTTTTTTTAATCAGGCTGAGTATTGGGAGGATGAGAACTGTACTGAATGGAATCTATCTGTCGAGGATTGTGAAGAGGCAAAGAAGAATGGTAGTATCCCAACCAGTTACGAAGACGGGGATCTTGTTTACGATCAGTGCTATATGTATAATATCACAGGTAAACACAGTAGTCTAGAAATATTCGTATATTTGCACAATAAAGTACGTGCGATATACAATTTGTGGGCTCCGTCTTACAAAGAGTTACGATTGATTAATCAATCATAACTCTATGGAAATCCATCAGTGTCATAATTTGTAGACAAAGAGAGCTAAAGCCGGTGTAATAATAATAATAACAACGCCTTTTGGAATTTCTATATAGATGGCGCTATATAAATGCCTATTATTATTATTATTATCATTATTATTAAGCACGGTGAATTTTCAAGACAACAATGGATGCATGAATATACATCATAGGTAGAAAATATCTTGAACAAACATGAATGAGAGATGTTGATGATGCTGGCCGTCCATAGTTGTGATTGATCGGATCAATCACAACTCTTTGTAAGACGGGGCCCTGATCTAATTTCACTATTTTTTTCTTTTTTTTGGAATCGTCTTTGTAGAACAACATGCCAAAATACTCTTTATTCTAATATTATTGAGTAATAATAATGAATGAATGAATGAATAAGTAAACAAATAAATTCCTGCAACGAATCTGTCATCGTGCTGTCCATACGTGCTCATGTGAAATTTGGACCATGAGTGGCTTTACAGAGAAAACAAATGACAATCATTTAATGAAAGGATAACTAATTGATATCAAATGGAGTCAGTTTATGAATGAAAAAGTAAATGTTCCGCATAAGCAAACATGAAAATATTGTGCATTTTCAGCATATACTAGCCTATATTTTCTTTTAATTTTTTCCAAAGTGTGTATATTATTCTCCATTTGACACTTAGGCATGGAATTCGACCCATCATACGACTCATCGATGAATGGTACAGCCGAAACCATCCCGTGTCAAGATGGGTGGGAACACGATAAAAGTCAGCTGAAGTCATCCATTATACAAGATGTAGGTTTTCACTCCTATCTATTTATATGTAAGCCTAATTGTCGATTAACTCAGGACAGGTCGATATTTTTAACCAATTTTTCCATCATGAATGAATATATTGGTCATTATTTTGGTAGTTTTTATTGTTATATCACGTTCATCTGCCCTACTTTGACCAATAATATGGCTAATAAAAGTCAAGGGCTCTCTATGTTTGTTATATATCGTGATTTAAATTGATCAATAAGATCGAAAGAAAAAAAATTGGTCGTATATTTGGTATGTACTTTATTCTGTTCTTTTATTGCAACTTGTTCAATAAGGTGCTTCAAAGCAAACATTAACTACAGGGATTGAATTGCAAACGTTTTATTATATCAATTCCATTTATAATTGGAATCAAACGATTTTTCTCGAGAAAAAAACAATATTGTAATGTTTATATATTTGATACAGAGGCAACCAAAATCAAGTATCCTTGTCACAAGATTTTTACATTGTTTGCTTGAAGACATTCTCATCTAATTTTCATATCTAACTTTACAGTGGGATCTATTATGCGACAAGAAAAACCTACCGGACTATGCCCAGTCGGTATTTTATGTTGGTAATCTAGTTGGATCTTTTGTATTTGGGGTCCTTGCTGACAAGTAGGTTCAAACAAGGTTTTCGTTATAAATTTAGATATGAACATTTTTTATTATGTATCTATTCGTTTGATCCGCGATCATTCAACTCTTAAAAGTTGATGTTCTTTATTGGTTCAAACATAAATCAAAACATTTTTTGTTAGACAAACTTCTTTGGGAGTGCCCCCTTGTTCCAAGAGTTTTCAATAGGATTTCACGGTTCTAAGAAATCGTAAGACCAGCCATTGATCTAAAAAAAAAAAATTTTCAAAACTAGTTGGAAGGCAGCTGCATGGGGATGGGGGGGGTTAATACATGGCATCCATGGGTAATACTGTTTAAATAATATATATATGTTTCAAGCTAAATGCATTTTAAAATTAGGACATACACAGAGTCGTACAACCGTAATGACCACCCCGAAAAATAATTGACCTTAAATATGGTATTTTGGGACCGTTTTTGTTGGAAGGGGGTCCTTTTGATTCTTTTTTTTTGTTGTTGTTTGTATATATGTTCTTCCGCTTGTCGAATTATAGAAATGCAAATGTAGGTTCATTTTACATCCTTGGTCGGCCATTTTTTGTCGACAAGAATGATCTTTTTTTTAAGTGAACTCCCGAAAAGCTTACTATATCTTCAAAAAAGAGGAGATTTGTTTGTTTCTTTTCTCTTTCTTATCACATCACAATATATTGATCATGTGGAATATGGCCACTTTTTTGTATTTTTCCCTCGGTATTTTATAAAATTATTTCTCTCAATCATTATTTTTCTCTTTTTTTCTGACCACATCAGAATTGGGCGCTATCCCACCCTGTTTATTTGCCTCGGTGTCCAGGCTGGATTTGGAGTACTGGTTGCTTTCTCGCCTAACTATTGGGTGTACATCGTCCTTCGTTTCTTCCAAGCGGCTGGCAACAAGGCTGTGCTACAAGTTGCCTTCGTCATTGGTAATATTGTATTTTGATCATTAAAAACCTGGCATTTATTGTAACACCTCGATCACTTCGGATCAGATATCAGGTTGAGTGAAAATATCTGCTTGTCGGATTTATTCACCCCCATCCATACATCCAAATACACATCGCTCGAACTTCTTAATTGACTGTCAATTTGTACCTCAGTCTCTCTTATGAAACACATTGTTCTCTTCCTATCACCCTCTGTCATTTTATTTCTCAATGGTTTTCCTTGAAGTTGTCTTTTTATGAACATTTTTCATCTATTTAGCTTTTTCAAAGAGATCCCGTATGTTCCGTATTAATCATCCACATGGAACCAAGAAGTTCACTCAACCCAGAGCACACTGAAAAAAATCCGGTGTTGTTTTAACACCAGCCCGGAATCTTTATATGTCCACACCAGTTTGGTTTTGGTCTAGGTCTAACACCAGATATGTGTTAATACAACACCAATTAGTATCAAAACAACATCGGTTTAATTCCAAACTGGTGTTTTTTCAATACTTCTCTGATGTGGACAGATATAGATTCCGAGCTGGTGTTAAATCAACACCGGAGTTTTTACAGTGTGCTTTGGGTTGAGTGAACTTCTTGGTTCCGTGTGGATGATTAATACGAAACATACGGGATCTCTTTGAAAAAGCTAAATAGATGAAAAATTTTTGCAGTGCATGTAACAGTCGAAAACATGGATACGTTTTGATTTCTTTTTGTTTTAATTAAGCCTACTTTCTTTCAAATTTCTTTTATTGATGATAATACAGGTCTGGAGTTCGTCGGACCAAAATGGCGGACAGTGACCGGAATAACCGTCCAGGTTTTCTTTGCCTCCTCCTACATGTTTCTTGCCATCATTGCCTACTTCGTCCGCTACTGGAGGACGCTGCAAATTATCATTTCTGCTCCTCTTTTCCTTTTCTTTTTGCTCATGCCGTAAGTTTCACTTACCCCGGCCCTTGGTAGTGCCGTCAACGATCACTCAATTTGGAGTTAATTTTTGTACTGTGAATTTGGAGTGAATGTGTGCATGAAAAATGGTAAAATTTACTCAACAACGATTGAAAGTTAATTAAAATCTAGTGAAATTTATTCACTTTCTTCATGTCCTTCGAAGACAGAAATGTTCACTTGATTTTTTATAGAATGCTGTAGGGCCTATAAGTTAATACGGGGGCCAATAGTTTCCGGATTTTCAGTCTCCAATAAGTAAAAGTATTAAATCGCTATTAACATATTATGGAGAATCCCACGTGTTCATGGCTTGTCAAGATCACATGAACTCAGGCACAGACCCATTGGAAAGGGGATGGGACTTAGAGGGTATATAGGGTACCCCCCCCTGGCGCCTTCTGACTCAAATTTCTACAAAAAGAATGTGCGTGTTTCCCCTTTTGTTTCAGTTCATTAAAAAATGAAGAATAAAACAGGCTTCTGTCGAAGTGATTTCTCCTGTTTTGCTTAATATCAATATTTATTCTTTTTAAACTTTTTTCTTTTTTGGAGTGGAGATTATCGATTTTATAACGATTAACCCTTTTCTTGCTTCTATAGAACGACGTACATTTTATGTCAAACACGAATTGGCTCCATCACACCATTTAAGATAATTTTGAAAAGTTCGATTCTACTTACCATTATTCTTTATTGGAATAGACCTTTTTATTGATAATTTCTCACAAGTTTCATTCCAGAGTCAGCACGTTGGCTTCTCTCTCATGGCAATAGAAAGAAAGCTGAGAAAATCATTCACAAAGTCGCCAAGGTCAACAAACGAAAACTACCGGATCCTCTCTTTACAGAGGAAGAAGTAAAAGAACAGGTAGGTGTGAGTCGTGCTGCCATGGTTACTGGTATATCGCGTATATAAATCATGTTTTAGTTATTTTTGAGGGTGTGAGGGGCTTAGTAGTTAACCCAATAATAATATATGTATCAGTTTATAAACTATAATGGGTACCTTAAAGCATGATTAAACATCAATGAAGCCTGCCAGCTCGTGTAATGACTTGCCACATAAAAATGCAAGAATAGCCAGAAATGGTCAAATTTAAAAGAAGCAATTTCTGATAAATATTCAAAATATAGGCCTAGGATATTTACGGAAATTAACCATCTTTTGTTGTAAAAGGTCAGTCAAAGCGGGCAATTAGAGCTACGAGAAATTAGGTGCTTTTATTTTTTCTTAATGAAATACAAAGAAGAGGGACTAAAAAAAACCCACCTACACTGTCTTTTATTATAATTTGTGTGTAACATTCTAGAAAGCTGCAAGACTAGCCCCTAAAGCGGGTATTCTCGATCTTTTCAGGACACCTGTCCTTCGATGGAGAACTATCAACTTTATTTACAATTGGTGAGTAATTGTCTTTCATTGATTTAAAGACAAAAGGCAACAAAAATAACATAACAAATCTTACAAATACTAGCTGAAAATTAAGTTACATTAATTTGTATCTTGTTAGTCATGATCAGATAAAGTTTGTGATAATATGTAATTGTTTTCTTGATTTTTGTATAATTAATTTATTAATAAAAACTGAATTATTAAAAAAAGACTTTGTGGTTCTACGGAAAGAAGGCAGGTTACTGATTATTATTTTGATACGTAATGATTATGTCAACTTTCGTGATATTATGAAGCACGGATGTGTGATTTGTCGTATTACTATGAATTTTGTTTTAGCTCTAATAGATGTTATCTGGTGCAAGTTTACTGACATTCTCAAATGTAATGCAGAATGTGTGGGCATCTTAGCATCACTATATTAAACACAATTAAAAAATAAATAAATAACAATAGGACTTGGTAAAAAAAATACCGCGTCATGCCAAAAATTTATTACATAGGGTGAGCCAGCCCGGAGACATAAAAGACATCTCTCCCGGGAGGACAATATGCCTACATTTTCAAATCGCTGGACCATTAAACGAAGAACTCTTAGATGTCAAGGGCGGATCCAGCCTTCGCCAATAGCAGGGGGTCGGAATTTTTTTTCAGCCACATTTTCCCCGATCAGCCGCTTGCGTATCTGTCTTCATTTCCCTACGCATTATACACCACTTCATATTTGCCACTTTCTCCATGCATCCCCTCTCAATTCCGGGATCATTCCCTTGTCCAAGTATCGGGCAATTCGATGACTGTCTTATCGATATTACTCAACATTTTGATCCTTTCCACAGGATGGTGAATAACATGGTATATTACGGATTGACCTATAGCAGTGGTGACCTAGGGTTCAATGTATACTTGAACTTCTTCCTGTCCGGTGCAGTCGAGATCGTCGGTTTTGTGGTAGCCATATTCGCCATCAATTTCTTTGGTCGTCGGCCAAGTATCGCTACTTTCCTCATCATTGGTGGTTCGGCTTGCCTCATCAGTATCGGTCTACGTAAATAAAATTTTTCGTTTATGCATCCTATGTTTTGAAGAATGTTATCATTCGTGGTGTTTTTATCAAAATAGAAATTAGTCCAATTGTAAGCCCATTTAACACGTAAGGTCTGACATTAAACCCACAATTGTTCAGGAAATAATTGAAATAACAAAACATCTCAAATCAAACAAATCTCAAGAGCATTATAGAATAAGCTCTATCCTTCTTAAACACATCATACATTATATTACATCTTCTTTTAGTCATGTTTTTAATCTATCGATCAGCATCGGCAAATGTCCTGAGTCACTAAAAAATGGAAAGGTAAATCCTGTTTTCAAAAAAGACAATCCACATAAAATAACCAATTAGAGGCCTATATCTATTCTTCCTAGCACATTCAAATAAAAATTCAAACAATATGTATATTTTACAGCAGATTTTATACGTTCGTAGATACTTTTCATTTTCTAAACTCAAACCAATATGGATTCAGGAAAGGACATTCCACGGACCGGGCTTTATAACATATTACAATAACATTGCAAATGCAATGGCAAATAAAGAACTAATAGGAAGAGTATTCATTGACCTAAGCAAAGTCTTTGATACTCTCGACCACCAAATTTTACCTAAACAATTGAAAATTATGGAGTTAGAGAAAGTGCATTATCATGGTTTGAGAGTTATCTGTTAGATAGAAAACAGTGTAACTCATAATAATATTTCTTCTAACCTTCAATCCATAAAATGCGGAGTTCACCAAGGATCGATCTTGGGCCCCTTGCTTTTTTATATATATTAATGGTTTGACTAATATAATGCCTTTGTTATCATTGGTATTATTTTGGGGGGAGGGGCAAGTGCCCCCACGCCATCTGTACGCCACCGATAGTATTAATCTGGTTTCTCTCTGTTTTTCATCAGCTGCTGGTGTTTGGAATACAGTGGTTGCCTTGATCGGTAAATCAGCCATATCGGCTTCTTATGCCATCGTCTATGTTTACTCAGCAGAATGCTTCCCTACACCAGTCAGGTAGGTGGATTTAACCATTTAAATCCAAGTCTATCAACAATATTTGTTAAGAGGACTTGAACTCATGAAATAATAAATGGGCAATTACGAGGGAAAAATTCAGCGATATCGCATGTAAGCTCTCACAAAGATGGAGGATAAAAATTGAAGTTTTTATTGTTTCTTGGAAAGGTGCACATTGTTCAGTTAAGTCAATATGCCAACAATTTTGCCAGTTAATATTTTATATTTCATCGTATGAAAGATGCATGTAAAGTATGGAAATTTGAATGTGGCCAGTCTTGTAATCTATCAACTACTTTCACAAGAATTATTATTATTATTGCTTAATATTTGTACTGCGCTTTTCCCATTATGCCCAAAGCGCTTACAATGAATTAATAAGATGTAATATATTAAAAATTACAAAGTAATAATAAAAGACGACTCGAATACATGTTACAGGCCTATATAATACAGTGTACAATGTATATTAGGCAAAAATACTTCTATAAGCTTTTAGTCTGTAGGCCTACATAAAACACCACTGTGACTTAGCTGTTATAATCATTAGGGGCGGAAGCCAAACAATTTATGGGGGTCCACCTGAAAAAAGAAAAAAAAATGGGTTTCAACAACAATTTAGGGTGGGCCGTCCCTCCCCTCCCCCTCCCCCACCTCAATTTCCCCGCTTCCGTCGCCAATGGTTATAATCACTGAATATCGTTATGCGATATCATCATATCCATTTCCATTATCATTATCATAGGAGCGTTGGTGTGGGCACCTGTTCGATGATGGCTCGTGTGGGTGCCATTGTTTCACCTCTGATTCTCATCCTAGGGGACTACTATTACCCCGCTCCTCTTATCATCTTTGGAACAACCACCATCTTGGCTGGGTTTCTTTCCCTTCTCTTCCCCGAGACGCAGGGCAAGAAACTACCGGAAACCATTGAAGAGGGGGAAATCTTCGGAACGTAAGTATATAATTATTGTCTAGAATTTCTGTAGGCATGGTAGGGGTGTCGCCAGGATCGTTTGATGGGGGAGGGAGAAGACTGCCGATTGCTGACTCCATTTTTTGTTCTTAAAGGGACACTCAGGGCGGAAGATATTTATATCTTTAGAGTAAAATTCACAGAGCAAAATGCTGAAAATTTCATCAATTGAATTTTAAAGATTTGCATTATTCAGGTGATATTTTACGATAAATCCGTATTCCGCCGCGCATTTTTTTTTGACCGGGTCGCGCATCGCTCGCTGACTTTTTACTTTCAAGTTTCGCGCAACTCTCGAGACCAAAATTGCGACACCCAAGTAAGCGGTTCCGAAATTACGCAACATTTCGTAAGTGCATGCAGAGTTGTAGACCCAACATTGCTCAAAAACGTGAATTTGGGTACACATTCAATGTAAATAGTGTTTTTAGCCGAGATTCATAGATGTATCATTATTTTTCCTTTTACTGATTAAAATCAATGAATTCCATATTATATATAGTCAAAATAAAGTCCCCGACAATTTTCATTGAAAAAATAATAATAAACAAAAAGTCGAAAAACAAAGAAATACATAATTTTGAACTCAATGAAATACACAAGAAAATGAACGCGATGTTGATTCTTTTTTAAAGTACATTTGATAAGATTCCTATGAAGAGACTGTGTACCATAAATTAGCATTCTAGGGGCATTATATTGTTAATTAGAGCAACCTTTTATTACACTAATAAATTAGCATAATTAATTAGCAATGTGATTTTCCACAGAATTTGATTATAATTAAAGAGATTAGGCCATAGGTAAAGCGCGTGCTAATTTTCGTCGCGATCGGCAGCCGAGATTACAAGGGGGGGGGGGGCGAATCAGCCTCAGTCTTCTTATAGGTATCGAAATAGCCCCGTCTATTTAGGATTAAAATCGCATTTTAAGTTGACCTTAACATACAAATGAAGAAAATATTTTAAACAATAATTATGATTGAATAAAATCTCAATTTGTGTTGAGTAAGAGGCTGTTCTCACTACGTTCCTAAAACTAGTTTAGTGGAAACTAGTTTAACGCGTAGTGAGAACGGTCAAAGCGGTCTTGGAAGCGATCTTCCAAACCAGTTTGGAAAACCATAGTCCTGCTGCTATAGCATAATGGTCAATTTCAATATTAATCATTCTTGTGATTCTCTATTTTTTCATGTTTTTATAGGAAAGCTTATGATGAGAAAATACCAACTGACGAGCTAGCCAGGGAGAAAAAAGAAAATGACGTCTCAGAAATATCACTTAATGACATGGAAAGGCACACTCGAACAAAACTTTTGAATCAGACAACACCAATTTAGACATTAGTCAGGTCCAGATTTGAGAAAAGTAGACTGCCTTAGGCAAATCGTGTTAATGCTGAATTAAGAAGTGTTTTAGCATAATTCAAGGCCGCTGAGTCCAAATTTGCTGTTTGCCAACCTTGATTTTGATGTTAAAATCCTCAAATTGGCAAAAACAATATGGCCGCCATTCTACACCCATTTTTACTCTATTCTGACCCCCAAAACTTGTAAAAAAAAATTTTTTCAATGATTTTTCGTACTATTTGATCTCAGGAATAACATACTAAAAATCCACCAAAATCTGGATCCGGGAAAGTGGTTATTTTTAAGATGGCGTCTAAGATGGCCGCCATTAACTGAAAATTAAAATAACCGGCACTTTTTCTACCCTAGACACCTTTTTCGGTGCATACAAGTATTCAATGGTGTATGAGGGTGAAAGGAAATAGTGAACATAAGCACCCCAGGGTACCTGAAAATCAAATATTGCGTAAAAATAGCTGCCATGGCCTAAAAATTCACAATTCATCTATTACCTATTTAGTGTCTTTTATTTGGGTTTTATTCATTGGTGATTTTCAAGGGTCTAGAAGTAAACCAGGACAAGTAACAAGGTCAGTCAACGGTCCACTATGTCCAAAAATCCAAGATGGCTTTAAAAAATAGGAGTCTAAAAAGCTGTTGTTATCTAAAAACCCTAAAACACAACATAGTTTGCTTAATATCTGCCTTGGGGATATGATGTTGGTGTCTAACCCATCAATTAATGGGTCAAGAAATACGTTGGGACAAATAACAAAGGTAGTCTATGGTCCTCCATGTCCAAAAATAAAAGATGGTTTGCAAAAATGGAGTATTAATGTCTGTCGTTAATTACAAACCGGCATAGTTTTTTTAATAATCGCCTGGAGAATATGATTTTTTTAGTATAACGCATGGTTTAAAGGGTCAAGTATTAGATTGGGACATGTTACAAGGACAGTTAGTGGTTCCAGTATGTCCACAAATCCATAATGGCTTCAGAAAATGGAGTCTACATAGGCCGATCTTACCAAAAAACTAACATAGTTTGTCTAATATCAGCCTGGGGTATATGATTTCGGTGTTTAACCCATGGTTTAAAGGGTCAAGTAATAAATTAGGACAAGTTACATGGACAGTCAGAGGTCCAGCGTGTCCAGGAACGAAAAAAGGCTTCCAAAATTGGAGTCTAAAATGGCTATTGTTACCTAAGAGCTGACATAGTTTGTTTAACATCCGCCAGGGGATGTAAAATTATGTTGTCTTAACCTTGGTTTAAATGGTCAAGTAATACATTAGGGTAAGTTACAAGGGCAATCAATGGTCCTGTATGTCTAAAAATCCAAGATGGCTTCCAATTAAGGAGTCTAAAATGGCTGAGCTATACCTAAAAATTGACATAATCTATTTATAATCCATCTGGGAGATATGATTATAGTGTCTACACTACGGTTTCAAGGGTTAAATAATACTTTTTGATTAGTTACAATGGTATGAAGCTGCCTGTTTTACCCATTATTTAAAGATCGCTTTTAAAATGCCGGAGTCTAAAAAGTTTTCCATTACCTAAAAATAGTCATTATTTGATGAACAAAATCTAGACTTTTGTGATTTGAAGGCTAAAATAAAATAATCGGGACAAATAAAAAGGATGGTCAGATTTTATTTTTGTCGTAAAAAGTCCAAGGCGACTTCTAAAATTGCGTGAAAATAGCTGCTGTCCCCTAATAATAAAACCATGGGATAGTCCTAAGCACAAAAATGACGTGTCTTGAAATACTTATCAGTGAATTATGGAACTTTTTAGGCGAAGTGTACTTAAATTCTAAAGTTTGTTTTTCGGATGTTTACTTATTGTTGCACCACCATCTAATTCTTGTAAAACGTATTTTCATGAGTTTTAAAAACAGAGACATCAAAATAGTGGCACTAGATTGGATATGAAGTATTGTCGTTTTTGTATCAATGGTGGCCAATTCGAATGTAATTTTTGGAGCGTTCTTCAATTTTTTACAAAATGGACAACGGTGTATCCATGTAATTCGTCTTCACCTACATTATTTGAACCTTGAAATCATGAGAAAGACCCAAAAATGTTTATAGGTAGATATAAAATGCACTTTGCATCCAGATTCTTAAGAAATAATATTTTTAGGCCAACATCATTTTTTTTTCCCAAAACTGCACCACTGATAAACCTTGAAATTTTTCCAATGTAATTTTTTCCTTTGGAACCATGATTTTTATGTTTTTTTTTAAAGGTATTTCTACCAGGTGTATATTATGAATTTGGACCATTTCAAAGATACAACGTCCAAAAACAGACGTCCGTTTTAGAAGTCAGTTTGGAAGGTCATCTTGGATTCTCTGACACATTCACCGACTATCTTGTTAACCTGTCCTTTATTTGCCTTGATAGCTTGATGGTTTTGATTTTGACTTTGAGGATTTTCTTTATTTTTGGAGTTGATGGGACAACGGCTGCTGTTGTGGACGCCATGCTGGATTTCCATGTAACCTTGCCGACCTTTTTTTAACTATATAACCTGTCTCAATAGATTTTGTTTAATCCTAACATGCCTAAGTTTCACGAAATAGACATCTATACCCTAAAAGTTATGACATTTCAAAAACTTAAACTCGGTTAAAATTTGATGTTCATCTCGCGCTTCGCGCTCGCATCATTTCTGTAGCAAAAACCCATACTTTTCATGATTTAATAGATGAATACAATGTCCCGTTTTCAGTTCTATACCTCAAAAAAAACTCTCGCTTCGATTTGCAATAACCTTTTGTTGGATATATATCTTTTTTTTTTATCAAAAACGTCCATTAAACTGTCATTTTTTGTCAGATCGAAATATCAAAATTTTTAGCTCGCGCTTCGCGCTCGCATCATTTATGTAGCAAAAACCCATACTTTTTCATGATTAAATAGGTGAATAGAATGTCCCGTTTTCAGTTCTAAACCTCAAAAAAGCTCCCGCTTCGATTTGCAATAATCTTTTGTTGGATACATACCTTGTTTTTTTTATCAAAAACGTCTATTAAACTGTCATTTTTTGTCAGATCGAAGTATTAAAATTTTCAGCTCGCGCTTCGCGCTCGCATCTAATGTTCTTTTAGATACCAATCTTAATCATCGCTACCAAAAATACTTACAATATCAAGCTTTCAGGTCAGAATGCAAAGAAATTTCAGCTTGCTCTCGGCACTCGCATTATCTGTTTAGTGTGCACGTGATATGTATCCTCATGAGTTACTACAGTCCTAAACAGGTACGCTTTTCCCGTTTTAAGGTCAGTATACTAAAAAATTTCAGCTCGCGCTTCGCGCTCGTATTTATTTGTTGGTGAAATTCGTGTCTGTATCTCATGAGTCATATATATATATATATACATACCTGTGTGTGTGTGAGGGTGGGTGTTTTGTACGATCGAGCGCCTTTGGAACGTTGACTCATGATTTTGCCCCCCCCCCCATCTGAAAAATGCATCGACGCCCCTGCTTTAATATATGCAATAAACCGAATTGAATTTGAATTTGGAAAATGAGGGTTTTTAGGAGAAAGGAGGAAATGCGAGTTAGCGCAGAGAATGAGCTTGGAAGGTTGCGCGCATTTTCAGATTCGAATCTATTATTTAAATATTTTTGCGTTTCCAGTCTTTTCACTACTATTCGTTATATTTCTTATAACACTGCATTATAAAGGGTAATTAACAAATTCCCGTTGAGAAGTGTGGGTGTTGAGTCACCGCCAAGATGTTTATTGAACTTGGGTTCTAAACTTCGATTTATATAATTGATAATTGACACTAACCTCCTCCATTTTGGTGCGATTTTTTTTTTTTGCTTTTCATTTTTTGTTCTAAACGAAATCGTATTGGGTGCGAGTTTAAAATTTGTGTACTATTTTCCATATAGTAAAAACTGCAATTTGTTGTTATTTTACATAGGTTTTAATTTGTCTTGTTTCAGCTGTTCAGTCGGCGTGCACTTTTTATCTCACCTTTCCTTTTTTTTCTTATTCTCTTTCTTTCTTTTTTTTCTTTCTTCTTTTCTATCTTCTTTTCTTCCTCTCTTTCTTTTTTTAATCGGGGGGGGGGGGCTGTCCCCTCCACTTGAAAATTAGGGGGACGCGTCGCCCTGCAGCCCCTCCGCCCCGTATCCACCGTCTGTGTATACATTCATGTGCTAAAATTATTTATTTGTACAGCCTAGGTTAGCAGCCCGGGTTTGCAGTTAGCATTAAGAAATGAAAATTGGAAGCATATAAAAAGTTCGGTAATGAAATCTCAGATGAGGATAGGAATCAAATGAGAATGAAGGCGAAAAATGACATTCGCACTTCGCCGGACTATGATCCTTGGTTGGGTAACCTATAGACCAGTTCGTAGTTACTTCATGGGCAATTTTGTTCAAATGACCTTTCATTTCTTTCATCATGATAAGCAGATTTCAAAGCAAGATCTTACGTAAGCTTGCCTTACATAGCAGGATGAAGAAATTGAATAGACAAGGTGACTAGAATAGCACACCAGTGAACACTTAATGAAGGTATTTGTTGCATTCCTACTTTGAATGCATATCTTAGCATGTTGCACAATGTACTTGACAAACTGTGAAATACCAGTCGTTCGTGGGAAGCATTGTTGTTTTTTGTGGATGTAAATGAAAGCGACAATTCAAAAGAATATATGAATAATCAAGACATCAAAGTTGGTGCTTATCTCATTAGATTTTAAAGCACCATGTCACTTTAGTACAAATGACCTTCTTCTGATCATGGGTAGAATCTTTTGATCATGCGCAGAAAGGAACTACGAACTGGCTTATTGCTTGTGATATGCCTCTATAATGTGGTTTACTTCCGTCGACGCCCGGCGAAACCACCTTCAGATCCGAGTCGACGAAGGTTATGTTTTCTTTCCAATGACCTACCAGTATGAATGTCACTTTATAGACTGTAAGGTGAGCTTTAATCAGTGGTATAACGAGCCCATTTCTTGGGCGGGGGGGCGGGGGCAGAAATGGCGCGTATTTGGCAAACTTTATAAAAAGGTACGAGCGAGCAAGCAAAGATTTATGTCACAAATTCAAATTTGTGATAGATTTTGACATAATATTCAGAAAACTGATATAATCTTTCACGCTTCTTTCTTTTCTTTGTGTGTGTGTGTGTGTGTCTCTCTCTCTCTTTTTGGGGGGGACGGGGGGTAAACGCCCCCAAGCCCACCCCCATCTACATACGCCACTTGCTGTAATCTTTGATAACTGTAAGCCAACTGATGAACTTTGAATCTCCCCATGGTGATAAACCATGTTCTGGTCTTTCCATGATCTTAACCTAAATAATAGAATATTTGTCTGATATATCTCCAACCTGTACTTTGTATCTGTGCGGCTGTTCAATTCTTGATCTGTAATTTCATTACTATGTAAGTTATTTTGATTTATAACTTGTTTATACGCTCTCTAAACGTTCTTTAATTCATTTAGCACTTCAAGAACGAAAATGGGGAAACTGTATGATTTTTTTTTATGTTCATTAATTTCTGAAAAAACTCTTCAGATTCTCTATATTTTTATTTTTAAATGTCCAGGGGCGGCACCTGGGTAATTCAAGTTATTCAATGGGGGCTTCTTGAAATTTAATACCAAGCCATATTTTCATGTTTATATTTTTTTCTATTCATGTTTCTATGTACATTCGTTGTTATTACGGATTATATATTTGGGTAGAATGAAATAACTCTTTTATGTTTGTTTTAATCTGTTTGTGATGTGGATGATATTTGATCAAATAATTTCACTGTTTGTAGTGGTTTATCTAGGTATTATTTGGCCCCCGAGGCAAACATTGCAGCTGCCCTCATCTCGGCTGTTAGTTTTCATATTTCCATGATATAAGCAAGCGACGAAGCGACCATGTGTGAAAATTCATTTTAAATTTTAATCAAGGAATGCTATATTTCTAACGCATTCTGGCCAAGAAACTGATTAAAAACACACTGACATTAAACAATAGAGATGATCAAAATCTTGAAATCAAAAAGAAATTTTCTGTTTTCTTTAGTTATAAAGATTGTGAGTAAAATTAAATGAAATCCTGACAAACATTTCAGGCCAAATTTATTAACAACGGTAGCACATGTTCAACATTTACAAGAATTTTACGAGGTCCTTAAGATTAAAATAGAATATCGGTGCAAGGAATCGAAGCAATCGACCACCATGGAATCAGGCATTTTCAACCCTCAAACTATAGATTCACCTCTGATGCATCTACCCCGTGCATAAGGTGAATTACTACAGGGTTTGATTTTTCTTAATTTTTAGCTTTTTTCTTAATCTATTTCAAGTTTTTCCCCTCTCAATTTGCCCCACTTAGAATGAGTTTCATTTCTTTTGAATTGAAGTTCAAGCTTTACAAATGCTGCAAATAGGGCCACTGGCCCCTGATCAGTGGCATACAGATGGAGGAGGGCTTGGGGTGCTTGCTCCCCCCCCCCCCTCCAACAAAAAAGTCACGACCAAGGGGAAAAGAAGAGAGAAGGATGAAATATATTATTTTATGAAAATTGTGTCTAAATCTATCACTAAATTTGACTTTTGCTCGTTCATATTTTGGGGTAAATTTTACCTCATACATCATGGGCCTGTTGCACATGAAAGAAAAAAATGTGGCCTCCTCAAAAGCCCATTACGCCACTGCCCCATCCTGCTTATAAAATTGTGATTTCAGAAGTTTTTGTTCCTATTTCACTTGCTTTTACTCAACGTTATTATTATTGGTGATTAATTTGGTCAAATTCTTGTATATCTAGAATCGTAACTCATACTGCACATTTAAAGATAATGTTGTATTGGAGTGATAAGATAGGAAAGAATATTTTTGGGTAAGAATAATAGATAAAAACAGCCCTAAAATCTCCACTCCCGAGAGTAATCCATTCACAATGGCCATCTTTGTACACTATATCGGGAAAATGAAGGAATTGCGGGAGAGAATAAGAAAAAAATGTGTAATTCGCTGATATTTCTTTCCCCAAGTTCATTATCTGAAGTGTGTATGCTAACCCGAAATACATTAACAATTCATTGGACGCATTCTTTTTAAAATCATTTATTTATGCATAATTAGATATACAAATCAGCACAAAATAGATTATAAAATATAAATGTTTCTCATTTCCTTATTTTTAACTAACGTTTTTACAAAAAAAATAGTCAAATCTCTATACATTTTTTTATTCTTTATTCTAATTATCAACGTATATGCCGCAAATTTTGGATCCGACTGTATGTGTTTTACTCTTTGACGTATTTGTGTGTGTGTTTTGAACAACAATATAGTGATCACAAATCATTTAATCGTTTATACTGAACCGATAATTATGCTTACACAGTCTGACCCAAAATAATCAAATATTCATGAAAACCAGAACCTGTAATGATAAGGTCTTTATCAGCCGATAGATTAATTAGTAGAATGTAGATTAGTTGCATCAGTGAAACAAAAGATCAGCAAGCATGCAAAATAGGTCTTATATAGTCATGTGAACAACACGTGACAGCAATTGACTGCACACGTGGCCTCTCAAAATTAAGCGCTGTTATTTTTCTCTATTTCAGATTTCAGTGAAAAACCCATGAAGTGGCACTTTTTGAGGGGATATGAATTTTTATTACTTTTCACAAATCCTGTGAAAATACAAGCGACACCATTATTATCGCGACTATCAATTATAAATTAAATACCCTCTTTCATGCAGGCCTATCGTTTTCTTTCTTTTATATATCTTCTCATATCCCCCCTCACCATTTGACAAATCATATGAGACGTTTGCCCATTGTCTCTCCAGGCCTGTTGCTCAGCCCCTATGTTTACATAATTTTCAGGTTAAGAGGGGAAGGGTTGACTGCTAAAATTAATGAAGTTTTATAGAGGTACTCGTGACAGCTATTTTATGCTCAGACTATTATATATATAAGAGCATAGAGGTATTGCTCCATGATAAGAGGATATCAGATTTTCATTGACGAAGATGATGTTGAATTCCCATTTTTGACAACGTACGGACATTCTTCCCCAAAGAGATTTCTTATTTTGTAAAAGAGAGATTGAGCCCGGGCCAAAATTATTATATCTATATCGGGTTCAACATTCAATTAGGTTCAGACAAGTCCACACTATGATGTTTATATCCAGTGATTAGCACGTGCTTATCAGCATATCAGCAATTAATATTTATATAGGCATTTATCTTCAATTTATTTATTTGCTTTGACGAGGTTTATAAGTATTTCCACTCAGTCAAATCAATATGCCAACTACATCAAGGTTCAATCTTAAAAGTAATGACAAATTGTAAAGCACTGCAGTAGTGTCTCAACAATAAAAACAACGATTAACATGAACAAACAAGAGTTTTGTCGTGTTTTGACAGATTAGAACCACCGTAGAATCTATTTAGATAAAAAAAACCATCTTTTTATTGGAAAATATATGTGTAAAAAATGTATATGATCTCGAGGAGATATAATATCTGGGGTCAGTTGCAGAAAGAGTTGCGTTTAAACGCAAGTCAAAAATTCAATCGCAAGTCCGAAATGCGCGCTGTTGATTGGTTGAAAATCAAGTTGCGCATGATTTTTAGAGTTGCGTTTGATCGCAACTCTTTCTGCAACGGGCCCCTGGACACAGTTGCATAAAACTTACCATTTTGGTATCTTTGTCATCCAATGATTACTTCCATGGGATCCTGGATTTTGATTGGTTGTTGACCATTGCTACCATGGTAGTTACAATATTATTAATAGTTACTTATATGGAACGGGCCCTGATTAGTAACATGATTTGATTTCACCCAATCGGGATGAATAAACCAGGGGTCCGTTGCAGAAAGAGTTTAAACGCATGTCAAAAAATTAATCGCAAGTCCTAAATGCGCGATGTTGATTGGTTGAAAATCAAGTTGCGCGTGATTTTTAGAGTTGCGATTGATTGCAACTCTTTCTGCAACGGGCCCCCAGAGATACTAGATTAATGAGACCATTCATGAGATGCTCCTGTATAGTCGGGCGTTAGCCTCATTGTACATCGTTATATATCGGGATGTAGTTTATATCATCTTGTCATTTCACAAATTGTGTGTACCAAGTTATTTTAAATGATTGATTCGAATTCATCTAAATATTAAACAGGAAAGCATTTTGAAAGCAGAAACGTATGGAATTACAAGATATTTAAATTGCGAGCTAGTGAAACTTCTTAACTTTTTGTGAAAATCTGTATAAAATTGTGTCACATCTCGCACTTTATCTCCTTTCCTTTTTTTCCGAGGGGATGGAACCTTTTCAGGGGGATGACGTTAATAACCTCATCATAATCAAAATGTGATTATCAATATCATCCTTGTTAACATTATAATTTCAGTGATAATCGGCCAGAATGCGTTTCGACGACATCCTTAATGAGCTGGGGTCGTTCGGTCCCTATCAGAGACGCGTATATTTCGTAGTATGTTTGATGGCTGCTACGACTGCATTTCACTCCATGACACAAGTTTTTATAGCTGGGACTACAGATCACTGGTGCACGGTAAGGAGAAACATTATCCTTTTTGATAGTAGATACTAGATAATGACTAATAGTAACTAATAAATTAAAAAAGTGAAAGTACATAAATTACACGTGAAAATTGCAATTTAACTTGATTGAAAAAATCTGATGACTTATACCCTTTTCATAAACCTATCCTCCAATTAGCCGCCTAAGAGTAATGCGGATAATTCAATAAAAATTGCGTTCATAAACTCCGAAAATAAGCCGCATTATTTTTACGAGCGCCCGTCCTGAAAAAGGCGGATAATCGCCATGACAACTGGACACGCCCCCTCCGATGCGGTTGTGTTGGAAAAGGGTGACCTTGTGACCGCACCATGGCAATTATCCGCATAATTTGGAAATGCGTTCATAAACTCAAAATCTTGTCCCGATGCTGCTATTATGCGGATAATAGCAGCATCAGAGTAATGCGGATAACTCTTGTCCTCCTCCAATTTTACGACCAAATTATGCTGCTATTAGCCGCCTAATTCATTTTAATGGGGTTTATGAAAGGGGTATTAGTCCTAAGGTGAAGGTATCGTGGTGATTCCAGCCACCATAGCGGTTTAGTAACTCTACTCTTAATCAAAGGGTCGAGGGTTTGAATCCCACCCGTTGCTAATGTCCTTTGGCATGGTACATATCCACGATGTCACTCTCTACTCAGGTGTTAGATATACCCGGTAGGATGTGAACGTCAATGTGAGATTGGCATGTGTGCACCGATAAACAGTTGCCTGTCCAGGATACACCCTGGTCAGGGAGTGGAGATGATGCACTTTATGTGTGGAACAGTGATGGATATGACCTGAGTAACAATAACAATGTAAAGCGCTTAGAAACTAAAGTTTGTATCGCTATATAAAATGTAACTATTAGTAGGAGTTAGAATAAATGACGGGAATTTACAACAATTGCACACTGTTAAAAAAACCCTGATTTTACAGAAAAATAAAAGAAGATTTTGCAGAAAGCAATACCAGAATTATTCTTTAAATTCATGAAACAGGAATTTTTCTGCAATTTAACAGAACAGGTCTGTTAGAAAAAGGGGAAAAGAGTGTTTTATTTAAGGAAATTTGTAAGATTACACACACCAAATACCAATTTCCTGTAAGATTACGCAATCTGGTAAGATTACAGGTGTTCTCGAGACTATGCTGCAGGAACTTCTTTTAGTTTAAGGATAAATTTTCTAACAGTGTAAACCACCGTATAAGCCTATATTTATGATGGGAGTGGCGATAATTTTTATCATATATTTGTCTTCACATCATAAGCATCTGAGAATAGAATAATAGAACGTTTTATCGTCTGTGTAATCATAACATTCATGCGCGCATATAATTATGTAAGATGGGGCCTTCAGAATGGAATGTCTTTGTTTGGACTATGAGCGCAAACATTGATCTATAGTGTTTTTAGTACATGTACGTGTATTTTGAAAGAAAATATTTGTATGCATGCGCACCCATTGTATCGTTTCTATAACCATTTAAGGTAAATATCTTTCTATGTTATGTTGTTAGTAATAAATATGAATTTGATTTCGAATTCGTATTTATTACAGAAAAAAATAGAAAGTGTATCTCTGATTAAACCCTGTGTTAATGGAGTAACCTACAAGGAACACGTTATACGCGTTCTAATATTCTTCCAACGTCTGTCAAACCAGCCTGTTGTTGTTGATGATAATAATGATGATGATAATGAAGGTGATAATTAGGGTGATGAAGGAGATGATGATGATCATCATCATGATGTTAATGAAGGAGATGACGACGATGATGATGATGATGATGATGAAGGTGATGACAATAATGAATGTGATGATGGCAATGCTGATAATCATGATGATGACGACGACGATGATGATGATGCTGCTGCTGATGATGATGATGATGACGACGATGATGATGATGATGCTGCTGATGATGGTGATGGTGATTGCCTTGCTGCTGGTGGTGATAACAGTGAGGATGGCGATGATGATGATGATAATATTGAAAACGTTGATGATAATGATACTGATGTTGATGATGGTGATGACGATGGTGATAAGGAAGGATGGAATTCGTGGCGATGATAATGATGGGGATGATGATTTTTTGTGTGATAAAGATGGTTACTATGATGATTGATGAGGCTGATAAAGATGATAATTACGGAGACGCTGATAGTGAGTGTTGGTGGTGGTGATGATGATGATGACGATGATGCTAATGATGGGACAAAAAAATGATTATGATGACCGAATTGCTGATAATGGCTGTGTAGGTGATGGTGCTGGTGATGAATTCGATGGTGATATGAATGAAGAAGTAGACAACGAAAAGTTACAGATCGCTCCATTATCACCGGGTCAAGATGTGACTATACCTCCATCAGTTATGACATTCTAAAAAAGTGATGGTTTTCATACCTCTTTTGAATCAGGCTGAGTATTGGGAGGATGAGAACTGTACTGAATGGAATCTATCTGTTGAGGATTGTGAAGAGGCAAAGAAGAATGGTAGTATCCCAACCATTTATGAAGACGGGGATCTTGTTTACGATCAGTGCGATATGTACAATATTACAGGTAAATAATGATGGTCTAGAAATGCTTGTCTAGCCCTCCAAAATACTACATTTGCACAATATAAAAAGTTTGATACGATTTCTGTACTAATTTCATTATTTTATCGATTTGGTGTGGTTTTTGTGGAGCAACATGCAAAAATGCTCCTCTTAAAAGCAATCATGAATGATTGAATAAGTAAATAGATGGATAAATAAACAGATACAATTCAGCAAATACTTTCCATAAAGTCTAAAGTATTTTATTTTTATTTTGAGTGACTTAATAGGGGAACAAATATAAATTAATCAACGAAATCGTACACTCTAAAAAAAAACGTTTACCAAATATTGAGTAAAATGGGAACATGCATGTTGGTTGGGTAAGAAGATACCCAATACTTTATGTCAATTTTACGCAATGTTGCGTTGAAATGGCCCACAGTGGGGTAACAAAAACTACCCAACAAACATGCATTGTTCCCTTTCTCCCCGGGCTTTCTCCCCAATGTTTGTTAAAATTTTACTCAGTGTTTTGAGAGTATAACTAATTGTATTTTAAATTGAGATACGAATAAAAAGACTTCCGTATAAGCGAACTTTAAAATAAAATCATTAAAATCAAATTTAGCGAATTCTCAGTATTGTTAAATGTTACTCGAAGTGTATATACATGTAGTTTTCCATTTGCCACATAGGCATGGAATTCGACCCATCGTACGACTCGTCGATGAATGGTACAGCCGAAACTATCCCTTGTCAAGATGGGTGGGAACACGACAAAAGTCAGCTGAAGTCATCCATTATACAAGATGTAAGTTTTCACTCCTATTTATTTATATGTAAGCCTAATTTGTGTATTAACTCAGGACAGGTCGATATTTTAACAAATGTTTCCGTCATGAGTTACTTTATTTGCTAATGATATATTGGTCACTATTTTGGAACTTAATTTTATTGTTATTTTATGTTAATCTGCCCTGATTGGGCGAATACTATGGCTGATATAAGTCAAGGGCTCTCTTTGTTTGATTTATACTGTAATTTGAATTGATAAATAAAGACTGAAAGAAAAAAATGCGATGTTCATTTGCTATGTACTTTTCACTGTTCGTATATTACAACCTGCACGTAATGCAAAACAAAAATTGGCTCTATATAAGAGGTCTACATGGAATGGATTGCATACATTCTAACGATTTCTGAAAAAAATCATGTCGTAGATGTTAAGATATTTTCATCGTTATATCGTTAATTTCTGAAAGTTTCAAAAGGGACGGTTGAAGTTTATTTTGCCCAAGAATCGAGAGTTTGATAAAGACACGGGAGCTAAAGTAAAACAGAAGAAGAGATGGAGATAGATATATAGACAGAAAGATAGAGAAAAGAGATGGAGAGAGACAGGGAGAGAGAAGGGAAGAGAGGGGGAGACCGTGGAGAAAATGGGACTCACTATTTTGACCTGATTTTAAGGAGGCAACCAAAACTAGCCTTGTCACCAGATTTTTACATTATTTATTGAAAACATTCTCCTGCTTCATCTAATTTTACAGTGGGACCTAGTATGCGACAAGAAAAACCTACCGGACTATGCCCAGTCGGTATTTTATGTTGGTTATTTAGTTGGATCTATTGTATTTGGGGTCCTTGCAGACAAGTAAGTACAATTTTCTTTTTGTACTGTACGTATTTATTTATTCATTCATGTATCTATTTATTTATTCGTTTGTTGATTCATTTATTATTCAAGTTTTGAATGTGGACATCCAGGAGTGGCTCAAACTTTGGTCAAAACAATTTTCGTCAGGCAAACTTTTCTGTGCGTGTCTCCTTGCATGTTCAACCCTCTGTGCACTGATGTTGCAATCTTGCACATTTGTACAATTAAATTCAACAATCGTAATACTTATTTTTCTCCCTTACCTTCAAATAAGAAAAGCTAATAAAAGGCAATAGTTTTTGGATAACATTTATATAATAATAATAAGGATCAATGCGGTGCAATATGGAAATCTTGAACTAAAGAAAAAAAAACATTTAAACAATTTTCATTATTACCCCCTCCCAAAAAAAAAACAATATTAATAATTCAGCGTGTTTGTTTGTTTCTTTCTTTCTTTCCTTTTTTCTGATCACCTCATAATCTACATGACTTTTTTATAATGGCCCTGGAAAGTAGAGGTTCAGAGGGCTTATGTCGAAAGGGTGGGTGCTGTCGCGTTAGGGTGCGTCAACGCGAACGCGAAGATTCGTCCAAAGCCCCCCCCCCCCCCCCGGTTTGGCCGAAAGGGTGCGTTGGGAGCGCCACGTCGCGTCGCGTTCACTGGAACGCGCCCTTTTGTCCAAAGCCCCCCCCCCCCGGTTTGGACGAAAGGGTGTGTTTAATATTAATGAATAAATAAATACAAATATTTATAAGAAAGCTGAATATAAGGTATTTTGTCAAACATTGCCAATTTGCACGTAAAATAGTGGATTTTCAATCATTTAAAGCATTGACAATTTGAGGAAAAGAAAGAAAAGTTCAACTAAGAATAATAATAATAATAATGATAATAATAATAATGATAATAATAATAATAATAATTATAATAACAATAATGATAATAAAATCAGATACCCACCCTTGCAATAAGCCACTTGGCGCCAATTTTTCACTCCAAATTCATTTCCATAAATTCACTCTTTGGGGTGAAAATTATTATTATTATCATTATTATAATTATTATTATTGTTATTATTTTTATTATTATAAGTATTATTATCATACAAACAACACGCACATATTATTATTATTATTATACACACAACACGCACACATACACAACAGATACATCTCACAAAATATACTGAGGCAGGGTCTCAAGTGTAAAATATAGTAAGGTAGGGTCTGAAGAGTTAAACGTTGTGAATGCTGACCCGACATCAATTTTGGCCTTGCCCTTCCAGGACACATCTGCCGTAAGTTTTATAATTTGGGGGACACCGAATATCTCCAGGTATACGAATGTTTTCCTTTGTAATAAATACACACCTGCAAAGTATAAAATTGAAGGTAAGTTACTTTTTTTTATTTGAAAGAACCTTGAAATCAGTCATAATTTGTACATGTATCAATATTACACCATAAAATATTTCCACCGAAAAATCCTCATGCAGCATGCCGTCATTGTTTTTTTTTTTTACCTTAAAAAGAATGTTTGTGCCATATGATGATTTATGTTCCTATGCAAATTTCATATATCACTCGTCTTTTTTGTTTGTTCAGCTTTCTTATAAATATTTGTATTTATTTATTCATTATTATTAAACACACCCTTTCGTCCAAACCGGGGGGGGGGGGGCTTTGGACGAAAGGGCGCGTTCCAGTGAACGCGACGCGACGTGGCGCTCCCAACGCACCCTTTCGGCCAAACCGGGGGGCTTTGGACGAATCTTCGCGTTCGCGTTGACGCACCCTAACGCGACAGCACCCACCCTTTCGAAATAAGCCGGTTCGGAGAGCGCTGAAGCACCCCCAAGATTTTGTCGTAAATCACCTTCATTTTTAAATTTCTTTGAATTTTTGCTGAATAAAATCATAATCATTTGGAGTAAAAAGTGGAATGCCTCTGGCCGTCTCACCTGCATCACGCGCTTCAACATAGCAGCATTGCTGACTTTGAAAACTACTATAACTCGCACAAGATGTTCAGTGATACTTGGTTACTCTCATTTCCACGTTTTATGAACTAGACCAATACACTTACAGAGATAGGATGGTAATTCAACAAATACCCCCAATGTGGCCAAAATTCATTGACCTCACATGACCTTTGACCTTGATCATGTGACCTGAAACTTGCACAGGATATTCAGTGATACTTGATTACTATTATCCAAGTTTAAAAAGTCAGATCAATAAACTTGCAAAGTTATGATGGTAATTCAACAGATAACCCATTTAGCCAAAGTTCATTGACCTTTGACCTTGGTCATGTGACCTAAAATGTGCACAGGATGTTCAGTGATACTTGATTACTCTTATGTCCAAGATTTATGAACTAGACCAACATACTTTCAAAGTTTTGATGGTAATTCAACAAATACCCCCAATTCGGCCAAAGTTCATTGACCCTAAATGACTTTTGACCTTGATCATGTGACCTGAAACTTGCACAGGATGTTCAGTGATACTTGATTACTATTATGTCCAAGTTTCATGAATCATATCCAAAAACTTTTAAAGTTTTGATTGTAATTCAACAGATACCCATCGGCCAGACTTCATTGACCCTAAATGACCTTTGACCTTGGTCATGTGACATGAAACTCATGCAGGATGTTTGATGATACATGATTGACCTTATGTCCAAGTTTAATGAACTAGGTCCATATATTTTCTAAGTTATGATGACATTTCAAAAACTTAACCTCAGGTTAAGATTTCGATGTTGATTCCCCCAACATGGTCTAAGTTCATTGACCCTAAATGACCTTTGACCTTGGTCATGTGACATGAAACTCTAATAGGATGTTCAGTAATACTTGATTAACCTTATGGCCAAGTTTTATTAACTAGGTCCATATACTTTCTAAGTTATGATGTCATTTCAAAAACTTAACCTCTGGTTAAGATTTGATGTTGACGCCGTCGCCGCCGCCGCCGTCGGAAAAGCGGCGCCTATAGTCTCACTCTGCTACGCAGGTGAGACAAAAACCATGTTCTTGTTTTTGCTTATCAATACCTTGTTAACAAAACAGCCCCCAATCTTTAATTATCGTTCCCAATTAAGCCCCTACTAATTACCATTGAAAGTACTGATTTCTTCTGTACGAATTGTCAACTTAAAAAAAAGAATACTCGTCATTCCACAACATTATTATACTCAAGCATTTCTTTATTCTTTTTTTTTCTGATCACATTAGAATTGGGCGATATCCCACCCTGTTTATTTGCCTCGGTATCCAGGCTGGATTTGGAGTACTGGTTGCTTTCTCGCCTAACTATTGGGTGTACATCGTCCTTCGTTTCTTCCAGGCGGCTGGCAATAAGGCTGTGCTACAAGTTGCCTTCGTCATTGGTAATATTGAATTTTGATCATAATAATAAAAAAAAGTCTTGACTGTCAATATACCCCAGTCTCTCTTATGAATCCCATTAACTGTCAGTGTCAATGGTCTCGCCGTATCACTCTCTATCGGTCAATTCTTATACATTTTTTCTTGAAGTTTTCTTTTCCATGCATATCTTCCATCTGTTTAGCTTGTATATTACACAGGAGCTGATTTAGATGGCGGAATGGGCGCACCCCGTAAAATTTGAAATTCTATAATGATGTAGCATTTAGAATGCATTACTTGGGCACCCTGTAAAATTTGAAAATGCTTAATTGTTACTTTAAAAAAATTCTTTGCTTGTCAAATTTTTCAGGAAGATTTGCACCCTGTTAAAATCCGACTATTGATCCGCGCCCGATATTTGTTTCGCATTCAAAATCATTCCTATTATAATCAAGAGATTCATGAGGCCCCCAAAACGTGTTAAATCTTAATTTGCAGTGTTTTTAGAATATCATTGTTACTTAGACAGGGTAGGTAAAGGGAATGGGAATACAGGAGAAGCTAAATGATGTACGGGCACTTTACACAATCTACGGATAATTCTTGACATGTCATTTGGTTTCAAATAAGCCCGGTTCTTCCAACTTTCTTTTCTTGATGATAATACAGGTGTGGAGTTCGTCGGACCAAAATGGCGAACAGTAACCGGAATAGCCATCCAGATTTTCTTCGCCTTGGCCTACATGCTTCTTGCCATCATTGCTTACTTTGTCCGCTACTGGAGGACGCTCCAGATTATCATTTCTGCTCCTCTCTTTCTTTTCTTTTTGCTCATGCCGTAAGTTCTTATAGACTCTCTCCTTACCGTCTCTTTAAAATGAGTGCAATATTTTGAACTCGCTTCTCATCCCCTTGATAGTGACGTTAACGGTCGCTAAACTTAGACTAAATACAGTGTGAACACAGGGTGAAAGTGGCTCTTAATCTAGTGAAATTCACTTTCTTTGAGGAGTTAATTGTTCACTTGAGTTTTTAATAGAATATTGTAGGGTCTATTACGGTGATACAGGGACCAATTCGATTTCCGATTTCTTGTCGCCAATAGGTGAAAATGTCAAGTGATAAACATAATGGAGAACTCGGCATGATAGCAAACCTTGTCATGACCACATGATCCCAGGCACAGATCCAGATCCAGAAAAATAAGACAATGAGGATACATGACCCCACCACTCACGCTCCAATTTCTAAACGTGTTTTTTCCGCTCTTGTGTCCGTTTATATAAGAAAAGAAGAATGAAATGGGCATCTCCCAAAGTGATTTCCTGTTGTTTTTTTTCGTTTTCGTTATGCTTATCAATTTTTTAAATATTTTTATTTTCATAAGGAGGTGAAAATTATCGATTTTAGAATGATAAACCGTTTTCTTGCTTTTATATAGGAAGATATAAATGTAAAATTAGTGCAATCACTCCATTAAAGTTCGCTTCTGCTACATTGGAATAAACCTTTTTATTTATAATTTCTCACAAGTTTCATTCCAGAATCAGCACGTTGGCTTCTCTCCCATGGTAATAGCAAGAAAGCTGAGAAAATCATTCACAAAGTCGCCAAGGTCAACAAACGAAAACTACCGGATCCTCTCTTTACAGAGGAAGAAGTGAAAGAACAGGTAGGTTTGAGTCGTGTTGCCATGGTTACTGGAATTATATCACGTATAAATAGGTTTGATGTATGTTTTGAGGATGTGAGGGGCTTAGACGCTGTAGCCAATCATAAGATAATTAATTCATGAAATAAGATGGGCCCTTTAAAGTATGTTTATACATCTTTGAAATCTTCCTTCTTGTATCTGATGACCAACCACATAAATTGGAAGAATAAACAGAAAGGGCCGAATTTGAAAGAAAGAAATTTCTAATAAACATTAAAAGAACTAGGCCTTTTTATGGAAGGTCAGTCAAAAACGGGCACTTAGAGCTACGAGAAATAGGGTGTTTTTATTTCAAAATTTATTTTTCCGATGGGGATTTTTTTATATTCAAATACAAAGAAGGGGGACACATGTGGAGCGTTATGGCCCAGTGGATTAGTTTCCGGACTTTAAAAGAGAGGGTCGTGGTTTCGAATCCCAGACATGGCGTAATTTCCTTCAGCAAGAAACTGATCCACAATGTGCTGCACTCAACACAGTTGAGGTAAATGGGTACCGGTAGAAAGTAAATCCCTAAAAAGCTGTGTGCGCTATGAACGCCTAGCTTAGCCGGGTAATATAGGAGCGCCTTGAGCACCAAACAAGGTGGATATGTGCGCAATATAAATACCCTATATTATTATTATCATCATCATCATTATAAACCCCTCCCTCACTGTCTTTTTATTATATGTGTAACATTCTAGGAAGCTGCAAGACTAGCCCCTAAAGCAGGTATCCTCGATCTTTTCAGGACACCTGTCCTTCGATGGAGAACTATCAACTTCATTTACAATTGGTGAGTAATTGTCCTTCATCGCAAAATCTTAATAAAAATAAAACAACAACAACAACAAAGAAAAAATAGCAAATCTTACACAGCAACGCCAAACACTTGCCAAAAGTTAAGTTGCATTGATTCATATCTTGGTTGTTATTCCTCAATAAATTATGATCAGCTCCTCTTTATAGTAAGACAGGCAGGTTCCGGAATATTATTATGTATGAATTGACATGGTATTATACAAAAGTTTAAAAAGATTATAATTATATAAAGTTTCGTAATATTACAAAGCATGCATGCATGATTTTCCTTGTTTACGAATTATATATTTTAACTTTAATATGGGTTATCTGTTTTATGTTAATGGGGCAGTGCCCTAATAATGGTAATGCACAATGTGCCCGAATATAGATTCTACAGTAAACACAATAAACACATAATAAACTTTTTAGTGTCTTTTCTGAATCAAAAGTAAAATGAAGCTTTTCGTGATTCCTCCAAATTGAACGGGAAAACAATTAAAAAGGGAAGCAAAATCACAAAAAATGCAACATTATTTTGCTTGAACATGCAATAAAAACAAAAAATCTTAACCATTATGACGTACAGAACAAGTTCGGTTACTGACTCCATAGAAACTGCTTTCGTCACAATTATCAACGAGTGAGAGCCTGTTTTAAGCGCATCTTTTTCATAACGCGGAAAATGACTGGTTGAAAGTTGGACGCCTTGGAGTTCCGACGAAATATAGGACGCTTTGATTGGACCGAAGTTTTATGACGTCACATCCTGCGCACTCTGTGAAGCGAATGATGATTATGTAAACAAAGAATTGAGTATTCGCATTCACTTGAGATTATATGCACTTCATCTTATTGACGTTGCTTATATCTGAGTTTATATTATCGAATCTTCGATCATTGGACTTTCTTCAAAACCTGAAATCATGGATAAATTGGTAAGTTTTTTTCTGTTTCGTCAGTTGTAACATTTTTAATAGATAAATTAAATCATTGAGCTATACTTGGGCAACAATCCGCAACATCCAACATTATTTAGCCCAGTTCCGTTATCCTTGATGATAATGAGATTCAAGAGATAATCTAACATGATAACAAACATGTAGGTGTAAGACAATTATTTTGGCTTTCTTAGATATCTAGGTCAATGACTTAAATGAATTGACCTAAGCCTACTTTTATATTAGGTGGTGATTTCATTTTGAAGTTCGTTCCAATTTTCTTCAAAAGACAGGAAAGAGTTTGTTTTAAAAACACTTTACATTAATTCTTAACTTGGTATGTATCAACAAAGTTGTATGAAGGCTAGCACACTTTGTAATTTTTGAAAAAATAATCTGTAGAAGATAAATTTATATTATCCATTAAATGCAAGTATAATATTGTAAGCTAATAGAGATAAAATAAGCAAGTATTTATCTAAAGGTAAGAAATAACCTACATCAAACACACAAATTGAATACTGTTTACATTATGATTATGCGAATTTGGTTAATATTGTCTTCAAAGGACAAGACAGATTTTGTTTTAAAAAATCTTTTTCTTTAATACTTAACTTGATATATGTATCAACAAAATTGTAGCATTGATATTTAATTCAATTAAAACAATAACTTTCAAGAAATTTATTAGAAAAATAACACACCATCGGCGTTTCGATCTAATTAATGTTTGTAGGATACCTTCCTTTTTTCTTTAATTAAATTTGTGAAAAAAATAATTGCATACAAATGAAAGCTTTTCTAAATTTTTGTTACAACATTCTTGTTCTGCATCACCTACAACCCCCCCCCCCCTTCAGCGACAAAGCTACAAATTTGTTTATGTAGATCAGACTTGCGTGGTATTTTAGTATAAAAAAAAAGAACGTTTTCCCTTTTTTCCTCCCCATTCGTTGACAGACTATTCAACCCTCTATCCTGCCCAATGAGGAAGACGAACCTGTTACCAGTGTACTCTGTTTTCCTGGATTCTTCAAGGTTCCCAAAATTTGCTCCCTGAAGTCATTCAGACGGACATTTCGCCGCCATTCACCCAAAGTCGTTCCCGCCATTATTGAGACGGATGGGAGTTCATCATCGCTCTCTGATCAATCTGAACAAGGGACCCCAGTGACCACATCATCAAGCAATGGACTAAGAAGGCATTGCTGGGAAGAGAAGGCCACCACTTGTTCTACTGCAGAAGAGCAATCCAACAAGAGCTTATCAGAAAAGTGCCAAGAGCTGTCGAAAACTGTTTCAGCAGCCATAGGACACTTACCCAATTGCTCAAAGCTCAAATGCATCCACTCCCGATGCGAAGGGGCATGTGGATCCAGTCAGGCAGGAAATGACTTCAATGAGAGTTCTAGGGCATGCTCTCTTCTTCTTCGTGCAATGACCTTGAGTCATGCTCTTCATGATGGCATCATCTCCAGCCTGAACCTGTGGAAGGTTGTTGGAAACAAGCCGTTTTCCAAACCCGGTGACTGCAAAATGACGAATTTAGAGTACGAGGCGAAGATCACCAAACCCATCAGGAAGAGGATGAAGGAGATCATCAAAGACCTGCGTCTACAGATTGCCCTTGTTGACGAAGTGTTGCAGAGGGCCGATGCAGCATTGGAAGGAAAAACTTTTCCCAAAGTAAGTATTTTATCTTTACGATCTTTCTCAGGTTAAACATTAATGTATTCTTATATTTTTGATATTCCTGATGATTTTAAAAAAAAACCATTTCTCATTACTTAGGAATCTATCACTTTTATCATTAGTGAAAAATAAACCTAATTGATATACGCTTTCCTACTTCAATAAATAATGTGATTTGAGTCACAATTTAATAAAAAGATGCTTTCCCCTTGTCAGATTGTATTTACTAAATAATCTACTAAAGACACGCAATATATTTTGTTTCTCTCTTCCAGAAATTTGCTGCAACAAATGACTACTTCAAAGAGTTTCGAGAAGTGGCATCCAATTGCAGTCCCTCAAAAGTCTTGGCAGACTTTGCTCGAGTTGTTTCCGCCACCCAGATGCTTATCAACAAATCCTCCTTTCTCTCTGATCGCCTGTCTGCTCTCGGCCCGGACATCCCATTGACAGTAAAGCAGCCGTTCCTCCGCACATCTGCTGACGGCATAACCTACAAGGGCTACACCATGGAGAAACAGTTTACAGGAATAACCAAGGAACTTATTAGGTATCGTAAAGCCATGCTCTACGTATCAGACGAGATCAAGACCTTGGATGGTAAGCTGAAGAAGCAAGCTATGAAGGATAAAAAAATAGCTCTTAAGATGAAACTAGGAAAGAAGAAGTGCCCAAAGTCTAATCGCACTGCTGCCCAGCTTAACATGGCCAAGGTTCCAAGCAGCAGAGTCATCAGCATAATGCCAAGCATCGAAGAGGTCGAGGAGGCGGAGTGAAACTCGCGAAAGGCGGTTATAGTAAGACTGACGAGGAAAAAAAGAGTTGTTGCTCCGTATCTCATGGCTAAGGTCCTATGAATAAGTCATCGTTGTAGCACCGATCATCAAAGTGATATAGGAGGCAGAGTGGAAGTCGAGAAACGATGGGCACAAACTTCTATTTGGAAAGACTTGACTTCACGGGAAAGGCAGTGTCCAAAATAAGTTTCACCTGGCCGAGGTTCCAATGAAGCAAGTCATCACCGTGATGCCGATCATCAAAGTGATGGAGGAGGCAGAGTGAAACTCAAGAAAGGGTCAAACACAAACTTCTGTTTGAAAGGCTTGACTTCATGGAAAAGAAGGTCTCCAACATATTCTGTGATTGAGAAAGGATATGTTATCCTGCATCAACGCTTTACTGTGAAAAGCGGACATCCTGGAAAAAGGAGTTTCCTAGAATGTCTTTAGAGCTCATAAAGAGCTTCAGAGATAAAAAGCTCCCAAAGACACCTGACATCTAAGCTTTCGATCAACCATCCTGCAATGGTTACTGATAACTAAGAATCTACTCGTAGCGTGATAACTTCCAAACAAAATGCTGGGATTAAAAGCAGTCCAGCTGCAAGAGGTGGTAGTGACAACCATTCATGGAAATACTAATTAGGGGCAGGGAAGCGGTTGATCATTAACAATTTCAACAGATATTAAAGTAAAGCCTTTTGAAGAGGAAATCAATTTTTGCAGAAACACTTGTCACCGTCGAATGTGATACATGACCACGGATCATTCAACATACTCTTCACTAAAAATTGATATATGCTTACTGGAAGGTGAATGATAACGAATTCAGTTGCAAAAAGTAACGGAAATAAACTACAATAAAAGGCAAACAAATTGTGTTATTACTGTTTGATATTAATGTGCTCTTGCTTATTTTATGTAAATTGAATGAATGAGACGTATTATAATCTATTTTCTTTTTTTATCAACCGTTTATTATCATAATTATTTTTTTATATGTAAACATACGCTACCGCGTACAGATAGGGGTGGGGGCAATAGACACTCCACAATTGTCATGACTAGGGGAAAAAAGTGGAGAAAACATCAAGGAAAGTAAAAAGGTGAAATGTGACATAATTTCTATTTTATGTCAAAATTCATCGCAAAATTAGACATTTGTTTTTAAAAAATATAAAAAAATTCGCTCGCATCTTTCTTTAGAAATTGTGCCCCTTACGTAATGTGTAACCCCTCAAAGTGTTTGACTCATTATACCAATGCATAGAGACGAAAAACAATGAAAAAGTGAAAGCTCATTTAATGCCTACAAGTTTGAATTGTTTAAATGTTTGAATTACCCTATATAGGTTGCTCTTTACAATCTTGTGGTGCCATTAGTTTGGGATCCAACGCTGCATAAATCGATTAGAATCACGTATTTACTGACGATATAATATGATCCAAAACAAATTCATTACCAGTGACGTAGGAAGCCCCCCCCCCACAAAAAAAAATGATGATAAACATTTTAAAGTGAAAATCTAGATATCATGATAATTTTCAAATGAAGTTTACATTGCAAATACTGATGACCAGTCCAACAACATTTTCAGAAGAATGTTACTACTCAGTATTCCCATTTTTTCAAATGAATAAAATAATTGAAGGAATATCGCAGGTTTGTTGTATTATTTAACTTCAACTCAAGAAAACATTTGCTTTATTCCAATGGACATTTCGTTCATATGAAATATATATACAAATTAATAATTTCATAAATGTAATACAAAAACAATGAATTTAAAAGACGGTATATAAAGGGGGAGGAAGGCAAGAGACGAGAAGAATAGAGCATAGAGAGGCAAGCAATTAGCACGTACAATAATAACGGGCATGGGCTTCAAATGAAAATGTCCTAGGAGTAAATTTAACGCAAATTTTAATAAAGCAACTTTTATTTGTATTGATTTCCTGCAAATGATTTATTTATTAATTCTCAAAAAGTTAGTTTTGGCATATGTTAAACGTGTTAAAAGTTACCTCATCCCTTTTCGTGCTTGACTTATATTCGGAAATCGTCTTTTGGCATCCCCATTGGATCATATCATATATATTCTAATGTGGGCTCCAAATGGCAGATTTTTCCATAAATAGGCAAAAAAAATTAAAATGGCTGGGGTGACTTTGGCAGCCCCAGAGGGGAATATGGTTCGCTGTTCCAGCACATCTTTAGATGTAGCTGATAAAGAAAAGCTTACTCTTTCGTCTCCAAGTGTTTTCAAGAAAATTTAAGTGTCTATAGCCGAAACACCATTTTGCCACAATGGGGGCTCCAAAAAAGCCCGATATTTTAATAGTTAACTACGGATAAGGGTGGGGGTACCTTCGACAGGCTCCTTGAAAATCCAGGATGGCCGCAAAAAAAAATACCAATTTAGAACCCCATGGGACACGAGTTGGCTGCAGGAACATCAAGATTCATTATCTAGACACTTCAGGCAATACATATAAAAGTTAGTAAAAAAATATATCCCGATGGTGCACGGGAACCCCCTTTCCGACTAGATTATTTTCTCTTTTCTTCTATAATCAAAATTTCGACCCTCACAGGATGGTGAATAACATGGTATACTATGGATTGACCTATAGCAGTGGTGACCTCGGGGTCAACGTATACTTGAACTTCTTCCTGTCCGGTGCAGTCGAGATCGTCGGTTACGTGGCAGCCATATTCGCCATCGATTTCTTTGGTCGTCGGCCAAGTATTGCTACTTTCCTCATCATTGGCGGCTCTGCTTGCCTCATCAATATCGGTCTACGTAAGTGGCAGTTCTTGATTCATGCATTCTATTTTTCGAATATAATTCGTGGTGTTTTCAATCGAAATTGAAATTTAGCCCAGGTGAAAACCCACTTTATAGGTAATGTCCGACATTATTCTACGACCAATGCTCGTCTGCTACTGAATCGAATGCGTCGAGATGAATAAATGACGTCTGATGATTCAACCACTCCCCCACCGCGTCTCTGATTGGCTGGAAGTTGGATTGAGCATATTTATGGTTGTAGAGATTGGCGTACAGGCGAAATCCACACGATGTTACAACACGGTGCTCCGTCGATCGTGGATACCGTTCAGCTCCTCGAATAACATGTATCACCGTTGCAACTTCCCGTATGTAATCTTAAAAGTATATTGGGAATCGATAATCGTGAATATCATCAGCAAGAGATCAAACGTCATTTCCCCCTTATCGTTATTATTTTCAATTTCTCTCGCGCTCCTTTCCTTTTCTTACCGGTTATGTATTGGCTCTCATAATAGTCCCTACCACCAATTCCGATATACCCCAACCACACTCCACTTCTTTCTTTCTTTCTTTCTCTCCATTTTGTTACCCCGCCTTTTATTTTATTTTTTTTCAGAAGTTGCGTCATAAGCCATTCATTTTGACTTTTTGAGGGTAGAAATTTGGATTTGATAAATGCAAGCGAGCGAAGCAAGTGGTAGGCCTATGCTAGTGTTTGACTGCTCCCCCAATGTCACATACCAGTGCTCCATAACCCTGATGTTATATCTGTCTTTGTTTTTCATCAGCAATTGGAGCTTGGAACACAGCGGTTGCCTTGATAGGTAAATCAGCCATATCGGCTTCTTATTCCATCGTCTATGTCTACTCAGCAGAGTGCTTCCCTACTCCAGTCAGGTAGGTAGATTTAATCATTTCAATCGAAGCCTACCAACAATATTTCTTGAGAGGACTTGAATTCATGAAATAATAAATGATCAAGGATCATATATATCAGCTCTCAGAAAGTGACTTGAAATGGAAGCTTTTGTAGTAGGTCCATGGTTTTACTAGTAATTGAAAAGGGTTTTTTATTATTATTTTATGTAACTTGGATAAGCAATTAAATTTTTCGTTTATTAAAATTCATTCTAAATGAATAGTTTTGATTAACCCATATCCATTTCCATTATCATAGGAGCGTTGGTGTGGGCACCTGTTCGATGATGGCTCGTGTGGGTGCCATTGTTTCACCCCTGATTCTCATCCTAGGGGACTACTATTACTCCGCTCCTCTTATCATCTTTGGGACCACTACCATCTTGGCTGGGTTTCTTTCCCTTCTCTTCCCCGAGACGCGAGGCAAGAAACTGCCGGAAACCATTGAAGAGGGGGAAATCTTCGGAACGTAAGTTGATACATTGTCTAGCATTTCTGTAGGGGCGGCGCCACGGCAAAATGATGAGGCCCTTTTTAGTTCTCAACTGAATAAAAGGGGTATTAACATAACTTTTGGGGGGGCCTTCCTTTCCTTCTCCTTTATTCCCTTTCTCTTAATTTATTTGTTCTCTCTTTTTTTATCCAATTTAGAAATAACTAGTAAGGGGTGGTCGACGATTACCCGTGCATATATTATGACTGTAAAAGTTCAAATTCCTCCTTGGCCTAACAATGGCAGTCTAACTAAGGGAATATTCCCTAATATGATATGGCTATCATGATACAGATATTTCATACATATATCAATGTCGCATTTCAAGTTAACTTTGAGCAGACGAAAAGAATAAAAACATATATGACAATTGAACTATATCTCCAGTTTTGTTGTGTAAGATGCTGAATAGGCCAAACGATGGTGTGTTTGTTATTTTCAAATCAAGTCATTCTTGAAATTCTCTATTTTTTTCCATGTTTTCATAGGAAAGCTTATGATGACAAAATAGCAGCTGACGAGCTGGCGAGGGAGAAAAAAGAAAACGACGTCACCGAAATACCCCTCGATGACATTTCCAATGGAAAAGCAAATTCGAACAAAGCTTTCGAATCAGACAACGCCGTTTAGACATCTTTAATTCTACGTGGCAGTAAAACCGATAGACTTTATGGAGTCTGAACAAAATGACCTCAGACCAATTAGGCATTGGCAGACAATTCTCACCCCACGCAAGATACACCTGCATGTGTTGCACCTCCACGTCCTCTCCACATATGGCTGTCTTATCTTATAATCCCCCCCCCAAAAAAAAAAAAAATGAAGTGTGGTAGCGCTTGTTCATTTAAAGAACATTATATTTTTTCTTGATTTTTAAAATTGTATTTGATTATTGTTATCAAACATTTTCAGGGAGATTCGCTGACTTTTTAAAAGTCTCTTATAATTATGTAGCTAACGATGAACTAAATACCGTTGGTGAAAGCAACGAAGTAGACTATATATTTCGAGACTAAAATGTGCTGTTGCTCTTACCATTATTTTGTTGTTCATTATCAATTTATCATCGTTTTTCTTGTTTGTCATAAAATCATCATCACTATCATCATCATCATTAGACGAGCACACTTACTCGCATCATAAACGTTCTTCCGTCTTTTGTCATCGTCACTGTTTGATAAATGAAGCTTTTGTGTCATTAAGCATTTTATAACTGAGGAATTTATTCAGCTTTGACATTTGAAAAATATATATAAGTGTTGTATGAATTTTCATGTTATCGTATTTTTTATAACTGATGTGCCCTTGCATTTTGTTGAAGTCTTAGAAATAAAGACAGATAAAATTAGGGCGCGTGTGGGGGGCAAATTTATGACGAAGGAAAAAAGAAATAAAGAGGTCAAAGGTCATTACTCTTGAAGTCAATTTTCCGTAGAAAATTCCTCGGACAAGTCAAACATATATATTTTTTAAAAAATATATAAAAACAGGGCGGCGTGCCCCTTTCAACCCCCCCCCCCCCCTCCGATTCTCATCGAATGAGGGTGAAACGCGAGATTTTTACTGAAATCACTAATTTACAAATTTTTGCAATGATAGAGGAAAGAACTAGGATTGTAGGAATAGAGAGAAAGAAACTGGAGTTTTTGTGAATGAGTGTGATTGTTTTATGTAAACTTTCTTTTGTGGACCCTAAAAGATTGGCCTTGCTATTTATTATGTCAGCTCCAATTACCAAATGTTTTTTTTTCGTATGTGACGCACTCTTTGATGCATGTATTTGACATTGAGATTTTATAATATGGGCTAAAAATTGTTCTTGTTCTTGTTTATCGGTCTCAAGATAAGTAGGGCAATTATTCGATCGGAGACCACTACGCGCACAAAACATTGTGCGCGCTAAAATTTGCGCGCTTAATATATTCAACACGTGGAATGGATTGAGAGGGTAGAAATTGTTGTCATTCCCTAAAAATTTGAAAATTATTTTCATTAAGATTGCATTTTCTGGATAGAATTGTTTTGCACAATGTCAGAATTAAAAGTTAGTCCACGCAAGAGGCCCCATGAGGGTAAGAATAAGCCGTTTATTTCGAACGAAACAGCGACCAGCACACGGGAGATGAAGCCAACTATCTTCAGAAAACTGTATCAGAGGGGTGACTTGCCCATTGCTATGGAGCACTACGGCATGGGCAACAAAATATTTTGGAAGGTAGGCAATTTGGTAGCTTTATATAGGGTCTATATAGCACGTCAACGTTTGGCAAATATAGTCATCTAGTGAAGATAGAACATTCTATCTGCCATCACCTCAAAGCTTATCTAAAAAAAAAAACTAGGCCTATGCCACGAACATGACGAAGTCCCTTTAACCGATGACAGAGAAAGCATGTGGTTTTATTGGGAACATTTGGCGTCGTCCATAGTTTTTCCCCGGTCATTGTGGCAGTTTGAAGCAATTTTCAGGAAAATAATCAAAAACTTTTTCCGTTTTTCTTTATAAATCAGGCCTTTGATCGAATATATTAACCAATATTATTGATATTTGATTGACGCCAATGGTATTGACAAGGGGAAGGGGTGGGGGTCAAGATGACCTACCTAAAAAGTTACAATATTTTCCGAGTTGAAGAGGTTTAACATGTTTAATCGAGTTACGTTGCAAAGACTATTTTTTGTATTCTTGTTATTATTTCCCCATCGTTTCCTTCCCCTCACTATATTAGGTCACATGATAAGATGATTTGTTTTGTGATTCGTAGAAATTTAGGACTGTCTCGATTTCAATCCGTAGAAAGAAATTGAGAAGTTGGATTACCACCACTATCTTCCCCTATTCTTCGAGGGACTTCGAGAAACTGAGCATCCTTTCGACTTCTTCGCCAGCCGTGGCATCAATGACATGTTGGAACATGGCGGTCGAAAGATACTACCCGTCATCCCTCAGCTCATCATACCCATCAAAGGTAATAATATAAATATAGGGCCTATATCCTGATGCCCTGACATCCCTACTGGAAAGAACACAGTGTACCACAGTGTGTGCACAGTGTGTTCACAATGTGAAACCCCCTTCACACTGTTAGATTTGAGCACTTGAACACATCCTCACTCCATACACACATCCCTACTGGAGAGAACACAGTGTGTGCAACAGTGTGTTCACACTGTGAAATCACCTTCACACTGTTCACCTTCACAATTTTGAGCATTTGAACACACCCTTACTCCATACACACATCCCTACTGGAAAGAACACGTGTGCCACAGTGTGTTCACAGTATTTAACACATTGGGAAATCATTTTTACAATGTTAAATTTGAGCATTTCAACACACCTTCACTCCATACACACATCCCTACTGGAAAGAACACAGTTTCCCTCTTGGTGTGTTTCACAGCGTCTTCACAGTATGGAACACATTGTGAAATCACCTTAACATTGTTAATTTTGAGCATGTAAACACACTTCCACTCCATACACATTCCTACTGGAAAGAACACAGTGTGTTCACAGTATGGAACACATTGTGAAATCACCTTCACACTGTTAAATTTGAGCATTTCAACACACCTTCACTCCATACACACATCGCTACTGGAAAGAACAGTGTGTGCCACAGTATGTTCACAGTATTTAACACATTGGGAAATCATTTTTACAATGTTAAATTTGAGCATTTCAACACACCTTCACTCCATACACACATCCCTACTGGAAAGAACACAGTTTCCCACTTGGTGTGTTTCACAGCGTCTTCACAGTATGGAACACATTGTGAAATCACCTTAACATTGTTAATGTTGAGCATGTAAACACACTTCCACTCCATACACATTCCTACTGGAAAGAACACAGTGTGTTCACAGTATGGAACACATTGTGAAATCACCTTCACACTGTTAAATTTGAGCATTTCAACACACCTTCACTCCATATATGCATCCCTATTGGACAGAACACAGTTTCCCTCTCAGTGTGTGCCACAGTGTGTTCACAGTATGGAACACAATGTGAAATCACCTGAACACTGTTTAATTTGGGCATTTCAACACACCTTCACTCCATACACTTATCCCTATTGGACAGAACACGGTGTGTTCACAGTGTGGAACACAATGTGAAATCACCTTCACACTGTTAAATTTGAGCATTTCAACACACATTCACTCCATACACATATCCCTATTGGACAGAACATAGTGTCCCACGGTGTGTGCCACAGTATGTTCACAGTGTGGAACACAATGTGAAATCACTTCACACTGTTCAATTTGAGCATTTCAACAGAGTAAATCACATAATCATAATAGTCAACCATGTGAACACACTTTGAACAGTCACACTGTTGAGGTGTCCACTGTATGGAAATATCTAAAAAATAACCCGACTGGAAAGGACACACTGTGTTCACAGTGTGGAGCACAATGTAAAATCCTCTTCGCACTGTTCAATTTGGGCATTTCAACAGTGTGAATCACATAATTATTCACATAGCTAATCTACTATGACAAAACACTGTGAACATCCACAGCATATAGAGGTAGCGACAGTATGAAATCAATTCACTTTATTTTTAATTTAAGCGTTTTATTTTTTAACAGTGTGTCTCATGATATTTTCACATACAATAGTCCACGATGTGAACACACTGTGATGTCACTGTATTACAATGTGTTCGGCCAGCGTGACAGATCGGATATAGGTCATTTGCATGACATGTATTAAAAGTAAAACATAAAGGGATAATTATTATATAATAAGCCCGATGCTTTAATCCTCAATACATGCTAAAAGAAATAAAGTTGATGCCAAAAAATATATTGAGACAGAATTAACAAACAGACGAGAACGTAATGAAAGGAAAGTAACCTTGTAATAAAACTAAAATACATATAATTACACAAAATGTACAAGAAGATTTACAGGGGGGGGTCCTAAATAAAACTGGGACAATGCAATGATTATAATGAAAGTGACCGAAAGATTTCTTTCTTTTTCATTATTAGGGCCTACATTAATTTTTCCCGAGGAAAATTTGACAAGTGTGTATGAACGACATATTCCCATTCAAAATGATTGCTGTGACTTTCAAAGAGGGGGGCACACTTGTGTTAGAACGGCATATTTATATCAAAATTTTTATTATGTCTCTCAAAGGGGGCACTGCCGTATGTGCTCCCCCCATCCCCCACTAGATCCGCCACTGGTCAGGATCATAATACTGATTTTAGATTTGTGAGCCAGAACTGTATGCGGATTAAACATTGACATGATTGACGAGTGTCTTGTTGGGCGTAATGTGAATTCTAATTTCTAACCAAATCATGATTAGACAGGAATGAATATATAAGGATAAAATATTACTTCCCAATGATATTTTTGTGTTTCCTTCATTTCTTTTATTCTCAGATGCTTTGAACACACGAGATAGGCGGGTCATCTGTAGCACATTGAAGGCCCTCCAGAAATTGGCAGTCTCGGGCGAGTTCGTCGGAGAGGCTTTGGTGCCGTATTACCGTCAAATCTTACCTGTACTCAACATCTTCCGAGGAAACAATTGTGAGTTTTAAGAACAAAATGTTGCGCAGTTTCCTTAAAGGTCAAGTCCACCCCAGAAACAAATTTGATTTGAATCAGTAGAAAAAATCAAAGAAACATAAAGTTGAAAATTTCATTAAAATCGGACGTAATCAAAATAAAGAAAGTAATTTTTAAAACTTTCGCTTACTTTTTTAAACAAAACAGTTATTATGCACAACTCGGTGTTATGCAAATTATGAAAGAATTGATGATGTCCCTCACTCACTATTTCTTTTGCGTTATTATTGTTTGAATTATACAATATTCGATTTTTAGAGATTTGACAATAGCAACACCTTGACTGAGCCACAAAATGTTAAAACAATGGTAATTCCTCATGTTCAGGGAAAAAGATAAAAGTTTGTTTCACATGACAATGAGGAATCTTTTTTATATATACTTCATATTTCATGTAGTAAAATACAAAAGAAATAGTGAATTGGTGATGACATCAGTCCCCTCATTTGCATATCGACCAGATCGTGCATATAACTGTTTTGTGAAATTAAGCGAAACTTTAAAACTTTCTATTTTATATCCGATTTTGATGAAATTTTTAGTGTTATGATTGTTGGATTTTTCTCTCTTTCTATTCAAATCAACTTTCTGTTGGGGTGGACTTGTCCTTTAAGCAGCTATATACGACACTTCTTGATCATAATGAAATAGATATGAAGGGAAAATATTGATAGTATTTCCATATAGCATTAATTAAGATGATGGGAAACTCGGCTAGACCACACGTACGTTTACATTGGGATTGAAATGGTTGGCGAATCATTTGCCAAGTCATATAGACCGAAGTACAGATTATTTCAACCCTTTAATAAAGAGCGTACATATTTTTTTCTTCAACTAAGTAAAGTGTACACATTTTACCTTCAATGGGGGGGGGGGGAGGGTAATGATAATGCACCTTGTGCCCCCGGCTCCGGGTCTGCTCACCCTCACCATATATCTACCATCTCCTCCCTCAGTCAATTCTGGTGATGGGATCGAATACGGACAGCAGAAGGGCTTCAATGTGGGCGACGTGATCCAGGAGACCTTGGAAGTCCTTGAGAGACATGGAGGAGCAGAAGCATTCGTCAACATCAAGTACATGGTCCCAACTTACCAATCCTGCATGACCGTTCAGGAGTGACGAAGATGCCACTTACTTTTGAAGTTCACATTTTTCGATCTGAAAAGTGCTATCCGCTTGTAGAAGTAACTGCTATGTAATAATGCGGCAAAGAAATCCTTAAAATAGTTTTTTTGGTGATTGAATTCAGGAATAGCTATAGAAAGTAAAATTGATAGTGGTAAGTGTGGCAACCAAATAGCAGTGACTTTTATGATTGGCAACCTTCATTGGTGTATAAAAACGGATCGCAACTGATCGAATAGTGTGGAGTTGGATTTCCCCACTAAAAATTGAAATGGATACAAGAATCAATTTCACGAATAGGTATTCTGCTTAAACCTCTGTCAAATCTGAATGAGTACTGTCTCCTTTCATTCCATTAATGTCAATGCCAATGAAAAATATACATATAGAGATTGCAACTCTTTACAACTAATTGTATGAATTAATAACTGTCTTTATATTTCGTTCAATCATTTACCAGTAGCTTCTCTTGTATTTCAGTTTTTGTTCTGTTAATTCACTCCCGTTTGGGTGGGAGTTTAAGAGACCTGAAACATTTCGATGGACCATTTTGACCAATGTAACTCCTTAACTGCATTATTGTCTTATGTCATGTCGTGTAGTATGTACAGCATACCTACACTTAAAGCGTCACATTATTTATTTATTCAATTATCTATTGATTGATTGATTAATTTATTTATTCACTTACTTATTCATCATTATCATCTGTATTAATATTCCACAAATTATTTGAAAGACTAAAAATTATAGTCATGATGGTTTGTTTAGGAAAATTTACAGCATGTCATTTTTGTATATGTAATCCATTTGCTTTGTCAATAAATTAAAGAAAGTTTTGTTCTTTGGTCAGATGAAGTACGAAGCAAGATTCGTTGATATACTGTACTATATTATATCAGAAGATCACATGTTTTGTAAATTATAGGCCTTTGTAAACCTTTGTTAATTTGAGATGAATTATTAATAAAAGCGAATCATTATTTCAACTAAATTCTCAGTGTTGATTATAATCGTCAAACCACTAGATGTATTCAACAAAAAATGCTCAATAATAGTTCCTCTATTTGTAAAACAGAATAAAATCAACTCTTGTGTATTACAATAGGCTAAATGATGAATATTTATAACCGTGGAAACGAGTTTATATAAAGACTTGGGATAATTCAGTTTTCAAAATTCACACTCATTTTCGAGAAAACGTTTGAAGGGCCCGTCTTACAAAGAGTTCCGATTGATCTGTTCAACCACATATATGGACGGCCAGCAACGTCAACATCTAAAATGCAACTTTGTTCAAAATATTTTCTACATATTTTGTATATCCATACATTCATCGTTTGTTGAAGATTCGGTGTGATTCCTTTTGTTTATTAAGGGAAAAATTATGGTATGATTGGATTTCCATACGGTTGAGATTGATGGGATCAATCTTAAGTCTTTGTAAGACAGGGCCCTGAACTTTTGATCTTGTGAACCCTTGACGTGGATGTTGACTGTATATCAACAATTACAAAACAAAACAAGTTTCCGTTCCCCATCCTCTTCTGAATTACACCGCTGTTTTCATTATATGCTCATCTTTCTTAAAAATAGAAAAAGGAAATAATGGGGAGATAGGAAAGAAAGTCATGTTTGGAGAGGGGGAAATAATTCATTAATTGCTTGATATATGCACCACATTCACATTATAACCTTCATGTGGTCATGAGGTTCTCCTAATGTAAAATCTCCCTGAATATAGCAGTTGGGCTGCATGAAATATCTACAGTATATATCTGCGCCAATGATAAAAATGATGGTCATACTCCAAAAGGTAAATGTAGTGCCAACTCGTCCATTCATCACACATGGTGATCTTCAATTAGTCTAATGCCATTCTGTCAACATTTCCTCTAACAGCTATTTGGTCCAATAAACATTTTGGTCGATTAGCCACTTCGTCACACCAGTTCGTCTATTACCATTTCGTCTCATTGTAAAGTATAGGCATTTCCATAATGATTAGAATATTTTGTGTAGGCAACACTCTCACCCCACTCCCTTTCTCTTTCCCCCTCTACATTATCCTTGAATGTGTGTATGTTTAGTGTTAACAGGTTTATGGGCAGGGTGGTTGACCCAGACGGTCACTGAGCAGTGTTCCCATTTGAGTCAGCATAGTTTATAGTAGAATAGAATTAGTTTAGTCTCAGTATAAGCTCATGGTCAGAAAGTCTATGGGATGTAAGTGTAGGATAGTGTAGATCTGTTCAGACTGAGAAATTTTGTTGTGCATAGTTTATTAATTTAGTTTTGTATGGCAGTAGAATAGAATTAGGGAAACACTAAATGGTCAGGATTTTGTAGAAAAGAGAGAACAGGACTTATGACGTGGCATAGAGAGCTGCCACATGAATGGAACAGAGGAGACATTTTTTTGCTTTGAAAAGGATTGGACAGAGTTGGATTTGATGTGAAGAAGAAGAGAACACATTGTGGCAGTTGTGGAATATTTAGTTTTGTGACAAACCGTATATTGAGAATTTTGAGCAAGTTATTTTTTTTATCTTGGAGTTTACCCTGGAAGCAGACATAATACACAACCTTTTTGCCCCTCTGCACCCAAACATTGGTATTGGAATCGAAGCATCTATCCAGCTTGTGAGTATTTTTTAGCCAATAATTAGAATCGGAACCCCTTTCAAGACATCAATGATAAACGCTATGCAGATTGTGAGTATTTTTTAAAGCCTATTTGTGGAATTATTGTGGAGTCAAAATACCTTGTAAGACGCTTACCTGATATATATTTTTTTGATCGTGCACATTCGTTTTGGTCGACACTGGATAAGAGACGCTATCCGGAGTATTTTTATTAATTTTGGATCCCTTGTTGGAGTATCATCCTGATCGATTGAGACATTTATTGAGGATAGATTCTACACTTCTTTCGCTACCGTTATCTCCATACCGGACAAAAAGTCTCAAACTGCTTCCTTTTATTTTGTTTGGTTCTCCTTGTGGATACTGACCGATCTATTTTTATTTAATGTTATTTAATACATAATTTGAGATTGCTTTCTGATTCTGTCCAAGTTGTGATATTACATATTTGTTACCTTTATATCTATAGCCTTGTATCTTTATAGCCTTGAATATATATATCCCCAGTCATCCTATAAAACCTGTTTGACTTTGTTTTTGTTTGGCTCCTTGACTACAGAAAAGTATATTGGTTTGAACCTTACATAATTTGGTGTCAGAAGTGGGATTTTAGTCAAGGAATATAATATTTAAGGCTCCTCGGTACCGTGTTTTATTGCTATTCTTGATTATATACATTATTACCTATTTCATTTCCTCCTCCATTGCGTAAATAATATCCAGACTGTAAGATGGCCACAGAAGGCAATAACGGGGGTGCCCCCATCTCTTCTTCCAACCAAGGCACAGCTCCAATAGTGCCACTCCCTTACTTCCCCTTATATGTTACGATACCAACTTTCAGTGGGGACAACCTTGAAGCCACTCAGGGGATAGAGGGGTGGATTGCAAGAGTGGAGGCAGCCTACAAAGCATGGAATACCCCCGAGGACCAGAAATCACAGGTCATCATCCATCACCTTGCAGGAGAGGCCCGCAGGGAAGTGATGGTTTTGGACATTGCGACAAGGACAGACCCTTCTAAAATATTTGAAGCTCTCCGAGATATATACGGAGAGAAGGAGACATTGGCATCCTTACTAAACAAACTTCATGGGCGACATCAGAGGCCCGGGGAGACAACAAGACAGTTTGCCTTGGCTCTCCAAGAGCTCACAGGGAAGGTTGAGAGCAAGTCAAAAATACCCAACGTGGATGAGGTGTTGTGCGGATGCTTCCTTGAAGGGATGCGTCAGGGTCCTGTGAAGATCGCTGTCAGCCGTTTCGCTCGTAGGAACGGGGCTATCTCGTTTAGGATGCTGAAGGAGGAGGCAAGGAGGATAGAAGCAGAGGAAGATATGGCGGGCCATGGTGAATTTGGTCAGGCTGAAGCATCCGTATTCAAGACGGATGGGGTCAGCAGCTCGGCAGGTAGTGATGCTCCCTTCACCCTTTCTCAATTGGCTGAGGAACTGAAGGCCCTTCGGGTTACCATGACCGAGCTAAGTCAACAAGTGGCCAAGAGAGGCAGAGGACCTGGGAATCAGCAGGGAGGAAAGACCAGGAACCCAAGCTGGGACGACCAAGGCCGCCCAAGATGTTTCAACTGCAACGAGTGGGGACACATGGCTCGAAACTGTACGCGACAGACAACAGAGTCGTCAGTTACAAGCTCACGTCAACCATCTGGCCAGGATTTAAACTAATTGGGACCGTCGCCATGAGCCAAGCGACAGGATCCGCCCCTACCAGGGCTCACAATGTGAAATACCGAAACCTTGTAGGTGGACAATTCTTTACGACAGTCAAGATAGAGGGCTTCGCGACAGAGTGTTTAATAGATACTGGATCTCAAGTAACATTAATCTCTAAGGACTTTGTGTATTCTTGCTTGGGAACACCCCTTGATGGATCACTGCCTTGGCTTAGTCTCAAAGGGATTAACAGACAAGAGCTTCCCTACCTTGGTGTGCTGAATTTGACATTTACAATTTGTGGTAGGGAATTTCAAAATGTTGGCGTAATTGTGGTCAGTGATATCAGCACCAGTAAGGCCCAATGCCTTATTGGAACAAACCTCATCACTAGGTGCAGAAGTCTTCTCGATGTACCCCCAGAGAGAATTGAGCACCCAATGTCTCCAGGCTTAGTTGCAGCAATAAAGATGGTGGATACTCAAGAAGCAGTTGTTCATGCAAAATGGGTTCGGACAGTTGGAAAAGGAGAGGTGGTGGTACCAGCGGAGACTGAAGTAGTGCTGAAGGGCAGATGTCTAACGAACCTACACCTTACAAATGGTATTACCGCCATCCTTGAACCAGTAGACCCAAAGGACCTTCCTGGGGGTCTTATGGTAGCTCGGACTGTAGTTACTGTGAAAAGGGGCTACCTACCTGTAAGAGTAGTAAACTATAGTAGACAGCCAGTTAGATTGACCAGAAATGTCAGACTGGGAAGCCTTGAATCATTGGACAAAACTCAAGTCAACATCCTACCCAGAGATACTCCACTACTTGAGCAGGGAACCAAAGATGACAGGATTGACAAAGAAGGTGGATACGAAGCCATGATACACCATATCGAGGGAGTGGATAACACAGACACAGACCCACGTAGAGTGCCCAATGAGAATACTATCCCAGGCGTGGATATTCAGCAAGATCTTGAGCCGGAAGAGATTGAAGCAGTACACAAGCTGTTGACAAGACATCGGGAGGTGTTTTCGGCTAGAGAAGGGGATTATGGCCGAACTGACACCATAACACATACAATCCCCACTGGTGACACCCAGCCATTCAAAGAGAGATTTCGACGAATCCCACCACAGCTGTATGCAGAAGTGAAACAGCACATAAAACAACTACTGGAGAAAGATGTCATCCAAGAGAGCCACAGTCCGTGGGCATCTCCAATGGTCCTTGTTAGGAAAAAGGACGGCACTATACGTCTCTGTGTAGATTACCGGAAACTCAATGCACACACCAGAAAGGATGCTTTCCCATTGCCCCGTATTGAGGAGTCCCTAGATGCGTTGGGTGGGGCAAAGTATTTCTCCACCCTGGACCTCGCCAGTGGCTACTGGCAAGTGGAGGTTCGCCCCGAGGATATACCAAAGACAGCATTCACCACACCAATGGGTCTTTACGAGTTCAACAGGATGCCTTTTGGACTCAGCAATGCCCCAGCCACTTTTCAGCGATTGATGGAGCGTTGCTTAGGTGACCAGAACTACCAGTCCCTCCTAATCTACCTGGACGACATCATCATCTTCTCTAAGGACTTCAAAACCCATCTGGAAAGGTTGGACCTTGTGTTTACACGATTGACGAACCATGGACTGAAACTCAAACCATCAAAGTGCAAGATACTCAAATCCGAAGTGCAGTATCTTGGGCACGTCATATCGGCGGAGGGAATAGCAACGGATCCAACTAAGTGCTCTGCTCTGGAGAACTGGAAGGTTCCCACTACAAGGAAGGAAGTTAGACAGTTCCTTGGGTTTGTTGGGTATTACAGGAGGTTTGTGAAAGACTTCTCCAAGATTGCAAAACCTCTGTTCAGCCTAACAGGACAACTAAAGAAAAAGCGCAATCACCAAACAAACCATGGAAACCCCTTCTTGTGGACGGATGAGTGTCAAACAGCCTTCGACACACTGCGCAAGTGCCTCATGTCACCGCCAATCTTAGCATTCCCAGACTTTCAGAGACCTTTCAAATTGTACACGGACGCAAGCAACTCAGGGCTTGGTGCTGTACTGGCCCAAGAGATAGATGGGTCAGAGAAGGTAATTGCTTATGCAAGCCGTGGACTGAGAAAGTCTGAGAGAAATGATGCTAACTATAGTGCCTTCAAACTGGAACTTCTTGCTTTGAAATGGGCAGTGACTGAAAAATACAAGGACTATCTGACTGGCTCTAGAGTTGATATATTCACGGACCACAACCCCCTAGTACATCTGGACACTGCTGACCTTGGTGCTGTGGGACAAAGATGGATGGCAAAATTATCAAACTTCAACTTCAAGATACATTACCGGCCTGGGAAACTCAATGCCAATGCAGATGTGTTGTCACGTTTGGCACAGCCTCTACATGTAGACTCAGACTCAGAAGAAGGTGATGAGGTTGAAGTTTTCCAATTAGAGACTCAGCTGAACTTAGGAGGGAGTCAGATTCTCCCAGGTATATCTGCCAAGGATATTGGACAGCAACAGAAGCAGGACCCAGTGATTTCAGTAGTGCTGGAACACTACCTGGCACAGCGGAGGCCAACCTTACCACAGCGGAAAGGGTACAGCAAGGAGGTGCAAAAACTCCTGAACCAGTGGGAGCGGTTATCATTAGAGTATGGAGTTCTTCATCGTCGTCGCTTCGATAAGAGAGTAGGAAGGGAAACCCTACAGACTGTACTGCCTTCATCGCTTCAAAATATGGCTCTCAATGCTTTCCACAATGAAATGGGACATTTCAGTGTTGTCAAAACTACTTCTTTGGTAGAAGAGCGGTTCTACTGGCCGTTCATGAGGGATGCCATCACACAGTGGTGCTCTCAGTGTAAGGAGTGCTCCCTACGAAGACCGCAGCGTGGAATTAAGGCGCCCCTTGTGCCAATCTGTGTGTCAGCACCTCTCGAACTTGTGGCTGTGGATTATCTCTCCCTAGAACGCTCTGCGGACGGGTATGAAAATGTGCTGGTGATTACAGACCATTTCACGAAGTTCTGTGTTGCAGTCCCAACCCGCAACCAAACGGCAATCACCACTGCCCGTGCTCTCTGGAAGCATTTCGTTCTCCCCTATGGATTCCCAAGTAGGGTACACTCAGACCAGGGTGCTAATTTTGAGTCCAGGCTTATTCAAGAGCTTTGCAACCTCTACGGTGCCAGGAAGAGTCGAACCACCCCGTATCACCCAGCTGGCAATGGGCAGGTCGAGAGGTTCAACAGAACCCTAATAAGCATGGTAAGGGCCCTGGAAGATGAAAAGAAACGACACTGGCCCGACTACCTCCACTCGCTAGTGTACAGTTATAATAACACCACTCATTCTTCCACGGGATACACCCCCTTCTACCTTATTTTTGGAAGGCATGCACGCCTCCCTCTCGATGTAACACTCGGACTGGAAACAAATTCTGACCAGGATAGGAACATTCCAGAATGGATTCAAGAGCACCATGCAGCATTCCACACTGCATACCGAATATCTGGGGCACAATTACAAAAAACAGCAGAAGTAAGATGCAAACACTACAACAGCAAAGTCACAGATCAACCCCTACTTCCAGGCGAGCGAGTTCTCTTGCGTGATCACGACCCAAGACGTCCTCGCAAGATACACAACAAGTGGAAACCCACCCCCTATATTGTGTTGGGGGTCCCACATGATGGTGTCCCAACCTATCGGATAGTGCGCGAAGACGGGTCTGGAGATCCAAAAGTCGTTCACAGGAACGAAATTAAACCCTGCATCTTCCACCAACAAGGAGATAACGAGAGTGAATCTCCACCCATGGAGTTAGTAGACCAAGACACACTGCCATCGACAGCACCCAGTCACAGCCTAGGTAACTCATTACTGGATTACACACCACTTATCGTCCCTCCACGCACAGAGGGGTCTCAAGGGAATGCTCCTTCACCTCTTACGTCCCCCCTCTCTGAGGAATCACGGCTGACCCCCACTGAAACAAGTAAGGAAAGTGCCCATGAAAACACAGAAAATGTCTTGACCTTACGACCCCTACCTCCTTCGGAACCAGACCCCCGAATTATTCGAAAATCAGGTAGATCAAATTTAGGTGTGCCACCTTCCAGATACGATGCATCTTCTAACACAATAAATGCAAATTGGCAGTCCCCCGTAGTAGGCCTAAGTCTAGAATGGCTAAACAAGGGAATATTCACCGCTGTAGCAGAAGATTTCTTCTGGGATAGGGTTAGATATAACTTATCTTGGAAAAATAGTCTGGCTGCTCTGAGCCAAAGACTTGAATAGACAGCGAGTTGGCAGAAGATAGTTGATAGATACTAACATTATTGGTATCCCTGCCAAAGTGGTAATTAAGTGACATATTTTTATGCATTACATTTGCATATGTGGATATTTAGTTGATTATGTGTTTTTCCTATTGCGATGTCATTCTTTTTCTTTAACTATCATTTCCTCTCTTTTTTTCCTTTCCATATTATGCATGTTGTAAATAATTGTAAATATATTCCAGTTCTTGCATCACACTGTGTTTGATGATCGGGTTAGGTTCGTTAACTCACTTGTATTATTAAAGTGGGAGGACTTCTGTATATAATTAGTCTCGTAGATTAGAAAGCTTACAAAAACTAGCAGCAATGTATATATTTCGTCATGACATGTGGAAGTCATGACTTTTGAAAGCAGGGAGGTGTGTAAAGTATAGGCATTTCCATAATGATTAGAATATTTTGTGTAGGCAACACTCTCACCCCACTCCCTTTCTCTTTCCCCCTCTACATTATCCTTGAATGTGTGTATGTTTAGTGTTAACAGGTTTATGGGCAGGGTGGTTGACCCAGACGGTCACTGAGCAGTGTTCCCATTTGAGTCAGCATAGTTTATAGTAGAATAGAATTAGTTTAGTCTCAGTATAAGCTCATGGTCAGAAAGTCTATGGGACGTAAGTCTAGGATAGTGTAGATCTGTTCAGACTGAGAAATTTTGTTGTGCATAGTTTATTAATTTAGTTTTGTATGGCAGTAGAATAGAATTAGGGAAAGACTAAATGGTCAGGATTTTGTAGAAAAGAGAGAACAGGACTTATGACGTGGCATAGAGAGCTGCCACATGAATGGAACAGAGGAGACATTTTTTTGCTTTGAAAAGGATTGGACAGAGTTGGATTTGATGTGAAGAAGAAGAGAACACATTGTGGCAGTTGTGGAATATTTAGTTTTGTGACAAACCGTATATTGAGAATTTTGAGCAAGTTATTTTTTTTATCTTGGAGTTTACCCTGGAAGCAGACATAATACACAACCTTTTTGCCCCTCTGCACCCAAACATTGGTATTGGAATCGAAGCTATCCAGCTTGTGAGTATTTTTTAGCCAATAATTAGAATCGGAACCCCTTTCAAGACATCAATGATAAACGCTATGCAGATTGTGAGTATTTTTTAAAGCCTATTTGTGGAATTATTGTGGAGTCAAAATACCTTGTAAGACGCTTACCTGATATATATTTTTTTGATCGTGCACATTCGTTTTGGTCGACACTGGATAAGAGACGCTATCCGGAGTATTTTTATTAATTTTGGATCCCTTGTTGAAGTATCATCCTGATCGATTGAGACATTTATTTAGGAGAGATTCTACACTTCTTTCGCTACCGTTATCTCCATACCGGACAAAAAGTCTCAAACTGCTTCCTTTTATTTTGTTTGGTTCTCCTTGTGGATACTGACCGATCTATTTTTATTTAATGTTATTTAATACATAATTTGAGATTGCTTTCTGATTCTGTCCAAGTTGTGATATTACATTTTGTTACCTTTATATCTATAGCCTTGTATCTTTATAGCCTTGAATATATATATCCCCAGTCATCCTATAAAACCTGTTTGACTTTGTTTTTGTTTGGCTCCTTGACTACAGAAAAGTATATTGGTTTGAACCTTACATCATAACTATCGAGTTGGTCCAATTTATTAATACTCATTTTCTTTTCATCCATGCATTTCGCCAGATTAACACTAAGTCAAATTAGACCAAATGGTATATGGACTAAATGGCCATTGGATCAACTGGATATTAGACGAAATGGTGAGTGGACGAAATGGCAATTCAATGTGGATAGTGGATGAACTGATGGGAGACCAAAATAAGGATAGCATACGAGTTAATAATTGACAAGGGTGAAATATGATTTTTTTTTTTTACAGAATATTATAGTTGTTGAAATCTATCATCACAAAATTTTATTTTCGTCATAAAAATGTCAAAAATTTGTGCTTGCTTGATTAGCTCACAACGTCTTATAAATTTGTGTAACACGAGGTATCGAGTCCCCTCGAAATTTTTGGCTTATTACACCACTTGAAATAAGATTTTTTTTCTTTGTTTTAAGATAGTGCCCCTTTCGAAACTGAAAAGATGTCCTTTTTTCCTGAGCTCCCCCCCCCCCACTTTCAACTTCGCTCTTTCCGCCGCCCCAGATTCTAACGAATAATGTAAAGCTTGATATTAAACGATATATTAATACAATATCATTACTATTATTATTAAGATGTTTCCGATGGCTATTGTCTGGGTTTGTTGTGAAACTACTGAATTTCATTTGACAATCAGTATGCGAGCAAATTAGTTGGAAAGCTGCATGAATGGACGGTCCAAAAACGTTTTAAAGGGGTGCGTGATAATAGAAGAGACTGAAAGCCTGTGGCGAGCTAGCGAGGTAATCGACCCTGAAAAACTACTTCGTGACTAGAAACGTCGTTTAAAATAATGATGAAAATAGGGGTCATAAGAAAATGCCAAACCACCCCCAAATTAATTGAGCTCGGTTATAGGCCTCTTCGTGATCGTATTTCATTTATTTAGCATCTTACCACTCCCCCCCCCCCGGAAAATAACCGCCATGGTCACAAGCTCATCAATAAAATAACCTGCAGAAGAATAGGAAAAAGAAATAAAAGTGTCAAGAAATCTCGTGCACTATGGTTAGAGGACATGAGAACGGTAAAAGATGAGATCACGACGGGATCATGATTGTCGAGAATTAGAGTGCCTAAGTGAATTCGGGCCTATATAGACCACAAAATTTGCAGGGGAGGGGAGGGGGTCATGAAAAATAGGCCAATGTCGGCCTAACACTTGACGAGATTTAGAGATGAATCCACCCATTAACAGAAGTATTAATCTTTTGATGATTGAAAAAAAAATCTTTCTCGGAAGGGGGGGGGGGGGCGGCGGCGTTGGCCGGGGGCGCGCGCGCAGCGCACCCCGACCTTTAAGGGATGGTCCGGGCTGAAAATATTTATATCTAAACTAAACAGAGTAAAATTCACAAAGCAGTATGCTGAAAATATTTAACAATATTTTGTAAAAACAGTTATATGCACATCGTCATGAATATTAATTAGGTGGGCTGATGATGTCACATCCCCTCTTTCCCCTTTCTTATGTTATTACATGAAATCATAATTGCATTTTTTTCATACATGTGTAAATGATGTGTCTCTATTATGATGAAATAAATTGCGGCAATAAAAAAAATAATGCACTTAATCAGTTGTCAATCCATTTTTTTTTGGGGGGGGCGGGGGGGTATAGAATTTTTTTAGATAAACCTTATTTCATATACTAGTAATAAACTGCAAAGAACAAGTGGGAGTGACATCATGATCAGCCCACCTAATAATATTCATGAATTTAAGATCGACATGCCGAGAACTGTTTCTTTACTTACGATGCTGTAGGCTTGATTTGAGTGCCTGTTCATCGATAATGCAATGATCTTTAAAATTCAATAACTTTGTTATCCGATTTTCATCAAATTTTCAGCATTTTGCTCTGCCAATTTTACTCTATTTATTGAGATATAAATATCTCCTTTAAAAAAGTGGAGGCCGGGGCCATAATCGCCCCCCCCCCCCCCCACAGTTGAAAGACTTTGTAGCAAAAGAGATAACTTTGAATTTTGCTTGCTCTCCCCTAAAAAAAGGGGAAGAGAGAGAGAGAGGGGGGATCCTAGAGAAGAGAATAAGAAAAGAGGACTTTCAATTGAAGCAGTACATGGGGAAGTAATCCCCCTATTGTTTGCTGATACCTATTTTTTGTTTAAATGTTTTGTTTGTTTGTTTTTTCATAGAAAAAACGGAATGAATATACAAGAAAGAATTTTTTTTAAAGTAATAAAAAAATGATAATAATAATTAAAATTGTTACCCTACTTTTCATACAGTGAGTGGCAAAAATAGTCAATCATGACTTATTGCCAAGTAAAAGCAAGGAATGGAATAGAATGAATGTAAGAGACTCGAATCCAAGACTAGTCATGCATGCATTGCGCATTGCAAAATCATCATTATGCAATAGTTACGTGATCGCGACCTCTTGCTTGAAGTTGAACACTGCTCTGGCACGTCTTGGAGGATTGATTAAATATATCAAATATGCCTGATAAGAAAGAAATCGAAGGATCTGTGAGTGGAGAGGGGGATGCTAAGCCCAAGTTGAAACCATGTTGTGCCTGTCCAGAAACGAAAAAAGTCAGAGATGCATGGTAAGTTCCAGTAATTGCAGTCAAAATCAGAGACAGAGTCCGAGACAGAAACTCGGGCCCAGCACCCAAACCGGCGTCAAGCGATAAACGAGAGGAAGCTCCGGCTATGCTTCGGCGGCTGTGCTCCTGTACTCTGTAGTGCTCGTGTAGCTGGCCTGCGGCTATGCTAGGTCGCTGATCGCTGCTCCATCAAAATCTGAGCCTTCGTTTATGTCAGTATTTCAGTTTATTACTGGATTATGTGTGTGCCCAAAATTTATAAAACAACATGTGGAGGATTATGTATTTTTCAATTTCACTATTTACTATTTTCATTTCAGATCAGCGGGCCAGGCCCAGCCAGGGCGAGTTCCGTAGAAAAAGTGAATGAATAAAAAATCCAAACTTACATGTATCATGGAGTTTATTCTATCTAGCCAAGAGGCTCCTAGAGAGTAAAACTCATTTGCTAATGTACGGTATGCTTACTCTCCACAGAGCCACTCATTCAATGAACAAGGTTATAACCTTGTTCTCAGTTATATCTCCATGTGTGCACTTGTTCACTGCTACCACCCTGCCTGTGGGGAATCTACAGGTAGGACTATGGTACGCCAATGTTGTCCAGAGCACACACTTTAAAAAGTCATTATAATATCACTTTTGTGACCAAAATTACTAATTTCCGTACAGTTGCAATTTATTTTTCAATAGTAACTTGGGAATATTTTTTGTATTCACCAGAGCGCTCAAAAACTTGAATTTTGGGCATATTTTTGTGTACGCCCTCTATTGGTGGAAATTAATATGGCAAGAAAATTTTCATTTTTTGATCTCTATTTTTAATTAAGAAAAAATGATTTAAAGTATCAAATTTAAATAAGAGCCAAGTTGTATGAATAATAGGTGTAATGGAAACTGTCAGAGTAAAAACATTAATCATTTGCCCCAAACAAAAAGAGAAAATTAGCCAAACATTGCCACCCTTATTTCGCCACACATGGAGATATAACTGAGAACAAGGTTATATATCATAACCTTGTTCATTGAATGAGTGCATGTGTAGCAAAATAAGGGTGGCAATGTTTGGCTTATTTTCTCTTTTTGTTTGGAGCAAATGCAAATGCCTGATTTTTTTTACACTGACAGTTTCCATTAAACCTATCATTCATACAACTTGGCTCTTATTTAAATTTGACACTTTGAATAATTTTTTTCTTAATTAAAAATAGAGATCAAGTAATGAAAAATTTCTTGCCATATTACGTTCCACCAATAGAGGGTGTACACAAAAATATGCCAAAAATTCAAGTTTTTGAGCGTTCTAGTGAATTCAAAAATTATTCCCAAATTACTAATGTAAAATAAATTGCAACTGTATGGAAATTAGTAATTTTGGTCACAAAAGTGATATTTTAATGATTTTTTATAAAGTGTGTGCTCTGTACAACATTGGCATACCATAGTCCTACCTGAACTTTCCCCACAGGCAGGATGGTAGCAGTGAACAAGTGCACGGAGCCAGGAATTCCTTCCCATTCATCTCCATGTACTGCAAAAAAACCTGAAACTTTCGCCCTTTAGATTTCTACTTCTAAATGATCTAGCCCTAAATCGTGTAAATAGGATATAACTTCATTCCCAACATTTCTATGCTATCAATTACATTTTTAAACAAGAATTCATCAAAAGAATAAGAAAAATGTTATGAAAAGATGGGGAAAACTTGCCACCATGTTTACGTCACCATCTTGATTTTATTGTCTTTCGCTTGGCAACAGCACGCAAATCGCTCATTTTCATTGTGTTTTTCAAAATATCAATTTTCCAACTTCTATTCTTTCTCATGTATTATTCTCTGTTATTTCCAAAGCATAATGGAGAAAGGAGAAGCACAGTGCGGTGATCTAATTGAAGCGCATAAGGAGTGCATGAGGTCCCTGGGGTTCAAAATTTGACCTTTGATCTTTCAACGACAGATGTCCCTTCCATTTCAATATAAAGGTGAGTTGATTTAACTCCTTTACGGCAGATCTTGAACGGGTCGATAAAAATCTAAGAAATGTTGAATGTTTCGGATAGCAAAAAAAAAAAAAGAATAGGTGGGTAGTTCACTCTAATATATGGGATCACCTTGCTGTGACGCACTGTGGTGGTTTATTGTTGCTGCTAAGGATTCCAGGATCTGGACAGGAATTACTGAACTGAATATTTTGAAATTAAGTCAGAAGTTTGAGATACATGTACATGGTTTTATCAGCAAGCAGATAAGATCAGATAAGATGACTACATACTAGTATTTAAAGCTGTTGATTTTCTGTGTATAAATTTCGCTCTTGCGAATGATTAATTGAAGGGTGGGATGTTGTTACAGTGTTGGATACCCCATCTGAACCGAGCAGAAAACAAGAAAGGAACAATCCAATCATGGTTTCAATTAAAGAATATGTGTTTAAGTTTGGGAATGAAGCGTGTCAAGGAACTGAGCTTATTACAAACTACTAAAATGCATGTTTCAGGTGAAATGCTGTGGAAATTGCTATTAGAATTTTAAAAACATATATCCTGGGGGCTACCTCCATATGATACAAAGTTATTGATGCTCTCCATTTGAAAAACTGTAATTTGTTTATTTTTTAGATTAACAGGGGTGTGAGAGTTCATATTTTTAAAGGACAAGTCCACCCCAACAGAAAGTTGATTGGAATTAAAAGAGAAAAATCTAACAAGCGTAACACTGAACATTTTATCAAAATCAGATGTAAAATAAGAAAGGTGTGACATTTTCAAGTTTTGCGTTATAATTTCAGTTATATGCACATCCTGGTCGGTATGCAAATAAGGAGATTGATGATGTCATCCACTCACTATTTCTTTTGTATTTCATTATACGAAATATTTCAATATTCTCATTGTCAAGTGAAACAAAGATTAATTCCTCCCTGAACATATGGAATTAGCATTGTTTTGATATTATATGGTTCAGTCAGGTTGATCCTTTTTGTCAAATCTGTAAAAAAAAATGAAAGATCGTATATTTTAAACAATCAAAAACAAAAGAAATAGTGAGTGAGGGACATCATCGACTCTCTCATTTGCATGTCACTGAGTTTTGCGCATATATCTGTTTTGTGAAGAAATTAGCAAAATTTTAAAATGTCATAGCTTTCTTACATGTATGTTACATCCGATTTGGATGAATATTTTTCAGCATTATGCTAGTTTGATTTTTCTCTATTTGTTCAAATCAATATTTTTCTGGGGTGGACTTGACCTTTAAGCTGATTTGGTTTTGACTTTCAGCTTAATGTCAGCATATTTTTGGCTTTCCTCTTTACAAAAAGTATGGGAGCTCTTTAACTTTTCAACTTTTTTTTCAGATCTTTCTATTTGTGACCACTCACACCCCTGGATTGAACAATAAAGCCACTTATAAGACTGCCCCTTTAAATATCAACTTCTGATTCAGTTCAAAATGCCGGCTACAAGAATGTGGAAGCACTGACTGTTCAAGTTTTATTACAGAATTGAGTAATTGAGAGGATAATGATTTTCTTTTATGTCCTTTCTCTGTTTTTTCAGATTTATCCAGTGATTGATTCTGGGATCCATCAGGAATGCTTTGGCTGGTACTTGGTATTCTTTCAGTTAAAATCTAGTCTTCCCATCCCTCGAGCATGGTTCCTCTCGAGCATACCAGGGACAGTGGTAGAACAGTTTTCTGCCAAGCAAAGATGAAGATGTCAAATGACACTATATTTCAAAGATGAAAAATTTTATTATAGAAGTATGGGGGGAGGGGACAAGGCAACTGCAGGCCCACTGGCTCTGCCCCTAGACCTGACTCCATAACAGTCTGGCCTCTTTTACTTGGTCATCGTCCAGACAACTCTTAACCAGCAACAACCTCATGGCAGACCTTCTTTACGTTAATTGAACTTTTCTATCCACCTGCATTCTTTGTTTGAACTCTTTTACCAAATTAATTTGAACCAATGTAATACATAAACTGATGTGAATTCTCCTCATTCATCCAGTCATCATGATAGATATCCATTATTCCTAAGAAGATATGGAGATCAGGTTCTTAAAAGAAATACCGATTGGAAATTAATGAATTGAAAAAGTGTTTAATGTAGACATTACAAGTAAATAAATACATTCAGCCAGATAGCAGACCTGTATCTATATTTGTGCGGGTTATGATTATACACTGGACATTAAAGTGCATTCTAAATAAGATTTTAGTTTCTGCAATATTGCATAACATGATATTGCTATCTGAGATAGATAGGAGAAGTTATCACTTATTTTGTTGAAAAAAGGTCAGATATTTGAAGAAACTCATATCTTATCTCACCCTTCCTTTATCTTCCTCCATGTTTTAGAATTATACAGAGAAAATCATTTCTGATCTTATTGAAAGGAAACTCAATAACCTTCAAATGAAATGAATTAAGTACACAAATAATTTTGCCTTGATGCATTGTATCTTCATATAGATTGATTTATTTTTAATAGATTTCAAGTTAAACTGATTAACCACTTCTTATGTGTGAATTGTACCAATAGCATACATGTCATGGAGACATTAATGAAAAAATGGAATCACTTGCAAGTTTAAAGATCAATTGCAGTTTGATTTTCAACCAATCAGAAGCACCCATTTGGGATCTGAGTGTGATGATCTTTAAGATAAGTTCAAACACAATTTTTTTGTGCAATGGAGCCCCATAGATCCCAACATGTAGCCTTTAATCTGGGCTGAAGCTTTTGTCTGTGCTTTTATAAGTCTGATGCTGTTACATGAATCATCAGAAATGCATCTGATGACAAAGACTACAAAGAGTTAAGATTGATCTAATCAATCGTAACTAAAGAAATCCATCAGTGTCATATATTTTTCCATAGGAAATTTGCACAATGTCCTTTGTAAACAAAGAGAAGCACAGTGAATTCTTAAAGAAAATAATCAATCAATGCATGAATATACATCATAGCTAGAAAATATTTTGAACAAACATGTATACATGTTGACATTGCTGGCCGTCCATAGTTGCGATTGATCGGATCAATTGCAACTCTTTGTAAGACGGGGCCCTGATGCCAAAGACTACAAAGTCTGTGAAACAGTCACCACATATTACAGTCCGGTCTTGCGTTTGTTCTTCGATTTTTTTTACTAGATTTGGTGTGGCTTTTTGTCCTTACAAGAAATCAAGAACTGACACAAGATGGGAGTGTATAGGCCGTCGCTGCTTTGCAGTCACATTTTGTAGTCTTCCGAATTCAAGAGCATGTATTTGTATCTGCATCTCGCTATATTCATATTTTCTGTTATAAAATTTCACTGTATTCCTTCTATGCTCATGTACTTTTTATTTGTGATATTTTGTGCATTCCAGAGCATTTAATAAATAACAAATTGTTTTATGTATTCAAACTTATTTGATGTATGGAATGAGAAAGTAATCTTTTGTATACTTTTCATAAAACTGGTGAGAACAGGAATATGGGGGTTCTGAATATGCCTAAAGAAATGTGAATTACTATGGTGAATTTGTCAACAGTTTGAGGACTCTTATTTGTAGATAAAATAAAAGAATTTTGGATACCTATTCAAAAAAAAAAAAAAAGATACGAGACTGTTGATAAATCTGGTTTATTTTCAAATTTTGCTTTATGATGTAAAAAGATCCAAGAAATGTGTAAACCTGAAAGGGATGCATCTTTGAATTGTAAAAATATGAAATCATATGAATGAAATGCAATGTTCTATAAATGGTTCTGATTTCTGAAAAAATGTTTAGAACTGGATCGCATTGCAATTGAATTTGCAAGTACATGTACTTGATAGTACATTACATGTATTTACTTTACGTTGATATATGTTCTGTGAACAATAAAGTATACACTAAGTTTATTGTACTTGGATGTATTTAGAAAAATATATCAAATGATGCTATGGCAAAGTATTTTTTAATTCTTATTAATAAGTCAATGGTTTGATGGACTTGGGGGACAGGAAAGATTGGCATTCTTTATACCATGATGATGATCATCATCATTGTTCATTATTATCATCATCACCATCATCATTCATCACTATTATCATTTATCATCATATCATTATCATCATTATCATCACCATCATAATATCATTATGCCTGCTGGTAGATCAGTTTCCTAACTGAAGTGGCTACCCTGGGTAAATAATGCATTATAATCATAACAATATAAATTATCGTTACCATCATGTTATCATCACCATTATCACCATAATATCATTTATCATCACCATTATCAAATATTGTTGTCTGTGCAACAATCAATCACTTTTCAAGACTTGAATGATATGTGTGTTTGTTGGTATTTTGATACGATTTGTCTGACCGTCTCTGAACACTGTTCTTTGCCTCAGTCACATCAGCAAACCAATGATGCAAATTCAAACTCTGCTTACATGCAGTATTGACGAGTCATTAGTTGGTGTTACTGGGACATGACAGTGCACAGAAAGAAATACATTCGGAACAGAGAGTGCATGAGATTGAGAGAGTATAATGACACACACGACAAGAGAAGAGTTTGAATTGAGAAAGGAAAAGCTAGATTTGGAATTTATAAAGCAAGAAAAGTATACCCGTAGTAAAAGAATCTGATATGAAGAAATTATTAATGAACGTATTATCTACCAAACCTCAGTATGCTTTCATTCAAGCAGACTGTCTACTCTCTTAATCTCTCCTCTTTCTCTGTCTTCCCCATCTCTCTCTCCCTATTATTTTCTTATCTCTGCGAACTAAGTGTATCTGTTCATCATCATTATGTCCCACGGTGATTTGAAAAAAAAAACACCCAGAAATATCTTTATAAATGTAGAACAATGACATTTATTGTTTCTTGTCTGAATCATCAAACAGATGAGAAAACAATGACATTTATTGTTTCTTGTCTGAATCATCAAACAGATGAGAAAAATAATAAAAGTGAAATTGATTTGTCCACAGCACACATTGTTGAGAAATGTGAATGGAAAACCTAGCATAATAAAAACACAAGTACCATGAATGTGTAGCAGCCAAGCCTGGCCAGACATTTGACTTACTAAACATATCCTACAAAAGGAGAATGTGATTTTAAAAGGAATCCAACAGATAGTTAAAATGATGTGTGAAAGAAGAAAAGTATACCCATTATAAAAGAAATCCGATGTGAAGAAATTATTAATGAACGTATTATCTACCAAACCTCAGTATGCTTTCATTCAAGCAGACTGTCTACTCTCTTAATCTCTCCTCTTTCTCTGTCTTCCCCATCTCTCTCTCCCTATTATTTTCTTTTCTCTGCGAACTAAGTGTATCTGTTCATCATCATTATGTCCCACGGTGATTTGAAAAAAAAAACACCCAGAAATATCTTTATAAATGTAGACATTTATTGTTTCTTGTCTGAATCATCAAACAGATGAGATAAATAATAAAAGTGAAATTGATTTGTCCACAGCACACATTGTTGAGAAATGTGAATGGAAAACCTAGCATAATAAAAACACAAGTACCATGAATGTGTAGCAGCCAAGCCTGGCCAGACATTTGACTTACTAAACATATCCTACAAAAGGAGAATGTGATTTTAAAAGGAATCCAACAGATAGTTAAAATGATTTGTGTGAAAGAAGAAAAAAATGTGAAACACAGACTGGGAGTGGGAATGGTAGTTTGAGAGAAAGCTGTTGAGGATGAAGACAATTTATGACATATGAGATCACTTAATTACCTCTTACATGATTCTGTCAATCTTATAATGAGTAGATAGTGACAAGTTGTAAGACCACCTCCCACATTTGTATTTATGATAATCAGGAATTTGTGGTTTCTCAGAAGCAACTTTACCTGTATAGGTGAGGTCTTCATAACTTTTCACAACTTCAAAATTCATTTAAAAAAAAAGAACATAAAACATAACTGTCGTAAACATATCTGCTCCTCTTGTATCTTTTCTTTTAATCTAAAGTAAATGCCCATTTGGGTTGGATTCCTCTTAATCTAAATGCAATAATAACAGGAGAAAATCACTTTGTAAACTTGTTACAATCATATGCACAATTTGCTTCCAGAAATTGACATAAAAGCTATTAAAACCATCAAACTTTTCATCATTTGAACTTCAACAAGAGTGACACAACTGGGTTCCACTCTGATATAAATAGAATTATGGATGGAATTTCATAAAATGCTTCTTATTTGCTATTGACCACTGATTGCCATACAAATATGCAGGTTGTGCTCTATGGAAAATGACTTTGATGGCACTATGTTCTATTTTTTAAAATATAAAACTGCTTAGTGATTGGACAGTGGAACGCCTCAAAAGATGATTTCTAGTTCATTTCATGTCATGTCATGTTTATTATTTCTAAATTCTTGTGATAAATGCTCAAAATGCCCTTTTTGAGGAAAAAAAATATTACTGAGGGTGCTAGTTTACTGCTACATGTACATGTAGATATTAATAAAACAATTCAAATTCTCACACAGGATTAATAGCCGACAAAATGACTTGTACACTTGATTGGAGTCTTGGACCTCGAGTATGATTTACATTATTGAATTTGAACCTTTACCAGAGGCAAAGGTTGGCAAAAGACATGGTTCAGAATTTCAGGAAATAAAGTAACTTGAAATGGTTAACAATTTATCAGATTGCCAAAACAACACCTGCCACAGTAACAAAGAACTACACTCATTTTTTTTCACATCTTTATGGAAGATTTGATGCAGTTGTAGATCTTCAACACTTTCTTGGAAGCTCAAGACATGTTCTCATTCCCGGATGATAAGGTCCAAGAAGTTTGACTATTCCTCAACACTTAAAAGTTGTCAATGCCGTTCTTGATCCTGGGCTGTAGCTGTCTGGCTGTAGCTGTCTGGCTGTGTAGAACTAATAAGCCTGCTGAATCACTTGGAATTTGATCATCTTGGCTTGAATTGATCAGTCACAAGTCAAAGCTTTAATGGTGGTTTCTTGCGACCTCCTGACATACTCCCTGGTGCTGGTTTTCGGGGATTCATCGACATCAACTGCCGCTTCATAGCCTTCACCATGTTGATGTCATCTGGAATTTGCACATAGCGAACAAGGCTTGCCTGGACGAAGAACGAGTCCATGTGCATTTTCTCTCCATCCATGTTCACAAACAGAACCTTGGACATTGTCACATTCATAAAACCATCAACGTCATCCACGTAGCCAGTCGCTGAACATTCATTTCTGAGTTCCACAGTTGTGATGCGGCCAATTACCGCACGAAGAAGACAAACCAGCGTATGTCTGGCTTTGTATTTCTCTCTCATGGATAGTGTGTTTGCCATTTTTCTTGGTTACTGGTTGTAAGCATTAAGTAATCTTCAGTTCAGTTCAGGTGCACTCAGGTTGGATGCACTACTAACTAGTCAAGCTCACTGCACAGAGACTGGTCTTGAGTTGGATGAAATTGAAATTGAAATATGAGTGTCAGGCAGAAAAGGAGATCTCCAGTCTTGATGTGACTGGTCATTCAACAAAGCATAAGAAATGACACCCGAATTCTTACAAAGCCAAAATATCGGGCGACAATCTAGAGAAGTGTTTGATCCCCAACGAATATAAATAAGCTGGATGTTGGATAATTATATTTTTTGCACAAGATGAAAACGTACGGCGCGCCGCGGCGTTATCAGGTGATACATCACGTGATAACTTGCAAGCAGGATCGGGGATTTCCCGAATTTCGTCTTGATCGATGGCGCGTGAATTTGAGTCAATCAAATGACGAGAAATATAGTGATTTCCACTTGTAAGTGAAACATACACTGCCAAGCAAGGATCTCGTGATTTGTAGTCAGATACATCGGGGAAAGGGACCTGCAAAGTCCATGAATGGTGCAATTTGTAAATGCAACGTGGAAATCGGCACTTGAACCAAGTTGAACGCTCGAATGAAAATGCAAATGGACCAGTTTCCAGCACAAGACTCCCCCTTGAACTCTGGCGGACGAAACACAAGCGAAGACCCCTTGCATTCTGGCCTTTTGAACTTGCTCTGCGATGCTACCCTGATTGGTGGTGGTGGTTTTGCATCTAGTAGGAATTCTGGAAAGATGGTAAATCCTGAATTTATATTTGGGCCAAAATCGTGGTTTTGGGAACCACTGGTAGATTTGTGTACGCGCACTTGTGTACAAAGTGAATGGAGGTGGAAATAGGGAACCGTGCGTGTGACTGAATAAAGCGCTGCTGTATGAAGTGAACGGTGGTTCCCAATATCACGATAATGCCTATATTTGCTATTTTGGACTATAAAAATTCAAATGATTTTTTTTTATGCCTGGAAATTGAATCATGACTTATTTTCAATCATATTACTAGTAAGGGTTTCTGGAGAAAAAAAATATTTTTCTTATTTCAAGAAAATAAATATCACATTTTCTTTGTGAATTTGAAGAAAACTTACCTTCAGACTGACAGAAATGTACCATTTTTTTTTAATCCAATTATTGGCTGAAAAAAGAAGAATGAAATTAGGTCAATTTCCGGGGGGGGGGGGGGGATGGGCCACTTCCATTCACGAGTGGATACCATGTGCGACCATGAGATCTCAAAAAGCACCGGGTATTTTCCATATTTTCTGAAAATGCTCCCCTTAAGTATTGGCATGTGAAACCGCACCCTCAACAAGTGATGGAAACAAAACGATACTATTAATAGTACTGGCAAGTTTTCCCTGATTGAACCCCTGAACAAGTACAGCGATATTTCAATGTTATGTCACGGACGTCGGTTTTACCTTACCTGAACATCATTGGGTATAGTACAGCCCAACTTGCACAAATCGTACTCTACAGACTACACACGTAGTGTTGACTCCTGGGGCGAGAAGTACATCTTTTATAAAACATTTTATTCTTGATTTTTATACCCTCGCAAATTTGACCCTAAACATTTAGCTCTCCTGAGTCCCAGCAAAATAGGCGAAATAGATACCCTTTTTTCATTATTTTAGTGCTTTTGACATCCTTATAACGTTACGTACGTAACATGCCCTATCTTGAAAAAGACATCCTTTTTACATGTTTTTTTTTGGTCGCGCATGGTATCCACTCGTCAATGTAAGTGCCCCCCCCCCCGGGTCAATTTTCAGCATTTCTCTGCCATAAACTGTGTAGTTAAGAAAGGGACACACACAAATCCAAATTTTTAGCTTCCGAGAGCTGTTAAGTGTCATAAATTCATTATTGATGCCAAAAACTTGTCCATAAAGAGTCCAATAGGATTTTTTATGCTCTTTCTGATGGTATGATTTTTATAAAGATTTGGAAACCAGATCACAATGAAAAATTGCTACAAAGTGAAAAAAATCTCTCTTTCCATCCATGCCAAACACAAGTTAATAGATTCAGATCACATTTTTCTAGCAGCCTGAATTTCTCGAAAAATGTGCCATATTTTCCCCTAAATCAGCCTGTTTTATGCTGACACTTTTCAATGTGGCATTCAGACACCTTGATCATATGTAATTAATAGTGTACTACAATCTAACTCTAACCCGAGTCTGAGTCTAATCTAAGGTAGCAGGTTCGTCTAGAAACTGAGATAGGACAGGTCTAGTAGAAAGCAAAACCTTCACAGTCTCTGTGCTGTGCAGTTGACTTGGTTGTTTCCCTGAACTGTTGAACTCTTTACTTGGCCTAGACCAAAAGAAAGCTGTATTTTGGTTGTTCTGCAGAACTGCATTGGCTCCACTCACCAATACATAATGGGGATTATAGTAAAATGTCAAAAATTGTTAAATAAATCCCCAGAAGCGACGGTTATTCCTGTCTAACTTGGCCTAGGTCCAAGAATGTGATGATGGACAAAATTTCAGAATTTGTTTTTATATAGATCCCCCAAAAAGACTGTTAACAGACTCTAGTTTGATACTAGAATTTTCAGTCATGACTTTCAACCTAATGCCAGTAAATTATTATCCAGCAAAGCGGCAGAGCTTTCTGGAATAAGGTTAATCATGTTAATTGAAATCCTTAATTGATTTTCATTTTTGCATTGTTTTATATAGATTGAGAAAGGAGAAGAGGAATCACTAAGTAAACTATTGGGTAAGAGATTTCTAAGGTCATATTAACTGTATTGCAATATTTTAAAGCAATAATACAGTTAATCATTGATGGTTTTCTGAAATGTATCAAATTCTAATGCATTTATTTATTGAATTCTTGGAGAGAATATAGAGAATATTTTATGGAAAATCATATAGATATCTAGTAATTGCATGCATGCACAAGTTACCTTGTTAGAACAGTGCAAACTACCAAACTTTTATAAGATAATATTTCAGTCATATCAAGATTGCCAGTGAAAAAGAATTAGTTTGGCTTCCTTGATTTTCTATCAAGATCATCAATGCAATCACAATTAATTTGTTTCCCCACATTACCCTGAATATATTACAGTTTCATTAATTTGAATCAAATATGAATTAACTTTAATGTATGGGAACTTCAGATTAGAACTTTATTTTGTACTTTACGTGTATAGGCCTGTACATTTTACATTATCCTCTTCTTCTTTTTCTCTAGTACGATGATACACCAACCTGGTGGACTGTACTTTAACGGATGATGATGATGTTGATATTCCTTCTCTTGTTTTCTTCGTTTTCCTCCTCACCTTCTCATTTTCTTCCTCCTCTTCCTTCCACTTTCCATTCTCCCTACCTCTCTTTCTTTCTCATCCCTTGACTTCTTCTCCATCTTAGGTCTCCTCCCTTCCTGATACATTTTTACAAACTGAGTGTTGTAATACAGATAACTTGTCATTAATTTTCTTTTCATGATGATTCATATCAGGCCTTCCACTCACAGAGACTCACCTCCAGGATGTTCTCAGTGCAACATGCAAACATGTGATTAACAATCTAAGGAGATCAGGCAAGCATGGACCAGAAGGTGTGGTAGGGTTGAGTCGCCCGATGATCAACCAAGCCTTCAGAAGAGGTAAGCTGAGAAAAGTTTCTAGAGAGACCAACTGCAGTGGGTTGGTTTAAATGGTGAAGCATTTAACAATTGAACAAAAAATAAAGGTTTCAAATCATGCACAAAAGGACAGTTGAAAACCAGCCCATGTTAAGTCTTCATTTGCCCTTCCAATATGTTTTTTTTTGTTATAAAATGCATAATTACTTGGGAAATTGTAAGAATGTTAATTTATTTCTGCTAATTTAATTGAAATATAAGTGTACTTCAATGTATTCATTATTTAGATGGAGAGCATGTAAGTGAATTCAATATAAATCTTAAAAAAGGGCATTTATTTTTTTCTGGTTCTCATTAAATTGAATTAAAACTCTTAGCGTGATCGAAATTTTTTATTAGGACGGAGGGGGGGGGATGTTTTATGTTCCAATAAAGCATATAGAATGAGATTTTGACATTATCAATATCAAACCTAAATCTTTTTCCCCTTTAGTCTTCATGTTTTTGTATGGTGAGGAGGCTCCACGAGAAGATGACATCACCATCGTGATTCAGAAGATTTCCACTAAATCATCAGGTAAATTCAACATATTTAAAGTATGCTCAAGTAAAAATACTGTACAGTGTAGTGCCTTTCGGAGAGATGTTACAGGGTATCTCATAATATCATTCTAAATGCTACACAATAATTTATTCGGAATATTTGAAGTGAATTACTTTACAGTTTAACAGGCCTCCATATTGAATGCTTATAGGTGAAGGCCCCAAATAATTCCTGCAAATAAAATTATGGAGCATCAATTGCTTTGCAAGTAACATGCTCCACAGACATATATGCAGTTGCTTACATTGATGAAGAATATCTTTCACATTTATTTCCAGGGGATGTGGTTGTTTTGTTAGTTACTGTATTTGTGTCTTTCTTTGTGATTTGTATGTCAAGTACAATGACAAGTAATGTCTTCTCAAAGAATTATCTTCTGCTCAAATAATTGTCAGCTTTTAATAGGAATCATTGATGAATAAAATGGAATATGACATTGAATTTGTTTTGTTGTTTGTGATCTTTTGTTTAGGAACTGAACGTTGTAAAAGAACTTGTGGCCTTATATATCTAGTTCCCCATTTTGTTTCTTGTTTTAAACTTCGGTTTAAAATATCTCATATGTTTTGTACTGTTTTTTGAAGAATCGGCTGTAGAATTGAATTATATCAATTGATTTGGATCTTCCCATTTGGAAGACATTTCATGACGATTTTATTTTCTTTCTTTTATTTGAGATGGAACAGGAATATTGATAACAAACAAAAATGGATTTCTTCTTTCATGATAGATTTGAATGGTGTTATTAACCAAGTAGTTCTCCTGGGTTTGATGTGGATAGCATGCTGTTTACTACAAAGATGGTCAGTGGAACTTCAGCTTGGTTATATAGAACAGATCGTAGAGACAAACAATGAGGTATATCTTTTTCATGAGCATGCTTTAGTTTTCTGTGGTACATGCAGTTTACATAAGCCTTATCATTAGTTTAAAGTGATTGGTTATCATTGGTTTGACTTTTAAAAAATCTGAGCTAGAAGGTCACACTTGTCACCTGTATCTGTGATATGTTACAAAAATGAAGCCCAGAAAAAATTGCATTCGAAAATCATTATTTAGTGCTTCAAAAATTGAAATATAAAGTGACCGGAAACACCATCTTAATTTCATCCCATACACTTATGTGTACTATTTAGGTGTCTATAAGACGCCTATTTACAAAATCGGGGTTTGCTTTGTAGTTTAAGCTTTTCATTCTCAATAATGGTTGTTTTCAGGGTTTATTAGTTCTAATACATGCACTTGTAGACATGTTTCATCTTGGTTTGAGAATTTTTTAAATCGGCTGCTCACAAAGTTAAACAATACCTTTAATGTGAAAAATTGGATGGTTGAAAAATATGCAGATTGTATGTTAAGTATCAGTATACCAAACCGATCAAGTGGATAACAATTCGATTGGAGCTTAGTGTTATGTACTCTGGCTGTAGAGATGGGCCCCACTGTTGCCCATTTACAAAGGGCTTAATTATGATGACTTTGCATTCATGACAACTACCTTGGGGAAAAAGGGCATAGCAGCCAATCAAAATAAAGGTTTCTATGGTTTCCATATTCGTAAGGCATTATGAAAGAGGTGCCTGAACTCTGCTACAATTTAATGATCAATGGATCAATAATTTGAATAAGTAAACTGAAAGTAAATAGATAAAACTGAGAATGAATGAAACAAGGAAAACAAAGGGGCAACATTTGTATGAATGGTATTAAATTTACTTTATTGATTTATCTATAAATTACCGTTAATTGATAAATATTTAATATCTTTGGGGTTTTTTTCAGAGTCAGAGACATAGCCGAGTACAAGCGCAAGATTCGACTCATCACCGACAACAGACTGCAACAGAGAACACGGGTAAGGCCATGGCCATGAAGCTGGTTGACAGTTAATATTTAGTATCTCACTGAAATTGTCTGAGCTGATGATTTGTTTTAAAAGTGCTGACAACTTTCATTAATTGGTGCCCCAAACCCATTCTTGATCTTGCAATCTTTACCAAATATTTTCAAATTGAGAATATGTGCACAACAAGATGTGCGTGAACTACATTTTCTTGTAAAGCTTTGACTTGATTCTTTCAGAGCATTTTGCATGTATTGGTGGAAATATGTGCAGAAAATTGTATCTTTTATGTTACCAAGCAATTGTATGTCAATGTCATCTCAGGAGATATTTGCGATCAATCAGAGGGATGGCGATGTTATAAAATAATGTGATAAGTGCTATAAAAGAACTGTTATTATTGTAATCATTATTTAATGTCTGTTAAGGATTTAACCTTCTTCCCCTATGCTATCCCCCGTTATTATGCACAATTAAGTCCTGGGACTGAATAAACCATTGTTAGGCTCCAGTGCACTCTCCCTGGCTTAACAGGTGGAACATTTTTACATTGGGTGTGTTGCCTTACCAAGCACTTGTGCTTCTCTATCTGCTCAGAAGTCAAATAGGGAAGATCTATGAGTCAATTATTGGTTCAGAAATGCTGTTGGAAAATTGAAGTTTTTAGACTTGAATTTAGGGCAGATAGCACTGCATTTTCCATGGTTGCGAGAATTGATTGTATGTCCTCTTGGGTTGACTTGGGTGTGACAATGTCCATATGTTTTATATAACATAACATAAATTGTTTTATTATTTCAGGTTTCAGAATGCAGTTGAGAGGGATCATAAGTTACCTGAGAGTATGTTCTTTGGTTCAAGCTGAAGAATGGGTCAAATGTGTTGAGATCATCAATAAAGAGCTACATTCTATACCGGATCAACTACAGGATCAAGTCCAGTATATAAGAGGTCAGTTGAAAAAAATGAAAATACACATCAATTTGTTTTTCGACATGGATTTGGCCTTTAATCAACATAGGAATAAGATAGATAGAAGAAGGAGGTGATAGTGAGAGGAGACCTAAAAATGCATTTATACCATTTCTCTCTTATTTTCTTCCTTACCCATCAACTTGATATAGAGTCATTTTGACAGATGGTAGTGAAAATTCCCCCGCCCCTGGAGTTTTTAGTTTAGACTTACAGGTGCTCTTTCTGAACTTTTGTGACATTCTAGGGGCCATTTGTATTTGCCCTATGATTCCTTTAACATTGTCCTAAGTATATCCATTATCTGGAATACACATGTGAATTACAATTAATGTAGGATATGAATAAGCGATATTTACTGTTATGTATTTCGTATAATCAAACCATATAATGGAAAAGCCCAATTACTGTCGTACTTAGTAAACTACTAGAAAAATGTTGAAATGTTTTACAAGGATGTCATCTCTCTTCTCCAGCCTTCTGTCTGTATCACCATGGCAACTTCACTGAAGCCTTAGATGCCTGTCAGCATCTGACTGAGATTATCTCCAAAGATGGTGTATCAGTCCAAGTCTACAACCTTATGGGATGCTGTCTAAGGCAAATGGTGAGATCTGTCTTCCTATTGGAGATGTAATGCTGATGACTAGGGGCGGATCCAGGATTTTCCAAAAGGGGGGGGGGCACATTTTTCCGAGGAAAAATTGGACAAGCAAAAAAAAAGAAAAGAAAGGTTTTTAACCAAAAATTCAGGAGATTTCGTCCCAGAAAAAAAAAGGTCTTCACTTTCTAAAGGGGGGGGGGGCTCACTTCTGTATCAATGGCATGTTTACATTACAAATTTTGATTTTGCTTCTCAAAAGGGGGGGGGGCTGTACCCTCTTGTATCCATCAGTGATGATGACAAATGTTTATAATAGCATAAAAATAAAAATCTACCAGGCTTTGACAAAGTACATGTATGGGAGGGAATTATTCATCCAAGGTTCGATTGGCAAGGGATGGGGGCATTGCCCGTCCAAATGAGGATGAATAGTTCTCACTTATAGTTTTGAACCTTTTTTAAAGTTCGGAAAATTAAATCATAAATCTTGGTACATGAAATCTAGTCATAGTTTTGCTGTATCCACATTCTGGACCAAATTTGTTCAACCACTGTGGTCAGTGGAATCTGATAATAGCATCTACAACATTACATTACCAGGGAGAAAACCTGTTTCTCATGTGTACCCCAGTGATGTAACAGTGGTGAAACTAATCAGATTCAATCAAGCCCAATGGCTATTAAACGAAAGAGGCACTTTTATTTTCCATTGTATTTTTTTTTAAATTGTGAAATTTTAACATTGGATATTTAGATAACTCTCGAATGAGCAAGCATGGCCATGAATTTTGTCTCTCTCTCTCGCTTGCTACCAGGGAAAACCTCATATGGCACAGCAGCAGTTCAGGAAAGCTCTTACAAGCTGTTCAATCATTCCACCACCCTCCCTCTTCAACCTGTCTGTCACCTATAGAGATCTGGGGGATGAAGACGCAGAAGTGAAATCTCTCCGTCTGTTAGTAAAGGTCAGTATATTTTCTCTCCTTTCAGGCATGAAAGTCAATGGATGGTGTGATTTTTCATTAGTTAAAGAAAATCTGTGAAAGGAGGTAAGTTCTCAAATTTCATTTAATTTGCAAAACATGCACCCAGAGTGATAATTGAATAATTAAAGAATACTAGTACTTCACTGAACATGGGGAGAACGATTAATCAGCAGATCTACAAATAAAGTAATATAGGCATTTATTAAATGACTATATCTAGAAATAATCTCTGATTGAGATACATGAGATATAACCACTTGACCACGGCACACCCTCTGTATGATTTTAGAAAACTGAAGTGTTTAACTGAGGTTTTGTAATTACTTTGAAAAAGATCAAAAGAGATAAATGTCTGATATAGAGTACACTATGGATGACCGATCTCTAGGATTTAACACGGGGCAGTGACGTCACGCTAAGGTTGCTGATGCTTAATGTCACACAGACGTAAGTTGTCAGTCCTCTGTTACATATATTATAGGCCCTTGTGTTAGAACCAGACTGCTGTTGTTATCTTTATAGGCCCTTGCGTTAGACCAGACTGCAGATGAGAATGGAGACGATACCTTTATCAGTCCTAGTCCTGCATGGCCACCAGTGCTGCTACTTCCAGTTTCTTGGACAAAGGAAAGGTCTGATCACCCTATGCAATCCTTTGATTACTGGACTGGGGTCTATGTCCTGGCAAAGCGTAGCCATGATCTTAACCAGTGAGTATTTTGTAGCCTGGAGGGTGTTTCATAAAGCTGTTCATAAGTAAAGAGCGACTTTAAGAATGACTGGTGAACCTTTCTAACACACTAAATAATCACCAATGAAAATTTAATGATGAATATCATTTACCACAAGAAAGGATCACCAGTCGTTCTTAAAGTCACTCTTGACTTACAAACAGCTTTATGAAATGGCCCCTGGCCCATCAATGGGATTAGGCACCACCCCCCCCCCCAAAAAAAAAGTTGTTTGCCATAACCTGACCAGCCTTTGCTAAATCTGCTAAATCATATTTTTATTTGAATAGGACCCCCCCAAAAAAAAAAAAAGTGCTGCCCAACCATGATTTTAGTTGTTTGCTGAATTATTTGTTTGTTTTATTACTGGTGAATGACAAGGTCAATGTTCATCCATGACATGGGAAGGAAAAAAAAACACTGACTGACTGACCCATTTTGTTTTACCTCCATTATGGCAAACAGATATTTTTTATAGGCATTGCTATAATGTGTTTGGTTTCTCGCAATCCAATATTATTTTCCTGTATGTTAATGTCACTGACTTCTTCTAAAACCTGTCTTCCATTTTGTTGTAACACATTGATTTCTCATAATTGCACATTAATCTACCAGTACGGATCTAGGAGGTCCCTGTGCTAAACATTTTTTCTCACAACTGTTCCAGGTTATGTTTTGGAGTTACATATTCTGGATGATTGTTACATCATGACACTGGGAAGTGCACTGCATGCATCTTTAAAATCAAAGTGCATACCCATTATATAAAACATTGGTAAAAATATACTACTGAGTTTCTCTTGTGATATAGGGTGCTGCTATGGTCTTCACAAAATAAAATTAAAAAAAAACAGCTAGGCTCCACATCACAGAAATTGTATTGCAATCTAAACCTACCTAATATCAAGGGAGCATTTCATGAAACAAGTTGTCAGTGATTTCCACTATTTGTTATAAGCTACTGAAATCCTTACGTCTGATTGGCTTAGAGCAATTTCGTCAGTGAAAATCATTATTTGCTTCATGAAACTCCCTCGTAGAATGATGAGCTTTGATGATTGCCGTTATTGCTATTCATTTTGTATCTTATTCTGCAGGACTGACATTGCTGTTGATATGTTTATGGCCTTACTCTCTGACGTTGTACTACTTGAAAGCAGCTCTCTGGCCTTTGTAAGTTTCTTCAGTTTCATTATTAACTACATTAGTCATTGCCATACAAGCCTGAAAAAATGTGGTTGTCATCAACAAAAGCATTAGACCATAAAAGTAGGATAGGTTGATATTTGCCTAATTGAAAATTTCAGAAGCAAAAAAAAGGGGGGGGGGATTTTGTACTGCCCTTCTTTACCCCTCATATGCCCTGTATTATTACTACTCTTACAAAGAGTTGTGATTAAATCAAATGAAGCTCAAATTGACATTGATCTCAAACTTAGTTAAGCACATAATTGAGATCAACCTTAATTTGAGTTTTCTTTTTTTGGTAATCATAAGACAAATATTTTGAAAGCTAGAGAAATTTTAAGTAATTTGATGCCAATTCTACCAAAAGAAATTTTTTTTTTGTATGTCAGATGCTCATTTTTCCATTCTTACTTCAGTTCATGAAATGCCCAAGTTATGACCATCTAAGAGCAATACAAATTTGTATATAAGATCTACATGCAGAAAAGAGAGTCAAATAAGTTTATGAAGGTCCCACATTATAGGGGTCGGGTGTACATATTTTATGGAATCGCTGTCAAGTGAAGAATCATTTATCAGATAAGATGTGCGTTTGCAAAGTATTGTTATGGTAACGTTTTATTCTATCTAAAATTTTACTGGAAGAGAGTGGATATGTATTTGATCACGGATGGTTTTATCTATCTTTTCAGGATAGAGGCAGCCGAAGTAATTCACTCCTGCCTCCTCTGAAAACCATTTATTTGGATGCTGCCACTGCCCTCCTGAAAGCAGGCAAGACCCAGGAAGCACTGGCAGTGTGTGACAAACTCTTGTCCAAATCGTCTCTCCTCCAACATGACATACCAGATTCATCCTCTGCGATGGATGATGGTGAAACCCAGAGGTCATCCCGCAGGTTCCCTTTCTTGGTGCCATGTGCAACACCATCTTCCGAGGAGCGTTCCAAGGCAGAGAGGACTGCACACCCAGGCGACCAAGGAGGTGGGGATGGTAGCGATAGGAGTATACCTGGATGCAGTAGTGGTTCCGGTGGACGTCAGACCCTTGGACACGGTAGCGATGTTGGCCATCATGGGACTGACAAGCAAGGTCCAAGAGGTTCTGGAGACACTGTAGGCAGAAGGAAGAGGCAGCGGGAGCAGGATGAGACCGCAGCTGTCACAGGGGCATCCCCAACGACACTTGAAAATCAGGTCCACATTGACTGTAGCAACTCAGATAGTGGTAGACGAGAGCAGGAAGAGGATGAAATCTACACTGCACATGCTCTGATACTGCAAGCACATTGCCTCTTCAAGGAACATAAAGCCGAGCTGGCCATGACAGAAGTTGATTGTGCTCTGGGAATTTTGCAGACCAATAGAGCAGGAGTCGAGGTTGACCAATGGATGGAGGAGAATGAGGGCACAGATGATATCAGCAAGGCTAAGAGGAGAAGAATCGATTCAGGTAAAACATTTTTACTGTCTTTTAAAACTTGATCAATGTCAATTATCTTGTTATCACTTTCGGTCATGATAATGCCAAATAGTACCCCCACCCCTCCAAAAAACGCGGTTGATGTGAACCAATTGGTGCATGATCGAAAAAATCTTAGATATTTCGTCTTGTTGATTGCTAATTAGTTTAGGAAAGGGATTTCTCTTTTTACCTCTGAACTGAACTTGTCCCATATATTGTATGTATCACTTTCATTCAGTTATTATCTTTCCAAGGCCAAAACAGTGATCTTTTAATCTCTTTTGCTACAAATGGATGAGTCATCAACCTCTGTCACTTTTCACATCAGTTTAATGCTTCCTCCCACCAAAGGTGGTCTGTCTGTCTGTTGATGTATCAACTTAAACTTTGCTGATGTATGCATATGGGAGTGACATTGATTTGATTTTGGGTTAAGTGGTTGAAGGTCAAAGGTCGCAAAGATCATTATTTGGTAATTCTAGCAGTTTTGTGTGTAGTAAATTTCTGATCTGCCATCTGCGTGCAGTCAAGAATTTGTCTATTTAAAATTGTTTTGTTCCAGATCCATATTCAAACCTAATAGTTGGGATATTTCTGGTCATGTATGTCAGGGGGTGGGGGAATTATTTTCCCCACATTCCAAAGATCTCGGCAATGTATATATGAGATTGTAACAAAAATTTGCATGATGGTAAAAATGACATAAATTGTAATTGCTTTAAATCTATTTATTCTATTTTACATTAATTATTTAAAGTTATGCACAAATCAAAGCAATAAACAAATTTATTTTTAAACTGTAATGTTAGTATTCTGATCATGAATAAACAAAATTGCTATTAAAAAAATGCTTCCTTCTACTGTATTTTATTATTTTTGAAATTTATTGTGTATTTCTTTTGTTTTGTTTTTTCTTTTTATATCTATTTATATTGGTTTTTATAAAAAAAAAATGCTGAAAGGTAGGGGAGACACAATGCAAAGTTTAATTGATGTCAATTACCAGTTTTAAGGGAAGATCAATCTGATTTCATAGTCTTCTATGCCAGAATGTTTTTCTCATTTGTCTTGAATTTTATTTTTCTTTGCATTCTTGAGATAAAGGGTTTTTACATCCATTCTCTTCAAACATGTGGTAAAATTAATGTTTTTTTTCCAACATACAGCTTTTGATGGAATACCAGACAATAAAAGAAGCTCTTCATTGGATAACCAGTCGACACATTCATCAATCCTGAAATCGATTGCATATCAGCTCAAAGCATCAATTTTAATCAGTCAGAATCAGCTACATGATGCAATGAAAGTCGTCTTGCAAAGCCTCCAAAGCTGTCAAAGTAAGAAACATTTGTGGCTTTAGTTTGAAGTCTCATTAATCCTTAAAACATTTTTACTTTTCAGTACATATAGTAGGCCTGGATTTTAGTAAGAAGCTAATTTGTGGGTACAGTGTGAAGCCTTAACAATTTTTAAAAGCATTTTTACCTTTCACTTCTTAGTGTGGGAACGATATTTGACTATTTCAGTAAGAAACTCATTTGTGGCGAATGCAAACCCTTATAATCCATAAAACATTTTTTGCTGTTCAAAAGAAGTGAATTTTAGTACCCATTTACCTCGCCAAAGTTCAAGTATGTTGAATGGTGCCTTGCCAAATGATGTTAGTGCCGATGTGGGAATGAAACCTGAAGGATGTGATCTATGTAATCTAGAGATATATCCATTAGGTTACTACACCTCTTACAAAATAGTGCTCCAATATTTATCCTAAAAAAATGAGGCTCTTTCACTGAAATCTATGGGGTCATTTCAGTCAATGCCTATAATCAGCCTCTTATCTGGGTTTTGCAATTCATATTCATGGACTCACAGCAAAACAAATGATCAAATATCAGAATTCTCTTTCCATGGACATCAAAAAAGGAACTGGCTTTCGTTTCAGGCATTACGAGATACACTTATATTGCTGGACTTCAATAATAAATGCATATCATCCTATTGAACTCTTAGATGATATTTGTTGATAGATTACCGGTCTCTTACTTCCTTTCTTTCTCCATTTCATATTTTCACTCTTATTTTTTTCTTCTCTCATACACACATCTCCCGATCTCTTTCCTCTCTCTTATCGACTCTTTCCCTCCCCCTCTCTCACTCCCCCTCTCTTATCCCTGTCATATGCAGACAATACAGATTCCTTGAGGACCCATGCAGTAATCCTGGAGAAGCTAAACAGAAAGGGTGAAGCTGTCAAAGCTTGGTCCAGACTAAAAGAAGCCAAAGCAGCGTCTGGGACAGTCCACTCCCTCTCATCATGGTACAATGAAACCTGCTTACAAAACCCATGCAGTAATCCTGGAGAAGCTTGATAGAAAGGGTGAAACTGTCAAAGCTTGTTCCAGACTAAAAGAAGCCAAAGCAGCATCTGGATGGTCCACTCCCTCTCATCAATGTACAATGAAACCTGCCTACAAAGACCATATAGTAATCCTGGAGAAGCTTGATAGAAGAGTAAAACTGTCAAAGCTTGGTCCAGACTAAAAGAAGCCAAAGCAGAGTCTGTCCGGGATGGTCCACTCCTCATCATTGTACAATGAAACCTGCCTACAAAGACCAGAAAGTAATTAAAGTAATCCTGGAGAAGCTTGATAGAAAGTTGGAAGCTGTCAAAGCTTGGTCCAGACTAAAAGTAGCCAAAGCAGCGTCCAGGACGGTCCACTCCCTCTCAACATTGTACAATGAAACTTGCCTGTAAAGACCATACAGCAATCCTGGAGAAGCTAAACAGAAAGGGTGAAGCTGTCAAAGCTTCGTCCAGACTAAAAGAAGCCGAGGCAGCGTCCAGGACGGTTCACTCCCTCTCATCATTGTACAATGAAACCTGCCTACAAAGACCATATAGTAACCCTGGAGAAGCTTGATAGAAAGGGTGAAACTGTCAAACCTTGGTCCAGACGAAAGAAGCCAAAGCAGGCTCCGAGGCTATCCAGCTTCTGTCATCATTGCACAATGAAATCTCCATACCAAGACCAAGGGAAACAGTTTTAGTTGTGTAATTTAGACAGGAAGGCTTTGATGAATACCGTCAGTGTGTGCTCTCATAAGAAACCTTCTATTTAACGCCAAAATAACTGCTTTACAAACTGATTTTAGAAGAAAAATCATTTCGCATATTTTCAAATACTTATAATAAATAGTAGCACTTTATTTGTGGTTGAAAATAATAATTGTAATGAGTAATATCAAAACTTTTAATAATCGATTGATACCCAAAAAGGAAACAAAATCAAGCAGATGGAGGAAAAGGAGAGAACTGCATTCAATTTTATATATAAAAAAAATGTTACTGAAACATTTTTATAAAATGGATGTGGTTTAAAGTGTACTTTCATACATATTTTTGTGTTCATTTAAATACATTAAACAGTTGACTTAAACAAGTATTTGAAAAGGCTTGTGATTTGTCTTCATTGAGATTTAAGTTGTCCATGACTAGCAATGTGACATGTGTTTCTGTGACTTACAATTTCTTCCCGAGAAACATTGTCCTGTGAACTTCAATGAATCTTCCTACCGCAGATATGTAGAGTGCCACAAGAGTGTATTGGAAAAAAGTTTATTTTTATCATTTTAATCCAAGCACAATCGTACTACACGATCCGTTTGTGGTCAATTTCAGAAAATCTGATATAAGCATGCCTGCCTATCCAATCTTGAAGATCAAAGTTCCAAACAGTGGTATGAACACTAATTTCAAAATTCCAAGTCTATTTCAAACCTCCCTATAGTAAGAAAAGGGGATTAGGTTCAAAATCATAGTGACAGTAGTCTAGCTGTGATGAGAACTGTAATACTCGGACAACAAGGCATGCAGTATAGCAGAATTATAATTTTTGTATTCCTAACATCAATCTGAACTTGAAATATAATGCTTTAATACTTGTTTGAACTTTCAATATAGTTGATGCAACAAAATGCAATATATTAATTATTTGTGTCGCATTGGATTTTATGTGCAGGGGTTGTACAGTACAGTTGTTGCAATGGTACCATACATCAACGTCCTTTTTAATAGATGACATCATAAGAATGACTGTAGTAAATAGAATATTATTCTATCTGAGAATAGCAAGTTTTGATCATACTTTATACTAAAAAATCAATACTCATTCGATATTTAAAGTCAAACACAAGTTTATTCCCAATATGCCATATCTTAGAAGCACACAGCAGTTGGTTCACACCCAATTAATGACCTATAACCCATAAATTTTACAATGATGGTGTTGCATAACATCCTAGATGCAGTCTCTTATTATCACAACTGTCACAAATATTCATTTTCTGGAGTCTCAGGTGAAAATTTGCTATCGAGTCCTAATCAATCAACTGAAATACATGGGTCCATAATTGGCAATTATTCTGGGCACAGAAAATTTGCTATCGAGTCCTGATCAATCGACTGAAATACATGGGTCCATAATTGGCAGTTATTCTAGGCACGACAAGCTGGCCATAGCGACAGTTCGAGAAGAAGCTGAAGACATCATTGTACGCTCTCCCTAGAGGTGAAAGGTCAGCCACGGTTGCTTCGATGTTGAATTCCTCCCGACATCTTGTGATGGTACTCTGGATCACTCCATCGTTTTGAAGGGGCGACATGGTGCAGGTGGAATACACCACCGTCCCTCCGGGTTTGACTGCCTGAAGCCCGGCACTGGGTGGAAAATAAACCAAAACACAGAATGAAAAAAATTTAAAACTGATATTGAGCACCAGTTGGAAAATAAACAATGCTCCATAAAGAAAGTTATAAAACTGACATTACGGTTTTGGAACAGACATTAGTACCGTAGTTCCACTGTAACTGAAAGCTTTCTAAGGAAGAGTCCGGGGGAGCGTTTCATGAAAGGACTTGTCGGACGTTTTATCCGACAAGTCCCATTTTATCCGACAGTTACCATAGTAACAGTGCCTCACAGCCAATTAGAGTCAGAGAAAGATGTCAGATCTGACAACTTGTCGGACAAAAATGTTGATGAAACACTCCCCTGGGCCCAGTTGAATAAAAGTTACCATTTTGGTAACTTTGCCATCCAATGGTAACTTGCATGGAATCCTTGATTTTGATTGACTGCTGATCAGCGTGACCATGGTAGATACCAATGGATGGCAAAAGACAAAGTTAGCGTAACTTTTATGCAATGGGGCCCTGGACCCAGTGACACAAACAGTTGCCTGGATTCATATCAAACTTTAATTTCAATTGCTCTACATTTCAATCACTACACTACATTATCAATTGCAATATGAAATTTATTTGAATCACTCTGACACTTTGTAAGATGGAGGCCATTAGGCTCTAAATAAAAATAAATCAACTATGACAACACTAAAGAGAATTATACATTTTTTCTACTGATAGGTTAAAATTTGTTTGCTGCAAGCAGTTCAGCACTCAATTGCAAATTTGCGATGAATTTTAAGACAGGTGCTTTGGGGACCCCAGGGGCTGATTGCACGAAAGGGTCTTTGCTAGAACCATCTTTCGTGTCGCCCATTTATTATGATGCACCATCGGAAATGCATTTTAAATAAATTACCTGCAAACATATTTCATTCATCCGTTAAAGTAAACAAAATCTTTGTTTATAAGATGATGTGAAATATGAAAATGTATGCAAATTAATTTAAATGCTAGCTTTAGAAAAATCTCGCATACAGCACATCATAAAAGATGGGCGACATGAAAGACAGTCCTTGGAAAGACCCTTTCATGCAATCAGCCCCAGATAAGAGTTCCAATTGACCATTAAGCTAAACCCTAACCATAACTTCTTACCAGAGTAGATCTGTTTGGAGTTGTGGTAGGTCCCATCTCTCTCTTGATCGACTCACTTTGAAAATATTATTGTCTGGTTGGGTTGCAGATACTCTGTCTGTGGAGCAAGGCACATCTACTAACACCTGCAAATAAACATTGTAAATACATAAAGATGATATTACATTTACTTGTAATCACATACCTATCTATGAAAAAGGATTTTCTGCAGAAATGGCGTATAGACACATGTTGAAATTAGAAAGGAAGTGGAGAGATGTAAGCAAAGAATATTTTGTCCAATAAGTTCCCTTTGAAGATAGAAATCATTGCTTTTCTTTTGACTCCTGTTTCAATGATTATTAGTCTAAAAGAGTCCAAACCAGTAGACCTGTTTACTAACATATTCAAACTGCATACTTTTCAAACTTACTGTAGTTTGTTCTTGATATGAAAGCTTACCAGACATAGCAACATGTAACATATGCAAACTAGATTTCAAGTATAGTTTATTTCATAATGTACAGCTTACAGGGGTAGCTCATTTCTAGGTTCCCAAGGAAAGAAGCATCCAGTATTGAAACGGGCCTTTTCAAACTATATCCAAAATCAAGGGAATACAAGTCAAATAGGAATATGACAACAGAAGTGAGCATCGACTAAGACTCCTTGTAACAAATGTCTAAGGCGTTCTTTTCAGCCGGATTTCCACTCGGCACTATTTCCTCCCCAATCTCCTTTCTGTATGTATACACAAAACTATGGGGAATGCAGGGGAAACCACATAGTCAGGCAGCATATGTCATCTACTTCGAAAAATTGGCTAAGTCTGATTTTTCACTTTTATTTGATTGGTGACATCATAAGGAACAACTTCCAACTTGGTGACAAATTTCTAATGGTCATCTTGACCATGTGAGGGGTCAAAATTGGGTCAATAGGGGTCAATTTTTGGAATTGCCCCGATTGTGTTGAGTCATATATCAAATTGTTTGTCTGGCTATACTGAACAAAAAAGTGTACACAACCATATACTCTTGACCTCCCATTAAAAAGCTATGCCCGGAAATGTCAAGAGGTCAACGAACTTTCGTTACATTGTATATTATATGGCAAATTACACTGAAGGTGATAAAAAGCTAATATTTTCGTTTTTTTTCTGTTTTGCATGTGTGTACTTTTTTTATTTCTTATTTTAATAAGTTCATCTTCAGAAGTCGTTATCCAGAAGATATTAAGGGTCAAGACAAGGTCAGGGAAAGGTCAAGAGGTCAACAAACTTTCATTGGTAGCCAAAATACACTATAAAAGCGGTTTGAATTTAGAAGTAGGTTCTTCATTTTGAAAAGTCTCTAAGAAGACATTATCCATTAGATAAAAAGGGGGTAAAATGTGCTCATTTAGGAACAAAATAGATAAACAGTGATAGACGTCGAATAGTTTGAGTGTGGTATCATGGTTTATTGCAGGAATACCTTGAAACGACTTGACAAAACCTATAAAAATCGTATCATCTTCATGACGTTATAAGTGCAACCAGCTCTTTTCGAGTTGCTTGATTTAGGAACTCAATTCAAGTTCTTTTCATTTCGAATTTACCAGTCTTTGATATGTAAAGAAACATTTCATCCATTTGCTTTGTACAGAATATTTTAATCAACAGAAAATATTGTAATGTACTGGGGTATATGTGTAATACTATGCTAATAAACACATCGATTGATCAGTGCTCCCAACTCCAAAGAAAGATGCCCAACATCTTATTTGACTTAACTTACGAATAAGATAATGAGGTTAGGATTGAGGATGATATGATAAGTTGGGCTCCAATTGTTCCTTGATTAATTGGAACGAGTGACGGTTATATTATTTCTAACAAAGAGGCAACATTTTTCAGGCATGCTCATTGTAGTCGTTAGTGTCCATTATGCTGATGTGATATATTCTGACCATTTCTGGAGCCAAAAAGGACTGCACAATATTTCTGATTGTGCTGTCATTAACACGGCTTTTAGGCCTACTATTTTATCAAGTGTTTATCAAGTTTTTTTCCAGAGCATACAACGTGAATCTAAACTTAATACCTGTTCTCACGATAGTGATATGCATAGATGCTGATTGTTCTTTTGTCTTTTTTTTCTCCTACTTTGTGAACTACCTGGATGTTGCCAGAAAGAATAATCACATCAAATTTCATTGAAGTAAACCACGCCCATGCCGCAGCGGGCGGAGGTGGCAGCGGCCCCAGAAATTGTGAAAACTTGCATATTTTTTTACTGAAAGATACATAATAATTGACCAAAAGTATGCACGAAATCTATAAATTTCTCTTTACAATATGCAAAAGCGGCCCCGATGATTAGCTCAGAACAGTACAACACCAGAATTGTGTAGTCCTTCTTGGCTCCAGAGATCGAGTAATGGTCAGAATATATCACATCAGCATAATTGACATATATACACTTCTACAATACGCATGCCTGCATGATGTTGCCTCTTTGTCAGAAATAATATAACCGTCACACATTTTGAATTAATTAAGGAGCAATTGGAGCCCAACTTATAATATCATCCTCAATCCAAACCACATAATATTATTCTTAAGTTAATCCAAATGAAATGTTATGCATCTTTCTTAGGAGCAGGGGCACTGGTCAATCGATGTTTATTCTGTTAATAGTATTACACTTATACCCTACTACAATACAATAATTTCTGTTGATTGAAATATTCTGACAAAGCAATGAAGGAAATGTTTCTTTACGTATCAAAGACTAAATTGAAAATGAATTGAACTTAAATTGATTTCCTTAAAAAAGAAACTCAGAAAGAGCTGGTTGCACTTATTACATCATGAAGATGATAAGATTTTAAGGGCATAAGGGTTTTTTCAAGTTGCTTCAAGGTATGCAATACCATGATACCACACTAAACGCATTCGACGTCTATCTCTGTTTATCTATTTTTTCCTAAATAAACATCTTAATTTAATTAATGTTATAGATAGACTTTTCAAAATAAAGAACCCATAAACAAATCAGACTTCTACGATTCTAGTCGCTTTTAGTGTATTTTAGCTACATGTTGACCTTTTGACCTTTCCCTGACCTTGTCTTGACCCTAATATCTTCTGGATAAGGACCTCTGAAGGTGAACTTATTACAATCGAAGATAAAAAAAAGTACAAACATGAAAAAGAAAAGAAAGAACCCCCCAGAAAATAGCTTTCTTAACACCTTCAGTGTAATTTGCCAGATATATAAACCCCTCAAAAAAAAGTTTTGCAACTCGGATTTGGGGGATGATATCTTTTTGGTAAATGAAGTATAAAAGATGAAACTGGTATCATTGGAAAGCTTAATTGTTCATCTTTACAATGACATGCCATTTGCTGTGATTATGTAATCATGGAATATGCAATCACCCTGAACATCGAGAAAAGTCAGAAGTGAAATGTTGCAAAATGCATTGATTTTCAACAAGAGTCTCCATTTCTATAGAATTTCCACCACAGTGAATGCACTCGGTCCATCCTCGAAACAATTGAAATTCGCTATTGCAAACGACGCATTTTGCAACATTTCATGTCTAACATTGCTGCGTATTATCATGTCTGAGTATTTCATGATAACACTAGCATTACAAATGACACATGATTGTAAAGGAGAATAATCATACTTTCTAAAGATATCACTTTTACACATGATGATGGCACACTAAGAAATTTATTAGCACTTAAACTTGAGTTGCGGAACTTTTTTTGAGGGGTTTATATACAATGAGACGAAAGTTCGTTGACCTTTTGCTATTTCCGGTCATAACTTTTTTATGGTAGGTCAAGAGTATATGATTGTGTACACTTTTTTGTTCAGTATAACCAGACAAACAATTCGATGTATAACTCGACACAATCAGGGCAATTCCAAAAATTGACCCCTACTGACCCCATTTTGACCCCTCACATGGTCAAGATGACCATTAGAGATTTGTCACCAAGTTGAAAGTTGATCCTTGTGATGTCACCAATCACATAAAAGTGAAAAATCAGACTTAGCCAATTTGTCGAAGTAGCCAGTAAATCATGACATATGCTGCCTGACTAACATAGACGCTGAGTGGGATTTCTGCTAATGAACACAGCACAAGCTTTTAGTAATCCACTGATCAGGGAAACTATGCTTAGAATGATTAAGCCAAAAGTTGACGTGGCAGCTCAGGCCCTATTCACACTCGGATCAATCAAACAATTCTGGGGCACATTTCATGAAAAGGAGTTACAACTACAATGGTAACCAGGGGGGGTGTTTCACAAAGATTTAAGTAAGACTTAAATACCACACTCTAGGAATCCATGGTATTTGAAATAATAGCAAAGTTACTATACATGTATTTGTAAGTTCATAAAACCGGCCCTGCATGATATGAGCTGGGTTTGATTTACTGTTACTTGTTATTGGAGTCATCTGGGTGTGGTAGTAAGGCAAAAACAATTGGACCTTAGTACATACCTTGTCATATGCATTTGGTTCTATCTGGCCCCATTCACATCCATCTAATCCAGACACACGGATGGCTCCACTACTTCTTATGCTCCTGGGTAAGCAAAGACCAAGTACTTCTTGCAGGCGCCGCCTCCGAGATAATACCTTTTCATTGGTAGTCAGGGTACCTAGGTAGAGAATATAATTGATAGCCCCCAATACGTACATGTATTTCATGCCTTAACTATTTTTATTGGAAATAAATTCACAATACTATACACTGCATTTTATACACGTAGTTATGAAATTTCAAAGAAAACTTCCATCTTGACTTTATTCATTTTTTTTCTCAGTCATTTTGTCCCAAGAAGATAAAGCCAGCATATAGGGATCCAAGATAATGTCTCACAGTCACAATATTTAATGTGTAAAGATATTTGGCCATATATTATTTCTATGGGTCAAATTATATGAATTTATGTCAATTTGACAGTACCTACCTTGTTGAATACAAAAGGAAAGACTTGTTAATAGTAGATATGGTAACTTTCTCCACCCCAAAGTTTTTTTGTAGTTCTTGTTGGGTTTTTAACTTTTTTTTTTCTTATATTTTTTTTTTTGGAGGGAGGTGTTATGATATAAATCATAACGCATTAACCTTTCCATACAAATAGTCAACAATGTAAATGGAATCTCTAAAATACCAAATACCGAGATTACTATAAATTCATGGAATAGAATTTTTAAAAGGGATCTGATATGAAACTCACTGATCAGCATTGACTGTAAAATAGCCAGAGTTTTCCCGCCTGGTCCGGCACAAAGATCCAGGACCACATCATCTTTTCTAAGATCCATCGCCAAGACAGGAAGAACCGAAGCTGGATCCATGATGTAATACTGAAGATACGGTAACTCCCTGCCCCTCTTCGCCTGTGGCAACCTCTCCGGAGATGACTTGTGTAAGAAACATCTCAAGTGGGGACTTATCTGGAGCTCGGCTTCCACAACTTTGATGGAGTTAGCACCAGAATGCTCCGACATCAACTCGCTGTCACCGCTCTCTTCCAACTCCATCTGCTGCAGGAGGTCCATCCTGTGCTCGTAACCAGGAGCAACAATATATCGTCCATCCCACCAAGGTTTCGTCAGCTGCCCTGCTTCTTTGTTCTCAAGTTCACCAGGTCCAAACACTCCCTCCTCTGAGCCATCTTCTTCTCTCGCCCTGATGATCATCTCCCTTTCCTGAAGCTTCTGTGCTACTGCGACACTATCTAATTTTGTACTTCCTGACGCACTTTGGGATTCTTCATCATCTTTTGTTCCATTTTCTGAGGTAACCTCATTGACCCCTCCTTTTAATCTCTGAGAGTGAGACCGAGTTTCACTTTCTTTCCTGAGGTGTCTTGCATGAGGTTGTACAAAGTCTTCTACACCTATCGAATGAAGTCTATCCAATGTCTCTTGCACCTCGCTGTAATTGTTGAGGAGAGCCCCTGAATTGGGCATGGACAGCAAGGTTAGGCGAATAGATGGCCATTCGTCTCCAAACAGTGGTCGGTAGTTTTGGTCGAAATGCTTCAGGGCAACTTCCGTTGGATCATTTTTATGTTTTCCATATGACTGCACAAAAGAACAAAATAAGGTGATATACAGAAGTAGATTCATAGAGGGTATAATGTGCATTAATATGAAATGGTACTCATATCCATATTAGCAAGTTACTCCAAAATACAAAAATAAAGAAAAATTTCTAAAGTGGTAGAGGAAGAATATTATTGCCAAGACATTTTTTTTCAGCAAGTATCTAGGCTGAATTGTTGCAAGTCTGATAGAAACTGGCCCTGGTGCAATGCATGTTGTGAAATTAGAAATACTAAAACTTTCTACTTCATTACATTTTTGTTGGACAAGTATAGTCTGCATAAACCCACTTGTTCACTGCAACCATTCTGCCTGTGGGGAATCTACAGGTAGGACTATGGTATGCTAATGCTGTACATAGCACACACTTTGAAAAATCATTGAAATATCACTTTTGTGACCAAAATTACTGATTTCCATACAGTTGCAATTTATTGTTCATTAGTAACTTGGGAATAATTTTTGTATTCACCAGAGCACTAAAAAACTTGAATTTTGGGCATATTTTTGTGTACGCCCTCTATTGGTGGAAAGTAATATGGCAAGAAAATTTTCATTTTTCTATCTCTAGACCCTATATTTAATTTTAAAAAAATTGAAGAATTAAATTTACATAAGAGCCAAGTTATATGATGAATAGCTGTAATGAAAACTGACAGTGTAAGAAAATCAAGCATTTAATTGTTCCATATAAAAAGATAAATTAAGCCAAACATTGCCACCATTATTTTGCCACACATGGAGATGTAACTGAGAACAAGCTATATCATAACCTTGTTCATTGAATGAGTGCATAAACCTAACAGTACCTTGATTTAATTTATAACAAAAACAAAAAAGAAATTCTGCAAATCAAGTTTTTCCAATCTTGTTTAAATTATTTGGATAATATTATTGTGATTATTATTATTTGAATTCAACATTTCCAACAGCAAAAGATCTAAGTTAGAACTAGATCAATATCAAACAAACACTACAGCTACAAGTTAGACACAAATGTGATCTAGTCCACGACTAACCCAGGGAGCTCCGACCCGTGCGGCATGCGGGCCGGGTCGGAGTTCCCTGGCCTGGGTTAGTCCACGACGATCATGACGGTCGACGTACTAGTTTGGCTTTTGTCTTTTTCCCTCTGTAGGTTATTTCTTTGAACCGTCGCGCTTGCAGGAATCTGGAAATTCGCCTGGGCACTTGTGACATCATAATGTAGAAACTATCTGCAGCAAACGTAGAAAAAACTCTAGTTCAACATTTACAAATACAAGTTCATATGAATTCACGAAATACTGCACGTGTTAGTAGCGGGATGGTTTGTTTACGTACGTCGGCCCTTTAAACCAAATACATGTGCGATTTTCTTAGACATACATTGGTTGGCCAATGATGAATACTTCACAAAGTTTTGACCAATCACAGAATGCGACACATTAGCCCAACTTAATCTGGGAGTGCGAGGATCAGGCTGACCGTATCATATGAGAAAACGCCACGTCGCTTTGTGAATAGTGACAATTCTTTGCCTTTGGAGCAAGATTATTGAAATTATTCGCTATTACTCTGAGTCACTATATGTGAGATATCCCACCATGCAGTCTACATACTCGAGGAGGAGTCCAGGTGAGTGATAATTAAAAAATATCAGACGTATTCATATGCTCGGTCCCACCTAATTTCGTTCTGTGTCAGCATTAGTGGGTGACACTCGACCTGTTTAGTATTAGTAAATCATAAGCGATCCTCTTTTTATTAAACTCTAATTCAAGTCTACTTTTTATTTAAGGTTAAGTCTACTTTTTATTAAAGGTCAAGTCCTTGTTTTATTAATGGTCAAGCTACACCTCATAAAAATGTTGATTTGAATCAACAACGGAAAATTCAGACAAGCATAATCATATAAAAATTTCATCGAAATCGGATGTAAAATAAGAAAGTTATGACATTTTAGTGTTTTGTTTATATTACATATTTCTCAAATTCAAAAATAGATTCTCTGGCTATGCACAATTAGTCACATGCAAATGAGAGAATCGACAATGTCCCTCACCCTTTTGTTTTTTATTGTTTGGATTATAGGCCTACAATATTTTCAATTTTTACAGATTTGACAATAACTGAATAACTCAATAAGGACCAACTTGACTGAACCATATAATGTTAAACAATGGTAATTCCACATGCATGACATGTTCATCATCATCATCATCTGGTACGGATGAAGGCGCAAGCCTGTAACTCCCGATCGCTTCTTGTAGGATTGATCACTGAAAAGTACTCCATGACTGTGCTTGCGTGAGGAGTCATGGAAGCTCAAAGTGCTTAATTTGCCAAAATATATCAATATTTTTAAATTTGTCTGTTGATGGCATTTGTATTATGTTTTCAGGAAGACTATTCCAGTCATTGATTACTCTTCTACTGAAAGACTTATTTCTCGCATCCAGTTTGCTACATGGGATTTCAATAATTTCATGGAGTGACCTCTAGTAGAGTTACTACCAGACTTGGAGAAGAAATGGTCTGGAGACATATGTTGACCAATCCATGCATAATCTGGTGGACCATTATATCTCCTCTCCTATAATAGAGTGAGTCAGAGCTACCAAGTCTCATGCATTATGCGTGAGACTCAAGCATTTTGGACTCTTGTTCATCCCCTCAAATCTCTGTCTCACACAACTATCACAGCCTATCCCCATATACATTGTACACAATGTCTGTGATCTCACTCAGATTCACAGAAAATCTCATGCATAGCTGGTCTTTGAACTTGGCATTTCTGGTGAGTACATGTTAAGTTCCCTGAGTCTCCTTTCATATGGTGTTTCAAATCATTCATAGTTTTGTTGCTCTTCTCTTTACTCTCTCAATCTTCTTGGCATGTTCTGTAAATCTACCATTCCAGATGACGCTCCCATTCCAGATGTGGCCTACTTAACACTTAACGTCTTGAAGAGAATTGGCAAGGTAGATTTGTTTTATAGTTGAGTGAAAGTTCTCTTTACAATTCCGAGCAGTTGATATGCCTTATTAACAGCTAGAGACACATGCTGATGAAATTGCAATTGATTGTCGACTGTTACCCCAAGATCCTTTTCAGAAGTTACTGACTTCACTTCTTGTTCTGGCATATAAAATTTTGCTTCTGGATTATTCCTTCCGATGTGTAGAACTTTACATTTACTGCTATTGAACGGTAATGGCAGTTCTCTGACCATAATTGTAGTCTATCCAGGTCCTCTTGCAGATCTTTGATCTCTGATAAGTCACTATATTGTAAAGTTTGGTGTCATCAGCAAATAAAGCAACATTACTCTTGTTGACAGCAGATGATAGGTCATTGATAAAGACTAGGAAGAGAACAGGTCCGAGAACGCTCCCTTGCGGTATTCTGCTTGATACTGGAGACCATGGAGATAGTTCCCTATTTACTCGTACACGCTGAACTCTTCCTGTCAGAAATTCTCGCATCCAGATAAGAAGTTGGCATGTAATTCCCTGGCCCTCTAATTTACGTAGAAGCCTTTCGTGGGGAACACTGTCAAATGCTTTGCGAAAATCTAAGTACAAAACATCGATTGGATTCCCTTCATCAAGCATTTGTGTTCATTCTTCAAGCACATACAAAAGCTGTGTGGAACATGACCGTCCTGGGATGAATCCATGTTGGTTATAATACAACAATCGATTATTTTGAAAATGATCCACTAAAGCATTACTCACAATCTTTTCCATTAGTTTTCCTGCTATCGATGTAAGACTCACCGATCTATAGTTAGAAATCTGTGTTCTATTTCCTTTCTTGGGAAGAGGAATTACATTTCCCTTTTTCCAGTCGGCTGGAATTTTACCTTCATGCATTGACTTGTTGAATATGATAGATAGTGGTTCTGCAATAATTTCAGTGATCACCCATCTCCTTCAGCACTTTATGATGGATCCCATCTGGGCCAGCTGATTTATTCACATCCAAGTTTTTGATCATTTTTATCACATCTGATGATTCAAATCTTAGCCTTTCCGTACAAGGTATATCAACATCTACTCCAGTCACATAATCTGGAAAGTTTTGTAAGTCTTCAACAGTAAATACATCACAAAAGTATTTAAGGACATCTGCCTTTTCCTTATCAGTTTCTACTAGAGATCCATCATCTCTTCTAAGACTTCCTATCTGACTTCTACCTTTGATATTGCTAATTGCGTAATTCCAAAAAGCCTTAGCCTTAGGATTAAAGTTGATACTTTCCACTAGGTCATCTTCAAAGTTATGACTGGCTGTTCTTGTTGCCTTTCTTAGCTCATTCTTTGCCTTTTTATATGGATTTAAGTCTGCTCGTCTTTGTTTCTATAATCACTTTTGGTATAGCGCTTCCAGGTTCGTGCTTTTTTCTTAAAAAGTTTCAGGATTGGTTTAGTAATATAGATGTTCCATTTTTTGTCTTTACTACATTGTCTCATTGGAACATACTTTTTGACAAGAACTTCCATTTCTCTTGCAGCAAATTCCATGCTCGATCACAATCAAGTAATTCAAGTTCATCCTCCCAATTGATTGGTTCAAGAATAAGTTTCATAGATTCATAGTCTCCTTTCTGAAATATCATAGGAGTTTCTTTTGTTTCCAACATTTTCAGGTCATTATCTACATTCAATTGGGCAAATAAGCATACATGATCACTAAGTCCTAATGATGGAAGATACTGCAGAGCAGTAACTATGGTGTCAGTGTTAGCAAGCATTAAGTCCAAAGTATTGGACTTCTGTCCGCTTCTATGACATGTTGGTTCCAATACATGTTGTATAAGATTAATGATTCTTGAATAGCAGTTAGGAACATGTTTGAAGGATGAATGGGCGATGCTTTCACTTATGACTTCTCCCAGTCTACTTCGGGATAATTAAAATCTCCAGTGATCAATAAGTACTTTTCTCCATTCTCACTGGCTGCTTTAATAAGATCATACAGTTTCCTGTTATATTCATTTGAACTTGATGGACTCCTGTAGATACATCCCACTAACAATCTATCTTTTCCAGTTAGCTGGATTGAACACCATATGGATTCGGTAAAGTCTACGGAAAAGGAAACTTCATGGGCATTTAGTCTATTACTATTATATACTACCACTCCACGAAGACTGGATTCCTGATCAATATTTGTAAATGTCTGAAATCCCTCTAGTCTTAACACTTCCGGGGTGGCTTGAACAAACTTGATTTTTTGGTGCTACTTCACATATCATAACCAAATCTGGCTTTTGCACTCCAATCACAATGAGTAGATTTTCCATTTTGTTTAATAACGAGTCAGAATTTGTGTATAGCACTTTCAAATTGTTTCGGCTGAGTTGTATGCCATTATTCACTTGTTCTCCAGTAGAACCCTTGAGTCATACTGTTTTAGGAGCCCCACCAATTGCTCCAAATGTGCCATCTATTTCAATATCACTATCACTGACCTCATCGCTAGATGTTGGAAGAGATGAATTACTCACAGTTTCCTTGAGATTTTCATCTTGATGGGCTGATTTTGCTCTATCGTCTTTTATGAAGTCTTTCTTTCTCCATCGTGATACTATCTTACCATGTCGTATCATCAGGCTATCTTCGCCTTGATCCCTCCTTGCCCTCAGCTCTTGGCGTAGCTTCCAGCTCTCTTCACGCTGCTGCTTCGTCATGTCAGGAGCGATGTGTTTCTCCATCTTTCATTCTCACGCAACTTCCTTGATGCTGCTAGAATGTCCCTCTTCATGCTTTCGTTTTCCAAGTGTACAAGCAGAACTCTTGCTTTATCCTTATCTTGCCTTTGGCCTCCAAGGCGAATAGCCTTATTAATGATGACATCTTCCACTTTGAGGCTATTTGTGACAATGTCTGTAATGAGTTTCTTGTCTTCAGCTACCCTATCTTGGATCTGAACTTGTTTCTATTCTGGTACATTGTAGAATACAATATTATTTTTCCTTCGCTCTCTGTCAACCAGTTCTTCCATCGTGATCATGCTTACAACACTCTCAATGCCACCATATGAGTCAACGTGGTCAATATTTCACTGTTTTTGTCATATCTTGTAGATCTTTTATCAGTTTCTAGTTCTGACCTCTGGAGTATAGTTACTCTTTGCCTTGCTTGACCTGAACCATCATTGGTTAGCCCTTGCTTGCTTGCTTGCTTGCTTGCTTACTTCTGCATAGGATTTTTTCACCTGTTTAGACCATCATCAACCATTTCTTTCATTGTCTGTTGAGCATTTTGTAAGATTTTCCCAACAGCTTCATCCAATTCTTTTTCCACATTACTACACAAGATTGTTGTTGTCTTTTTATTTTTCACTTTTAGCTTTACTGTGTCAATTGCTTCCTTTTCGCAATCAACACAGAACCAGTGTGCTCTATTTGATTCATTTGTGAAGAAATGGTACATATCAAGTGTAATATTATGGCAGGTCATACATGACCATCTCTCACATGCCTCACATTCAATCATATGTGTAACACCTTCCTCAGGGCAGTACTCACAGTCATATGTATCCTTACTTGTGCTTGCACCTTCACCTTTCTTCTTTCCTGATGATTTCTTTGTTGTAGGTTTGACTTTATTCAATTTCTCCTGACCTTTCTTGTTATCTTGAGCAGCCTTGTTTGATTCTGTAAAGGATACAGAACGCATGGCTTTTGGCTTGGATGTTTTATCTGGTCCTCTTCCTTTGGCCCCTTTGTTTACTTTCCTTGTCCCTGCAGCTGCTTGAACTTTTCCCTTCTCACCCTGCTGCCTACATACGCCGGTACGGTCGTTGGGTGCGGGTGGCGAAGCTCCGGCTGGAGGGGAGGAATAAAACTTTGTTTCACAGGACAATGTCAATGAGGAGAAAATTAGAATATATCATATTTCATATAATAAAATACAAAAGTTAGTGAGTGATGTCATCAGTTCCCTCATTTGCATACCTAATTGCTCACCGGTATGTGTATATATATTTGTAAAATTAAGCGAAAATTAAAAATGTCATAACTTTTTTTATTTTTACATCCAATTTTGATGAAATTTTCATTGTTATGCTTCTTGGATTTTCCATGTAGATCATTTTTTATTCAAATCAACATTTTGTTGGGGTGGACTTGTCCTTTAAAGGAGGTGCCGTGGCCGAGGGGTCTAAGGCCCCTGGCTATGATCTACATGGAAAATCCGACACCTATGCCCTTTTATCCTGCTTTCAAATAAATGGAAATGCTAATAAAAGCTATGTGTGTTATTGATAATAAAAAGCTAAAGGCAAAGTTAGTACTGACAAAAAAATGAAAATCATCAATAAATTTGATGTCATTTGGTGTCTTAAAAAGACCTTTCAAATAATACCAAAAAGAACTCTAATTCATCAAGGAAAGTTATTCATTTTAAGTCATGGATATATCATATTCATCCAATTTTTTGGAAATAGGACCATTTTGAACCCAAGTCTTCAACATTTTGCAGCTTGGATATCACTAAAAGAAAGATGGATATCACTAAGACATAAGGGGTTACTGGGAAATGGACAAAGTGTTAAAAGAGGCAGGCTAGTGGTCACTAGATGAACTACATGTAGGTCTAGGATAAGGATAAGACCGTGTGGAATAAAGCCAAATGAAGATATTAAGTTGTAGTCCAAGTCACTGTAGAGTGTAATAACCTGTATTGAATGATTATATTCTACATTCTTTATATTCTTTTTTCCATAGCTGTAAAGCGGTTAATGAAGGAAGCTCAAGAGCTAAAGGATCCTACGGAACAGTACTTTGCTCAGCCACTAGATGTAAGTGATGCCTGTATGGTAGATTTTTTTGTTGTTGTTTTTTTCAATTTCATGTGATGGCCATCAAACCTGGGGCACATTTCACAAAACTTGCTGTAATAACAAATTTGCATTAACAGTTAAAAGCTACTAAAATCCTTCAATCTGATTGGCTGATAGTACATGGTGAATTTGTTATTACAAGTCTTTATGAATCAGGGCCCTGTTGTATGAGAAGCTGGGTGGGGGAGGGGGCGCTCACATACATTTTGTAAACAGAGATTTTTTTTAAGGGAGGTCCCCCTTCGTTTTTAATCCTTCGACCTGGGTCTTACATCATCTCAGAGATGCCAACCAGTACGATTTTATCGTATTTAGTACGATAAAACAAGTAAAATACGACAGTACGATTTTGGCCATCAAAAATACGATTTCCCGACTTTCTGTCATTGTCCTGTTTTTTTAATACTTAGACCTGGGTCTTACATCATTTGTTTTGTTTCTCCCTTTTCCCCTCATTTGTCCAGGGTTAGAATTTCAACATCTATAGACATGAGTCTATTTCTACAGAAATGCTTTGATATGGGTACCTATTATCATTTGTATAGTACAACAAAAGGACCCTTTGATGTGGGTATGGATCTACAGTTCTCAGTATTTTGTGTTTATACATATGTTTATTTATTTCATATTTACTTTGTTTTCTTTTTCTTCTCTGCTAATGCATAAATAGGACAATTTATTTGAATGGCACTTCACCGTAAGAGGCCCACCAGACTCTGATTTCTCTAAGGGCGTGTATCATGGTCGTATCACCCTACCACCAGAATATCCCATGAAACCTCCCAGTATCATGCTATTAACAGTGAGTACTCTCATTCTGTAGCATCAATTGAAAAAAAAAAAGATATAAAGTTTTGAATACTGTATTGTTAATTCAACTCTAAAAAAAATTAATCAATATGGAAATGAAGACTAAAAATAAGATGGGGATTAAAAGATTATGAATCAAGTTTTAAAGAGAGTTAGCTGTGGCATTTTGAAGTTTTCCACATTTGTTCTGTGCAATGTTTGCCACTTTTTGATGAATATACATATAGTTTCTTTGATAAATTGTCCTTGTTGATATATTAAAAAAGGCAAACATTGTATACAGTACATGTATGAGTATGCACACACAGATGTTCATACATTTTGCATTATTTGTTATCAGCCCACAGGAAGGTTTGAAGTCGGCACCAAGATCTGTCTGTCCATCTCTGGTCATCATCCTGAAACATGGCAACCGTCATGGAGCAGTAAGTGGACGTCCGGGCCCCGTCTTACAAAGAGTTGCGATTGATCCAATTAATCGTAACTCCATGGAAATCCATCAGTGCCATACGTTTTTCTACAGGAAATTTGCAAAATGGCCATTGTAAACAAAGGAGAACACACCAAATTGTCAAGAAATCAATAAATTTATGGATATACATTCATATCTAGAAACACAAACATGCGTTTTATATGATGACTCTGCCAGCTTTTCATAGTTGCGATTGATCGGATCAACCGCAGCTCTTTGTAAGATGGGCCCCTGACCACCCACCTCCCCTTCGCTCTCCACCCCAGTCATACTCACATTTCTTCCTTTTCTCCCTCCCCCTTCTTCATTTACTTCATTTGGTTACTTTGCCATATAATGGTAATTTCAATGAAACATTTGATTATCATTATAATTATTATATATTAATTATTATTTATTTATTTAAAAATCTTTATACAGGATAAGCATGTTCAGATAATATATACACTGTTTTTTAACATGGTCCTGTTGACATAGTAAACATCTAACAATGTACAGCAAAAAATGCATTAAATAATTTAAATTCAGAAATAGTAATAAAAAAAAATGAGTGACATAGCATTAAACATTCAAATTCAGACAAAGTAAAAAAAGACAGTGACATAGGTATTAACAAACATAGATAAATAAAAAAAACTAAAGATACATGTGCACTGGGTGATGAATGCTTAATTGAAAGTAGAAAACATAAACCGGCATAGAGATGTATAAAGTAAAGAGCGGAGAGTGTTATGCGAAGTGTGTTTTCTTATATTTCCTTTTAAAAGTATCAATTGAAGTTGCATTCTGGAGTTCTGAATCTAAATTATTCCATACATTTCCTCCTGCATATCTTAAGCTATTCTTTAAAAACTCAATGTTTGGTTTAGTTTATCGATCCCAAGTCTATTTTTGGTCCCTAATTCAAACATTTGTCTTATAGTTAATTGCAAATTAGTAATTGATTGCAAATTTGCTCCTTGAAACAAGAAGTTTAATCTGATTTGCTACAGCTAACGTTGATCTGTCAGTTGTAAAATGGCAACAGAATATTTGCAATTGATCGCAAATATTTTCTTGCAACACCACCGAAATCTCTTTGCTAGAGGAAGACAATACAAAGTAGACCATACTTAACACTCAAAGTGCAAGGAATCAACAATATGTACTGTGTATGATTGACAGTTGAGCATTGTTACCATGGTATTGTTTGGCAAGCTACTACTTACTAGGCATTCCAGCTGTCCTTTCAATCTGCTGTCTTTGTTTCTTAATATTCAGATTCAGTAATCAATGAATATATCAAATACTAATATCTCTTCATACCATAACTATCCCTCAATCTTTGGACAATATTATTATTTTCCAGATTGAGGTTTGATGATTTTTTTTTTTAGGCAGAGAATTTTATTCACATGTATATATAGTATGTTTTCTTTCATCACACAGTCTTTCCACTCACTTTATTTTTTCATCATGGAAGAATGAAAAATTTTCAAATTTCATATATGTTCACAAGATCATAATCCTTTCATAGTATACTACAATAGTATAATAAAATCTTCCTGAAGGAATCTCTGTTGATAATGATTTACATTTTACAATGAATTAAGTTCTATGATATTGTTGTTGATTTATGAGCAACCTATATCTCTTCTTTTTATCTAGTTCGCACAGTGCTTCTGGCTATCATAGGCTTTATGCCTACAAAGGGTGAGGGTGCTATAGGCTCACTAGACTACACGCCAGAAGAGAGAAAAGTGCTTGCCAGAAAGTAAGAATAATTATGTTTCAATTCCTAAGGCCTATTACAAAAAAATGTAATCAAACCTAAAAGGGCCATTTTTTGTACACCCATCTAACAGCCAGAGGGGCAGATTAAGTTCAGTATTTCTAATGTTGATTTATGTATATATACAGTGCGTCCCAGAAAAAACGAAACCGAGATTTAGTGATGATTTATCATGACTTAATCATAAATAAAATAGACAAATGACCTATCAATGTAAAGCTTAGAATCTCTTCTTTCATCTGGTATTACTTATATTATTTCTCATTCACGCAGGAGTGAGCAAAAACAATTTGAAAAGGGGATACCAAAAAGTCACTTGGCGGGCCGTATCTGTGTTTTAAAAAGAAAACCACATTTTTAAAAAGTTCAATATCTGCTCTTTAATTTGATACCTCAATACAGAAAATGGTCGAGAAATAACAAAGTTCTGGAATTATTGAAATTCAAGCCTTATTTGAAATAAGGCTTGAATTTCAATAATTTCAGAAATGAAGAGGTTTTACAGGCTAGCGTTCAAACTCACTCGACACTCCGTTTTGTTAACGATCAGCCATGCATGAAGTCTTTTGTTACCGTGCGATAGCTTCTGTGGGAAACCGGTGAAAACAAGTTTATTTAATGAAATTAGGGAAATACAAGCATTATTTCGAAGGATCATAACTTTTTTAATTCTGGACCATTTTCTGTGATTGAGGTATCAAAGAAAAGAGCAGATATTGAACTTTTTAGTCATGTGATTTTCTTTTTGAAATTCAGATACCCCCGCCAAGTGAGTTTTTGGCATCCTCTCTTCGAATTGTTTTTACTCACTCATGCGTGAATGAGGAATAATCTAAGTAATACCAGATGAAAGAGGAGATTCTAAGCTTTACATTGATAGGTCATTTGTCTATTTTATTTATGATTAAGTTATGATAAATCATCGCTAAATCTCGGTTTCGTTTTTTCTGGGACGCACTGTATATATATATTTTTTTTTTTTTTTTTTTTTTATTGCATTTCAAAAAATTGCAATTAAATGTACTCCTAATCAATCATGAACCATGGACATTGTAACCAACCATAAATGATAAAAAGATGAAAACAACATTTAGAAAAAGAGAGCAGCAGCTTACAAGATTGATGCATTGCCATAGCGAGAGGTCACAAAAATATAGGTAAAGGTAACAAGAGAATACAAAAAGCACTCCGGATAAACCCCACGATAAATAAATAATAAATAATAAATGACCGGAAGTTCTTACCAGTTTTGTAATGTTGATATATTGTATTAGATCACAAGAATGGAAATGTGAGGCTTGTGGAACACCAAACCGTAGCATCCTTCCTCCTGTCACAGCCAAGTCAGCAGCAATGCAGAAAGAAGCTGCAGAGCTAGCTGCTCAAATCCAATTCAAGGTAATATACTTCATTTAATCCTCAAAGTTAAAGGAATTCAGTAATCTTTGTTATACAACTCCCAAGAATGTTCTGTAATCTGATTGGTCCAAATCGGATCACATGATATTCAGCGCATTGCACTATTGCATCCAAAACGCACTATCCTGCACTCTGACGTCATACCAAAAGTACTCTGACATCAGAGTGCAGGATAGTACGAGGTCTGGAATTATCTGAATTATCTAGAATTTAGATAAAATATAGCATTTGGGCAACCCAGTAACATGGGGGGTTGTATAAAACAAACAATGCACGCATTCTTGTGCATAGAGGACCTAAATAATGAACTCCGTGCTCGACTCCCCAAATGGATATACCACACTCGGTCCTGCGGACCACCTAGGTGCGGTATATCCATTGGCTCTTCTCGCACATCGTTCATTATTTGGCCCTGTATGCACGCGCTTACGTGCATTATTTGTATACTAATGTATATTTAGATCAATTGCTGGGTATCAAAGGTTGTTGTGTATTGGGAGGAGAAGCCATTAGATATATGAATATATTTTAGTATTAAAAAGTCATTGAGGATCAGATTTACCTTCATGTGTCCCTGATATTTTTCTCTTACTTTGTGATTATTTTGACAGAAAGAGGAGAAGAAGCAATCAAGTACATCGGAATCACCATCAACCCCTCCAGCCGCTGAACCTGCCGCCGCCCCAGCCAACGGCCAAGTGCCTGCCCCCCTTCCACCACACCCTTTCAATATGATGAACCCCGGTATGGGGATGGGTCAGATGCAGCCCCCTTTTATGCCTTTACCACCGAACTTCATGATGCCAGGCCAGGGACAGTTCGGCATCCCCAACCACAATCCAGCCACGCCTTCGCAGCCAGCGGAAGTCAACAGTGCCCAGCCACAGGTGGCTGCAGATACGAACAGTCCTGACACTCCAAGTGGTAGCAATCAGTCTTCCGCGTCTCCGCCCGTAAGCCAATCACCGCCTACCAGTGACAGTTCAAACAGTGATGGGGTGAGACAAAGAACTAATGTTCCTAGTCAATCCAGTTCGTCTTCCCCTCCCAACCAAAGCACCAGTGGACATACCTCCCATCGTCCGTCAGAGGAGCGAGGACTCCAGGGGATAATGTGCCCCTTGGTTACAATGAGCATCTTCAGTTTCGTCATTATCGTCCTCATCTTCAGACGGGTGTATCTCACCTATGCTTACAAATTCACCTGATGACCCACTCTCGAGTACTCTTTGGTATGAAGAGATAAAGTAATCAATTTCAAGGACCCGAATGGGGGAAAAAACACTTCTACCCTTACATGTAAAACTTCCTTTTTTAAAATGCATAATATGCTTTATGCGGTATCTGGTTCGTAGCAATAATTAAGTGGCTCCCACGCACATATATTCTTTGATCTTATACACATGTAGACGTCAAACCCTTGAGTTCCAGATGAATCTTGCAAAATTTCCGGGGGGGGGGCTCACAGAGAGTTAAGTGTGATTTGGGGTTGCACTTAAATTCCCAGTTGCGTGCGGTATAAAAGGCATCATCGCATCGGTCAATCATGTAAAGAGGACGAGAGCTACAATATACTTTGTGATAATCATTAAGATTGCGCATCACATATCATGTGCGCATCAGTATTCAACAATGATGCTAAGTCACACTTAACTCTTTATGAAACGCCCCCTCCCCCTGAAGAGCCTTTAAAGAAACTACAATTATGATAATAATGGTATATATACCCAGGGTAGCCACCCCAGTTCTGAAAACTGTTCTCCTAGCTCGCCCTGCTATTGTTATTATTATTTACCTCCTGAGAATTATGCTCTCATCTTTATTACAGTTAATGTGCCGTCAGTAATGCAGTATTCACTTATCCTCTAGTCAAGCCCTAGATATGTTCATATTTGGTGCTTGTTGCCAGACGAAACAAAAGCGACCTTGCATGTGCATTGATCACATGACATCAGCTGTACTTTTGCAGATTGGTCAGTGAATCTGAATTTGTTGTATTTACATGTAGCAGCCAAAAATTTATTCAGCTTTGTCTTATTTCCCACTTACCTGCACATTGACAGGCATCTTAAGTTATTTCCAGCAAGTTTTGCTTCAATCTGTTTCACGGCGGAAAGTAACCAAGGACACAAGTTATTTTCAGAAGGCATCTAGTAAACACCTTGAAAGCTTTTATTTTGTTATCTCTAACTAGGTATTAGGGCCCCTTTGCATGAAAGCTACTATTATGCTTACCCTACCAACCAATGGTAACTACCATGTTAACGGTGCTCAACAGCCAATCAAAATCAAGGATTCAATGAAAGTTCCTTTTATGCAACAGGCCTTCGGACATGATGTGCTATTACAAGCTATTTGTACACACTGGCGGATCCAGGAGGGGGGCATAGCCGGCTCGTGCACCCCCCCCCTTGAGAGCTATAATCAAAATTTGTAATGTAAATATACCGTTTTTACCCAAGTGTGCCCCCCCCCCTTTTGAAAGTTATGACTTTTTGGGGGGGCTTTTCAAATTTTATGTAGACAAATTGACCTCCAATATTTTAGATTGAAAACTTTTTTTTAGATTGAAAAGCTTTTATTTTGTTATCTCTAACTACATATTAGGGCCCCATTGCATAAAAGCTACTATTATGCTTACCCTACCAACCAATGGTAACTACCATGTTAACGATGCTCAACAGCCGATCAAAATCAAGGATTCAATGAAAGTTCCTTTTATGCAACAGGCCTTCGGACATGATGTGCTATTACAAGCTATTTGTACACACTGGCGGATCCAGGAGGGGGGACATAGCCGGCTCGTGCACCCCCCCCTTGAGAGCTATAATCAAAATTTGTAATGTAAATATACCGTTTTTTACCCAAGTGTGCCCCCCCCCCCCCCCCCCCCCCCCGTTTTGAAAGTTATGACTTTTTGGGGGGCTTTTCAAATTTTATGTAGACAAATTGACCTCCAATATTTTAGATTGAAAACTTTTTTTGGGGGGGGGTGGAGGGCTCGTCAAATTTTCATTGGAAAAATGAGCCCCCCCTTGGAAAACTCTGGATCCGCCCCTGTGTGTACACGTAGATTATTGAAAAAGATTAGGCTTGGGAGTAGGACTCTGAACAGTCGATGTATTCGATCAGTTTACCAACAATTGGCAACCGAGTACTACTTTTTGCACTAATCAAATGCTCACCAGTTGTGGATTACTGATTTGAGACCTTTGATTATTAAAAGTATATGGCTATAATCTTTGATATTTGAAAACGAAGTGTAAGATAACAAAGGAATCTAATGCATTTCAAACCTTGTTGGACGGTTGAACTGGCGAATCGCGCATCATTCAGCTGTGTTGATATGCATGTCATGGGCACTGTACTTGGACAATTGGCTGTGTGACCTTGTCCATTATGAGTGACCACTACTAGGTCATGCAAATATATGTAGGTCAACTTTTTTCATGATTTCTGATAATCTACCCCAGTGAAAAATTGCACGGCATAGGAAGGGTATTCATCCCAAGCCAACGAAATGTAGATTATTGAAAAAGATGTTGCATTCCTTATCGATTTCTGTAACACTTTCCATGTTAACTTCTATTGCATAGACAAGGAAAACTATCACTTTCTAGGGAAACTTGATATATAGTACGCACACTCGTTTTTCAGCTTTGCTTCGGTAAAGATATCTACTTCCAGCTTGCCCCATAAGTTATAATTTGACCATCATCTTTACCAGATTATATTCTTGATATTCACCATGTATTTACATATTACTTTATTGGCAGTACCGTATATCCTTTTTTTTTGTACCGGTATCTCATTTTTGACCATATTTATTGCACTAATTCACAACAGAATTTTGCACTGGTATGAAGTTAATTGATACCTTACCTTTTTTTAATACATCTTCCAGAATCTGGTCCAATAACGTGCAGACATTACAATAGCAACTCTTTCTCATTTATCCCTATTTACCTTACCCAGTTATTCATGTTCCTTGGTTCATACACAGTTTAGTACTTATGGGTCTTCCAAAAACTTTTTATTTCCTTTGGAATGTTTTGGGTTGTAAACTAGTAATATATTATATGAAATAGTTATGTAATTGTACATAAGAGTATTATTTTGTTTCATAATGCCATTCCAATTATATGTAATAAATAACACAATTGAGTAGATGAAAGTTGTAAATTGTGACATTGATTGTATGTGTGAATTGTAATTGCTAGTTTATCACTGATTGAATGTATCTTTACGAGGTAACAGAAGTTGTATTTAAAAAAAGTTTTAAGTAATATGTTCTGGGGCCCATTGAAGTACTTTTAACGGGCACCTGAGGCCCGTTGCAGAAAGAGTTGCAATCAAACGCAACTCTAAAAATCACGCGCAACTTGATTTTCAACCAATCAACTGCGCGCATTTTTGACTTGCGATTGATTTTTTGACTTGCTTTTAAACGCAACTCTTTCTGCAACGTGCCCCTGGAGAGTTAACTAGTGTAAGCGTGTGGCCTAGTGGTTTATACCCTTGTCTTTCAATCGGAGGGTCGTCGGTTCAAATCCCAGTTCAGTAAGAAAAAATTCATTGGAGTGTGTGGTCTAGTGGTTACTTTATACCCTCACGTTTCAAGCGGAGGGTCATTGGTTCCAATTCCATTCAAATTACATTGCTAGTCCCTATTCCCTTAATTTTGCTCCTGAACATTCCTTCAAACCAACCCAATTACTCCTCTAATTGTTCGATAGCAAAACAAGTAACTACTGGAATCATGTGTTTTGGATTGGCCAAATTCATATTTGTTGTAGAATTCTGCTCTTTGAAGTAATGAGAATTTTTTTTTTTAAATACACGTAATACAACCTATTGCTAGATCTCTATCTTTTGAAAAACCAGTTAAAAAATCCAGGGGAGGTGTTCAAAAAAAAGTTAAGTATGACTTGCTTAGTGCTGGTGCACACATGATATGCAACACACAATCTTATGGATTAATATGCAGTAGCATGCGTACTCTAAGAACGATTTGGCCAATGCGATGATGCCTTTTATACAGCACGCCACTGGAAATTCTAGTGCAACTCTTATAAAGTCTGCTTAAACTCTTTGTGAACCCCCCCCCCCCCCGATTGGGTGAATATCTGTTGATGGCAAGTAATTGTGGATCATAAATGTCCTCATTTTCTTTTAAGGCCACCGCACCCCGTACGACTGTTCCCGATCCGATTTTGGAACAGATCGCATTTTACTCATTTTCTGAAAATATGAATGGAAAATATCATTTTATTTGAGGTTTGAATTAATTGAAATAAAACTAATATAACCATCATGAAAGATTGCAAACCTTTATTTTGGAGTAAAGTTCAAATTAGTTTCAAATCGTAGCCAATCATATGACTGCTCTGACATCATTACAACTAGATATTAAATTCGCCTTTATTCTAAGAAGGATGATAGCATTGTCACAGATAGGAACATAGGTATTTGTGCGATGATTTAGAACATTACACAGTAAGATATTCCATGTTTCAATATTAGAATCAAATTATACGTTTTATTCCAAAATCGGGTCTCAGACCAATCATAAGGTGTGCAGTCACCTTTGACAGACCAGAAACAAATCAGATATCTTCACACGATTTAATACTTCTCACTCTTTATTCTTTCATCATAAATAATGCATATCAAAATATGCATTTATTGGCAGGATTGATTGGAATACATTTAAATGCATAGATAGTAACGTAATCATAATCAAAAAGAAGAGATGAAAGATTGGGGCTGTTCCACAAAACCAACACATTCTTCTATTGATTGTGTCACAGCTCTCATTTATATAACAGACATTTCTACTGGCATTCACAATACTTAAATTATGATGGTTTTAAGGGACAGGCTAGTGGGTTCTCAATATTCTTAGTCCACCCTAACAAAAAACTTACTTGAATTTTTAAAAAATCAAAAAAACATACAGCTGAAAATTTCAACGAAATCAGGGGAAATTTTCGACATACAACATTTTACAATACATTTGTTAGGTTATAATAATGGACATTCCACATTATAAAAGGTGAGATCATAAAAAGGTTATATTTCATATAATGAAATAAAAAAGATTAGATGACATCGGTTCTCACATAATTTGCAATCCAAAAAGAAAGTGTAAAGAGCTGTATTGTAAAATGAGCAAAACTTCAAATTGTCATACTTTACATCAGATTTTGATGAAATTTGAAGCGTTAATATTGTTTGATTTTCCTATTTTAATTCAAATAAATTTTTTGTTGGGGTGGAGAATTCCCCCAATAAGAATATCTAAAACAAACACATAAAAGCATCTTGTCAAGGCGTAGATAAAAGTTTGCTCTGTTCCTAACACACATTTTTCAAGTTTAATGTTGTGCTGCTATAAATCACTTGCAGATGTCACAACTTTCTTTTCTCTCTCTCGTCCTTTTCTGTGTGCACCTAAAAATTGTGCCAAATGTGATATTCAAAATTTGGCATGTAGATGGGAAATAAGATATTTTAGTGTCATTAAAACACAATATCCAACTCTTAATGTCAACATTTTAACACTGACTGTTAACATTAAAAAAAACTTCATAATTTCCTCTTCTTCTAAACAAAAATAAATCAATAAAATATAATTATTTAATGAAATATGAAGAGAAAATGAATGAATGAACTAACAAATATTTGAAATAAAGAAAATAATAAAATTGGAAATAAAGCAAAAATAAAATATAAGTATAAATAAAAAATGATAACATTGGATGACTTACTGACTGACATCACAATAATACCAGAGTTGTTCAAAGTGCAGTTCAGGCATAGGAGATCATGCTATGATTGCTATCTGCTGAGAATTTGGTCATGGTTCGAAAAATCTTCTTCATCATACAGATCTTTTATGAAGATGACTGATAATATCATGATTTCTTTTGTTTTTTATAAATGGACTCGTCTAGTATGATCACAAAATTATAAATAAATGTCACTGACATGTAGATGATGCCATAAACAAAGGGGGAGGGGAGAAAAGCAATACATATAATTCATATGCTTGAAAAGCAGCACATATACAATTCATTCAAGGAGATACTGATTATTCATATTGCCTTCTCTCTCTACATACATGTAAGAATCAAAGTTTAGCAATGCCTTCTATATCTGAGGGGGGAGCAATTCTTCAATATTTATGTCATTACCACAGATATTACCATGAATAAAACAATACATATATATATTAATATGTTTTAAAAGCAGCACATACATTGAATTCAAGGTGATTATTCATATTGCAATTTCTCATTCTCTTCATAAAAATCAATTTTTAATACATGTAGTCCCTTATATATCATCTACTAGTAGTAGTGATTATCCAAAGCTGCATGGGCATGAGGACTTTCAGGAGTGGGCAGGGGTAAAGGAGTTTTTTTTTATTTTTTAATCAAATATCAGCAATGGATTCATAACATCTGCCTCTGAATCACACGCTGAAAGAGGGTGCACATCCCAGCCCCCCACTCAGTGTTATTTAGGGTACACCTATGCTCGTTCCCTCCCTTTGACAGCACCCCCCTATCGAAGGTCTGCCAAAATTTCTGAACCCCCCTTTCAAGGGCTTTTCGCTGGGTTTTTCTGCCTTGGAGACCCCCTTAATCCGGAACACTGCGCAACGTACCCCCTATCTCAGGTGAGCTCTCATTCCAACAAAAGGTCCGTTCTTTACTTTTCAAAAAGAAATCATCCTGAATGAGCTTTCAAAACTAGCAGGTATTTCAGGAATTTGATCCCGGGATTTGATCAATTTTCTATGTTATTCAAGATATTTTATAACCCCCTTTTAAAATTTCTCAGGAGTCCAAAGCGAGAGATAAAAAAAACACCCCCTTTTTAAAGAAATCTCCGGGTGAAACTTTAAATATACCCCCTTTTTTTACAATTTTTGGGCCGGACTTGTACCGCGAAAAAGTACCCCTTTACCGGACATTTTGGGAACATGCATGCGGTCTTCTGACCCCAAACTTGTGCTCTTTTACCCCAAGTATGCCATTGTATTTTGGACCTCTGGATCTATTTCTAGTATGTCCTCAATTCAAATGCTTTTCAATAATAGCCAGGAAATTAAAGCAACATAACAATGAATTGTTTACAAAAATCCAACAATGGATATAAAGTTCAGAATCTTTAAGTTTTACCTTAAAAGACCTGAGCTACTACCATATAGACAACAATACTTCACACACCTATGTTATCTCCATTAATAATCAAGGTTTTGAAAATCTTCGTCACGTCCTACAAAGAATTGCAATCAATCCAATCAATCGCAACTATGGAAACACTGGTCAGGTCAAAACATGCAAAATCCTGCTCATAATCAGAAGACGCTGATGGATACGCATTCCATATGATGGCCTTTAATAATATGGGTAATATGCAAATATTTTTACTAATCAAATGAAAGTACAACAAATATATAATTTATAAAGGCATAATATGGTTGACAGGAATACATTTTCTTTCCATTTCTTTCCATAGTTGGGATTGATTGGATCAATTGTATAATTTTGGCAAAGGGGCCAAGTTATCACAATAGAATAGAGTGATCAAATCAGAGGCTATCGAATGCAATACGCTACAGAATTTCTAAAGCCCAGCCATTCTTTCATCACTACAAAATGACAGTTACAATGACCACTCTTTCCCAAATAACCTTCACCTTTGCATTTGTTTAAATGTTGCTTAATCGAGAGCACCGTTCGTAAAGGCATCATTGGATCATCAATTGGTGGATTTGGCAAACTCTTGGGAAGCAGAAAGCAGCTTGTTGCGATAATCATAAAGGCTCTGCCAGTTCTGCCTACTGCTATTCAGTTGATTGTTCTTGGCATGTTCGTAGGTGAAATTGGGTGTCTTCAGCTCATACCTGCATCAAGTGTGAGATCAAAAGAATAGAAGTGGAAATAAGAAGCAAGGAACAAACACCTAAAATCTGTCAGCAATGAGAACGATTATGAATACTCGGCAGAAAACTTGCTACATACATGTATTTGAATATCATGACATTCGATTTTCATGCCACATCACATTGCAACAGCCAATAGCTGCTCTGTAGCAAATTGGATTCAGATTTTTTTAAGCAGAGTCTTTGTATCTCAAATTCCCTTGAGATCCCACTAATCTTCATCTTTGAGTAAACCAGGGACCCGTTTCATAAAGAGTTACAACTATGGTAAGTTTGACATTACGGCAACTACCATGGAAACTTGGATTCTGATTGACTGCTGAGCTCTGTTACCATGGTAGTTGTCATAATAGCCAAGTTACAACAGTTGTAAGTCCTGCTTGAAATGGGCCCCTGGAGAGCATTTCACAAAGCAGTTTGTCAGTGAAAGTCAGAAATATGTGAACAAAAGCACTGAAATACACGTACCCCCTGTATCTGATTGGCCGCAAGTAATGTTAGAATCGTTTTATCAAATCAAGTGCTCCCCTGCAAGTTTTAGGGGGAACCTTACCACTTTGGGACTGGCCCTCTGATCCGCTCCAGCTCCTCCTGCCGCTTGGTTTCCAAGATTCTTTGCTCCTCTATCCTGAGCCGCTCCATGCGGAGCTTAGACAGCTCATACTCAAAAGGAGATGCAACAACCCTCTCATCTATGAACTGCTGGGATGCCTGAGGTAAATAAAAGTGGAATTATTATTAGCAGATTTTTCTAGAGAAAATTGCTCTCGATTTCAAACACTGGTGTATGGTTGGAGCATTGTGGCCCAGTGGAATAGTCTTCTGACTTTGAAACAAAGGGTGCTAATCGGTGTGGGGCTAAATTCAAGTGCATAGGGACATTATGTCAAAATGTGGCATGTGTTATACGAGAACTGTGTTATTATTAATAAATAATAATATTTGAAATTTATATAGCGCATAATAGTCAAAAGATTCTCTATGCGCTTTACAAAATATATTTAATAACTAATACATTAAATCTTATCTAAATTATACAATAAAACTTTTTCTTAAAATACCAAATACAAATTAAATCAATACATAAAGTTACATCACTAATGAAGTGAAAACTTAGGATATTTAACATTATAAAAAGACTAATTTGAAAAAAAGTGAGTTATTAAGAGAAAAAAGAAATTTCAATCAATATTTGATACCGGTACTGATAATTTTAGTTTTAATTCTTTAAACCAAAACAGTCATTGTTATTTGAATGAATAATCATAAAATGGTCTCTATTATGGTATTTGCAAAGCTCACAAGAATGTGACACATGTAGCATGCTAACAATGGGATGACAGAATTCGTTTGAGGCAGCATCTCACCCAGACATTGCATTTCTGGGTGAGAGGCTACTATGTTCATTACAGATCAAGTTATAATAATACCATGTACACAAGAGGGGTTTCACCTAGTAGGGACCCAAAGATCATCATAAAGTGATCATGTGATCCAATAATGCCAGCTCGTAATATGAAATGATTGAAAAATTACCTTTAAGTAGTTATAGTCCTTCACTGCCTTCAACTGCGGATCCTGAGTGGTGACACCCTGTGAGAGTCTAAGGGACATGCCATTAGCTGGAAAGCCATTCCGAGATGAACTCCTATTCATAGCTTTCAGGTTGTGATGCCTGTCAGAGGCACTCATTGATCTGCCATTAGGGAGAGGAGGTCTGCTAGAACCAGTCCTCCTCGGACCAGCATCACTCACAACACTCCTTGTAGTCCTGTCTACTACACTTCGGGTGCTGGAGTCCATGGGTGGCGGGGGAGTCAGGGTTTGCATGACTGCAGGCACTTCGTTGAATGTCGCCGGGAAATATCTTCTCACTTCTTCATCAGACGAGATACTTGATGCAACCTTTTTCTGTGCCATCTCTGTACCTAGCATACCTGTAGTCCTTTTTACTGATGACACTGTGTGTTCCTTGGCACCAAGGCTTTTGAAAACAGGATACTCCGTTTCTTGAGACAGATGGATGGGATCAGTAAACCACTGCGCAGTGGCTTTACTTTTGGCCTTGCCGGCAAGGCTTTGTTCATGGAGGTGATTCTCATGAGCATCATTTGCAATTAATCGCTGAAGTTCCTCTTCAAAGGTATCATCAAGACTGTTTTCATCTTCATCCCGTGGCCTTTTGTAGTCATCTAGAGTCTCATTGAACGTCACGCTTTTATTGAGGCTTTTGTTCAGGCTACTGTTGAGGCTACGTAGATCAAGGCTCAGCTCAGAACTTTTGGCACGGAGGTTGTCCTGAATTTCTTCATAAGGGTTTTCCGGTGAAGGCTCATCTGTCCAAGACTGCCTGGTGTCCCTAAATGACTCTCTCCCTGTCCACGCACCATTTTTGGTGTTGCGGAAAGTAGACGTCTGTGACAAGTTCTTTGTGCTCAAGGTTCGCTGTGAGTTGGTCAGATATCCAGTGCTTTTATCTCTGTTAGAATAAACGTAGTAAAAAGAAAGAGATACTTTCAATAGATTTGGATAAAAATGGACAACCATCCATTAGGATAACCATGTGCACCCTTGACACACTTACAAGTATGGTAACACATCAACTAAATACGGTAAATGATGCCATATTGCCAACTCCAGCCCGGCTCAAGTTTGAACGCCATTCATCCGTACACTAATTACCATTCATAAAAACTGCCTTAAAATGTTTCTGCTTGCTCTTTATCTTTCCAATATCGTATAATATGGAGGTAGGATTCTTGCCAACTTTATGATGACTGGGTATATTCGCGAATATAGCCAGATATCTGTGTCTTATCTCCAAATTCTGTGAAAGGATCAGCTCATAGAGAGAGTTGCATGCAATCATGCCTTGATTTTATGCATGGCTGCATGTATTGAACCCCTGAATGCAACAATCTAATCTAAATAATATCAAGAGTAGATCTATGCTTGACAATGAATTAGTCAGCAAAGTAAAAGATATGACAAAATTTTTGACTGCTCTCTCCCTGCCCCTGGCATAACTTTTGCTTGTATAGGATTACCGGTACACGCATTTAAAGCCACATTATTTTTGGTGTGTGCGAACGTTAAAAGAGACAATTTTTGTGAAAAAAATTGTTATGACATCCACCATTAAGTCCAAGGCACCAGAATACCGATTTTGTCATATCTCAGAGAAAAAGAAAAATATGGTGAAATTCCCAAAAGACAATGTTCAGAATAACACCTCAGCTCAGTCTTGTTGGGCACTCAACGACCATGACGACACGACGTCAGCAGCGCCATCAGCAGATCAGCGCAGCGGTAAGCCGGTAATCATCACTTCACTTCATTTAATTCAACTCAAGTTCAGCATCTGAATTGTCATCGACCGAGACCTGAGGCAGTCACACTCACAGATAGAACAGTGCAAACCCATTCCAATCAAAGAAAATCGACCCCAAACTAAGGAATGGTTAATATTAATAATTTCCACATTTCGGACGGGTGTCCAACAACATACGGTACGGATATGTCTCCCATAATCCATATAATGCACAAGTTCTACGTCAGGTCAGCCCTCCACGCAAACTCCAAGCCGACGCGGCCGGAGATCTGGTTCAAAAATACCTTAGCGACCGCTCTCCACGACCGTGACTGTCTTCAGTCTTCACGAATCAGAAACACAAATATCTGGATACAAAATGCAGGAAAATGCACAATACAATAATATTGTAATGAAAGTACGTTAAGAAAAATCATAATTACCTGACGGGTGTCCTACGACCTTGAACAACGAAAAAACTGTCTGGATTTTGATCCATACTTCGCCAAAGAACCGGCTTCAGTCATCGCGCAAACAAGGCGGAAGTAAAAGTGCGGCAATAGCAACGCACATGCGCACCAGAGCTAGTGCAAAACTAGCTGCAGAATTGGCTGTACCTATTATTTCAAATATGCAAAAATTAAAAAGGGTTCATGACCCATGTGCTTGATTTTTTTTTTGAAGTTCACTCATTTGAAAGGTCTCGAGAAATAAGCAATAGAAGCAATTTTGCATTTTAGACCCCACGAGAACGCCCCCAAAAAGATGATTTATACATGCACCTCTTTCACCCAGAATCCATCTAACTTAAAGGTCAAGTCCACCTCAGAAAAATGTTGATTTGAATCAATAGAGAAAAATCAGACAAGCACAATGCTGAAAATTTCATCAAAATCGGATGTAAAATAAGAAAGTTATGACATTTCAAAGTTTCGCTTATTTTCAACAAAATAGTTATGTGAACGAGCCAGTTACATTCAAATGAGAGAGTCGATGATGTCACTCACTCACTATTTCTTTTGTTTTTTATTGTTTGAATTATACAATATTTCAATTTTTACAAATTTGACAATTAGGACATCCTTGCCTGAAGCACAAAATGTTAAAATAATGGAATTCCACGTGTTTAGGGAGGAATGAAACTTCATTTTACATGACAAAGACGAGAAAATCAAAATATTTCATATAATAAAATACAAAAGTTATACCCCCTGTATCTGGATGTAACTGGCTTGTTCATAAAAATACTTTGTTAACTTAAAAATGCCATAACTTTTTTATTTTACATCCGATTTTGATGAAATTTTCAGTGTTGTGCTTGTTGAATTTTTCTCTTTTTATTCAAATCAAGTTTTTGTTGGGGTGGACTTGTCCTTTAAATTTCACCAAATTTTATTGACATAGTCCGTTAATTGGCGCTCAATTGGCATTTTGGTATTCTGAAAAGTCACTTAAAAGTCTCGTAGCGCTCAATTAGCTAAATCAAATCGAGGAAAGGGAATGGAATGGAAAGAATTTATAGACACAAGTATAAGGATGGGGAATATGCCTATTTTTCGCAGTAAAGAAATGAGAAAATTCGAAAAAGGAAACATACTTTGTTTCCATAGAGGAAATAGGGATATTATCTTTTTTATTATTTTCTTTTATCATTAGCATATCACACATGTATGGAGACTATCAAATCACAATAGGTGTAGCAATGTTCATGAATGAATCAAACTTTGTTTCCGACAACAAAAAATAAGAACAGTATTTAAATTATTATTCTCAAAGAAAACTTCCCTCACCTACAAAATCTAAATTGTCATAACTTTTTTATATCCGATTTTACAAAAAAAAAATCAACTTTATATGCTTATCTGATTTTTCAAATCTTTTTACTCAAGTAGAAGATTTCCCCCATATATTATGATAAAATGGATAGTATGTTATTTTTTAATAAGCAGGAATTAATTTTATATTTAGAAGAATACCCCCATTTGGCTGGGGATGATGAAGTAGGCCTACATTCAGGGGCGGATCTAGCTTTTGCCAATGGGGGGGATCACCCATGATTTTCCCCGATCGGCCACTCAAAGTTGATTTTTGTTTGTTTCTTCGTAATAGTCACTTCTTAGCAATATATAACACACATAATTATATAGTAATCTTATAAGCCATATTTAAATAGTGCAAGCGCTAAGCGCGAGCTATTTTGGGGAAATTTTGTCCTGAAAATCGAACATTCTGGGCAATGTTTGTGATCCTGAACAAGATGCGTATTTAACTGATCGAAAAGAGACATGTGGACTGTTTGTAGTTAGCCATGAAGTCAATATATATTTGATAAGTCAAATAAAGCGAGCACAAAGCGCGAGCTGATTTTTTTTGACATTTCGACCTAAAAAAATGACACTCTGAGCACTTTTAAAACTAAACAATACGAGCGCGAAGCGCGAGGGAAACATTGAGATTTATAGATCTAAAATTGGGTCATTCTATATTCATGTTTTGTAAATCATGAAAAGGATGGGTAATTGGGGATCCTACATCAATAATGTGAGCGCGAAGCGCGAGCAGATTTTTTTTTTTAATCTAAAACTGGATAATTTAAACATGTTTTAAATAAAAAAAAAGCTGCATATCTCAGTAAACATGCGTGCGTGTGTTTCAGATTTTTTATACCTAGTATCCATAGGCGGCGGAAACGGGGGGGGGGGACGTGTCCCCCTAAATTTGAGGAGGGGGACGGTCCCCCCCCCCCCCTAAATTCTCTGTTGATGACCTATTCGTCATACTTCGCAGTACTGCAAAGTAAATTATTTTGAATTATTTTTTAGGTAGAGACGTTTAAAAATTTGGTTCCTCCACGGCCCATATGGGTAGTAGTAAATCTACGGAGATAGGGTATATAATGGAGGTTCACCCCCCCCCCCCCCCGGGCTGCTAAGTAAAAAAGGGAGGAAAAAAAGAAAGGGAAGAGAGTGGAGAAAAGACAAGAAGAAAAAAAAAGAGGAGGAAAACGAGTGAATAAAAAAGGGTGAGGGGAAGACTTGAAAAACAAAAATAAGCTTTCATGTGAATTTCGCTTGCATGAGCTTAATTCCTGTTCGCTTTGCCCGTTCGATGGGATACAGATCTTGCTCAGTAGGCTGAAATTGAGCTTTAAAATATCCTGTTTTGAAATGAATATACTAGCATATTTCAGGTCTGACATCGAGCTGTTTTTATTTTTGTTTGATTTACAAATTGATTTTTTTTTAATAATCTGAAAAATGTCTCGTTTTGTGATCTGAGTATCTAAACTTTTCAGCTCGAGCTGCGCGCTCGCATATTTTCATCAGTGAGATAAGTATATACTTCTATGTGCAATTCTATAACAGTTACTTAAAATCCCCTTTTCATGACAGTTTATCAAATATTTCGGGGCTCGCGCTTTGAGCTCATATTTAATGTTATTAATTGTATTCCATGCATCCTATTCATAATTACAAGTGTTCAAAAAGTCCATTTATCAAGGCCCTATAGTATCAACAAATTTCATGATCTTAAGCCTATTAGATTATGATAGCTTTTAATGAATTTATAATCCTTCAGGATAAGTTTGGTAACGATTTCAAAATGACTTTTTACAGAATCTAATATAATGACCACCCAAGTATCTGTTTGTATGAATAAAAAATATGTGCCAAAGGATTCTGGAAGAAATTGTGTAATTGCTGAGAAATAAGCAAAATAAGCGCGGATTCGGGGGGATTCGGTCACTTCCATCGGGTCTTTATTCCAGCAATAATAATACACTGTCCCACGTGTGCCTATCTGTGTTGGTGATCTTCAATATGAACATTTTTTTAGCGTAGATTTTAAGATTTCACAACGTTCAGTTTATTTAACTGTACCAGATCTAGATCTTCGATGATAAACTGACAATTAAGCCTGGTTTTGTTACTGCAACTACTGGTATTTCTCTTTAATGTTCATTTTCACATCGAAAAAAAATATCAACAATTTGCCCTTGCTTAGAAAGGGTAATAGGAAGATATAGTCATCATTTTTATGTGATGAGAATATGTACTTAGAATGTCCCGTTCCTATATAGCTCATAATGATTTAAAAATATCAGCTCGCCCTCGCATCATTAAATACCAGTAATTGCAGACACTTATTTCATGAGAAAGTCTTTAAAAACAGGCTTAATTGTCAGTTTATCATCGAAGATCTAGATCTGGTACAGTTACATAAACTGAACGTTGTGAAATCTTAAAATCTACGCTAAAAAATGTTCATATTGAAGATCACCAACACAGATAGGCACACGTGGGACAGTGTATTATTATTGCTGGAATAAAGACCCGACGGAAGTGACCGAATCCGCGCTTATTTCTCAGCAATTACACAATTTTTTCCAGAATCCTTTGGCACATATTTTTATTCATACAAGCAGACACTTGGGTGGTCATTATATTAGATTCTGTAAAAAGTCATTTTGAGATCGTTACCAAAACTGGAATTTATCTTTAAGTGCGATCCATATCCCCTTCACATGCACATCCTCCCCTCCCCTACTTAGACCCCTGTTACATCTGAAAGTTTCCTACCCGAGACCCGACCGAGTCCACTTGCAACCTTGACTGGATTATTGGTGGATTAGCTTCGCGAACGGACCGAGTCCGAAATGTGGTCTGTTTACATCACAGTGTTCATTCCCTCCCCTATCGCCCTATCTGTACTGTTTCGAGCGGCATCCGATTGCTGACACCTTTAAAAGGCGCTCTCGATCTAGGCTCCGAATAATTCGCGCGCGCTAATTGAAGTTACCCGAGATTCTGAAAGAATGCTGATGATCCCAGCAGTCGTTGAAGATATGATCGACTTGAAAAGGATACGTTTAAAATGCTTCTTTTCACTCAAATCAAAGACTTTATCAATCACAATTCACATGCCGCAAAAACATTCGAAGAACGACGGGGCTGGGGAGGGGATAGCGCGCGCTATGACGTAATTTGACAGCTGGCGAACGGACCGAGATAGGTTCGAAAGCTTGTGTGCGTTTACATCTACGAATCGGTGGACCGGGGCCGGCCCGATACCTACCCGAGACTACCTCTGGATGTGGTCTCGGGTAGGTTCGCTAAAAGGTGGCCCGAGGTAGGTTTGGGATGTTTACATCTGATTTCTTTCCGACCCGAGGTAGGCCCCGGGCCGGCCCGAGGTAGGGAATCTCTCAGATGTAACAGGGGTCATAGTGTTTAACTGATAGTCCTTTACAGTGTCCCATTTATATTGGTTAATAAAAAAAATGAAAAGCAGAAGAAAAATATGATTTTATTCATACCCCAAAATGATTTTTTATTTTAAATTTAAAAAATACATTTTTTCTGGGTTAGTAGCAGACATATTGCATGATCTTATTATGTTTGTTTTTAATGGAAACCTATCAAGTTTACCAATCACTATATAATGAGTCCCATTGGGGTCCCATTTATTGCCAGATCGCTGGACTCAGCTGTCTGTAAGCCATAGGCCTATACATCATAAAAACGAAATTGATTCTTAAACCAACTCCCAAACAAACGTAATGCGGAAAACAAGATGGTCAGTTTCGTGCTGCTGGGCTAGTCAAGAGGCCATCAAATGAGCTATATATCTGATGCAAGCCTGGGGATTCCCCGTCAAATTCCAAGCATAGCGTACCCCCTATAGCAAGTATCTTTGCCCCTACCTAACGTTAGTCTATATGGGAATCCCCGGCACGGCATGAAATATTAGTGCGGCACCCTGCTTTCGTCTGGATCATGGATAGGTCCATGTCTGGATATAGGTATCAGGGGAATTGGAATTCATTAATTAATTTATTTATTTATTCAATTATTTATAATCTATCTATCTTTCGTTCGATCTACTTAAAATTATTTGTTCACGCCTGCAAATGTAATTACTTATTCGCTTATTCATAAAATTTACAATCGTCAATTCAATTTTCAGTAGAGGGGGGTGTAAATGAAGATGACAACGTACATATAATTTCCTGTCGCCACCGGGTGACCTTTGAACTAATGTGGGATTCCCGACTCGGCAGTGCGCAGAATCAGGAACAATTCAACGTATAGAATGTACATGCATGATGACATGTACCTAGCTATATGCATGGGGAATTCTATTTTGCAAGTTATCCAGATAGAACCTTCGATTAATAGACTGTCCATTCAGTTTAATTGTCACAGGTAATGCTCGGCGTTACTCGTTAATCTAGGTGTATATAGCTACATTGGTTGACATTTATTGGTGACGCATATAGGCCCTACAACTTAACGTTAGGGCCTAGGCTACAAAGTGTAGATCAACAAAAGTAAATATGCCTTGAAATTGGAAGTGCAGCAAGTTCAAGTTTGTGACAATTTAATTAAGATGATTTCTCCTGCTATATGTACAGAAATTGTGCTGGTACTGGTTGGCCTCGAAAACTATTCGGTGTGAATGTGGATCGACACTCATGGTAAGAAGATTGATAATTTTACTAGGCATATTCTAATTCATTTGTTTATCGTATGTTAATGTCTGTAGCATATATGTTTAATAGCATGTAGATCTATGTTTATTATGTCAGTTATATAGCATGTATGTTTGTTTATCGTGATTGTAATATCATCATGCAATCGAATCCTGGGGCTCGTTCCTCAATACCGGCCGTCACGGTTCTTATTACTATTTGACTAAATCAGAATAAGTGTGCTTCTTATCCCCCCTTTTTTCACGAAGCCCGCCAAGATCGGGGACAACAATTAACCAGACCAAGCCTAAGGTCCAAGGTCTCACAGGCTAGGCAGGGGCGAATCCAGCTTCTGCCAATAGGGTTTTTTTTTTCTTTGAAGGGGTTGTCCCAGTGAGCCAACAATTTTGAGGGGGCTCAATATGGCGTATCGTATAAAATTAATAAGAAGTTGCGGGCGAAGCGAACGAGCAACACTTGACATTTTTATTATAAATTTCAACCAAGTTAGTGATATATTTTGACATAATTAATATGTAGAAAATAATATTGTATTTCACCCTTATCCCTTTCCTTTTCTCTTTTTTTTCTTGGTCATGATTTTTTTTTCGGGGGGGGGGGCAAAACGGCCATGTCGCAACAGTCATTTCTTGGCTTTATTCTTATAACCAACATAAATTTGTAAAAATCTCATAATAGCCCTATCTAAATAATGTCAGCGAGAAGTGTGAGCAAAATTTTTATTTAAAATTTCATGTATTTTGTCCTGAAAATTGAACATCCTTTGCAGTGTTTGTGATCGAACTTGAAGAAGATGCGTATGTAACTAGATAATTACTGCGAGCGCGAAGCGCGAGCAGTTGAATTTTTAATATACGTTCTGGCCGAGTGTCGAAGAGGGACCTATTAAGGACGTTTTGCAGTAAGCCATTAAGACGATACATATTTCAATGTGAGCGCGAAGCGCGAGCTGAAAATTTTTGACATTCCGACCTAAAAAAAAATTGACGTTCCATGCACTTTTTGTAAACATAAACGGTATAGGTATATAACCACGAAAAGGGTTAATTTAAGCACTATTTAAAGCACTGTGTAGGGAAATTGTGAGGTGCAGGTGGAAAGCGTTCTCAACAAATGATGCGATCATTCTGACCTAGAATCGGGACATTCTAGGCATAAGGACATTTTGTCATTATATAAAATAATAATCTTCCTATTCCTCTTCCCACGAAATGAAACTTATTGGGAATTCATAAAGGTTTTCTTATATTTATTAATCTAATAAACCTATAATGAATGCGTAAAATTTGTTGACATTGAGGCCTGCCGCCTGAAAACTAGATATTTTAAACACCTCTGTAATCATAAAAAGAATTCATGGCTTGATATATTTCAACAAATAATGCGAGCTCAAATCTCGAGCCGATTGTCTTAAAGGGGAAGTTCACCCTGACAAAAACTTTATTGTAAAAATAGCAGAAAAAATAATAAAAAATATTGCAGAAGGTTTGAGAAAAAATCATCAAATAATTAAAAAGTTATTAGAATTTCAATTATTTGATTTGTGACGTCATATGCGAGCAGCATTCCTACATAGCAAATGGTAAAAAATCAATGAAATGTCATTTTCTCAGAAAATTGATAATGGTTTTCGCTGTACCTTTTGTATATCAATAGACAAATAATTTCACACCCGATCATGAATAGAAAAGAAAATTAAGTCATCAGGAACCATGCAAAATTTGAAATTCATGCATTTTATAATACATAACACATGGGGCAGCTGCTCGTTTATGACGTCACAAATGCAAAACTTTGAACTCTAATAACTTTCTTACTCTTTAACGGAGTTTCCTCAAACCTTCACTAATATTTTTTACTATTTTTTCTGCTCTTTTTGCAACAAAGTTTTCTTCAGGGTGAACTTCCCCTTTAAATCCAGGATTTTAAGTAGTTTGTAATAGAATTGATATATAGGTATACACAACTCATCAATCTAAATGAGAGCGCATAGCGCTAGCTAATAAGCCTTCATTTTTACAATCAGACACTTGAAAAGGGATATTATTGTCTTAAGGGATATTATTAAATACACAAAGACAATATGTAGCCCTACTTGGCAAATCAAATAATGTGAGAGCACAGCAGAAGCTGCAAAATGTTGATATTCACAACTTACAGAGAACTTAAATGAAATTAGTTGGTAAATCAACCAAAACAATGAAAGCTCGATGTCCGAGCTGAAATATGGTTTATATATTGACTTCAAGACTTTAAGCTACATATCAGCCTATTGAGCAAGATATATTTATCTCATCGAACAGGCAATGCAAGCGCGAAGCGCGAGCAAAAAAATAATATAGTGATAATGAAATATTTCAAAAAATCATTTTCCAAGTCTTCCCCTTACCTTATTTTATTCAATCCTCTTCCTCTGCCTTTTTCCACCTTTATTTCCCCTTCATTTTTTCCTCTCATTATTTTTTTTTTAATATTTAATATAATGATATGAAATATTTTTAAAAATCATTCTCCAAGTCTTCCCCTGACCTTATTTTATTCAGTCCTCTTCCTCCTCTTATATTTCCTCTGCCCTTTTCCTCCTTTCTTTCCCCTTACTTTTTTTCTCTCTTTATTAATTTTTTTTATTGCTCCTCCAATAGGGAGGGGGTGGACCCCTCGCCACACCCTGGATCCGCCTTTGCAAGGGCCCGAAACATTTCCCATAGACTCGTATGTCAAAGTGGCACTTAATAAAATAATTAAAAATAAGGATGAAATTCGGGTCGAATGTTTAAGTTAGACTTACCAATACATATGATATCGATATCTGACCAGAATGGGGTTCCTCGCGACCGGCTCATTTTAATCGGCATAATTTATGAAGACGTCTGCTGAGATGAGGGATCAAATTCGGCATCACCTGAAACAGTAAAATAGCCCCAATCATTCCGCAAGACAAATATAGTTCCAAAGTTGGTGACATTTCTTAGTATGGGAAAAGGAAGTTCAGTAGTATATATCCAGTGTTAGATAAACAACCATATAATTCAGAGTCAATCAGGCCCCCCCCCCCTCTCTCTCTCCATATAAATACATATAATATATATATATATATATATATATGTAAATGAGAATAGATTGGCTCGAATGAATATGTTTTGCCTTAATCCCGTTGTTAACATGCCCGTGCAAACCTAAATAAATATGACACTTCCGACCCTGTCATACATGTAACTTCTTTCGTAATGACGCACACTTGGCATCACATGGGTAGATTATGACGTGCAATATTGCCTCGAAATGTGAAGTTGAAATTTATACATTGCAAAACAAGAGGGATAGCTAGCTATACATCATTCAATAATTGTAATGCAGGAAATGGTGGTGAAACGCCAAAAAACTATTCATTTTGAAATAAACTCCTCAACAAAAGTTTTGAAATCTGATTTTAGTCGATAATCCCTCCTCGGTTCTAGTGAATATTAGATGTGTGATTGATACCAATAAATAGATCCTTAAATTCTCATTAAAATGATACCCTACATGATACGATTGTGGTTCACACGGAGGTGCAGTGCCTTGAAATGTGGGGCAAGGTCAAAATTCAAAAGTTGCAAAATGACACAATATTGAAAGTCAATGTTCTTTTTCCCGTGGTGATGAGTGAGCTTCTCCGTGGTTTCTATTGTTTTCATGCATATCTTAACATCAACATGAAATCATACACCTCTACATAAGCAAACACATAACAAACAAACATCTTTGGGTATTTCAAACCACGACTCAAACAATGTTATATAACAGAACCATCACTACATAAACCACAACAAAATATCAAAATGAAGAAGCAGGGGCTAGATTTGAATGGAGTTTCATATCTCTATTGCCACAGACAAAAGAATCAAGTTCTTTACAGACCCTTCATAGCTATTTCCGCTCGTTTTGCAGCTTTTCAATTCAGTCCTCTTCCAACACTTTTGAATCACGCTCTTTTCCTGATGGCATGATCATAACAAGCACTATCAGTTTAAAGAAAATTAAAGGATCTTTTGAATGATACCAAATATACATTGTGTTAAATTGGGAGAAATTAATGGCCAAACACAGATTTCCAAACTTTTTTTTGAGAGGTTTAGTAAAGAGTAATTGAATCGATAAAGATTCTGCCTCGTCATAATTTGACTCGTATCCTTTGTTTCAGACCCTTATCAACATTAACAAAAATTATATTTGTACTTTCTTCCATGCTTAGAAATTGTCACATCATATGTTTCGGCGTCTAAAGAATTAAACAATCTATATGTTATTATTTATTTTGATGGTGTTTGGAATCATAAGATTTAAGATGAAATTAAATCGATAAAACGGGTGATTAAACAAAGTTATGTACACATGGTCCGAGATTCTGGAACTCCCTCGGTGAAGATATCGCCCATCCCTCAGTTCTATTAAAAAGAAACATTAAATTTATTTTCTTAAATCATACAGGTCATCATTTCCCTCAATTTTGAATAGTCATATCATTAAATTCCCCATGTCATGCCTACTGTACTTATTTTCTTTTTTTAATCCTCAAGTTTATGTCTTGCTCAATTATCTCTGTCTTTTTATTTTCATATTCCTCGTGATTGTGTGTTTCCCTTTTTTCTTGTTCTTTGTTTTTTTTTCTTTGTTCTTCTGCTGTTCTCTGTTCTGTCAGCTCTATGTCCGTCTTCGTAGGCATTTCTACAATAATTATTTAGAGGGGTCCACACACTAAAAGCATTTGGTTTTTAGTGGATCCTTCCATTTTCTCTGATCTTAATAATATTTATGATAATTTGCTTAGGGTCTGTATACAATACTTTTTTTGTTTTACTTATGGAAAAAATATCATATTGTACATGTCTCAATTTATATTGTTTGTATAAGTTTCATTTGCAAATGTCATTATAATTATTTTGATCACTTTACTTTGTTCTGTTGACAAATGAACTAAAACAAATTGACATTGAAAAATTAAATTGAAATAGAAAATTGACAATATAGAACAAACCCCGTGGTTGATGGATAAAGATATACTTGTCCATGTTTTATGAGACCGGGCCCCACATCGGTTTGGTTTGCAAAAAAAATGTACAGTCTTCGAGAAGGAAAGTGAAGTAGGGCCTAAAAAGCAATATAAATTCCCTCAGAAAATGATCTAACTCAAGACATATTATTATATGCTAATCAGATCCACTAGATCGAAACTTATTAAATTTGATTATTAGTTTGGATGCATTTAGATGTTACTTGTAACCATGAATGCAGTAGTACATTGGATGGTGACATTTCTGCCTAGCACCTACGTGCAAACACCACGGACAGTCGGACACATGAAATACCTTGTCTCTGCCACCTTTAGAAATACCTTGTCTCTGCCATTCATGGGCGTTACTCGATCCCACGTAGGGCCTACCTTTAGCGGGGGGGGGGGGTATATAAACATTTTGCTGTATTTTCTCCTAAGTTATAACGCGCCCTCCTCCTCTCTCTCTCTCTCTTTCTGCATCTACCGTTTCATTATTGTACAGTATATCAGCATACAAGCATTTAATCATAAACAGTATCTCACTAAATGGACAATGCGAGCGCGAAGCGCGAGCTGAAATTCTGTACATAGGCCGACCCGGAAAGGAACGTTTAAAGCTCTTTTGGACATGGAAAATACGCATGAAGAAGATATGACTTGTGCTATCAAGAGGAAAACGCGAGTAAAATTTATGGAGATAATGGCGTTAAGAACTTGACATGTTACGCACGTATTGTAGGTGCCAGGTAAAAATGGCAGAGGTAAAAATGGCAGAGGTAATAATGGCAGAGGTAAAAATGGCAGAGGTAAAATTGGCAGAGGTAAAAATGACAGAGGTAAAAATGGCAGAAGTAAAAATGGCAGAGGTAATAAGGGCAGAGGTAAAAATGGCAGAGGTAAAAATGGCAGAGGTAAAAATGGCAGTGGTAAAAATGGCAGAGGTAATAATGGCAGAGATAAAAATGGCAGAGGTAAAAAGAGCAGAGATAAAAAGAGCAGAGGCATAAATGACAATAGGTAAAAATGGAAGATGTGATAATAGCAGATGTAAAAGTGGCCGAGGTACACTATTAAAAAAACAGTAGATTCTACAGAAGAAAAATTTAAAAAACAGGTTTTACAGAAAACAATAATAATAATTTTGAAGATTATAATAACAGGAGGATTTTCCACAATTTTTCTACAATTTTACAGAGCAGATATGTTTTTTAAATAAAGGGCAATCAGTTTTATTACAATAAATTTGTAAGGATACATGCACAAAATACCAATTTTCTGTAAGTTTATACAAACGCATGCATGTAGGATTTCACAGTGCAGTAGGATTACAAGTGTTCTCCAGACTCTGTTGCAGGAATTTTTTATATTTAAGTATAAATTTTCTAACAGTGTAAAAAATGGCGGAGTTGAAAATGGCAAAGGTAAAGATGGCATAGGCAAAAATGAAAGAGATATGGGGTGCTGGTTTGTTAAAAAGCGAGAAAAAAAAGTTTTCACTCTAAAATCACAGGGGATTTGGTTAAGGGGGAAAGTGACTCAAAAAATTATTTCAACTAAGTGAAGTTCTTTTGGGTCAGAAAAAGAATTACAATAAAAATGATAACAATCAGATATTTTTTAGCATACCAAACTAATTACCAAGAGGGTGCTGCTTACGCGCTTCCAAGGGTTATGACCATCAAGCCGTTTATATCATATTGGATGTAGTGGTAAAGAAGGTTCAGGGTCTTCTTTTATGCAAAGAATCTGAACCAGACGGTCCCCCTCGATCGACCCCAAATTGGTTTACCAGTCAAAACAAGATTATCATTGATTTTCATAATCAGTGACATATTCAGTGCCAAGCCTGGGAACGCATGCTTATTGTCATTCAAATATTAAAAAGAATAGTACAGACGACATTACAAATAAGAACATAATATTTAACCACAATCATTAGTGACAATTTCAACGTCTAAGCTTTCCCCGCTATGTTCTCTATGTTTTTTCCCACCCCTAACCCTCTCTGTCTCTCCACCTCTCTTATGTCTCCTCTTCCCTCTTTTTCATCGGTAAACCTGGCAAAACTTAATTATAAAAAAAAAACAGCCAGACAAAAAGGAATATTATAAAATGATGAATGAGAATAGTGCAGTTTCATTTTGCTCCTGATAAATTGAATGGAAAATATCTGTCGTTTGATTTCTTTTTAAAAAGCCTTTACGGTACACCTCCAACGAATTCGTAAATAGCATTGTTAGGCCGATAAAGATATAATGATATGATGAAATGTCTGACCGTGACATGCACTTCTAATTTGATCTTTGACAATTCATTGCATGGGGGCTTAAGGCTGTCCATATTTTACCCACAGCTGCCATTTTACCTCTGCCATTATTACCTCTGCCATTTTTACCTCTGCCATTATTACCTCTGCCAATTTTACCTCTGCCAATTTTACCTCTGCCATTATTACCTCTGCCATTTTTACCTCTGCCATTATTACCTCTGGTATTTTTACCTCTGCCATTTTTACCTTTGCCATTTTTACCCCGAGCCCGTATTGTAATCATGAACAAAAGGCTAGTATCCAAATAACAATAAATCCGACGAACGCGATCACGAGTTGAAATTGGAATGTGTTATATTATATTATTACTGATATTTAAAAAGAAAAATTTCAAGGAATGCTACTTGAAAATCAGCTATAAATCATCTAGAGGGTACTGTTGAGGTTTCATAAATTCAGACGTGAAAAACGGAACATTTTAGCTACTTTGTGTAATAATGATAAACATGGAACAGGAGACTTCTCATACTGACATGAATAAGAACATTTTAAGCATCGTTTGACTTGTGGGAAAATTATAAATGCGGATACGTTTGCCAGTTCAGCAAATGAATTAGGCAAAATATAATGTAAGCTTATAAAATATTTAGGGACTTAGAGACCCCCCCCCCCCTTCCCCTCTGGTGTGATGATAAAATCATTCGTGGCATTACTTGGACCAGTTCGTAGTTCCATTCTGCGTATGATTTATACAAGAATATATTTTATAAAGTAGGAAAAAACCCGTATATGCAAATAACATTAACTGTATTACTACCAGTCGACGTTTTTGTAATTGTGTACTCGAGTTACGTTCTCTAACGCGAGATATTGCATGTTTTGTAGATAAATCAACCTCTCGTCTTATTATGCGGGCGGTAATTGATACCTATTCATCCTTTTAGTGGATTAACAAATAATAAGGGGAAAATAAAGAGAGAGATGGAACAAACACCCTTGTCAAGTATATACTATATGTCCCAGTGACGTCTTTTCAGCTAAATGATGGGAACATTATTTTGAGACTCGCATTTTACGAAATTATTTAAAAGGGAAATTTAGTGTCATAAATGAAATCCTCATCATGATCAAGAAGAGCCGTATCATTTATGTTTTCAGGTCGTTCTTTTATTTTGACAAAAAGATATATTGCACTTATTGTGTTAATTAGCGCATGATAATTACAACCATTACATCAATAAGACTTTTAAAAAAGAAGAAAACTATAGTGTCATAAATGAATTCATTGTCATAGAAAACCCTGCAAGGGTTGTGTGTAGGGGGGGGGGTTGGGGGGATCTCTAGATAGAAATTCACAAATTTTACTGCTAATTAGGCTGATTACGATGATTGTTACTATTTGAAAATAAAAACTAGTGTCATGAATGGATTCCTCGTCACAGGTAACATTAGAATTTTGTATCATTATTGTTTTTAGTCTTTTGAGGTTAAGAGCATATTAGCCTACATAGTGTGTACATGCTAATTAGCGGATTGGGCTAATTACAAAAAAGAATGATCAAGGTTCATGCCAATGTGGCAACCAAACTGAATTTACTTCAATACCCATTTGGAACACCAATCAACAAAAAAAAACTTGTACTTCTACAATTTTTCCAGGTCTTGATACATGGCCTGTGACTATATGTCTATTCTGTCTAAATTATGATATCTTTGAAAAATGTGAATAATCTGTTCATCAATCAATATTACCTCTACAAATAAGGTATTTTGCATTTAGATGTATCGTGTTCATATAAAATTACTTTTTTGTTTTACCTCCAAAACATGTTAAAATATGGTACTGTCATAGTAAAGATTCAGATTCAGATTCAGTTTTATTTCCAACAGAAATAACAAATATTGATACAAATCATTTTCATAGATTATAACAAATATTTACAATACATTGAAGTTAATCAACCAATTGCCTACTTCATTCCTTAATTATAAAAACCTGTTTTATAAGGAAAAGAAAAATCAGACAAGTTGATGGGTGAAAGTTTGAACAATATTGGGCAAACAAGAAGAAAGTTATGAATTTCTAAAAGTTGTGAATATTGGTAATCACTATTCTCATGGAGACTTCAAATTGGCCGCACATGGGATGTCATAGTGAGGTAGGGCAAGGACTATTCTATTTCATTTTTCCCAAAAGTTTTATTTCAAATTACATTTTTCTTTCATGAGGACATAAAACAATATACTACATGGGTTATATTTAGACTACTGCCCCAGAGGAATGGTTACTTAGGAGAAAACCACAAATCCTTGATAATAAAGTACATGGCCTATGGGAAAGTTGTCCTTGCCCCGTGTCATAATTTAATTACTTACCCAGTTGCCCATTTGAAATCTACATAGTATTAGTGGTATCAATTTTAAAGCAGCTATAACTTTCTTATTACTTGTCCGATTTCTTTAAAACTTTCACCATTCTGTTATTTTTCTGCTTCCCAACACAACATTTTATTGCCAAGGCTGGATTCCCCATACCGCTTTTGTAATTTCTGTATACAATGTATATGTGTGTAATAGAAGATTTGTTCTAATTCATGGTTTGTATTCTTTTGATTTTTTTTTTTTCCCGCTACAGTTTCCATTGGAGTTTGCTGAATAAGGCACCAGAAAACATTCTTTGAAAGGTTCTTATCACCGTCGAAACAATAGTAAAAGGACACACATCTAAAGTCTATCTATTGGCTAGTGTTTTACACATGAGCCCAGGCCAACGGATACTTATCCCATTATGACAGCTAGATACCCTTCCCCGTGTACTCTACAGGATGACAATGGAAGCGTCGTCAGTGATACCGAGTCGGTATCCTCTGTTTCTAGCAGTACCACAGGAAAACAAAAAAGGCCTGGGAACAGAAACAAAGGGAAAAATTTGCAGCTCTTCGGCCCTAAACTTACCGTACAGGAACTAAATCAACTGAAACGAGATGAAAGGAAGTTAGCGATTGCAATGAGAGCTCGGAAACCACTCTTGGGAACACTGCTTCTTGACGATGACATAGGGGGTGAGATTATGGCAAGTCTTCTTGATGTTCTTATCACAGTTTCGAAGATAGGAGGTGATGATGCAAAGGAGGTGTATCGATTCTTAGCAAGCAACCAATTCATCAAGGTTCACCTGCTTTTGCTCGTCTTGAAGTACAGGATGAAGCCTGAGCTGTGTTCTAATGGGAATATTCTCCTGAAAGCCATAAAGGTGTTGGTGGCATTCAAGAAGCTTCGATGCGGAAGTAAGGAGAGCTTAAAGATGGTTGCAGCAGTGGTCCACGATACAATTAAGTATGGACTGGATATTCCCCAAAGGAAAGGATATGAACAAGGGCTCAATGATGTCAGGATGATACTTGATAAAGGAAAAGATGTTCAAGAAGAATCAACGGTAGACATGCGTTCCATCCCCATATTTCCTACTGCAGGAGAGGTAGCTGACACAGAAGATTCAAGACTTCATGATGCACTAGCTGATCAGAGCCATTCTGTTAAAACATATTTGGAATGCCACTTTCGAATTCTGAGGGAAGACATTGTGCAACCCCTTCGTGCAGTGATCTCCAAGTATCACCAAGTAAAGAGAGAAATCGGGCTAGATGCGGCGAAGAGGAAATGCCATATCATCGATGATGTCAAGTTGTATGAAATCATCACGACGCATACGTCTAAAGGTGTGACATTTCGCGTTCAGTTCAACACCTCTTCTCTCAATAATGTTTCCTGGGAAACCACAAGGATCCTTTCCTTCGGGAATATGGTTTGTCTGACCAACAACCATTTTCATGACATGGTCTTTGCCACAGTGGCCAAGCGTGACCCACAATGGTTGAAGAAGGGATTCGTAGATCTTCGACTGCTTAGGTTAGAAGATATTAAATTGCTAATGTCGGGTGTTCAGTTCTTCATGTTCGATTCTCGAAAATATGTCGAAGAATCATACGAGGTACTAGATGCAATGCAAAAAATCAATAGCACTTCCCTTCCTTTGGTACCACATGTTGTCTTCAAAGTGGCTGAAAATGAGCTTTCTTGTCACCTCAAGAAAGATCCTGAAACACAATACGATGTTGGTTCCTTGATCAAAGATGAATACACTACAACGCGATCAAAGCCTAGAACATGGAGGGCATCTCTGCAACAAATTGAGAACTGGCCTCCAATTGATCAGCTATGTGTCGATGAGTATCAATTATCCGCTATCCAGGCCGCTCTGAAGAATCAGTTGACCGTCATCACTGGCGCGCCAGGCACAGGCAAAACACATGTAGGTCTCAAGCTTACACAGCTTTTTGTTCTAAACAAGGATCGGTGGGGTAATACCAGAGGAAGAAATGGTAGTGGACCACTTCTTTTCATGTGTGCCAGTAAAGCTACCCTTGATGAATATCTGACTGGGGTGTCATTCTTTCAACGCACTGGAATAGTCCGATGGGCCGGTCAGCATACAAGAAAAGCACTTCAAGAATATCAACTTGAATATCTTCGTGAAAAACAGTCTGTTTCAACAGCTTATGAAGATCAGTTGTCAACTGAAAAACTGGAAACATGCAAGACCAGACTTGGGGATGTACAAGCCAATCTTGAAAATCTTCAAACGAAGGTATTCGCGGAAGAGATCCTTAAAGTCGTCATTGATGGAAAACACTTCCGGAAGCTTAAAGCCATGAAAAAGGAGAAATCACATGGAGTTATTTTTGAGTGGCTTTTGTCAGACAAAGCCCAAACCGATGATCTTGAAAAACTTGAGGAAAATATTCCATTCAATTTGACACGGTTTGTATGTCCCGATGGAGACGAAGGTGGATGGTTTGAGCAGAATCTTCCATTCGGGTTAGATCCATTAGACCAACGCATATCAGAACAAGCAAGGAACTTTGTAAGTAAGCAACTTGGCTCCAAGGACATGATGACAGATTCCGAATCCAAGAAGATAGATGATGTGTGGAAACTGGCCCTACAGGACCGATGGAAGATGTACCGATTATGGGCTTCCAAACTAGAAGCCAGAGGCCGCCAGAGAGCTGCAACTATCTTCAAGGAAATGGAAGATATCTGCCTTGAGTGTCAGAAGATGCATGATGCCGTAGATGAAACTATTCTGAGTGCTTCATCTGTCATAGGCATGACTGCTTCATCGGCAGCCAAGAACCAAAGGGTTTTACAACGTATCAGCCCACGAGTCATCATCATTGAAGAAGGAGCTGATGTTCTTCAGTCAATCACAACTGTTGTCATCTCATCTGGCTGCCAACAGCTTATCCTCATTGGAGAAAGTGTCCCAAAGGTAGACCAATTTCAGGCAGTCAGGAAGGTAGCAGAAATGCATGGCATCCACGCTTCTCTCCTGCAACAGTTAGTCGACGCTAATTACTCCGTGTATGAACTAAAAGAGCAGCATCGAATGAGTCCAATTACATCCAAGCTCAGCCGTCAGCTATTCAAGTATGAATATGACCATGATCAGTCGGTCATTGAGAAGCCATCAGTTAACGGAATTCAACAGAATGTGTTTCTCATAGATCACAATGCACGTACGTCTGTGGCAAACTACGAAGCCTCATTTTTAATGGAACTTTTCAATTATCTGATCGGTAAGGGCTTCGTACGGAAACAGATCTCGATCCTCATCTCATTTTCTTCACAGCAAGATCTCTTCAGTAAAGACGTCAGAGACCGAATTCTTACTGTTGATAACTTCAGAGGCGGGAATGACATCGTCTTGTTCATGAGTAACGCAAGCGAAAGGGCGAGCAGGCCTGGATGTCTGCTTTTGGATCAACGTATTACCAAGGTGTTAAGCAGCGCGAGAAGAGGTCTGTACATCATTGGGAATTTCTCGTTCCTGTCAAGCCAGTCTCCTATGTGGGGTAGGATTGTAGAAGAAGCAAGACGACTTGAGTGGATTGATCGCTCTCTTAAGTTAACATGCCCTAATCACCCGGATAATCCGATCAGCGTTTCTTCGGTAGATGGATTTCTGCAGCTAAAAGAGAAGAGTGGTTGTGGACTGCCATGTCAAGCTCGTCTGGATTGTGGGCACGGATGTAAGGAACTCTGTCATGACCATGACTCTGCACGAGGAAGACTCATCTGTAGACAACCTTGCAACAAGACCATCTGTGAAAATGATCACAAATGCACCAGGACCTGCTCAGAACCTTGTGACACCAAGTGCAAGGAGATGGTGGACAAAAAGTTACCTTGCGGCCACTTCCAACGCCTCCCATGTCGTCTCTCCCCAAGCCATGCTACATGCAGAGATAAGTGTGAACGGTTGCTCAGCTGCGGTCACAAATGCACTGGAATTTGTGGAAACCCATGCAAACAGGATTCTTGTGTTGAGAAAACGACGAAATCCAACTGGCCTTGCAAGCACGTTGTAGAGGTGCGTTGTTGTGATGGTCCAGAATCCTGTCCTGAGCCTTGTAACTCTATCCTTGCATGTGGACACCAGTGCTCTGGAACTTGTGGAAGATGTCGACGAGGAAGACTACATGTGGTATGTCAGCAGCCATGTGGTCGGACGCTTGTCTGTGGTCATTCTTGTGAAAGTAATTGCGCAGCCCAGTGCCCTCCCTGCACTAAGAAGTGTCAAAATAGATGTCAGCACAGCGAATGTCGGAAGTTCTGCGGAGAAGCTTGCATACCTTGTAAGGAACCTTGTCTGTGGCGATGTCCTCATGTGTCTTGTGGGAAGTTGTGTGGAGAACCTTGCGACAGAAAGCCATGTGATGAACCCTGCAACAAGAATCTTCCTTGCGGACATCCCTGCATTGGAATGTGCGGAGAAAGATGCCCAACCAAGTGCCGTGTGTGCGACAGAGAAGAAGTTACAGAGATTCTCTTCGGCAGTGAGGATGAAGAAGACGCAAGGTAAGAATAAGAATGGTAGGGTTAGCCAAAAAAAAAGTTGCAGTTGTTTCAGGCAAATTCTTTCAGATACGCTGCTACCATAAACGTATATGTCCCTCATAGAAAGGGTGATGTTTTTCACAGTTATTCAGTACTTATTTCCAAAGATAATGACTTAATATTTTGTGTACAATTTTGGTAGCTTTAGCCGAAACTTGAGAAATGTAAAAGTATTCAAATTTTAATTCAACCATTTTACCAGTTGAGATTTTATTAAGTCACTGTATGTATGTATTTGAGTTTTGTCAGACGTGTATCAATCAGATATGATTATTTACGTCTGGGACCGACCTTTTACGTCACCATCCGGAAGACGTGACCGGGGCTCGAACCTCGAACCTCTGCATCAATTTGTAACTTCCCCACAGCTTGGATTACAGGCGCACGCCACAACGCCCAGTTTGGATAATATGCTTATCATTAATTTACTCTTACAGATTTGTCCAGTTAGAGGACTGTGGCCACGTAATCGAGGTGGAGGCTTTGGATCACTACATGAGCATAACCCAAGAGAGCAGCGATGACGTCACTATCCAGGTTCATATTCATTTCTTGTGTACTGCATGTAGAGGGATAGGGGCTTGACCCAATCCTCCATTTTTCTCTTCAAAATTGAAATAAACGAGAATGAAAAATCACATATGATTCAATTTAAAAAAAATAGTATTACATGCTCGCTTGCAAGTTTTAGAAAATAGTGCACTTCATCTAAAATCCGCAATATTTCCTCATTGCGCTATGTATCAAAATTGTACATTTACCTTCGTCAGGACTTAATGTTATTTCCAAAGAGAACTCGGCTGTTGTTCTTGTGACTTGAAGAAAGATCAAGATCTGATCAGCTTTGAATGATATCAATGCGAGAAACTTGTGAAAATAGCTCCCGATTATTTTATCTAAAACTTAATAGGAAGCCGAATGTGAAGATCTTGTGAAAGAAGGTCTTCGTGCATAATGCTTTCAACACCAAACAGCCTTGGTTGTTTTCATTTCAATTCTTTTCTCTCTACTAAAGATATTTCTGGATTTCAATTCATTTTTGTGTATTATATTATGTCTTGTATTTTTATGTCGGATTGTTTTGCATACAACTGCCGCAAAGGCCAGGGATAAAATACAGGGTCCTGGGAACAATTTTTAGATAGGGGATGCGGGATTTTTTTTCAGGGGCTTTGTTCGGGTGTCAGGAAAGAAAAATGACGAGCAAAATTACAGGGTTATTGCTCCCTCATCTCTGTCATTATTTTGGGAGCATTTCTTTGTCAATCTGATTACGAGGGGGTGCAGCCTGTGGTAAATAACATACGCACCACCCCTAAAAAATCTTGTAGGGTGCACCCCCGGCCCCCTCCCCCCCCCCCCCGCCTCCAAGGGCCATTGTTAAATATGTTTAATCTGTTTCGAATCGATTTGAGACGCTTCTCTTTTGACAAAATGTGGACCTTCTGGTTGATAGACCTTGGGGTATATTTTTAAGAGGTTAATGATATCAAACACTGTATTTGTTTTTTGTTAAATAAGAGGCTTATGTTAAATTCTTAATTTCACTTCAATGGTTTTGATTTCAGCTGAAAGGATGTCCCAAGTGCAAAACGTCAATTCGGAGGAATCTTCGCTACGGGAATACCATCAAGCAAACTTTAGGAGATGTGGAGAATGTGAAGACGAAAATGAGAGGAAGTGAGGTGGAGATCGAGAGCAAGACGAAGGAGCTCAGGGATAAATTGTCTCAACTTCGAAGCCATGTGGCTTGTAGACAAAGATTTATTGAAGAAGGAGATGTTCAGAAACTTATCGGTGATCTGAATCAGATGAAACACCTCGAGAAAATACTTGCTCGCTTGAACAGATGTGCCTTCTTGCGGGCAATTGCAGATGTCCATACCAAGGTATCCACTGGTAACAGTTTCACGTTTCAGTTGAAAACTCGAAAGCATGGGATAGAAGTGCGACTGCGAGAACTGAAGAACGAAGTCACTGGGGGCGAGCTGGACAAGTTCACAGATCAGCAGATGAACGATATACAGAGGGAGGTCTCTCGGGTGAGTGTCCAGGTAGAGGCCATGACGGTTCTCACTCGCAACATGACAAGGTTGAGTCAAAATATGAAGAGTTGCCATCTAAAAGCTTTGGACAAAATCGTCGACAAGGCTTCACCTTTTACCGTCAAGGATGAAGCTCAGGCTACTCAGCATCTCCGTCAATTTAAGAAGGAAATGGGGCAAGTAGTGCTTGGCATCACTGATAGAGAACGCGTTCAGATCATCAAAGCCATCGGTCTTAGTCAAGGACATTGGTACAAATGCCCCAAGGGTCATGTTTATGCCATTGGGGAATGTGGGGGTGCTATGGAAGAGACCAAGTGTCCAGAATGTGGATCGAATATTGGTGGGGGGAGTCATCGTTTGACCGCCGGTAACCGAGTAGCTACCGAGATGGATGGAGCTACCAGAGCGGCATGGCCGAGTGGTGCCTTCGGCTATGAGGACTATGATGAGTATGAGGAGGAAGAAGAATACGAACCGGAGGAACTTGAGTTCGATCAGGAAGATATTGAAGAACAGTTTGAAATCGAAAGGCAAATCAGGGAAGACCGGGCCAGAGAGGAAAGGAGAATGGAAGCAAATGCGAGGCAAGAAAGGGAAAGACTCGCCGCGGAGAACAGGGCGAGACGGGAAAGAGAGAGACTTGCCGCGGAACACAGGGCAAGACAATTAGAAAGAGACAGACTTGCCGCGGAGAACAGGACAAGACAAGAAAGGGAAAGACTCGCCGCGGAGTTCAGGGCAAGACAATTAGAAAGAGACAGACTTGCCGCGGAGAACAGGGCAAGACAATTAGAAAGAGACAGACTTGCCGCGGAGAACAGGACAAGACAGGAAAGAGAGAGACGTGCCGCTGAGAACTTGGCAAGACAATTAGAAATACTTGCCGCGGGGGACAGGGCAAGACAAGAAAGAGAAAGACTCGACGCCGAAATAGAGGCGCAAATGCACACACGAAACAAAAGTGATGAAAAATGTATCATTTCTTAAAAGCTCTTTGAAGGGATATAGATATCAGTCGAATGTAAAAAAAAGATAAAATGTGAGCTATCTGAATATGGGCCTCAAATCGGAAGGTCTACGTCGAGTCCACTCAATTGTTCATTTGTAATAATCCTTTCACGCTTGTAAAATATTATTTCAATTCAGCGGCTAACCCTCTCCCTCTAAAATTACAGATGAAAAATCTACAGTTGAAACTTGATAAAGAGAAATGATTTTCTTGTTGACATGTGGTCATCTACACTATCAGTAAGACGAATTTTGTTCGCAATTTCTCTGAATTAGGTGAAAAGACCTAATTGCTGTATTTCAAAATCTAAAAACATAAATGTAAATACATTATAATCTCAGCTGCCACTGTTTACCCTCATTCCAGAGGTCAAAATATGATTATTGACAGTCGTTGATCGGGGTGGAGGCTTGCATTTTTTTTTCTTTCTGTTTGTCTCGTCAGATTTTTAAGAGGAAAATATGAAAATAAATTACAATAATGACCCCTCCACCTCTTTTATTTTTTTCTTTGAGGGTGGCATTTTGGGGCGCAAAGTAGGTCCTTTTTTCTCTTTTTGGCAGCAGTAGGTATAATCCATACAATTTACATTTTTTTATTCGCCCCTCGATCCCTATTATGAAGTTTTGTATTTGTCGCTGATTGATCAATTTAATTTTCTTCTCTCTAGTTAAATTTCACGAAAAGGCGCCTCAAAAAATTAAATATGAATTATTTCAACCAACTTATTACACGTGGCATATAGCCACCTCCATTTTTATTCTCTATTGGCTTCAATCAACGAGTGAACTTCTTTCAAATGTTAAAGTTAGTTATTGAAATCTCGTTACAGATTTATCCAACGAGAAGTACAGAATTAATTTTACGAGGGATTATTTGTTTACTGAATGGTAGAGAGTACTCATGGCAGTATGGCCAAGAAAGGTGATATAGGCCTATTTATATATTATATGCATATATAATACAAAATTCACAATTACGTTCCTATTCAGACTACCGAACTGCTCTTTATTGATATGATCTTGATTTATGTGATAAAATGGCTCTTTATGCATTAGATATGCAATGTAATTGTGCTTTTCATGTACGTTATTGTAAACCTCTTTTTTTTTACTGTATCAAATATTTGAATTATCTGGGCCAGTATCATACATCAATGGCTGTGATTATGCGATTGCTGTTTATCATATACATGTATATTTAGTAAGGTCCCACTGTCCCTCATGCCTTGTGAATGGGAATCAGTCATTATCGACCAAATTGTCCATCACAGATATTTCGATATTTTGATGAACAGGGAAGCGTTTCCTCAACATTTTTTGTCTGCCACGTTGTCAGATCTGACAACTTTCCTTGAATTTGATGGTTGACAAGCACTCGTTACTATGGTAACTGGAATAAAACACCCGAAATCCTTATACGAAACGCTCCCCAGCTTGGTGACTCCGCCTGAGTTAGTCAATTTGATATAATGCCGATTAGTCGGAACAAATGTTCCGACCATGGCCCTGGTAATGTTTTTTTTTCACTGAGAGTGCTGATGGATTTTTTTTTTAGTTTTCACTCCAAAATGAAGGTCATATTAAACCCGAGAAATTTGAAAAGCAAAAAAAAAAAAGGTTTCACGAAAAATGGAGGCCAAATTGGTCCCGAGCGATTTGAAAAGCAAATAAAAAAAGTTTGGCTACAAAATTTTCACATGTTTTCCAAAATACCTGGGGGTGCTGCCTATTGAGATTAATACCATACACGCAGCACCCCCAAAGAAATAGGGCCATGGTACCGACCCCCCCCCCATAAACGTTCATGTATGTGTTTGTAATGAAAACTTGACAATGCATGACTTTAATTTGATAACCACATTGGGTTGCAATTGTGGTTGGGCATGGAATTTACTTTTGTGTTGGGAGATTGTTTCGCAAATTTGGTAGTAGGCCTATACCATTTCTTCAGGGGATAGTAAAGAATGAATTGTATGAATCTTCACTGCCATATAGAAGATATGCTTCAAGCGATCTTCTGGATATATGTTAGTATTACAGTATTATATAGGCCTACAGTCTTAGAAACAAACAAAAAATGTAATATACCTATGTAGGTACACTTGCATGTAGGCGAGTTCGGTTTATTATGTTGCTTATATATTTGTTTCTTCTACTTTCTTTTTTTTTTGTTCATCATGTGTATTCGTAGATAATAAGTACCATACATGGTTAGCTGGCTTACCTGAGGACTGCATTACTAGTATGTTTTCATTATTATTCAATTTATACCATTTCCTGTATCAAGATTCTGTTCAAAAACATGTATATAGACTTGATTTGGAGTCATATGTTCGGCATTGTAGATCTAATCTATAGTTAAATTCCTAAGTCGGTAACGAATCATTTATCATGTAAATGATTAGATGTAATACATGTATATTATATACGTATGTTATGATAAAGATGGAATGATATAATTCATTCAGTGTTTAATAGTCGCCGTTCCATTATACTGTACTTACAAACTTACCTTTGTAATGATTGTGCCTCTCGGAATTCGGACTTTGTCGGAAACTTTACCAGTTTGTTGTGAAAGGGACTAGAAAATCTCGAAATTTACGTCTTCATTAATATTTAGTCTACACACAACGGTTAGTCTTCACTTACTGCCTCTATCAAAGCCTAGCTCGGTTTAGCAGCTTGTGGCAATGTTGCCAGAGTGTGTAATCATAGGTAGTTTTTGCTCCCCCGCGTTCGGAGGGTTCAAGAGCGCAGTAGATAATATTGAAAGTGTCCATCAAATAAATGTACTGCATGTTCTATTTAGATTATATTTGCTTTGTGAAGTCATTACACTTGTACTTTCTATCAAGTTATTTTCGATGTGGTTCATTCGTGTTTGATCTAGGCCAAGGCTGTGTGGTCTTGTCATTTTCAAATTTATTCAATCTGAAATTTTGGATACGATTTATTTTGAATTCGAATTGTAGTTCTCCTTTACTGAGATTGTTCATTTGAATTAATTTTTGCGGAATGGAAAATAAAAGATTATAGAATCATATTTCACTCCTAACCTCGTCTGTTCATTACTCTGTATCGGTGAATGAATTAATGAAGAAGAAATATTTATTGTGTTTGATTTGGAATACATTTTCCATGCGCATCGATCCAGATTTGGTCTTAAATGGATATACAGTGCGTATCAAAAAAAAGTTTACACTTAGAAAAAATCCTGTAAAATTATACATTTGTAATATTCTGAAGATTTTTCCACATTTCAACATTGTTACAGATCCATTTAAGCAAAATGACGAGATAACTGTCGAAAAATATTTCCGCTTGAGTGAGCACCACTCACTTTTAAAAAGTCAGTGAAAAATGATTTGCGCAGAACTTTGAAATAGTTATATGAATAAAGGTAGACCTTAATCATGAAGAAAAAGTGGAATTTAGCTCGTAACATTGATTTGAAAATATATTTTATCCTCTTTTAACTTGTTTCCTTGCCCAAAACACTTCGAAGAGTGGATTGCACCCCACCCCACTTCCCCACACACTGAGGCCATCGTGACGATATTTGCTCTACACTGAGCTGTGATTTACATGAAATTACTTAGGCTTGATATCCATTTTCTTAATCATTGCCGAGCTTCGGAAAAGTGTGGAGATACAACTATCAAATGAAAAATGAAATGTAAACCTTCTTTAAGTGATAAAATATTAGTGAAAAATGCTGGAGATGTCTGATATAAACTTTTGTTCAGATTCAGTTATGTCCTCAGATCCAGCTGGGACAAAAAGGGTTAAAGTTTGGGCTTACCAAGTGTTGAAATTTCAATTTGGGTGGCAAAATTATTACTAAATGCTTTAATATATCCGTTTTATTTCAATTGACTAAAAGAGCAAAGGAATAGTATGAGAAATGTTGTGCAGGATAAGTTTGATTTCGCCCTTTCCCCTTGACACAGCCTGAAAACAAGCATTTCTGCGCAAACAGATTTCTGTGAGCTTTACAAAAATGGACAGTGCTCACTCAAGTGTAACATTCTGTCAAAACTTTTAATTTCATTGGATAGATGAGACCCAAAGCCAAGATCATATGTGAAAAAATTACCCACATGCTGTATATTTTTTTAATTACCAGGGTTTTTCAAAGTGTAAACTTTTTTTTGATACGCACTGTAGTATGATTTGAACATAATTGATAAAATTTGGCAAACACTACACTGAAATTTTCATTGAAATCAGAGGAGAAAAAAAATTATGACATTTAAAGGTTTTACATTATTTTTGTGAAACATGCAGTTCTCTGCCTGTTTTTACGTACATGTATATATACGCAATGAGCAATATTATGATGTATCCCACTTATTCTTTGTATAAATATACATAATTATTATCTTTATTTAAATTTGAATTTGTTCCCCAAATTTTCACAAAAATGGATTGACTTCTGAAGTAATGTGGAAGATAATTATTGCTGCAATTTATTTTTCTATATGGGAGGCTTGATATACATACAATCAAAACATTGAATATTCATGATTTCATGTAATAACGTAACTGGAAACGTGACAACATAAGCCCAAATATTGAATATTCAATTTGTGACCCAGAAAAGTGAGTATGAGGGAGAGAGGGGAGAGATGGATTGATAAAGAGACGCAAAAGTAAAATAAAATGCCCTAAAATTGAAGTGCTGAAAACAGCACATATACCATGTATACTCAAATTACCTGTCCTAACGAATGCTCACAAAAGTGTTTAATAAACACCTTTAAATTAATTCATAGCAATGAAAGAAAGCTGAAATAAACTCCTAAAAGATCTCAAATTGAATATTTAAACATTATCGGTTCCAGCGTATTGTTATTATCAATGTAATACTATATCCTGTCAACCATTTCTTGTTATCATGTGGAAATAAACCAAATCTTCGTTCGCTAAATTTGGTATTTCAAGATTTGATTTTGACACATGTGGATCGGACAGTTGTAATTAATTGACTGCTGGTTTTAGAAATTCGACTTTCAACATTCCAAGGGCATGTTGCATAAAAAGGAAAACTCTTAAATGTGTAAATTTAAATGGCATGATTTTGTTTGCCAGAGTTTTTTATGACAAAAAAAAAATATGCAACGGCCGGGCTTCAAGAGTGTAAGAGACGATGGGAGCGAAAGAAAACGATTCTGGACCTAATCTCTTTTCCTGAATTTCGCAAATGCGTTTGGGAAAAATTGTAATCTTATCTTACTAGTATAGAGTGGGATATGAGTGCAAAAGAAATGTAATACTTTCACAATTATTAATTTGGATCAGTATATTCAGAGAGACGAAGACCTATTGAGAAATGATTTCTCCAACCACCCATCACCCTGAAGTAAAATTTGTTTTTATGGAAGTTTTTAGTGAAAGTTTAGCAAAAATCCGTCTCGGAGAGTTTTCAAAGTTAGTTTTACTTTGTGTTTTCACAAAATAGTGATCAGCTCCCATTTGTCATGCAATAGAAAAGAAATTTAAAATAATTTTGTTGAAACAAGATTGAAAGAGATTCTTTTTGTGTATTGTCATACCCCTGCTGTAAGAAATATTTTCATTCATTATTCAAAAATGTGAATTTATGGAATTCATTTTTCCTAACATATGGGTCAGCTACTTTCATATGACGTCATACAGGAAAAAATCGTATTCTGTCATTCACTTTTTTCCCGATTTTATCAAAACCAAATTAATATTATCAGCATGATCAGGGGAACAGCGCTTAAGAAGAGTTAGTCAAAATTTTACCCACAATGAGTTTGTGACCTTTGGACCGGTGAGGTCGAACTAGTATTAAGAATCGTATAGATGTCTGGTAACCATTTTCATCCTTTTTACAAGCATGGTTACCATCATGGTAACCCCATCTTTCAACGGCATCGCCCCATTCATGTACTTAGGATAGGTGAAAATAACCAAACTATTGGTTTAGATGTGATTATTTATTGATTGATTATTTATTTATAATAATTACTTGTGGGATATGAACATCAATAAATAGTAAAAGACAATTAATTTTTTGTATTTAAAGCAGAGATTTGTTATTTTCTTCGATCTTTCTATATACTTGAATGGGGACTGCCTTGGAACTAGTTTTAAGCTTATAGTTAATGGATCGATGTATGGGGATGGGGTCGTAACGATCGCAACAGTGTAGGCCTATATAAAAAAAACGAATAAAGTCTCAAAACTTACCCTGGGTCCCGTTTGATAATGACTTGTTATAATAACAAATGCACAATTTCTATAACAGATTTACTATCAAGCAATCGGATCAAACGATTTCAGTGCTTGGCTTTACACAGTAAAAAAAAATAGCAAGTTGTTTAATCCTGTCACTTTAACAACAGGTTGTTTAGACTTTTTTGTAATTGCTTAAACTTTTTAAACAACTTGTTTAAAAAGTTTAAACAACTGTTTAAAAATTTTAAACATCTGTTTAAAAAGTTTGAACAGCAGTTGTTAGAGTGACAGGCTTAAACAACGTCCTTAAAATTTTAAACAGCGTTTTTACAGTGTATTGTAACAAGTTTAATGAAACGGGTCGCATGCGTCGACTCGGTGTTTCATAAACACGATTATATTATGATTTTAAATCGTTTATATTGCCTTTCTTGACAATCGACAACAAACTTAGGGGATCATTTACTTTGGACATTTAAAGCTTTGTCTTTTGGTAGATTTGTTGTTTTTTTTATTGTGAAAGGAATATCTAATCAAGGGTGTATTTTAGTCATGGTTGCTTGGATATGAATGGGTATATGAGAAGCATCTAAAAGTAATTCATAGGCTCAATGGTGAAATGAAATAAATGGAGCAATTCATTGCAGTGGTGGTACACAGCAAAAACTGTGGTGTTATTCGGTGTACATAGAGGACCACACCAGATATTTTACACCGGTGGTAAATTCGTGGTGTTAGTTTTGCACATATAGGTGTTATTACAACACACATGTACACTCTTTGTGTTATGTTCAATCTCTAGGGTGTTATTTTAACACCTCAGGGTGTGGTCCTCTATTAACACCAATTGGTGTACCCTTGAACACCACAGTTTTTACAGTGTACCATGATTTTTCAAATAGGGGAGCGGGGAGAGGTAATATAAATAGGTACACAGCAAAAACTGTGGTGTTATTCGGTGTACATAGAGGACCACATCAGATATTTTACACCGGTGGTAAATTCGTGGTGTTAGTTTTGCACATATAGGTGTTATTACAACACACATGTACACTCTTTGTGTTATGTTCAATCTCTAGGGTGTTATTTTAACACCTCAGGGTGTGGTCCTCTATTAACACCAATTGGTGTCAGTTTTAACACCACAGTTTTTACAGTGTACCATGATTTTTCAAATAGGGGAGCGGGGAGAGGTAATATAAATAGGTACACAGCAAAAACTGTGGTGTTATTCGGTGTACATAGAGGACCACATCAGATATTTTACACCGGTGGTAAATTCGTGGTGTTAGTTTTGCACATATAGGTGTTATTACAACACACATGTACACTCTTTGTGTTATGTTCAATCTCTAGGGTGTTATTTTAACACCTCAGGGTGTGGTCCTCTATTAACACCAATTGGTGTCAGTTTTAACACCACAGTTTTTACAGTGTACCATGATTTTTCAAATAGGGGAGCGGGGAGAGGTAATATAAATAGGTACACAGCAAAAACTGTGGTGTTATTCGGTGTACATAGAGGACCACACCAGATATTTTACACTGGTGGTAAATTCGTGGTGTTAGTTTTGCACATATAGGTGTTATTTCAACACACATGTACACTCTTTGTGTTATGTTCAATCTCTAGGGTGTTATTTTAACACCTCAGGGTGTGGTCCTCTATTAACACCAATTGGTGAAGGTTTTAACACCACAGTTTTTACAGTGTACCATGATTTTTCAAATAGGGGAGCGGGGAGAGGCAATATAAATTTTTGGGGCACAGAGGTCTACAAGCCTCCTTTTTTTTTTCAGTATTCAAAATTTCCGGGGCACAGGGGAGGGCAACGCTTCTTTCTTACTAGGGGTGGAAAACGCATCCATGCCCCCACCCTCCTTGGTGCCACAACTGCTTCGATCATTGTTATTGAAATCGATGAATTCATTCGATTGTTATTAAGTTATCTCCAAATCAGTGACGATGATACACCAACCTGGTGGGCTGTACTTTAACGGATGATGATGATGCACGTGGCGTATTTTCATACTCTAGTGACTGCCATCTACGTTGTATGTTTGTCATTCAGTTTCAATCGTCTGCTTGAGAAAAACTGTTCAGGCGTATGGGATACTGACTGACAGTGATCGGGGCTATACATTATTATCATTATTCATTAGACCCTGGAAATCAACGTGACGAGTAATTAACATAAAGCCAATGACACGATCTAACCTGACGGTTTCGTAGATTAATACACAAAATTATATTTTTCTTCTTTATATTGGAGCCGACATTTCCCCCTCAATGTTGAATCATTAGAGGGGGTAACGTGTAACGTACATAGTATAAAGTAACTCGATACAGATACGGTATATCTTTTTTTATACTTAACTATACCCCCGCTCCCTTCCTTCTCTTTCTTCCTAACCTTCCCAACTAATTGAAAAATAAAAGGGGGTATAGTCCCCCCCCCCCCTCCGTAGCACCGCCACTGCACGTCGGAGCTTCGAATCAAACTCATTATCCACGAAATAAAGCAATCTAACATGATATAACTTTCAAGCTCTGCCATTAATCTGTCATATTAATTTGCGCGCGGCATGTCATAAAGTCATAAACCAACATTTTGTAATCGATTGACCGATACGAGCGATCGTGGGTTTGTGTCGTCTGCAAGTTACCGCTCGCGTTGCCCACACACAGCTCAACCTGTTCGTGATTGTTGAAAATGATGTTGTGCAGAAAATTGGAATGTACATTGAATTCTAGATATTCAAGACATGTTGAAGCCATTTGACTTAGAACATCGCAGTCTCATGAAAAAGAAGGCTTTTACCTGCATACATTGATATTTCTGGCGCCTTTTTGGATTCGAATGAACCACAACAAGCTATAGGATGGAATCGAGACGCCAGGATTTTGCTGCGCATTCCATGGGGAGCTGGAGCAGTGGGAGTCTTTCAAGCGGTCGGTCAGACCTGGACAATCGTCTTCATCAGGTATTCAAACTGTCTTATTGTTTTATGATATAGTCACACCGAGGAAACCTATTGCAATCGACCAATTTATTGTACGTCATTGAAAATAACGTAATAGATTCGGTTGGTCTGGGATCGGTTTGGCAGATCTGACTTCGGCAGTATTATAGTATCATTGAACTTTCAAATTGAATGTAGGACATTCGAATGAACTCATGTGCTCGTTTGTGCTGCATATCATCTGTATTTTTGTTGATTGGCTGTTTAAAACAAACTCGATCTGCTCAAAAATTAAATACTTAAATATTAAGTTTGACTATCCCTTTAACTTATCGTGTTCTTGACTTTCCGTGAGTATTCTGGTGTAATAATGATAATAATATTTCATCTATATAGATGACAATTACGACATCATTGAGTGTTTTACTAGTTCTGTGACATTTGCTTTGGCCACTATTGCTCCGCTGTAAATTCCACACACAAATCGAATGACCAACTTCAATATTGGTTTTAATAGGCCTACCGTACCCTAAACCTAACATAAAACACTATTGTAACTCTAACCCTAAATCTTATAGGCGAAATTAAGCCAGGAGCCATTTTACAGCCATGTTTTAATCACATCAGTCATGCCTAGAACGTTTCGCGCAACAAACATACTATTTTCTATTGGTGTACTGTAATGTTATGTAAACGCTCCCTGTCATTGATAAAATATCGTTTTGATCCCATTCTGAACCTATCATTTGAATCAAGAGAATACAATAATTTTGACAGGATGAAACTACCAGTACAACATTAACCTAGGTCAGATCCGGTATTGTTTTTCCTTTTTCTTAAGGGGGGGGGGGGGGTGGTAGGGTTCGATACCTCTGATAAAAGTAGAGGGAGAAGTATTAAACGAAATAGGCCTGCATGGTATTTTTTTTTTTTGAAAATAATTTTTAGACAATGTGTTTTTTTTTTACTATTAAGTGTGCGATATAGAGATGATGTAAATTAAGCGTGGTGCTACAAAATAAAAACACTTCTTCGTCTGAAATAATAAATCTTTAATATGTTTCTTCTCATTAGCAAAGTTGTGAGATTACACAGGTCCGTTGCTTGTGTTATATCGAAAGGAGGATTTACAAGGGTTTGTGTAATATTATGATATCGGTATTTATTTTACATTATTAGGGAGGTGCCGTGGCCGAGTGGTCTAAGGCGCCTGGCTATACATGGAAAGTCCGGGGTTCGATCCCCGGCCGCGGCACCTATGCCCATGAGCAATGCATTTAATCTATAATGCTCTTTTATCCTGTTTTCAAATAAATGGAAATGCTATTTGCATTATTGGTAACTAGGTGTGCACTTGTTTAAAAAAAAAAAATATTAAAAAAAACATTGGACATCTGAAACAAGTTTCCTGAACGCGGTGTTGCTTTTGTACGGTGCATTATTAAAAAAATATTTTATGTGCTTTGAGATAATCCATATTAAGTTTGGTGGTCATGATAATGAACCGTTTGTTTCATGTCGCCAAACCCCATCACACATCCCATCCTAATACCCCCCCCCCCCTTCATAATTTACCCAAAATAGAGATGAATACAGGAAAGTAATGATGGTAATTCGGATATGATGCAACGGGAAAGTGGTCTACCTCTGTAATGTCTGACCTTATTATACCATCTATTAGAATTCACGTGATAATGATTAATTGATAGGTATATAAAGTTCACAATGTTGGCTTACATTATGTTTGGATTAGAATAGAAATTAATATTGTTTCACTCTCATTGTTGGTTCGTTTTACGTGCTATGTGAGCGAGTGCATCGAGTGATACAAAAATAGAGTTCTTCTTCCTCCTCCTCTTCTATTTCTCCTCCTCCTCCTTAATTCTCCTCCTTCTTCTTATCCTTCTCCTCCTCCTCCTTCTTCTTCTCATTCGTCTTTTTCTTCTTCTTCTATTTCTTCTTTTTCTTCTTCTTATTCTTCTCCCTGTTCTTCTTCTCGACACAGTGGACGTACCGAACATATTTCCTGGACTGGATTTAAACTATTATCTGCTCATGTGAGTCGTCCACTCGTAAATGAACTCTACAGCCACGACACGTTACATCTATTGTAAAATTTGTATATACAAAGTAAATATTGACACATCTTTTTAACTAAAATGTAAGTGATATCTACTGAATCTCTGATCTTTGTCTGGTTTATGCTTGCCTTTTTCTGTTTTGGTATTAAACAAATGGTGACTGTCAAAGACACTTAATTTCTGCAATTAATGATGTTTACTCATACTGACAAACATGTCTCGTAATATGTAACATAATGCGGAATTTTTGTTCCAAACTTCCTACGAAATAATTGTCTGATTTATTGTCAAAGTTGCTGAGACGGGGAAACCCCCATTGACTGTATGTAGAACAGCATCGTAGATTCAACACATGGGTGGTTTTGAAAGACTGGTCAATGGTCAATCGCGGGGGGCGGGGGTGCACATGTACACCAGTGTGTGAACAACAAGAGAGGAAAATATTTTAGCTATCCAGGAGCTGTCCTACGCATTTGTTTTGTTGCGGGATCTGAGTATAAAATTTTGGATATTTGAATGAATAATCCGTTCAGATTGTTCAGCAGGGGCCGTAGAACAGTTTTGAAAGGGGAGGGGGTGGCCAGGTACATAATCACAATCAGATTTTTTTTTTACGTCGTTGTACCATTTATTTTTGTTATAAGTTGAGGCTGAAGCCACCCCCTGGTTCAGCGGTCCCGCCCCCGCATGTACAGGTGGAGGTATACAGTACTAGGTCGTTTCGAAATGAATAATAATTATGCTAATCTTAATCTTTATTGCATTCATCAGAATGGTTCCGTTGTACCTTAGCATGATAGAAAACTATTTTGCAATTCAGGGGCCCGTTACAGAAAGAGTTGCAATCAATCGCAACTCAAAAAATCACGCGCAACTTGGTTTTCAACCAATCAATAGCGCGCATTTTTGACTTGCGATTGATTTTTTGACTTGCATTTAAACGAAACTCTTTCTGCAACGGGCACCAGGTAACTGTTTTGTATTCCATCTTTTGACGTATTGACGTTTAAAAGGCTTACCAGTGACTCGATGACGTAATGAGCCCCAAAATATCAGAAGGCTAGATATAGTGTATCGCATAAAATTCATAAAAGTTGCAAGCGAGCGGAGCGAGCGAGCAAGCAAAAATTTTCACATTTTTATTACAAAAATCAAATTTTTGTGATAGATTTTGACAAATTAATCTTCAGAGAATAATATCACGTTTCACCCCCATATATTTCCTTTTCTTTCTTTTTTCCCTTTTTTTGTCGTCACAACTTTGCGGGGCAAGCGCCCCAAGCCAACCCCCCCCCCACCGCATTTGTACGCCACTGCAGGGTATTGTTTACAGCATATGTCCATTGAGCTCGGTAATGTTCTACAAATTACTTCGCCCTATCAAGACAAGTGAAATTTCATGAGGCCAATTTTTGAACAAAAAAAGAACATCCTGTTCGATGGTACCAGCACAACATTTTGTTCCAAAATCAACTTCATTGATTTCGTGATCATAGTGGCGAATCCGGGTGCTTTCTCTGAAGGAAAAATGTATTCTTTCTTCTTTTTTTTCTTTGTCTTGTTTTTGGGGGTGTCGTTTTCGTAATGAAAAATCAAGCAAAAAAAGGGGGATCATCTGCAATTATACGAGGTGTGTTTTCCCCTTCCGAAAATATTTTACATGCAAGAGAAATCGTTATTTTAAAAGGTATAAACGTTGGTTCTTCGCCGGGGTCACGTTCTTAAATGGGAAATTACTACAATTATTGTGCAGAACTTTACTTGAGCACTACGCCAAGTCTATGAAGTCTAATTGAACATGACAGAAAGAAAAAATGGCAAGAACTGAAATTTTCAACATTAGCATTTCCCTTTCATATATTGTTTTAACCTGCATGTGCGTTAATGATGAATAACTTTCCAATTAATATTTTACATGTAATTTCGTTTATATTCGACATGCATATTAACATACCCAACATTTTTTTCTAGGAGTTTAATATGTTTCTTATGCTATGGGGGCGAAAGGGAACACCCCTCCCGACCTCTCATCTACAAACTAGTATAACAACAAAAAACTCTGTTTAGAATTGTTCATACAACGCTGTTTCTTGTATGAATCTTACATTTTTTTTAAATAGAAAAAACATGACAATCTTAAACAACAAAGATTTTTTTTCTCTATGGATTAAGCATGGTTATTCAAACTATCAAACAACTCCTGCAACGTCCATGTGGTAAACCGTGTTTGTATGAAATTTTTGAACAACGATTATTGTGTAAAATAATACACATCTTAGTGATACTGATACACAGTGTCCAACTTTTCAGTTTTCTTCCTTGTTCAAATTATAATCTGTATTAATTGGAGCGTATAGTTCCGCTTTTGTTTACTCTGTGGCTAATGATGATGACTATCTTTCTTAATTGTCATTCTCAAACAAACACGTCTATTTAAAATGAGGGTATGTATTCGTGAGGAAATGACCCACGAAGCCCGTTTCCCTGTGATTTGTGCTACCAACCCATAGGCGGCGGAAGCGGGGGGGACGTGTCCCCCCCTAAATTTGGGGAGGGGGGACGGTCCCCCCCTAAATTTTTAGTTGATGACCTTTTTTTTTTTTTTTTTTTTTTTTTTTTTTTGCTTGTCAATTTATTTTCCTACGCCCTCCCTGAAATTTTTTGGTTGAGAATCTTTTTTTTTTTTTTTTTTTTTTTGCTTGTCAAAAAAATTTTGGTTGTCCCCTCCTAAAATTTTTGGCTTCCGCCGCCAATGTACCAACCCAAGTGATTACTATAATTATACTCTGCTTTCATTCCATCGAAGGCAGTAATTCTAGTCCGTGATGTAAGTTCAAAATGTCAACAACAAAAATATGAAATTGTGCTGTAATTTACATTTTTAGAAAAAAATGCCCCTTTCTGTTAGAAATCAATAATCAAAATGGCAAAATGGTCTTAGTGGGGGATGGTATATGTTTTCTGGTTTGAGCTTGCTCAGTACGGTGGGGGAATGAACCGGATTTTTGAATCATTTCCCTTTTGAATTTTACTATCATATTTCGAAAATTTGTTTTCTTTTTTGAAATTCACCCTTATTTCACTGACCCATTATTTCCAAACCGAGCCGTGCTCCTAGTTACTGTAAAATTCACATACTTGGTTTTCTTTTATGATTAACCCCACCATCCCCGATGCCCCAAGAAATATATACACCGCCCCTCCCCCTGCCCCACATCCATCACTAAGCGCACCCCACCCCCCCCGCCCCGTTCTGTTTCATGGTAACTCCCGTAGGAACTCGGCAGGACAGCAATTTTTGCTGGTAAACGCCAAGTTGGCGTATATTTACCGAGGAAACATTTAACGTCTTGGTTAATCAGTCATAAAGGCTGACTTTATATAGACAACACATTATTAATTACTCTTGGGCCTTTTTATCAAGGTGGAGACAATGGCAGAGTGGGGATTCAAACTCAAAACCTTGCGATGAGTCTATAGTGCTCTAACCACTCGACCGTACATCCAGTGTGATTAGATGATATTCGTATAACATGCATTGTCCATAACCGATACCAGTGTTTTCACACATTATGCAGTATTTTGTAAAGGTCATAATCATTTCTCTTCGTCAATATTACGAGACTGGAATAATTGAGACATCTCTTTTCTTTCTTTAAGCGTTCGGCGGCAGTCTGAATTATTTTTCAGTATTATCACCGAGAGGGGTTGCCATGGAAACGCGAAATTCTCTCGCTCCGTGACTATGGTGACCAAGATTTATCATTTCAAGAGTTACTTTTCATTTTTCTGTATAAATATCACGTAATTCCAGTTCAATGCCACAAATAAAGTCACTCTGGATTATTGTGTAACCTGTCTGTATACATAATAGTATTGGTATTATGAATAGCATTTTAAGGAAAATTTATTATATATCCTCTTAATACTCTCAACTTAATTTACTTCTGTCAGTGTTAATTTCTCTTTAGAATTAAAGACCTCATAGATTTTGAGTAATATTTCTTTGTTTTATTATTTAATTTACCTAATAGCTGAAAAAAAAGTTGTCTTCTAAACACTGATTCACAGAATGCGGGCTGGAAAAAGAAAGAAAAGGAGAAAATGAAAGAAAAATGGTGAAATATTATACTCTTTTCAAAATGGCGCGTCTCGTGGTTTGATGGTTCTTGCACTCGCCTTTCAAACAGAGAGTCGTGGGTTCGAATCCTAGCCGTGGCGTGTTTTCATTCCGCAATGAATTCATTCACACTGCGCTGCACTCAACCCAGGTGAGGTAAATGGGTACCGGCAGGATATAATTCCTCAAAAAGCTGTGTGCACCTGAATCGGTAGCTTAGCTTAGCCGGGTAATAATGATAGCAGGGTCCACTGGGAGAACAGTTTGCGGAACCTCAGTGGCTACCCTGGGTAAATATCGATTTAGTAATAGAAAGGGTAAAAAAATTGCTAGCTCGTTTTTTTTTCTTCAATTTATTTGGCTTCGTTCGTAATTTGTTTTTAATTTTGTTCCTCTATGCTTAATTTTGTCTACCCCTCGGGTATTTTGGCTTTTAATTATAATAATAATAATAAAAGCTTCAGTTATCTCCAAGTGCCTCATGCAAAAAAAAAATGATAAGAGAAATGCCACTTAAATTGATCGGGGAACTCATGGACATGTTTTTTTTTTCATTCGGGAAAATGCAAATTTCATGCTTTCCTTCTGTTTCACAAAAGCGTATGTTGGGATAAGAAATATAGAGAGAAAAACGAAACAAATCTGTTTCATATACCATTTTTCACAGAAGTTGGGAGAGGAAGCGTAAGTGTGTTGAGGCTGTATTTATATAAACAACGAATGGATGAGTGAATGGATGAAGGAATTGAATTAATAAACAATTAGTAAGTCAACTAGTTGATCAATCAATAAAACAGATGAAATTATGAATCGATCGACACATTACAAGCAATGATGCTTTATTGGCTCCTCATTTCCTTATACTCTGTCTTATACTGCTTATCTTTAAAATGTCAGTTCTTTAAGTTGGTGTCTGACTTTGTATTATGTGTGAATGGAAATTAAATTAGGCCGGGGAATAAGGAATTGAATTGATGATTAAAGGAGAATGAAACCTTTTTGAACGAGATAGCTTGTGTGAAAACAGAAAAATCAAAGGACAGATCAACGAAATTTTGAGAAAAATCGGACAAATAATGAGAAAGTTATGAGCATTTGAATAATGCGATCACTAATGCTATGGAGATCCTCAAATTGGCAATGCGACAAAGATGTCACTTATGAACAACTCTCATTACTTTATTATATATTTCACTTAATGTGCCTCTTTTTTCACATCTATCAGTAGAGCATATATTCTTTCTGTAGGCGGGCATGTAATGCAATTTTTTAAAGAATACATCATGGATAAAGAATTTGTGTCACCATAAGAAAAAGCAAAAAGAGACATTTTGGGGGTATTTTATAGTCCATCAAAGGGAAAGTTGTTCACATGTGACATCACACATCCTTGTCGCATTGCCAATGGGAGGAGCTCCATAGCATTAGTGATTGCAATATTCAAATGCTCATAACTTTCTCATTATTTGTCCGATTTTTCTCAAACTTTCTTCGTTCTTATTCTTTGATATTTCTGTTTCGACACAGGCCTACTTGTTCCAAGGGTTTCATTACCCTTAAGTTAATCATAATTAGAATATATTATATATAATAGAAAACTGATATACACACTGATCACCGATTTCTCATGATTATCTTTGATGCGTCTCGTAGAACCTTGCGATGACGCTTGCCCACCACCCTTTCCTGTTACCAGTGGCGTAACTATGGGGGGCATGGGGGCACGTGCCCCCCCCCATCGGCGGGCAAAAAGAAAACGGGCAAAAGGAAAAAAGAATGAGAAAGGAAGAGAAACGTATTGGGAAAGAAGAATTTATAGTTCATGATAATGTTTTATTATAATTTGTTTTTTATAACTTTATGAAACATAATTTGGCCAGGGCCTATCTTCAGTGTGCTCGCATTGTCTGTTTAGCGAGATATATAATCCTGTTGTACTAAAAAAATTCCAATTACAAGTCAATACACACCAAATATATTTCCTCACACTTCGAGTTATTATTGTTTTTTTAGTGACATTTGCTCTTTTTCCATGACTACTTAAAGTGATTCCCCCATTTTAAGATCTTAATATAAAACATTTCCTGTCCGTGTTTACGTTCGCATAAGTGGGTTGGTGAGATATGTCTGCTCTTCATGGATTCCTAAAATCAGTCCTTAAAAATGTCCCATTTTCTGATCTGAATATCAAATTTTTCAGCTCGCGCTTCGCGCTCGCATCATTTGGTTAGTGAAATACGTGTGGTCTCATTGTGAATTCCTAAAAACAAGCCTTAGAATGTGCTCTTCAGGTCTGAATTTCCTAAATTTTCTGCTCGCGCTTCGCGCTCGCAATATTTGGTGAGATGCGTATGTTAATCATCATGTTTTCAATTACCACAAGTGCTTTGTGTGTGTCCCTGTTTGGGGTCCATACACAAATTTCAACTCATGCTTCGTATTGTTTGTTTAGCGAAATAGGTACGTATCATGATTACAAAAAAATTGCTTATTAATGTCCCTTTTAGGTCTGAATATAAAAAAAATCAGCTCGCCCTTAGCGCTCGCATTATTTTGATCAGTGAAATAAACGTTTATGGCACTGTCCTTAAAATGTCTCTATTAGGTAAGTATACCTGGAAACTGAGCGCACTTCGCGCGCTCACTAAGTGACTCAAAATTTTTGCAGATGCCCTCCCCCCCCCATGACACGACCCAAGGTACGCCACTGCCTGTTACAATCTGGTGAAGTATAACGTTCCGCTTCAGAGAACACAATACTATCATTGTTTAGTAGGTCTTATTGATTTCTTGGAGCACGTCAGCTGCTTGTTATGACTGAGCTGGTTTGGTTTTTGAATAAAATTGTTTTCGACAAACCTTTCTTACGAAAATGGTGTCGTGCTTGGTACAAGTTGCTTTAACATCGGTTGCCTGAAAGGAAACAGTGTTGTTAATATGTGGAATAGTGATTTGCGAGGTTATCATAATTCATCTATTTTATCTGGAGGTGCCGTGTTCGTAGTTTATTCGTATTATGATTGTCATTAAGGTTCGCCCATCGTCCGAGGAAGGGGGCTTTAGAGAACAATAAGAGAGTGACCAGTGAATTGCCACATAGTGGACAATAGGATAACATCGGACAGACAATGACCAAGAACAGGGTTATGGAAGTGCATAAGGTATGCATTCTGTTATCTGTTTACACGTGTGTATCGTAGGATTTTTAAACTAAAAAATGCCTTGTAACCGTTTTCAGGGTAACGATAAAATGAGGGATGGTTCATTGAGTTGTTAAATCAGCAAACGTAAATAAAGGACATTAATTATTGAGATTGTAAGCGCTTGGTTCCTCTCTTTTTCGTTGTCTCATCTTTATTTTCTTCTACTTGCTCCTACTGCTACTGCCCATTCTACTACTACTACTACTACTACTACCAGGCGCGGATCCAGGATTTCATAGGGAGGGGGGCCCAAACTCGACCTAATTTTGGCGCCCCTGTGTACTTTTCGGAAAAATGGCGGCCCCTCCCTCCCCCAGGCAATCATAAGTGCCTTAAATGCATGTCTTATTTCATAGGCACATGAATCAGGGGCGGATCCAGCCTTCTGAGTTTTTTTTTTCAGCCATATTTTCCCCGATCGGCCGCTCGAAGATTTTTTTTTTCGTTTGTTTCTTTGAAGGGGGTAGTCCTATAAGTCACTTCTTAGCTTTATTCTCTAAATCAACATAAATGTATAATATAATAATCCTTATTTCATAATGCCTGCGCGAAGCGCGAGCAATTTTTTTTAAAATTGTCTGTATTTTTTCTTAAAATTTGAACATTCTGAAATTTTTTTTGACATTTCTACATAAAGAATGGAAAAATTTAATCAATTTTTGTAATCATGAACAGGATAGCTATACAGTATAACTAAACAATTTTATGCGAGCGCGAAAGTGCGAGCGGAAAAATTCTAGATTTAGACCTAGAACGGGACACTCTATCCATGTTTCCTAAATCATGAAAACGAGGGGATCTTCCTGCATTAATAATGCGAGCGCAAAGCGCGAGCAGAATATGTTTGTATACGTTTTGAACTGATCGAAAAGTGCCTTTTAAGGACTGCTTGCATTTAGCCATGAAGACATTACATATTTCATCAATTAAATAATGCGAGCGCGAAGCGCGAGCTGAAAATTTTTGACATTTCTACATAAAGAATGGAAAACTTGAATACAATTTACTTAATTACAGAAAAAACAATTCGAATTTGTACTGATTCCCAATATTTATCACACACAAATCCATTATTCCATAAACTAAAGACTAACAGTATTTGACATAAATACACTTCAAAGTTTACTACTTATGTAAATAACATGCTCCCACCTACCTTCATTCCACAATTTTTATTCTCTGAATACATCTATTCAATCATACCCTACCCGTAACTCTTCAAATTTCCATTTAATCAACCAAAAACTGCTTATTGCGCAGAGATCCATAAGACACCATGGTCCAGATTTGTGGAACTCTACCAGCAGAGTCTGTAAAACAATCTTCGTCTCTTCACTCATTTAAGGCAAACGTTAAATCTATGTTATTATCAGAATATTTGAAGTAAAATTTCTGTGTCGTATCCTTTTTATCGTGAATTTATTCCTCCTTCGATTTAGTCATTACCAATATCTTCATCATGACCACCATCATCTCCATGGCCTTCATCATCATCAACATCATCATATCACCGTCACCCTCAGCTTTATCATCTTCATCTTCATACTATAATATTGCATGATTCATGTTTCGTATTTGAAAATATATGCCAATTCTGCTTTATAAATGTATTAATTCAATTAGTATAAGTTTGGGATTGTCATTTTTTCAAGCAATCTGCTTATGATGACAATCCTCCTGCAAATTGTGAATATCATATAGTTAATAATTTTTGTCTGGAATTATTTTTTAGTACTCTTTATTTATGATTCATGCCAAAAATGCTAACATATTATGTTTATTATGTTGTGAAAAATGTATTATATGAATGTTATGGATGCAGTCATGCAGAAGAAAACAATAAATCAAATCAAATCAAATGATGCGAGCGCGAAAGTGCGAGCGGAAAAATTCTAGATTTAGACCAAGAACGGAACACTCTATTTATGTTTTCTAAATCATGAAAAAGATGAGTAAGAGGGGATCTTCCTACATTAATAATGCGAGCGGAAAGCACGAGCAGAAAATGTTTATATTCGCTTTGAACTGATCGAAAAGTGCCTTTTAAGGACTGCTTGCATTACATATTTCACAATCAAATTTTGCGAGCGCGAAGCGCGAGCGTAAAAAAAAATCGAAATTTCGACCTTGAACGTGATACTCTATTCATGTTTTGTAAATCATGAAAGGGGATCTTCTTACATTAATAATACGAGCACAAAGGGCGAGCAGAATTTTTTGATATTGTGATCTGAAACTGGATAACTGAATGAAAATGCGCGCGCGTGTTTCAGATTTAGACCTAGAATCTAGGCATTCTAAACAATCTGTTATCATGAAAATAAAAGCGAGCGCGAAGCGCGAGCTTAAAATATTTGATATTCCGATCTGATATTTCAAACACTTTGTAGGAAACTTGTAAGGTGGATATAAATCGCACTTGATAAAGAGCTGATATGTTTCATTAATACTTTAATTTTGAGACATAGGACCTTGACATCCTTAGGACATGTTCTCATATGAATATGATGACTATATATCTTCCTATTCATCTTGCTAAGCGCGAGATAAAACAAAAGTGACAATTTAATTATTAAATTGATATATTAGTATTAATGCATAATGAGGGCGCGGAATCTGATGATATTATGGCCTGAACACTGAACATTTCAAGCACCTTTTTATTTATGAATAGGATGCATCATTAATTAGTTGATTTATTTTTAACCATTAATGCGAGCGCAAATCGCGAGCCGAAATTTTTGATAAACTGTCATGAAAAGGGGATTTTAAGGAGTTTGTTATACAATCAATATTGAGACATACATAACCCGCCAATCAAAAATGCAATCATAGCAGCCGTAGCTGATGCGTTTTGACAATCAGACCTGAAAAAGGATATTTTGAAAACTGCATGGAATACATGAAAATAATAGGTACCTGATACATCACGATTCGCGAACGCGCAGCGCAACTGGAAAATGTTAATATTCCGACCATAAAACTGACATTTTTACAGAGCACTTTTTAAAAATCAATAAAAAAAAATCAAAAAATTAACAAAAGTTTGATTTCCAAGGAGAAATATGTTTTGTATACTGACTTCCAAACTTGATATTTAAGCTCCGTGTTGAACAAGATATGTGGATCACTTAACAGGCAATGCGAGCGAGAAGCGCGAGCGAAAATTTTATATTTTGACATAAAATATTTTTGTCCAAGTCTTCATCTCATCTTATTTTATTCATTCGTCTTCCTACTTTCTTTTTTTCTCTATTCTTTTCCTTCCTTTTTCTTTCTTTCCCACCTTTTTTTTGCTCTACCCATAGGGGGGTCCGGGCCCCTCGGGTCCCCTGGATCCGCCTATGCATGAAGAAGAGGCAATTGAATAATGGTTTTATAATGATGTGTTAATGAATAAATGTAATATCACTTTAAAAAATAATAAATGCGAGCGGGAAACTCGATCGATTTCTATTTTAACCATTTGATGCTTTCAATTTCGTTTAAATTCTCATCTGAGTAGGCCCTGCTAGAATTATGTTTAAAAATTGAACACTGCGGTTGGGGTTCAAAACTCCACCCCTAAATTTCAAATTGAACCCCTAGGGGTGCAATTTTGAACCCGCAGGGTGCAAAAATGAACCCCAACCGCAGGGTTCAACTTTTAAACATAATTCTAGCAGGGCCTACTCTGATGAGAATTTAAACGAAATTGAAAGCATCAAAAACTGCACCCCTAAATTTCAAATTGAACCCGCAGGGTGCAAAAATGAACCCCAACCGCAGGGTTCAATTTTTGAACCCATAGGGTGCTGATTTTGCATCAACCTTTCGGGGTTCAATTCTGAACATTTATTTCTTAGTGTGTGCAAGTAAACTTCAAAATGTCTGTAAATAATATCTGTCAATATATCAATCAGTGTTGTAAGTCAAGGCTCAAACCTCCAAGGACAAGGCTTTAATACCCAAGACCAAGGCTTTAATCCCCAAGGCCAAGGCCTAAAAACCTCAAGGCCAAGGCATTTCAAACTTTCAATATATGGAACAATGAGCCAACAACAAGGCGGCAGTTCGAATATCAGTTCGGCGCCCCTACATGAAGGTCGATCATCAATTTGCCCCCCCCCCCCGTTCGAACATCAATTCGGCCCCCAGTTCGAACATCATTTTAGCATCCATTCGAACTCAATTTGCCTTCCCTAGTTCGAATATCATTTCGCCCCCCTAGCTCGAGTATCAATTTTGCGCCCCCCCCCCAAGTTTGAACATTAATTCGCGCCCCCTAGTTTGAGTATGAATTTGGCGCCCCTACCTCGAAAATCAATTCGGCCCCCCTCCCTATAGTTCGAGTATGAATTTGGCGCCCCCACTTCGAACATCATTTCGGCGCCCTCCTAGTTCGAATATGAATTCGGCGCCCCATGTAGGTCGATCATCAATTTGCCCCCCCCCCCTTTCGAACAATATTCGGCCCCCAGTTCGAACATCGTTTTGGCATTCCTTCGAACTCAATTTGCCTTTCCTAGCTCGAATATTATTTCTCCCCCCTAGCTCGAGTATCAATTCGGCGCCCCCTTCCCTAGTTTGAGTATCAAGTGGCGCCCCCCTCCCCAGTTCGAGTATTAATTTGGCGCCCCCAGTTCGAACATCATTTTAACATCCCTTCGAACATCATTTTGGCGCCCTCCTAGTTCGAATATCAATGCGGGGCCACTATACATGTAGGTCGATCATCACTTCGGCCCCCCCCCCGGTTCGAACATCAATTCGGCCCCCAGTTCGAACATCATTTTAACATCCCTTCGAACATCATTTTGGCGCCCTCCTAGTTCGAATATCAATTCGGCGCCGCTACATATAGGTCGATCATCACTTCGGCCCGGCCCCCCCCCCCGGTTCGAACATCAATTCGGCCCCCAGTTCGAACATCATTTTAATATTCCTTCGAACATCATTTCGGCGCCCTCCTAGTTCGAATATCAATTCGGCGCCCCTACATATAGGTCGATCATCACTTCGGCCCCCCCCCCCCCGTTCGAACATCATTTTAACATTCCTTCGAACATCATTTCAGCGCCCTCCTAGTTCGAATATCAATTCGGCGCCCCTACATGTAGTTCCAACATCAATTTGTTCGAATACCATTTGCCCCCCCCCCCCAGCTCGAGTATCAATTTGGCGCCCCTACGTCGAACATCAGTTCGCCCCCCCCCCCCCTCCGTTTAAACATCAATTCTGCCCCAGTTCGAACAGCATTTTGACATTCCTTCAAACATCATTTCAGCCCCCTTTTGGTTCGAATATCATTTCGGCGCCCTCCTAGTTCGAATATCAATTCGGCGCCCCTACATATAGGTCGATCATCACTTCGGCCCCCCCCCCCCTCGTTCGAACATCATTTTAACATTCCTTCGAACATCATTTCAGCGCCCTCCTAGTTCGAATATCAATTCGGCGCCCCTACATGTAGGTCTAACATAAATTTGGCGCCCCTAGTTCGAATATCAATTCGGCGCCCCTACATGTAGTTCCAACATCAATTTGTTCGAATACCATTTGCCCCCCCCCCAGCTCGAGTATCAATTTGGCGCCCCTACGTCGAACATCAGTTCGCCCCCCCCCCCCCCTCCGTTTAAACATCAATTCTGCCCCAGTTCGAACAGCATTTTGACATTCCTTCGAACATCATTTCAGCGCCCTTTGGTTCAAACATAATTTTCTTTCCTCCTCTTCCTCTTTTTCTTCTCGTCCTTCCCCTCTTCCTCTCACCTTTTCGTCTCTTCTTTCCCCTTTCTCTCTTTCTTTTTTCTTCTCTTCTTTCTTCCTTCTTCCTCATTCTCCTTTTCCCCTCTTCCTCTCTCTTTTCACCCTCTTCCTCTTTTTTTCTCCCCCTCCCTCCCTTTTCTTCTCTTCCTTCCCCCAATTCCTCTTTTTTCTCTTTCTTTCCCCTCTTCTTTTCCTCTTTTCTTTCCCCTCTTCTTTCTTCCCTCTTCCTCTCTTTCCTTTTTTCTCATTTTCCTCTCTCTTCCCCCTCTTCCTCTTTTTTCTTCTCCCTCCCCCTCCCTTTTTCTTCTCTTCCTTCCCCCTCTTCCTTTTTTCTCTTTCTTTCCCCTCTTCTCTCTTTTTTTCTTTCCCTTCTTCTTTCCTTTCCCCTCTCTTTTTTCTTCTCTTTTTTTCCTCCCTCTCCCTCCCCCTTTCTTTTCTTCTCTTCCTCCTTTTCTTTCCTCTTTTTCCTCTCTCTCTTTTTCTTCTCTTCCTTTCCCCTCTTCCTCTTTTTTTCCTTTTCCTTTCCCTCTCTTTTCCTTCTCTTTCTTTCCCCTTTTCCTCTCTCTTTTCCTTCCCTTCCTTCCCCCTCTTCCCTTTTTCTTCTTTTCTTTCCCCCTTTCCTCTCTCTTTTTTCCCTCTTCCTTCCCCCTCTTCCTCTCTCTTTTCCCCTCTTCTTTTCCCCCTCTCCTCTCTTTTCCTTTTTTCTTTCCCCCCTTTTCCTCTCTTTTTTTCTTCCCTTCTTCTTTTTCTTCTTTTCTTTCCCCTCTTCCCCTTTTTTCTCTTTCTTTCCCTCTCTCTTTTTTTTAGCCGAAGGGGGGGCCAAGGCCCCCTCGGCCCCCCCATGGATCCGCGCCTGACTACTACTACTACTACATGTACTGCTGCTGCTGCTATACTAATAATAATAATAATAATAAGACGTGACGACCACTACTATTACTACTTCTTCTACTACTACTACTACTACTACTACCACTACTACTACTTCTACTACTACTACCAATACTTATAATACTACGTCGTCTACTACTACAACTACTACTACTACTACTTCTTCTTCTTCTTCTTCTACTACTACTTTACACTGTCTTTTTTTCCTTCGCGATGTTTCTCCCTTTTCATGTATAATTATCTTTCACCGAGGCCGACCATGCAAGCAGAAAATTATATTGAAAGGGCTTTATATATGGACATGATTAGTTTGTCAATTGGAAGATAATATGACATATTTACGACAAGACGACGTGAGAATGAACCCCCCAAAAAACCCCGATGCCTCCATTGTCACACCATAGCCTATAGCTCCATGGTCACACCATAGCCTATAGCTCCATGGTCACATCAAAGCTTCGGAAATCCGCTCCAAAGCTGAAAGCTATTTTGTGTATAGTAATTAGGTTTGGGTGTTTGGATTCTTCCCAATTAACCTTGTTCGATGATTGTGTGGAATGAGGCTATATTTCATATTGTTCCAATGTTATCCGTTATAACACTATAGTTTCTTTCGAATTGTCATGCTTATGGTGCCATTTGAACCTCCCTCTACTCAGCTTATGTACTTTTTTTTTCATTTAATCACTGTCAATTTTTAACACTTCAGTTGAACATTATCATTTGAAATTAAGCATATTGGATCCTATCTTGTTGAGTCGGTTCCTTTGCTTTTACTTAGTTATTTTTTTCGTCACGAGTGGTTGTCAAATCCCGCTGGCGAATTAATTTTTGTAAATGAATACAGAGGTTTTAATAGGAGAAATTATAATTTGTAAAAAAAAATTCGGCATTACTTACTCCTATCGATCTTTTTTTTCAAGATTCAAGAAGTTGATTTCGTCCTGTGGAAATGTTTCGTGCTATTTCTAGGCTTATTATACTGGTATTTGATCCATCTAATTTATTTATCATGAATTCGGAATAAATTGTATTCTTTCTTGTCTAAAAACTAAACAATGAAAAAAAAATCATCACTTTCATCGGTTGGTATAATGATCAAAATTTCTTCCAAGCAAGTGCATAGGCTTTCCCAATCCCAGTGATGCTGTCTGAGGTCTTTTTTTTTAATTCTACCTTGTATAATATCGATAGACATGTATCTGTTGGTTGATCCGTGTATTGTTTTAATGCATTGAATCATTAATGTGTATATCCTTATATGCTATACCTGTATATTTACCTGCAGGCCGCAAAGTCTGGGAATCTGAGTGAAATCGGTCGCATATTGAAAGAAGACGGAGATAGTGGTAAAGATAGGCTGAACGAAGCTGATAAGAAAGACCGTACACCTCTACACCACGCCTCTCAGGCTGGTCATCTCAACGTGGTCAAATATCTGATTGAAAATGGCGCAGGTATACTAGTGGTGGTGATGGTGGTGGTGGTGGTGGTGACGTTGATGATGATGTTGATAATGATGGTGGTGGTGGTGGTGATGATGATGATGATGATGACGAGGATGATGATGGTGGTGGTGGTGGTGGTGGAGGTGATAATGATTTTGATAATGATGACGATGATGATAATGATGATGATGATAATGATGATGATGATGATGATGATGATGACGGTGGTGATGATTTTGATAATGATGACGATCATGACGATGATGATGATGATAATAATGATGATCATGGTCATGATGATAATAATGATGATTGTGGTTGTCGGTGACAGTGATAATTGTGATATTGATGTTGATAATGCCGATGATGATATTGATGACGGTGATGGAAATTATAATAATGATGATTTTTTATTTGATTTGATTTTATTTTATTGTTTACTTCTGCAATTACATCATTCGTATATAACACATTTTCCATGACATAACAAACATAGTATATTGAGAACTTTTTTGGCATGGATCATAACTAAGTGTACTAAAATCCTAATTACAAACAAAACTGATCTCATATACCAAATTAGTTAACATTTACAATTTGCAGGAGAAGGATTGTCATCATAAGCAGATTGCTTGAAAAAATGACAACCCCAGGTTAAAACTCATTGATTAATATAATCAATTGATGATTAATATAATCAATTGATGACGATACGATCCCCCCCCCCCCCTCGCACTCTCTCCAGATATCAATGCTGAGGGTGATAACAAACGCTTGGCCATTCACTTTGCCGCCATGACCAAACCTGGAAAATCAAGTCGAAGAGAGGTCAGTTTATTTTTATCTTTTTTAAGTTATTATAAACCAGTTTATTTCAATAAAGATTTGACATAAAATGAAACGAATACTACACGGTTGATCAGTTTAAAGCGTGTCTAAAACCAATGGCGTATAGATGGGGGGGGCTTGATGATATTACTGAAAGCACTCATACATCTATATTCTTATGAAAGAATGTATGCTCTGTCTCACTGTAATTCTCATCCATATTCTGACCTACCAGGAACACATATTCAATAAAGTCTTTTTCTAAACCATGCATTTCTTCTGAAGTTTTTTATTATTATCATTATTATTGTTCATAGTCTGAAGAAAGAGAAAATCACATGATAAGTTTGATTCGAGGTGAAGGTTAAAAAATGTGTAGTTCAGTTGAATATTTCCCTAAATACTCATTACAATTGGGATACTTATCTGATCAATTGAAGATTACCATCAAGGGACCTGCCATTATAAATCCTGGAGCAGTAAAATGTGACAACTTTGAATCAATTTCTGTATAATCTGTGTATTTTCAAGATTTTTAGAGACAAATAGGTATCTTTTATTAACCAATATTCCTTGATTTATATCAAACAGTTTGGTTTAGCTCTGGCTATTATACCTATTTACATGGCGAAAAGGAAACCAAAACCCAAATAAGAGATCTTTCTTACTGGAAAAGTAAAATGAAATAAACAATTTAAAATGGGTTTCATTAAAACCAGTTATGACATAGGAGTTATGGAAGTTTTGGTGTCTTTTAAGTAGAATTTATAGACCATATAGTTTCACTTTTGAAAGTAACGATATTGCTCTAACTCTGAGCTTTTTTACTCTTCAATAAAGATGATAGTTTACAAGATTCTATGGCCCGTATTCTGAAGTCGGGTGTAACTTAAACTCAGGTTTAAAGTTGTGGTTTAAGTATGGATAGCCAATTGTCACATAATCACTAACAGTAAAGATATCATACTTCAGCTCATTCGGTTCTCAAATCATTTACTAATTGTGTAGGAAGTTTAAATAAAGATTGTCTTCATCATCGATGAATCAGGAAATAGCACAGTAAACATAAGAAACATACAATTTGATGCAATTTTGATACTTTTGGCCTTCCATACTTAAACCACAACTTTAAACCTGAGTTTAAGTTAGACCCGACTTCAGAATACGGACCTATATCATTACCGAATAATATATCTTCCGGGTAAATATTCCCCTAATATTTTTTTTGGAAAGTTATTTAAGTGGCTGAATAGCATTTAATAAAGTGGTAGCATGCATGATTTGAAGTATTTTTGGCGTTTTGGTTGGGATACCACAGGGGTCAATTCTCGGCCCCAAGTTCTTTTAATTCATTTCGATCTACAGTTATGTTTGCTAACATTTTTTTCTATCACATTCTTATTATTTGCTGATAATAATCTGCCTGATTTATTTCATGACGAATACCCATAATAATTAATAAATGATTCATAAATTCAAGTAAAACTAATCTCATGAAATTAAAATGAGAAATAAAAAGTGCAAACTTTGAGTGAATACTCTTTGGCTAACCATGGTTACATAGATTCTTTAATGACAGCTATTTAGAGTGGTTGCTCATACCAACTCTAAAAAAAATTACCCAATATTGGGTAAAATGGGAACATGCATGTTTGTTGGGTAAAAAGATACCAAATATTTTGTAAATTTTACCCAATGTTGCGTTGAAATTTACCTTTCAAGCGTGCATTTTGCTCAATATTTGGGGCAAATTTTACCCAGCAAACATGCAAGTTTCTTTTTGGGTAAATTGTTACTCTCTGTTTTTAGAGTGTAATAGCCAGAGCGAAACCAAATTGTTTGTTATAAATCAAAGAATATCGGTTAATAAAGAATACTAATCTTTTACAGGGTCTCTAAAAATCTTGAAAATACACAGATTATACAAAAATTGATTTATAGGTGTCACAATGTTTATACTTTTTCAAGATTTATAATGGCGAGACCCTGGCTATCTTCAATTAATCAGAAAAGTATCCCATTTGCAACCAATGGTTAATGACAGCTATTTAAGAGAGAGAGTGTGGTTACTCATATGTATATGTCATTTTGTATAATGATACCTCATGCATGTCATGTAATGTAATAATCAACTAACCTGTTATTCATAAGTATTAATGCAATTTACAATTACTTTTACAGGAATCAAGTGTGATTCTGTATCTTCTTACCCAAGATGTGGACGTGAATGCCCGCGACGCTTTCGGCCTGACTCCTCTCCACATCGCCGCTATGAGGGGAAATAAACCGGCCGTGTTTAATCTTCTCTCGGTTGATAACATCAATATAAATGTAATTATTTCAAGATTATTAATGATTTTTTTATGAACTTTCGATTTCATTTATTATCAGTCTTACGAGACAGGATCGAGGTATATTGCTATTAATTTTGTCATTGTTGTGCAGCAAAAGAATACGAAAATTATAATAGGATCATAAATTTTCCATAGCTTCCGTCTTAAAAATTCAAGGATGCATTTTTTCTTTGAGGAGAGATAGGTATAAAAATATATCAATATTGGTATTAAAATCATATATTAGCCGCGATTAATATGAATTCTTATATATTTTTTATTTTTATCTTATCCTATTTCTTCATTTTACTCTTATCTTATCTTCTTTTTTTTCTCTTGTTCTTTTTTCTTTCCTTTTCTTCTTTTTCTCTTCTCCTTCTTCACTTCTTCTTCTACTTATTCTTTTTCTTCTCCTACTTTTTCCCTTTCTTTTCCTACTTTTTCTTTTTCTTCTTTTTTCTGCTTCTTCTTCTCCTCCTTCTTTTAATTCTTCTTTCTCTTCATCAATACATTTTCTTCACTCTTCTGTCTCTCCCCTTTCCCCCTCTCTTACTCTTTCTATCTCTATCTATAATTATATAGGAGAAGGATAAACACGACATGACGCCCCTCCATGTAGCCTGTCTCCATGGTAACGATGACATTGTTGCTATGTTGGTAGGGGTGGGAGCAGAGATCCAGAGCCAGGACTCGACCTTCTCTTCCCCTCTCCACGCGGCCTGTCAAGGGGGTCATAAGAAGATTGTTCAAAGACTCCTTGATGTTTGTAAGAAAAAAGGCATTCTCCATACTGTAAGTGGATGAGCACTTCTACTTTTCCTGAATTCAAAGTAATAAAACAAAATATACATACATATATTTGTTTTCGAATCTGTTTGTCTCTTCTTTCTCTACTAAAAAGGGACCCGGATTCGCAGCTACTTACTTAACATACCCAAACGTTTTGGAAATGAATATTGCATGGACTATTATTTTAAAAATGATCATTCTGAGGTGTTTAATTATTGGGGAGGGGGTGGCCCGAACATGGACATGGTGGAGTAGCGTCTGCGCAGCGCTTGTAACCGAAAGGAAAAGGCGCTATATCAAAATTTTTTTATTGGATTGGATCATAAAATTCATTTTTTTTAATTTGATACCAAAATATGATCTGAATAGTTTACGCATAGATGAGTAAGAAGAATTTGAAAATGAAATGTCAAAATCAATTTGCGCAGAAAAATTAGTCGAGATCTGTTTAAGACTCTATACGACCTTGCGCAAGAAAGTGATTCTTCAGTAGCATATCTTTTGTATTCTTTGTCCCTAAATGAGAGTGTTTTTTATATCATGCGTAAGAATTTATTGGTTTTACTCCATAATGTGTGAACAATGAAAATGATTTGGTCTCGAATCAAAGAAAAGATTCCATTCTTGCGATTAATGATCGAAACATATCCAACTATTTATTATCTTACTCTAGTCTAAAGACGGGTTTCCTTTGTGTTGTGGGATGCACTGATATCATAACGATCGATTCGTCTCTTATATGCTTTCACACTGCACTTTTTGTCCTATATTGGTGGGGCTAAGGGGGGGGAGGTCTTAGCCCCACCAATTTCCCGGGGTTAATCTTAGCCCACTTCGTTTTCACACTACATTTTAGCAAAAGTGGGCTCGCACATTAACTTCTTAAATTTTTGTAATTTGTTTTCATTAATGTTTCGATTATGCATATTTTTTTTTCTATTTATTCATTTCCTAGCATACATTTTGTGTATCATATAGTTGATTTGTAATGTTGATTAGTTTTTTTTCATTATTCATTTATGCCAATTTGATAGTTGATTCGTAAAATTGCTTACGTTATGTTCTTACAAATAAAAGTATGGTGTACAATATATCTTCCCTCAAAAATTTAAACAAATAGGAAATAACATCAGAGACAAAAATATTTATCTCCTTGGCGGGGAATCGAACCCCGGTCTTCCGCGTGACAGGCGGAGATACTTACCACTATACTACCAAGGAGGATACGATATGATAAAGTGATTTAATGAACAAAATTGAATTGAGTTTGTTAGATGAAGAATTATACTCATCAACAAACAGATTCGTGGGTCAGAGTCGATAACACCCTTTTTTGACAATTTCATCTACATAATATATATAGGGAATTGTTAAACAAAATAAGACGGAAAAGATAAGCTGTATCGTGCGATGCTTCAAAAATTGGAAGAAATCCTCATCATGCATCAAAGTCCTTTTAGAGTCCTGGAAAATTTTGCCCCGGACCCGTCGCCTTCCCCGCCCTCCGTAGCGAAAATACCCCATTTTTCAATAAATAATTGTACAGAATAATTGTGATTTTTTTCTCTCTCACTTCGCTACTTCACAATTGAAAAAAATATGATACGTTATACTAAAAACTCAGCCCCCTCCTAAATTCCTTTCCTGACTACGCCACTATATGCAATGAAAGTGTATACTTCAACACAATTGAAACGTCACTTTTATCACTTCTAACTGTAGGACCCCAAGGAAGAACAGCAGTATTTTGCAAATACAGCTGAATTGGGTGATCCTTCGTTTTATTGCATGTATCTCTCCTGTATATTGTATATTTTTATTTGATTACGGAAATAAAACAAACAAACAAACTATGGCAGGAATCCGTCTTTAGTTTTAATTCCCTTATTATATGACCAGGGGCCCGTTGCAGAAAGATTGTAATCGATCGCAACTCTAAAAATCATACTCAACTTGATTTTCAACCAATCAACAGAAATTTTGGGATGGATACAGGTAAAAAAATGACAAGCAATAAAAAAACGGTTATCAATAAAAAAAAAATTAAGGGGATCGCCCCACCTCGAATTTAGGAGGGGACAGGTCCCCCCCCCCCCCCGCTTCCGCCGCCTATGCCAGGGATCCGTTTCATGTAAGTTGTCTTTCTCCGACACTCACCATAGCATGAAAGTTGTCTTTCTCCGACAATCACAATAGCAACAATCAGAGGCCAGTGTTTCTTAGCCAATCAAAACCAAGGATTTCACTGAAATTATAGTCAGCACTGACGGTGTCAGTGACTTTCTGACAAAGTTTTACAGCCCCTGATCGACTGAGCTGGAATTTTAACAACTTCTGATTATGATCATTAATTTGTTCAATACGAATTTAACTCCGTAATTAAATAGCCGGATTCCAATTTAAAGCAGAATACAATAAAAACAAATTATTAGAAAACTGAAAACAAAACAAGGAAACAAGGACATAAACTGCAAACCATTTCCCGTTAGATATTACTCAAAACCAATTTTCAGAATAATTGCGCAACAGTTTATATCTAGTATTATGCAATGCAGCAATTTCTCAATTATTAGAAGGTTATCCCTTTTTATGATAATTTCCATGTTGATTTTGTTTTTAACAATAAGCCCAAATACAATCATGTACCTCTGAATTTGATTATTTCATTCAAAATCATGTCAAAATTACAAAACTAAAAAAAAAATCAGGAAAAAAACGTGGAAATAATTTTGTTTAAAAAACGAACACCATCTCTTTCTTTCAGATGTTGACATCGTCTGATTCTCAGAATTACACCCCTCTTCATTTGGTGGTCGAGGGAGGATTCTGCGACATCGTAGATCTCATACTCGCTTTCGGTGAGTTTCTTGTCCAATACAATTACCTATAATGTCAGTTTCATTGGCAAATTAAGTCAAGATATGGATGGACCTGATTTTATAATTTACATAGATGTTTAAAGGTCAAGTCCAACCCAGATTTTTTTAATTTTAATAAATTGAGAAATATCAAAAAACTATTATGCTGAAAATTTTATCAAAATCAGATGTAAAATAAGAAAGTTATGACATTTTAAAGTTTCGCTTATTTTTCACAAAACAGTGATATGTAGGCAACTCAGTCGATGATGTCCCTCACTCACTATTCCTTTTTTATTGTTTGAATTATAAATACATCATAACCATAATAGTATTTAAACAATGCTAACTGCACATGTTAAGCGAGATTTTAATCGTTGCTTCACACGACAACAGAGAGAAAATTGGAATATTTCCTATAATAAGATAGTGAGTGATGTCATCAGTCTCCTCACATACCGAAAAGGATGGGAATATAACTGTTTTTGTGGAATTGTCATATATTTCTTATTTTGCATCCAATTTTGATGAATTTTTTCAGCTTTACGCTTGTTGGATTTTCTTCTTTTTATTCGAATCAACTTTTTGTTGGGGTGGACTTGTCCTTTAAGTAGGCTTTGGAGACTAGTTCATGTTCAGACCTAGCTCATAAATAAAATAAATATGTGATATAAAATGCAGTGACTAGGGTGTGTAGTACAACAATCCGTTTCTGTTTTGCCTTGTGATCTATTTTCCCCTGGCGCTTCAGGAAAAATACAATCCAAAATGTAAATTCGGCGATCCAAAGAGTACTATATAACGGACCATTATCTTTCAATATCCGTATGATATTCGTCATAGTTTATTCGCAGGCTAACATAGCACTAATACACCAATAGTTTTACAATACAAAAAGTATGATGATTAAAAAGAAATGATGCATGATTTTTATTAATATATAAGCCCCTCTTTACATTGTTTGAAAAAGGGTACTTCCAGAAACCAAATCAGTAGGACTGCTATAAGAACTCATGTAAAAAAAATTACCTCCTTGGCGGGGAATCGAACCCCGGTCTTCCGCGTGACAGGCGGAGATACTCACCACTATACTACCAAGGAATGTTCGAGCGTACCTGTGCGTTTTGTTGACTGATTCGTTCAGAGGTCAAAGTCGACGTGGAGCATTGTGGTTAGCTGACGTCATTATAATTAATCGTGATTCATCGATGCACTGTACAGAATGTGTATCGATGTGATCAATGTGCATAGCGCCAGCTAACGAGCAGACATGAATTATCGTTCTTGTAATCCACCATGTCCACCACGATGCGTTTCGTTTTCGATTCCCACTTGAATATTTATTGCAAGTGCACTATCTTTCTTCGTTCTTAAAAAAAAAAATTATTGGAATAAAGGGTTGCATGAACAAATTTAAGAAATATTCATAGTAAAACTTTAAGATTTGTTTCATTAATTTTCAGTCAGACTATCTTTTTAAATGAATACTTTCATAAAAAAATAAATTAGATGCAGTTTTACCTATTTCACATTTATGCTTGAAAATTGATGAAATAAATGTTGAGAGCAGTTAAGTAGACACCATGATTTATATGTCTGAATATTGCGAATAGATCATAAATTATGGTAAACTGTGAAATAATCATATGATCACTGTGTTAATCTGAAATAAGATTGAAAGCAGATGCATATTCTTTTATGCATCAGAATGTGTTTTTTTTCTTTAAAAAAAAATCATGAAAAATATCACTTCTTTTTTATTTTTTTAAATGTAGGTTTTCCGTGACGTTATCATACTTTGATACAACAAAATAACAATGCTGAACAGCCTATACATTTATACAATAAATGTAAAATATAATATAGTAAGCATTCTCAATTAATTCGCTACATGATCTTGAAGTGCATAAAACGGACATGGTTGGACATGGTTGGAAAACTTTTACAGAAGCAGAATGCTACAGTTTGTATTCTGTTATTTTAACATAACTTTTAAAAATTATTATTATCAATTACATGTGATATAATTCATAGGAACCGATAATGATAGTCAGCTGGATCTGCTGAACTTAGAAGGGTCCAACCTGGACACGCCCCTCCACACAGCCTGTGCAGGGGGTCACCTCCACATCACAAAGCTATTGGTCGAGAGAGGCGCACTGGTAGAAAGCCTCAACTGGGACATGGCCACGCCCCTCCATCACGCATGCGCAAACAATCACTCCGAGGTGGTGAAGTACCTCATTGAAAAGTGAGTAGATGTAACATTCAATGAATCAATGAGTTCATTATTCCGGGTATTTTCTGCCATTTTATGCAATGATTTGTTCTAAATTATAATAATTATGTAAGCTCTATTGCAATACAACTTTTTTTTTAATCTTGTGTTGTTATTTTTCCCCGCGGGTTCTAGCTGCTTATATTCATTCTGCATGCAATATTAAATTCACAAAAAGAAGCAAATGATAGCACTTCTATCAAAAATGTTTTCAAACGTTTTACGATGATAATTGATCGGGAGCTCAACGCATTACCATATATTGTGTTCTTTCACAAGTAACACACTTCTTTTTTCAATATAAAAAAATATATAACAATATGATTTATTATGAATTAGGAACTGTCTGAATCGATAAAGTTCTTTTGGAGGTTTACAAAAGGTGTTTGAATAGATGTATATAGAGGCTCGTCAAATATAATTGAATAATTGAATGTACCCCCTTTTAATTTCTTTGTTGATGCTTATTATTATACATGATTGTATATCTTTTTTAGAGGAGCCGATACGTCTGTACGGGACGAGCTCCATTTCACCCCGCTCCTTACGGCAGCTGATGGGGGTAATATTGAAACGCTCCGTGTTCTCCTGGAGGAGGGGGCGGAGACAGGAAACCTTGGAGAGCTGGAGCTCTTCCATTGGACAGTGACGGAGAATAAACCAGATGTACTTAAGGTAATAACAATTCAATTGTTTTCCTTGGAGAGTTTTGTGGGTATATAATAAGTTATAATAGATCATCACGGTGAACCACACATTGTTCAAATCATTCATCTTTTTATACCATAAAAACTACAGACGTGCAAAAGGGCTGGGCAAAAATTGTGAGAGATTGTTGGTCAATATTTTGACCAACTGTTGATTAAACAGTAGATATCATTTTTTACCGAAAGTTGGTTAAAATTGAATCTGCCAAACTGTGTGGTTAATAAAGCTTACAAATGAACTAATAAAACAGTTTGCCTGAGAAATATAGAGAACGAAATGCCAAACTTATTTTGAAGAGAATGTTTACTCTAAACGTTTTCTCGTCACGGTCGTTGGTTTATCGTTGGAGTGTTTGATCAGTGTTTGTTTGTTTGTGGATTTTTTTTTATTTTTAAAAAGCCTTTCCCCAATGAATGAAAACACATTGGATTTAATCGGTTTAAATGAGAAAATATTGTATTTGGTGGCAAATATACAAAAGTATCATCATCTACTTTTTTTCTTCTTTAACTTTACTAGCTTCTGTTAGCTCATCGCTCGGGGGTACATGTTATAGTAACAGATGACGAGATAGCTAAACTCATTCTACCAGCCGCTACAAGTGGATGTACAGGGTAAATAATAACGGGAATTTGTCGGAAATTGTGCACACCTCCTGAAAGAAAAGTTCAATTTTGTACCATAAATGCACCACTGCACAATAAAAACGCTGTTTATTATATAGGCCTCACGGTATTTGCTTACACAGTTTAAACAAGCGTATAAAATCTTAAACAAAAAAGTCTAATTTTCAATAATTAATTACCATTAATTTAAACAAGGTTTTTTTAACTGTTAAACAATTACTACTTTAAGGTTCATATATAGCGGTGTGTAACATTTTAAACAGCGTTTATATCAGCACCCTTTTATGTTCAAATCTTGCACCAAAAGTGGAAAAATGCAACAACAAACATGACAAAAAAAAACAGTTTTCGGTCACTCGATAGCATTCAACCTAAAATGCGCATCTTTGCATATTTTGGGTGCATTATTAGCCTTTTTACTAGTTAGTGTGAGAAATAAATTAATATGTAGGATGGGAATAAAAGAACAGGGCGTTTATTCTCCAGTCATTATGATGTGCATCACCGTCGAATAATGTCACGTCTTATTTTCTCTACATTATGTTTGTTTTGTTTATTTTACTTGCGTGAAACGGACATGAAATAATTCTATTGGTATATCACATTTCTGATTTATGTTCCTTTTGTTCAGCACACACGGAAACTATTGCTCATTTATTTTGGGAATGTCCCCTTACTCGTCGATTTTTAGATGATTTTGAAAAATACACTCTTAAAAGTGAAATAAAATTATCTTTTAATGACTTTGTATTTGGCATACCAGCTGGAAATTCTTCTTTTAATTTTGATATTTTATATGCCAAATATTAATATCTTTTCAACTAAATGTTTAAAAGGAAACTTATCATTCTCATCATTTCAAAAGAAATTAAAGTATCAGCATGAGATAGAACGAACTATGCACATGCAACAAAATAAGTTTATTGTATATCTTGATGAATCGAGGCACATCGAGCTTATTTAAATTATGTATTGTGTATATGTATGATATTGAGTTTGATGTACCACATACATTTTGCATATGTTTATATGCGTTGTGGAGAAATATTGAATAAAGAATTTCTTTGAAAAAGAAAAAAAAAATAATTCTATTTTGATAAATTATATTCAGGATTGTTTCTGAGCTCATTCGATGGAAGAAGGAAACGATAAATAGAAAAGATGAATTAAATAACACACCCTTACACCTTGCCGCTGCATCAGGATACGATATGACCGTCCAAGAAATTGTCAAAGCTAAAGGAAACGTTCAAGCCAGGTAAATAGTTAAGTTTCTTTATCGAAATTACCCTCCCCCTCCAAATAATGACAATAATAATAATTATGATAGTAGTAGTAGTAGTAATAATGATAATGATAATAACAATGATAATAATAATGACAATGATAATAATAACAATGATAATAATAATAATGATAGTAACAATAATAGTAATAATGATAAATACATAAATAAATGAAATATATTAATCAATTAATAAATGAATAAATAAATAGATAAATGAAATATTTTTGAAAATAAATGAAAAAAAATTACATTGAACAACAACATATAAATAAAATAATAAATGAAACATAAAACAACAGCTTAATTTTGAATCCAGGACCTCCATAATACCGACCGGATTTTTTATACCGCCAAGCCATCTGAATCATTTTTGTTTCACCTTTTTGACTAAATATTACAAAACTGACAACCAACTATTATTTGATTACAAGTTCGACTGAAACTTAAAATCTTTTACATTTAAATGTTTTAAGTTTGACGAAATATCGAATGATTGACATTGCACATATTTAATTTTATTCTAACTTGCAATAGAAACTCGCATGGTCAGATGCCTCTTCACTTAGCTGCATCAAACGGATGGAGTCGGACAGCAGAGGTGTTATTAAAGGCTAAGAGTACTGTAGATCCAGTTGATGGAAAGGGGGTAAGGACATGAGTGTTAAAATTCTTAGATCCTCATTTCCCCTCTTCTATTATATTTTCCACTTGGGCTTTCATTATCCGGTAATACCATATATACCCCGATTAAACGCAACTTAATTTTCAACCAATCAAATCGCGCATGTAGGACTTCAATGCACTTGATTTTAATACTCTTTGTTCAACCGACCCCAGGGATGTAAGCTTATCACTTTATACATAATTCACTAAAGACCTTCCCATGTTGTAATAAGGTTTACTGCGCCAAGTTCGACTTGGAGATTAAATATCTAATATCCCAGAATCACCATATGATATATAGTGTAAAAATTGGGTCAGTTGGTTGTGCATCATTATATGAACCTACATCACTGATTTATTCATCAATTTATCATCTTTAGAACACACCTCTCCATCTCGCCGCCATTAATGGCCAACTCAAGATCATGAAGTTACTCTTTTCACGTGATGCTGACGTCACATTCAAAGACTGGGAGAGCATGAACTGTTTGGACCATGCCATCAAGCATGGTCATGAGTAAGTTCCTCGGAAAGTCTGTAAAAATTGATGATAAACGTATGATATAGATGTTTATCGTAGTATGATTCAAATAATATGATTCGAGATTGAAACAAATAAAAAAGGGCAAAAGCTGAATGAAGGTCGTTTCAGCCAGCGTCTGAATCTGTCTAAAAAGCAAATATTCCTTGGCGGGAATTCGAACATTTCGAGAGACATGCAGGCAGAGATACCTAACACTTTCATGCAGGGGCGTCGATCCATTTTTCAGATTGGGGGGCAAAATCATGAATCAACGTTCCAAAGGCGCTCGATCATACGAAACACCCATACACACAGGCATATATATATATGAGTCATGGGATACAGACACGTATCTCACCAACAAATTAATGCGAGCGCGAAGCGCGAGCTGAAAATTTTGATAGGTCGATCTGAAAAAAATGACAGTTTAATGGACGTTTTTGATAAAGAACAAGATATATCCAACAAAAGATCATTGCAAATCGAAGCGGTAGGCTTTTGCTTATTTTTTTTTCTTTTTCAAAGAAAGTCTTTATTCAATATTTCTCCACAACGCATATAAACAAATGCAAAAAGTATGTGATACATCAAATTCAATATCAGACATATACACAATACATAATTTAAATAAGCTCGATGTGCCTCGATTCATCAAGATATACAATAACCTTATTTTGTTGCATGTGCATAGTTCGTTCTATCTCATGCTGATACTTTAATTTCTTTTGAAATGATGAGAATGATAAGTTTCCTTTTAAACATTTAGTTGAAAAGATATAATATTTGGCATATAAAATATCAAAATTAAAAGAAGAATTTCCAGCTAGTATGCCAAATACAAATAAATTGAAAGATAATTTTATTTCACTTTTAAGAGTGTATTTTTCAAAATCATCTAAAAATCGACGAGTAAGGGGACATTCCCAAAATAAATGAGCAATAGTTTCCGTGTGTGCTGAACAAAAGGAACATAAATCAGAATGTGATATACCAACAGTTTTCAAGTACTTTTGTTTATTTTGGCTATTTTTTTTCATCTAAACATTACTACACTGTAAACGATATTGCGAATTGTACACTCTTTCCACAAAAATTATAAATCTGATTTATAATTTTTGTGGAAAGAATGTATTCTCTTATAAACGATGGTTTATGATTCCAATATCAAAGGATGATTCATCCTTTGATATTGGAATCATAAACCATCGTTTATAAGAGAATACATTATTAAACATCATTTATGTTTCAAACATTTTGGTTCAGCGAAACAATGTACAATTCAAAATAAAAAGTTTTTCGGTTTAAACAAACAAAAAATCACGACGAAATGAAAGAATAATCAGTTTATTGATCTTCCCATCAGAGGCGGATCCAGGATTTTCCAGAAGGGTGGGGGCACATTTTTCCGAGGAAAAATTTGACCACCCCAAAAAATTAAGAACATTGTGTCCCAGAAAAAAATTCAAGCAAAAAGGAAGGGTTTTCACTTTCAAAAGGGGGAGGGGCACACTTCTGTTTGAACGGCATTTTTGCATAACAAATTTTCATTTTGTTTCTCAAAGGGGGGGGGGCACGGGCTGACTCTGCCCCCCCCTCCTGGATCCGCCAGTGCCTCCCATGGACATTATTCATGCTCAGGCCGCCGGAGGCGACTTGCTCCATGTTGTAAGTGTAAGGAGAAAAAAATAACTCCTTGGCGGGGAATCGAACCCCGGTCTTCCGCGTGACAGGCGGAGATACTTACCACTATACTACCAAGGATTTGTTGTTTGAAGGTTTTCCATTGTTCCGTAGTATGATGCCTGTCTGAATTTGCCTCCAAGATGACAAATTCATGTGTCCACTGTAAATGTGCAATTGAATTCAATAATTGATTCATAATGATATAAACTTAAATCTATACCATATACGGTACTGAATTTTATTTTTAACGATTGATATTTCGTGGGTATGTGCGTTTTAACAAGCCTTTTTATGGCTATTTTGTGCATGCCCGATTTCCATTCATTATTTTGTTCATCTATATTTTTATAATCATGTGCCAACCATAATTTTATCATTACCACTATTTGTTTCAGTTATGTTTTGTTGATACCTTTGCTTTGTTTCATGTTATTTATTTTTTCTTTGTGTATATATACTTTTGTTCTCATTTTGTTTTTAATGAATTTGGAAATAAATACTGAATTGAAAAAAAAATAAATGAAATAAAATAAAATAATTGTTTCGTTTCAAATATCGTCGTTATGCAAATTCATCTTTTTGTAAGAGATGAAAAAAACAAGCGGGGGCGGATTCAATCTGAAGGATCGAGTTACTAATAATTGTTTTTTTTTTTAGACTGAATACACGTTTCATAATTCATTTCATTTCTTTACCCTCGTCAGAGGGCCAGTTCACCCCCCCCCCTCCCTTCGCTTCACATCGGATAAGATACATTTCATTTTTAAATCTTATTTTGATTCATAGAGCTGTGGCGATGCTGATTTTGAACCATGATCGGTGGTGGAAAGTTTTATGTTCCTCAAGAACAGAAGAATCCACAACGCCAATGAGAGAACTTATAAGGAAAATGCCAGGTAAATCAGATTTAAATCTATTTGTTGTTTAGTCATAATAATACATATCTTTTTGGAGTGTTGTTTTCCTGGATCTAATGTATTTGGTTCTAATTATTTTGTATCTATTATAATATTCTTTTCTTTCCTGGGATCACTCGATGATAAGTTTACACTACATGAATATCTCTTAATCATGTTAATGAAGTTATGTAGGGCAAGCCTACAAAACGCTTTCAGTGTTGTAGGGGGGAAAAGAGATTAAATATCGGTACCAGTATTTCATATATATAGAATCGTAGCAGAAATGGTAGTGGTACAAGATGATGACTTTATGAATTAAAACAAAACAATTTTAATTTTTTTTATCATAGAATTTCGAGAAGATTGTTTAGCTTTATAATGCGTCAACTCAACTTAACGACTTATTCGTTTATAGGTGTTGCGGAGAAAGTACTTGATAAATGCGTAACCGTGGTCAAGGACCAGCGCGCATCTGGCTATGAGGAGATCGAATTCAACTACGAACTCATCGACGATGCGTTTGCAGAATGGATGCATCAACCAATTGGTATGCGCTTGCCTAATTACTTACTCAAATTGTTAATAACATCTTTTGAGAATTATGATGATATCGTTTCATAGTTTAATTCATTCTTTGAGGCGATATGATAACTGTATAGAATTAATTGGCGGTAGTACTTTCTTAAAAACGCGCCTCTCTGTCTCTTAACCCAACAACCCCCCCCCCCGCCCCCCTCCATCTCTCTCTCTCTTTGTCTTTTATTCTTTTGTTTTCCTCTCTCTTTCTTTTCTCTCACCATCTTAACTATTTTCCCCTTTCTCACATTTCCTCCCCTCTCACGTTGTATCTTCTCCAATTCTCTTCCTCTTTCGTTTTACGGGTCGTTCTAATGATGACATGATCAGAGCTAGTGATTACACTGTAAAAAAAACCCCTGATTTTACAGAAAAATAAAAGAAGATTTTGCAGAAAGCAATACCAGAATCATTCTTTAAATTCATGAAACAGGAATTTTGCTGCAATTTAACAGGTCTGTTAGAAAAAGGGGAAAAGAGTGTTTTATTTAAGGAAATTTGTAAGATTACACACACCAAATACCAATTTCCTGTAAGATTACGCAATCTGGTAAGATTACAGGTGTTCTCGAGACTCTGCTGCAGGAACTTCTTTTAGTTTAAGGATAAATTTTCTAACAGTGTATAAATGGCCAGCTAATTTTTCATAATAATATGTCTTTCACCTTAATCATGTTTAGCACAATCTGATTCACCGAGCCCCATCCAGAACAAACCTAAACCCTTCTCAAACGACGGTGTTCTCAGTCACGGTGCTGTGCCGTACACCAAACACTCAAACACCTTGACAGACAATCATCCATTACTTATCATGGTAAGTTAACACCTTGTTTCCATAGAAAAATATAAACACCAATTATCAATTTTATTATTCAAAAGAACAATGCTTTGACACTATACTCCAACAAACAGAAGTGTTAACAATCGGCAATCATCTTTAGGTTGTTAATTTATTATGATAACCGACGATCTATCGAGGGGGTTTCAGACTCGCCTCCACTCACTACACGGATGCGCGTCCGGGGTAGAGGGAATTAGTCGCCCATTGTTATTTTCAAGTAGTGAAATTCGGACGAGAAAAAAAAAGAAAGAAAGAAAAAGATAAGCGAAAGAAATGATCTAATTGACAAGAATGGCGTGTTTGGATCGGCTTTGAAATACCCTTACAATTCAACTGATTAAAAAATACATAATCTTCAGGTACACCCACCCCACCCCTCATTAAAATAGCAAGCGCCGCCCTTCACCCCCTGACTGCAACAATCCACCCATTACAAAATAAAGCTCAGTTAATTCATACTTGCTCACTTAACTCCCATACATCAAAATCTTGATAAAAATTTTTCATATCATTGCTATCAATGAATATTTGAAAATTGTTGGTTATTTACAATTTGATTTGTGTTCCTTTTGTTCAGAACACACTGAAACTATTGCTCATTTGTTTTTGGAATGCCCCGTCACTCGTCGGTTTTTAGTTGGTTTTGAAATACATTCTTAAAAGTGCAATTAAGCTATCTTTTAATGATTTTGTATCTGGCATACCAGTCGGAAATTCTTTTAATTTTCATATTTTATATGCTAAATATTACATATTTTCTGCTCGATGTTTTAAAGGTTATTTATCATTTTCCTCATTTCAAAAGAAATTAGAATGCCAACATGAGTTAGAACGCACTATGAATATACAAGTTTATTGCAGATATTGACAGATCCAGGCACGTCGAATTCATTTAAATTTCTGTTTTTCTATAATAGTCATGTATGATATATTTGTTATGCATCACATGCATATTGCTTTTGATTATATGATTTGTGGAGAAAAGATGAATAAAGTCTTTCTTTGAAAAGAAAAGAAAAATCTTGATCATTACACTGAAAATAAATCACCATCAGCAATCATTCATTAACATATTAATTAACCCATTTTAACCATGCACCCCCCCCCCTCAACCATGCAGGTATCTTCCCAGCGGGAGAAGCTGCTTGCCCATCCCCTGGTCTCCAGTCTCCTTGACCATAAATGGAGGACGGTTGGTAGGAAGCTTTACTCCGTCTCGCTCGCTCTTTACATGCTCTTTCTCACCGCTCTCACGGGTTACATTGTCGTCACGCCTCCCAGGTAAGGATGCTGTTGCCATGGAAACTCATTTCAGGGAACGGATGGGTCTAGTAGTGAGTACTGAAGATAGAATTGAATTGAATTAAAAGTAACGTGATGTTTTGGTGAAGATGGGAAAATGAAATGGACAAAGAAAAGACAAACTAGGTTGACATTGATCCCGTCCATCTTGTCTTTTTTGACTGCAAATTATCATTTTAATCACTTTCATTTTGAAGTTCTGCCAGGTGTGTCTTAGATATTCTTGTTTGTTTTAATCGTTGCAACATTCTATAATTCCTACATAATAATTATAAGCAGTGATGTTTCGATATGATCCTTTTGGGACTCGTTTTCAGGCTTTTGTTCGTATATTTTTTTTTACTTCTTTGCTCGTTTTGTGTCTCCTTCTCTCCCATTCTGTCATTTTCTTTTTCGCTATCTTACTTCGTCTATCTGCACCACGTTTATCTTCGCCCCCTCTCCTCCTCTATCCCCTCCACCCTCCCTTTCTCCACTCCCCCTTTCTCCCCCTCACCCGCCCCTTCCCTCTACATCCCTCTCTCACCCGCTCTCTCCGTATCGCCCTTCCCTCTCTCCTCTCCCCCTATCCGCCCTCTCCCCTCCATCACTCTCTCCCCGCTCTCTCCGTATCGCTCTTCCCCCACCCTCTTTCCTCTGCATGCCTCCTCTCTATCTCTCTCTAGATACTACATCAAGAACGCCACAGTGACGGAGAATGGCGAGAGTTATGTGGAATGGTACGTGGATGGAGAACAACAGTGGACCCGCGGATTTAGTCAATTGACTCTGTTTCTCTTCGGTGAGATCGGGCCATGGATTATCCTAGGATTATCAGGGATTAATCTCCTCAGAGAAGTAAGAATATTGATTAATGTATTAGAAGATTGATTAAAGAATATCGTTATTCATAATGGTGTCCTGATTGATACGGAAATTAAGAAATATTATTCTGTGGCAATTTTGTAATAGTATTCCCTTTTATTTACAGTTGTCAGCATACTATTCTTAATTTCATCCGAAAATAAGAAACCTGACTTTTTAAAGAGTTGAGGGTTTGTCTACCGGAAGGAATCTTTGGTTTATTGAATCAAATAATATTTTGCCGTCTGTGACATATATTGAATGTTCTTTGATCCAATGGGTTAGTTGATTATTGAGTGAAATAATAATAGGAGAAATTCGAATATAAAATCCAAGAACAGTCCTCCAGGATGATTCATTTAAACTCTTATTATCATTAGTTACAAGACTGAGTGGTTTTTTTTTCTTCAAGTGAGACATTTGTTGATTTATTGAAGCACGGTCCCGGGTGAGAAAGTGGTCTACGTATTTATCGATGGATATATTTACTGGTTGATAGGTTTTTTTAATTTCATCGATGTTTGGTTGGAAGGATTAACAGATGGATTGATAGACATATAGCCCGATATGTTGATTGGGTGATTGTTTGGTTGGCTTTATTTTGTATAAACGGATCCAGTAAATATTTTTTTAATCATTGTTCTGGATTTTTTCCCATCTTTATAGTTATGCCAGGTTGTTTGGCAGCGACAGTCATATCTAAACTGGGGTAACTTCTTGGAGGTATCACTTTACATTCTTGCTATTCTTCTTGTTCTACCTGTGAGTGGGGTCAACTACAACCATACCATCATGATCAGAGAGGTATGTCCCCATGTGCCCCTTTGCCCCCCCCCCCCCCATCCCCCTATCGTGTACTTGGATAATACACCCTACTCATATCTGACCACGCACTTCAGCTGATTGCACATGAGGCAATCCCTCTTTCATGGCCTTACGCAGCGGGGGACAAAGCTAGTTGCCCCCCCCCCTCAGAAATTTTGAAAACTTGCAATTTTTACTGAAAAATTTTCACAAAATTCACCCAAAGTGTGTACGAAATCCTTTAATTTCACTTAGGTAAATAAAAAGCGCCCAATGACAAGTTCAGTTGCTTTACTCCCTTGCTTTCGAGTTTCCTCAAAAATTTTAGGACTCTTGCCCCCCTCGGAAAAACTATTTCTTCTGCGTGCAGGTATGCACCCTTTCTCATTATTCTTGGTCCGGAGAGAACCAGTTTACAGAATGCAATTGTATAAGAAAATATCACGATTTAACTATCATTATCAAAACTGATGTCAGTTTGCCGTGGGAAGATTTCTTGAACATGTTGAATAACCATGCACTTTTCAAAAAAGATATTTATTTTGTTTTTGAATTTCTACCTTTTACCAGGCATGGCAATGGCAATGTGGAGCCGTTGCCATCTTCGTAGCATGGCTCAACTTTATTCTATTCATTAGAAGATTCTCAACGATAGGGATCTACGTCATCATGTTTACATGTAAGCGAAAAATAACTATTATATATAGGATAAAGTACGGAAATGATAATGCGAGTTATTTTCTATACGATGTAAAACTGGAGAGATGATGATGAAGTAAAGTTGGTAACGATTATTGTATCCCGAAGAATTGTTAAAGTAGTTAAAGAACTTCCAGGCTACCCGTTGCAGAAAAAATCTCAATCCAGTCGCAAATGCAACTGAATTTCAACCAACCAGAGACGCGATCCAAAACGCAACTTTATTTTAATCCAATCAGAGACGCAATTACAAACGCAATTTCATTTTCAACCAATCAGAGACGTATATCCAAAACGCAACTTCATTTTCAACCAAGCGATCAGAGTCGCGATCCATACGCAACTTGACTTTCAACCAATTACTAGTAGATGTGGGCATAGCTAGGGACTTGCGTTTGATTGTTAAATTATAGAGATAACACTTTTGAAGGGTGTATTTGGGGGAACGTATCACATTGCTCGGGCTAATAATGTTTATTGTACACCATGCATTATTCCTTGAACATATACTTACCGAAACTTGAAGCTTTAGTATTTCTTTTTTCTTTTCGACTAAAGCTCGTTATTCTAAAGACTCGTAAATCCTAAAACGAAAGTATGGTCCAATTATATAAATTTCGGAGGCTCGATATATAGTTCATCGTGGGTGAATAAACCCTATTCCCAGAAATAATGAACCTTCAGAATTTTAACGTACTGTCGATTTCAAAATAAGTATGAAACACGCTTAAGGTAAATTCCTTGATTTAAATACTTGGATTAAGAAACGAGGAAATTATACAGTGAAAACTATTATTTTGAATAAAATCTGATTTCAATTCCATTTTTATCGCGAACTGTAGACATATTGCGGACATTTCTGAAGATCGTCATCCTACTTGTTTTGTTTCTCGTTGCTTTCGCACTGGGTTTCTATTCTCTACTTATGAATCAGGTAAGTAGATATTATATGAAGTATTGCAATGTCTATTCAATCTCAATATCATCACGGTATTGTTGATCAATATTAAGTCAAATTTAGGTTCAGGGATTGTTTCTCACTTAATATTGGGCGGGGAGGGGCGCTTCTCCATGTTGGATCGGTAAATAATTTTGTAGAGGGGAGTGGTAATATTATAGGAGAGAGGACTATTTTCATGTTTGCGTGCTTGTCAGATATTTTAGGAACTATTTGGTGCTATGCTATTAAATAAACAGAAGGGGGGAGAAGGTTTTACCAGAAATATTCTGTAACTGTTATAACACGAAAGCTTCTGTAATTTGACACAACATGAATATTAAAAACAGGTTTATTACAGGAAATTTGTGAAGTTTCATACACTTAATGCCTGTAATTTGACAAAATGTAAGATTGCAGGTATTCTCGAGACTCTGAGGCAGGAACTTTCTGTTTTCGTTTTAAGGATAACTTTCTAATACTGTAAAACAGCCGATAGATTTGAGGATATTTCCCATTCTATCTTACGATAACTTTTTATTGCTATATAAGCTATTTATGTTCATTTCCGCGTTCGAATCCCCTATTCACTCTACAGAATAGTTTTCATCAGCTGGAGTACTGCATAATGAAAGTCTTCACAATGCTGCTCGGCGAGTTTAACTACGATGATATATTCCACAGTCAAGATTACCTCGGTACAGCGAACACATTGGAAGGAGATGGAGAAAAGGATTTCTTTCTAACCAGTGTGTTTCATCCCGAACTGACGGCGATCATGTTCACTGTTATGTTGGTCGTCATGCCTATATTGTTTGGGAATCTGTTGGTGAGTTCCGCAACACCCACAATGCCACGTTATATACCTTTTCTATTTTATCCCTAGACGCTGAAACTACAAAGAACGGATTAAAAGGGTGGAAAAGGGGCTAAGGAGTGAGTGACAGTGTTTTCCACTCTTATTAATTCACTCCTCGTGTTATTTCAAGGATGATCAACCCAACCCCTCCCCACTGAATTTCAAAATCCTAGTTTGTTTCGTTGTTATAAAATTGACGAAAATGGTACACCAAATTCATCAAATTCAATTTAAAAAGTAAAGACAAACAAACGGCCCGGTGAACATCTGTTAAGGATGGCATATATACATCAATTTTTAGATAAACTTTATTGGAATCATAACTTAATACATCATATTCAAGCACATATAGAGAGTCTTTAAATACTGATTAGTGATGGGCTTTATATTTTCCTAGTATCGGTGTTGGTTGGAATTCCAAATTCAAAGCATGATTTTCCAGTATTGATATATTTATACGGCTTCAACTGATCTACTGCAAAGTCTTTGTTGGATACTGCAAATGGCATAAACTGCAGTGTTCATGAACGGACGACAGACGCACTTGTACTTGAGTGGATGCAATGCATGAATAGTGATTTATTGCCGCTGTGTGCAGCACGCTTTGGTGACGTCATGGGTCAAAGTCAAAGACTAATGAATATTCATATCCTGTTCGGCAAAACGAAAGCTTGCGGGCAGAAGTGCTCCAAAATTGTCATATTTTTCTATTTATTTGTCATTTTACAGGATGTGTTTAGAAAAAAAACATATGAAAATATATTATGTATATACATTCTAACAAATACATTTGCTTTAATTTCATTCTCCTGTGAAAATTTGAAAATATTCAGAAGAAATCGGTGAGGTTTGAATGAATCACTAACTGTTACATGACGATGCTTTTGATTTTACTAATAATTTTTTGAATTGCTTCTGAGCATACTTACCTGGCGCAGGGGTCGCATTGATCAAGAAGGATGCACCCCCAGGGCGAGGCTTGCCATTGCACTCCGGCTTGCTGAACCTTGCGATTCCCCCAAACGTGGGGAACTCGGGCGTATAATTTATGGTAGCGGAGATCTGCGTTCGCGCTATCTCCTACAATCTGAAATTAATGTAAAGAAAGTCATCAATTCCTCCTTGAAACACATTGAATTTTAAAAGTTTAACCCAATTGTTATTTAATTATGTCAGAAAGAGAGAATTGCCCTAATAGTGTAAGGGGGCACTGAAAAGCCAGTTTTTACTGTTAAAGGGGGTATTTTATTGCATTATTGTGTGCCATTGCTTAAATTTTCATTTCTATTGTCTGCTAATCAAAATAATGCATCAACATTTCAAAGCATTATTATATATATATATGCATATATTATATTATATTTAAGTTAAGCACTATAGTTATTGTTATTATTGTTGATATTATTATTCTTATTAATGTATACAGGTTGGTCTAGCGGTGGAAGACATTCATGGTATAAGGATGAAGGCGACCCTTCATCAGCTAGCTATGCAGGTAGGAAGTATTGGTAATGGTGGTAGTAGGATTTACCGAGTGAACTTTTTCCACACTGAAAAGTGAATTTCCAATAGTCCAACGTTTCCGTAAATCTGTAGTTTTTGTGTTATTTTTTAAAGTGAAATGAGGTCCAATGTAGTTAAGCCAGTTAACCCCAAAACGAAAAAAAAATCATTATTATTTTGAGGGCTCATTAATCCGAAAACGAAATGTGGTCTGTTATTCCTGATGTTAAAGAGTGCAGAAATGAAATAAGTTTTGTGTTAAGTTTATATTTTCGTACTAACGATCGAAACTTAATTGAATAGCCGATTTTTTTTATTTCCTTTAAACGAACTATCGGAACAACAAACCTTATATCAATATCAATGAGCCTATATACACTTAACACTCGCTTTGAATTAGTCACAAATTTTATGGGATTAACGAATCCCTTTTCCTTTGGACTATAAAAACGTGGTGGCGGTGGACTTACGGCGCAACGTTGTGGTGAAAGGTAGGGAGGTTGTGGACTGGTGGTGCAACGTTGTGGTGAAAGGTGTGGATGTTGTGGACTGGTGGTGCAACGTTGTGGTGAAAGGTGTGGAGGTTGTGGACTGGTGGTGCAACGTTGTGGTAAAAGGTGTGGAAGTTGTGGACTGGTGGTGCAACGTTGAGGTGAAAGGTATGGAGGTTGTGGACTGGTGGCGCAACATTGTCGTGAATGGTATGGAGTTTGTGGACTGGTAGTGCAACGTTGTGGTGAAAGGTGTGGAGGTTGTGGACTGGTGGTGCAACGTTGTGGTGAAAGGTGTGGAGGCTGTGGGCAGGTGGTGAAAGGTGCGGAGGGTGTGGACTGGTGGTGGAACATTGTGGTAAAAAGGTGTGGAGGTTGTGGACTGGTGGTGCAACGCTGTGGTGAAAGGTGTGGAGGTTGTGGACTGGTGGTGCAACATTGTGGTAAAAGGTGTGGAGGTTGTGGACTGGTGGTGCAACGTTGTGGTGAAAGGTGTGGAGGTTGTGGACTGGTGGTGCAACGTTGAGGTGAAAGGTATGGAGGTTGTGGACTGGTGGCGCAACATTGTCGTGAATGGTGTGGAGTTTGTGGACTGGTAGTGCAACGTTGTGGTGAAAGGTGCGGAGGTTGTGGACTGGTGGTGCAACGTTGTGGTGAAAGGTGTGGAGGTTGTGGACTGGGGTGCAACGTTGTGGTGAAAGGTATGGAGGTTGTGGGCTGGTGGTGCAACGTTGTGGTGAAATGTGTGGAGGCTGTGGACTGGTAGTGCAACGTTGAGGTAAAAGGTGTGGAGGTTGTGGGCTGGTGGTGCAACGTTGTGGTGAAAGGTGTGGAGGTTGTGGAGTGGTTTTGCAACTATGTGGTGAAAGGTGTGGAGGTTGTAGACTGGTGGTACAACGTTGTGGTGAAAGGTGTGGAGGTTGTGGTGCAACGTTGTGGTGGAAGGTGTGGAAGTTGTAGACAGTGGTTGTAGACTGGTGCAACGTTGTGGTGAAAGGTGTGGAAGTTGTGGACTGGTGGTGCAACGTTTTGGTGAAAGGTGTTGATGTTGTGTTCTGGTACGAAGTGCAACATTTTTGTGAATGTGGTAAGGATTGTTGACTGGTGGTGCAAGGTCGTGATGGTGAATCAATGTGATGGTGACTTCATGAAAATTGTGACAAACTCAATTTGCTAATTAGCTTCTAATAAAAAATCACTTTGTTTCCTGATCTTTTCGTTACTTGTACTTAAATGTACAATACGTACAATGAATCCAATGATTAAAAAAATTAGCTTGTTTACCGGTTCGATGAATTTAAATACCACACTTTAATCGAATCGCTAACTTCAACCCTGGATTTTACCATGTCCTAAACCTAACCTTCAACCCTATTGCAACCAAACCCTGCATCTTAGAAGAAATAAAACCCAGAGCATTATTGTCGCCGGAGCAAAATGTCATGTCACCTGTTTATCATGCAATATCAAAATAATGATAATAATTAGCCTCTATGAACAGTTTGGAAACGATTATTTTTAATATAATTCATGGTTTACTTTTCAAAAGGTGGACCTGGCAATGGAAGTACAACGGACTCTACCGCTCTTCATGTGGCGTTCTGCCATAGTGAGCAAGAAGATGATCAGTACCAAACCAAGCCGATTTCAAGGTGTTATGGGTTACATCCGACAGTTGAACGGAGAAAGCGATTTCCTGGAAAAGGCCACGCCCATTGCCAAAAAGCCTGACAAGGTAAGTCAAAATATCTGCACTAATAATTCTTTTCTTTTTCTCCTCCATAGTGATCAAGGCAAGGAAACATGGGAATCCACAGATTTATTATCTAATTTTAGTTGTAATAGAAGGCAAACATTAGTACACATTAATAAAAAAAATATTATTTCAAAGTGAGAACAAAGGGGTGTCTTCGAATATGAAGAATTATTTTATAAAATAACAAAATCCGATATGCCCTATACCATTCAAGATCCCAAGCTATTTGTTTTTTTACACATAATGTCGTTCTATCATGTTTATAATATATATATATATATATATATATATATATATATATATATATATAAATGTGTAAAGTTATACATGTACAACAGCTTTTGGCAACTCTTTTTTATTTAAATATTGTAAAGAAATGGATGAAGAGAACAATGGTAGGCGTAGCTTAAATCAAGGTTCCCCAGAGCTATCTACCCTTTGGAAAAATTGGTGATACCGAAAAAATGTCCCTGCCGGGAATCGAACCCGGGCCCCCAGCTTTGAACGCCGGTGCCTTAACCACTAGACCACAGAGACGGTTAGTAGCTAGGGCGAGCCCGATCCGATTGACCGTCAGATAGACAGATTTTCGACACTATACCAATTATATATTCCTTTGTCGGGTGAAGGTGAGTTTTGAACAATGACAAGCCGCCATGCCTCAGCTGGATCAAAGCTATTGCTTCGATACAGTACACATATGGGAGAAGAAATACAAATGTGTAAAGTTATACATGTACAACAGCTTTTGGCAACTCTTTTTTATTAAATATTGTAAAGAAATGGATGAAGAGAACAAGTGTCCCAACATAAAATATATATATATATATATATATATATATTTTATGTTGGGACACTTTGGCCAAGTCTGTTGTCAACATCTAAGTTATTCAAGGCCTCGAAAGCATCAAAATACAATCTTTTATGATTCTTCTATTTCCATGTTTTATCGATTTTTAAGTTAATTGCTCATTTTAGATTGTTCGCTTTATTAATTCTCTTCGTTATTCACTCCGCAGGATGTGAGCATTGATTCCAACCTCGCGACCATGGACAACATGAACGACCTCCGACATCGCCTTCGCCTCCTCGAAAAATCCATCCTGGAACTCAAGCGAGGTGGGTCCCGCCGTTACACCACCTCCCGACGGAACTCCTACAGGAGAGTGACGACACGGAGACGTACCGTCCGCCCCCAGCATGGAGCCACAAGTCCCACTGGCTCCTGCACGCCCCGACACGACGGGGAGGGATTGAAACCGGGAGCCGGTGGGGAGCAGGAGCTCCTGGATGTGGAGTTCGCGAAGATGGAGGAGCAACAGATCAAGTTGAAAGGCCAGCTGGATAAGATGGAGAGGATGCTGAAGACTCTGGTGACGCCGGAGCAGCTGGCGGCCGAGTACGACGATGACGACGATGATTAGGAGAAACAGACATAAATCAAACCCTTTTCAACAATGAATGGCATTCTGACACCCCTGTAAACTGGAGAATACTTACAATTAATTAAAGGGATGTTCCAGGCTGGAGATATTTATATCTCAATAAATAGAGTAAGATTAATTCACAGAGCAAAATGCTGGAAATTTGATCAAAGTTATTTAATTTTAAAGATTTGCATTATTCCGGTGAAACAGTACTAGGCATGCATGTCTTTATGAATATTCATTAGGTGGGCTGATGATGTCACATCCCCATATCCCCACTTGTTCTTTTGTATTTCATTATATGAAATTAGGTTTATTCATTTTTCTTTTACCAAGAACTAAAACAATTGGATTGACAAATGATTAAGTGTATCAACTGTTATTTATTGCCGCAACTTATTTCATCATAATGGAAACAATCATTTACAGATGTATGAAAAATGAAAAAAAAATGATTTCATGTAATAACATAAGAAAAAGGAAAGTGGGGATGTGAAAACATCAACCCAGTTAATATTCATGACGACTATATCTGTTTACACAAAATAGTGATAAACTTTGAAATTCAATAACTTCATTATTTTTTGTTATCCGATTTTGATTTCGGCATTTTGCTTTGTGATTTTTTTTTAATGGTTTGGGAGTTTTCGAAATTGAAAAGCACATTCCCAGAATATCCAACCCGTGCATTGTTACCCCCCTTCCCGTTATTTTATTATTTTTTTAAATGAAAAAGGGACCTTTTATGTCTGCCCTTTTAAGAAAGTATAAGAGCGTGTTTTTTGGGGGGAGGTCTGTGAGTTTGTTAAGTTGGGAATAATCATTTCTGATAAGATGTTAAAAGAATTGCCCCCCTTCCATAAAAGAACCTTTTTTTTCTAAAAACCTGTTGATTCTATCCATGCGTTAAATTACTACTATGTAATTTTTTCTGTTCAAATAAAATGTTAAATTTCACATCCAAAACCAGGCTACATGATTGACAAACAGTGCACCAAAATAATGATCACTAAACTTACTTCATATATTTAAGGCTTTTTTATAAGGTGTTTTGTTACAAAATCTCGTTTGCAATTGGCAAGTGTGTATTGGTATGTGGTTTTGCACTTTGACGGACACCTAAGTACATGCATGCAGTGTTACTCATAGTGATAAAGATTAAATAGAAATAGTTAAATACTGCATGTGTGAAAATCAGGGGCGTACACAGGGGGCGGTTACAGGGGTTCAAACCCCCTTAAGTTTTTTTTTATACCCATCCCCCCTAAAATTTGTGGTGAAGACATTTCATTCTTCTTTTTTTTTGGGGGGGGGGGTTGGAAACATTTTATTCAGCTTGAACACCCCCCCCCCTTTAAAGAATCCTGTGTAGTGTGTACAGCGCTACTGGTGAAAATTATGTGTTTTTATGGTCAAACAATCCCATTGACCGATTCACCTGAAAACCTATGAACCGAATCTTCTTATTTCGAGACCGACATTGGAAGGAATTATGCAAAGACCTGTCTATTCCTTAATTCGTACAGAAATCATTGCAACACTTACTGTATGAAGAAGAAATGTGTTTTTCTTTGTGATTTTTGTGTGTGTGCTTAATATACAGATAGTGATATTTTGTTCTTGTGGTCAATAAAATTTCACGTGCAATTAATTTCATTTCAGTTCTTTTCCATGTTCCTTTTCACTTTAATGGCTTATTGGAGAGAGAAGGGGGAGAGAGAAAGAAAGAAAATAATAAATTAATTATGATGATGATGATGATGAAGATGATGATTGTGAAGAAGAGGAAGAAGATGAAAAAGAAGGAAAGGAAAAGAAGTTGGAGGAAATGGATGAAGGAGGAGAAGGGAGAGGAGGAGGAGGATTATAGATAAACTTTACTGTCCAAAGTTTTGAAATATTTAAGGTTTTTAGGAGAAGCATGCAGAAAATGGTTCTATAAAGCAGTCCTGTAAAACTATTTGTGGTTCTATACAGAATCGTTTTTATACAAGCCGATCCAGGGGTACTGTTGATTGTGTGAAGAATTAACCTTTCAATTTGACTGGGTTCTTAAAGAACAAGTCCACCCCAACAAAAAGTTTATTTGAATATAAAGAGAAAAATCGAACAAGCCTAACACTGAAAATTTCATCAAAATCGGATATAAAATAAGAAAGTTATGACATTTTAAAGTTTCGCTTAATTTCCCAAAACAGTTATATGTACATCCTGGTTGGTATGCAAATGAGGAGACCGATGACGTCATTCACTCACTATTTCTTTTGTATCTTATTATATGAAATATGAAATATTCTATTTTTATCCTCATCGTCAAATAAAACAGTGATCAATTCCTCCCTGAACTTGTGATATTAGCATTGCTTAATACTATATGACTCAGTCAAGTCGGTCCCTATATTGTCATATCTGTAAAAATGAAATATTGTATAATTCAAACAATAAAAAACAAAAGAAATAGTGAGTGATAGACATCATCGACTGACTCATTTGCATGTCACTGAGTTGTGCATATCACTGTTTTGTGAAAAATAAGCGAAACTTTAAAATGTCATAGCTTTCTTATTCTGCATCCGATTTTGATGAAATTTTCAGTGTTATGCTAGTTTGATTTTTCTCTATTTATTCAAATCAACATTTTTCTAGGGTGGACTTGACCTTTAACAACATTAATATCCACGTTGTATAAGGGTTCCTAGAACTATTATTATTATAAAAGGACTGTTTAGAACCTCTTTTTGAAGAACATTAAAAGGTTCAAAACTCAAAAGAAAGATTCAAATTCCGATGCAACGAATATAACTTTTGCAAAAAAGCCAAACATTTTGTGTGTGTGAGAGGGGGTGGTGATTGTACGTCATCATGCTCCTCTCTCCGAAAAGTGGGGATGGCCCCCTCCAGCTGATATAGTTCCCAACGCCAGGATTTACGCCAGTGGAAGTGCACTTTTAGTTGCAAGAGCATTGGCTATTATTCATTACTTAATTAGATCGCAAAGTTCAGAGTTTATTTCTTAATTCAATTCATATTTGTTAACCCCCCGGCCCCCAAAAGTCAGGATTCAATACAGATTGTTAACTAAGCAAAACAAAAATGATTGCAGTGGTTATACACAACTCATGTACTGCGAAAAAGGTCCCAAGACATAGAGGGTGTGTCCTAAATTATAGTACACGATTTTTGTCAGTAAAGATTAAACAGAAATTATGACTGGAAATTATTCAACCTCCAAGGCCTCCAAGCCAGTAGCGGACCGTGACCCGGAGGAGACAAAGCATGGGGGGGGGGGGCACTGTATTGTTTGTGAACAAACACTTTGAGAGGCATAATTCAAAATTTGTGACTATAATCTGCCGTTCTGACACAAAAGTGAAGTGCCCCCCCGGATCCGCTCCTGCCGATAATCATAATTGATCAATGTTTTTAAACTAAGTCGAAAGGAGGAGGGGTTATCATACCAAGGAGCTAATTCTTGCTATTATACCGATTGTGCCCCCCGACCCCCTATGACCCAGCTTAATTGGCATAGCTAGACCTACGTGAGACTGGACCTGGAAGAGAACATTTGGAATATTGAATATTATGTTAAACTGTAATACAGATAGGTCCTATTAATTTTATTCTCGTCAGTTTTCCACTTCTTCACCCATATATTATATAGGGGGCGCATTTTCAATTGATTTTAATCTCCCTCGAATTTTTCTTATTTAACTGGGTAATTGATCGTTTGTTTTCCAAAAACGAAAGTCACAATTAATTGTTGTCAAATTCTCTTACGCGTGGTTTGATTTGTAATTGGAAAAGAATAAATATCCGGGATAAATATACAAACAGCCCCTGGCCAAAGATCGCTCGTGCCCAGAATTTCGATATATAATTTTTTTTAATACGTAGGGGAAGGCGGGGTAAGTTGAGCATAGGGGCAAGTTGAGCCACCAGCCCCAGGCCAATAATGAATGAGTCAGACATTGTGGTGGTGTCATGTATTGATGACCCATAGCATAACCCCTAACCCCACCACATTGTTTTCAACTTTGAAACAAAAAGTAGTTTTTTAGAGGGAAAAACATGAATTTCAGCCAAAAAAGTAAAAAAGAGTGTGAAATAGATAAGTGCTTTATAAACACACACGTCTTTAAATATAATAAAGACAAGATAACAACATTTTTAGTCTAGGTATGGATCTTCATTCTTGTCATAGTCTTTTATATGATGGATGCATAATAAATGTGTGGATACAAAATTATCGCACTAAGTTCGGACTGGGGTAAGTTGAGCCAAACAGCATGGGGCAAGTTGAGCCATGGTAATTCTTATGGTAATGTATCTTAAAAAACAAACAAACCATAAAAAACTGATTGGATTGAAATGCTGGCTGAAAGGAGCAAATCTACATGACTGCTCTTTTCCTTTTAAAGGATGTTAGTATTTATAGAGAATTAGCAAGTGAAAAGACTTAAAACAAAAAATTGACATGCTGGTTCTCCCCTCATACATTTTGTACATAGTTTTTGAGGCTCAACTTACCCCAGCAGGGGGCTCAAACTTACCCCATATATGGGGCAAGTTGAGCCATTTGACATCATTTTTTCCAAAGGTCACGATGACTTTCAGTGTGGGGATAGAAAGTTATATACAGGTGGAAAATATTTCAGAAGAATTAAATTTCAAGGCAAGGTACTTATTTTGACAAGATTATTAATCATATCAATTCTAACGTGCAAAAAGCAAAAACTGTCACAACTTACCCCGCCTTCCCCTACAGTATACAAATAGCGAATAGGCATGAGTGCGATGGTGCGAGATTTCGCATGAGGTGAAAGAAAGATGCTCTATTCAACGAGGCGTTAGCCGAGTTGAATAGAGCGTTTCTTTCTTTCACCGAATGCGAAATCTCGCACCATTGCACGAATAAGAATATTCGCTATTTGTGTTGTACAACGCCTCGGAATCTAGCGAAAATATGAAAAAACAAGAGTTTTTCCCTCCAGTAATCTATGAAAAGGGAGCAAAAATATTGAAAGCGAAAAGCAAAATCCCACAAGCCGGGCCCACAAGCGCACATGATCTTGGACAGCATTGCGCATTTAGCCAGCGGGCTGTACGCGCATTATCACCTTATTCAATGAAATCGCATTGTGACGTCACCTTCTAAAGCCGTGCAATGGTACATTTTGGACGGTACATTTTGGATGGTACGTCTTGTGTGCAACGGTACGAATGTGTGACATTCAGCCTCCCATTTGATCGCGTATAACAAGCTAAGTAGGCGTTGTACAATATACAAATAGCGAATAGGCATGAGTGCGATGGTGCGAGATTTCGCATGAGGTGAAAGAAAGAAACGCTCTATTCAACTCTTTGTTTCAACTATTCAACTCTTTCTTTCATCGAATGCGAAATCTCGCACCATTGCACGAATAAGAATATTCGCTATTTGTGTTGTACAACGCCTCGGAATCTACCGAAAATATGAAAAAAGAAGAGTTTTTCCCTCCAGTTATCTATGAAAAAGGAGCAAAAATATTGAAAGCGAAAAGCAAAATCCCACAGGCCGGGCCCACAAGCGCACATGATCTTGGACAGCATTGCGCATTTAGCAAAGAATGGGAAGGAGGATAAATACATAGTGGAGACAGGTGATGATCTCTTCCGCCTTGGATGGACTGAAGATCAGTTAAAGAAATTCTCACTGTCAAAATAGGAATTAGCAGGTACCATTCTATCTGATGATTTGGATTTGGGTTTGAATAATAACTTCAAGATATTAGGGCTAAATGTATGTGGTCTAAAGAAAAAACTTGATCTTGGTATACTAGAGTGCTATATAAAAGATTTTGATTTTATATGTTTATCTGAAACTAGATCTCAATACATTGACCTGCCACTGATTGACTATACGATGATTTGTAAAGAGAATAATGACAAATCTTTCCCACGTCTTGGTGGACACCATGGCTTATGTATCATTTTCAAACAATGTTTGAGAAATTATGTTGAACAACTAGATGTAAATGTTTTCAAAAGTGATTCTGTCCTTTGGCTCAAAGTGAATAAAGGTGCTTATGGCTTTGCTTTTATAATTGGTGCGGTATATATGCCACATGAAAATTCTAAATACTACGATGATGATTTATTTGAAGATATTATATATGATTTAATGAAAATTAATGGTACCCTGGGGTTGCCAGTTTGTTTGATAGGAGATTTCAATGCAAGATCAGGATCACTAATAGATTATATTGAAGATGATGACTCTACCTTTTCTGTTAATGTCATTTTGTCGGCAGATAATGCAGACATGCCCTCAACTTGTTCTTATCCACCAAGATCTAACGAAGACAAGTTTGTAAATGCTAACGGTCGCAAACTGATTAATCTATGTCAAGCTACTGACATGCACATTGTAAATGGCCGCTTTGGGCAAGATTTTGGTAAGGGTGCATTAACCTGCGCCGACGCAAGCACAGTTGACTATTGTATTGTCTCTGCAAATTTCATTGATCATATTGAAGACTTTACTGTTGATAACTTTGAAAAATGTCTGTCAGATAAACACAGTCCAATATTTGTTTCCATGAAATATGTTAAGAAAAAAATATTTCCAGAAGAGAAGAGTCATTACACCAATAACGATAATGATTCTCACTTGAAAAAGAAATATTATAAATGGAATTCAGAATTAACTCACACATTTGCAAACTCCTTAGATGAAGATGAAATAAACAAAATATTAGAAATGATAGAGGTTACTAGAAATATGCCCCAAACTAGTATTCAATCTGTCAATGATATAGTAAATCAAATAAAACAAGTATATTTTAAGGCTGCAACTCTATGTGGTATGTCACGGCAGAAAAAAACTGGCACGACTGTTACCACTGCATCTCCGAAAATGAAGCCTTGGTTTGATAAAGAATGTAAGAACTTGAGAAAGAATTTCTTAACATTAAGAAATAAAATTAAAAAATGTAGAAATGAAAATATGAAAATGGAAATGGAATTAGTTTTGAATACCTTACGCAAACAATACAAAACAGTTTTGAAGAAGAAAAAGTCAAAATATGTTTCTGACCTTCAGGACAATTTGAGGAAAGTAAAAAATAATAACATTGGCGACCTTTGGAAATATCTTAGCAAAGCGAATTCCAAGCCCAAGAATCGTGCAAATGTATCAATTGATTCTTTCAAAGATTTTTTTGAATTACTGAATAAAGGAGACGATGTTAAAAACAGACGCACTATAGATGAGGAATCAACACCTAATGAAGCAAATTGTTTCAGCCTTGAACTAAATTATCCAATTTTGGAAGAGGAGATAGAAAATCAATTAAAGAAGCTTAAAAATAACAAATCATCCGGTGATGATTTAGTATTAAATGAAATGATAAAGTATAGCAGCAAACCTATGATGAAACTGCTCACAAAGCTGTTTAACTTAATACTGGATTGTGGCAAAGTTCCCACAGACTGGACAATAGGTATCCTTTGCCCAATATACAAAAAGAAGGGTTCAGTGAATGAACCAGATAACTATCGTCCAATTACATTGTTAAGTTGCTTAGGTAAACTGTTCACATCTATTTTGAATAACCGAATTTCTTTATATTTTGATATTTGCAACCTGATGGGTGAAGAACAGGCAGGATTTCGTGAGGATTATTGTACTCTAGATCATATATTTACTCTTTACAGTCTGATAGATATTTATCTATCTCAAAAGAAAAGAATTTATTGCGCATTCATTGATTATAAGAAAGCATTCGATTCTGTAAAAAGACATTTATTGTGGTCTAAAATACTTAAGTATAACATCAATGGCAAAATTCTCAAGGTGATCCAAAATATGTATGAAAACGCAAAATCTTATGTTATGAGCAATGGACAACGGTCTGAGTTCTTTGAATGTAATATAGGAGTAAGACAGGGAGATAATCTATCTCCATTATTATTTGCAATCTTTATCAATGATTTTGACAATACATTGAGAAAAAATTGCAATGGTGTTAATTTACTTACGAATGGCCTGAAAGAAAAACTCCTCGAGAGAAATATATGTGTATATCTTAAGTTATTTACCCTATTATACGCTGATGACACCATTGTATTAGCAGAATCTGAAAATGATCTCCAAGAAGCATTAAATGCTGTCTACAAATACTGTGAAGATTGGTCGTTGAATGTAAATATACAAAAAACAAAAATTGTCGTATTCTCTCGTGGTAAGATCCGCAATTTACCCATCATTACTTTCAATAATCAACAGCTAGAGGTTGTTGATGAGTATACATATCTTGGAACAGTTTTGAATTATAATAACCGCTTTTCGAAAGCTCGGAAAAAACAAATAAGTCAAGCACAAAAAGCATTGTTCAGTTTACGTTCCAAATCAATAAAGTTGAGTTTACCAGTTGATATTGAATTAGAATTGTTTGAAAAATTGGTACTTCCGATTTTGTTATATGGAAGTGAGTTGTGGGGTCTTGAAAGTAATCTTCAAGATGTTGAAATGTTTCAAAGTCGTTATTATAAACGTCTTCTTCATGTGAGTAAATTTACTGCAAATTGCATGACATATGGAGAGGTCGGTAAACACAGTATCAAGAAACTAATTGAGTGCAGAATGTTAAACTTTTGGATTAAAATAATCGAGAGCAAAACATCAAAATTGTCCCATACTGTTTACGATATTCTGAAAATAATGTTTGATCTGAATATATATCGAAACCCGTGGCTAGTAAAAATAAAAAATACATTGGATAAATTAGGCTTATCTTACCTTTGGTTTGATAATCAGCCAATAAATCCACGGTGGTTCAAAGCAACAATTAAAACACGATTGGACGATATATACTCTCAAAATTGGCATGCTGAAATGTTTTCTAATTCACTGTGCTTAAACTATCGCATTTTCAAAGAAAATTGCAGTT